>NC_137969.1:95355118-96762618 GCF_963924665.1 Micromys minutus
CCGCAGCCGCTGGGTGGCCAGAACAGAGCGGCTGCTTCAGCCCACGGCTTCAACAACGATCTCGTGAAGGCCTTAGACCGAATCACACTGCAGAATGTTCCTTCACAAGTAGCCTCTGGCTTGACTACAGGAATGAGGAAGGACTATGGTCTCCCTCTCACTGTCCTCTCATGCACGAAAGCATGTCCTCATGCGGCTAAGTGTGGAAGTACTCTTTTTGAAGGGCGGACAGTACATCTTGGAAAGCTGTGTTGTACTGGAGTTGAAACTGAAGATGATGAAGACACTGAGTCCCACTCCTCAGCAGAGCAGGCGTCCTCTGCTGAGGCCTCTGATGGACCAACACTGCATGACCCAGACCTCTATATTGAGATTGTGAAGAATACGAAGTCTGTTCCAGAGTATTCAGAGGTGGCCTATCCTGACTATTTTGGACACATCCCACCTCCCTTCAAAGAGCCTATCTTAGAAAGGCCTTACGGTGTACAAAGGTGAGTCACAAACTTCCTCCGCCTCTCAAGCAGGACCATTGTCAAGTGTCAGAAACACTTATAGATTGTGTTCAGGGCCTATAGGAAAAAGTTCCTATGAATTATAGGTTTACTTTTTAGGATGCTTTGTGTTGCTTTGAAGTTGTCCATGTTGTATCTAGAAAATGTTATATGATTACTGTACTTCAGATTTAAGTTTATTACATATATAGCAAGAAAGGGAAAAGAACATATAACAAGTAGCAGATAACAGGGCATCAGATCAGGCATTTAAAATAGCCAATAGAAGTGTCCTGAGGAGCCCTGCTGAGACCGAGCCCTAGGAGCAGTGTAGAGTCTCGGGCAGTGACTTCCTTCTGGTCACATCAGGCATTCTACAGCTTGGGAGGGATAAGCAGTTGTGACCTGCTGGAAAATTCCTGTAGCTATATCATGGGTGCAGTGTTTACCACCCTTGAACTCTTTGCCAAACTCCTTTTTCCCTGTCACAGGGCCAGGGTATTGGCCTGTCCCAGGACAAGGGATCTCTGAGGACACTGGAGATAAAGTTGAGTATGAGACAAGGGGCTACTTAGCCTCTTTCTCTGTTCAGCAAGAACAGTGAGCACACAATGATTACTAATGTAATTGTGTAGGTCTACTTCATTTTGTAGGCATATTACTTACATAAATGAAAGAACAATAATATGACCCTGATACAATGTGGAAGCTTAGTGCAGACTGTACCTAAAAACATGAAGGATTATTTAATGATGTTTGAGTACATATGATCTTAGCAGTATTTACTAATTTTTATGCATACTTGGTTTAGATGTGGTCTTAAAATAGGATATAAATGAAGCATAAGAATTAATTATTTTGTTTGAAATTTTAGCTTGAAGTACAGAGTGAGAATCTGGTATTGTAACAGCACTGAGTGAGGTGATATTTAACGTGCCAAAAATAAACATAGAAATCATTGGTAGCACTAGTCAGTGTGCACTTAGCTTGGGAAGACCTGTGCTCAGACTCTGCTTGAGCTACATTTGGTGGCGTTTTTAAATGATTTTTATTTTTGTTTTATGTGCATTGGTGTTTTGTCTACATGTGTGTCTGTGTAAGCGCATCAGATTCCTTGGAACTGGAGTTGTGACAGTTGTGAGCTGCTATGTGGGTGTGGGAATTGAACCCAGGTCCTATGAAAGAGCACTCAGCTTGCTCTCTAGCCCCTTTTGTTGACTTTTAAAACTGATTCCCATCAGTCTTGATGCACTCTTGTTACGAGTACAGCATGTGCTGAAGAGGATGCCTTGCCTGTGGTCTCTGGGCATCTGGGAGTACAAGGGTCTTCAAGCCACAAGCCACAGCTGTCTGGACCACTTAATGCTTCATTTGACAAGTTGGTGCTTTTGCCTAGCAATGACAGAACTGTGACTCGACTCAATGACTTTCAACGCTCCAAATAGACACTGCCCTTCTCATTATGGAAATGTTTGTTGACCCTGATAGTCTTGACTGAGGCTTTAAAGTTTCTCATTATGTCAAAAAAAAAAAAAAAAAAACCCAAAAAAAACAAAACCAAATGTGGGTAGCTAACAGTTGTTTCTAAAGTTCTAAGAAATGCTTATTTCTTGAACTGCATTGAGGACATTGACTATAGTTTGCTCACGTTGGTTGCTATGTCTCTTTTAACCTGTTTTGAGTGAATGATGGTTGTTTTGTGAATGATTTGCCCGTGTCATTTCCTGTTTGAATCTAGGAATGTGACAAATGAAAGGGGTCAAGTCAGTGAGGTGTCACTGTTCTGTCACATTCAGAAAAAGGACACAGCCCTTTCCTTTGCAACGTCTTTGTAAGCTGGCATGACGATGTAACTGCTGGGCCCAGCCACTCCAGAGGCTGAGTCAGTCTAGTCTGGGCAGCATAGTGAGACTCCACGCTCAGAAACGTGATCCTGCAGACGCTCTCAGTGTCACTTGGAGTTCTGTTGTATGGCTGTCTTTATCCTAATCTTTTTAAAAACAAAATTTAGTATAGAATAAATAAATTCTGTTAAAGTCTCTGATGCAATTTTAAAAGAAAAGGTTTGTTACAAGATTCCTACGTGGTGGGTGGTAGCTGCCCATCTCTTTAATCTCAACTCTCAAGAAGCAGAGGCAGGTGGATCTCTGTGGGTTTCAGAACTGCCAGGGCTACACAGAAAATTTCTGTCTTCAAAAAAAAAAAAAAAAAGAAAAAAAATTGGGCTGGAGAGATGGCTCAGTGGTTAAGAGCACTGACTGCTCTTCCAGAGGTCCTGAGTTCAATTCCCAGCAACCACATGGTATCTCACAACCATCTGTAATGGGATCTGATGCCTTCTTCTGGTGTGTCTGAAGACGGCTATAGTGTACTCACATACATAAAATAAATAAATAATTCTTTAAGGGGAAGGGCATAGGAGTGGGAGGAAAGGGGATAACATTTGAAATGTAAATACAGTGAATATCCAATAAAAATCAAAACAACAAAAAGATTGATATGTATATCTTCTCAATGTAGATGATAAAGTAATAATAAAATTTTATATGGTAGATGTCTTAGTTAGGGTTTTTATTGCTCTGACAAACATCAGAACTAAAAATCAAGTTAGGGAGGAAAGGGTTTGTTCAGCTTACACTTCCACATTGCTGTTCATTGTCATGGAAGGAAGTCAGGACAGGACTCAAACTGAGCAGGAACCTGGAGACCAGAACTGATAGATAGGCCTTGAAGGGATGCTGCTTACTGGTTTGCTCCTCATGGCTTACTCAGCCTGCTTTCTCATAGAATCCGGGACCACCAGCCCAGGGCTAGCACAGCCCACAGTGGGCTGGGCCCTCTCCCTTTGATTACTAGTTGAGAAAATGCCTAAACATCAGGACCTCATAAAGGCATTTTCTTAACTGAGGCTCCTTCCCTTTTGATGACTAGTTTGTGTCAAGTTGACAGAGAAATCCAGTGCAGGGGATTTATGTCATCTTATCAGGTAAAGGAACAGTTATGAACACTCCTTATTCAGACTTCTTTCCTTTTTCCTCTGAGGCTTGACTGTCCTCTCAGTCTGTTCCTCAGGCAAACGGGCAGAGTAATGTGAGCTCAGATGACAGGAAGCATCTGGCAGGACACAGCTGAGCTCTTTGCTTCCTATAGCTCTAGAGGGCAGGGATGCCATTGCCTTCAGTTGGGTTCTCACTGCTGACCCCCAGCTCCCCGGACGCTTCCACTCCAGCAGTTACATAGATGGATGGTCCTGGTCAAACCAATCTAAAACTTCATTGTTGAGACTAGGTGTGATGGCAAATACCGTCCACCTGACGGGGTCTTGGGTCTCTTAGGAGGGGTTAAGAGATGGTTTAATGGCTAAAGCTCTTGCTATGGAAACTTGAGAACTAGAGTTGAGGTCCCTGGCCCTCACAGAAAAGCTGAGTGGGGCACTGGTCCGCATGTAATCCAGTACTCGGAAGGAAGAGGCAGGAGAACCAAGCAGGCTGGCTTATTACTCAGACACCCTGTCTCAGTGGATAAGGTGGGAGGGCATGGAGGAAGATGCCCAGCTGACAGCTTTGGGACTCTTCATATACTCAGAGCAGGGGGCATTCGCTTACATGTCTGCACTGAGATCGCAAACACACAGGTGCACTCACCTCTCCAGCCAATAGAATTACGTAGGAGACAAACTGTCCAGAAGGGATTATGTAGATCAGGTTAGCCTTTGGGCTTGCCTGTAGGGGACATGCTCAGGTTAGGCTCTGGGCATGCCTGTGAAAGATTAGATTAGGTTAGCTGAAGAGGGAGGATTCACTCACCTTAGGTCTGAGCAGCACCATTGCAGAGCTGATGCCACAGGTCCTGACTGCAGGTACAGTGTGCCGGCTACCTCCCCTTCCTGCTGCTATGCTCCTCTTGACATGGGGCTGTAGCCCCGAACTGTAAGCACACTCAGCCCTTTCTTCCTTAAGCGGCTTCCTTCCTGAAACAGAAAGAGTAACCAATCAGCAGACTGCCCCTACCTTTACAGGTAGTTTTGTATATGTTGAGTGATTTTTATATAGAATAAACTGAAAAGTAAATTGTGTTTAACCAATGAGTAGATAAAGACAATTTTAGCTTACACCTCTCTCATGATGTCTTAGTGTGTCTTTTATGTTTAACTGTCGGACCTTTGGTTTTCATTTAGGCTGAGTTCTTTGCATATGTAGAATGTAAGGTTATAGTGTTGTTACAGCTTCCTGTCACTGACAGATGTCTGTACTCAGCAACAGATATGGAGAAAAGGCTCGTTTTGGTGTGTTGTCAGAGGTCTGAGTCTGCGGCTGATTGGCTGTGCCGTGCGACCCATGAGAAGGCAGAACAGAGTGGTAGGCAGTTCAGGTAGAGAGAGCAAAGCCATTGACCTCATGGTGCCAGGGGACGAGGGCTGAAAGAGGGCAGAGAGAAGGGGTGCAGTTCTTAGGATCCTCTTTAGATGTTTCCCCCAGTGACTTAATTCCCTTCCCCTAGGCCTCACCTCCAAATGGTTCTCAGCCTCTGAGTGGCAGCACAGGAGGGGAAAAAAAGGCCTTCAACCACCATCTTTGGGAGGCAGTTTAGGAGACTAATTACCTTTAATATTCTTTAAGTATTGAAGAACATCTTCATGTAGGTGGTAGTTTCAAATTTTCTCAGTTGAGAGTCTTGGAGTTTGGGGTTCTATATATTTTTCACATTTTATTGTAACCGTTTTGGCAAACATAGATTTGTAAACACAGTTATACTCTCTGAAGTGATCTAAATTAGAAGTTACATTGGCACATGCTGTGGACTTCCTCCTTAAGAGCTCATCATAGGGACTGGAGAGATGGGTCAGTGGTTAGAGCACATGCTGTTCTTATAAAGGCCCCAACTTCAGTTCCCAGCACCCCATATCTGGGGGTTTTCAACCACATGTAACACACACACACACACACACACACACACACACACTCACACAAGTTAAAAATGAAAACCTTGAAAGAGATTTGAGAGATCATACTTCATGAATGCCACCAGAACTTTGTGGCTAGATGGCTGGAATCGGCATCTGCCCTGATGGCGTTTTCTGTCTCAGCTGCACTTTGGTTCTTCCTGGTATGTCCCGGCTCTCCAACTTCTCTTCCCAGCACAGGAAGGGGATTCTGCAGCACCTTCAGACAGACTGGATTCTTGGGGGTAAATTCCTAAATAGGTGGGACTTAAGGTCTTGTGGGGTTGCCTTATCTCTGTGGTTCTGTCCTGCCTCCCACAGTGCTGCTGTTATGCACATAGAAATCCTTGCTTAATGGTTAGACCACCTGCTTTCTGAGGAGACAGGCCTAACAGGCATTCCAGGCTGCCTTCCCTCTGGCTGTTGTGTATGTGTTTAGTCTTTACAGCTCTAGTTTTGATATGTACTGACTTTGATCTTGGTTATTTTGTGCTGAATTTTTTTGTATACAAGTAGGGAATGATTGTTTTAATTTTCACACAATTACTATTTTATCCCTTTCCATGCCAGACTTACACTTGTGAGAAGGTTGTGCATTGGTATCAGAGGCAGATAGTAGTGGATTTTGTTAAGTTTGTCTTTTATGATTTCAGGACAAAAATTGCCCAAGATATCGAGCGGCTGATACACCAGAATGATGTCATTGACCGGGTGGTGTATGATTTAGATAACCCGAAGTGAGTCTGATTTCTAAAACCTTTTTGTTCATACGGTTTTGTTTATTAGTGTTCTTTCTAAAGGATGAAACTGTTCTTTCTGTTACACTTCCCCTCTTCATTGGTGCTGATTCCATCCTTTATCAGGTAGGCACATGATAATCATGATACATCGTGTTTATTTTAGAGATCTAGAAGCCTTTGGTTGTAGGTGAAGTTTAAGGGCTATAAGCTAGTACTGTGGTTACGTGTGGGTTTCAGGAGAAAGGTTGGCCTTTCTGCCCAGTGCCTGCTGAGTCACTGCTGAGTCACTACAGTCCTGGTCTTGCTTCTGCCAGGCCACTTGCTCCTTCCGCATTACTGGTAATGTGTGAGGATGTAACTGTAGCAAATAAATACAGGTGACAGCTACTGGAGAAATTCAGTCAGCTTTCTGTGGGTCTCTTCTTCCCTTACTGTGTTAATATTTTACCTATCACAACTGGAGGAAATGAACTGTTAAAAGTAGTTGTTAGTAGATATATGAGTAAAGCTCTGTCAGAGATGGGGACTGAGTCTAAAATATTCTTTGCTGTTGTTTATGGCAGGGTCTCCCATTGTATCTTAGCTGATGCGGAACTCACTGTGTAGCCCAGGCTGACCTTCAGCCTGACATTAGTCCTGGTTCTGGAGGCATGTGTCACCTTCACTGGCTGCAAAGTGCTGACACAGAGGAAGAAGAACATACTGTATTTACGATGCACTTGTTCCACTGCTCACGCGTCTGTGTTAGATGTGGGATAATAAATCCCAGAACCTCCCGTGTGCACACCCAGCTTGTTCCTAACCAGTGCAGCCAGAAGAGCAGGGTCTTCTTATGTGAGGATAAGGCCGGGTGTGATAGGGCTCAGCATGGTAGGCAAAACTCCTACACCTTCCGTGTTAGCAAGACCAGCATGGTTTCTTAGAATTACAGCTATTACCAGGAAGTTTAAAAAATACATGGCTTTTTTTCTTATGTGATAATCTGTATCTTAGAAATGACATTTGTTCAACAAGGCAGAGTCCTTACTATGGGTATAAGTGTAGGAACAAGCCTTTTGTAATTACAATTTGAGTATGAATGTAAGTCAGATCTTTTCTTTGTTGTGTTTACTTTATTCTTTGTTGTAAATGAAAGGGGAGAAGCATTGCATGCTTTTGATCTGTCCTCTAGTTGTAGTCTTTGCTTATCTGTTTAAGTGTAATGATTTTAATATATTTATTTTAAAATATCTATTTAGCTATACCACTCCAGAAGAAGGAGATATTTTGAAGTTTAACTCAAAATTTGAATCTGGGAACCTGCGCAAAGTAATTCAAATTAGAAAGTAAGCCATTTTAAATGTTCTCATTTTGTGTGCACACAGATTCTGTGGGCTTGCCATCACGTGTCTTTGCTTGTGTTTCAGAAGCGAGTATGACCTCATTCTGAACTCCGATATAAACAGTAACCATTACCATCAGTGGTTCTACTTTGAAGTCAGTGGGATGCGGCCAGGTGTGGCATACAGGTTCAACATCATCAACTGTGAGAAGTCCAACAGCCAGTTTAATTACGGTAAGATACGTTCCCTTCTGGTGAGACGGCACACAGGCACATTACTTGTAGGACCAGAATTCAGCATGGAAGCACCATCCTAGACACACTCAGTGTCTCTGTTTTTCAGGCCTCAGCCAGTATACAGAGTGAAAAAGCATCAGCTCTGGTTGGGTGAAAAGAACTGCAGGGTGTTGTGGAGCTGCGAGGCTGTGTCCCTGGAATTTCCTGTCATCCTGTCCTGCCTAAGGAAGCAGATCTGTGGCAGGGTTGGGGGTTTGCAGTTTAGGCTGGGGCTGAAGCTCCACGACAGAGAGAGAGAGAGAGAGAGAGAGAGAGAGAGAGAGAGAGAGAGAGGGAGGGAGGGAGGGAGGGAGGGAGGGAGGGAGGGAGGGAGGGAGGGAGGGAGGGAGAGAGAGAGAGAGAGAGAGAGAGAGAGAGAGAGAGAGAGAGAGAGAGAGAGAGAGAGAGAGAGAGAATCCTGAAGGATGAGGTCCAGCTAATCCAACAATGGCAAAAGCCAGTACTTACTAAGTCCACAAGGTTTGAAGTCTCAGGAGTTCTTTAGTATATACCGGAAGCCTGAAGAAGTAGGTTCTAATGTCAGTGAAGAAATGAGCTTCCTAATAAGCTGAGAGCAAGCAGGCGGAGAGAGAGAGGTTTTTATGGACACCTGCTCTGTCTGCAATTACACGTGCGTGCCAGAAGAGGGCATCAGGTCCTTTTACAGAAGGTCATGAGGAGCCACAGTCGGGTGCCGGGAATTGAGCTGGGGAAGAGGCCAGTGTTCTTAACTGCTGAACCATCTCTCTAGCCCCACAAAAAATATTTTTACATTTATGCATAGGAAGATCCATGTCCACTTTTCTCTGCCCAGCCCCCACATCGGATCCACTTTTGGTATCATGCTAATACTGATGTGGTCCTTCCATCTTCTGAAAGTCCTTCTGGAGAACTGGTGTGAGTTCTGCAAGCGTGATGCAATGTTCTAGTGAAACCACTTGTGTTTAGTTTCTTTTGTTGGCTGTCTTGTAAACTAGAAACATCTCTCAGTGGCTGAGGCCTGCTGAGGAGCTGTCACATGTCAGTGGGTTACTGGTCTATTGCTGTGTCTCCATCTGCAAGGCCTGTGTGGAGAGCCTCAGTTTCATCACTCCTCACCCATGCCAGGCTCAGGCTTCACTACCTTCATCTACTGAATGCCTGCCCTGCCACAGATTGGTTTCTGTTCTTGGCCTGTGTCTGTTTCTCACAGAATAAATTCTTACTGCACGGTTTATGGACAGTGTTGAAGGATCAGCATTTTGTGTATTGGCGTTCCCTCTTGATACTCTGCGAGAGAATTTTCTTTTTTAAAATAAAGCTCTAGTGTTTTGGAAGGAGAAATCAACAGTGTCATTTAAGGCTGCTCTGTGCGGTACCTTAAGTACATAACTAAGGGCTATCTGCTGGCCAACTGCTGTGTAGCCACGGGCTATGTCAAGGGTGGGTAATTACATAAACTTGACACTTGCATTTAAAAATCAAAACTTCAAATTTCAAATCTAATAATAGCAAGTTTTTAAATGTATAATAAAATGTACAAGCACCCCTTCGGTACAGATGGAGAAGAAATAAGTTAGAAAATGACAGTGGTCTCCACTATTTGTTGCAAAGAGTGAAAAGCTTTTAACAATAGGCCAGAGCCCGTGCTTCTAGCCACTCCCTGAGCTGGGGAGGCTCCGCAGAGATGTCTGTGGAGTGAAGCTCTGAAGAGTTGTTTGATTATGTTGTTGACGGTAGTTACTGTGGTGGTAGGAAATGGGTCACTCTAGAATTCCGTGTAGGAGATAAAAGCTTTGCCGCTGATCTGGTGAAACAATAGGAAGATGAGATAGTCAGTGTCTGGCATGGTCATAAGTTTTTTTGTTTTTTTTTTTGGTTTTTTTTTTTTTTTTTTTTTTTTTTTTTTTTTTTTTTTTTTTTTTTTTTTAGAGATTTGGTGTCTTTTATCTAATTTTCAAGTAATCTTTTAAAGACAAACATTTATATTTTGACTAAAATGTTAATAGTTATGTTGTTTTGCATAACTGGTGATAAAAATGGTTTTTTTGAAAGAGCATTTGACTTTATGCATATGTCTGCTTCATGCTTTGTATGTATTGGGGCCCAGGGAGGACTTACAGGCTGTAAGCTGCCGTGTGTGTTCTGGGAATCACACCCGGTCCTCTGGAACAGTAGTCAGTGCTCTTAACCACTGAGCCTTCTCTCCAGCCCGTGACATAGTCTTGATGTAGTCTATTTTATGTACTTCATTCATGGTGACTTTAGTGTATAAACAGTCATTGCATGTGACTTGTATCTATCCAAGTAAGCAGGTTGGGTTCTGCTTAGCCTCTGAGACCAGTTAGGGCTGGGTGGGGTCACAGTGGTACGCATGGCCATGAACTGTTTGTGACCTCTCTGAGAAATTTTTGCTGACATTCAGCCTTGTTATAGCTTTAAAATTCTATCTTAATTGAAACATGCTCAAAATATTATCAAGATAAATAAAAATACCTATGTGTTCCTTACTTAATGTAGTATTTTTAGAGTAGAAAAGAACAGTTAAGAAAATGGATTTCATTTGTATTGTGGGTGTCCTTTAAGAATAAAAGAAGACATTTCTCTGTGTGTGGCAGTGTAGTCTCTAAGTGGTGCCGTAAGGTAGAATTTCCACTAACCTTTCATCTGTAAGAATAATGCCCTGAGCACTAAGCTTTGCTGAGCAGTTAAAACTTTAAGTTAAAATTGCTCCTCTTAAGCAGTGCTCATCTGCCTGACAAAGCTCTGCCCCAGTGAGATAAGTTCCTTAGTGAGCACTCTCTGAGGAACCTGACTCACAGCGGCAGGACCTTTGAGGGTAGTTGTGGTTTTAAATCCTCACTTCCGGTTCTCCTCCAGGTGCTCTTGTATGTATTTCACAGTTCGGGACTTACAGTGGTCTTGAGTAGGAAATCAGACTGAGGCTGCCATAAATGGAGACAGTTCACTTAACACAGCCTTGTCCCAGTCTTCCTACAGTGCTGACATGCTGACACAAAATTACGTCGTACTTAAAAAGGAGGCCAAGAGCCATGCTGTGTTGTTCTCTGTATTTTAATTAGAAATTGCATTGCTGGTATCTTCTCTGGTCCTTAAAAGTTCCTCTGAAATACTGTAAATGTGTCTTATCCAAACCTTTGTTGTCACACATCAATGTCATAGTTTCTCTGCATTTTAGGTATCCTGAGGATTTAATCATTTTATGTCTCCATTTGACTTAAAATACCAACTTCTCATAAACTGAGGCTTAATTATACATTAGCATTTGTTTGGAGTATATTAATTCTAGTATTATAGTTTAGTGTTCTACCATATTTTCAAAAAAAAAAAACAATTTAAAAATCTTAGGTTTGTTTCTCTGAAAAGTTTATTACTTTGTGGGGTGAGTCTCAACATAGCCCTCGCTAGTCTTGAACTCATTGTGTTCAGTAACCTTGAACCCCTGATCCTCCTGCCAGGAGTGTGTGCACCACCTTGCATGCATGCTTATTATAAGTATTACAATTTTATCAGAAATTTCTATTTGATTATAAAATACTTTGGGTGTTTTTTTTTTAAAAGCATGGTTTTAAAAGCACGAGGTAATTATTAGTAGTGTTTCTATTAATGTCAAAATAAAGTGTGCTGTCCAGTGTCTCCGAGTGGCGGTTCAGTTTTGGACAGTATTGATAGTTCTCTTACTCTTGTGTAAGTGACATTTAGACTTTGATTAGTAGCAGAAACTGAACAGTAACTGTAGTTCTGTCCTTATTTTCATTCTTGGGCTTCCTCTTCCC
Organism: Micromys minutus; assembly: GCF_963924665.1. Taxonomy (NCBI): domain Eukaryota; kingdom Metazoa; phylum Chordata; class Mammalia; order Rodentia; family Muridae; genus Micromys; species Micromys minutus. Next base: position 95,366,665 of record NC_137969.1, read on the forward strand.
TCCTCCTCTCCCCCTCCTCCCCCTCTCCCCCTCTCCCCCTCCTCCTCTCCCCCTCTCCCCCTCCTCCTCTCCCCCTCTCCCCCTCCTCCTCTCCCCCTCTCCCCCTCTTCCTCTCCCCTTTTCCCCCTCCTCCTCTCCTCCTCTCCCCCTCCTCCTCTCCCCCTCCTCCTCTCCCCCTCTCCCCCTCTTCCTCTCCCCTTTTCCCCCTCCTTCTCTCCTCCTCTCCCCCTTCTCCTCTCCCCCTCCTCCTCTCCCTCCTCCTCTCCCCCTCCTCCTCTCCCCCTTCTCCTCTCCCCCTCCTCCTCTCCTTCCTCTTCTCCCCCTCCTCTTCTCCCCCTCCTCCTCTCCCCCTCCTCCTCTCCCCCTCCTCCTCTCCCCCTCCTTCCCTCCCCCTCCTCCTTCTCCCTACTTCTCTCCCTCCTCCTCTCCATCTTCTCTTCTCCCTCTCCTCCTCTGCCTTTCCTCTTCCTGCTCGTCTTCCTCCTCCTACTTCTACTTCTGGGGGGCTTTTCTTATTTTAATTTTTTAAAAACATTTTGTTTTTATATTAAAAAATCCCTACAGCTTCTGTTTTTTCACTTTATTTAGAAATTTTCTTTAATTTTGACCTTTATCTCCCTGCAAATTAGTGCTTTTCTTTACTTGTTTAATTTGTTTTTTGTGGATGATCAAAGCACTTTAAATTTCTTCTTTATCACATCTTAATTCTATATGCCTTCAAGATTTTAATATTTCTGTTTTTAATCTTGCTATCTTTATTTGACTATAACCCTAGGGGAAAGGTTTACTACATTTTTTCCTGGCCTAATTATTTTTGGTTAAAACCTCTGTTACTTTCAAAGTTTAATTAATTTTTCTTACAGACATGTAGATTTTATTATTTGCAATAATTTTGGATTTGAAGAAACTTTGAAATGTATCTAGTCTGTTTTGTTTTAATAGGTAATTAGATGTATTGTTGTAGGTAACACTTGATAACCACTGACAGCCAGTGTTTGTTGGATGGTTTATACCTTGTGTCTCCTTTGAGTTTCAGTTTGGTTTTACTTGTGGTAAATTTTCAGCTGAGTGTAACTTGGCATATAGAGGACGGTATGGAGGGCTGTGTGGAAGACTGTGTGGAGGACTGTGTGGAGGGCTGTATGGAGGACTGTGTGGAGGACTGTGTGGAGGACTGTGTGGAGGACTGTGTGAAGGGCTGTATGGAGGATTTGTGGAGGACTGTGTGGAGGGCTGTGTGGAAGACTGTGTGGAGGGCTGTATGGAGGACTGTGTGGAGGACTGTGTGGAGGACTGTGTGGAGGGCTGTATGGAGGACTGTGTGGAGGGCTGTGTGGAGGACTGTGTGGAGGGCTGTGTGGAGGACTGTGTGGAGGGCTGTATGGAGGACTGTGTGGAGGGCTGTATGGAGGACTGTGTGGAGGGCTGTGTGGAGGACTGTGTGGAGGGCTGTATGGAGGACTGTGTGGAGGACTGTGTGGAGGACTGTGTGGAGGGCTGTATGGAGGACTGTGTGGAAGACTGTGTGGAGGACTGTGTGGAGGACTGTGTGGAGGACTGTGTGGAGGACTGTGTGGAGGACTGTGTGGAGGGCTGTATGGAGGACTGTGTGGAGGGCTGTGTGGAGGACTGTGTGGAGGGCTGTGTGGAGGACTGTGTGGAGGGCTGTATGGAGGGCTGTGTGGAGGACTGTGTGGAGGACTGTGTGGAGGGCTGTATGGAGGACTGTGTGGAGGGCTGTATGGAGGACTGTGTGGAGGACTGTGTGGAGGGCTGTATGGAGGACTGTGTGGAGGACTGTGTGGAGGGCTGTGTGGAGGGCTGTATGGAGGGCTGTGTGGAGGACTGTGTGGAGGACTGTGTGGAAGACTGTGTGGAGGACTGTATGGAGGGCTGTGTGGAGGACTTTATGGAGGACTTTATGGAGGACTGTGTGGAGGACTGTATGGAGGGCTGTAGCTCTCTACACAGTGTTTGAACAGTGCTGCAGTTCAGTCTTCCACTGTAGGTGCCTTCAGTTTTGTTCGTATATTTGTGAATTTTAATTAGGTTGGTACATGGCTTGCTGCTGGTTTTATAAATGGAGAAAGCGGTTTGTTCCTTGACCCTTTGTCTTTAATATAGACAGTTATAACTGAATTAAAATAAAACATCTACTTTTGTTTGGTGCTGCTTGCTGTATCTTTCCTCAAAACACCCTCCTTTCCATCTGCCCTCCTTCCCCTTCTTTCCTCCTCTCTTCCTCTCCCCTCCTTTTTCTTTTCCCTTCCTCCTCTCTTCCTCTCCCCTCCTTTCCCTTACTCCTCTCTTCCTCTCCCCTCAATTACCCTCCCTTACTTTATGTGTTCCCGTTATTCTTCATGGACTTGCATGTGGCATGGAGTGTGTCTGTGGGACTGACCCCCACACACCCAGAGACCACGAGCTGCTTTTCTCAGTCTCCATCTGACTTTATTCTAGGCTCTTTCTGGACTCCAACAAGAACTTAATGTTGTGAATGTTCTTTTTCTTTTATATATTTGTAAATATTATCTATGAAGTTAGGATAAATTGTAGAGCAAGCTGTTTTGGTAGCTACATTTAAAAAAATATGACCAGTGTTGGATTTACTAGGTTACTACTACACAAAATTGAAGCTGGCTCAGTAGAGGCTGAAAAAAGTGAGTGTTTTTGCAAACTCGAATTCAGCATTGTATGTACTTAGAACAGGCTGCATCTGGAACCTATGACTAAAGCCGTCATTTGGTGGAGGGCTGGAGGTCCTTACTTGGCATAAACTAATGAAGGAGGACATAGTACTTATAGAATAGTTCGCCTTCTGTTTTACTTTGTGGAAGGGTTGGGTGTTTTGCCTAGGGGACACTGGGTGATGGGCACATGAAGTGGCCTTGGTAGGTAGAAGTCTTGTTGGTGGGGCTCACCAGGATGGGCAGTGCAAGCGTTACTTCCATTTCCTTAGTTGCCTTGAGGCCTTCTTTTCAGCTGATTCTATTCACTAGTTCTCACAGATGATCCTAAAGCAGTTTTGGATATATTTCTGAGATAACGCTGTCTGTATTGCTAAATTTGAACATTTGTGTTACTGTCTCCACACCCTCTTTATCTGTTACCTGAATGGATTTTCTTACATTGCCACCAGATGGCAGATTTTCACTTAGTCATAGCTTTAGTTTCAAGCTTGTGTTTCATTCTCTCCCTACCCCACTCTCAGGTTCAAGGGGATTTTAACTCCTTCTATGTACATCCACCGTAACAGTCCTGCTTGTAACATAAAGTGAGCATGCACAAGACACTTGTCAACTTTGTATGTGTGTGTATGTATTTATGTGTATATGGTGTGTGTATGAGATTTACGGTGTGTTGAGTATATTTGTGCTTTTGCTTGTATGGTATACGCCATGAATATATGATGCGTGTCGTGTGTGTATGTGTGTGTATGCTGTGGAAGGAGTGCCATGGTCAGAGGACAACAGAAACTCTCCCGTCTCTACCCTTCCTGGTAGGAATGTGCTGGGATTACAAACAGGCTCCTGCATCCGGCTTTTCTGAGGGTTCTGGGCGTCGAAGCTCAGGTCCTCAGGCCTGTAAGGCAAAAATTGCTACCCACTGAGCAATATTCCACAACTACCAACTCTTTCTAGAAGTTTTACATTGAAATAACTTGAAGTGTACTGAAATGTCAGGTACTTTGTCCAGATGCTGACATCTGAAGTGGTGCCCAGCACTACATCTCCTTGTATCCGTTGTCGACAAACCACAGCTTTCCCGCGTGTCACTGTAGCATGGCGGTTAGGATCAGGGAACCGTCATTCATACATGATGTACTTCTAGTCCTTGGATCCCCATTTTAGTTAGACTTTCTTCTTTTAAATCCATGGGGTGGCTTCGCTCCAGCCACGTTTTCAGTCTTTCAGTTCTTTCCCATATTCAACTGACTATTGAACTGAGATGCCGTTTGCCGTCAGCGCTGCGCTCATTCTCCTTGTTCCCGGCGTCTGTTCTTTATGCAGCGCTGACCTTGCTTTGTCCTCAACTGTCGCCATCACTGTTTCCACTGTGAAGTGCTACTCTCACAGGAAGGAGATGGGTCAGGGAGGGAAGGTGCATGCTGGGAGGGAAGGTGCATGCTGAGCAAACCTGACCCAAGGCCTGTCTGGGAGAACCAGCTGCTAAAGGTGGTCTTCAGGCTTGAAGACCACATGCACGCTTGTGTGCACACACGTACACAGGTAAACACACGTTCTTTGTTTCTTTCGTATATTTTGGTCTGAGTTCTGCTCTGACTTACGTTATTGTCTCTTTCCAGCTCCTGCTCCTTTGCCTGTTTCTTGTTAATAAATTCCTAGTGCCGAGAGTTTGGAGAGTGTCTAGTTTTGTATTATTTGTTGGATATCCTTTTGGTGAGGATATATGGAAAGATTGATTCCCTTCTCTATTTTAAACTATGTGTCTTTGTCCACTAATGTCCCCTTTAGTGTTGTGCCTATGAGTTATGTGGTGGGTGGAGCCAGAGACACCCCCCTTTCTTCATGTTTATAGTTATTACTGATAATAAAAGATTTTTTATTAAAGGCCAGTGCCATTGGTTGTTTTCGTGGCAACTTAATCTTTGGTCAGTATCAGTTACTCAGATATAGCCTCTCTGTATCGTATTGAATAAATTATGCCTTATGGAATCTGAGTTACTTCCTTAGACTGATTCTTGGCGTTGTGGCCTAGTTTTTCCAGAAATATTTAGTCAGAACTCTTGAATATTGCTTTCTTTTTTTTTCAGAATTAATATCATAATTTAAAAAGTAGTATTAGAATACATTGTTTAGTAAAATCAGAACATTTTAAGTGGTATAAAGCACCCCTTAACCTCAGCCTGGACCTTGGACCTTTTTCTGCTTGCAGTACTTAGCTGTTAGGGTACATTTTTCTGTGTCTGTAGAAGAGTGATACTTGAGGGTTAAATGGATCTGCAAGGGTCAGAGACTCAGACATGACTTAAGTGAGCGGTGACACTGCTAAGTTTTCAGGTACCGAGAGGCTTGATCTGCTTTCCTTCAGAGCACTGTCAAGTGCTATGGGCAGGTGACCATCACCGAGTGCTCCCTTGTGCAGGTCTTGGTGTTTTTGGCACACCCACTCCCAGAGTTCACGCACTGACAGCCAGCCATGTAGACAGTGTGAGCACTCTATCAAAGGCCTTGCATCTGTATGTGGCCAAGCTAGAATTTAAGCCCTGGTTGTAGAGTGTGTGCTTGTAACTGCCGAGTCATTCTGTATGGAGAAGGTCGGTAGTACTGGACCCATTACCTGGAACTCTAGAGGCTTGGAGATAGCCAGACATCTTTTATATGATCTGTCACTTGTCACTGCCAGTAAATGTAGGAATTCAGGAAATATGCTACCTAAACCCTCTTTGAGAAAAATCAGTCCATGTAGAGATCTCAAGACACTTAAGGTGTCCTAGTAGCCTTGAAGCGCAGGATGCAGAAGAAATCAGTCTGGCCTTGGTCAGATGACTTAGTGCTTTGATAAAGCCTTGGAGAAATGACAGCTAATCTAGACCATAACAGGGCAGGGACAAAGCATTAAGAAGAAAATCAGCAAGACCAGGACAAATCGAAAGCTAAAAAGGAAAAGTATTAATTAAGTAGTGGAACAGAAGTGGGTTGCTGGGCTGAGGTGGGGCATGGGCAGGGCATTGCTGCGCGAGTAAGCATGGTGCCGTGAGTTCTTCAGGGACAGAGCACTTGTGACTGAACAATTTGGCAAAGGTAAGTAGGTATTAAAGCAGAGCTGGTGACTTCAGTGTCAGAGAAATGCAGTAGTTAGACACCACAGTAGCTGAGAGACAGGAGCCATTCACAGGGTCTATCTATTTGCCTGTCTGTCTGTCCTTAAGATACTACAGACCTTTATGTGGTAAAGTCATGGAGACCTACAGAAACAGCAAAAGCTCCAATAATTAGCTTTATTCAGAGACAGCTATTATTAAAATAGAATCTGTCCTAGACAACGTAGCAAGGGTGTAAAGGGAATGGGGCAGCCATACTTGGCTTTGGACTTTTGAGGGCCCCCAGCACCCTGAGAGAAAAGCTCAGGACGGAGAAAGACATCAACTGTGAGAAGTGACTGAGCTCAGGCAGGGGTCCAGCAAGAAGCAAGGGTGAGGCACCCTAGAGAGTGGGCCATCCCACCAGAGCGTGGCGTTGGCAGCCACGAAGTGAGTCTTGCACATTCAGGAAACTGAGGTGTGAGAGGACAGCTGACTGTCTTCATTCATCAAAATGGGGAGCTGAAGACAGAACTGGAAACCAGAGTGTTGGGCGTCAAGTGTGTGGCAAACATCTGCCATATAGGTTGTAGTGTGTGGCAGAGATATGCAGGGAACATTTGGATGGCCCTGGAAGCACACACCCCGGCTCTCCAGTGGCTCCGCCCACAGAGTCTTTGCTGAATGTGGCGCTCACTCTTCAGGTTCTGCAGTCTGAAGAAGCTTACATCTTATCACTGGGAAACTTAGGAATTGTAAGAAATATTCTGCATATTTTATTGTGATCTAAACTGTTGGTAGAAATTAACAAAGAAGTGGTTAAAAATCAGGTTTTGGAAATTAATAATATATATATATTTTAATATCCTTTCTTAAAAAGAGAACATTTAAGACTGATGTTAGAAATTATTTAAAACTGTCTATCATGGTAGCTACCAGCCACTTGAGGCTATTAAAATTAAAATTAAATACTTAAAAATTTAAATTCTCCTGTAGAGCTAGGCTCATTGCTAGTGTCTAATAAGCGCCTCCTGACATAATGCATTTTGTTGTGGTAAATATTAAAAAAGGTGGTGCCGGGATCTTGCGAGTTACCACTCCGCGCATCCTGCGCTGCGCTACCTCTGTTCTCTCTCATGACCTACCGGTTCCCACAAGTACCACTCTGCGCAGCAACCCCCCCCCCCCACACCTTGGCACCACCATGCTGCTCTCACTGTATCCTTGGCTGGTTCCACCACACCAGTTCCGCGTATCCCACACTTCGAACACCAGTTCCACGGTGGGCATGGGGTGCCCTGCCACTGCACTTCCTCTTGAACTTAGTTAAGTTGCCACCTGAAAGAACACAGCAAAACATATTCATAACAGCTTGTATTCGTGTGCAGAGAAGAATCAACATCTGCTTCCATGTTGCTCCCAGCTCCTCATCCTCGCTCTGGCTCCTCCCACTCTTTCTAAAACTTTGTTTCTGCCCATCCTTCCTTCTCATCCAATGACAGGCCTCTTTTTATTTCAGCCACATTTCATTTTAGCAGAAGGCTAGCCGACTCAGACTTAGGGAGTATGACTTAACCAGCATTAATTTGTAAACTGAAGTGGTTCTACTCTTTGAAATAAGGAAGAGCTGAAAATATCCAATGTTAGAAACTAGAGAAGGAAATAAACCAAAGGGAAGGAAGAGAATCAATAAAAACAAGTGTTGAAAATATTTAAACAAAATAACACAAATCCAATGTTTAGGGGTGTGTGTGTGTATGTATGTGTATGGTTTGTGTTTGTGTGTGTGTATTGTGTGTGTGCGTGCACTTGTGCCTGTGTGCACACACAGAGGCTAAAGGAGTATGAAGTTATTTTGATAGCACTCTGCTTACTCCCTTGACAGGATTCTCAGCCTTGAGCAAGGCTGGCCTCTAGTAAGGCCCAGGGATCCTATCCTCTCTGTGCCCACTCAGTGCTGGGTTATAGGGACACATATAGCCACAGCCAGCTTCTTACATGTGTGCTGAGGATTTGAACTCAGATCCTTATGCTTGTGTAACAAGTGTTCTTTCTGAGCTGTCTTACCAGTCCCCAAAAGTAAAATTAACATTTTTTATTGTATGTGTTTGGGTGTTTTGCCTGAATATATGTTCAGAACATGCTTGTCAGGTACTGGAGGTCAGAAGAAAGAGTTGGATCTCCTGGAACTGGAGTTCTAGATGGTTGTGAGCCGCTGTGTGGGTGTTGGCAATAAACCTGGGTCCTCTGGAAGAGCAGTAGGTATTCGTGACTGTGGAGCCATCTCTCCAGCCCTCCCAAAGTAGGGATTTAAACAGGTGGTGTGTGCTCCCACACTCTCTCAGCAGGGGGAAACGGGGAGTGGAAGGATCAGGAGTTCAAGGCTCACCTAGGCCACAGGAGACCCTGCTTTAAGAAACTAAACAAATACTTTTGTTATTTATTCTAAAAATTGATGAAAATATTCAAATGGCTTTAAGTTTACTTTTCTGAGCCTAGTGTGGTCTCAGTACTTCATTTTTAGAAGGACTGACCTACAGGGCTGGAGAGATACTTGGTTGAGAATGCTCTCTGCTTTGGCAGAGGACTGCTGTCCGGTGGTCAGTGTCCCTGTCAGGTGGCACACAGCTGACTGTGACTCCAGCCCCAGGGGTGCCTACACCTCCTACATCTCTGCCCCTAGTTACTGCACTCAAATGCACACGCACACATTTAAAAATAATAAATCTAAGAAAAGAAGCAACTTAATCCAGGTGCAGAATTGTAGATAATAACCAAGGTGGCTCACAATAAGGAGCTTCCAGCTTCCAGTGGGCCCATCAGTGGTGTGAGGGGAGCCATGGTTTTCTTTTGATGGTGCTGAAAGGCCATGAATAAAATGATCCTAAGTTTTAAATGTAGTCAGAGTTGTGGAGATGGAATTAACACCATGTAAGTTACTTAGCACTTACCATGTATGGCGTGTGGCTGAGGGGACACGGTGACTACTTACACATCTAAGCACAGCTCTATCTGCCACATGGGGATGAGCCATGGTCTCTTGATAGAACTGATGTGAGAAACTTGGCCAATATTGCATTGAGTACTGTATAACATTTTTGGTTAAGATTATGAGAAATGGTCATTTGTTCTTATTAGTATATTCACTATCAGGGTTGGAGGTTCTGATTTCTTGAAATGCAATGAAAATAGAAAACAACAGTAACTTCCTAAGGAGGCCTGTGCCATTGAGACGCACACAGTAGGAGGGTCTGTCATCAATGACCACATGGTAGGTTCGCCTCCCCCAGAGGGCCAGGAGGCAGCATGACTGCTATGGGTTGGTATGTGTGTTAGCATTTATTTACGGTGAGCCTTACACAGAATCGGAAGAGCCAGTTAGAACGGAAAAGGAACCTTATAAAATGTGAATATATTTAATGAAATATTTCTACACCAGGACAATGATTCCATACTGAAGGTAGGATTTAAAATCAAGCCAGCTCTCAGGAAAAGCCGTCAGTGTTTTTAAAATTACAGGTTTAACGTAAGTCCAGTTAAAAAGTCTAGTGTATCAGGTTACAGAATGAAGATGATTTTACGTTTTTTTTTTTTGTTTTTGTTTTTGTTTTTGTTTTGTTTTGTTTTGTTTTGTGGGGAAGAGGGAGGTGAGATCTCACCATGTAGACTGTGCCAACCTGGGGCACAGATATCTATCCACGTGTCTGTCTCTCCAGTGCTGGGATTAAAGGGGTGCAGCACTATGCCTGGGCAAGGGGTGCTGTTCTAAAGCTCATGTGGAAAGTACAATGTCTGTTTAATCTTACTTTCATTATCAGTTCCCACCAAGGCCAGAAAACAACTGGGGAGGAAAGGGTTAATTCCACTCACACCTCTATAGCACTGGTCACAAAGGAAGCCAGGGCAGGACCTCACACAGGGCAGGAACCTGAAGGCAGGAGCTGATGCAGAGGCCATGGAGGGGTGCTGCTCACTGACCTGCTGCCCTTGGCTTGCTCAGCCTGCTTTCTTATAGAGTCCAGGACTACCAGCCCAGGGATGGCACCACCCACAGCCGGGCCCTTCCTGTCAATCACTAATTAAGTCCTACAGCTGGGTCTTTGGGAGGCATTTTCTCAGACGAAATTCCCTCCTCTCAGAACACTAGCTTGTCACATACTGATGTAAGACTGGCCAGGACACAAGCAGGGGCCTGTGCATGCATTGTGGTGTGCATGTGTGCTCTGTGGCATGTGAGCACATGCCTGTGTATATGCAAGCATGCATACCCTTTCATTTTGCTTCAGCCAGGGTCTGTCTTTGTTGTGGGCTGCTGCTTTGGTCAGGTTAACTGGACAAGCTTCTCATCATCTAGGAGCTTGCAGGTTACAGACAGGGACTGCTGTCTCCATGACTTCTGAGGGTTAATGGAGCCTCATGCTTGCAGGACAAGTTTTACCTTTAGGACCATCTCCCTCCACGATTTCTTTATTGAGTTTTTTTTTTTTTTAATGAGGAATAAATTATCTTTAATTGATCAAACAATTTAACAACTATTTAACAGAAAATAATTGGTAGCCATTCACTCTAAAGTTATTCCATTTTAGTTGAACTTTACAAGGGAATATTGATTAAGTTATAATTTAAGAAATTACTCAGATTTCTCTACTACATCCTAAAATAATAAATTGTAGTATACCTCAGTTTTTCTGAAATTTTGGTGCTTTCTAAAAGACAAGATTCATTGTTACATGAGTTCTGAAAAGAATTCTTTCCTTTCCTCTTCTTTCAAAGGTATGCAGCCACTTATGTATTCAGTACAGGAAGCACTAAATGCCAGACCATGGTGGATTCGTATGGGTACTGACATTTGTTACTACAAGTGAGTATTTTTACAGAAGTTCACAGAAGGCTACATTCCATCCCATTTCACTGTGACAGTGAAAACACCAAGTATGTATGCTGGCTAGTCAGGGGGAAAGGGGGAGCCTTGATTTTAAGAAAATTCCTGGACTGTAGGCAAGCCTGTAGGTTATTTTCTTAATTAGTAGTTAGATATGGGAGGGTCCATCCTTATGTGGGCAGCGGTCCTGGATCCTATAGGGAAGGTTCAATGCCTAGGCTGGTGTCCTGGATTCTATAAGAAAGCAGTCTGAGCAAGCCCCAGGGACCCAGTAAGCAGCACCCTCCATGGCTTTTGTGTCAGCCCCTGTCTCCAGGTTCCTGTCCTAACTTTAGAGCTGGACAGTGCTGTGGATGTGTAAGCCACATAAATGCTTTCCTCCCCTGCTCCCTTTAGCCATGGCACTTTACTTTTTATTGACTCTTTAGGAATTTCATACAATGTATTTAGACCCTACTCATCCCTCACTGCCTCTAACTCCTTCAGCTCCACTCCTGCCTGCCCGACCCCAGTGCTTTGCCTTTTTCTTTCCCTCTCCCCCCACCCCTTTGTGAAATAACACATGGAGTCTAATTTGTGCTGCCTGTGTACTTGTGTGGGGACATCTGTTGAAGGATTGTTGACCTACAAGAAAACCAGCTCTGTGCTCCAGAAGCTAGCGACTGTCCATAGTGTCCCTGATTGGAGTGGAGGCTTGTGGACCTGGTGCCTGCAGCAGTCTCAGCTACTCTGAGTTCATAAGCACAGCTGTCCTGTTATATCCAGAAGCCACTGCTTCAGTCTGGATTGTGGAATCTTTCTTCCCCCTCTTCTGAAGTGTTCCCTGAGCCAGAATGGGAGGGTGGGTGGTGTATGATTTAGATGCTACTTATGATTACAACTTTACTTGTACATGATGTAGCAGTCTTAGTCCTTGCTTCCTATTTTACTCTAATTCTACATGGAAAGTGTTTTATAATGCTAATTCTCCTTCCTGCACAATACAACAGGAGCACGGTGCATGTGTCTCATACCCACATGGTTGGCTGAAGTTTTTCCCCTTGTTCATCCTTCATCCCAGTTTTCTACATGACCTCTTTATCCTTGTGCCTGGGAGCTCTTGCTGGTTGTGTAAGTGCACTTCTGTGCCCAAGGCTAGAAGGTGTGGCTTACTACCTCATGACTGCAAAGGCTGTTGTGTGAGTAGGTCAGACAGTTCTTTGAGGGAAGGCCCATGACTACAGATTGCTTCTGTCGTTTCAGAAATACTTCCCTAATGCACACATACTTTCAGGTTAATCTCTTAAAATGGAAACCATGTAAGTATCTGACTTATAACTCTGTCCAGCCTCTCTCTCAAATGGGCAGACATGTACTTCGACAGCATGGATTCTCTTTCTTTACTAATAGAATATATGCTTTATACTCTTGAGAGGACATCGTTTGCTATGAGCTTCATCTAACAGCTTAGGCCTGTTAATGAGACTTGAGTTCCCTGTGGTTTCCTGTTTGAACATGAATGCAAATAGTAGAAATGTTCAGATTTTCAAACCTGCATCTAAACTAACCATTTAAAATTTTGTTTTTAACTTTTTCTTGAAAAAAATTTTTTTTTGTGAATTTCATACCACGTGCCTCAATCCCAGTTATCTCCCTATCTCCTTATCTCTGCTCTCTGCTCTTGCAACCTCTCCCAAAATAAAAATAGATTTTTGAATTTTTAATTTTTTAAATTCTATTTTTTAATGATGATTTTCTATCAGTCACACAAGATGTTGTATGTTTCTAATTTTGGTCTTGGTATTTATCTCCTTTGGATGCCAGTTTCTGTCCTGGTAATCTTGAAGTTTCCATAAAGTGGTCTTTGATTCTTAATGTTGTCCTTGACTAGCACTGATGTCTCCTTGCTTTGCGAATGTGACGATGTCCAGAATTTAAGCCAGCCTAACAGTTTGTGTTCCTTGGAACCTGGATCTGAAATTCTGTTACTTTCTGAGAAAGAAATGGGCTTCATCTCAGGAAGGTTCCATCACTCATGTTTGTCAGTAAAATATGTATCACATGGATAAGAAGCAGAGACAAAGGAAGCATGTGCCCTGATCTCCACCTTACAATGCTTGCAGTGTCTTTAACGAGAGCCCTGGCTCATCTCTTTAGTCCTAGAGAGTTGCAGCGACCCAGTGCTGACCTTGGCAGTTGTGGGCATGGTTTTGGAAGAATTGCTCAGGCTATTAAATATCAGCACACCCATGCTTCTCTATATGTGTTTTCATTCTTTTCACATTGGCACATGGGTGACCATAGCACAGTTAAGTTCTGTTCCGTGTAAGTAGCAGTAACAGGAGTTTTTGCTTTTTTGTCTGGCTACTCTCAGACCAAACTGGAATTCAGTGCAATTTAGCATTTATTGGTTAACTGTTTTTCATGTTACATGTGTTGTTGTGGTTTTTTTCTAGAAGTCTTATATTATACTAAGGATTGGAGACTGTTGTTATAAATAGAACATAGTTGTCTTCTGTCAACATGTGTGTCTTATTTGTTTATAGCTGTAACTTCATGGAACGTGTATGATAGCATATGTTAGCATATTTTTTACTACTTTATTGGTTTTTTTTAATAACTATTTCCCTTCCAACCCCCAGCACTATGTAGAAGAGAAAGAAGATTAGAGGGGAAAAGGGACATAGACATCTCTAGGCTTCTTACTGACTAGGAGGTTGAGTTCCTTAGGGCAAGTCCAGTTTTCGTTTGCAGAATATCCAGTTTCTTCTTGTCTTGTTTCTCACGACCATTTGATAAAAGAAAAGCAGCAACCAGAAGCACCAGGGGGAAAAGCAGCCTCCTGCTCAGCCCTCTTGGAGTTTTCCTACTTATAGCCCTCCCCAGAGTCTTCAGAATTAAACTGTCTGCAGCTGGAGAAAAATTACACCCCAGTTAGTGTACCAGGAAAATCATAATCACCTGCCATGAAGTGGTTTCTCATCCCACACCTGGGATTAAAACAAAAACACATTCACATAGCATAACTGGGTTTTATAAGGAACCAGACTCTCACTACAGACATACGCATTCCTTCAGTTAGCTGCCAGTTCAGAGAACTGTTTTGTATGTTTCTCCATTCTCAGCACTTGCAGTTATCTGCCCATTCAAGATGCTGTGATGAAGCTAATGAAGAGTAGTTTGAATTTGCGTGTGAATAGATAGCCTGTAAGCCCTGTTTTAAGAGGTTTTAGAGCCTTAGGAATTATGTTGACAGAGTGTCTGTAAATGCCTGTGTCAGCAATACTTCAGGTCTTTGAAGCTATGAACCGGAGGTCGTCCCAGGTGTTTGCTGCCCACTCTGAACAGCTACTGTCCTGTGCTCAGTTCTGTGTGCATTTCAGAGCTCCCGACCTCCATGCTGACTTGTGAAAGTTCCTTAACACTTATTTATTTGTATTGTGAGGCTGGTGTTGGAAGGTGGAAGCACCTGACACTGCTTTTGTGTGGAGGTATAAGGACAACTTTGGTGTTGGGTTCTTTCCTCCTGTGACATGGTTCTAGGTATCGGACCCAGGTTGACAGCTTTGGCAGAAGGTGTCTTTGTCTACTGACCCGTCTTGCTAGTGGCCCACATGCTGAGTTTTTAAAAGCGGTTGTCAGATACCATATTTTGTACAGAAATACTTATTTCTAAAGCACAGAGACCCCTTAAGATCATCTAACCACCTTGCCATACACACTATACACCAGAAAAATTACAAAATTATTTTTACTATAATCTAGTCAATGTTCAGGTTTCACTAGGGGTCATATAAATGTCGCTTGGTACTTTTTTTTAAAATTAGGTTTTATGAAAGAGTACACATTACATTTTTTAAGTATAGAAGCCTGGAAAGTATGATTTACTTGTAGAACTATTAGCAGAAAAGAACAAACAGTTTTTGGGAAAAAACACCCTCTTGAAAGTATTTCATGTGAAAAATGTCTGTTGGTCACTACTGATCTCCCTGACTCATCACAAGTTATACTTAATCTATGTTCATATGTTTCTTAAAACACTTTTCATTAGTAGGTTTCCCATTTCTCTGCTCTGTTAAACTGGCTTCTTTCTCATACAGGAGTTTGTCCTTTGCTGATTGCGTCTTTTCTATGAACAAATGCTTGGTATTGAGACGGCGTACACCATCAGTTAGCTGTAAAAGCATTCTAGGCTTAGGTTTACTTTGGCAAGAGCACAGCATCTGTGATGCTGCAGACTTTCCCTCCTGCCACTCCAGGAAGCATTAGGAGACGACAGCCTTCCTGGCCAGTTTTCTCTCTTAATCTTAACACTAATTATGGTAAAGTGCCAAGTGCTGTGGCTTGATCCGGCTACAGGAATGTGGTCCTCAGCCTGTTAACCGATGGAGGGAGTTCTCATGGATGACATACACTGATGCGGTGAATCACAGATGAGAGTATGAGCTTCACGAGCTCTCAGTTTAGAGCAGAGCAGTGCTGCCAGGTGGTGGCCCGTTGGGTTATAGGTTTGAAAACTTAGTCCATGTTGGTGGGATTGTCTGAGAAGGACTAGGAGGTGTGGCCTTGTTGGAGAAAATGTGTGGCTTTGAAGATTCAGAAGCCCACTCCACCTCCAGTATGCTGTCTGCCTCGTTCTGTGGACTCTGACATTAACTCTGAGCTACTGTTTCAGCACCCTGCCTGCCTGCCTGCCTGCCTGCCTGCCTGCCAGATGCTATACTTCCTGCTATGGTCATAGCAGTATGGAACCTGAAATTGTTAAGCCCTAAGTGAACTCTTCCTTCTGTAAATTGTCTTGGTCATAGCAATAGGAAAGTGACTAAAGCAGTGTCTATTGGATAAGGCAGTTCAGCTAAACTAAATGCCCACTGGGATTTCTCTCTGAAATTGTACTTAATAAAATTAGCACATGAAATCAGAACATCTATGCATGGAAAATAAGTTCTTTATGCTTTTTGATCACAGAAATCACTTCTCAAGAAGTTCAGTTGCTGCAGGTGGCCAGAAGGGAAAGTCCTACTACACAATCACCTTCACTGTGAACTTCCCGCATAAAGATGATGTTTGCTATTTTGCCTATCACTATCCGTATACATATTCAACTCTGCAGGTGAGAGGTGCTGGTGGTAAACTTGCGAATATCGGTTTGTATTGCGAGTAAGTATCAGGTAGTCGGGAAAACTTGCTTCTGGTTAAGTATATCAATAGAATGTAGAGCATCAGTAGGGATTAGTACTTGTTGGAAACATGACAGGTGGGACGGGCTGAGTGGCCACTCTGAGAGGCAGGGGACGCCCAGACATTAAAGTGCTGGTGCCACAGAGTGAGGATGGACCCCACTTTACACCCACAGAGCAAAACCAGATGTGGTCTAGTAAGTCCCAGAACCCCACTGCCGGGGCAGATGCCGTGGATCCCAGGTGCTTGGCTCAGGTTCCCTGAGAGGCCTTGTCTCAGGAAAGAGGAGAAAGAGGAGCTGTAGAAAAGCAGCCGGCAGCTTGTCTTCATCTGCACTCACACGGTGTGCACACAGGCCGAGCCTGTGCTTCCACAAATAACAAAGACCTGGGAAGATATTTCACATATCACCTGTAGAAACTCATACTTCTCCAACTTTCTGTGACCAAATCTTAACTAAATGAGTTTTCTGTTTGCTTAACTAAAAGCACTATAATAAAAATATAAATAAATACAAATTTGTAGAAACTAGTAGGGAATCTTGTAACAGTACGAAAATAAAGCTGCATTCTGAATTGTTTTGAATTTTTCTGTAGGAAAATTAATGTTTGGCATAAGAACCAAGTTCATTCTCTACGCTGAGACTCCAGCTCCTTAGAGCATGTGAGAGCTCTAACATTAGATGTTTGTATTGTACAGAGCTGAGTGAGCTGACTGGAGTGAGTAAGCACCGCTGCGAGAGGCAGAGCACCACACAGTATCTGATCTGATGGCAAGGGTGTGGGAGGAAATCAGATACTCAAGTGAAAGGAAGGCCTCGCTCACTGACTCACTGAAAAATACAAATACCACGAACAGGTGCGCACACGGACGCGCGCACACCTAGAAATCAAAGAAATTGTTCATAATTTGTGGCTTGTAATGTTAGCTTGTGATTAATGTGACCTTAGTCATAAGTCCAAAATTCTAAATTCGTTGAAAACCAAATGCTTTTCTCATAGCCCAGATTGGCAGCTAAGCCTTTGTTTAGAACATTGATTCCACATAGGGTGATCGCACTGGCGTAGTGTAACTAGCAGGCGCCACCTTTCTCCTGTTCCTCACATGTTCATGGCTCTAGTTTACTTGGCACTGGTGGTTATAGGTGAGTCTTAAGAATCAGACATACTTGTAGTTCTATGGATCTGAAGATACATTATTTCCGTACATCTATAGGGACTTGTAAATGATCACATACTTTGCTCTTAAATTTTTGTCAAGATGCATCTTCAAAAATTGGAATCAGCACACAATCCTCAACAAATCTATTTTCGAAAAGATGTGTTGTGTGAAACCTTGTCCGGAAACAGCTGTCCTTTGGTGACCATAACAGCAATGCCAGAGTCCAATTATTATGAACATATCTGCCAATTCCGTAAGTCTGTCTTCTTCTCTGCAAACATCACACGTCCTCCTTGCATTTGCTTCCTATGTACTTTATAACAAGTAATTCTAAGAGCAGTCGTGAGGAGGTTTGGATTCTAGTCTCAGTCCTGCATCTAACCGTAGACACCTCTGTGCCTCAGTTGACCACTTTGGGAAGTGAGAGAGTTGCCTGAGATTTCCTCTCAGAATTTCTTTGATAGTCATATTTAAATTCTTATTTCTAGAAATTATGCTGAAGCTAAAATATAATCGTACATTTAGAGTTCAAATATTTTGATAGCTAGCGCTAAATTGCCACTGTTTTTCTCAACCACTAAGTTTAGAATTGCGTGGTAGTGCAAAAAAGAACACAATTCAACTTTTGATAAGTATTTCAAAGTAGAATAGAGCGTGAGAGTAAGCAAGACAGGGAGAGAGAGAGAGAGAGAGAGAGAGAGAGAGAGAGAGAGAGAGAGAGAGAGAGAGAGTGAGTGTGTGTATGTGTGAGAGAGAGAGAGAGAGTGTGAGTGTGTGTGTGGGTGTGTATGCACATGCAGTACTGTGCATGGGCGTGGGTGGTGAGGTATATGGTGTTTGCCGACTGTGTAAATGCAGTGACTGCTCTGTTGATTCTGTATCACACATTCCTCTGTGCTGTGGTTTGTTTGTTCAGATTTACATTAATATTTTTCTTTTCCCCATGAGTTTATGAAACACAATTTTATATTTTTCTCAGGTGCTATTCTTTGTACAGCTATGCTTACCCTCAAGAGCTAATCTTTTTCCAGTTACATTAATCAGTAGGAGAGAGTCACGTGGCCCCAGTGCCATACATTTGTTCATATTGGACTCGGTGCCTGGCAGCTCACATACATTCTCTGTTGTTTTTTTTGTAGGACTAGTGCACAGTGTGCATGTAGTGTGTGCATCGTGACTCCCCACTGAATTCATGACTGGGGAGAGTTCTAGAGCTCCAAAGTGAAGCGCCATTCAGAATTTTAGTAGCCATTCATTCTAATTGAGCTTTTGTGTACACTTTAGGAACTCGCCCTTACATTTTCCTGTCTGCTCGGGTACATCCTGGAGAAACTAATGCAAGCTGGGTCATGAAGGGAACACTGGAGTACCTCATGAGCAACAGCCCAACTGCCCAGAGCCTACGGGAGTCATACATTTTTAAAATTGTCCCCATGCTAAATCCAGATGGTGTCATCAATGGAAAGTAAGTTAAGCAGTGGCTATAGGACTCTCACAGTTGGTACGGTGGCTACATTTAATTTGATGATCTAGTAGTGTTCAAGTCAATTCAAATAATGGGCTTGATGTTTCTTTTTCCTAGGAAAAAAAACCACAAGTTTTTGATGGGCTTTTAAATGCATGTGCTAGTGTTATAATTCCATGGGAATGTAACTTTATGAATACTTTGTTGAGTTGTCTTAGAAAGCTATGTCAGGACATAAGCTCCTAGCACACACGTCCTGCTTCCTTTGTTGAGGGTGTGACTGTAGATTGTGGTGCTTGATAACACTAGTGCACAGCTCCTAGGAAGAAGGTGAGTTTACACTTCCTCAGGACTGCACAATTCATAGATTTGCCTTTCTCACACAGTGAGTATACAGGACAGCTAATACATTAGCACACAGTGAGTGTACAGGACAGCTAATACATTAGCACACAGTGAGTGTACAGGACAGCTAATACATTAGCACACAGTGAGTACTGGGAGTGGTCGCTATTAGGCAAGAGAGAATGGGGCTATTTGATACATTTTATACAGTAACTTACAAAAGTTTCTTTTAGATTTGAAATCTCCATTGTTACATAGTGTGACATAAGGTTTTCCATGTAGCAAACAGTGGATACAAGTTTATTTAATGGATACAGTGTGTTCATTTGAGCCCCATCTGCATCTCCTTGAATCCTTACTTTTGTCTCTCTGCCTTTGTGTGTGTGTGTAGTCACCGCTGCTCCTTAAGTGGAGAGGATTTGAACAGACAGTGGCAAAGTCCAAACCCAGAGTTACACCCCACAATTTACCACGCAAAGGGGCTACTCCAGTATCTGGCTGCAGTGAAGCGCTTACCTCTGGTATGTGGCCCTGTTTCTTTGCCTTTGTACACACAAGTGTATTTGCTGATTAGTAACTTAGTATGTTTTAAGTTATATTTTTATATTAGCATGCAAAGTGACAGTCCTCACCGAGTCTTCACCCCTTTGTATGACTGCACCTTGTTCTTCATGTCCCTGCCCGCTGCCTTCCCCATCCTTGCTGCTCCACCCCAGCTGGTTCTCTGACCTCCCTCCATGGGTCTCCTGTTCTGCTATGAGAAGTCTCAGAGCAGCTTTAATTACATTTCTCTGGTGGCTGAGGATGCCAAATACTTTCAGAACAAAAAAACCCAACAAAATTACATTTATTTCTTTATCTTTGCGAGTGTGTAGGATGGTGTACTCATCCACAGTGCAGATGTGGAATTCAGGGTGACATAGAGAGTTGTTTTTCTTTTTTTTTCTCTACTATATGAGCCCCCAGTCTGCTTTTCACATATTTCTTAACCATTTCTAGTTCTTTTTTGGGAACTATTTATTTTTGGTTCATTATACCATTTATTGAGCAGGCAATTTTGGTTTTTATTAAAAATTATTCATAGTGTTTGCATATTAATCCTTGGATGTGTATTTGGCAAATATCGATCCCCCAACCAACCAACCAACAAACAAACAAAACACAAACAACCCAAAACAAAAACACAAAGAAGAGAAGATGTAGGGCTGGAGGTATGGCTCAGTGATTAAGAACACTCGGTTCTTCCAGAGGATCCACTTTGATTGCCAGCACACACATGCTGCTCAAAATGATCTGTAACTCCAGTTCTAGGGCATCCAGTGTCTGCCGGGCTCTGCAGGCAGCAGGCCTGCGTATGTGCGCAGGGAAAATATCCAGATTCAATAAATGAAATAATTTTTAAAACATTTTAAAGAATAAAAAAAGTATGTGTTTGTGTGAATATATGGCACATATGTTTATGTGCCTGAGCAGGTCTGACAAAGGCATGGGGCCCTTGAAGCTAGGGGAGTTATGATATATGATATACAGGGGGTTATGAGCAGCCCAATGTGGGAGTTGGGAACTGAGCCCAGGACCTCTCAGAAGAGCAGTTAATGGTGAGCTTTCAGCCCGTCTTGGAGGGCTGTCAGGGATCATTTCCTGTGTCTTGCAGGTACTTTAATTCTGTATAATCCCGTTTGCTAATTGGAATTATTTTCTGTGCTACTTGAGTTCTCTTCAGAAAAGACTTGCCTATGCCTGCTTCTAGCATCAGCTCTTCAGTGTGTTTGATGGATTCTGTATCAGCTGTGAGATGCAGGTGTGGGTCCAGTGTGGGGACCATTATTAAGAAGGCTCTTGTTCTGGCTACTTTTCTATTACTGTGATAGCATCATGGTAAAGACCATTTTTAGAAGGTAGTTTATGTGGGGCATAGAGATTGTGACAGCAGGCAGGCATGGCGCTGGAGCGGTGGCTAGGAGATCATGTCTTGGGATAGTCATTAGGCAGAGCATTAACCAGGAATGGTGTGGACTTTTGAAACCTAAAAGCTTACCTCCAGTGACAGACCTCCTTCAGTAAGGCCAAGGCTCTTAATATTTCCCAAGCAGTTCCACCAGCTGGGGACCAAGCATTGTACTCCATTAGCCTGTGGGGACTGTTCTCATGCAAGCCACAGCAGCTGTCTGTTGTCCCTGGCTATAAGTGTGCACATTCTGAGTCTTCAGTTCTGCTCAGTTTCAGGCCTGTTTCTATGCCTGTGCGACACTGCGTTTGCTTCCACAGCTCTGTGTCTCCATCTTTGTTTTTCTGCTAAGGATTGGCTTGTCTGTTCAGGGTCATTTGTGTTTCTATACGGATTTTAGGATTGGTCTTGTTTCTCTTAAGACTGGGAGTGCATTGAGCCGGTAGATCACCCTTGATGTGCTGTCTTCACTCATGGTGTTAACTCAGTCAGTCCCCAGTGTGGATGTCCACCACAGTGTTATCTCTGTCAGCCCCCAGTGTGGACGTCAACCTCAGTGTTAACTCTGTCAGCCCCCAGTGTGGACGTCCACCTCTTGATGTCTTCTTTCACTTTTTCATGGTCTCACAAGTTTTCATGTAGAAGCTCTCATTTCCTTAGTCAGATTTATTCCTAGGCATTCACTTTTGACATAAACGCGAGTCGGGTAGTTTCCTTCTCTTTCTCTTGGCAAATTCTTTGCTGACACCCAGATGGGCTGCTGACTCCTGTGCTGGTTGTGTGTTGACCTTGCTGACAGCCTCAAGGTCGTAAGGTTTCTAATAGGCTTTGGGACCCTCCATGTACAGGAGAGTGTTTCTGGTTTTGTCTTTATTTTTGCAGATAGGAACATTTTGACTTCTCTTTCTACTTGTGCAATGTTTCTCTTTTTGTTTCCGCTAAAGCCCTGAGCACTGCTAGAGAGGAAATGCTCTCAGTTTCCTTGCTTTAATGTGATATTGACTGCTGCTTGTTTTATACAGCCTACCCGTGTTGCTATTCCTAGCTTCTTCAGACTCTTTGTGAGGAAAAGTACAGCCTGCTCAAGGCTTTGTCTGTGCAATTTCTGTCCCCAAGTCATTTATGACTTCCTGACTCATGTGCATCCAGCCAGCTGCACAGGGTGAGGCCAGCTCAGTCACAGTGGCCCATCATAACATGGTCTTGAATTTGTTTGGTAAGGGTTTTATTGATCTTTTTTGCATTTGGGAAACTGGCCCCTAGGTGTTTGTGCCTGTTTGGGGTGGTGGTGGTGCTGGCTTTCTAGAATGAAGTCAGCTCTACTCCTGCTTCTCGGATGGAAGACTGTATGAGTTCTTCTGTGAAGAGTTAGTGCAATTGACAGTGAATTATCCATCCAGTCTATCTGCAGTGTATTTTTAGTTTTTAAATTGTTGAACCGTTTGTTCTTTCTTTCTTTCTTTCTTTCTTTCTTTCTTTCTTTCTTTCTTTCTTCTTTCTTTCTTTCTTTCTTTCTTTCTTTTTTTCTTTCTTTCTTTCTTTCTTTCTCTCTTACTTTCTTTTTACTGATTTTCTTGGATATATTTTATTTATATTTCAAATGTTATCCCCTTTCCCAGATTCCCCTTCATATCCCTCCCTCTTCCCCCGTACCCCTGCTTCAGTGTGGGTGTTCACCCACCCACATATCTCCTCCTGCCTCCCCACCCTGCCCTGACATTCCCCTACACTGGGGCATCAAGCCTTGGCAGGACCAAGGGCTTCTCCTCCCATTGATGCCCGACAAGGCCATCCTCTGCTACATGTGCAGCTGGAGCCATGGGTCCGTCCAGTTCTACTCTTAGGATAGTGGTTTAGTCCCTGGGAGCTCTGATTGGTTGGTATTTTTAATCTTATGGGGTTGCAAATCCCTTCAACTCCTTCAATTCTTTCTCTAACTACTCTGTTGGGGAATCCCATTCTCAGTCCAGTGGATGGATGTGAGCATCTGCCTCGGTATTTGTCAGGCTCTGGCAGAGTCTCTCAGGAGACAGCTATATTAGTCTCCTGTCAGCATGTACTTCTTGGCATCAGCAATATATTGACTAGGTTTGATGGTTGTATGTAGGCTGGGTCCCCAGGTAGTGCAGTCTCTGGATGGCCTTTCCTTCAGTCTCTGCTCCAAACTTTGTCTTCATATTTTCTCCTGAGGATATTTTTGTTTCCCATTCTAAGAAGGACTGAAACATCTGCACTTTGCTCGTCCTTCTTTTTGAGCTTCATGTGGTCTGTGGATTGTATCATGGGTATCCCGAGCTTTGGAGCTAATACCCACTTATCAGTGAGTGCATACCATGAGTGTTTTTTTTTTTTTTTTGTGACTGGGTTACCTCACTCAGGATGATATTTTCTAGATGCATGTATTTGCCTGAGAATTTCATGAAGTCATTGTTTTTAATAGCTGAGTAGTACTCCATTGTATAAATGTACCACATTTTCTGTATCCATTTCTCTGTTGAAGGACATCTGGCTTCTTTCAAGATTCTGGCTATTATAAATAACGCTGCTATGAACATAGTAGAGCATATGTCCTTGTTAAATGTTGAAGCATCTTTTGGGCATATGGCCAGGAGTGGAATAGCTAGGTCTTTAGGTGGTACTATGTCAAAATTTCTGAGGAACCAACAGAATGATTTCAGATTTCAGCCTGCAATCTCACCAACAATGGAGGAGTGTACCTCTTTCTCCACATCCTCGCCAGCATTTGCTGTCAGCTGAGTTTTGGATCTTGGCCATTCTGACTGGTGTGAGGTGGAATCTCAGGGTTGTTATGATTTGCATTCCCCTAATGCCTAAGGATGTTGAACATTTCTTTAGGTGCTTCTCAGCCATTTGATATTCCTCAGTTGAGAATTCTTTGTTTAGCTCTGTACCCCATTTTTAATGGGCTTATTTGATTTTCTGGAGTTTACCTTCTTGAGTTCTTTGTATATATTGGGTATTAGCCCTCTATCTGATGTAGGATTGGTAAATATCTTTATAAAATGCCATTCTGTTGGTTGGCATTTTGTCCTAATGACAGTGTCCTTTGCCTTACATAAGCTTTGCAATTTTATGAGACCCCATTTGTCGATTTTTGATTTCAGAGCATAAAATATTTGTGCTCTTTTCAGGAAATTTCCCCAGTGCCCATGTGTTTGAGTGTATCTTCTCCACTTTCTCTTCTATTAGTTTGAGTGTATCTGGTTTTATGTGGAGGTCCTTGATCCACTTGGACTTGAGCTTTGTACAGGGTGATAAGAATGGATCGATTTGCATTCTTCTACATACTGATTGCCAGTTGGACCAACACCATTTGTTGAAAATGCAATTTTTCCTCACTGGATGGTTTTAGCTCCTTTGTCAAAGATCAAGTGACCATAGGTGTGTAGGTTCATTTCTGGATCTTCAATTGTGTTCCATTGATCTACCTTCCTGTCTCTGTACCAATACCATACAGTTTTTATGACCATTGCTCTGTAATACAGCTTGAGGTCAGGGATGGTGATTCCTCCAGAAGTTCTTTTATTGTTGAGAATAGTTTTTGCTACCCTGGGTTTTTTGTTATTCCCAATGAAATTGCAAATTACTCTTCCTAACTCTATGAAGAATTATGAGTTGGAATTTTGATGGGGATTTCATTGAATCTGTAGATTGCTTTTGGCAAGATGGCCATTTTTACTGTGTTGATCCTTCCAATTCATGAGCTTGGAATATCTTTCATCTTCTGAAATCGTCTTCAATTTGTTTCTTCAAAGACTTGAAGTTCTGTCATACAGATCTTTCACTTGGCTTGGTTAGGGTCACCCCAAGGTATTTTATATTATTTGGGACTATTGTGAAAGGTGTCATTTCCTTAATTTCTTTTTCAGCCTGTTTATCCTTTGAGTAGAGGAAGGCTACTGATTTGTTTGAGTTAATTTTGTATCCAGCCATTTTGCTGAAGTTGTTTATCAGCTGTAGGAGTTCTCTGGTAGAATTTTTGGAGTCTCTTACGTATACTCTCATATCATCTGCAAATAGATATTTTGACTTTTTCCTTTCAAATTTGTATCCCTTTGACTTCCTTTGACCTCCTTTTGCTCTGGTTAGGAATTCCAGTACTATATTGAATAGGTAGGGGGAGCATGGGCAGGCTTGTCTAGTCCCTGATTTTAGTGGAATTGCTTCAAGTTTCTCTCTATTTAGTTTGATGTTGGGTACTTGTTTGCTGTATATCGCTTTTACTATGTTTAAGTATGGGCCTTGAATTTCTGATATTTCCAAGACTGTTAACATGAAGGGGCATTGAATTTTATCAAATGCTTTCTTAGCATCTAATGAGATGGTCATGTGGTTTTCTTATTTGAGTTTGTTTATATAGTGGATTACATTGATGGATTTCTGTATATTGAACCATCCCTGCATCCCTGGGATGAAGACTACTTGATCATGATAGATAATCATTTTGATTTATTCTTAGATTTGTTTTTTGGGAATTTTATTGAGGAATATTTTTGCATTGATATTCATAAGGGAAATTGGTCTGAAATTTTCTTTCTTTGTTGGGTCTTTGTGTGGTTTAATAAGTATAAGTGTAATTGTGGCTTCATAGAAGGAATTAGGTAGTGTTCCTTCTGTTTCTGTTTTGTGGAGTTGGTTGGAGAGTATAGGTATTAGGTCTTCTGTGAATTCTGTACTAAAAACATCTGGTCCTGGGATTATTTTTGTTGGGAGACTTTTGATGACTGCTTCTCTTTCTTTAGGGGTTATGGGACTGTTTAGATAGTTTATCTGATACGAATTTAACTTTGATACCTGGTATCTGTCTAGAAAATTGTCCATTTCATCCTGATTTTCCAGTTTTGTTGAGTATAGGTTTTTGTAGTAGGAGCTTATCATTTTTTAAATTTCCTCAGTTTCTTTTGTTATATTTCCCTTTTTATTTCTGATTTTGTGTATTTATATACTGTCTCTGTGCTCTGGTTAGTCTGGCTAAGAGATTATCTAGCTTGTTGATTTTCTCAAAGAACCAACTCCTGGTTTTGTTGATTCTTTGTATAGTTCTTTTTGTTTCTACTTGGTTGCTTTCAGCTCTGAGTTTGATTATTTCCTGCCACCTACTCCTACTTCATGCATTTGCTTCTTTTCTTTTAGAGCTTTTAGGTGTACTGTCAAGCTACTAGTTTATGCTCTCTTCAGTTTCCATTTGGAGGCACTCAGAGCTAAGAGTTCCTCTTAGTACTGCTTTCATTGCCTCCCATAAGTTTGGGTATGTTGTGCCTCATTTTCATTAAATTCTAAAGACTCATTAAATGCTAAAAATTCTTTAATTTCTTTCTTTATTTCTTCCTTGACCACATTACCATTGAGTAGAGCATTGTTCAGCTTCCATGTGTATGTGGGCTTTCTGTCTTTTTTTTTTTTTTTTTTTTTTTTGTTGTTATTGAAGACCAGTCTTAGTCCATGGTGATCTGATAAGATGTATGGGGTTATTCCAATCGTTTTGTATCTGCTGAGGCCTGTTTTGTGACTGATTATATGGTCAGTTTTGGAGAAGGTACCATGCAGTGCTGAGAAGTTATATTCTTTTGTTTTAGATGCTATGTTCTGTAGAAATCTGTTAAATCCATTTGGTTAATAACTTCTATTAGTTTCACTGTTTCTGTTTAGATTCTGTTTCCATGGTCTGTCCATTGATGAGAGTGCTGTGTTGAAGTCTCCTACTATTATTGTGTGAGGTGAAATGTTTTGTTTGATCTTTAGTAAGGTTTCTTTTAGGAATGTAGGTGCCCTTGCATTTGGGACATCGATATTCAGGACTGAGATTTCATCTTGGTGGATTTTTCCTTTGAGGAGTATGGAGTGTCGTTCCTTATCTTTTGTCATAACTTCTGATTGAAAGTTGTTTTTATTCAATGTTAGAATGGCTACTCTAGCTCGTTTCTTGCAACCATTTGCTTGGAAAATTGTATTCCAGCCTTTTATTCCAAGGTAGTGTCTGTCTTTCTCGTTGAGGTGTGTTTACTGTATGTAGCAAAATGTTGGGTACTCCTTAGATATCCAGTTTATGTCTTTTTATTGGGGAATTGAGTCATTGATATTGAGAGATATTAGGGACCAATGATTATAGTTTCCCATTATTTTTGTGGTTAGAGGTGGAATTATGTTTGTATGGGTGCCTTCTTTTGGGTTTGTTGAAAGAAGATACTTTCTTGCCTTTTCTACGATGTGGTTTTCCTCCTTGCCTTGGAGTTTTTCATTTATTATCCTTTGTAGGGCTGGATTTGTGGAAAGATACTGTGTAAATTTGGTTTTTGTAATGGAATATCTTGGTTTCTCCATCTATAATAATTGACAGTTTTACTGGATATAGTAGCCTATGCTGGCATTTGTGTTTTCTTAGGGTCTGTATGACACCTGTCCAGGATCTTCTGATTTTCATGGTTTCTGTTGAGAAGTCTGGTGTGATTTTGATAGGTCTGCCTTTGTTTGTTACTTGACCTTTTCCCCTTACTGCTTTTAATATTCATTTTTTTTTTTTTTTTGTTTTGTGCATTAGGTGTTTTGACTATTATATGACATGAGAAATTTCTTTTCTGGTCCAATCTATTTGAAGTTCTGTAGGCTTCTTATATGTTCATGGGCAACTCTTTCTTTAGGTTATGGAAGTTTTCTTCTATAGTTTTGTTGAAGATGTTTCCTGGTCCTTTAAGTTGGGAACCTTCTCTCCCTTCTATACCTATTATCCTCAGGTTTGATCTTCTCATTGTGTCCCGGATTTCCTGGATGTTTTTGGTTAGGAGCTTTTTTGTTTTTATATTTTCTTTTACTGTTGTGTCAATGTTTTCTATAGTATCTTCTGCCTCTGAGATTTTCTTTTCCTTCTCTTGCATTTTCTTGGCAATGCTTGTGTCTATGACTCTTGATTTCTTTCCTAGGTTTTCTATCTCCAGGGTTGTCTCCCTTTGTGATTTATTTATTGTTTCTATTTTTGTTTTTTAGATCCTGGATGGTTTTGTTCAATTCCTTCACATGTTTGATCATGTATTCCTGTATTTCTCTAAAGAATTTGTGTGTGTGTGTGTGTGTGTGTGTTTGTGTGTGTGTGTTTATGGATGTGCTCGAGTGTTTCCTCTTTAAAGGCTTCTACCTGTTTCTACCTGTTTACCTGTGTTGTCCTGTATTTCTTTAAGGGACTTATTTATGATCTTCTTAAAGTCTTCTTAACATCATTATGAGTTGTGATTTTTAAACCAGAGTCTTGCTTTTCTGGTTTGTTGGGTGTATCCAGGACTTGCTGTCCCAGACTGCTCCTGGTTTCTTGTGTCCTGAGGACTCTGTGGGACACACAGAGCAGCAGTGGTGGTCTTATCTGTGCTCTCTCGGGGTATTTCAGCCCTCCTGTGAGACCAGCTCTCTCCCAGGGGGTTTGGGTACAGAGTGCTCTGGTACCAGGTCAGCTCCAGGCACAGGCAGAAACTGAAACTCAGTATATTTTTAAAATTACTGCTTCAGTCTGCATTATCATGATTCTGTCCAAGTTGTTTGTATCTTCTCACTGTAATGTTTTAGGTCACATGTGTCACAGAATGTGTCCATGTCTTCTAGGTTTTCTAGCTTGAATATGATTCTTTGTTTCATTGGAATGTACAGTATTATCTTTCATCTCTTTCAATCCTGCCAGCTGTTCTCTCTCTCTGCATTGGTAGGTTGAGGGCATTTACATTTAAGGTTGTTAATGAGATATTTTATTGGTTGCTATAATTTTGCTGCCTCCCTCCCCCCAGTTGCTTGGATTAACATTTCTCCTGTACTCTCTCCTGGCATGGATATGGTGTTGGAAATGAAGACTCCTCCCTCATCTCTCCTGCTGTGCAGTGTCCTCTTCTGTGTTGCATGATTGCTGCACTGTCTTTTCCTCTGTATAGTGTTGCCTTGTGCAGTCTTTGTGGTCATGAGTTGCTTAGTCTATGCTGGTCTTTGTTCACCCCTCACTTTAACAACAAGTGGTCTTGCTTGACAGTTGCATTTAAGGTTTTAAATGCATCACAGTGTTACTGGTAAGACTGGCTGTCCTTGCAGTGTTTCTGTCTGAAGGCGAGGGGATACTTTCCTTATTTCTCTTATCATTGTGGTTCTTGAATTGCAATGTCTTACTGACTATAATAAGTATTGGGGAAAGCCTCTCTTCATGTATTTTTGGAACTCCAAATGCCTCTTGTGTTTGAAAGTCGATGTCCCAAAGTTTGGGAATTTCCACTGTAATTCCATTGAAAAGATTCTTTATGCCTGAGTGTTGTGTCAGCTCCTTCCGTCCCCTGCAGCCGTAGCCTGGTGGTCGTGCTTCCAGTTTGTTTGAGCTGAACCCATACTGTTCTTGTCCCACTGAAGCTTGCATGTAGCATTTGTAAGCCTTGTTCTCCACCTTTCATACTTTTCTTCCACTTGTCCAAGCTGTTGTTGCTGCTTTCTACTGTGATTCTTGTGTGAGTTACTGAGCTTTTCATTTTTAACATAGCATTTCCCCTAAGTCTCAGTTTTCTTACTTATGCATGCTGCAGGTTTTCTCAGCCTTCTGGCTCACTGTCCTCTGTGTGGCTGACATTCTTCTCCAGGTAACGGGCTGAACTTACCTGGTGTTGGTGACCTCTGTTATGCCTGTGTTCACTTTTACCAGCAATCTTCACCTGGCTTTCTGCATATTCCAGTATTTTTTTAAACTCAGGCATGCAAGAGCTTCCATCTTTTGAAAGAGTCCTGTTGCAAGTGGTTTCTTGTTGGGTTTCTCTGTTGTACTTTGAGATCTGTTGGTTTGGATGTGTCTTCTGGATTTGGGGGGTATGGATTCTTTTATTGAGCATTTTACCCTTGAAGGCTGAATCCCCAGTCTCACCATTGGGACAAAAGCCAGATGCCTGCTCAGTAACAACACAGTTAGAGATTATTTACTAAGTGTGGAGATAGAAGGAATGGGGACAAAGAGGAGAAGTGAGGTCAAAGACAAGAAAGAGGCAGAGAGTAAAAATTAGCAAGGGATTAGAGAGATAAAAGAAAAGGGAAGGGGCATCTCAGTTACAAGAAAATTAAAAATCAAAGGGAGGTAAGTGTAAGAAGGCAATAAATACAAGAGATGAAGTCAGTGCTTTAGCGCACAGAGAAAGGATGTCAGGGGAGCGCCCTGCCCAGTGGGGAGAAGAGACCAGGGGTCCATGGATGAGACCGGCAGTGAAACCAGTTAAAGGTAGTGAAGTCTGCGCATCCTGCCCCTGTGAACACACAGTGAAGTTTATACATCCTGCCCCTGTGTACACACGTGAAGTCTGTGCATCCTGCCCCTGTGTCCACATGTGAAGTCTGTGCATCCTGCCCCTGTGTACACACAGTGAAGTTTATACATCCTGCCCCTGTGTACACACGTGAAGTCTGTGCATCCTGCCCCTGTGTACACACGTGTAGTCTGTGCATCCTGCCCCTGTGTACACACAGTGAAGTTTATACATCCTGCTCCTGTGTACATAGAGGAGCAGGTCTTTCAAGAGGACAAAAGGAAGATCACAAGAGGAAGAAGACCTGCTATTGGAACTCCTGCCAGGTCCATGAGTAGAAGCAGGAGTTGAACTGCACACTCCTGTCTTTTCCTGTGGTTTATGCTGCTGTTGAGTCTGTATAGGATGAATGCTGCGCCCCCCTCCCATCCCCCAGCTATCCTCACTGTGGGAGTGTTTTTTCCTGGTGATACAGGGGTCTCTGCTGGCCACATTTAGCTTTGCATCCCTGTGGGAGGGGAGGCTCTCAGGCTCCCAAGGCTTCCAAATCCTGGGTTTTTTTTGGGGGGGGGTTGTTTTAGCTCAGGAGTGTCTTGTGAATGCCCTGGGAGTGTGTGAAGCAGTTAGAGCACTGGGCTCATGCAGAACAGAGGATCTGCCTTCAGACTTTGAGGACTTTCTGAGAACTAACCATGTTACAGAGGGCAGCTGCTGTAGACAGGAAGTACACTCGTGGGACTTCTCCAGCTTTTTATCACTGATCATCAGACCCTGGCTGCACCTGCTGGCTGGGGGCTCAGAGCTATCAAATGCCAGGTTATTCTCAACTGATGATGTGCTTCTGGGCACTGAGTGGGCTCCGTCTCTCCTTCTTATGCACTTCCAGCCTATTCCTGGCCTCTGTGGCCTGTCGCAGTCACCTGTCCTTCTACCCACTTCTGTCTACACACCCTCTCTGCCTCCTCACTTGAGGCTGGCTGCTGCTCTCAGGACCAGGGGGAGCTCAGTTTGAAAAATCAGCTTTGATCTTTAGAAGGCTTTGGTGGTATCCTCTGAATCTCACATTGTGACATGTGACATGTGATTTCTAGCCACTGCTGACCTGTTTTCCAGGTCAACATTTCACCAAACCCATGACTAGATTTGAGGATTGAGGGCTGTGGGCATACCCTGAGGGAGGACCCCAGGTTTTCATTTTCAGGCCACCTAGGCATCCTCAGCCTACCAGGGACTGTTTCCTGGCTGCGTGTCTTGCTCTCTGCTCCTCACATGTTTCCTGCTCTTCCCAGTACCTTCCCCTCAAGTACTTTGTGGATTTCCAGAGGCATCTTGTGAGATGCCGTCTCTGTCTCTTATGGGCTCACACATAGGGAGCTTCTAGCCTTAATCTTTCTGGAGTCATGTGGTTTATTACCTTACATGTTATTTTCTGATTATAAAAGCCAGCTGTTAATTTCAAAATCCTTTCTGTTCTCTTTTATAATGATTATAGTATCAAGTTAATAACATATTCTTGTTGCTTAGAATTTTTATTAACCTTTTGCTTTTTATTTGTGAGTATTAATGATAATCATTGCTTCAGACCTTAACCTATTACATTAGTGCTTAAATTATCTAATCTTGCATTCAGAAAGAGAAAAATGGAGGAGTGAAATTAATGTTACTTTTCACTTTAAAATGATGCTGTTAATAGTTTATTTAAAAGTTTTGTGAATTTTTCTCATGAAAGCATTTTCATGTTCCTTTAAATTAAATATTTTCACAGCTGTGTGAGGTTGTAATGGCTGCGTCTGTACAACTGAGACATAGCACACTCATCTGCACAGCACATTCATTGTGTTTCAGATGCCGAGTAGGAGATAAAGAATAGAATTGTAGAGCTTGAGGTTTACTACAGCGCCTTTGAGGAGTTATCAGTTCAAACCTTAAATATAAATTCTTCCCCAAATGGGGTTTTATTTCTTAATAAGTTGAAGGGCCTTTTAAATGAATGGATCAAAGGAGGCAGCTCGATTGGCTTGATATTATCTACATTTATTTGGTAAAATATGAATGTGAAGATTCAAATTTTTATTTTGGCAAAGAGGTTTGTTTTAATTTATTCTAAACTTACTAAAGTAAAAAATCACAATAAAGCATTCTTTTGCAGCCTTAAATGCAAAACCTTGTAATGCTTACTGGAAAAATAGTTTTGGACATGGAATGAAACTACGAATTTAGAACACAGAGTGGGGTTAGCATCACTCAGCCGGCTAAACATTTTCTGTGAGCACACTGGGAACCAACAGAATGTGTCTTCTGACATATGCTTTAACTCCTAAAATATATGATCTCTTTAAGGTCTACTGTGATTATCATGGCCATTCTCGAAAAAAGAACGTATTCATGTATGGCTGCAGCATCAAAGAGACAGTGTGGCACACCCATGACAACGCGGCTTCCTGTGATGTCGTGGAAGACATGGGATACAGGGTAATGTCTGGCTCACGAGCATTTGACTTTGAAGTATGTAAGCCATAGGAAACGTTAGTACATGGGAGTTGAACAGACGTGACATTTACATCTTCGTATTTCTGTTTCAGAGCTTGTGCCTTAAGGTTTGCTTTTATATTGATCTTTGCTCTCTGTCTGAATAGGTTTTTGTATTTGGTATAGACATGTAGCTTTTCTTTTGCCCATGGATACCAGTTGTGTGTGTGTGTGTGTGTGTGTATTCTGTGCTCGTGTGTGCTGCCGTGGGGGTGGGGTTTTGGCCCCTGCAAGCGGTCAACTTTCTTTCTGGGCCATATCACTTTAATCATGGTGAATTCTGACAACTTTTCTCTTGTTCCTTAAAAAGTTTTTGCTGGGTAGGTTTTTTGTTGTTTGTGGATCTTTTGTTTATCTGTTTCTTTCTCTTGGAATTCTAGGATATTCATTCATAGATTAATGTTGAGATTTGGTTCAGAGTAGTGTTGAATCTAAATTAAGTCTGAGAATGCTTAAGAGCATTCATATCGGTGACCTTTGTCTACTTGGCTTTGTCTTATTTTCTTAATAAAATTTCTTTACATGGGTGGGATATTTTATTTGTTCTAGCCCTAATATTTCTGAATCTAATTACAGTTGGGGTTAAGAATTTTTCCCTCACATATCTGCTGCCTCCAAGTAGATCATTGATTGCCTGTAGGAAATTATTAATTCTCTCATGAGAAATTGTTATGTGTTTTATGATTCTTCTAAAAGGGTTTCATATCAAAGTGCATATTCCCTCTTAGCTCTCAGTGAATAGGAATGTGATGTAAGATGATGTCAGACACTGAAAGTATCCAATGTTTGCCTCATACATATCCTGTCCAGGAGGCTACTTGGCAATGATTTTTTAAAAAATATTTTTAAATGATTTATGTGTGGATGGTTTGCCTGCAGGTGTGTCAGTGCACTGTTTATGTTTAGTGCCTGCAGAGGCTAAGCATCAGAACCCCTGAAGGTAGAGTTACAGACAATTGGGAACTGCTGTATGGGCTCCGAGAACTAAACTCAGGTCCTCTGAGAGAACAGGAAGTGCTCTCAACTGTTGTGCACATTAAGTAAATGTGCCCCTGGAACTCAGGGTTTTCCAGAGACCCAGTAGCTTCTTCTAGCATCCAGTAGCACTTCAGACACACAAACTCTCACAGGTACACACACACACACACACACACACAGAGAGAGAGAGAGAGAGAGAGAGACAGAGAGAGAGAGATAAACAAAATTATTCTAATTCCCAAGTTAAACAGAAGAAATATAATGTGAATATGAAATCTGCTTTCAGCTTAAGTGACTAAGGGTTTTCACATTAAGGAGACATTACAACAAGGGGATGTCACAGTAAAAGGCCCTGCCCACTGTCTTCTGCCCAGTTTTCCAGCCTCTGCAGCCTCTTGCTAGTCACTTTCAAATGCCGTTTCCCTAGATCTAAATTAAGTGGTCCTTATTGCACCTTTACCTGAGTTCCAGAGGCACATTTACTTAATGTGGCCGACGCTAATAGATCTCTGAGCCACCTAAAGGCCTTGATTGCTCATTGCACGCTGATACATCTGACACCGTCTCTTCTGCAACACTCCTTCCCTGGTATTACAGGTGGTTTCTCTTGAATGCATTTCCTTATGCTGCCTTCTTTCTCAGAATATGAAATCCTGACACTGTCTTGCAGGAACGTGGGAGACAGCTCATAGCCTGTTGAGAGCCCCCATGTAGGTGCTGAGACCGAATGCAGGTTGTTCGAGGCAAGAATTACTCTTAACACAGTGCCATTTTTCTATCCTTCTTTACCACACAGCAGCTTGATGCTTGTTGACCATCTCTGCAGGTCATCATATTTAAATTTATCTCCATTATTTTATCAATTACACAAAACTCTGTACAGTTCACTTTTATTACAGCAGAACACTTACATGCATTTGTTGTAGTCTCTTACAGGTGATCATTTAAATAGCATGGCCAAACTCCCCACATCTGCAGCATCTGTGTGCACACCCTCTGTCCTGCAGCATCTGTGTGCACACCCTCTGTTCTGCAGCATCTGTGTGCACACCCTCTGTCCTGCAGCATCTGTGTGCACACCCACTGTCCTGCAGCATCTGTGTGCACACCCTCTGTCCTGCAGCATCTGTGTTTGCACACCCTCTGTCCTGCAGCATCTGTGTGTGCACACCCTCTGTTCTGTAGCATCTGTGTGCACACCCTCTGTCCTGCAGCATCTGTGTGCACACCCTCTGTCCTGCAGCATCTGTGTGTGCACACCCTCTGTTCTGTAGCATCTGTGTGCACACCCTCTGTCCTGCAGCATCTGTGTGTGCACACCCTCTGTTCTGTAGCATCTGTGTGTGCACACCCTCTGTCCTGTAGCATCTGTGTGCACACCCTCTGTCCTGCAGCATCTGTGTGTGCACACCCTCTGTTCTGTAGCATCTGTGTGCACACCCTCTGTCCTGCAGCATCTGTGTGCACACCCTCTGTCCTGCAGCATCTGTGTGCACACCCTCTGTCCTGCAGCATCTGTGTGCACACCCTCTGTCCTGCAGCATCTGTGTGCACACCCTCTGTCCTGTAGCATCTGTGTGCACACCCTCTGTCCTGCAGCATCTGTGTGCACACCCTCTGTCCTGCAGCATCTGTGTGCACACCCTCTGTCCTGCAGCATCTGTGTGTGCACACCCTCTGTCCTGCAGCATCTGTGTGTGCACACCCTCTGTTCTGTAGCATCTGTGTGCACACCCTCTGTCCTGCAGCATCTGTGTGCACACCCTCTGTCCTGCAGCATCTGTGTGTGCACACCCTCTGTTCTGTAGCATCTGTGTGCACACCCTCTGTCCTGCAGCATCTGTGTGTGCACACCCTCTGTTCTGTAGCATCTGTGTGTGCACACCCTCTGTCCTGTAGCATCTGTGTGCACACCCTCTGTCCTGCAGCATCTGTGTGTGCACACCCTCTGTTCTGTAGCATCTGTGTGCACACCCTCTGTCCTGCAGCATCTGTGTGCACACCCTCTGTCCTGCAGCATCTGTGTGCACACCCTCTGTCCTGTAGCATCTGTGTGCACACCCTCTGTCCTGCAGCATCTGTGTGCACACCCTCTGTCCTGCAGCATCTGTGTGTGCACACCCTCTGTTCTGTAGCATCTGTGTGCACACCCTCTGTCCTGCAGCATCTGTGTGTGCACACCCTCTGTTCTGCAGCATCTGTGTGCACACCCTCTGTCCTGCAGCATCTGTGTGCACACCCTCTGTCCTGCAGCATCTGTGTGTGCACACCCTCTGTCCTGCAGCATCTGTGTGTGCACACCCTCTGTTCTGCAGCATCTGTGTGTGCACACCCTCTGTCCTGCAGCATCTGTGTGTGCACACCCTCTGTCCTGCAGCATCTGTGTGTGCACACCCTCTGTTCTGCAGCATCTGTGTGCACACCCTCTGTCCTGCAGCATCTCTCCTGGGGGAAACAGAGCCTGATCATGTCAATTCATGTAGTGACAGTTGGAAGTGAAGTGTGCTTCCATGTTTGCTTATTACACTATCCTTTGGAAATACTCTTGTTCATATTTATGGTTTATCTAATAGTCACTGTTTTAAAAGTAAGAACTCACATTGTATAACAAACAGATTTTCTTTGTTTTCTGTTTTGAACTATTTAAAACTGATATTTTTTTCTTCTCTTTTTGATGGCCTTGGGTAGAGTTCAGACTCCTGAACCCATGCTCACCCTGTTGGGTTTTTAAGTTGCTTCCATGTTTAATTCTCCCAATGACAAGCAGCTGAGCCAGTGTTACTGATGGCCGGTCCTAGGAGTAATAATGCTTTGGTTCTGCTCCTGAACCCTCTGCAGAGCACAGCGTGTTTCCTGCATTACTGTCCCAGTCTGTGTCACTTCAGACATAGGGGCTACATTGGCATCTGTGGGATTAGTTCTCTGGACATAGACCTTTATTTTTTCTGTGTGTGACAGATTTTCAGGGTTTGCTTGCATGTTTACATTTTCAGGTAAACTTGAGAAAATATTGTTCCTGATTTGGTTATGATTTCACTGGTTGTGCTAGCTGTCTGTCTTCTGTCTGTCAGTCTAGAGGTCACTGACGTTTCATGTTAAATCAGCTGGCCTGGGTTAGTTTTTAAATAAGAAGTATGTTTTTCCTCGCTGTATGTGCTTATTTATTATTTGCCATGTGTGACTGTGTGTGTGTGTGTGTGTGTGTGTGTGTGAGTTAGTACATGTGCACGTGTGTTCCCACAGGAGCCAGCAGAGAGTGTCCGATCCCCTGGAGCGTCACTTAACAGACAATAACTAGTGTGGGAGCAGCCAGTTCGCCTCAAGGCAGAGCCATCTCTTTAGTTCCCTTCCTTATGTTTGTAACCAGGCTCTTTGTAAATGTGTAAAATGGATGGATACTTTGTACATTGCTTGTAAATGCATATAAAAT
Source organism: Micromys minutus (assembly GCF_963924665.1). Classification (NCBI taxonomy): domain Eukaryota; kingdom Metazoa; phylum Chordata; class Mammalia; order Rodentia; family Muridae; genus Micromys; species Micromys minutus. The sequence goes on from NC_137969.1 coordinate 95,403,593, forward strand.
GGATACTTTGTACTTTGCTTGCTACTATTAGGAACAGCTGTAAAGTCTAAATTAGTAAAATGCTGGAGGGTGGGGGAGGGCACAGCTACTTAAAAATAAAGCATTGTTTGAATTAATAACCTCTGGGTTACTATTTTATTTTTACAGACTTTGCCTAAGATACTGAGCCACATTGCTCCAGCATTTTGCATGAGCAGTTGTAGCTTTGTGGTAGAAAAATCCAAAGAATCCACAGCCCGTGTTGTCGTGTGGCGGGAAATTGGAGTTCAAAGGAGCTATACCATGGAGAGTACATTATGTGGCTGTGATCAGGGTAGATACAAGGTAACACATTTGGAGGTCCTTAGTTGTGTTTAGACTTACAGTGTGTCTGTGTGGGTGTGTGCTTTTGAGTGCAGAGGCCAAGGAGGCTCTGGAGCAGAAGTCCCTCGAAGTTGTCAGCTGTGCCATGTGAGTCCAGGGAACTGAACACTGTCCTCTGCATGAGCATCGAGCATTTGTAAGCGCAGTGCTGTCTCTCCAGCCCCAGGTATTTAGCTGTAAAGATACCTGGTGTTCTCTCTCAGATGTGCTCTCCTGACTTCCAAGTCATTGTTAAATGTGCATTTTTTGTACTGAGCTAGACATATAATGTATAGTAACGGGATTGAGTGCCACAGTATTACCAGCGAGGTTTTGGGTGGGAGTGAAGGCTGCATGCCTGTATTTGTGTGGATGGAGTGAAGGCTGCATGCCTGTATTTGTGTGGATGGAGTGAAGGCTGCATGCCTGTATTTGTGTGGTTGCCAGAAAACAGATGGTGGCGTGTTCTCTTACAGTGTTCTTAGCCTTCCTAATGCTTCCACCTTTAACACAGTTCCTTCTGTGGCTGTGATCCCCAACTATACATTACTTTTTGTTGCTAGTTCTTGACAATCAATTTGCTACTGTTATAAATCATAATGTATCTTTTCTGATGGTCTTAGGTGACCCCTGTGAAAGGCTCATCTGACCTGCAGAGGGGTGGTGACCTACACGTTGAGAACCACTGCTCTCTTACTATCCACTCCACTCCCTTGACAAGACCTCCCTGAAGCACACACAGATGTACCATTTGGCCATTGAAAAAGGCACATTTAAAAAACTAAAACATGTTTTAATACATAAAACCAGTTTTTGAGATTGTGTGTTTGTCTCTTTCTCTGCGTGTATGTCTGTTTCTGTGAATGTGCAGTGTTTGTGCATCTGTGAGAGAGAGAGAGAGACAGAGACAGAGACAGAGAAACAGGGAGAGGGAGACAGAGAGGTGAGGGAGAGACTTGGAGGTCAGAGGGTAGACCGTGGGCATCAGTTTTCTCCTCCTGCCAAGTGGGTCGCAGGAATTGAACCCAGTGGTCAGGTGGTGGCAAGTGCCTGTACTCACTGAGCCATCCCAGCAGACCTGTTAGTCTTTAATGTACAAACATACAAACTCTTAAAGACAAAGTGGACACAATTTCTATTTTTATGTGATTTAGTTAATGCAATTCTCATTAATTTAAAATTCTGTGGAGAGAAATGTTTCTTTAAATGTTTGCTGTATGGTCGGGAAGACAGGTGGTTAGGGAAATGCCCGTCAGGCTAGCTGTGTGTGGTTTCCAGATGCAGGGAAATCCCTTGGGTTGGCTCCTCAGGAGTCATCTTGGGTCCAGCCTTGCTAGGCTCTGCCATCATCTACACCGACAGTTTTGATGGTGTCAGGCCTTAAATTTTTTTAGAGGTTCATTTTCATATCTGGAAAATAAATGATAACCCATGTAGTTCCCAATCAATATTTGTGGTTTTTAAGGTGACATTTAATGTCAATGAGCTGCAGTCAAAGGGGACAGAGTTGATATGTAAACAGGTGTACCCATGTGACATGGAGCACAGGAAGTGATTTCCTGCTGCTGAGGTGACTCTCTTCTGCTCACTTGAATTCTCTTTCCTCACCGAGGACTGTGCATGAGTGTCCGAGGCAGTGTTCAGAAATGTGGAGTTCTGACTCCAGCACTCATGGTCAGCACTGACATCAAGGCAGTGACTCACAAGGTGTGCCAGACAGACTGTTGGATGCAGCTTCACACCTGAGCAAGAGGAATTTAGTCAGAAAATTCCATGCTCACTTCTTTTTTCCCCTCAGATTGTCAGTAAAAAGTGCTTTGCATCATGGTGAGTGGGAATAGGTGTTTTACTACATATTCAGGGTGAGTCTTCTTCAGACTAAATGCCATCATTACTTCCTTGGCTATGACTGTAATAAGCTGCATCTGAGGACAGCAAGGTTCTGAGAGTCTGTGTTTTACTTTGTTTCTAGGGCTTACAAATTGGGACTCGAGAATTGGAAGAGATGGGAGCAAAATTTTGTGTTGGTTTATTGCGTTTGAAAAGACTGACTTCCCCACTGGAGTATAACCTGCCCTCCAACCTGCTTGACTTTGAAAATGACCTAATTGAATCAAGCTGTAAAGTGACTAGGTGGGACACTCTTCTTTCTTTCTCTTTTCCCCTAGGTAAGACCTGGAGTGAACAGCCACAGGCGAGCACAGTACTGACATCGAAGCGCCCGTTTACAGCTAGGTTGCTTAGGGTTACATGTCTAATACTGTAATGTTTGATACTGTAATATGTAATGTTTGATGTCCAAATAGTTTTGGAGAGAACCTTCTGCTTTGAACCTTACTTTTAGTAACTGTAATAATTCACTTTTAATCAACCAACCAACCAACCAACCAACCAACCAAACAAACAAACAAACAAAAAAACCCCTAGCAATGGAGAAATAGTACATTTAGATAATATCTAAATTAAGAAGACTTGAAATCATGTTTTTTATTTTAAAAGAGATTTCATTGCATGCTATCAAACCTCTAAAAGAATCAAGTACTGACAAAAATATATAGTTTTATGCCAAAATGCTTTTAAAAATTTGTACATGAATCTCTCTTTTTAAAATAAAGTTGTAAGAAAAAAAGATTTTATTTTGTTGCAGCATACATACATCAGATGGTTTTTCAGTAACCTGATTATATATTGGAAATAGCTGAATTTAGCATGTTTGACAGTTTAGTCCTTCAAATGTGTCTTAAGTAGTATTTTCTTTTAAAATTCATTGTACATGACATTTGAACCATTTGTAAGTTTAAGCAACGAAGTGTTAAAATTCTTAGTCATGCTGTCAGACTTAGCATTTAGCCTTGTGGAATGTGTGCATGGGATAAGAATAGTCCCGTTTTCTAGGCTCTTGATGACTTGTGTTGCTGGGCATCAGTTTGTTGTTGTGTTAGTTTCTCAGTGTGTGGTGACGAGAATCATGCAGCAGGTTCCAGCGCTGAAACAGATTCTGGGCTCTCTGTGACTGTGGTGCTCTCAGCAGCCAAACCACATCAGAGGCAAATGTGGGGGTCACAGTGATGCTCTTGGGTGGGTGGGATGGTCAGGGAGAGCAGTTGTGCAAGCCTGAATGGTCCACATGCACCCTCTGATCCCCACACATCCCCCACCCGTGCACAGTGCTGATCAGTGTGGAGGGTGCTCAACTTTTGGTGAGGGTTGGACATGGACTTGAACTCACAATGTTACTTACCGTGGTCCATGCAAGGAGGATGCTCGGCTCAAACAGTGGAGAGGATCAGCCTTGGTTATTAGTGATCGACATATGGTGGCCACTAGCCCTTCCTTCCAATAGACTCAGTCTCTCAAAAGGAAGAAGTAAATATTTTTGAAAAGTGTCTGTTCAGAAGAATTATACTACTGAGTTCTGCCATATCGCAGTTAACTTAAAATTGCATTTGATTCTGTTTTCTTTTGCAAGTGTTTTTTTCTTCATTTGCTATCATGGGAGCTCACACTATCTCAGACTCTTAAGAGTATGTGGCCTGAGGACAGGTTGAGCAGCATTTCTGTTTTTTACTGCTCTGTCTGTGAAAGGGCCCAGCATGCAGTTGAGAGGGATGATTTTGCAGGACTTTTACCTTTCTTTCTTCCTGTGTTTATTGAGTTCAAACCATTAAGTGACCACCCAGTGTCTTCCAGGCCATCCTTTCTCTGCTCAGCTTTGCCCAAGCTTCTGATTTCTTCCCTTGACTTTCACATCCTGATGCTTCTGTGGTTTGCAGGTCTTCAGTCAGAGTTTGCCTCAGTCTCTGAGTGAACTTAGATCATATGTGTATGCCAGGGTGCCGAGTGGCATTGGGTGTGCTGTGGAGCTTTCTGACTCCTGTGTTTCAGAACCTTTCTACTGGTCACCTGATAAGATGTTTGCTAAAGTTTCCCCTTGCAAATGTAGTTTTCCTCTGTTAGTAACTAAGTTTTTCACTGGGATTGCTTTACAGCTCTGCCCGTTCTCATCAAACTTCTAACTTACTTGTTTTTTTTTTTTTTTTTAATATGCATGTGTTGGATGTTTTAAAGTTTAATTGGACTTCAATTACAACTACCATTAGTTTATCTTGGGCTCAGAATCATGCTGTCCCCCTGCCCACTTTTGCATGTGTATGTGCATGCACACTCTTCTTCGGCCGTCCCCCACCCCCACTCTGGAGCAGCAGGACCCCGGGCCCATCTTTGTATGCAGTTTTTTCTTGGTTGGAATTGGCCAGTGTCCAGGCTGAGCTGATGGCTTGTGTTACAGTAGTGTCTGTGTCAGTGTCTAGTACTAGTTCTACTTAGCACTTCTTTGCCACCACTGTCCTTACATTGCTTAGGCAAACCTCTGTATTGAGGTGTCTGCATAGGTGGATACCCGTGTGTACATGTTGCATACACAGACACAAGTCGAATGTTGTCAGAATCACCTCGAATCTAATCTACAGCATAGACTTAATCTTGTTTTAAAATTCCTAGTTTACTTCAGGAATAGTGAGAATTGGCATTGATGTTCTCAATTCCGAGTATCTGCTCATTTGAGCTCCCTTACTCTACCTCCTTTTCCTCCTTGTTCCAGTACCTCCTGGGGAAAGAACTCTTGTGATGTCAGTGCCTGGCAGTAGTGCTGCCCCTGCTCATTGTGTCTTTCGATGAGCCCTTAGATTTAGTGTAGTTGTAAGTCCTGGTAGAAAGTGCTGTGTTCACCCTGTGGTAAGGGCAGAAGACATGGAGAGGGTTATTTGACGGAGTGCCCAGGTGGTGCAAGAATCAGTTACATTTGTGAGGTCATTCACTAGTTATAAAATATGTGGAAAATCCACTAAAACAGCTGTTATAAAACAGCCCAGGCTGGGCAGATTCTCCGTTGGTAAAGTGCTTTTTCTGCAAGCCTGAGACCTGTGTTCAGACTCCTAGTGCTCACACAGAGCCAGTCTTGGTAGCATGTGCCTGAAATCCTGTCATGGGCGACAGAGAGAGGATACTGGCAGCTCATGTGTCCTTCAATCTTAGCTCAGTCAGTGTAGCTGAGGAAGACACATGGCATACATCTGTACATACCTGCATGTATATCTGCACACATACATTAGATATATGTGTGCACTCAAATATTGGATTACATTTTGAGGCAATTAAAATAGCCTAAAGTCATTTAGACATATTATTAAGTTTTAGGCTAGGGGTTGGCAGAAGATAGGCATCTTAGGGTTTCATTGCTGTGAAGCGACACCATGAACAAAGCAACTCTTATAAAGGTAAACATTTAACTGGGGCTGGCTTAGTTTCAGAGGTTCAGTCCATTTTCATCACAATGGGAAGCATAGCAGTGTGCTGACAAACATAATGCCGGGGAAGGAACTGAGAGTTCTACATCTTGATGCACAGCACCAAGGAGAAGGTTCTTTTCTGCAGGAAGCTAGGATGAGGGTCTCATTCCACACTGGGTGGAGCCTGAGCATAGGAGGAGACCTCTAAAACCCACACCACGGTGACACACTTTCTCCAATAAGGCTGTATCTCCTCCAATAAAGCCACATCTCCTATATTAGTATTTCCCATGGGCCAAGTATATTCAAACCACCACAACAGGTCATGGTTGCTAAAGAAATGGCAACCAAGCATAAAGGAACAAAACCAGCCATGAAAAATACTTTTTGACTCCAGTGGATCTTGGTGCTGAAAAAAAAAAGAGAGAAAAGGACAAAGTGCATTAAAGGGAAAAACGTTTTCAATGCTGACTGTGTGGCTTTGAGGAAGAGGAGGTGGTAACTATTTTGAAGTGTAATGATCGCTGACACTTTAAAGGGATGCACAGCCCGACCTCAGAGCATGGAGTTGTTCTAATGCAGCTAACAGTAGACAGGGCCCAGTCTGGAGCTGCTCAGTGTTTTATTTGGAGGTTTTATTGTAGGGACATCGTGGTGTTGAGTTGTGTCATCTAATGGGCCATGAAATGAGTTAAGGCCCTTAATGGGAACGTTCCTTCTACTTTGAACAGCCCTCCATCTGCAGCAGACACCCTGGCTGGTCCTGACTCTCAGCTCAGGTTCTACTGAGGATGTAAATCTGTTTGCAGACATAGCTGTATGGTTTATAAAACCTGGTGGTTGTCTTCATTCAGTGGTGAATGCATTCTGTTCCATTTAGTGAGTGAGTTTTAGTCTTGTGTCTCACACCTGGTGGTGTGCACTACTTCATGTTTGTCACCTCCTTGTCTCAGAGATGATCTTTGTTGTTCCACTTTTGTCTCTGCATAAACTTGTTCTGTTTTCTTTTGTTATTCTTTCATTGGTACCCTGGAGGTTTATCAGTGCATAATGGAATCATGGTTTATTAGCACATAATATAAATTGCTATGTCTGCTTCCTCATAGACTATGAGTGCTGAGACCTTAGGGCACATTAACTTTATGGCCTTCCCACTTTTTATACTATTGTGACATTTTAATTGAACTGCTCATATTTCAAGCCATATTATGCTTATAACTGCTCTAGTCACCCATTGCTCAGTAAGACCTACATTAAACTCTATTGGTCCCCGTCCTGGTCTCTGCTCTCTACTGAGAGATGGTTTCTTTCACTAGCACAGGCTGGACTTAAATTCATGGCAGTCCTCTACTTCCCCTTCTGAGTGCTGTATTACAGTGTGTGCTGCTTCTGAGCCCCACATTAATATCTTGTAGTGCTTTGTTAAACTGGATGACCTACTATTTTGGTGTGCGTGCATCTGTCTGTCTGCTGGTGCCTGTGGGTGCCTATATGTGTATTTCTGTGCCTATGCCTGTATGTGTCAGTGTATGTGTGCCTGTGCATGTGTGTGCCTGTATGTGCCTCTGTGTATTTATGTGTCTCTGTGTGTGCATTTCTGTGTATCTATTTGCATCTGTATAAGTTTATGTGCCTGTATGTGTGTGTTCCTGTGCCTGTGTGTGCCTGGTATAAGCAGATTCTTTCAGCTTACTACATTTGCTCATTTTGCCCCTTTTGTTGAGAAGTTATGGGCCAGGGTTGACTTTTGCTCGTGAAGGTCATGTGTGTATGTGTTTGGATTCTCTTGTTTGAGGATTTTAGCAGTTCTGCTGAGTTCGAGGGTTGGTGATCCTTGTTTTTTCCATGTGAGGTTTGCAGCCCTCACAAATGGAAAGTGTACAACCATTAGCTTTCTGTGCATTGCTTCTGTTGTATGCTCCGCTCTTGTGCAGGGTTGGTTCACAGGATACTTAATCTTTGCTTCTGGTCTTTCTTTCAATCTCTGTTGAAGCCTGAAACGGCCTACTTATCTCTGCTTCAGTCGTCTCTCAGCAGCAGCCTACGTGAGTTCTAGACCTACCCTGGAGCTCTGGTGCCCATTGTATGGTTTGAGTCTAGACTTAATGTGTGTTCATTTGTCTGTTTGTTTTAGAAAGATGCTGAGATTCTCTATCTTGTTGTCTATTAGGGATCACAGTTATGTTAGAGTTCCTATGCGGTAACTAACACACCAGGGTTTTTTTCTTTTGGCTTTTTTCTAGTTGTGTTTCTTGGCATACCAGGCAGTGTTTACGCAAATGCCAGCCAAGTGTCAGGTATAAAGATCAGAGGGCCCCATGGTCCTTGACTTTAAAGAATAGGTGCTCCAACCTGCTTGGAGCTATGAGCTGCTTGAGGTAACATTAACAAAATGTATGAATTTGTTTGCTGACTCCTGGTTCACCCCTCCAGACTTTCTGAGTTGCAGTTCCCCAGGGGTCACTGTGGACGCTTCAGGATCCCCTCCCTTTCCTTGGCACCACAAAACTAGCAAAGCATTTTGTGGCTTCCTTGTCCCTCTGTGTGGAGTGCCACTGTGCGGCTTTTTAGACTCTTGCACTGTCACTTAACAGTTTGTCAATGCATCTGGGACACTGCTGAATGTTGAGGTCACCTCTCTGCAACTCCCTTTTCAGGAAACCTGGCAACTCTGAACTCCAGCTTTTCCCCGCAGTCCTTTGAAATGGCTGGCGCTCTGATGACACCCTGCCCCTGGCAGCCCCTGCCTTGCCCTGCCTCCCACTGGACTTTGCCCCGAACTTTCCCTTGCTGAGTTTGCTTTGTATCCTTTCACTGCGATGAGCCAGAGTGTGAGCTCTGCTGTGTGCCCCCCCCCATCAGCCCACTACACAGGGGCTTGGGTGCCCTGTCTGCCTGCCTGTCTGAGTTTCTGTTACACTTATCACAGAAGTGGAGTGATTTGCTGAGAATAACTGGAGCTAGATCATATTGCACAGCTGTAGCTCAGAACTGCCCAATGCTCTGACTCAAGGTCTCTAAACCTCAGTCTCCATTGCAGCTGATGTCCTCCGAGTGCACAAGTGACCCAGATGGTACAGCATGCAGAGTTGTGGCTCTGTGATGAGAGCCATCTGGCACTCTTCTGTGAGGACTGGCTCTGGGTCACTTCATAGCTGCAGCTTGCTGCCGTTGCTTCATGCTTTTTGCCACCAGTCAGACATTAGTAATTCCTTTCTCTTTTCCTAGATAGATATTGTTTGGTTAGCTGCATTGTATAGTCGATTAGCCTACCTCCTCTTCTGTGTGTGCATGTGCGTGCAAGTCTGTATACAATAGCAATTTCAGAACAATACACACTCCTATGAGAGGAAGGTGGTTCTGAGTGTGTGAGGCGGTACATGCGATGGTTCTTCCTGAGTTATAAAGTGCACAGAGCATATACCAAAATTCAACAAAAGAAAGTGGGTTGCTGTGATTGGCCTTGTGTCCGAAAGCAGGATGTGAGCACTCATTATGCTGCTAGCCTTCTTGCTTTCTGTTGAAAGACATAGGCTCAGTGGGAACTGAGTTAGGACAACAGCACAGCAGGCTCAGCTCCTGCCCCATGACCAGAGACAGGAGTGTAGTGGGGCCTCTGAGGAGAAGCTATAGATCTCCTCTCATGACTGTTAAGAATGGAAACAGTCTCAGCACAGTCCTGCAACTAGGCTCTGGTTCTGAGGCGGGAAGTAGCAAGTGGGGTGGGGAGCAAGAGTAGCCACCAGTAAATGCCCAGTAACGCAGACTTCTTGTCTGTATACAATAGCAAGAAATCCTGGCACCTACAAGTCTGTTAGAAAGAGAGTGGCACTGTGTTTAAGTAAAGTACCTGTTGGTGTCTGAGGGGGAGGGCTACTGTAGGTGGGATGCTAGCGTTACATTCTTACATTCATTAGGAACTTGGCAAACTTTTACTGAGGTAGCTGAGAAGTGTTGCCAGGCCGTTCCGGGGCCACAGGAGGTATTTAGATGGCAGTCACAGTTCTTGACCTCTGGTGTTGAGAAAACAGATGGGATGTTAGTGCAGGGTACAGAGGAAGTGTGCAGAGCAGAAACACAGCCAAGGCATGTGGGAGAGCGGAGGGTGAGGCCAAGCTGTACTTTGGAAAGAAACATGAGCCACCGGGAGGAGAAAGCAAGAAGAATACCTTGTGTGGAGTAAACAAGTTTGGTTTGTCATGGAATGTGTGGGGTTTGACATAGTCTGGAGACTGTGGCCGCCTTTCTTTTGGAGAATTTTGAGTTGGGTGACTTTCTGAGTGAATGGATTTGAGAACACGAAAGAGCAGATTCAGTGGGGAGAACCATGAGTTCACAACATGCGGTATTTGTGTTACATGTGAGATAGTCCATGTGTATCTAAGAGGATCTTGGGAAGTCAGACTATGTGTTTGCATTTGGAAGAGATGAGAGTGCACATTAAAATGGGTGAGCACGTTCAGAGGGCGTGTGCAGACGGAGAGTGAGGACCAGGAGTGCCTTGATGAGCACGTGTGTTGAGACACAGGAGCACATGCTCACTGCTGAGCAGCAACAGGGAGAAGAGAAGCAGACCGGATGGAAGAGTCAGAAGTCTCTTCTCAGTTGAGTGCACCAGAGGTGGCAGTATGCCGGATGGAGAATTACATGCCTTCCCTCCCTCTTTCCCTCCATTTTCTTAAGCCTGCTTCATAGACATCTCTGCTCTCTGTTGTCTCAGTTCTGCACACCTTCCCTGGCACACTTAGTCCTGATAATGTTCCACTGCTAGCACTGGTGGACCTGCCCCAGTGTGAGAAGGAGCTCAGGAAGCTGAGCCTAGCAGGGGCTTCTGAAGAGCCACCAAGGGCTACAGGTACAGCCTGAGAGCTGTGGCTGCCTTTCCTGCTCTCCGTTCTCTTAACAGAACACGTGACATGTGAACAGTTTCTGGTGAATAAACCAGGCTTGTTCATGCCAAACGGACGTGTGACCCACAACCTGCCAGAACTGAGACAGCTTCTGCTGCAGCCCTGCCTGTCTCTCTGCCTCTCCACAGCTTGCCCTTTCGATCTGCGGCTCCCAAGTCCTTGGTGTCTTACTCGAGCACCCCTCTAGTTCTGTCTCTCACTGGGGAACAGCTTTAGGAAGGTGGGCCTTCAAACCTTTTCTGAAGTTCCAGTTGATAAACTTTGGAATCTGCCTTCACAAACAAATCCTGATCCTGACCCGAGACTCCTTCAGACAACTTGGATCCAGCTTTGCTTACAATAGGCTGGTGAAGGCACCTGCTGCTTTAGCTCTTCCTGAGCACCACCCACCACCCACCACCCACGCTGCTCTGTCCTCCTCTCCCCGGGGCTGCCCTGTCCTCTGCCCTCTAGTCCTGTCTACTTGCATCCCACGCACCACTGCCCTTGCAGTCTGCGGCAAGAACTAAGAGGTCCATGCGCAAAGATCGTCTGCTTTCCTCTCTTTGCTTTGTGACTCAGCCTCTTAGAAGTCACTAGGGGCTTTTCAGAGAATCCTACTAAACCCTGAAGTCTAGGAGGATGGATTATTAGGTTTCAAAATAGTAACAGTCATTTTTAAAACAAATATATTTTTTTAACAATCTGCCCATTAAGACCTGCTACAGATTAATAACTAAATATTTAAAGTTCATGGTAATTTGGGATTTGTCCTTGTAAATGTTAGGTCTGTTAAGTCTTGTTCATTTTCTAGGCCAGTCAGTGCCTATCTGGAGCACAGAAGGAGGCGAATGCTCTAAACTTGTAAGAGGAAATCAATTGTGTTAGTGGAAGATGGCTTGCAGCCCCCGCCCCACAGGGATAAAGCTCACTGGAGGAATACCGTGCTTTCAGACGAGTTTTACCTCCTCTCGGAATTGTAACCTAGGATTCTCTGCTCCAGCGTGCTGGCCTGGAATTTGTGCTCAGCTGTGGCGTTTCATCTCCAGAGCTGATTGACCTGCATTTCCTCTTATTTGAACAGATGTTTTCTCTTTCATCTAGTTTTATAGCTTTTCAGTTGATTTACCTCTGAGAAATCATTTGTTTAGAAGTGGCCTATAGGCCAACATACATATGAAATTTGATCAGAGTGTCAGAGTATGTGACTTGCTCCTGCTTGATGTGACTGTCAGTTCCCACCCATGGAGAGCAGGACTGGAGGAACATTCTCGCCTCACACACTGCATGAAGGAATGGTTACCGGCACTCAGAGCCTCCCACAAACGCTCATCCATTACCCTAGTGGGAAACAGTCCTCTAGGTGCGTGTAGACCAGTCACCCTGCTTCGTCCTCACTCTGGATCTGTGGACACCGTGGGGTGTGGCTGTGGCCCATTCCTCCAGGAGGCAGTTGGGTACCACAGCTTCTCACATAGCCTATTGGAATTACCTGTTGCCTAATTTACAGGGATTAAAATAGAACTTTAAAATAAACCTTCTAAGTGTGTGCTGATGAAATCCTTGAGATAACCATTGACAGCATCTGTTTCCCTTCTGCTAGTGGTGCTGTGTGGACATTTGGCAGGATCACTAACGACCATTTCGGCTCCTGCTGCCGAAACAGGCAGCTTTCGGCTGTTAGAACCCTCTCACCTTGTCCACTTGGACACAAGTTCCAAGTTAGTACAAACTGCTGTATTCCTGAGGTTGGCATGTGTGAGGTGGTGAATTGGAACCTCGGGTCTCACAAAGCTGTATGTTCTGTGTTACCTGAGGTCAAGGTTGTTGTGTGAGGTGGTGTGTCTGCCTTGCTCTCACGAAGCCTTGTGTGTTCTCTGCTTTGGCTGCAGCCCCACCACTTACGTTTTGGATGAAGATGAACCTCGGTTCCTTGAAGAAGTTGATTACAGTGCGGAAAGCAATGACGAGTTAGAGGTTGAATTAGTGGAGAATGCAGGCGATTATGAGCCTTCTGCCCAAGAAGAAGCCCTTTCTGATTCTGAGGTATCAAGAACACACCTGATTTGAACTTTCTGCCATCTTTGTTAATTGCCAAGAAGAAATTAAATGTCTTGGTTTTCATTACACAGGAAGTTTGAGAGGGACAAGCATTTAGACAACTGACTCAAGACAAAAAGGAACTTGGGCCTGTTTGGTTTCACGACAATAAATATATTATTAATTCATGATATAATTGGCATTTGTTTTATTTTAGATATTCAATGTACTTTATATAGCATTGAATTATCAAATGATAGATTTACTTAAAAAAAAAAAACCCAAGCATCATTGCATGAATTTTTATCTCCTGTGGCATCTGCATCAAGTAGATAAACTTAAAGTGTGTCCAAGTACAAAATCTAAATTATAGAGTGTTGGAAGTCACTATATCTGTACCTGGATTTCCTCAGATGTGTTAGTGTGGAGGTGGGCGGTCACTGAAGATGAGCGCTCTTCAGACGCATGTGAACTGTGTATTGTGGCTAAACTAATCCAGGATTTGCCTCGAATCCACCCCGTTCTACATTTATCAAGTTAAATAAAAACTGTACCAGATTCTGCATTTATCTTGTCATCTTTTAACCAGCTCAGGGTTTTAGTGTAGCACTTCTAAAACCCCAAGTCTGAGCCTGATAAAAAGCCTAGCTTCCCAGTCTGAAGATTGGGATGGTGTGCGGTGCCTGTACCCCCTGGAGCTGCCCCTTTCTCTGCTGTGCACTCTTACTGTCAGGACGTGAGCCCTGAATGCTGATTCACACCTCATGAGCTAACTGTGCTCCTGGGCTTGGGAGGTGCTGCATTAAATCATGGCAGTCCTCGAAGGAGCCTGAGGCGACCACAGTTGACTTACAGGACTTCTTGCAGTGATACTTTCCTGTGGCCAGGGTGACTGTCATCACTAACAAAGCAAACTTGGGGACTAGATGCTTGCTTTAAGAGATATGTTTTTCTGCTGTTACAAATAAAACCAGCAACGACTACACATTAGTACTTTGTGCTTAGCTGCTGTGTGTCTCCTTGCTTATTCCTAAGTTAGTCACTCTGAAACCTTTTAAAATGCAAAACAAACTATTAAAGTAGAGTTGGATTTATACATTTTTCCAAATTAGTGCTCTTTTTAAAAAAGAAATCATATTTAAGATAATATAGGTTCTCTTTAGTGCTTGCTGTACACAGTGCCCTGGCTGCAGTGGTGAGGCCTGATGTGGACAGTGGGCCCAGAAATTCCCCTGCATCTGGAGCTTTGAACATGTTACCTCTAGTCCAGTCTGATCAGTCCCTCTTGAGTGGCAGCGTGCAACATGACCACCAAGAGGGCTTCTTTGTGCATGTGTGCACGTACACACGTGCGCGCGCGCGTGCACACACACACACGCACGCACACACGCACATACACATATACACTGCTGCCCTCCTGGTCCGTGGGGCCTGAGAGCTTGTGTTACTACAGATTCGAAGGAGATGTGATGCTCACATGGACTCTCACTGGTGCCTTCTCACACGCTGTTTCAACATCACAGTTTACTGAGCTTTGTGTGACCTGGAAACTGGGCTGGGCACCAGGGAGACTGTGGGCTGAATTGCTTTTGGAAGAAGGGGACTAGATGCATAGAGGCCAGCTGAGGCCAGAGTGACAATCACCTGAGTGACTGAGAGCTAGCCTCATGTGAGCACCTGCTTTGCCTTTGCCCAGAGAGGAAGGAATATTAAAAGTTGAATGGGCTTTTCTGAATAGGTGTGTTTATAAATGTAGACGACAAAAGCCCATGGTTCAGGATGGCTTTGTATCGTCAGTTTTGTTGGAATTTAGGAGGAGCTCTGCCATTTTGTTAAGTATCTGTTCAGTATATAGAGACATTGGTTGGAGTCCTGCTTGAGAATAGGTAATCCTGAATTGTACTCCTGGTGGTATGCCCACAGCCAAGGGTCTTCTGTGTCCTGGCATGCCCGTAGCCACAGGCGTGCTGTTCTAAGTCTCCAATCTCCACGTTGAGATGACCACATGTGTACACTGAAGCAAACGACACAGGAAGTACACAAATGCAAGTGTTGTTGTGTGTGATTTGAGGGGAAATGACATCAGTGACAGTGATGCATCCTTTAAGTCTCTCCTCCTTTCATATGCCTCAAGAATTATAACACACAAATTTAAACATGTGCGTTCTTCTTTTATCTTGGTGACCATTTGGTAACTGGAGGTACAACTAATTTTTCAATGAGGAAAAACCTACTGAATAAACAGTGTGGTTGAAACACGGGTCTACTTTATAGAGCAACTGCCTCAAATATTTCTCTGATTAAAATATACTCATACCCAGTGACATAAATGGAAATGCAAAAGAAAGTTGATGTTCGTAATGAAAATAAGTATTTTGAAGGATTAGTCCTCAAAATGCCACATGGACTTGTGTTTTATTATTGGTACAGGCACCTATACCAGGTAGGTGACAGTGAGTGTCAGCACTGTGTCCTGTACCGGGTAGGTGACAGGTGTCAGTACACTGTGTCCTCCCAATTCTGCCTCCTCAGCTCACAGTCTCCTTTGCATTGGGGGAACCTGCTGGCCCTGGCCCCTGCCACAGCTAATCACATAACTCCTGGCTGGTCACTGATAGAATTTGAGTGCTTGTTTTCAGATATATCTGAAATACTTCATCAATACCTAAATCTGAGCTGCCCTCCAATTTACTAACCTGGTCCAGTAAGGTGTGGAACTCTTTCCAACTCAGTAATGGACTTGTAAACCACATAAAGGTCCTCAGCTTTGCGGGTATGCAGAAACTGTAAAAAGGAAAGATGCTTTCACTGGAAATTAAAATAGGAAGGATTTGCAACCATGCGAAGCCTGTAGCCCCTAGCCACATGCATACCGAGGTCACTGACACCCACCAATGTCTTTATTTATAAACCACCATGTTAGATCTCAGCCTCCAAGGACAGGACACACGGGAGCTAGGGCTTGGGAAGGCAAGTGATCTGCACCAAGGAAGCAGATTGGCTTTGCTGCAGTTGTTCTGAAGGTGTGGTCAGGGAGAGTTTTAGACTCTTCATTCCTAGGCACCAAAGTCATTCTCAGTTGTACTCAGGATGCCTTAGACGGTTTTGCCTTTTATCACTGGTGAGCTTTTTCTTTCCTTTTAAACTCATTTTCTTTGTCCTTAGACATGGTTGACAGTTCGTGGTTGATTTGTCCTTTGAGCATGCAGAACAAATGAAATAATGATTAAATGATGTCATACGGATAAAGCTGAAAATCCTTTCTCAGATGATTATCACTATTTTGTTTCAAAGTATCTTTTGCAGTCCTGGAGATTGAGCCTACAACCTTGCAATGAGAAGGCAAACAGGCTGCCACTGAGCCATCCCCCAGCCAGGCTTGCCATCTGTACTGTACAGAGCAGTCTTTGATTCTCTCCCCTACAAGCCAAGCAAAACAAAAATAAGTCCCAAATAGAATGCTGTTACCTGTGTACTAAGAATCCTCTCCAGGGTGGAGTAGACACTTGGTTGCTCTGAGCACCCCTTGGTCCCTGCACATCGCCCCTGGGCATCTGCTTGTCCCTGTGTTCAGCTCCTGACCACCCACTGGAGCACCCCTTGGTCCTCGTACTTTGCCTCTGAGCACCAGCTCGACCCTGTACTCGGCCTGTGTTCAAGGAGCGCTTATCCAGCACCTACAGTGATGGAGCACGTGACCTGAGCATATTACATACACGGACTTGCTGGTATAGAGTCAGGCGGAGCCTTGGGCTAGCTTTGGTGCATCCTGCCTCATTATACCCTAGGTAGCCTATGATCTGTGCCTCCCTTTGCAGTGAGTTCATTCTATTGGCCTTTGTTAATAGGTCAGGGGGTTTTAGAAATTCATGCATACTTATTACCATATGCCATAGGGTTCCTAAGGATGTGGGGTGGGGCACTGACAGAATATCTGGTGTGGACAGAGCACCTAGTGCTTTGTGTCAGGTCTCAGTGGGAATATTTTCTTTCTGGCCTGTGTAATGGGTCCTGTAGTTTCCAGAACACTGTGAGAAACTCGTCAGAAGGCAGCATACCCAATGTCTGTTTCTAACCATTTATCTTTTTTTTTTTCTTTCTTGAAAGAGGCTATTATGTCTTAGCAAAATAGGCAATGGTTTAATGCAAACCCTTTTCCATCTGTCTCTTCCCCCTAACGCTTATAAAAGCTTCTCTTATTTCTTCCGGTGGTGAAGCATTTTTGTCCAACATTCTTACTCCAAGTATCTTTTCTGAAACAAAGCCTGTACCATCCGAAGAGCTCACACACGTGTGAGTGTGAGTATGAAGGAGAAGATCTGGAGAGGAAGTAGTCACTGTCTGGAGCCATTCATTCATCCCCAAACAATGGCAGGACACCATGTCCTACCTCCTTCTGCTTCGTTTCATATGGGAAGCGCACAGAGAAGTGTATCCAACTAAGGACACCTTAACCCTACCCATCGGTCCTGCACTGAGTGTGAAGAGAAGAAAGCTTTCTGCTTTGACTGGTTACAAAGGCTAAAGTTGCCAGAGCGTTCACTGTGTTATGGGCATCACTCTGTGAGATGTGCCTGGAAATAACAAACATGTGTACATATACCTACACACATGACTAATCCTCCCGACAAGCCTATGATGAACTTTATCCCCTCTTGGAGTCACACAGCTAACGGATGTTAGAACATCAGTGGAATGTAGACAGCACTATGGAACACTGTCACCGTGTTTTACAGAGTTAACAAGCTGCAGGAGCTGGCTTCATATCTAGTGTGCTTTGGTGACAGGCTTACAGACATGGGCCCACTATTTCACTGAGGGGAGGATGAAGTTCCATGAAAAATTGGGGTGTATGCTGTACAACCCATTGTGGCCCTGAAGCTTGGCAATGTTACCAGGATGGTATGTTTCTAGGTGCTTGCCTTCTCAGGCATAGCATATGGGTCTCTCCTATTACATGTCTCATTACACGTATGTGCACAGATGATAGCTAGGTACAATGGAGTTCCACCATTATGCCTACCAGAAATGTTAAAACAGAGACATGGCCCGTGTCTAGATTCAGATAAAGATAAAGTGGTTATTGTAAAAAGAGTAGAAGATCAAGGAAAATAATAAATGTACAGTTTGAGGATAAATATCCCTTGTGCTGTTTGTTCATCAGTCTCACGTGCTCTTTGTGTGCAGATCCTACCATGTTAAGCATGTGAGGGATGCCTGCCACGGGTATATGTGGAGATAGTCTCATGTAGAGTCTGGCTGTGAACCCTCGAGTCTACAAACACCTGATGGGCCTGTAGGTACAGTCTGTGGATGGAACCTGGGAGGGGACACTCAGTGTGTCAGGAGAAGCCAACGTGCTGCAACAGTGATTGAATTGGCAGACGGTGGCTGGAACCAGCCCATGCCCAGGGTATCAAAAGTTTTGGACTAAATGCAAATGTCACTTTGTACACAGATAATAATGTGTCTTCAGCAGCCTACAGTAGAAACTCCTGTCTTTTTGTAGAATATATTTTGATTATATTCTCTCCCCTCTCTCAACCCTTTCCTGGTCTTCCCCACCCAACTCCATGATAGTGTATATGTGTGTTCTCTCTCTCTCCCTTAAAACAAAAACCAAGAAAAACAACATCAAACTGAAACGTAAAACTAAAAAAGAAAAAAAGAGATAACCAACAAGACAAAATGCCAAAACAACCAGAGGTGGTGGAGGAGTACAAGGAACAGCATCCTCTAGGCTTCACCTGACTGATCCACACATGGGGGCTCACGGAGACTGTGGTGGCGTGCATGGGGCCTGCACAAGTCCAAGCCATACAGCAGTAGATTTGCTTTATTGTCCTTGTTCGGAAAGCCTTGACTCTTACCCTTTTTTCCAAACTCTGTGAATCTATTCCAGGGGACAAAGGGCATCTCTGGTGCTATGACTTAGGTGTTCAATACTCCCTGATGCGTATGTGCTGATGGCTTGGTTCCAAGCTCGTGCCACTACTGAGGGTTTATTGGTGAATGGAGTAATCTTTTGATGGGTTCAAAGATGAACCATTCTATTGGAGGGTAGGAACTAGCTGAAGAAAGCGGGCCATCGGGGGAAGTTCCTCAACTGTGTACCTGTCTCTGGCCCCTTTCTCTCTGCTTCTTGGCTACCACAAAGTGATGGAAAGGGCCTATGTCTCGCTCCTGCCCGAGGTCATGTCTTCCACACCTCACATTAAAGCAAGTCCGGGGTTGCCTCTGGTGACAGCATTTTATTAGAACAGCAGGAGAGCGGCACACCTGGCTATCGAGTTCCCACTTGTCACAGGCCCACGAGATGGAGCCAAACACCCACAACCCAAAATCTCCAAAGCCAAGGAGCCAAATCAAACCTCTCCCTTCTGTGTTTATTACGGAACAAGGGCAGGTAGCTAACAGGGAAAATGTGTAGGCGGGGGATGTTCCTGTGATGACCCAGCTGTGTGCAAAGCCTTTGAACCACTTTATGGGAAGACTTTGCAAACATTTAGAGAAACATTTAAGGACAGCACTCTGGAGAACCCTGTGCAGACAGCATGCCTAAGAGCCCTGACAAGAACACAGGCCATAAAGATAGCACACCTGAGTCTTCACACAGAAATGGGCTTCTGGGTATTGAACTAAAGTCAGGAAGGCTACATTCTCCTTGCAAAAAAACAAAACCTGTCTACACCATTCCCTGAGACTTGAGTGAGACTAAGTTTAATGGCAATAGGTTGATTCATCTAGGAAGTTCAAGGCAGCTCAGAGTTCAGCAGCATGGATATTACTGGGTGTTCTTTGCCAGGTTTGTAGTGAGAATTAAAACAAAAAACAAATAAACCCCAAAGAGTGGAAAGATGTTTAAAAAACGTAAAATATGAACAAGAAGAAGGGGAAGAAGAAGAAGAAGAAGAAGAAGAAGAAGAAGAAGAAGAAGAAGAAGAAGAAGAAGAAGAAGAAGAAGAAGAAAGAGAGGAGAGAGAGAGAGAGAGAGAGAGAGAGAGAGAGAGAGAGAGAGAAGGAAGAAAGGAAAGAGAAAGAAAGAAAGAAGGAAAGAAAGAAGGAAACAAAGAAAGAAAGACATTTAAAATGGAAGCCAAATAAAGTGTGGTTGCTAGAGAGATTATAGCCATGGAAAAGAAGCCAAGCATTTCACATTGGATGGGAAGATGCTGTGACAATGTCTTGGGAGTGGCTGGGCCACACCGCAGGGGCAAGAGTGGAACCACGGAGTGGAACCTCAGAAACTCCTCCTTCAGGAGACTGGTTTGAGAAAACCCGCTCCTGTCTCTGCTCTCACAGGGGCTACCCAGGGGAATGTCTCTCCACTTCTACCACCAGGCACTTGAACATCATGGAAACTGGGCTCTGCTTAGCTGCTGACGTCATCCACACAATGCTCACCAATACAGACCTGCGGGATGTGAAGTTTCTCCTCCTCAAATCTCAAATCAAGGCTTGAGAGACTGGGAAGCTCAGAGCCTGATTTAAAGAACTTCTAGGAGTGGCAATGAGAAGAGAAATCTTTGGGTAACCCATGATGTGCAATCCATGATGCCGAAAGGAACAGCAAAAACCAGAACCTAGGGGGCGTGGCCTAGGGAATGAGCCTGGGTGTCCTGTGGATTAGATTTGACTGAAATAGAACTGTTTTTTGGATCTTAGCTAGTTGGGAAAGCCACTGGGTCACACTGAGTGAGTTTTCACATTGGTAAAATGGCAAGGCTGGTGTCTTGCTTTGGCTTGTATGGGTCTGACTACTTCTGTGGAGTAGCGGGTGGGAAACAGTCTGGAAAGTGGTGAGATTGTGGGTAGCAGCCTCTTTGTCTCCATTTAATGATTACACTACATACTTTAGAATTGTTTTTTTTTTTTTTTTCCTGTCCTGCTGTAGAAGATTTAGTGTTGAGGGTCTCTGACATCACTTACCAATATCATCTCAGATGAAGAAATCTAATTCAAGAGAGATCCAGGGATTTGGCATGGTGACTCTGAACTCTGGTTCTGCCTCACAGTCTTCTCAAGCACAACTAATGCGTTCTCTGCTAGTGGTTCCACTCAGAACTGAGCTTGGTGACTAACGCCAGGGTTGCCTGTGTTCTGCTGACAGTTGCATAACCCACTGCATCACTGACAGCTTGACTCTGTAGCTCTGGGAATAACCTTTAAGAAGTGATTGCGAACACGCCACCCACCCAAACACAGATTCCCTTAGCCTAATAATCAGGCTTCTAAGTGGTGACATGGGAGAACAGTGAGAAGGCAGCCCATGTGAAATGAGAAACCAGGGCAGAGGAGACTCAGAAGTGACACTGAGTGTCTCATCAGTGACCTGTGGCTATGTTGGGACACTGTATGGTCTGCGACTACATTTGGACGTTTTATATTTTAAAAGGTGCCAAATGTCAAGCCGTTGTCCTGATACTGGTGACGATTTTGAGACTTTTGCAGAAAAGTAGTGCAGGACTAAGACACCACCTTTCTCAGCACTTGAGGCCACACCTACACACACGCCCCAGACTCCCGCTCCCCCATGCACATATGTGACATCACAACCACAGTTTGGGTGCTCCTGTCCTTTGTCGGAAGTTGCACTTCCTACTGTTTTCAGTTCTGTCCAAAATGAGGTTTCCCCCCTGTTGCTGAAATGACTTCATTGTTCTATTCTTGGAGGAGACACAGAAGCTGCCCTGGGGTCAGAGATCGATAAGAGCTGCCTGCTAGCGGCTCTTCAGTTGGGGCATACGTGCATTCATGCCGTCACCAGAACCCGGGAGGCACAGACAGTGTCGGTCCACCACGATGGACACCAGTGATAGACTATTGCGTGTCCTGTTCTTGGAATGATTTTGGCCATCTTTAATTTTGAATATATGAAGGTAGGATTTTTTTTAACCATTATTTTTAACAAGTGTGGTCTTGGCACACAGAGGATGACCAATGAGCAAGGCTCTTGCTCGCCCAGAACCCTAGGTAAGGTGAGGCAGAGACAAGAGGTTGGTAGGAGGAGTTCTGAGGCAGGAGGCTGGTCTGAAACTTGTTCTCCAGATAATCGTTTGAATTCAGTGGCCATGCATGAGCCAGCCCTTGCATACCATGATACCAGTGTTGGAGGTGCCAGCTGAGGACACAGTGAAGCGCAGAGGACCCCACACCTCCTGAAATACCCACCTCGAGTGCCAACACCAGCCACAGTAAACAGGAAGGCTTTCAGCTGGGGACACTTCTGATCCCATACTCTTTAACCCAAGAAAGACACACAGAATCCAAAGGATGGGAGAGAAACTTTATCTCTGCCCTTCTCATCCTCATCCAGCACCTGGAGAATCACTGCCCTGAAGAAGGAGGACTCTAAGCTATACCCTTCCCTGTACACACTCAGGGACTCTCAAGCCAAGACTAGAGGAGGGAGGATGAGGCTTAAATTGACTAGAGGTGAAACCTGTCACAAAGTATCATCAAAAGAGGGAAAGGGGAGATTAGATACAATAGGATTGAAAAAAAAAAAAAAAAAACATTGGACAAAGGCTGGAGAGATGGCTCAGTGGTTAGGGGTCCTGAGTTCAATACCCAGTAACCAAGTGGTGGCTCACAACTATCTGTAATGGGATCTGATGCCATCTTCTGGCACACAGGTATACATGCACGTAGATTTGTGTTAAGGCAATACATAATTGGACAGGAAAGAGGCAGAGAAAGGTCAAGGAGAGGAAGTAGAGGCAGAAGGCAGAAAGGAGATTAGGGAAGGAATCAAGCTGGAGCTGGGGAAGGAGGATCTAGATCCAGGTGGACTTAATTGGCAATAGGTAGATATGAATATTTTTAAGGGATTCTATAGGTCTTTTTATCTCACATGGAAGGGCAGTTTGTGTCTTTGTCCATTAGATGTAATCTTATTGTGTAGAGGGTTTGTGGATTGAGAATTTAATATATAAACCTACTTGCAAAGATTCCTGGCTTTGGAGTCATGTTTGTGCCGGGCAAGGGAGAAATGGAACACGCCGGGGCGGTTGTGTGCACCTGGACGGAAGCATGGCCTGCTGCTGTAACACCACCCCTCCCCCAACCCCACCCTGTCCCACCTCTCAGAGGGCACACAGGGCAGACACCCAGGGAAGCAATGCCTGCGGATGTGACATCACCCCTGCTTTTGGTTTCCACAGCCCCTCCAGTTTCTCTGGAGATGTCAGGCTTGGGAAGTTTGGATCTAGGACTTGGCTCTGATAAAGAGGGAGCTAATTGTATCCCTTGTTTCTGATTCTCCCCTCTCGCCTCCACCTTCCTATGGAGATTCCATAGAAGTAAAGAATCAAATTTTTATCAGCCAGGACCCAGTGTGCAGACATATGCATGTGGGTCAGAGCTAATGGATTCCTGTATGCCAAACCTCTTCATCTAGAGAGCAACTCAGGTGACGCTGCGGCCGCGTGGTTCGCTCTCTAGCTTTCTAAGGCTGAGAGACAGAGTTTCACACAAAAGGGTTTTGAGACAGGGAGGGCACTGGTGAGAACATGGGGGAAAGCATCTCCCGGCGCAGGCCTGCTTAGCAGAATGCATCTCTTTTCTCTGGGAACTAAGGAGCCAGTGTAACAAAGAGTGAGATGGCAGCAAAGACGGTCCTGTGAAGGGCTGCTGTTGAACTGATGGCATTGCGCCTCACTGACCATGCGCAGAGCTGCTGCGCGGTGGGGGTCAGGCAGGCTCACCCTCGTTCCATCAACCATCAGTGAGAGCCCTGGGTAGGGACCAGCATGAGATAACAAGGTACTGGGGTTGTCTGAAAAGACATGGAGAGGCCAGTAGGCTAAGAAGAACAAATAGCACAGGGACGAAACGAGAAACCAAAGCCAATCCAACGCCTTGGAATGGAGCATGGGGCTGGTTTAAACCAGTGCCTAAAGGCTTTTTTTCCTCTTGCAGGGCGGGATCCTCAGCAGCTGAACAGCGGTGGAAGCCTGTTTCTAATTATCATGTTGGGCCTTTGATCTGCTCTAATTATTTGTTTCCTCTGTAAACAAACTAGACTCAGTGGTGCTGGGCTTGGCTCGCTTCTCTGCTTGGAGGTGGTTGGCGGCGGGCCACCAGTGTTTCCCAAATGACACCCAAGTGCCCTGGCTCCCCGACACAGCACAGACACAGGGCTTCTACTGTGTGCTACAGATAGACAGGGTTGTTGGCTGAGGTGGCCAGGAAGCTCTGGAAAGAGAGGGAAGAGGCTGGAATACACGAAATCAAGCAAAACCTGCCACACACACACACACACACACACACACACACACACACACACATGAGTGGGAGCACCAGCAGGTGGTAAAGGGCAGAGACATTGTCATTAAAAATACCCAAAGCTTCTGAGTCAGCCCACACCTGAATCCTGAGCATCTAAAATGTAAAATCTCCAGCAACCGTGAAATAAAGGCACCACATGGGCATGGGTCACTGCTAGACCTGAGAAGGATTTTGGAGATATTGTGAATTCTACTTTCTAAATCAGTTAAACATTTTGTGTTTTTTTTTTTTTGTTTTTTTTTTTTTTTTGGTCTTAGGATCCAATAGAGAGCTTCATATGCCCAGCATGTGCTCTAGACCAGTCCTGTGAATTTGAGAATTAAAAATCAATTTATTGAGGTATATCTTAAATACTATATAATTCACCCACATCAAACACACAATTCCATTTTTTAAAAGATATTTACTTTTATGTGCAATGGTGTTTGCCTGTATATATGTATGTGCCTCACCTTTGGACAGAGATGTGGAGGCCAGAAGAGGCCATCAGATCCTTGGAAACCGTATTTACAGATGGTTGGGAACCATCCTGGAGGTGCTGGGAATCAAACCCAGACCCCTGGAATCCTGTGCCCCTTCTGGTGACTCTTTTATGTTTCACACACTTACTGTTAGGTCCTCCCTCTTTTCCCTAAACTCCAGTGACCACTACGCTACGCTGTCTCTGTAGCCTCACCTTTCCTGAACATTCACACATAGGGACCACATAATATTCTGCCTTCTGCTTGCCTCTTTTGTTTAGCAAAACATTTTCGAAGCCTACTTGCATGCCATGGAGTGTCTCTGAAGTCTCCTTTTGTTGTTGAATAAGCCCTGGCTGGAGTATGGCTGACCAGCCGGTATTGGCTGGCAGGTGCCTCTAGGTGCTTGACTCCATTCAGCCTAGACCTTCAGTTGGCAAGTGATGAAAACCTGTTTAACCAGGTTTCAATGTAAGCACACCAATATAAAGGAGAAACTGGGGGCCTGTATAATGAGATGCCCATTGGCCTCAAGATAACATCACTGATTTCAGGTTCCTTCCAAACTCTTGAGTTAATTCATATATTTGACCAGAAGTGTCAGCTTTTGAATTCAAGTTTACTAGACAAATGCCCAGTTCTAGTAGCTTCAGAGAAGGTGTCGTTTGTATCTATATGCAGTTAGGGAATAGCTAACAACAGGGAGGCTTGTGTTACAAATAAATCAAATTAAAGATTAGATTTCTGGTTCCTGGGAAGCTTACAGCTTTGTTTTTCAATGACTAAACTGGCTCCAAATTGTAGGATCCTTAACTATTTTCTCAAACTGTAAATATTCTCAAATGGACAGACAGAATCTAGTCCAAATCTATACTGCTGTAGCTGGGAAAACCAGGGCCAAGAGGTACAGTGAGTCTGAGCATTATGGGAAGCCCTTGTGGCAGACTCACCCTAGCATCTAAACCTTCCCATTCAGCCATTTTCTCATGGAAATCGGGCATGCATGCATTTGATGGACAGGTATCAATTCAACTCCATATATGAGAACTATGTGGGATGGAGGTAAGAGAGCAGGGTGCAGACTGTCAAGAAAAGTTTACATTTCAATACAATGTAGCAAGGTGTACCTCCAACTTGCAATAGAGTTTCTTATCAGGGTCTCCTTAAGAATGGAAACCATGTCACTAAGGATTTCATGGGCCTCATTTCACTGTGTGGGGTGGAGTTATATTTCACTTTGAGTAAAAGAGAGACACAGATCATTAAAATGATACTTTTGATGTTACAAATTGACCAGGCAAGAGACTGATTCTTAGAACCCATCAGGCAACAAACCTTGAGAGCTCAAAGGTCTGGAATCCAGATATTTGTGTTTAAGAAAAAGACTACCACGTGGCACTTAAAGGGAAGCCTACATAAGCATTCCAGAGCTCAGGGGAGGGTCTGCTTCTCACCCCTGCAGGTGGCTAAGAGCAAGAATGCCCCTCTGAGGAGTCTCCTTGCAGGAGGTTCATTGTGGGGAAGGGATGCACTGGACTCCACCCAAGGGTGTCGACTGTGATTTGAGGTGTGGTAGGACCCTAGAGAAAGTGGGTATTGTATGATGGGCCTGAACACCATGCTGGATGGGGACCCAGCATCTGGGCCAGCCAGACTGCTGTAGTGTGTGGATGGTGGGATGCTGTGAGCTGTAGACACAGAGGCAGGACCTGTTGAGCTGGTTGGGGTGACATTTGCCTTGCAACAGCAACCCAGTGTGTAAGCAGCTCTCCTTCGGAGCTTTCTGATGTCTTTCTTACCCCTGGCTCTGCCCCACTGGGTTTTCTTTGACTATTATTCTAACCACAGTTCTTGGCTAATTCAAGAGAAAGGATCTTAATTATTGCACCAGGAAAAGGGTTGAGGCAGAGGCTGGGGTGGCCTCAGAGGTCCAGGAGGAACAATCTCAGTCTCACAGTCTCACAGACTGACACACACACACTCTCTCTCAAAATGATTTATTTTCATGTTTTTGTGTATGTTAGGAGCTTGGAAGATAATGTTGAGAACAGTGCAGAAGATGGAGGCCTGGCTTGTGAAATTTCAGAGGTAAGATTAAAGACTCTTATCAGGGTAGCCGTTGTTTTGATTGTGAAGATTCTGTGGTTTTGGTTAACTGAGGCTGAAGAATTAGCTGTGATTAACAAGATACTAGAAAACTACTAAAGCAAAGCCTTTGCATTACTGGGACTATTGATGCTGGTCAGCTGGAGCTAAGAAATTAGTGGTGGTTAAGATAAGCAGGGGCCTGGAGAGAGGGCTCCGTGGTTAAGAACACGGGGCACACTTCCAGAGGACTCATGATCAATTCCTAGCACTCACATGATAGCTAACAACTGTCTGTGATCTGTTGCTCTCTTCAGGCCTCTGCAGGCACTGGAGGTGGGGTGGGGTGGGGGAGGTGCACAGACATGTTTGCAGGCAAAACATCCATACACATAAAAGATAAAGAAATAAATATTTAAAAACAAAGACCTCCGAACTGCACACTTCTAGGCTCCTGATCACACTACTTTAATAATGTGATGTTTTGGGGAAACTATAAACCAATGAGGCACATGCAGGTCCTGATATTTGACACTTGCTACAATCTTTTGAAGTCAGGGACCAGGGGAGGATGTGGCTGCTGAGAGTTCTCAGAGTAGAGTCAGGTGAAAACTGGACAAGGGATTGGTGTTTCACATGAACTTCTAATGGTTAAAGGTAGATTCCACTCTTTCCTGTAACAGTGCTCCCAGAGTCTAACCTTTCCTGCAGCAGCAGTGCTCCCAGCATCTACCCTTCTCTGCATCAGTGCTCCCAGAATTGACCCTTCCCTGGAACAGCAGTGCTCCCAGGTTCTACCCTTCCTTGCAGCAGTGCTCCCAGAGTCCACCCTTCCCTGGAGCAGCAGTGCTCCCAGAGTCCACCCTTCCCTGCAGTATCAGTGCTCCCAGAGTCTACCTTTCTCACAGCAGCAGTGCTCCTGGGAGGCTGGGAACTCATCTCATCTTTAAGAACATGGTTTTCTCAGCTGCGATGTGAGGTTCTCTGTGTCCTGCAACAGAGACTTTCTCGAACTCAGTTCTCATGATGATTAGTGGCGTTACAAGGTCTCATCATCTGTCACTACACAGGTGCCTCCGTCTTGGATGGATCCCTCCCCAGGGAACATGCTTGTGTCCACAGGGAAAACAGCCAAACAGAGGGCAATCAGTGGCCTTCCAGGGAGCACTACTGTGGGCCTTGGGGAATCCACTCTTGTTGGAGATGACTGAGGGTGTCTGTAGGTCAGTCCAGCCCTGCCTCCCAGTCTTTGGAGGTTAGAGTGAGAGATTTTCTTGGTAAAAAAGCTAGGGTTCTATGGTTAGGACAAATATACAGAGCCCCCCCCCCCATGACAGTGTTTCTCATCCCAGGTGTTCCAACTGTTTTGAGAGTTGAACAGCCCTTTCACATGGCTTGCTTAAGACCTTTGACATTACGGTTCATTAAGTAATTGACGTTATGGTCCATAACAGTAGCAAAATAACAGTCATGGGGGAGCAACAAAAATGATTTTGTGATTGGAGTCACCACACAGGTGAACTTATAGAAGGCTGAGAACCACTGCCCAATGCCTAATCTAGAAAACCTCCTAAAGATGGAATCAGAGGTGGAAATCTCTGGTTTCTTTGGGAACTTGGTTGCATCAGTGATGTGTTTCTTAAGAGTTGTCTTGTGAGAGGATGTTTTTGCTGAAGCAGAGACATGTGAGAAGGGGAGTGATGTTTGGAAAGAGTGTAAGTAGGACCCCACACATACTGAGAGGGCACTCTTGCATTGCTATGCTGTGCAACGTTTCGCTGGTCTTTGCTGGTCTTTGCTGGTCTTTGCTGGTCTTCGCTGGTCTTCACTGGTCTTCACTGGTCTTCGCTGGTCTTCACTGGTCTTTGCTGGTCTTCACTGGTCTTTGCTGGTCTTTGCTGGTCTTCATAGGTCTTCACTGGTCTTTACTGGTCTTTGCTGGTCCTTGCTGGTCTTCACTGGTCTTTGCTGGTCTTTGCTGGTTTTCACTGGTCTTCACTGGTCTTTACTGGTCTTCACTTTGTAGAGAGAAATTCACCAAAGAACTTCTTGTTCTATTCCAGGTGATTCTTGCCTATTCAGTGATTTGAGAAGTTTTTTTTTTTTGTTTGTTTGTTTGTTTTATGAAAGAATGTTGAATGATCCCAAATTCTGCACCAATTGATGACTATATGAAATTTCAAGTAATTTTTTAAATTAAAAATTATATTTACTTAGAAGCATTCAGAATGCCAACAAAACAGCCATGTTTTGGTTTTTTGAAATTACAGAGTGGTATTCAGTTAACAAAACAACAATTACCTTTGTATCAGCTGCATCAGAGACAACTGAAGATGAAAAAAAAAAAAAAAAAAAAAACAAGAAACAAAATAAAACCAAAAGGAAAAAATAGAAAAGAAAAACCAAAACAAAAAACATTAACCAAACTACTGTCCCATATATAACTAATTTGTGCTGTGCACCAACAAGAACCTGCTTTAAATTTCCATGCCAATTTACAACCCTCAGACTGTACCAGGCAATGTTAAAATACCACCAGGACAGGGCTATCTAAAGACACATTCAGTAGTGTGTTAACTACAAAAAAAGATACTGTACAGTTTAAAAACAAATCTTACACAGCCTTACATTTTATTTTTTTTCTTTAAAAGGAATGAGTTATCTGCAGAGGGGTTAAATGCTTTTATAGACAAGAAAAAAACTGTGCTAGAACCAACTTATGAATCATCATTATCTTCTTTATTTTCCCTTTCCTTATATGTTCTTGCTCTTTTCAGCCTTGACCACCCCCTATTTTTTGCTGCATCAGGTTTTCCTTTAGCTTTGTAGGCAGCAATATCCTTCTTGTACTTCTCCTTCAGCTTGGTGGCCTTCTTCTCATAGGGCTGCTTGTCTTCCGCGGCAGTGTTGTTCCACATCTCTCCTATTTATTTTCTACGTCACCAATGAATAAGCCAGAACGCTCTACTTTGATTTTTAGGCGGTACTCAGAACAGAACAAGAAGGCCGAAAGAGGCCACTTGGGTGTATTGGGGGGGGGGGGTCCTTGAACATTTTTGGTTTCCCCTTTGCAGTGTGTGTGTGTGTGTGTCTGTGTGTGTGTGTGTGTGTGTGTGTGTGTGTGAAGGTTTTCATTTCTCTTTCTTAACGAGCCTTGTCAGACTTTGTCATATTTCCCATTTTCCCTTTTCTTTAGCAGACATGGTCTCCCACCTCTCTGAGCACTTCTTGAAAACTCTGAGAAGTTGGCAGAAGCATCCGGGTGCTTCTTTTGCTCCTCCCGGCAGGTTTGCACAAAGAATGCATATGAGGACATTTTGCCTCTCAGCTTCTTAGGATCCCCTTTGCCCATGTTTAGTTGATTTTCTTCCAAGAGGCACAGAATCACCCAGTGACTGTCTGGCTCTCGCTTGCCCCAGTGCTGTCACTATCCCAGGTAATTTATGTATTGGTGAGGTATACCATATTAATTGATTTTTAATAATTGCTGAATTGTCCTTGCACCCCAGAAGAAAAAAGTCTACTCCATTATGGTATATGATCTTATTTAACATTAGAAAAGCTTTTGAAATTGCATGCATTTATTTTTTCATTTAGTGTGTTTGTGTGTGTCCTATGCACACACATGAACATGAAACTGGTAGGACTTGTTCCTTTCCGTCTGCCTTGTGCATCCTTGGGGTTGAACTCGGGCTGTCTGTCTTGGTGGCCAGTGTCTTTATCTACTCACCACCCATCAGCCTCTGAAAGATCCTTTTAATATGGGGCTAGATCTCATTTGCTATCGTTCTGTTGGGGAACTTCCAAATGTATCCATCTGGAATGCTGGCCTGCGGTTCTCTTTCTTTGTGCTCTGGTACCAGGCTCTTGCCAACTTCAAAGAGCTGTCCTGGAAACGCCCCTCTTCCTGGGCTACTTCGGAAGGATTAAACTCCTGTGTGAATCCAGAGAGAGCTGCCTGGTCTGAGCTTTCTCCACAGGTTCTGAATCGTGACTCATACTCCTGGTAGCTCGGTGCAGACTGGCTCTCCATGGCTCGGTCCTGGGAGCACAGCACATCCGGGAACTTAGCCTTTCTCTGGATTTGCTTGTCCTCTGCCATCTAGCAATCCTTTTGATTTCCCCGGTGATAGGGCAAGACTGTTTTTTCACTGCTGGTTTTATTTCTTTCTGCCTTTCTTTTCCTAATGGGTCTAGCCAAGTGGGTTGCCAATTTAAAACAAAACAAAACAAACAAACAAGCAAAAAAAAAAAAAAAAAAAAAAAAAAAAAAAAAACTCTCTGGCTTCATTAATCTTTTTCATGGTCTGTTTTCGGTTTTGTTTATTTTTCTGCTTTCTGTTAACACCAGGGAGAGATTTCCCTTCTTTCTTTAGTTTTTTGAGATGGAAAGTTAGCCTGTTTATTTGAGATCTTTCTTCATCTTCGATGTGTGCTGTTTGTGCTGGATCCCATGAGATTTGGTTTCTCGTGTTTCATTTTCATTTGTTGAAATGTGTGTGTTCCTTCTTGGTTCCTCTCTTGGCCAATGTACTTTGATGGCATATTGTTTAATTTACACATACTTATATGTCTGAGTTTTTTTTCCTGCCCTGTGACTGTGGAAGTGTGTGGTAGTATTTTAATCTTAAATTGGTAAGAGTTGTTTTGTGATGTAACATTTAATTTATCTGGGGTATAATCCCATGTGAGCTGGAGAAGAAGGGGTGCATTCTGCTGCTGGTAGTGAAATACCCCATCTTCCCAGCACATTCAGAGCCTCATGGGTAACAGCACACACTGACCTTTACCTGACCCTTTTACCCATTATTGAAAGTGAGTCACTGTGGTCTCCCCTCCACTTGGCCAACATTTGCTTTATATGTGCTTATGTGCCCCGATGTTGAGTGGATGAGTTTTAACTGGTATATTTTCCTGCTAGGTAAATTCCTTTGTCACTATCTGTTGTCCTTTATTTGTTGTGATGGTTCTGACCCGAGGTCTGCTTTGTCTGCTTTATTCTTTGTCATCTGTTGCTTGGGTTTAACTGTCCAGTGAATTTTTTAAGGATGTCAGCAAATGTTGGCATCCTTAAAAAATTTGTCTTTAATTTAACCTCCATTAGACTTGTGCACTGGGGGAATTCAATCCATTCAAATTTAAAGTAATTGTTGATAGAGGAAATTCCACTATTTCTCTTTATTCTTTTCATTAGCCTTGGAGGTCTTTATTAAATTTTCTGAGTTTTCTTGAAGGACTTTGTGAAATATTTCTGTGTTTAGGGGATAAGAGCCCCAGGCTTTCTTCTCTACCACCTTTTTAATATTTACCCTTCAAATTTCTTCGTTCTTATGAAGGGTCAGCATTTCAAGGTTTCATTTCAAATATGAGTCTCTTGGATTCTATGGCCACCTAATTCCAGGGTCTATCGTATTCCCAGATCCCCGGCTGGTGCCTGCATATAGGAGGTCTCAATTAAAATCCACCAGATGTTCTCCACACAGCACCGCCAAAGATGGAATCAAGGACCCCAGTCAGGAGACAGGTATAGGAGAGCGCCAAAGACAGAAGACAAACCTCTTGCGAGCCACTTGCTTTATTTGGGTGGTACTTTTCCTCTGTCTGGTGGAATTAGTATGGCATTATTTCGGCTGGCTGCTGTGCAGTCCCGGATGTGCCCCGTGTGTAACAAATGAGCACAGTCCACTTCAGTTCCTGCGCTTAGTCGATCTGACCTGAGCACAAAGCTGTGCAGAGAAGGGCACCGTGGGTTTAGCATCCTGTGACCAGGTGACTTCCTTCTTAGCCTCAAACTTGCCCTGGTCATCATCCTTTAAAAGTCATTTCGGCTACAGCGCAGACAACCACAGCGTGAAGCTGGTGCTCATGTGTAAGACCTCAGCTAAGGGGTGTGGGTGGTGGCTTCAGGGCTTCAGCTGGGTGAAGTGGCTGTCATTTTCTGCAGACACGAGAGTGTCACCGTCATAGCTGTCCACTACTGGATGAAGAGCAAAGAATACATCAAATATATATGTGTGTGTGTGTGTGTGTGTGTATGTGTGTGTGTATGTATATGAGGTATATGTATATGGTATATATATATATATATATGCATATATAATGATGCATAAAATTAAGCCATAAACAACTTTGAATAAAGGTTGAATGAAATTACCCTGCACAGGTAGACAATGTTGCTCCGAAAAAATACGGCTTATTAAGTGAAAACTGAAACACAAGGCATGAAATACCCCCTATGAATTATGGATCCAGGAAGACCCCAGAGGCACCCAAAACAACACAGGCTATTGTTAGTGCCCTTGGCTGCTCACTATAAATATGGTAAGATCCAATTGCTGAGGACAACAGTCAGCAGTAAGCAACCAGGGAGGCAGGAACAGCCGAGAAGGAGGCAGGAACAGCAGAGAAGCACACATCTCCAGCTGCAAGCAGGAAGCAGAGAAAGGTGAGCTGGGCACGGTGGGATGCTTTCAGCTTCATAGTCGGCACCCAGTGACACAGTTCCTCCAGGGTGGAACACCTTCCAAGCTTCCTCAGGCAGCCACACCAACTGGAGAGCAAGAACTCAAATACCCAATAATATGGGGGGATCTCATGCCAACCACCCCTGCTGCTGAACCACCATTTATTTTTGTTTTTGTTTTGTTGTTGTTGTTGCTGTTTTAAATGAAGTGGAGGTCTCACTGTGTTCCCCTCATTGTCCTAGAATTCCTGGACTTAAACAAACTCTTTTTCTCAGCCTGTGGAGGAGCTCCAGGGCCCTGCCCCCCAACACTGCCACCACAGCCGGTTGGTTTTAACTTGAATCTCAGAGGGCCTGAACCATATTCAGACCACAGCAGCTGTGACTTCTCACTTTTTTGCTTTGGACCTGCTGGCAAAACTCGACCCTGGTTACCTTTCCATTCTTCAATCATTTTTAGCATCACCAAAGAACACAATTTCACAGTAGACAGTGGCTAGCCAGCAGCCCCTCAGCTGTGAAACTGGGACCAGACTCTATTTTCAAAAGTTGCTTCAAATGCTCTAGCACTTGCAGAATCCCCAAATGGATCTTTTCCTTTTTTCTTTTCTTTCTCTCTCTCTCTCTTCTTTTTTTTTTTTTTTTTAATTAATTCAAAGGGGCTCTTCTGAGCTTCCCATAAAGGTAGCTTCTACATGTGTCCTTGTGGACCTGTGCCCTCGAGGTTGCTCTGCTGGCCACAGCCATGGGCAGAGGTAGCTCCAGGACCCGTGCAGACAGGAGAGTTGCCTGCGCTGCACAGCACGGCTTCCAGCCGGTGGGCCAGGGTTCCCTTCACGTTGTACTTCAGCTTATTGTCAGCACCAACAAAGCTGCTTTGAAGCATTTTCCGTTCTGGCCGCACCCGCTGGAGCTTAGCTGTGTGGAACTAGCAGCCACTGCGAGGCTTTGGATGACCGGAACTCAGTCCTACAGGCGCCATCTCCGGCTCAGCAGTCTGCCTGTCTCCCCATCCCAAAGCTGCAGGGCAGGCTCGACGGCCCACCAGGCTGATCCGCTGGCTTGGAAGGTGGGCATGTGTGCCACTCCACCCTCCCACCCTGTTCATGTAGACTCACAGTAGAGTCCTGCCTGCATCTGCCTACGTGACATCCTTGCCTTTCTCGGGGACCTCCTGGACCAATCTCCTTCTGACCACGGTTCTGAAGAACAGCTCCCTCAGCTGTCCTCTCACAAGCCACTTTCCTGTCTATTGAGTTTCTCGAAGACATGGTTGTTGAGACAACTTTCTCTCTGTTATACTAAGGGTATAGTCCTTAAGGACTCTCTACTCCTTTGATAGTCAGGCACGCCAGCAGGTGAGATGACAAGGTCCCATAGGGGATGAGTGGGAAGTTACGGAGGGGACAAGAGATGCAAGGCCAGTTAGATTCCTGGGCAGAAGCAGAATTAATGGGAACATAGTGAAGTCTATTGGTTCTCACGACCTTTGGCCTTGGTGACATCAGACCTCAGCATGAAGCTAAACATCTATCCCAGGCCTCTGGCCCATGGCAGGGTGAGATGGTAGAGCTCTCATCAGTCTGGCTGTCGTCTTGTGCATGGAGGGAGCAGGTAAGAGGCTATGCCAGGGAGACAGAGCGCAGAGCTGCCTTGCCTCTGCCCCACAGTCCTACAAATTGATTCCCTGAGGAGAGACTCCTAGGGTAGAAGATACATCACATTTTATGCAAGTCTATTCAAAGCCACTACTGCTAATGGGAATTATCATGGCACAGGCCTAAGATGATAAAGTCTCAGGGAAGCATGGGTCAATGTCTCCATTGGTCACTAAGTAGGTGGTCACTCTGGGTGTCCTGACTCCATCCCTCATTTCCAGTGACTCAGGCTCAGGGACGTATTCCTAGCCTATGGCTTTAAATCCCTAGGTCCTTGATATCAGCCTCTCACCTAGTACAGTGCTGTCCCAGCTTCCTGTCTGCATGGAGACATCCCATGGGAGATGGAGGGTGTTGAAACAAATAGGTGTGCAGAGTGATTGCTGAGGGGGTATCCATTGTGAAGGAACGGAGTAAGGTGCATAGTTAAAGATATGGAGTAAGACTTAACCCAGGTGCATAAAGATAGATGGTTATATACAGAGAGATACGTGGTAACATATGCAAAGATATACATATGCATAGACACGTATCTACAATCCTTTATATGTAAATGCCTATATAATTTTGTATATGCAGTTCTTTTTATAGATGAAAGCCTATGTATAACACACACCACACACACACACACACACATACACACACACACACACACACACACACACGGAGTTCTTTTTCTATCTTCCTTCTAATGCAGGAACAGGGCTGAAGACCGGTATGCCAGAGAGGGAACAAATAAGACGGATGAACACACAGATTTGAAATCTCTGATACCAGGATTCCAAACAAGTCTGAATTCCAGCTCTTAGCTCTGCAGCAAGACCTGTGTTTCTCTGATTCCACTTTTTTGAGATTCCCAGAATCATCCATTATGTCCCCTGACCCTTATTTTTCTAAGAATGACCCTTGTACGCTGTGATGGTGGTCAGCAAGGATGCTTTCTGCAAATTCTGACCACATGCAGGACCAGGGACCCCCAGGCCCAGAGCTGTGGGTGCATATGAACTGAACCTCATTTTGCTAGCATGGCACAGAGGATGTGGCACATTCGGTGGTCTGATCAGTCTTCAGAAGTGTCAGAGTGAGCTCCTCTGCTACAGCAAGGCAACTCAGGGTACCACCTGCTGCCCCCGGCACCACACTTGGGCTTTTGTACCCTCAGCTGTGTGCTCACTGGACACCTGGGCTGTTGGCCTCTGGACTGAGCACACACTGTTTTGCTAGTAATTTTCTGGTCTTCGTGGCTGTGATGTGCATGTGGAGCCTGGGCTCAGGGCAAGTTGCCTGTTTCTGGTTCCTCAGTCTGATGATCTGTCTAGATCTTTACTCAGAGCCACGGGGGACCATTGTCCTCTGGGATCTGCTTGAGGCAGAGAAGCCCAAGAGTGCCTGACTTCTAGTACTTTAGAAGGTATAAATGCTCCTTATAGGGGTTGGAGAGAGGGCTCAGCATCTGAGTTTGGTTCCCACACCAGGAAGCACACAGCCTTCTGTAAGATCAGCTGCAGGGACTGAAAACTTTCTTATAAAGGTGGGCAGTGGGTCCACAGCACCCTCTGGGCTGTCACCTCAGAAGAAGCACAATTTTGGGAAGAACCAATTGTGGGCTCTCAGCCCCTACCGATGACCCCTTGTCTGGTTCTCCTGCTGTGCTTGAGATTCCTCAGTGCTTCTGGGTAGCAACCTCTGAGCATCCTCTGCTCTGCTGGTTTTGGGTAGTTGGCATCTACAGAGTTTGGCATCAATTGCTCCCCTCCCCCTGTTTGATCTCTAAGTTCATCTGGGCTCCTAGTGGCAATGTTCTGGCTTATAGGAACTGTTTATGGATTTGTTGTCATCATTTGGATTTCTCTTATTATTTCAGTAAATTCTGGGAGAAGAAAAGGTAAATATCTGTATTCAGTTGTTTGTTTTGAATGGTGAACCTCATCCTATTGGACCGTACCTCTCCTTATGACACATGAAAAAAACCTTATCCCTCAAAGAAGTATTTTCTTCAGCCACTCTGGAAATGAATATTGCAGTTTGTAAAGAAGTTAAAAATAGAATACCACAGGACCCAGCCCTCCTAAAAGAAGGGAAATAAGGATGTTATAAAACAACAAATTCCCGTGTTCACTGTGACCTTGTCCAAGACAGCCAAGATATGCAAATCACCTACATGTTCTTTGAATAAGGAATGGGTTTTTTTCTCTCACAAACAATAGGAATACTTTTCAGGCTTAAAGACAACTTTAGATATCTAACACATAATGTGAGGGCTAAAGTTGATAAGGTTGCATTGTATTTTCTTAAGATGTCCTGAAGTAAGTGATCATGAAAGGGGACAAGTCCTCTTTAGCTCTGCGTTGTTCTAGTGACTACAGTCTCTATGCAGCTCCAAAGAGTGACCCACACTGCACAATACTCAACACATTTACTCTTTTTTTTTTAATTTTGAAATTGAAAAAAAAAAAAAACTTGAGCATCACATGTAATGGCAAAATGTCCCAGTTCCTTTACTCCCGAAGCAACGGTCCGCCGCTGGCTCTGCCGTGCTGCATTCCACCATCTTACCTGGATGCCTCATAATTTTTTTTTTTTTTAAATAAAGTAGTGGACTTTTGACATTTCATTAACACCTTGCTTACTGTTTGTAAATCATGGCTATCTTGACGTTGTAAATATATTTATCAAACTGTTACCAGGGCCTTTGCTTTCAGCTGAATTGTTAAGGATGTCAGTTGTCACCGGACGGCAGAGGACCAGAAAGAGTAGAGGTGCAGAATTGCCCTGCCGTGCCTCTGTTTGCTAGGTACCTGCGTTCTCTTTGAGGTTGTGGTGGGGGAGCTCTGAGGAGCTGGGCCAGACTCCTGATTTGGTTAGCATCCGGTTCCCACCTCTACCATGGAGATGACATGGCCAAACCAGCAGGCCCCTTGTCTTCTA
Source organism: Micromys minutus (assembly GCF_963924665.1). Classification (NCBI taxonomy): domain Eukaryota; kingdom Metazoa; phylum Chordata; class Mammalia; order Rodentia; family Muridae; genus Micromys; species Micromys minutus. Next base: position 95,441,036 of record NC_137969.1, read on the forward strand.
GTTGCCTTGGCCTCTGCCAACAGAAGGAAGCTCTCTGAAGCGGGCCTGTCTCTTCTGACTCCGTGTGGCCTTGGATTCCTTCTACCCACAGATGGCAGACTCTCCCCAGTCCATATCATTTCTTCTGTGTCATGCCCTTCAGACCTTCCCAGGAACCAGCTTCCACAAGGTTAGCTCAAAGAACAACACGGTTACATCAGCAACAGGCTGGGTAAGGGAAGCCAATAGTAAACTGATGTTTGTGGCAAGTGAGGCACTAGATCAAACGAAGGAAAGAGGTCAGGGGAGATGGCTCACTGTGTCAAAACACTTACAGCTCAAGCTGATGACTGGGGCCAATCTCTGGGACCCACAGTGGAAGGAGATGGGTATTCTCCTAAAGTTGTCCCCTCACTTCCACATCACTGTTGTAGGATGTTCATGCACACACATGCATAGAAGTTAAAAACAAACCACGAAATTAGAGAATTATTATTTTTGAGGGATGCGATGGTTTATATATACTTGGTCCAGGGACTAGCACTATTACAAGGTGTGGCCCTGTTGGAATAGGTGTGGCCCTCTTAGAGTAAGTGTGTCACTGTGGGTATGGGCTTTAAGACCTTCATTTTAGCTGCTTTGAAGTCAGTCTTCCATTAGCAGCCTTCAGATAAAGATGTAGAACTCTCAGCTCCTTTTGCACCATGCCTGCCTGGATACTGCCATGTTCCTGCCTCTTGATAGTAATGAACTGAACTGCTAATCCTGTAAACCAGCCCCAATGAAACTTTGTTCTTATAAGAGTTGCCTTGGTCATGGTGCCTGTTCACAGCAGTAAACCCTAGCACACACACACACACACACACACACACACACACACACACACACACACACACACGCACGCACACACACACACGGAGGGGGGAGCGTTCATGGTGGAGTCAGTTTCAGGACCTGGATCTGTGGGTCTGGAACAGTAGGTACTCCAGGAAGGAAGATCCCAAAGTGTGAGCTGCCCAGGATTGTACAGCACACAGAAGAAGGGGATATTGCTACGCAGATACGAGATCTGCACTTGATGATTGATGTTGACACTTATCCACCAGATGTCAGCCAAGAGTCTCATTTTGGCAAGGTGAGTGTGTGAGCGGCAGTTCCAGACTGCTGCCAGCATAGGGTGCTTTGAAAATACCTTCACAAAGGATCCATACGAGCTGGCAGTTTCTGAATTTCCGCCACTTCCGGTTTAATACAATCTCGCGCATCTGAGAAAGAGGAAGAAAAGAGAGTCTCTTCCCAAGCCTCCCTCCCCTCGAGGGAACGCCACATCCCCAACCGGAAGGGGAAGTGGAGTGAGTCGCTGGTCATGTGTTCGGTCGTCATCCATGTTTGCATCTGTTTTTCTTGCAAGCCTCCACCCCCTTTAAATCAGTAATTTATATCCTCATCTAAATTATGTAAAAACACTGTGGTAAGTTAAATACTGCTTACAAGGGGAAAAGCCAGCTTCACCTACGCACCCTGCTCTCGGTCCCATTTCTTGGGTGGGCCATGCTCGTTTCTTGCCATACGTGGTTGAGTACGCTAGCCGTGGTTAGCGGTGCTTACTGCTAAAAGCAGAAGCATCCTCGGTCCTCCTCAGAGCAGGCCTGCAGGAAGAGAGTGGTTGCTGTCCACTCACATGGTGACTCCTAGTCAGGCTCCTGTGGATGTGCTATGTGCTGTCTTCACATCGGGCTTTCGAGTCTTCCCTGGAAGAAGAGAAAATGGGGGTGGGCGTAAAATGTGAAAGAGCCTTTATGTTAGAGTAAGAGGCACTACCTTCTTCCAGCCCAATCAGCTCTCACAGCCTGCGGCTCAGAGCACAAAAGGGCAGCCTATTGTGGGGGAGCTCAGAGCTTGGAGTTTAGCGGAGGGCCCAAGGAAGGTCGGAGAAGCGAGAAGCACAGCACGTTGCACTATCACTGTGGGGTTGAAGACCCAGGCTTTCTTTCACAAAGCATCCGAAGAGCCAAATTTCAGATAAGTAGACCTGCAGAGCCTGTATCCCGAAGCTGTGAGTTCTAGACATCCCCTGGAGAGTTTCCTAATGAGCTAACTGCTAGGCTTCCCCTGTCTCAGCAGGCAAGCCAATTTCTCTCCTAAGATGTCCTTTTCTTCTGTCTGGATCTGAGTGGAGTGGGACCTGGATCCTCTAGTAACATTTTCACTATTATTGCCAAGGAGAGAGAACAGATGAATCTGCTGTGCCTAACCCTACTCAGCCTGACTGCTGCTTTGCCCACCCCTGCTTGGGCCTGGTACACTGCTGTACCCACCCCACTTGGTCTAACCACTGTTGTGCCCACCCCCACTCGGCCTGACCAATGATCTTTCACCACATTTTTCAGAATATCCCTCTGAGTGTCAGGCACCAGAGGAACCTGGGGAACACGGCCGGGCAGGAACACTGGAAGCATCCTGGGCAGCCAGTACATACTAGCTGGTTATGCTCCTGTCTGAAACATTATGACCTTCAGCTCTTGACTGTTTCCTTAGAAGTAAAACCAAGTTAGGAAGCCAGCTTTCCCGTCACTCCTAACCCTGCCCACTCCATCTTCAACCATGGATTGTCTAAATACCTTCTAATTTTCAACCTGATACGTAATTACTGTTCACAATAGTTAGTAATTGTATTGCAGGCAAAAATTGCCCAGCCAGTAGTACCTGAAGAAGTTGGAGCTTGAATTTTAGGGAAATGGCCTCACTGAAAGCCTTATCTAACTAGATGTGACCGTGAAGAAAGGTCCTCTCTACTCATGAGCCCACACAGATGCACTGTAATCACGTGAGGCTCAGCCTCTGTGTTAAGGTACACGCTGCTCTTAAAATGGGAGTCGAGCCCTTTGCCTTTTTATTCTCTTTATAAGCACAGTAATATACTGTAAAAAATAATCCAGGCACAGAATAGCATAAAAATAACATTAGCCACCTTCCTATAGCATACCAGTCTTACAAGAAATGTACACAGTATGCAGCTGTGCCCTGAAGCATGTGGCAGAAATTCACAGAGAATGCACAGAGCCCTTGGCAAGATTACTTGCCACCCTTACCCAGCTATGATGATTTTCTCAGAATTGTTCCATTTTTAGTGTATGTGCTCCTGGAAAAAAAAATCACTCAAAATCTATGAAGATGGCTTTCCTTGTTAACAAAGAGATTATAGTTCCTCGAATATAAGATGTCATTAATTTTTCATGCCTCATTATGTGTGATGTTAAAGAAGAAAGGAAGGAGAGGACAGAGGGAGATAAAACAATTCCTGGTGAGTCACTGTGTCCTGCCTTGTGTTGCATGGGTACATGTCATCAACTTCCTTAAAATATTTTTATTGGTATATGTCCATTGTACATAGACCTGGGCTCAAAGAGAAATCATCGACTTCTGGGCAGTTTGACATTTCCCTCAACTATCTGGAATGTTGCAGGCCAGCGTACTAGTCTGTTCTTATAATGATCAAATACTGGAAGCCAAGTGCTTTGTGACAATGTTTGTTTGCTTCTCTGTTTGGTGATTCAGGGACATGGTAGGAACACTGACTCAGTCCTTGTGAGGGTCTCAGGGCACCATGATGGTGGGAGTACGTAGCAAGAAGGAGAAATGATGAGGTGAGACCGGAAGCCAGATGTGGTCAGGTAGGGGAGCAGGATTGCTCTCTGTTGTGGTAAGAGCCACTCACTGCCACCTCCTCCGGCCAGTGCTACTTCCCACTGGCTTCTGTGTCCTACAGATCCTATAGCCCTCTCCTTCAGTTCCTGCTTTCAGGCTCCTGCCATTGAGTTCCTGCTTTGGCCTCCCTCCATGATAGATTCTAATCTGGAAGTCAAATTAACCCTTTCTTTTCTGGAGTTTTATTTAAAACCATTTGATCAATGCCCATCACAGCAACAGAAAGCAAAGTGCACTCCTGATATCCTGGCTGTCCTTGTTGTGGGGGTGGGCAAGTAATTTGCTGACCCTGGCCTGCAGCCCAGGTAGGCTTTTGTGAATGTCTGGGAGTCCAGCATAGGCTCTTCCTTGTGAGCATTCCTTGTGAGCAATGGCCCTGGGGAGCTTGGCAGAGCTTTTTTTGTTTGTTTGTTTGTTTAAATAGGTGGACTATAAAGCCCTTCCTAATGCTCACTCCTCATAAAGATCAAGGTTTCCTTAGACATGATCTTTCTGGAAGGACCATACAGACGCTAGACTCACTTTATGGATTCTGTGTCCACTGCCAAATAAGAAGCTATCAGGATCTGTGGTGGCTCTGGCCTGTAACACCACCCGCTGCTCCCCAGCACTTGGGAGGTGGAGGCAGGGACCGAGAGTTCTAGGCTGGATAGGGGGCTTCTGTCTCAAATCACCTGAAAGTTGTGAAGGTTTCTCCCACTACAAATGTAAGAATGTGCTATCCCAGCTCTAACAATGTTCACCTTAGGAGACTTCACCTGGCAATTGGAAAAAGTTTTATGTCAAGATACCTGTGTCCTCTGATCTCTTGCGAGTTGGATAACACTCCCATTTTTATTGGCCAGCTGGGTTCTCTTCCTGTTCTTTTTCTTTTTCAGTTTTAGTTAAATGCCCTTTTATTGATTAAAAGCAGCTTTGCCAACAAGGCCCCTTCCTATGGACATAGACTGAAGTTACCTGCTTTTCTATGTTCCTGCCCTCTGGCTGCTTCCCATTTTATGATCATGCAGAAAGCGCACATGTGGACATGTCTCTGTGTGTGTGAATGTGCGTGTATGAATGTGTGCATGCTGTGTCTGTGTGCCCGTGTGTGTCTGTGTTGTTGTACATATTGTGCCTGGAAATGCTAAACAGATAGTTGTGAGTCCCCTGATATGATCATTGAATTGAACCTGGGTCATTTGGAAGAATGGTACATGATCTTAATGCAGACCCATCTTCATCCCCAAGGTGGATGTCTTTGTAGAGTAACTTATTGCAGTTTTGCTCACGGCTTTGAAGTCTACTGTGTACTTATAAGGTCTTCCTCACTCCCAGATATAGAAGTACCATTTTGTTCATTTCTGTTGTTTAAGAATTTAAAGGCCTGTATGAGAAAACTATAGACTTTTTTACTGTTGCATGTGCTCTGCCTCATTTACCATCTAAGGTCTTTGGTTGTTACAGGGAACCCACCAGAGAGGACCACTTGGACACAGCTTAGAGCCTATTGGAAGTCTTTATTCCAGCTGGCTGGGGCTGCACTTAGGTATTTGGGGACCCAACTCTAGCTCTGAGCAGTTGGAGCAAGAGCCTTTCAAAGGTAACAACCACATCCTGGTATCTCTGTAGCTGAAGGTGGAGGTCTGCATAATCAGGGAGTTTAACAGAAGCTAAGTTGGCTCGGACATCTTGACCTTGAGCTAGAGCAGAGCTGGGGCAATTTCCCATGACTTCTCCTTAAGGAGAGAAGATTCCAGTTAAACCTAAAATGGTCTCAACAAGAATACGAGATGGAGGAGCCCTTGCACTCTCTGTCTGTCTGTCTGTCTGTCTGTCTGTCTGTCCGTCTGTCTTGGAGGGAGGACCTTGCATGTCTTACCCTGACACAACATTTTGAGTCTTTTGCAGTCTCTGTGAACTTGTATTTTTCTTTGCATAAGCTCTAGCAGACCCACAACATCTCTATGGTGATTTCTTTCTTTTTCTTTCTTCCTTTCTTTTTCTTTTTTTTTTTTTTTTTTTTTTTTTTTTTTTTTTTTTGCTATTTATCTCAGTGATCATGTGAGAGGATGTTTTTCCTCTGACTTTTCTAACAAATTGATGCTGATGTGTAGCAACAGTTGATTTTTGTTTATGTACATGAGATAAAATAATTCTTTATTCTGAGCAATAATATTAGGTGTCTTCTGTTTGAAGGGCTTGGTTTTAATATAAACAAAAAGAGGTGAAATAAATCTGCTGGGGGTCAAAAGTGATTGTGTGACAGGTTTTAAGTTTCATGAAATAAATACTGGTAACAATGACTAGTGACCCAAGGCAGGAGGTAGAAGCTTCTTGGGCAGAGTCAGAGGGAAGGAGACAAGAAGCAGAGATGAGGGGCCTGTGGCTCAGCACCTCAGCAGATCCACCTCTGGAACAGCCAGCTGATTTCTCTATCCCTGCACATGGTGGCTTGTGTCTGGTGATGCTTGGAAGAGCCATGTAGGAAAGGCTTGCCTGCTGGCAACAGTATATCTTTCATCCCAATGCAACACTGCTTAATTCTCCTGTTTAGGTAACATGTTAGGGTTAAAAGATAGAGGTTGGATGGATGAGTAGACAGGCTGACTTCTCTATCAAATAAGCTCTCTCTGGATGTGAGCACAAGAGATGGAGGTTCAACCTATAGTGGTGTGAGATTTTATATGCAGTTCACATAGACGAATTAAGATGTCTGCACTGGCAGAGGAGAGAATAAGAAAGAAGGAGGCAAAGGGGAAACATGTAAATGGTAGTTTCCCTTCCGCTTCTACTCAAGTCCTTTCTCAGAGTCGGGAGGTAGAGCTGGCCACTCTAACTACCCACATGGCCGGTGTCAACAGTTACTATGCTTCATACAGTGTGGCTCACCAGTGCCAGCTTCCGTGCTCTCCCTTGCTCTACCGCAGACCTGGCGCCAGTACCATAGGGTGCCTGTCTGTGGTCATCAGCTGCCTCTGTGAGGTGTGGGTCAGTCCTGATTTTATGATACTGGGTGTTTAGTATTTTGTTTTCTAAGTGAAAAGCCATTTGGAATTCTACAAAAGTAACTTTTATCTTTCCTAATTTTTGTGTTGTTCTAGTATTTACTCCCCTTTCTCATTAATGGTACCTGGATTAGAAATCCCAGAGCTGTTTGAGTGTATTCGAAGTCATCTTTTCTTGTTCTTAACTTAGTTAATTCAGATATTTTCATCCAGTTAGGAACCTGTGCTTCTTGTATTGGTTCACGAAGGGACTTTTTATGAAGAGGAGTCAATTCCGACTGTTCTCGGTGTCTTTTCTGTTCTGATTAAGACATTCATCTATTTTTATGTTTTGACTCATTTTGTAAATTACATGCGTTTCTCTTAATTTTCAGGCTTGCATCCCCAGGGTAAAGAGATCTTGGTAATGGTGTGTTATTATGCACTTTTAGGTTTGAATTGCTTATAGTTCATTTATGAATTTTACATCTATATTCATAAGTGAGATTAGGCTTTTTAAATTCTTGTCAAATTTTGGATTAATAACCAACTTTCTTTTATCTCATTTTTCCTGTATTATTTCATAGCATCTGTTTTGACATCTAAAAAGTTCCTCTCAATCTGTTATAATATTTTTAGAAACATGTTCTCTATAAAGTAGAAAGCAGCATGCCCTATAACTCAGCAATTCTCCCCTGAGGCAGAAACCAGTTCAGGCCTTATCTTAATGTGATTCAGGTAGATATACATATATGTGCTGTAAACACACATATGTGTGCTGTGAGATATGCACAAGGATGCTCACAGCTGCTAGTAGTAGCATGTCAGAAATCACTTACATGCTACTAGTTGTGAAATGTGTTTACTAAACATGTATGACATGCACTAGACATGGCTTTGGCCAGTGTCTCTCTTAAGGGGCTGATGGGTGAAAAGACCAGAGTCCTTGGTGAGCACATTGTTTCATTTGTGGTTAAAGCATGGTATCAACAATGAGAGAGAGAGAGAGAGAGAGAGAGAGAGAGAGAGAGAGAGAGAGAAGTTTTGTGTGTGTGTGTGTGTGTGTGTGTGTGTGTGAGAGAGAGAGAGAGAGAGAGAGAGAGAGAGAGAGAGATTGAGAATATGAAAATATGTGAATATGTGTATGAGTGTTTCTGTAACAGAGAAACTATGTGAGAGAGTGTAAATATGTGTATGTGATAGTATGTGAGTGTGAGAGTTTCTGTCTGTCTGTCTGTCTGTGATGGCCTTTAGTGTGTGTGTGAGAGTATGTGCATGTGTGTGCATGTGTGTGAGAATGTGAGCGTGTGAGAGAGTGTGTGTATGTGGGGTATGTGCATGAATGTGTGTATGTGCATGTGTGTGAGTGTGTGCATGTGTGTGAGTGTGCATGTGTGTGTGAGTATGTGAGTGAGAGTGTGTATGTTTGAGTGTGTGTGTGTATGTGTGTGAGAGTATGACTGTGTGTATATGTGGGTATGTGCATTTGTGTTTGAGTGTGTGTGTGTGTGTGTGTGAGTGCATGGTGCACATGCATGTAGAAGTTAGAGGTTGATGCTGAGTGCTTTCTGTAATCACTCTCCACCTTAGTGTTAAAGACTGCCTCTCACTGAACCTGGCATTTGGTGTTTTGACTAGATCATCTGGCCAAGAAGCTCCAGAAATCCTCCTGTCTCTGCCTCCTAAGTGCTGAGGTTACAGGTGAGCACCGCACCCAGTTTTTGGGTCCTCGGACATGTGCCGCAGACTCTCATGGACCAAGCCATTGCCTCAGCTCTGTAGTATGTGCCGGCTTCCATGCGACCACACAGCTGTTTCTATTGGTCTCTACTCTGTGTTTAGTCTTTTTATTAGGCACCTTGTTGGATCCACACTGGTTTGGAGGATGCTGGGATGTATTTCTTTCTCCACAGTCAACAAACTGGAGCATCAAGGATGAAACTCCAGACCCCGATTACTGCTCAGGAGAATGGGACTTGTTTCTGGTCCCAAGAGGCAATGCTGGCATCCTGAACTGCTAGTTAGTTAGTAGACAGCCATTTAACCCAGTCCTTGAGCCCTACACTCTACAGATTACCAACCAAACCAGCTGGCCATCTGCACAGACAAGGCCACTCAGGGAAGGCTGTTAGTTTTAGAGACTTCAGAAGCAGAATAAAGCTGGCTTTAAAATAGATTGGCAGTGGCGTTGCTGAATCAGGCTCTGGGATCTGCTTTGCCAGTCTTCTGTGGAGGCCATGTGTTCTTTGTCCACTTGTGTATCAGCTGAGTGTTATCCCTGTGCTAACCCAGCTCGGGGCCGCAGAAGGGGTGGCTGCTCACAGGCCCCAGTCTTTCTCGAGACCTATTTCTATGCACCCAGAGCACTGCACTTCCTATGCTGAATCAAGGAGGTGATGCTAGACCCCAAGCACTGGGTTCTTATGTTTTTTTTCTTATGCTTTTATTTTAAAAGGGTCCTAAAGGGGAGCTTCGTTGCTCCCCTGTAGCCCTTAGCGTCTGATAAGCTGTGACCAGGACATGTGACACTTTCTTTTTTTTGGATGAGTTTTGGTTTTTCTAGAACCTTTTAGGAAAGAAACTCAAGATGTGGCTGTAAGTCAGCCTTGCCTTCACCATATAGGATGAAAGTAGAAATTGAGTTCTAGCCAAGGGAACTCGGTGTAGGCAAGGTATCTAGTACAAGGGTTTGTTTGTTGTTTTTCTTCTCGAGACAGGGTTTCTCTGTGTAGCTCTGGCTGTCCTGAAACTTGAGCAGTAGATCAGGCTGGCCTGGAACTCATGTGTTCATCGACCTCTGCCTCCCAAGTACTGGAATTAAAGGTATGGGCCTGGCCAGGCACCCACTGGTGTTTGGATAGGGTCGGAGTAGAAGGGGGGAACCACTTCATGTGCTCCTTGCAGCCTTTCTCTTCGAGCTGGGTAACTCCCTCTGGGTTCCCACTGAGTTGCTTTCCCATACGTGAGATGAGTTTTATCGCCAAACTTTCAAGAGAAAGAGGCTGACTTGGCCTGAAAGATTTTATTTGTAAAAACCTCTCTGATAGCTGGGGTCAGAAGTAAAAAAAAAAAAAATTCAAATTTGCACAACATAACCAGAATACTTAAAAAGAGATGGTGGTACCAGCAGTGGGTAGGGCCTCAAAACCCTGTTGCTTGCTAAGGTGGTCATGTGACTTTGTTCTGCCTAGATTTGCTGTGCGGAAGCAGGGCAGAGCTGTGAAGTGTCAGATCTGTATTAGTGGATCATGAGGATGAGATGGAGTCATAGAGAAGGCAGAGGGTGAGCTGGGACTCAGAGAGTTCTCATATCCTTCTCGTATACTGTGTATCAACACGTGTATACGATGCATGCATGTGTATGTAGTATATGTAGGGAGACAATACATATATATACAAATATAATAAATTCATTTTATTTTTATTTGACATATGTATGCAAGTGTGGTGTATGGTGCCTGTGGAGACCAGAAAAGGGTATTGGATCTCTGGAAATAGAGTTCTGGTCAGTTGTGAGACTCCATGGGTGGGTGCCTGTGTGCTGAACCTGGGTCCTCTGCAAGAGCAGCAAGTGGCCTTAACCACTGAGCCACCTTTCCAGTCCCTGTTTATTTACTTTTGAGACAGAACATCCCTACACATTCCAGGCTGGACTTGAACTTGTCATCCACTTGCCTCAGCCTCTGGGACTGCAAGTCTTGGTACCATACCCAGCAGGAGAGAAATGTGTCTAATCTCGTTTCAGTGATCGCCTTTAAATTCTGTAACTGTAGCCACACCAATCCCACCCAACAGCAGATCACGGGGACTATTAACTGGAGGCCCCAGGGTACCATGGCCACAAACAGTGTGGAGCTGTCTTAGTTCTCCTCCCTCACCTCCTGGTTTTGGAGAGCAATTGGATGAACTCTTTTTAGATGCAGCATTTGAAAAGCTTTGGAAATTGCTTCAGGTGATGTTAGTGTCAGCGACCCTAACACCCAGCTGTACTTCTCACCACTTGCTTTGCTTTAGAAAGACTGTAACCTATTTTAAAAGGGAAAGTCCTTAGACTGAGACTTCCCAGACTGCCAGGACTTCTTTATCAACCAGTCAACACAGAAAGTGTTTGATACATGAACATATAAACTGTCCAGAGGCAGTATAGGCACCCCACAAGAGAAAGGCAACATTATTGCAAGCATCTGCTTTTCTGTTCCTAATGTGAACCTGAAATGGGGGCTTGGATTTTGAAAAGAATGATGATTTTCTCCTACAGCAAGCATAGATCCATTCCCGAGACAACTCTGTTTGTGTGTGACATTGTCTCGTCCTTTAAAAAACTTCTATCTGCTTCAGGTCCGATGGCTAGAATGGCTGGGATCCTTCCTCACCTTAAGATCTGGGAATGAGAGAGGGAGAGAAAGACAGTGGAAACAAGAAAGAGAGGGATCCAGGCAGGAGGGAAGGTGTTCTGGAGATGTTTTCCTTCCTTTGCCTGTCCCCAGGAGTCACAGCTGGGAGGAGAAGGCTGAGGTGCCAGCCGGAGGGCATGCTTGCCTTGGGAAAGAGAACTCCCCTCATTCTCACAGCTGCCAGGGCACCATGCAGGAGCTTGTAACCTAGACAGTGACGGGTCAATGATGTCAGGGGCCACATCTTACCAGGGCTGCTTGCTTTATGCATGCCTCTTGCCCTTTGTTTGAACTAAACCCACGAAGAAGAGGGATTTGGTAAGGGAGTGTGGGTCACTGAACCTCAGTGCTCCTCTTCCCCATGTGACCTCACTGAATAAATGCCCTTTCTCTGCTCTTCACTATCTTTTGTCTATTTAAATAATCTATGGAGAAGATGCTGGCTTTGGAGGCCTGAACTCTGCTCCTCACAGTCCCTTAACAAAGGGAGAACTTGTAAACTGAGTTTCTCAGGGGTGGGCTAGAGCAACAGCCTCAGATTGGGCCTAGTGTCTCTCCTGGATGCCACATACAGCGGTGTCTGTCCCCCTGGTGTGCAGTGCTGATGGATGTGGTCCCAGCTGCGTGCGCCCTGGCATTCTGCGCACATCCAGAGCATGAAGGACGTACTTCGGATGGTTAATAATGAGCTTCGTTCTCCGGGCCCTTCTATTTTCAGCCACTGAATACAATTTATAAAGGAAAAAAAATTATTCCACCCCACCCCCCTGATCAGATCTCTTATAATTATAGAATAAGGCGCCTGAGAATTCGCAGGGCGCTGGTTTCCATGGCAACAACAAAGCCATTCTATTCTAAAGGCCAAGCCAGAGCTCCGCCCCCTCATCCTCACCACTGCTGGCGTCTTATTGCAGCATTCCAAAATAAACTTGCTGTCTAATGTAAATCCCGTATACTTGGAGATGAGCTAATCGGTGCCCCGCAGCCTTTGTGCAACCCACGCCTCATGCAGGGATTTTGGAACTGAGGTGCTGACCGACTGTTTGATGTCAGATCTCCCTCCCCCAGGGACTGGGAGCTTTATAAATCCGCATGCGCGGGACCCTCTAGCCAGAAGACTCTCCCGACTTGCCAGGCACTTGGGTAATGCTTGGTCCACCAGAGCTATGGCTTTCTCTTGCCCTCCTCGAAGAGGGACAGATGACTCTCTCAGGGTCGCGTTAGTGCCAGTCATTGGTGACTCAGTTGTCAGTCTCCCCCCCCACTCCACTCCCCCTCCAGCACCCCCCCTCCCGTTTCGCCCACTACTCTCCAGCTAAGAGGGACATGGGTTCAGTGTACTGGGGAATTTGGGCTTTGTTTCCTTACCCCCTAATTTTCAGTCTAGATTTTAGTAGGTGGGGACCCCACCAGGCTGTTCTTAAGACATACGATCCGGGAAAATTCCACGATCACTGGTATAAGCTGATTTGCAGTGGAGGGCACAAGGCGATTGGAGAATGCTGAGAACTAAGCAGCATATCTAGGACCCAGGGCTCCTGGAGGTCTGCAAGGACCTAGAAGACAAGAGGTCTGATTGGCTGGCCTGTCCAGGAGTCTGGTCTACTTCGCTTTTTGCCTAAATACTCCTGAGGGTAAGCGGGTTTGGTCCTATACATCAAACGTGCTTCGGACTGATGCTGGAATTTCCGCTCTAGCTCCTCCAGGTTTGGCTTCATGCATTACATGGCTGTGAACAGAGGCCTTGGGTGCCAGCAGGTGGGTCTCTTTGAGCTTAGGACACGTGACAGCTCCCCACTGTTTCTCACCGGGGGACATTCTCTCACCTAGAAAATGGTACCACGTCTGCTATCAACTCTATACATGCTGTACCCACAACAACAATGCAGGCTTGAGCAAGCGTCTTTTCCCTTCTAGATGGGGATGCTGGCTGGCTGCCTCTCTCACACTAGCTGGATTCCTCGGGACCTCTTCTCACACTGACCAATCGCCATCCTATTGATGACCTTCCCCTCCACTCCACCTCTTTTCACGCACACAAAGCCTGTCTCCTGTCTCCCTTCTGATCCGCCCTTCCTCCCAGCCTGAGTTTCTAAGGATGAGCACCCCTGCCCTGCCTATAGTGGGTCTCTATTTGCTAGCACTTTTTCTGTTTTCAGTTTCCTCAGTTAGACTCTAACCTTCACCGTTTGACAGAGACCAAGGTGCTCTTCCGTACACAACCTGTTGCTGTCAGATCTGCCTGGCCTCAGACAGCATGGCGGGCTACGCTCTGACTTTATCAGCACAGGAACATATACTTAGAATTTCTCAATGTGTAGGTTCCTGGTGAAGAGCAAGTCACTGTGAGGTGACCCGAAGCTGTGTGTGGACGGTGGCAAACCACACAGGTGCAATGTTTTCTCATACATACACAAGCATTCTCATGGCCAAAGCTTAATTTGTGTATTAAACACACAGCAAATCAACTGCGACAAGGGCTAAAATGGAGCAATCAGAACAATATGATGTTTATTGGTGATATGTGAAGGCATGTGTTCCTCCAGAGAGTCTGGACAAACAATAACGCTTCTAGGCCTTTGTTGGTCACTCAAGCCCAAGAGTGTGAGCACTGAGTCATCCCACTAAGAGCTCTTAAGACACAAAAAGAACACACAGTGGTCGGCAGTGCTCACTGAGTCCGTCCCCAGCATCCACAACTATCTAGTTCTAGGGGCTGTTCTCTTTCTTTGTCCCCTTGGCACCTGCTGTGCATACTTATGCACACACACATTTAATTTTTTCAAAGCTTTAGAGAAAAGGATCTTCTAGTGGGTAATTTAAAGAACAACAATGTAAACTTAAGTATGCAAGCTATTCAGAAAAGAATGCAAACCCCTTCCAGACGGAAAAGGAGCATGGCAAAGCAGCTAGGGGCTTTGCATGAGGCTGACTGTGGGTACAAGGGGGTGCTAAAATTCAGCAAATGCTTCTATGGAGCCCTAATGCCCAGCAGGCAGATCAGATGTAGGGCTACATTTTGTATTTTTGAAGTCTTTAGCATCCCCAGAGCTAGGAATGAGATCAACAGATTTTATTGCTTCTCTGCACTGGCAAGAGAATGTGGCCAAATTTTAAAGCACTACTTGGGAACTGTCTACTGGGACCTGCGCTGAGAAAGCCCAGAAGGCAAGTCAGATGTTCAAGAAGGGTCACAGGCATGCGCAAACACGGGTTTTTAGAAACGAATTGACACATCTGTCTGATCATTGTACCTAGATACAAAGTTTCTTAAACCACCCGTCTTACCTGTTCCGGTCTTCCCCTGTGCTCAGCATATACAAAGCAATGCTGTAGATGTCCTGGCTCTGGCAGCTGGGGACCTTTAAGGCTGCACTGGAGTAGCGCCCGTTGCCACAGGTTGTACGCTGACACCAGTGTAAGTCTCTCCGGGAAACACATTGCAAATCACTTGGATGGTTTGTCCATCAGGATTGTGATGGTTTGTATATGCTCAGCCCAGGAAGTGGCACTATTAGAAGGTGTGGCCCTGTTGGAGTAGGTGTGTCACTGTGGGTGTGGGCTTTAAGAACCTCATGCTAGCTGCCTGGAAGTAAGTATTCTCCTAGCAGCCTTCAGATGAAGATGTAGAACTCTCAGCTCCCCCTGCACCATGCCTGCCTGGATGCTGCCATGCTCCCGCCTTGTTGATAACAGACTGAACCTTTGAACCTATAAGCCAGCCCCAATTAAATATTGTCCTTATAAGAGTTGCCTTGGTCATGGTGTCTGTTTGCAGCAGTAAAACTCTAAATAAGACAAGGATTAAAAATAATGTTTGGCTCTGTTTGCATTTGTCACAGGCAATTCATGAAGTGGCCCTTCTGTGCAGAAGGCCTTGTCTAGGTTGGAATCTTAGATTTACTTCAAATTTCCTTCATGGGGCCAGAGTGGGAAGACAACCAAGACCGGGACCTTTCCAACAGTGTAGCACATTTGCCTGCTTCAGCATACCACACTGTGTGCTGGGCACCCATCTCACAGCTCTGCTGTCTAAATCCTGCCACATGCCAGCAGAGGCCCTTGAGTGGGCAGCCACGCCCAACTGCTATTAGACTGCTGTCCTGTCTCAACAGGGCACAGGAGGATAATGCAGGGAGATGGGGTCCTGTGATGAACTGTGTGACAACCTCAGGCTCACCAGGAACTGGTGGGTCATAATATCTGGAATATCCAAAGTATTTGAGGTTGGGAGAGTTGATGAGTTGGTGGAGACCCACGTTAGCAGATGGGACCAGAGTCAGAGCAACATGGCTGGGAAGCTGAGGTAGGGATGGTGAGAAGGGGAAATGGCTGGCAGAGAGGTCTATGTTACAACGATGAGGAACTGAAAGTTTTCTCTTTGATTTTAAAATGGTGTGGCCATCTAGATGAGACATTCAGGTTTCTGTTTTTCTTACTTCATTATCTGTCTGCCTGCCCCTCTCTCTCTCTCTCTCTCTCTCTCTCTCTCTCTCTCTCTCTCTCTATCTATCTATCTATCTATCATCTATCTATCTATCTATTCATAGCACATCAGCTATGTGGAGGTCAGAGGACAATTTGCAGAAACAAGTTCTCTGTTTCCCCCTCGTGGGTTCCTGGGATTAAATCAGGTCATGAGATCATCAGGCATGGTTAACAAGTACCTTTGCCCATGGAATCATCCTGAAAACCCAGTATTTAGGTGTATGTGCCTCTGTGTGTGTGTGTGTGTGTCCTAATCTTAGTCTCATATCATTGCCTTTTTAAAAAGAATTGTTTGGATATGAACCACACACCCCCCCAGTGTAAACAAAAGTTCTGCAAACAGGTCTTGGTGGGAAGGGGAGCCTGGGAGATGTCCATGGATGCTGATGTCACCAGGAGAGAGAGAGGCAGTCACAGCAGAGCCTGCAGGCTCCGAGGCCATCATCACAATGACACCCTGGGGCTGGATTATGATGATGCTTCCATGTCAAAGCCCACGGGAAGCCAGTCTCCCAGATGTCTTTGGTTCTTGTGCTTTGTAATCCACGCCATTACTTTTAGGTTGGGCACACTATTATTTGGGGGGAGCATTGTGTCTTTATTTGCTTATTGATACAGAATTCAAATATCATACCTTCATCCATTTAAAGTACAAAAATTGGAGCACATAAATGCTGATCCTCAGTCCCGGCTTTAATCTTCACTGTGGAGATGGAAGTTTAAAAGCTGGTCCACTTTCTTTGGGTTGAGTCACAGATGATTACACTGAAGTTTGGCTTTGGGAAAGAACTGGTCCTCATCCCAGATCCTAACATTAAGCAGCTGGTTTAATTACTCCGTTTACTCGCTCTGATGCTCAGCTGACAGGACGGATCAGTGACACCTACCTTGTGGGGCTGGCTTTAATAATTGCAGCTAACAAATGCAGAGGGCTTGCCTGCCACATGCGTTCTTGGTGACATCAAAGAACCATTTTATTGCAGATGCTTGTAGACAATAGGGATTGATTAGGTATGGGCACAGAATTCAGGGGGATCCTTTACTTCTATTTCCTAAGTTAGGCTATGGAACACAGAAGAAGAAAGCAATTTATTTGTGATAGGTACTGGCTGCTTTAAATAACCCCAAACCATTTCGAAATCTGTTTTATTTAATTTAAATTTCTCAAGAGTTTTAGTTCTCGAAAAATCTACCCAGAATCTCTTTCCAAATAACTTTTCCAAATGGCTCCGATTCCTGCAGCTCTAACCAACTCTTGTCTGTATTCTACAATTTAGTCTTGCTTTCTTCTTAAATAGACCCGGGGGAGGGAAGAGGCCCCATTTCCAGCTTTTCAGATTGGAGTGGGTTTTCTCTTCTGGTTTGAAATTTAAGGCACATAAATCACAGTTGTCATTTCCTGTGTGCATCCCGGACATGCACCCCCTTTTCACACTCATTGCCCCTGACACAAGTTGGAAAAAAGCTATGTTTTGTCCTGACCTACGGATACCTTGACTGGCTGTGGTAGAGGAATTGGGCTGCTGGCAGAGGACCTTTGTTAGGCACTTGAGAACTAAATGTGAATGGCCACCAGGGGACGCCAGGCTCCCAGGATCATGTCTGGGTCTTTTGAGCAGTGAAGATTTCTCTGCATCTTCCTTTTTCTAGGGCCACATAGGTGAGGGCTTCTGTGACACTTGAAATTTGGCAGGGTCTCTGGCCCCCCAGTGGAGGGATGGGGCCGGCCAACCATATAAAAATTTTTACCCAGAGTTGTTCCTATCTAAAGGAAATGCAGGGACAAAATAGAACAGAGACTGATCCATCCCATCTGCAGACACCAAACTCCTACACTATTGCTGATGCCAAGAAGCACTTGCTGACAGGAGCCTGGTATTGATGTGTCCTGTGAGGCTCTGTCAGCACCTGACTAAGACAAATGCTGATACTCACAGCCAACCATCAGACTGAGCACAGGGGCCCCAATGGAGGAGCTACAGAAAGGACTGAAGGAGCTGAAGGGGTTTGCTACTTCATAGGACCCAAAGGAAGAACAACAATATTAACCAACCAGACCCCCCTCCACCCCCCGAGCTTCCATGGACTAAAACAACTTCAGCAGCTTATGTAGCAGAGGATGGTCTTGTTGGGCATCAGTGGGAGGAGAGGCCCTTCTGTGGAGGCTTGATGCCCCAGCATGAGGGGATGCTAGAACAGTGAGGTGGGAGTGAGGGGGTGGGAGGGGGAGCACCTCATAGAGGCAAAGGGGAGGTGGATGTAATGGGGTTTGTGAAGGGAAAAACAGGAAGGAGGGCAACATTTGAAATGTAAATAAATAAAACAACCAATAAAAAACACCTGGAATATTAAAATGATACCTGTAAAAAAAGAAAAGAGAAATTCTGGGTCTCTCCTTGGCTTCTGCTGTGATTGATTTTTTTGCCTTTCTTTTGTTTTCTTATTTTTTTCCTTTACTAAAATCTACTGGTTAAAGATTTTCCATCCTCCCTCCTTCACTCCCTCTCTCCATCCATCCCTCTCTCCCTCCATCTCTCCTTCCCCCTCTTTCCTTCCCTTCCTCCTTCCCTCCCTCTGACTCTTCCTCTCTCTGCCCCTCCTTCCATTCATCCCTTCCTCCCTTCACCCCTCCTTTCCTCCCTCCATCCATCCATTTTTCCTCCCCTCCCTTTCTCCTTCCCTCTCTCCAGCAATCTCTCCACATCTCTTTCTTTTTCCCTCCCTCCCTCCACCCATCTTTCCCTCCCCCATCCATCTCTCCTCTCCACTCCCTCTCTTCCTACCTCCCTCCCTCCATCCCTCCCTTCCTCCATCAATCCTTCATTCCCTTCCTTCTTTCCCTGCTTGAGATTGAACCCAAGGCCTTGTGCATGTAAGTGCTCTACTCCTGAGTAACATCCTTGGCCCTAAGATACACGTTCTAAGGATAAAGATAAGGCACTGTCCCAGTTTGCTCTCTGGCTGTGCTAGAACACCAACCAAAGCCAACTTGGGGTGAGAAAAGTGTTTACTTGGCTTATAAGTTATAGTCAATTATCCAAGGAAGCCAAGGTAGGAACTAAAGCAGAGGTCAAGGAGGGACAGTCCAACTGGCTTGCTCCCCCACTGCGCAGCCTGCTTTCCCATATAACTAAGGGCCACCTGCCCAGTGACTCAGTGAGCTGGGTCCTCCCACATCAATGCTTAGTCAAGGAAATGCCCCCACAAGACCTGCCTGCAGCCCACCTTGCTGGAGGCAACCACCCAGCTGAGGGTCCTCCTCCCAAAAAGTCTAGCTTGTGTCAGCTTGAAAACAAACAAACAAACAAACAAACAAGCAAACCCAACCAGCACTGGGGTCTTTGTTCCCATCATATTCTCAGGGTGATTTTAAATGTTCCCAAGTTAAAATCCCGAAAGGGTAGGCTTTTCTAACAATGTGCCTTCTACCAGCTTTTATTCAAAACCAGAGCCATGGCAGAAGCCTTTAGAACATCAGAATATGCTCCCTCTGGGGCCTCCAAACTTCTCAGGGGCAGGGCAGAGCTCCATTCCCTATGGATACTCAGGGGACACCCAAGGACTGCTTCTGAGGCTCTGTTAATCAGCTGTAAGATGTAAATGTTTTCCCTTAAATGCAGTGGACATCATGTCTGTCCCACTAGGCTATGGGTAGAGCATCAGAATCCTGGGAAGTAACTAGTGGAAACAGATTCTCTCATGTCTAGGAGCAGCTCTAGGAGAGACTTTGTCTTTCTCTTGGCTTCTCGTGTGTCTGGCCATCTTGGCACTTCTTGGCTTATGGCTTACCCAGTTCTGGCCTTGCTCCTCATTCATCTGTGGCCCCTTCTTCCCGTGTATCTGTCTCCTCTACTTATCAGGACAGCACCCTCTCCGACAGACACATCTCAGCCAATCATGTCTGTAAAGACATCATTTCATAGTAGGAAATGTCGTTTTAGGGAGACACAACCCCCCACTGATCTATTTTCCTCGGAAGTTTACAACTCACTGAAGGGGGGGGGGAGGAGCTAAATTTAGTCCAGTCCCGAAAAACTGAGCCCCATCCAGGCATTTAAAGTTTAGTCATCTCCTGAAGGCATCACTCCGACTGACCATTTTATTTCCTTCTTCTTCAGGTCTCCTCAGAATGATGGTCAGGAGTGCAGAGGGTTGGTTGGGCTAACACGACTGCGCAGACATAGAAGACAGGGTTGAGTTAATGCTCTCTGGGTCCCTTCTAGCTTCTGCTATGGATAATAGCTCCTCTCATCCCTGATGTTCCACTGAAGTTAGTCCTGGATGTCTTTGGGGTTTGGACGCTGGTGTGGTCTACAAGAGTCTAGCAATACCAGCTGATATTTGATGTTTACAAATATCTTCCTAGCCACAGAGGCTGTCTTCCAGGCTATTGTTAGAGAAGATGAGGAGATCAGTTTGAAGCTGAGAGCTTGTCCATGACCTTTTTCCTTTCTGTTAGCCATCAGCCTTCACCCTGGAGGAGATGACCCTCATGTCTCATTCTGTCTGCAAGAGGACATGAGGACAAGGGAAAGACTGAACAAATACAGGGTTTTCCATGTGATAAGCCATCCAGGACTTACTGTCTCAAGACAGGGGGGATGACAAATCATGGTATGCTTTTAGAGGATGTGCAGATAAGAATGGTTTCACATCCTAAAGAGATCTTTAAGAACTGAGAGGAATTTGCCAAAGCACCAGGATAGGCAGGCAGCTTAGCTGCTGTCGGCTCTTCATGCTCCCATATTTAGAGGTTGGCTTCCTGGACCTTTGTCTGGTAGACCTTCAGCTGGGACAAGTGCTACCACCCTCTTAGGCTCACTTGCTCACTGTTAAATGGCTGGGCCAGACTTACTTCTGGTGGAGGTGATTCTCGTGGAAAGCGGGGATGGGGAATGTCCCCTGAAGAGACTTGGATCTGGCACACTTGCTCTTTCTTCTGAGAGGTTCTCTTGGCTACAGCCAGCCTGGGTTTCATGGGAGGAAAACGGGCTTCCTATCTTGGGAAGTAATAGGACAGGGTTGATACTATACTGAAACCAATCTACTTCACATGACTTGTTATTTCCCAAATGCTATGCTGGTAGCTAAAAGGAGACTTTATCTATTCACATGTCCCTAATAGTCCTTGTGACTTCAACATGCACACGTGTAGTATAAATGCTAATCACATTTAGTGTACACAGGAGCTTTTATTGGGTACATGTGCAGCATGAATGTTACATGAATTTACTGTAGAGAAACTTTAGGATTAAGAAACCACTGGGCTAAGAGTTTTTTAAATTTCAAGGTAGTGCCACCTTTCTTTTCCAGTGAAATTTCCTCTTATCTTCTGATTCTCCCATTTGAAGGAGAAAGCAGGTTCATGTTCTTTTGTTTAGATATAACATTAGGCACATTTTCCCACAGACTATATATCTTTAACTTTTAAGCTGTGAGCTGCAGATTCAAGCTCCTACCCATAACTCTCAGAAGGCTTCCCAGAAGCACTTCTCCTTTTGAATTTCTACATTGGTGCTCAGAAGAACCATCTAGAGTTTTACCCAACTCCACTTCCAGTTTACCACACTTTCCTGCATGCAAGCTTCGAACTCTGTTGATTCATGTTCCCCTTTGCTGGGAACCCAGGACCCTCTTATCTCATTTTGTTGCTGTTTGTAGAAACCAGAGTGTCTTAGTCAGGGTTTTTATTCCTGCACAAACATTATGACCAAGAAGCACGTTGGGGAGGAGAGGGTTTGTTCAGCTCACACTTCCACATTGCTGTTTATCACCAAAGGAAGTCAGGACTGGAACTCAAGCAGGTCAGGAAGCAGGAGCTGATGCAGAGGCCATGGAGGGATGTTCCTTGCTGGCTTGCTTCCCCTGGCTTGTTCAGCCTGCTTTCTTATAGAACCCAGGTCTACCAGCCCAGAGATGGCACCACCCACAATGGGCTGGGCCCTCTTTCCTTGATCACTAATTGAGAAATGTCATGCAGCTGGATCTCATGGAGGCATTTTCTCACATGAGGCTCCTTTCTCTGAGATAACTCCAGCTTGTGTCAAGTTGACACAAAACTAGCCAATACACAGAGCAAGTAACAAAGATCCTTGATGTTGAAGTCCAAAGACAATGGCCAGTCTGATGCCCTCAACTGTCATCCTAGACCTTGGCTCTCATTGGCCACCTCTCACAGTAAGAAATATACTTCCCGCTAGGAAGGATTTTTTTGTTTTGTTTTCTTGTTGTCTCTGTCTTTTCGTACTAACATTTTTATGGATTCAGTGTTAAAGTGCGTCTATATCTTTCATGGCCTCTCCATAAGATGCTTGAAGGCATATCTAGGTCATGGCGACCACTAGAGTCTTAAGGCTTGGCTTACACGCAGTTGGGGAAAGGCTGTGTTCTGGAACATTCTTTCCCAACTCTAGTTTAAAAGTCAAGCCTCACCAAGGCTCCAAAAAATGAAGCCTGGGACATAAATTCTTTGATGGTTTTCAGAAAGGCTAGTGGGGGTCATGGTGCGGTTCTGGGGTCCCTCTGTTGTACCTGCCAAGAGAAGAAGCCTGGGACCAGGGTGAGAGGATTTGCTGGGTGTGGCCGCAGGGACAGGGGACTGGAAATTTTGTGGAGGATGATGAGCTTGAGAAATGAGTTTCAAGGCTGTAATGCAGATATCTGCCCCACCACCCAAGCTCCGACCCCAGCCCTGACTTACCAGCAAAACACTAAGGACATCCACTTACCCAGAATCCCTTGCAGCTACTAGAGGCCACAAGAGGCTGACTGCTAGGAATTTGGGGGCATGCTTTAGTGTTCCCCTTGCTTCTTTCTACTTGTCATGTAGATGTGAGGCTCAGAGGTCCTGTGTGACTATGGAGAGCACAAACCACAAACATGGGCAGAACATGTGTCCTGGATGTTCACCTTGGCCAGCCTTACTAGCAAAATGCACTGCATCCTGTCCTGGCCCTCTGTGTGAAAGTGTATGCTAATCAAGTACTGTTTGGTTTCTTCTTTCTTCTCTTCTTTTTTCCCCATCCTTTCTCTCCCTTCTCCTCCTCCTTTTCTCTTACTCCCCTTCTCCTCCTCATCTTTCCTCTCCCTCCTCCCCTTCCTTCTTCTCTCTTCCTTCCCTCCTCCTCCCCAACCTTCCTCTCCCTCCTCCTCCCCAACCTTCCTCTCCCTCTTCCTTCCCACCTGTCCTCTCCCTCTTTCTCCCCATCCTTCCTCTCCCTCCTCCTCCATATCCTTCCTCTCCCTCTTCCTTTTCTTTCTTTTCTTTTCTTTTTTTTCTGCCTGACACAGAATCATCCTTTCACAGTGCAGTGTGGTGGACTCTAAAGTCACATATTCCAGGTACAAATCTTCACCCTGCCTCTCGGTTGCTGAGGAATTCGAGGATGAGATTTAACTTCTTTCGGGATCATTTGCCGATGGGTAAAGCAATGATGGGAACAGCCATACTTCACAGGTTGCTGCCAAGACAGAAGAGAAAGTGTTGGCACAGTGCCTGGTGCAGACCCGCAGCTCGGTAACTGGCAGGGTGGTGAAATGAATTCACCCACAGTCAGCCCTGGTGTTCAGAATAGTGAGGTACAGTCCTGGCCCTTTAATATTACCCTCCACGGACAGGGAAGATTGGCCTAAACCAGAGAAGGCAGGGCCTGCGTGCTAGAAGGCGGTTGGAAGCCAGAGGCAGATCTGTCAGCCTGGTGTACTCTGCTGCTTTTCCATCTTGGCCACAGTCCCTGGGCTCCTGTGTGCCAGCTCTCTCTGTCTCTCTGTCTCTCTCTGTCTCTCTCTCTCTCTCACTCTCTCCCTCCCTCCCATTTATGTAACTCATCACCACGTCACATCTGTGTGTTCTGTTGATGCCATTTAAATTCTGTTACTATTTAATGCCAAGAACATCTAAAGAGAACATTCTGAGGGACTTGGAAAAATCCAATTGTTCTCTCGGTAATTGGGTTTGTAGGAAAGGGAGAGGGTAGTATTCAGAATAGAAGGCTTTTAAATGAATCATCCTTTCGTTGCTGCTGAGGCTGGGGAGCCCTGCTCAGTCCCTCAGGAGGTGGCAGCACACACCCCTGCTTTGGTTAGGAAAGGCCCAGCTGTGTGGGCCAGAGAATCCAGAACAACAGCAGCTCAAAACTCTGGATCACTTGCTCCTTGTGAGGAAGAAATGTGAGGACAGCTTACTCCTGGCAGGGCTTCTGAGAGTCTCTAGGAAGCCACACTTCCTTGGTCTCCCTGTTCTGCCTTGGGGCATGACTTCTTACTGTGGGGCAAGAAGCTGCCAAATGCCATCATTCTTGTCTGTGCCCCTATGTCCTTTGAGCTGTCCCCCAAGTGTCCCACGTCATACATGTCATGCTTTTATCTCATCCCAGTGACCACTTCAAGCTGCCTCAGAGATTAGCTACCTGTTTGTTCCACTGGCTGGCATAGGTTCTAGCCTAGGGAAGGAGGACACAGGATGGGTATTTGGCTAATCCATAAGATTCCACAATATGTGTCTGGGGGTGAATCATAACTTTTTCTCTGCTTGCAAGTATCTTTTCATTCTTTTAATAATTATATTTCTGTGAACTACACATCTGTATCACTCTGCTTTTGTGCCCCATTTTGCTCCTTCTGAAATTCCTGACCTCTTCTTTAGTTATTATTGTTACTTGGGGGTCATATTTGAGACACACAGCAGGGGAGGGGTAGAACGGATTGCACTAGAAATGTCTTAGTCAAGGAAAACAAAGAATCAGGAAAAAGGACAAGGCAGAGTCTTCAGATGTCATTAGGGCTGAGGTCTGTGAGGAACTAGGAAAGACTGGCTATATGAGAGGTTGTAGGAAAAATATACACACACATACACATGCAAACACACATACACACATACATACATACAAACACACACATACAAACACAGAAACACACACATATACATACAAACACACACACATACACACACACATGAATTCACACCACACACATACACACACAGAAACACACACAGAGAAACACACATACACACAAACACAGAAACACACACAAACACACATGCACACACACAAACACACATGCACACACAAACACACATGCACACACAAACACACATGCACACACAAACACACATGCACACACACAAACACACACACACGTCTGATGATTTGCCAGAAACATCTACCCGCTGTGTTATACTCACAGTGACTGTTTATTAGGGTAAAAGGAAAAGGGTTAAAGGTTAAAATTATTAAAGAAGGGAGCTCTCAGGACTATCCCAAAGAAGCCAGGCATGAGATGTTGGTTGTCCTCTTCTGTGGACAATGCTGGATCCCCCCAGCTCTGAGGTGCTGCAACACTCACATCTCTGCTCAGCAGGGACATCCCCAAGCCTTGAGGTTTAGAATATTCTTCGGAGGTTGCTGCATGGGTGTGAGCCGGCAGACCCTGAGTGACTGACCCTCGCCTGCCCAGGCTAACTCATGCACAATGGCTCAGGGCTCTATTCTAAATCTTGTTACATAAACTGTGTGGGGGCCCAAGTGGTGTTCAGACACTTCTTATCCAGAAGGATGTTCCCAGAGGTGAAAGGTCAGTTCCAGGAGCTGGTCCAGCAGTTGAGGCAGACCAGGAGAATGAGGTGCTGACCGCAGGGGCAACTCAGTGAGCTGACTTGTCCAGGACAAGGCAGAAGTTGGTGTTGGAGGATTTTCTCCTGCCGCCCATCCAGCCTGGGAGCGAAAGCGCCAATTGGGACTCATCCAGCCCTCACTCAGATCTCAGACCAAATGGCCTTGTGACATTAAACAGTTCTGCCAACGAGCTGGAGAGATGGTTCACAAGGGTTTGTGGGGAGAGTACTTGCTCTGTGAGCATAAGGTGTTCGACTCACACATAAATGGGGTGGGGGGGCTTCCCTGAAAGCAGCACTGGGCCACTGGGGTTGGGAGGACAGCTAAGAAGATCGCTCCTGTGAGCCTGCCAGCTTAGCTCTGGATTCAGTGAGAGACCCTGCCTCAAGTGGATGGGATAGAGAGTGATGAAGCAGGACACGTGTTCTCCTGTGCCTCTCTGTGCACTGGTGCACACACACACAGACACACACACATGCATAGGCACACACACAGACATCCAAAGATACACACAGATACACACATAAGATACACAAATACACACAGAAATACACACAGACACATAGATACATACAGACATACAGATACACACAAGCACACACATACTGATACATAGATGCATATGCACACACAGACACACATAGACACAAACGGAGTTACACATATGCACATACAGATACACATGTGCAAATGTACACATAGACACATGAATAGAAATGCATGAATGCACATACACAGATACACACATGCACACACAGACACATAGACACACACAGAAATAGATGCACACACACAGATGCACACATAGATACACACAGACACACATATGCATATGCATACACACTCAGATACACACTCAAACACACACATGCATCATTACTTCTCAAAGTCTTGAGCATCTCATATGTGACTGTAAACAAGGACAAGCTTGGGCTTGTGAGAGTGAGTCCAAGTCCCTAAACTAGTTCAGCGCATGCCCCTAGTTAGGAAAACTATGGCTGACACTCTCTGCACCAAAGAGTTGCTTCTGGAATTCTTCTACACCCGTAAAACCTTGTAGATATGGCCGAGCCCCAACTGTTGACAAACACATGCTTGGCCAAGGCAGAGTCTCGGAAAAAGGCTTCTCTGAGATTCCCAGGCTTTCTGCCTCAACAGAAATGGAAGTCTCAGCTCCATCCAGCCGAGCTCCCAGAGATCAGCAGGGAAAAGCTGTGATCCTACAATCTTCTTTACCATCTCTGACCGGGGCTCAGTAGTGCTTTCTCTTGTTCAGAATCACCTCACATAAGCTGTACCCCACAGGTGAGTCTGCCCAGTTCCTCAGCTGCCTCTCTGGAGGAAGAAGCCCCCATCAGTGTGTGCTGAGCGTCCAGACAAAGACAGGAATCGAGAATTCTAATGTCCCTGTTCTCTCTTGGGCACTATTGAGCATATGATTTTGGAAAAGTCAGCTGGCTTCTGGCCTTCAGCTTCTTCAACTCTAGGGAAAAGGTTAAGTGTTGGCCGAAGTACCTTCTGCCTCTGTGTACAAAGCTAGAATGTGCATGTTTTGGTCTTTTCAGTCTTAATAGTTAGATAGTGATGTGTGTGTGTATGTGTGTGTGTAATGGTATGTGTTGTGTTATGTGTGTATATGTGTTACGTGTGTATATGTAGTAAGGTGTGTGTGTTATATGTGTATATGCATTATATGTGTGTTATGTGTGTATATGTAGTGGTATGTGCACATGTGTGTGGAATTACACAATGATTTATCTTTCTCATCTGATGTCTTTCCTTCACATCATTACACTGAGAATCATTAATGTTACAGCATGCACCAGGAACCCTTTTAAATGCTTAATGGTTTCTACTCCACAGACATTCTACGGTTTGCTCATCCATTCAAATTTCTGATTTCAGTCTTTCTCCAGTCTGTAGCTCTTACTCAAAGAATTGCCAGGAACACATTCGCTTAGCTTTCTCCAGGGTAAATATCTGGAATGGACTAGCTGAACCATGCACATAGATCTTTTCTTTTATCCTCTTCCTCCTTCTCCTCTGAGGGTTTCACTATGAAACCCAGAGTGATCTCATTCTGTAGACCATGTCTACATGGTAGAAATGGCCATTTTGGGTGTGGGGGGCACCTCTTCAATTCCCCCTTTTTGTTTGTTTAAATAAACCTTTAGGGTGTGATGAGCGCGTTCAATGATGCCTTGACCCTGAGGATTATAAGGCAATCCTGTCAGGAGTGAAACTTCCATGTGATGGCAAAATTGCTTGAATTTTGCTGAGGTATAGGCAGGACCATTATCTGTTTTTAACACTTTAGGTATGCCCCATGCACTCCATGCTTCAAGACAATGAGTAATAACATGAGAAGCCTTTTCTCCGGATAAAGGCAAAGCAAAAATAACTCCTGAGCAGCTATCAATGGACACATGTACATATTTTAATTTTCTGAAGGAGGGAACATGGATGACATCTATTTGCCAAGGCTTCTTGGGGATATACCCCATATTAGTCATTATCTCTTATGCAGGCAGGGAATAATTATTTATAAGTTTAAGACCTAGTTCTGTTAAAATGTCTCTTCCCCATAGATTAACTGGTAGTGGAAGGACGTACTGTGTAAAGTTCCTTTTTGTCCCTCAGGGGTTTTCCATTTTAATAATTTAGGACTAATAGCAGGATTGGCTTCATAGCCAAGGCCTTGTAAAGAATGGGAAGATTGATTAGCTGGCCACTTAGCAGGCCACCACCTAGTAGATAATGATGCTTTTGTCTGCCCCTGAGTCCAAAAGTCCTTTAAAAAGTTTTCTTTTAATCTCCAAATTTAGGTTGGTCGAGTATTTACATCTACTAATAGATATGCTAAGTCAGTTCCTGAAGAACTGAAGCCTTTGTTCCCTCTTCTCCCTTTGTTCTCCCTTCTCGCCTAGTTTGATGCAAATTGGGCAGGACAATTGGGGAGGATGAGCAATTGAGCAATCCGATCTCCTGGGGATATAGGAAACAAACCCCTCGGGGAGGAGCACGTGATCTTTAGTTGGCCTTTATAATTTTGATCAATCACCCCAGGGTATACTACCAAACCTTTAAGGGTGGCAGCCCTATTGTATTAGCCGGTAATGGCCCATGAAAGTCACAAGGAATAGGCTGAACTCCCATTTGTGGGGTCAGGACAATTCTGGTGGTGGCATGAAGGTCCAATCTCATGGAACCTGGAGTGGCTCTCCGTGGGGGTTTTCCTACTCCCAGACTACTGGGGAGCTGGTTGCCCCATATATTTGAGGACCCTTAACTGCCCAACGTACACCCCGAGATTGACAGCCAATCTAAGGATACAGGGCTGAATCTCTTCTTCCTGTACAGAACAGTGACCACTTAGGTTGGGCTGGAATAAACAAATTACCCTTTGGCTGGGAAATAGGCCAGCGACCGGCAATCCAGGTGGCATTATCCTATCCAGGTTTTTTGTATAATTAGCAGTGACTCTATAAGTTTGGACTGACTTTGCCAACTCTTTAACTTGCTTGTGTTCGGGGTGATCATCCTCGAACATGGGAAACATTTGCCTGATGGTATGGCGTGTCTCTGGAGTACAAAAGAACTCGCACTTCCTCTCTGGGTAAAGCGGAAGAGCAGAGACGGTGGCTGCTTTAAGAGCTTCCGGTTGTGTTACAGGAGTCCTCCGTCCGGGCTGAAACCGCTCCACCTCACATTCTGCTGCCTCCTCCTCTAAATCTTCCTCCACAGATTCAAATAATTCATACTCTAACTCTTCTTCTGCCAGCTCTAAAGCTTTTTGCTCTTTTAGCGGATACAAAGTATCCTCTCCGGGAAACTTGTACTTCGTTTCCTGGGGCACAATCCTCTCTTCTCCCGGCGGTCTTTCCGCCTTTAAATTCGCTCCGTTTCTGACTTGTTTTGAACATGCCTCTCGGAGCCTACCTCTTTTACTTTTTCCTTGCATGCTCCCTCTTTTATTGCACTCCGTTTCTGACCCACCCTCTTGGTGCTGCGTGATAACTTTTTGTCTAAATAACTTCCACAACAGTAATGTTACAACAGTTACCACAAATGCAAGCAATAACCCTTCTACTTCCGGAGAATATCCAAGAAGAGACATGCCTAAGTTTTTGGCATGCTCTTTTGGCACCCCATAAAATCCAAAGAGAGACATGTCTCTCAGAGCTTACCATTTACCCTTTTGCAGTTCTGAATCCACTGAAACACTTCCCGGGATTTTTGGCACCACTTGCGGAGCGCCCCACGTCCCGCCAGCAGGAAAAGGCGTGCAACAACAGGATTCTGCGAACAACCTTTATTGTACGACACTCTGAGCAGGGGATCCCCACGTGGGAGAGAAATGCATTGCTTATATATGCCCAGGAGACTCGTGTCACTACCTGATTGGTGCACTCTCCAGTAGCTCATTAGCATGCCTGAGAGCAGGCTATGACGTATGTGGCGCATGCGCTCTAAGTTTCTTGGCTGGGCAACAGCTCTGTTTGCTGAGTCCTCGGCGGGAAGCCGGTGCCATGTTTGGGTGCGGCACAAACAGCTCTCTACAAGACCATGCTGGCTTTGGACTGACAGAAATCTGACTGCCTCAATCTCTTAAGTACTGGGATTAAAGGCACGTGCCATCATATTCTGCATGTTTAATTTTAAAAAGAAGCTTTCTAGATTATAAAAGGAATTACTTCACCAATAACTTGCAAACCTTATGGCACTTTTGTGCCTGTACAGTGGTTGACCGGGACAGACCTTGAGTTTAAGCCACTGTAACAGGTATGCAGGGGCAATTATTTATGGTTTTGATTGACATTTTCCCCACTACTCACTGGTGCAGAGGACACTCTCCGTCCATCTTCCTTGACGAAGGGCATAAATGCACCTTTGCCCAGTGTTTACTTTTTCTTGGTGTTGGCTTTGAAAACCTCTCTCTGTAGTCTGTGATTTTAAGCACTCCATTCTCTCAATGGTGGTTTCCAGAAAGCAAAAGTTTTAAATGATAACCATGGCTAATCCAACATCCTGTCTTGTACTCACTTCTGAGGAATCTCATCCAAGGAGTCGTTCCTTAAACCAAGACCTCAGGGTTTCCCCTTTGATGTCGCATAATTCTAGTTTTCACCTGTGGGCTCTCGGCCCACTTGACATTGAGGTTTCAAGGGAATTGTTTGCTTTGTTCTCTACAGACCCAGTGGCTCTTGAACCATCTGTTGAAGAATCTTCCTTCTTTGTGGCAGGGTTGAAAGCTAACATTTCCACATCTGTACGCTCTGTTCCTGGTGTCTCTGTTCTGTTCCATGGTTTTATTTCTGAGCCAGCATTAGATTATCTTGGGATCCGTGGCTCCAAAGAGTGTGGAGTACACACACACTGCGCTCCTCCGACTTCATCACTGTTTTCCAATTAACTTTGTCTGTCCTATGTGCTGTGGTTGTCTATGTGGAGACTGGGTTTAATTGCTTGGGAGTAAATGAAAAGGCTCTTTTATCATGTCTGTCTGACCACAACTAGCTGGCTCGAGACAGGAAGACTGAACAAATCTACAGTGAAGCAAAGATTTTCAGTTCTAAGTTCGAAGGAACCTGATATCTGGGGTTGTCCCTCTCTGATGAATCAAAGGACTTTCAAATCCATGGCCAATCTGTGCAGGCTGATCGTCAGTACTGGTCACTCTGAGTGGGACCTGAGTGTTCTACACGTGTTCTCTGCTGACAAGACACTGAGAGTCAGAGCTAAAGGAGACCCCAACCTCCACCTCTGGATTCTTACATAGATTCCCAATGGCTGTGCTTCCTACAAGGATGGTGTATTAGTTCTGTTCATATTGCTATGAAAACACCATGACCCAAAGCAATTTATGGAAGGAAGTGTTAGATTCTCAAAGCAAGGACCCCCACGCTCCATCCCAGGAAAGGTGACACCTAAATCATTCATGAGAAGCATTCTTGATGCAAACTCCAAGAGGATTTTTATTCCAAGTGCGCTGGGGCCCACAGTCATGCACCACACAGGGGTAGAGGACTGTGGACCCTGAGTGCAGGATCGGGACAGCTTTTATAGGGTTCACAACAAAGCTCACGGATCCCAAACCAATCATGGCAAAGCCTGCGAATCATAAATCAATCATTTAAAATTATCTAAGGCTGCACTTTCTAGGCCAATCATTGTAAACCATCTAGGCCCGCGCTTCATGGACCAATCAGTTCCCTATAGTCTCGAAGGTCTGTATTTGCACGGTCTCCTGGGTGGGGGTGACAATGGCACTCAGGATAAGTCACTGGGGTGGGGGGTTTCTATGGTACAAGCAGTTTGCAGAAGACAGATAAGCGGTTAAGTCAGCTTATCTCCTGTTAACTTACTAGGCCCGGCTCGAGTATCCAAGGGCCTGTCCTATGTCCTTTCACCCAGTTTCATACAGAAAGAAGGCTTCAGAACAGCAAGGAGTTTGGCCTTATATCTACTTATTGGCAGAGAGCAGGGTCTGGAATTTGAGTTATTTAGGGGTTCTTAGGTGCAGGGATTAAGGCTCCTTTAGTAGCTTGGGGTGCTTGGAGGGTTTAGGCTATATTTTTTTATCCTTTCAGAAGTTTTATTTGGCTAGTGGTTCCAGAGGGATGAGAGGCTGTTACACTTGTGTGGAGGCATGGCAGCAGGAGACAGGCATGGAGTCAGGCAGGGAGGGAGGCAGGTGAGAGGCAGAGGCAGGGGCTGAAGTAGGGTGCAAGCATAAAATGGAGGATCAAACTGGAAGCTGGATGCGGGACAAGGCTAAACGTTCTAAGCTATGAACCAGTCTAGGAGGAGTAGGGTGAATATGGTCAAAGTACACTGTATGAAATTCTCAAAGAATCACAGCATTTTCAAAAGTCACCTAGCAGCTTTCAGAACCCACAGCTTCTGCAGCCCTACCGGTTTGCTTCAGTTGACCTACTCCCATGATGCCCTTCGACCCTTGTGTCTCGTCACCTCTCCCACCACAGCAGAGATACATCATTCAATGAAGGGCCATTTTGAGAATCACACCCTCAGGTGTCACTGATGCGGTGCCTGCATCCCTGCACCGAGGGCAACCACATACATCCAGGCAAGAGACATGGCAAACACAGGCGTGTAGGAGGCAGTACACTGCACACTGCTTCATGGTACACCTTTTAATAACAGAGGGAATTCTAAAATAGTAACCACATGCAGAGGGGGATGTGCAGGCCATTCTCTTCAACTGCTAGATGTCTGTTCTGCGCCCCCTCGGGGCAGCACTTTAGGTTTGTTTACACCGCATCCTTCAGTCAGGTGAATCATCAGCACGTGATATTACCATGGCTACCATGTCAGGGCCACGCAACTCCACTCTACGCTCCAGGCACTGGGGCTTGTGGGACTTGTGGTCCATGCTTTCTAGTGTCGCATAGCCGCGACCGTGTGTCACTTTTCTAGGAAGCACGCATTAGAAACGGCTCCCATAAGCTTGTCTTTTATCTTTTAAAGGTTTATTTTTATGTGTTTGCCTGTGTGCGTATCTGCGCTCTACTCGTGTGCAGTGTCCACAGAGGCCAGAGATGGCTTTGGATCACCTGGTGCTGGAGTTAAGAGATTCTGAGCTGCCTGATGTGGGCGTGAGATGAGTCAGGTCCTCTGCAAGAGCAGCAAGTGCTCTTAATGGCTGAGCTGTCCCTGTAGCCTCAGACTGTGTCTGTTTTCATAGGCTTTTCGGCCATGTGGTGAACACACAGCTTAAAGTCAATGTTCGTGTTGTTGACCAGGCACACAGATTTAAAAAGTTTACTTTGCTAAATTTCCATGTTTCATGCAGTTTTTTTTTGAGTGTACCATAGATTAAGATAAAACAAAAAACAAAACTTTGGGCTCTGAAAAAAACAGGTCCCTAGAACCTACTTAGGAACCTTCCATTAGTGAGGCCGAGACAAAGCACAGAGATGAGGTTCATTGGCTTCATATGGGCAGTGGAGTTGGGGGTTAGGGTGACAGGAAGAAAGGAAGAGCCCAGAGAGTGTGGTCATGAGCAGGCCACTGCTGAGGGTGCCCAGGGTTCAGGTCTATAGGTCTTGTGATGGTGTTGAGATCCCCCCAGCTTCATGGCAGCTGGAGGGAGAAGGCAGGTCCGGCACCCCTTATGCACCGTCATCCTTCCTCACTTGCTCTCTGCCCCTCAAGTGTCAGCACCCTGACATCCCAGTCTGCAGGTGACCTGTGAGGTTAGCCAAGCCTGGTGGGTGGGAGATGGGGAACATCCACTGCTCTGAGGAAATGCTGATTGAGCCTCTGAGAAAGAGTCAGATCCTCTGTACCACACAATTCTCACCTCCTTAAACATCGCCATGGCAACGCACAAGATAAGAACGGTTAAAATTCCAGGAAATGCAATGGACTATAGGGGAAGAGCTGCATTTCCCTCTGACAAGAAATCCAACACTGAGGCAGATTCTTTAGGTCTGCAATCTGCATGTATGTTTGTCTGGCCCACACCCTCTCCCTGGGACTGCATATATGTTCAGCTTGGTCCACGCCCTCTTCCTGGATCTTGCATGATTGCAATACAATAGAGAGCCGGGAAATCAATATCAGTGCAATGCAGTGGCTCTGTTTTGGTTTCATCAGATCTGCCCACCCTTGTTTACTATGTCTCTGTGTGTATTTGTGGCTGTGTGTACCTCTGTGTATCTGTGTGTGCATTTGTATGTATATTTGTGTGTGTATGTGTGTGTGATATGTATTAGGTGTGTATTTGTGTGAATGTACATTCTATGTGATTTTGCCCTGTGTGATTCTTGTGCTTTGATGGTGATACAGGGCAGCCCCTCCAGGATTCCTGTGTTCTTCTCTTCCTGATGGTCATTAGTATTTTTGCCCACTTGAGACAAACCTAGACCTTCCCAGAAAGAAAGAATAAATGCTTCTATGAAACCTGTAGGGTATTTTTTGATTAATGATTGGTGTGGGAGGGTGGTCGGGTGGTCCTAGGTCTTATGAGAAAGCAGGCTGAACAAACCTTGGAGACCGAGCCAGTAAGCAGCGCCCCTCCATGTCCTCTGTATTAGCTCCTGCGTCCAGGTTCCTGATGGCTTCCCTCGGTGATGGGGTATGATTGACAAGCAGGAGGAACCCTCTCTTCCCTAGGTTGGTTTGGTTGGTGTGTTATCACAGTGACAAAGAAGCAAACTATGCCAGCCATTCCTCACCATTCCCAACCCACTGACTCTCTCCTTCCGACATGGTACAGAACCACGAATGCAACCTGCGAGGTGCTTTGTTTTGCTGCTCAGCTTAGCCCTCTGTGGTTAGTGTGTGGGTTAGGGTTAGGATGCCCTGCATAGCATTGTTTAACCCCACAAGATCCAGGGAACTATAGCTTACAGGGTGGCTCACCTAGTGATTTCAAACGAAGTTGCTAAAAACACTGTGTACAGGCTTTTGAGTGGTGAACCTTCTATTTCTCTGTCATTCGTGTTAGGTCACATGTCAAGTAATGTGCTTAGTATGAAAAACTGCTACCCAGAGAAGCTGGGCAGAAGCGTGCTTGCCTGGTGCTGTCTGCTAACCCAGTTCTTCTTCATCTCCAATGTATTTTTTTTTAAAGAAACTATTATGTTTGTTTTATGCGTACGAATGTTTTGCCTGCATGTATGCATGTGCATCACATGTGTGTAGTGCCTGCTCATGGCTGAAGAGGACACCGGATCCCCTGGAACTGGAATTACAGGCGGCTGAGTCACCGTGTAGATGTGGGGGACTGAGCTCAGGTCCCGTGTAAGTTTCTTTAACAACTGCACCAGATCCCCAGCCCCTCTCCAGAGTTTTGGGTTAGTATTGCTGTGGTCTGGATGTGTGCAGAGGAGGGCAGGGAGTTTTAGGCAGGTATGGAATTCTCAGCCTCTCAGGCGGCATCTCCTACAGGTCTTGCTTTGCTGTGTCAAATGCTGCTCTCTTTACCTTGAGGCAAGATCAGGTATGAGAAGTTGTGGTGTGAGCAAAAACATTGCAAATGGTGAGCTTCTTAGGGGTGGGAAATCAAAAGTCAGTCCTTGAATGGAAGATGAAATGGGAGAGAAAGTAAAGGGTGAAAGAAATCCAGAGGAAAACACTGAAGATAACCGTTGCTTACAATATGCAACAGACAGTGGGATAATTTGGAAGATAGGCAGTAGGCTTAGACTTTTCCAAAACTTACTTCATATAAGATCATTGAACACTTCAGCCTCTGTTCTAACCCACTGACCAGAGGTAGGGGCAAAGAAGGCCAATGTGAAAAGAGTGTCATGGACATGTTTTAGAAGTAGTTTCTGGGGGCGGAGAGCGATTTCACTTTTTGTTGTCAGGATATCTGCAGTCTAGTTCAGAAACAGGAAGGCATGGTGAGTCAGCGGAAGTGGCCAGAAATCAGCCAGAATACCATGAGAACTTATTTGGTGGATGTCTCTCTACAAAGCGAAGACCAGCAAAGACCCGTCGAAACATTGCACGGAGTAGCAGTGCACTCACTGTCTGTGGGGCTCCGTCTGTCTAAACATCACACACCCTCTCAAGGGTCTGTTTTCAGGGGAAAAACATCACATGCCCTCTCACAAGACAGCTTCCAGAGAACGATCACGTGACACAGCTGAGTTAAGAAACCAGAAATTTCTACTTCGACGAACTAAGAGGCAAGAAAGAATTTTTGTGCTGGTTCTGGGCTGCGATTTACTAGAACAATGTGATTTGGGTTGGGAAGAAAATATTCTACCTCTAGGCTTAGAGGCCATCTTAGATACTGTGTGAACACTTTGAAAATGACAGAACTGACATCTGAGACAGTTATTAAGCTGTTTTTGTAAAGCCACCTCAAGAGCCAAACGCTGGGCTAGGCTGCAGTCGCATGGACTACACCTAAACGATATTTCAGTATGAATGGGCTGTGTTTGGGTCACCTTGGTGTAAGGTGGAACCCTCTACCTCGTCCAGTTAGACTGGAGGGATAGACATAGCTCTGTGGATAGCACTCTTATGTTCAGATGAGGGTGAAGGCTCAGAGGACTGCAGGAACAAACAGACAGATGAAGTGGAGCAGGTTTTAAAATAGCAAGACTTAAAATGAGTCAATGTTAATTGAATACCGAGGGAGGGAGAGGTTGGAAGTAAATTGAATGAGCGAGCTTGGGGTTCTGGACAGGACAATTCCTTCATGATGGGAAGGGAATTGTTAAGAACTGGATGCAGGGCAGGGGAGGGAGAGCAGCCTCCACTATGAAAATAGAAGATGGAAGCCATTTCGTTTGGTGGGAGAAACCTAAGCCTGGTGGTTTGTTGCTTATATGTTTTCATTAGCCTTTAAAATGTGACCAACAAACCTGCCCTGGCAAACTTGTAAAGTGTTTATAGACTGTGCAAAGAAAGCAAGTTATCATGTGAATTCTGTAAGTCATCCCTCGACTTGGGCTGGTTTGATTTGTGCTAGTGTGAGAGCTGTGCTTCCAACACAGGCTGCACTTTGAATTTGGTCCACTTGAGTGCCGGGCTGGACATCCAGTCACTAGAGGAAGCACCTGCCACCCCACCATGTGCTGAGCTGCTAAGCTGCGGAGGCCATGGGACATTTCCAATCTCAGTATGTTCATTGGATGTAGCCCCATTGTAAGTCAAGAACAATTCACATATACATGTGTTACATTTGTATTAATGAACAGAAAGGTGCTGATTCCCCAATTGGTTTTGTCAATAAAGAAGGCAGGAGCCAATTGCTGGGTGAAGGGTAAAGGTGAGACTGTTGGGTACTG
Organism: Micromys minutus; assembly: GCF_963924665.1. Classification (NCBI taxonomy): domain Eukaryota; kingdom Metazoa; phylum Chordata; class Mammalia; order Rodentia; family Muridae; genus Micromys; species Micromys minutus. The sequence goes on from NC_137969.1 coordinate 95,477,959, forward strand.
GAAGGAAAAAGAGACATAAGGAATGGGAAGGCATTGTTTGAACTATACATTGGAAGGAGAAGCAGCAGTTATGTAAGATCTTGGGGAGACTAGAGCTGGCGGTCTCTGCCCCATGGTTAACCAAGGATGTCATGGTGGCTGGCTGATACAGACTAGCTGATGACATTAGGACAGGAGATTCTGTACCCAGCAACTGTGCTAGTAGGCACATTCCAAGGTGATAGAACTGTCTGTTTTTCATCCCATGTAGCAAAGGCTGGTAGAGATGGAAGCCGGGACAGCGATGGAGGATTGGCGAAGCTAAGCTGGGAGAGGCTGGGAGACCTATCGAAGCCATCCAAGGGAAGGCGGTGGCTGGCTGTTGGCAGAGCTTAGCCGGGAGAAGCAAAGGGAATCGGGAGAGGTCAGACCATGATTGAAGCTCCTGGGAAAGGGAGGAGCTTGCTTTTTAAAATTGCACACAACTTGTCCAAGGCCTTGGGTTTGGTTCCCAGCCCTGCAAAATAAGTACATGTTAATAATAGAACCACAGTTTTATAACCTGCCTTAAAATGTAATAGTCCTTGAATACTTTCCCAATATAATTTGAAATTGCCCTGCGCTTTGTAGAATAGTTGTTGATATACTCACTAATATTTACCTCTTAGAAACAACCTATGTTGTATTTAATTTTTGATTATATTATAGCATTAAGTTATATTATTATCTCTTCTGATAAAAATTGGAACTCCAATGTCAGCTGAAATGTCAAGAATTTTTTTTTTCCTTTTAATGTCTAATATAAAATGGTCAATTGGAAATTGAAATATAGGACATTGGTCTCCTATATTTTTGCTGTTTCTTTTCTAAATGGCCAACTTCAACAAAAGTTATTTCTATTTAAACAATTTCACTATCTTGATCATTTGGGACATTGTTTCTTAAGACAGAAACAAGTTTATTGTCTGTGTCTTTCTGTTCTTGGATCATGACCTTTGCCTATTTCATATGTGAGTTTGCACTGATTTTATTCTCTTATTTTTTCTGAAATAAAAATCTTCCCATGGGGTCCAGGCTGCCCTGGAACTTGTGATTCCCCCTACCCCAGCCTCTCAGTGATGAGGTTACAGCAATGTGCCATCTCCTCTGACTTATTTCAAAAGATTTGAACCTCAAATATCTTCACTGTTTGCTGTGCTGCCATTTGCTCTGGCCTTTGGCCTAGGGCTTTGCACATGCGCTTATTGTGTTAATCAATTTGGAGGCTAGTATCTTCTTCCATTTGCTTGATTGTGTTTGATTTCAGGTAGTGTGTTACTGTTGCCATCCCTGCCACTGTTACCAGAACAGAAGACCGGCCCCACTCTCAGACCCTATCATTTACTCACTGGAACTTCTAGTTTGGTCTTTAAACAATTAAGTCATTTAAGTTTGCAATTCATTTTGGTAGACGAAACCAGGAAACAACTTCAACATATTGTGTTGTCCTTTACGTTACTAAAATAGCCATTAAGGTGATAAAAGATGAAGTCTGTTACATTTCTGCAGTGAATATATTTGCACACGTTGTATACCTATTGCTAGAGGCTATCATGCCCACCTGGGTTGGGGCTCCTCGGTGAACATCACTGTTTAGGTGCTTCAAAATCAGGGTATGTCTTGGGTTCCATATACACTACTTAGGAGAACCATTCTCTAGTGCTGACCAGCACATATAATTCCTTGTTCTAGATTCTCCAATCCCAGTAATCACCTTGCCTGGCTTTCCTGGAGGCCTCTGTCACTTGTGCCCATGGCTCACAGTCACTGCTCAGCGCCTGCTCCTGAGGGATGATGAAGAGGCAGGAGCCACACCCTCTGTGAGCTCCTGTCATTCTCTCAAGCAAGAGGCCCAGAGCTAGCTCATTGCAAAGCTCCTTGCCCCTGAGCACAAGCTGTGGGTCCTCCGTGTGGACCATCTCTGCTGCTTCCTACAGTAAACCTTGTTTTTTTTCTTAGCTTCAAAGAACTTCAAACTGGAGAGTACAGTCCAGCTGAAGTCAGTGGACTTGTCCTGTAGCGCAGAGGAGGGCATGCAGATATCCAGACTGGCGAACACACCAAGAGGTACATTTTGAAAGTTCTGTTATAGTAGTAAAAAAGGCCCACAAAGGAAAACTTCTATGGTCAAGAGATAGAAATCTTTGGCCTGGGTGGAGACTCGACATTCTAGGTGGGGAGTGTCATCCACCTGGTCAAGGGACAACCCCTGGGAAGATTTAGCCATGCTAAAGAGATGTGTAGAATAATTATTCCTTTTATGAGAGGCTATACCTTTCCTTCCCAGAATCCTGCTCCTAATCTAGTAGTTTAGAGCCATAGCTACACAGCTGCTTATGTTCAATTCCCCCTTTTCATCTTTTCTAAGCATGCTTTCCTTACATTTTAAGATTCCCCAACTTTGTTGGGTCTCCCCATTCTTCCTCTAAAACTCCCTACCTGCCAGTTGGCTGCTATTCTAGCGACTCTTTTACCTCCATGCTAACTTGAGTGGCATGCCTTATTTCCATCTCTTCTCCATTCTCCTTTAGAAGCTCCTAAGACTTATAGCTCCCCTGTTAGGAGGGTTTTCTTTAAACTCTAGTAAAATTGTTCAAGCTTTCCTCAGAACCCATTTAAAACATATTTATTAATGAGACTAGGAAGCCTGAGAAGTTACTCTATTTTCCCTGGATTGCCTCTAATCCTGATTCAGAAGTGGCTACTTGATATGTAGGTAGCTATGACTTAGGGAAAAGGGAAAATGAATATGTGGTCTTTGAGTTTTTTTCAAAAGCTACTTTAATAAGGGTTCTTAAATGCTTTCACCTGCCTTCTAGCCCACCACCTACCAGAGGTAGTAGAAAGGGGGATGTGGACCTGTTTAGAAATAGTTCTTTGGGGGGGCCATTTCAACCTTTGTTGTCAGAATATCAGCAGTTCAGTTCACATGAATCAGCAAGTAGCATGATCCACTTGAAAACATCATTCATGATTCAGCAATGGCAGTTTGACCCAGAAAAAACCATGAGGCTCTGTTAATCTTCTCATGCTGAAGTGGAAGAAGTGCTGGAATGTCATGAGAACTTCTTTGGTGAGTCATTATCTATGATATCAAGACAAGCAAAGATGAGCAACATGGGTCAAGGTGAACCAATACCAGAGAGTCATAGCACAAACCAGCATCATAAGCAAAGCCCAGTGAAGACCAGCAAAGACCAGCAAGGCGAACCAATGCCAGAGCATCAGCCACTGTCTGTTGGGCTGTACTTATACTCCTTCCAAACATCATGTGCCCTCACAGGCATCTGCGTCAGCAATGCATCACATGCCCTATCACCAGGCAGCTTCCAGAAAAACACCGCATGTTTTGTTCTCAGCAAAACATCCTCTCTTAAGACAGTTTCCAGAAAAACATAACATGACACAACAGAGCCTCCAAAGAAACCAAAAGTTCCACTTCATGGATGGTGTCTTAGTTAGGGTTTTACTGCTGTGAACAGACACCATGACCAAGGCAACTCTTATAAGGACAACATTTAATTAGGGCTAACTTACAGGTACAGAGATTTAGTCCATCATTACTAAGACAGGAGCATGGCAGCATCCAGGCAGGCATGGTACTCAGAGTAGGGTATTCCTGTGACAGACTGACCATGTTTTGGGGAGGACTGTGGAGAGACTGTGGAACTTTGAGTTAAAAGATCCATTGGGATGTTAAGAGCTTATAGGATGTTTTGTAGGAGCTTGGAAGATAATGTTGAAAACAGTGCAGAAGATGGAGGCCTAGCTTGTGAAATTCCAGACGGAAGATTAAAGACTCTTATCAGGGCTGTTGCTGTTTTGATTGTGAAGATCCCGTGGCTTTGGTTAGCTGGAGTTGAAGATTCAACTGTGATTAACAAGATATCAGAACTACTAAAGCCAAACCTTTGTGTTACTAGGACGATTGATGCTGGTCAGCTGGAGCTAAGAAATTAGCGGTGATTAAAAATGAGATGAGCATCACTAAGGTGAAATCATCTGGGAAGTGTTTTCTGAGAGCAGAGAGAATCTGTGTTTCAGAGATAGCCACAGTTGTACCCCATGTTGGCAGCCAGACTTGGTAGTGTATACAACTTACCCAGGTAGAACTAGCTTTGAAACATGAGGAGGTAGCAGCTGATGCTTGGCACTGTGAGAGGCCAGGAGAGGCCATTGGTGAAGATGCAGCCTCAGTGGTAGTTAAAGGCTCAGGACTAAAGGGGTCATGCAGAGAAGTTGAGGGTTAGCATCATGCAAAGAGCCTATGAGAAGCTATTGGTGAAAGTGCAATCCAGTTACAGCAGAAGACAGCAATGTTTTGGAGATGCCATGAGATGACCACCAAGAACAACAGCAGCATTGGAGTACAGGCAGATGGAGCCTAGAAGACAAGCTGTATGCTACAAAGAGCAGAGCTGGAGAAGTGACCCAAGCCTTTGGAGGAGCCCAGAAGATTGTGAGTAGAGTCCAGACATTGGATGCTTAGAGTTTGAGTTTGCTTTTGATTGATCGTGCCTTGATATTGTTCCCTCTTGAAGTAAATATGTATTATAATGGAGACTTTGAATTATAAAAAGACAGAATTTAAAAAGAGATTAGATACTTTAAAGGGATTGAAATTTAATGTATAAGAGCTTATAAAGACTGTCAGACTTTTAGGTCATGGGGATGAGTAAGAAAGTAAGGGTTGAAGCTTAATAGTCATGTGTTTGTGTGTCAAGTTGACAAGGGGTCAATCGTACTGGCTGGTTTTGTATGTGAACTTGAGACAAGCTGGAATTATCACAGAGAAAGGAGCCTCTCTTAAGATCCAGCTGTAAGCTATTTCTCAATTAGTGATCAAGGATTTGAGGGCCCGTTGTGGGTGGTACCATCCCTGAACTGGTAGTTCTGGGTTCTATAAGAAAGCAAGCTGAACAATCTAGGAGAAACAAGCCAGTAAGTAACATCCCTCATGGCCTCTGCATCAGCTCCTGCCTCCAAGTTCCTACCCTGTGTGAGTTCTGGTCCTGAATTTCTTTGTTGATAAACAACAACGTAAAAGTATAAGCTGAATAAACCCTTTCCTCCCCAACTTGCTTCTTGGTCATGATGTTTTGTGCAGGAAAAGAAATTCTGCCTAAGTCATATGGGCAGGAAAAATGCTGAGGGATCCCATGCACCAGAGAAGAGTGCCTGAGGTCTACATTTAGGGAGTTACTGACAGACATTTTGGAAAGTAGATAATTAACCCTATCAAGAATGAGGCTTCTTGGTCTGTTCAGACCACTCCTTGCTTTCTGGTCTATTGATGTCTAATTAGGAGCTTGGCAACTGGTACAGGAGGTGTTGGGTAGAGTCCACCAGTCTTACTATTTTATTATATTTTATTTTATGTGTTTGAATGTTTTGCTTACATGTATGTATGTGTACTGTGTGAATTCCTGGTGCCCAGAGAGGTCAGAAGAAGGCACTGGATACCCTGGAACTGCAGTTACAAACAATTGTGAGCCACCATCTAGGTGATGTGAACTAAACCTGGGTCCTCTGCAAGACTCTCAGGTGCTCTTAACCACTGAGCCATCTCCTTAGACCCCAGAAATCTTAAAATTAAGAAATGGCACACTTGACACAGTTTCATCAAAAAATTCCTGCTTTGCTTAGACATGGCCTATTAGGGTCAGCTTCTGGGAGAATGGACACTTTGTTCTTCACAGATGAACACTGCCACGCCACACTGGTTGTATTTCAGTAAGGCTTGCAAAGCCAGACTTCTGAGCTGGGAATGGGCAAAATCCAAGAAGGCACTGGAGGGACTCTGCAGAAAGCAGGCTGTGGCAAGCATTTACTATACCCAAGGTCTATGGACCTACGTTGGCCCAGTGGAGACACTGTACCTCTTGGCATTGACCTAGGTCTCAGAGTCTGACTAGTGCAAGCAGGGGATGGGTTCACCCTCTTGTTCCAGCCCTACTGTAGCACCTTGAAACTTTTGAAGGCTTCTCTGTGCTCTCAATCTTGGAATCATAGCTTTCCCATCAGTAGGTGTGAGACAGTCCTCTTAAGGCATGCTTCAAGACAGGGGGAAGATCATATGCCCTCTATTAACCAAAACTCAAGAGCTATTTTGAGGGTGGTAAATGATGAGGTTGTGGGTTGACTGTCTTACTTTTGACCCCTATGACTAGAAGTCTTTCAGAGTAATTGACATCCATGAATGAGAATTCTGGGTATTAGCACCTGTACCCTGTGACAGAGGGGATCAAAACATAGCTTTGAGGATGGACACACAGCTCAGTGGGTAAGCTGTCCACAGCACAAGCCTGAGGATCTGAGTTCAGATTCTCAGAACTAACATAAAAGACAAGCATGGCGAGCTCATCTGCAACCCTGTCGTTGGGAGAGCAGAGGTGGGCTGATCCCTGCGGCTCACTGGCTGGCCTGTGTGGCTAGCTGCCTATCCCTATGCAATGAGAGATCCTGCATCAAAGGATAATGTGGAGAATGAGAGAGGAAACACCTGCTATGAACCTCTGGCCTCCACACACATGTGCAAATGTGTGTATGGACACAGCAAAGCCGGATCCTTCTGCATGGCCAGTGTCCCTGTTCAGTTTAGTCAGAGGAGCTTTGCAGTGATAGGAATTGCTACCATGCATTTCCTAAAATGTCAGGTAAATGCTTTGCCAAAGGTAGGATATTAGTAAATTTTTGACATATGGAAGTTATTCTAATGCACCTCCCACGTGCTTACATGCTCACACGTGCTTATATTCATCTCCCTAATGCTAGAGCCCTGACGTATAGTTTAAAAAAGAATCACCTCGAGGACAAAGAGGGACACTTGTCAGCACTGTTCATGGCTCACCAGGTTATCAGAACTTAGGGCTGAGTATTTGGGGAAGTGTCTCCAGTCTGGGCAGAGGGGGGCCTAGACGCTTGAGTGTTATGATCCTGCCGTAGGAGGTTCATGTTCTCCAGTAGAACTGAGACACTAAAAACATCGGTTTGTGTGAAAGGTATCCTGACCTCTTGTCAAAAGTCAGGCTTTCTGTGTTTCTCAGACACACTTGATTTTCACAGATGTTCCCAGAAGCCATGGTGCTAAATGCTGTTTCCCTGTGGGTCAAACCTGTGGCTTATTCCTTGGGGTTTTTCTTTATCTCAACAGTACTTACTGAGGGTAGGAAAAAGAATTTCCATGAGGGCCTTCCAGAAGTTTCCTCTGAAGACGGAAACCAATGAAGAGCATCTGAATTGCAGAAAAATGAAGTCATCGTGGCCTGTGGGGACATGTTTTCCTTCTCCAGGGGTGAAAAAAAAAGCATGACTATACAGCCATCTTGGGGAAGCTTGGGAAAGAAAGAGCCAACTCAACTGGCTAAACATCATAGGATTCGAGATGCCCCGATAGCTTCTCTCTCTTGATCTTGAACCATCTTATGGGTTCTACCTTGTGATTGGCAATACAATAATGCGAGTTAAAGTGGTCAGATTACTTACCCAAACCACAAAGCTGATTCAAAGCTGGGCCTTTATAGGGTAGGATAACTTCAGGTGGTGGCAGCGAGACATCATGGTCAACTTCTCTGAACTCATGACTCTTTAAATGCCAGGATGTTTGTGTATGTCTACCCCTCACTGCCACCTGAGCAGTCTCTCTTTCCCAAGTGACACCACCTCTCTCCCCACTCCTTGCTGCCCTGTGTGCCATCACATGGTTTGCAAGTGGAATAAAGAGAGTCTGGTGACCAGGTCGGAGGAAGACATCTAGAGAGGAAGAATATGTGTTCTTGAGGAAGAAGTGGAACTTTCCAAAATTCAGGTCTTCTAGTCTTGAGGATGTTTTTTACCTTTCCTGACAACTTTTATTTTCCTCTGGCCATTTTTCCTCCCAAGTTGCTGGTGAGAGTGTAAAGGTATTTTTCCCACCAAGCCACTTTCTAACCTGGTGGTTTGTTCTTCCCCGAGCTGAGCCACTTTCTAACCTGGTGGTTTGTTCTTCCCCGGGCTGAGCCACTTTCTAACCTGGTGGTTTGTTCTTCCACGGGCTGTATTTCGTCTGCACTTTGATGACATTTCAGGTGGAAACTGTTTGGGAAGAAGGAAAGAAGCCCTTTCCCCAGCTTCTCTCTTCAAATCAGTCAGGCTCACAGAACTGATCACAGTCTGGATGAGCCCATCCAGGATCACCATGAGCAGTGCTTGGCCCTACTCACTGTTCTGAGCTGGTGCTCTCTTTCCACCACTGCTCAACCCAGTCCATCCAGCCTTCAGAGAAGGGAGACCTGTAGTTTGCTGATGAGCTCCAATGTTTGGTTGAGCCTGGACAGGGTCCAGGAAGGCTCAATAGCTTTCCTGACTTATCTCAGTTGTTTTGTTACCTGGCTTCATTTCATTGAAATAATAACAAAAATGTTAAGGTCTATTGACTAAATGAATTTGAATGCATTGATCTTTCCTTCATTGGATCTTTGTTCAGTAGACATAGAACACTTACTATGTGATAAGGAACACTCAAGTATGTGCTAAGGAGCACTCAGTATATTTACCAGAGCACCTACTATGTGATATGGAGCACTCAGTATGTGCTAAAGAGCACTCACTATATTTTAAGAAGCACTCACTATGTGCTAAAGAACATTCACTGTGTGCTAAAGAGCACTCAGTATCACTTTAGACATGAGAGATGTCACACAAAGGTGAGGCACAGACTGTCATAGGACTTATTATACAAGCAGTCCCACTGTGTGCCTGATCATAACCCAAGGTTCAGGAAATAGGAAGACTCTTCTGTAGTGTTGTTAAATGAGAGCTGAGTCAGTGAGGTGTTTGCTGAGGCTGAGAGGCCAAGGCCCTCCTCTAGATGAGGGGGAAACTGGCTGAGTCTACTGCCCCAGGAGACCTTCTTAGACATTCATCCTTTGATGACATCATAGGAAGATGAAGTTGACTGCTTTCTTGAAATAAAGTCCATGACAGCTGATGTTGGGGAAGGGAGGAGAGTCTGGAAAGAGGCCTGAGCACAAACCCAGCAGGACATTTCAGGCTGTGGTAAAGTATTTATAGCAAGGCCTTGGGACGAGAGTCACTGAAGAATTTAAATTAAAAAAAAAATGTGTGTATGTTTGTGTTGTGGTATGGTATGTGATATGTTCTAGGGTGTGGATGTGTATATGTGTGTGCACATGCATGTATGTTTATATATGTATGTGTATGCATGCATGCATTTGCCTGTAGTATGTGTGTGTGATTATGTTTATTCTGAAGAAACTGTTGGCACTAAGGACTGTACATGAATAGGAAGACAAGTAGAGAAGGTGTTGGTGTCACTGATGAAGGTCAGCAGTGCTGAGAACACAGAGTGATAAAGAATGTGGGCTGGATGTGGACACAGGCCAGAGAATGTCAAGGCTGCCCAAATTCTGTTTTCTTTTGGAAGAATGAAATTATCATCTATGGAGAGGGACATGTAAAAAGTGTTTTGTTTCTTTGTTGTTTTGTGGGTTCAGTCTCTTTCTGTTTTGCCAAAGAACAGCAGGTCTTGCTGTGCTGGAGGAACTACTGAGCATATGTGATTGACAGCATACAGGGTAAGGACTGTGAAGTCCCGGCAGTGTGGGATAACTGAACAAATCTAGGGCTCCAAAGGTTCTTTTCTTCACCTGGTCATCTGGTCTACCTGCCTCACTGAGTGGTCTTCATCTTCTACTTACCATTTTATAATTCAATGTGGCTGCTATGACCCCTCTCTAACACCTGAATTTTAAGTAGTAAAATGAATTCAAAGCAAGAGCTTTATTCTAATAGACATGTCCTTTCTTGAGATTGCTGCTTACACCACAATGGCCTTAACTACTGACTAATGGAGGCCTGTAAAGCCAGTGTTTTACCTCCTAGCCTCTGAAGGCAGAGGAAGACGTGAAGAGGATAATGAACATGTAGCTTTTAGGACCAGTCTGTAATTCATGCAGAGTTTGAGGTGCCTTGTGTTATCCACATAGAGTGTCAGGATCCAAAGCTGTTCTTTCTCACAGGGGAGGAGCATGGTGACTAAATTAGAATCCCATGACTTCTCCATCCCTCAGTGTAAGAGAAATGTAGAGAATAATGGCTGAGAATCCATTAGCTCAAGGGATGGCTTCTTCCCTTTAGATTTTCTTTTTATTTTAATTTTTATTTATATACATATGTGTGTGTGTATATATAAATTGTATGCAAATAAGTATAGCAAGTGGTTGAAGGTGTCAGATTTCTCAAAGCTGCCATTGTAGGTGGTTTTAAGTCACCTGATATTGGTGCTGGGAATCAAAATTAGATCCTCTATAAGAACAGAAATAGCTCCTCATCACTGAACCATCTCTCCAGCCCTGTAATGGGTAATTTCCCAATATCAAACATCAGGTATCATACATGTTGTACTATTGCTGTAAAGAGATACCATAACCAAGGCAACTTAAAAGAAAAAAACATTTAATTGGGGGCTTGCTTACAGTTTCAGGGAATTAGTCCATGATCATCAGGCTTTGAAGTGTGACAGAAGGAAGGGGTGACTGGCACTAGAGCAGTAGCTGAGAGCTTCATTCTGATCTGTAGGCTGAAGATCGAGAGACTGAGCCTGGCATGGGCTTTTGAAACTTCAAAAGCCCCACCTCCTCCCACAAGGCTACATTTCCTAATCCTTCCCAAACAGCTCCACAAACTGTGGACCAAGCATTCAAATGTATGAACCAATGATGGCCATTCTCATTCAAACCACCACAGTGAGTTACTCAAGAAAGGTCTCTAATGTGGCTTTAAAAAGGTGCACAACAGTTTAGGATGGTGGTACTTGCAGTGACAGACTGATTCTCATGACTTCATGGCCTTGCAGAGAGAGACTGGGGCTACGGCCCTGACAATACATACTCCTGAGTAATGGCAACAGCTTTTCTTTTCTGTAGCCTGGGTGTCAATTTTCCCTGCCTGTTCTTCACCCAAGAGGAGGAAGTGAGAACAAACAGTGGTACCAGTTCTTAGGAGATCGAGACTAACAATGAACAGCTCTGGGAGGCTCTCTGGTTAGGGAGAAATGAACTCTAAATTTAGGAACACAGTTGGCTCTTGACACAGGAATCTTTCACTTCAAAGTTTTAAGTGAAGTGTAAAAGGGGACTCATTTAAAATTTAATCTTATATAATCTTCAAAAAGCTTATATTCTAGGAAGCAGGTAGAGATGCCTAAAGAACATAAGGGAATCTAAACATGGCAGTAGCGAATGGGATGCCGATAATGAAAATCTGCAGTTTTATAGTAGTTGGAAGGAACATCCCAGACCTTTGTCATCCTGGTTCCAGAACTTAGCAGCTGTGGGAGCTCAGGAGGGTTGCTAAGTTCCCCTGGGCTCCATGGAGGAACACTACCTTCTCCTAGGCTGGTGTGTGGATTGGATGATCAACAAATGAGTTAATGTGCGCAAGATATTTGGAAGGGTGTGCATTAACTCTACAACCTAGGTCATCTATTGTCATTATTGTGTTGGAGGTGGGATGTGAAGGAGAGTACATCATGTGTAGAGCTGTGGCAGGGAGGCTTTTGGATTTTAAAGGAAAGGCAGGTTTAACTGGGCAGGTGTGTGATTTCTTAGGTAGACCAGTTGGCTGTTTAATAAGCACTATTAAATGCTACTGAGAAGATTAATTGAAGTTTTTTACAACTTATAGTCTTAGGTTCATGATTTCTTAGTGCTACTTCTCTTCTGTTTTACTTTTTTCTTTGGTACTTGGGAGGGGACCCATGTCCTTGTCCATGGTATGCACATGATTCTGCACTGGGGTTGTGTGCACAGTCCCAATGTCATTTACTTTTCACATAACTCTTTACATTTTTTTTCTATTTTATGGAAAAGTATTTTTGCTTTGGAGTTGTGGGGAACATTAGAGGGAAGTGTATATCACAGGGTGATGGGGAGGTAACCTGTTGCTGTACTTTACAACTGCTGCTTGAACCTGTGGGAAACTGAAAGTGAGGGTGTGTGTCTCATAATGCAGCTGGAGTAGTTATACCTCATCCCCAGCTGCCTCCACTGAGGTGGGTCACTCACTGTTAGCTTTACCATCAGAACATGTGGGCAGAGTGGATATCAATAGCTGCAGGAAACTGTAGAAATCAGGGACACAGGTGGTCACTGGGTGGAGGCTGGAGGAGCCCTGGCAGCATCTGCTATAAATCTGCCTCTAACAGGCAAGAACTCCTTCTGTAGTATTCACTGAAGCTTTGATGGGAAACTGCTAACTGAGATGCATATGCCTGAGTTCACCTTAGACCACATGCTCCTCAGAATAAGAGTGGATTAGCTTGATATACTTTAGTTAGCACACCACCCTGCCCAATGCTATGCATAAATAACCACATGGCATATAAATAGCTCCCCTTCTGAGTTTGGATGGTGTCATGGTACAGGATCAGAATAAAGCCATTAGTTATCACCATGACAAATTTATAGCTTTGATCAGACTTTCTGGTGGTGGAGGTTAAGTGGAGATCTGGGAGCCCAGGGCTGACCCACACTCCACCAAGATGAGCGGAGATTTGTCAGGTTCTTATCAGTTGACTTAGTTAAAAATACCAGATCTCTAAATTCTAGAACCATAGTGTCATTTTAGATCTGGACTTTTCTTTTGTCTCCTCAAAGCAGAATGACCTAGAACTGTGTAGAAGAGAGGCTGCCTTTTGTTAAAGTTCTGCCAGAGGTGTGAGAGGAGAGGGGAAACTCCAGGAGAAGGCTTGTGTTTCATCAAGTTCAGTGGAACAGATGATTCTCCTCCTTCTGGCTCCCCACCCCAGTGCTTTTCTTTCTTTCTTTCTTTCCTTCCTTCCTTCCTTCCTTCTTTCTTTCTTTCTTTCTTTCTTTCTTTCTTTCTTTCTTTCCTTATTGCCATATGTTTCATAGAAGTGACTTGAATTTCTATTCAGAAGACATTCGGGTTATATGTAGATACTTTTCTTTCATCTGGCTCGAAGGGCTGAAGGGGGATGGTTAGGTTTAGACAGAGTGAAGATGATGCTGGGCTCCTCCCTCCCTCTCTAGATCCCTGTATCTCTGACCTCATTTTATACCAGGGGGAAATAGCCACAATAAATTGAAAAGATTTTTCAATTTCTGCTCACTTTAAGTGCCCTTAAAGGGATATGGCACTTATGACTTCTTAGGGGAAAGAGGACTCATTCTGCTACAGATAAAATGCTTTGTGAGAAGTTCCAGATGCAGCTGGGGACCCACATGGAGACTGTCCTCTTCCTCAGCAGAAGCACCTCTGTGCCACTGAACACACAGTGTATGTGTGGGAGGCCTGATCGAATCTACGGAAAGAATGAAAGGGCCATTAAAACATGTCCTTCAAGGGACACAGTCACCTTACCCAGGCTAATCAGAATGGTTTGAATGTGGGAAATGTATCAACTTTTTACCTCACCCTGAGTTTGCTTGATGCTTTTAAATGAATCTGTGGGATTCGTGACTTTTCCATTTGCTGGTTGGGTTAGATATGTCTTTGTGAGCTCTCAGGAGAGAACATCTTTAGTTTGCAGCCATGCATAACAGAGACCTGTGCCATTTCTGATGCTCAGATCCTAAGTTCTCCAGGTGGCCTAGCATTCTGGGAAGCACAGGGCTGTGACCGAGACTGCTCATCCCACTGGTATTTCATTTTATCTGGGGAGAGGATAGGAGACAGGAAGGCACTGGGAAAGACGGAAGGCAGACTCTATAGATTTTAGAGAAGAAGTTACGTATCTCTGGGAATATAGCTGAGGCGAAGGCAGGTCACCTTCCTATTCTCTGAGAACACCACTCCTTTGGACACATCTCACACTGTGGCCAGTAAGATACGACAGGATCCTTTGGCCTAGGGTTTTTAAATGTCTCTAAAATGAGTGAATTTGAAGAGAAACCATTCTACAAAGATGAGGGTGCTCTTGTCCCAACTTGGCTGTCCCTTCGGCTTCAGCAAGCCCTTGAATTGGCCAGAATAGGAATCCATGCCTCTCTGTCATCTCCCCCTGTCCCTGCCCCATCCCCTCATTGCTGGATAAGGAGCCTCATGGCACACTAACCGTGAGCAGCTTGACAACCCAACCAGGTATACTTATCTTATGAGCACGAGGGTGAAGGCCATTTGTGCTCAGCATGAATGAAGGACTTGAAAAGAGGCTGGGGCCAAATCATCCCATTGCATTTTAAAAAATGCATCGGTGACTTAGACCCCATGCCTTACAAAGGCTCTTTGGAACTGAAATAAAAAGAAACCCGAGTGATTAATCTCATTTAGCAAGGATAAAAAGCTAAAGGTGCTGTCAAGTACAGAGAGAAACCAGCCTAATAATAGCAGATGCTAATTTTAGTAGCAGGTTCTCAAGCAATCAAACCTGTAATGTAGGGAGGGGCTGAACCCTAACACTGAGGAGGACCACACTTGGTTTCACCTGGAGGCAATCTCTCTCTCTCAGTGTCTCCGACACTCTGCTAGGACTTATTCTGTGGATCTGTAAATGGCAAACTACATTCTTCAGTGTCTGTGTCTCAAGGTATAGAAAGGGCCTTGTTAGTTGAAATAGGAGAATTAAAATGCTTTGTAACCTCCACTGTCTGAATCGTGTCTTGCCCACAACAGGGGCAAGAGCGTGAGCCTCATGGCAGGAAGCACATCTCTGGCCCACTTGGAGATGCCCTTGGATTTGGGCATCACTCTGTTTCAGCAGTCAACAACATGGCCAATGTCTTTAGCATCCAGTGAAGGTGTTCCCTGCCATCAGTGTCTAGAGCATTTTATTTCTAAAGTTCTGAGTGCAGTGACATCACCTATGAGTGTCACTGGATACGCTAACTTCAAAGGCTGACAATCTGATGAAAGCAAAAAAAAAAAAAAAAAAAAAAAAAAAACAAAAAACAAAAAACAAACAAACAAACAAAAAAAACCTGGCCCAGGGCCATTCATGCAGCAGGCATAGAAGCCAGATATCAAATGTCACCTGTCATTGATCATCAGGAGAACATTAAAGCAACAGGACATCTGACCTGCAGAGGTGACACTGCAGGTCAAAGGACAGAGGAAAATGGTCCAAGGATGAAAGCATGTGCTAGGCATGCAGTAGTCATCAGAGCAGACGGGGATGAACGATACTCAGAACTTAATGAATATCAAGAGTTTTCAGCTTAAAAATAATTTCCCTGCCGATGTGTAGTTGCTGGGGCCTCCCAAAATGCCGCAGAAGAAAATTAGACACGGGCAAAAATAAATAAAGTAAACCAAAAAGCTCTGAGATCCAGTTTTCAGGGCATGGAATAAAGGCAGTTCAATGAACTTCAAAGAGCTGAGAAGACAATGCTCCCATGTCCCCCCAACCCTCATCTCTTTATTCATACCAACTGCCCTCGGAAGAACTGCCCATACTTTCTGTACCTATGAGGAGAAGACTTGCTAATATTGTGTATGTTCCACACATTTGGCAAAGGCCTGGTAGCCTTTTGTGAGACAGCCTGGACTCCAGAGGGCTGAGTTTTATCACAGAACACCAAAAAGGCTGTAAGCAATTTCCAAAACAACCCTTCCATCGTTCTGTTTCTTTGTCTGTCTGTCCCGAAGGAGAGCCTATTTCCAGCTATTCTGCCTGCCAGGTCCAATGAGATCCAAGCTGACAGTCTTGGCTTCGTTCAAGCTGAACCATGGAAAGACTGCAGCTGTCCATTCCTCTCATCCTCAGGCACCTGTGGAAAGAACTTCTGTCTGCCAGGAAGAGCCACTTCTCTATTGACACGTACCTGTGGTGCACACCAAAGCCACCTGGCCCGAAAGCCTGCTAGTGCAAACTCTGGGCTGTTCCAGTTTGTTGGGCTCCATCCCTTACCCTCAAAGCCTTTTCTTTTTCTTTTTTTCCCTACTCTCATGCCTCTCTGTTCCCAAGAGAGCGAGCTCTGGCTCTTGTCAGCCTGCCCCAGAGAGGTAGCCCTGCTGCTTTGGGTTACCCCAAAGGCCTTGGGCTAGTCTCTCTCTCAAACCTATCAAAAAAACCTTCCTCATTGGGCATATACCCAAAAGATGCTCCAACATATAACAAGGACACATGTTCCACCATGTTTATAGCAGCCTTATTTATAATAGCCAGAAGCTGGAAAGAACCCAGATGTTCTTCAACAAAGGAATGGATACAGAAAATGTGGTACATTTATACAATGGAGTACTACTCAGCTATTAGAAACAATAACTTCATGAAATTCCTAGGCAAATGGATGGAGCTGGAAGCTATCATCCTGAGGGAGGTAACACAGTCACAAAAGAACACACATGATATACACTCACTGATAAGCGGATACTAGCCCCAGAAAGCTTGGAATACCCAAGAAACAATTCACAGACCTTATGAAGCCCAAAAATAAGGAAGGCCAGAATGCAGATGCCTCAGTCCTTCTTAGAAAGGACTGAGAAAGGACTGAGAAAGAAGTAGAACAAAGCACTCATGGGAGGAAATAAAGGGACAAATAGAGAAGCAGGGATTGGAGAAAAGATCACTCAGAGACTGCCTCACCTGGGTATCCACCCCCAGGTGGATATGCAGCCACCAAACCCAAGCACTATTGGTGATGCCAAGTAGTGCTTACTGTCAGGAGCCAGATATGGATGCCTCCTTGGAGGGTCTACCAGAGTCATACAGATACAGTTGAGGATGCTTGCAGCTAACCATCAGACTGAACATGGGGTTCCCAATGAAGGAGCTAGAGAAAGGACAGAAGGAGCTGAAAGGGTTTTGCAACCTCATGGGAAGAACAACATCATCAACCAACCAAACCCTCCAGAGCTCCCAGGGACTAAAACCCCAACCAATAAGCACACATGGAGAGACCTATGGCTCCAGTTGCATAAGTAGCAGAGGATAGCAATGTCTGGCATCAATGGGAGAAGAGGCCTTTGGTCCAGTGAAAGGTTCATTTCCCCAGTGCAGGGGAATGCCAAGGTGCTGAAGTGGAGAGGGTGGTTGGGAGAGGGAGCACCTTCATGGAAACAAGTGGTGGGGGAGGAGGGAAGGGAGGAGGGAGAAAGGGGATAACATTTGAAATGTAAACATAGAGAGTATCAAGTAAAACAAAAACAAACAAATTAACAAACAAAAACCTTTCTCATGAGAGTGGAGCTCGGATTGGCCAGTTCCTTAGCTTCTCAGCACCTTTGCTTACAGTGAGCCATAGCCACCGTCTTCTCCTTGAAAAAGGGGTGAACCTGTGTAACAAGCTCAGTGTAACCTAAATTCCTAACACTGAGGTGAAGATCTCCAGTTAAAAGAAAAAAAGAAAGAATAAGAATAAGAAAAACAATAGGAGCGGCGTGCAGGGATGATGGGGGCTGTGGAGGGAAAACCGGAAAAGGGATGACATTTGAAATATAAATAAATAAAATATACAGTCATTAGAAAAGGGAAAACCTGTACTCTGTAAATCTGGAAGACCTATCAAAAAAAAAAAAAAAATGTCCCCAAGGTCTGGGTGACTGCACTCTACCATGACATAACTGGTTCGCCTATGTTCACTTGCTCTAATTGAATCAGAGCTCCAGAATCCTTGAACTCTTGTCTCCCATTTAACCCCAAGACCTTATTGGTGAGTAATAAGCTTCTAGAAGGAGGACAAACCCAGAAAGCTTTTAGTGGATGGTGAATTCAGGAGTGACAGCCCCTCTTTAAAGAGCTCCGAGGCCTACAGAAACCACAAGAGTGCTAGGAGGTCATCAGCCAATTTTTGAATTATTAACACATGTTTAACAATTAAAGAAAGATGTATTGACAGACTATTGAGGGAGTTAATTATTTAGTTGTGCAGAGCAGAGAGTGGAAAATAAAATGTCAAGCGGAATGGGGATGAATCCTGGCCTGTAAAGGCAGGTAGGCAGGACGCTCTCCAGCCATAAAACTTTATTTGCCTGAGATACAAATCAACTCTGGCTGAGATTCCGGCTTCCACTTGGCTGGTGCAAAATAAAATACACAAGGCTGCACATTTCTTTCAGTGCAGAAAGCCTAGAGACCCTGAATCTCGGCAAGGTGATGGCGTGAAGACATGACGGTATGGGGCAGACCTTATTAGTCCACCCCCTCTTCCCGAGGTACATCTCGGGGGGCTTTTTGCCTAAACAGTCAGGGCTCCATCCAAAGTCATTCCCAGCCAAGAGCTGGCCCAAGTCTATCTTTGCTTTCCAGAACAAGACACTAGCTATTAACACTGTAGCATATGTGACACACGAGGATGGTGAGTAGCCTCAGCCCTGCTTCCTGAGGAGAGTCTTCATGAAGGAATTTGTAATTAGCTTCAGGATCAACTGTTGGCAGAATGTTTCACCTTGCTGTCTGGGGGGACAGTGGACTGCCTTGGCTTTGCATGAATGAAAGTCTCTAGGAACTAACTTTCCAGAGTGTTCCCATGGTCATGGCAATTGAAATACACCACCACCACCACCACCATCACCAACAACAATAACACCACCAAACTCACCACCACCATCACCAAAAATACCACCACCACCAACAACAACAACAATAACACTACCACCACCATCATCATCATCAACCATAACAACACAAACACTAACACCACCACCAATAATACCACTACCACCACCACCAACAACAATAACACCACCACACCCACCACCACCACCAACAATAACACCACCACACCCACCACCACCAACAACAATAACACCACCACACCCACTACCACCACCAACAATAACACCACCACACCCACCACCACCACCAACAATAACACCACCACACCCACCACCACCACCAACAATAACACCACCACCAACAATAACACCACCACACCCACCGCCACCACCAACAATAACACCACCACCAACAACAACACCACCACTACCAACAACAACAACAACATTACTACCACCACCACCACTAACAACACCACCAACAACAACACTACCACCAACACCTGTTTAAATCCCTAAGCTTAGAATTCCATTTACTAAAATTCTCCCTGACTCTGATTTATTTTGTGGCCCTTGGAAAAATAGTAAAGACAGAATTCTTAAGAGTAACACCTGTGGGTCTTGCCTCTCTACTCTCTTCCCAGCATGGGTATTCATTTGATCCTTTAAAACCTAATCCCTACATCCCCAGCACCTACCACAGAACTGAGTGGATGGGAGATGCTCAGTAATTGAGTGACTTAATGACCCAAGCAAAGTTAATTTTGTTGTAAAGGTTTTCTCAGTGGTGCCACAGGGCCACTGTGTCTTCTTTTCAATGCCAAAAACATTGTTTTCTTGCTGCTGGCCACTCAGTGACCAAGAACCTCTATTCCTGGTTTTCAAGCATAAGTATTCAGCAAGACTGCAAGCTTTCTGTGTGTGTGGGGGGGGGGGGAGAAAGGGCCCTACAGCTGAGCTTTGATCTTAGTAGGAAGAGATGGGCAGTGTTTACAGAGAGACAATTTCCTTAGAAATTTACATAGCCCTCACTCTTCCTGGCAAATGGTTTTGTGGGTGTGGGTAGAATACTCCTCACTGGAATTCACTGGTAGGCATTCCTGCTCTTAAAGTCAAGTGTGTGTGTGTGTGTGTGTGTGTGTGTGTGTGTGTGTGTGTGTGTGTGTGTACACAGGAATTTTTCTAATTGTGTTTTAAACATAACAGGGGTTCTGGAGAAGCAGAGAGTTAGCCTAAGGGAACTGTGCTATGAGCTATGTACTCACCAGAGACACTACTAGGACACGGGTTCAAGCCAATAGAAAGTCTTTATTAGTGACTACACTGGGTGTTTGATATCCCAGTGCAATCTGAAGCCTTTTGCAAGGTGAGCTTTTAAAAACAAAACCATATCCTGGTTGACGTACCTCAGCAAGAACAGTTAACCAGAAGTGGAAATAAAAAACCAAAGAGCAAAGTTAGTACACTTAGAGAATTTCCCAGAAGTGTAATGGCCATCTCTGGTTGTCAGCTTGACTGTATCTGGAATGAAGTACAATCCAGAAATGGAGGGCTCACCTGTGATCCAGATCTTGAGGTTGGAAGACTCCAGTGTCTGACCTGGATCTTGGCATGAAGATCTTGAGGCACAGTGGCCATGAAAAGCTTGGGCCCAGGCAAGGTAGCGCACACCTTTAATCCCAGGAGACAGAAGCAAGGAGATCTCAGAGCTCAAGGTCAGCCTGAGACAAAGCAAGTCCCAGATCCAGGCATGGTGGTACACAGCTTTAATCTGGGACACACCTTCTGCTGGAAGCCTACATAATGACACTGGAAGAAGGAAGACTCACTCTTCTTTGCCTGCTTGCACTTACTTACCAGCACATCTATTGGAACCTACTTCTACAGCAGACCAGCTGAAAACAACCAGCCTCATGGGACTGAGCAACTGCTAGATCCTTGGACTTCCCATCACAGCTGACCATTGTTGGGGAGTTGGGCTACAGACTGTAAGTCATCACAGTCAATTCCCTCAATACAGAGAGACATTCCATGAGTTCTGTGGCTCTAGAGAACCCTGACTAATACACATGGATTCGATCTTTCTTCCTGTCTTTGTGCTGGGGTTGCAAGGCCTGGATGGTTCTTCCATCATGGTGTCAGTTGTGCTAAGGTCTGGGGCCTGTTACTCTGGAGGCAGTGCTCTTGTCAAGAGAATCAGCTCCTCGGAGAAGAGCCAGGAGAAGCTGTGCTGGCTTCAGGGCTTTTGAAAGTTCAAGATCATGGCTGGCTTGGTGCAGAACCTTCCCCAAACACAGAAGAGCCCTGCCACCTGCCTCCAGCAGAGGGCGCTGTGGGGATGGTCTGTATGAAGGATGGTGGTGGTGGTAGGTTCTGCATACTTTAAATTTTCTGAAAATGGAGTAGAGAGGGCTCCTGCTCACCTGCATAGTAGCCAGACTAGGAGCTCCTTCTCTGGTCCAGGAGAAATCCCCTCTAATCCTATAGCACTTGCCTCGTGCCCTATGCACAAACAACTGTTCTACTCACGCTGGCAGCTCCCGTGAGAAGCATCCTGTACAACCAGTATTTGCTACTTAGGTAAGGCCTGGGATAAAGACATGCTTGCGGTTTTGGTCTCCCATTTTCACACATCCTCTTGGAGACTGTAGTTTCAGCAGGGCCAGGGTAATGTTTGGATGGTAAGATGTCCCACTTTACCCTCGAAACTGTGATGGGGTTGGGCCAGCAGTTAAGAGAATGTCCTAGGAGGCTGGAGAGATGGATGGCTCAGCGGTTAAGAACACTGGGTGCTCTTCCAGAGGTCCTGAGTTCAATTCCCAGATGCCACATGGTGACTCACAACCATCTGTAATGGGATCCGACGCCCTCCTTTGTCATACACACAGATAGAACACTCATGTACATAAATAAATGAATCTTAAAAATTAAAAGGAATCCTCACTGCTCTTTTCGATGAGCTGAGTTTGGCTTCTGGTTCACAACCACCTGTGACTCCAATCTCAGGAGATCTGATGGCATCTTTGGGCACCTGTGAGCCCGACACTAGTCCTCAAACCTATGCCCATACACATACAAAATTAAGAATAAAAGTAAAATCTAAAAGCAAAACCAGCAACTGTATTGTATAGTAAAAATGTTTAAGATGAACACACACACAAACTCTGTCCTCCATCTTGGGCAATTTACACCGACGCTTAAATCGGTCAAGAGTCTACTCAGATCTGCCAAGCGAAGCATTTGTCTGTCACCTTGAGGTTCCTGACCAGCTGCTGCACAGTCAGCCAGTCCCACCGAGGCCTCTCAAGGAGGTTTGTTTCTTGATTTATTCTGGAACTGCTGCAGCAGCCTCTTCCCCTGAGCCTTCCTGAACTCACCATGGGCTAGCAAAAATGGAACTTCATGAAGGCAAAAGTTAATTGAATTTCTCCTTCCATGCCAAAAAAAAAAAAAAAAAAAAAAAAAAAAAAAAAAAAAAAAAAAAAAAAATGGTATGTGAAGGTATTAGAGGGTGAATTACGTTTTTTTTTTCTTTTTCTTTCTTTCTTTCTTTTTTTTTTGTCTGCCAACAGCATCTCTTTGAACACCCTTTGCTTTTAATTAGATTGTCGCATGTCAGCATCTGCTTCAAATGCTTTAATAGGAAAGCATCGTAAGTTGATTAAGATTGCTATTATCCTGGTGTTTACTGAGAAGTGTGCTGGGAGAATAAAGGTCAGTCCACGGGCTCTGCCAGAGTGTGCATAACAGCCAACAGTCTAGGAGGCTGTGGCCAGTGTTGGTGGCCTCAAGGCTCATGTTGAAGCCAGTTCCCTAAGGAGACGGTATTAACAGATTAGGCACCCTTAGGATGTGCAGGTCACTGTGGGTGTGGTTCTTATCACAGAGCCCCAAGAAGTCTGCTGACTCCCCCTTTCTCTTAACATCACATGAGAACACATGAAGCCACTTCTAAGGAAAAGGTCTCCTTAGCTGTGTGATTTGCTCCTCCCTTAAATTACATGTCTGCATGCCTGCCTTGTATGGCTATGTTGCTAACCGCTGAGTGCTCCTTAGCCCATGAGCTACTGTCATTCAGGATCTCGAACTTCCCTATGAACAGTTACATTGTTTTCCTTCCAAAAAGTGGAACCGCTTTCTTTGCACCATAAAAAAGAAGAGATTTGAGATAGAGATGAGGTGCACAGTCAGACTTCAGCAGAGTGAGGGCGCCAGAGTCAGAGATAGATGAACAAGGCATTTTCCTGAGCCACCTAGAGCTGCAGCAAGCTAACTGGAGTGCTTGCGGTGCATGCTGGGAATCCTGACGGCCCTTTCTCTGCGTTTCAATAAGAAGCTAATAAGAGACATTTGAAGCTATGTCTTCCTCTTTCTAGGTCTTATTGTTCTAGCTGAGGGTAAAGTTAATTCTTGTGTGCACTGGTACCCATAAGCAATCCTTCACAAGCTCGAAGCTTGTGCCTGCTTGGGTGGCTATGTCGCTAACCTTGGGATGTCCTCCTTAGCTATTCTGCTACTGTCATTCAGGATCTCATACTTCCCACCCATTCTACCTAAGGGAGTGTGGCTCCTGTGCTCTGTGGTTGCTTCTTAGTTATGACCATGCTGCCCCCACCCCTGTACCCTGTGCTATCACACTGGAAAAGTACAGGCACGGATGCCCTTTTGGTCTGACTATGGGGACAGATCAAGGTGCACATATGTGGCTTCATCTTTGAAAGATACCCTGGATTCGTTATCTAGGCAGATAAATTGTGATTTAGTTTATAACATGATCCAAGCACTATTAGATTTTATGGCTCACTCAGACACCCTGGACTGACATATGTCATTACCTGAACTTGGTACAGCCGAGCTGTGGCCCCTGGAGAACCGAGCGCAGTGCAGATGCTTTCTTGGATGCTCAGGTGCCAGAGGATGACGGCATTCATCACCCACAGCACCAACAAGTCCACTCATGGAGCATTTAAATTGGAAATCTGGTACACCCGTTTCCCCAGGGACTGAAATGATGTGTCTGGCTGTCACTCCTGTATATCCATCGTTTTCCATAGCAGGGGCGAGGGCAGGAGGCCTCTGGGCAGTGGGCAGGGGAGTCCTTTACAGCGGGTCTGAACCATGAGTCCCTGGTTCGCAAATCCCCGAATTTTGTTTTTCAGCCATTCTGAAAATTTGGGAAGTTTTGAAAAATCTTTCTCCCTCCCCTCTCCTTCCCTTGGGAGACAGAGATCTGCCTCCCAAATGGTGGTATTAAAGGAGGCATGTGTTTCACCCCCTCTCCCTTTTTCTTTCTTTCTTTTTTCTTTCTTTCTTATGGGGTCTCACTATGTGGCCCAGGCTAGCCTTGAACTTCTACTTCACGCTCCAAGGTTTGTAGACATTTTTGTTTTATGTGTGCTGAGATTCAAATCTAGGACCTTGGTCATTCTAGTCAAGTGTTATACCATTGACTGAAGTCTCAGGCCCTAATGGGTTTTGTTGGTTTGTTTTGCTTTTTAAATTATGTATGTATGTGTGTGTACATGTGTATATGTGTGTGTATGTGTATGCATGTGTGTATGTGTATGTACATGTACATGTGTATATGTGTATGTGTATGCATGTGTGTGTGTGTGTGTGTATGTGTGTGTGTGTGTGTGTGTGTGTGTGTGTATGCACGCACATATGGCTGTGAGAGGACACTTGTGGAGGTTGCATCTCCTTCGTACCATGTGGGATCAGACTTAGGTCGTTAGGCCCTGTGGCAGGCGCCTTTACTCACCAACCCACTGTCTATAATAGTTTTCTTTTCTACCTATGTCAGTCAGAGTCAGAACTGTTATTTTTACATGAGACACTTGAGCGGTTCCTAACCTCCTACTAGGAGTGATTGTAAGCAACTGTCTTTCTGAGGCATGGGGAGAGGGGAAGCTGGCTGGGGCTAGAGATTGTGAAAATCTAAATAAACACCAAGGCCTTGAGTCTGTGTTAGGGGATAATAGTCTTAGTTAAGCAATGTCCGAGAGGCACCTGAACACCTGAACCTGGAGGTTAGTCTCCGAGGAGATTCTGAGCGAGGCAGATGAAGGAAGACAGACTCGGATGCTGAGTGGAGTCAAGGCATCTCGTAGCAAGCACCCTGGATTCAGTGTGCTCGTCCAGGGAAGGGAATTGGTTCCAGTTGGTTGCTTATTTTAGTGTCTGGAATCTGGCACCAACGGTGGCCATGCTGAGTGAAGAAAAGGATGCCAGGCTGCTCTTAGCTTCTCATGGAGGAAGGGATCCAAACGCCGAAGACGAGATGTGTGAGTGGATATAGCCCGTGCAGTCTGCACTACCTAACTATACCCCCATTGATAAGGATATTGGTAAGAAGTAAAAAAAGACAGTTCTTTTTTTAAAAGTCCTCCGAGTCTCTTCTCCATAATCAAGATGTTGGAGTGTAAATGAGTTCTCTATTTTTATCCGACTTATACAGCTATTAAAATAGTTAACCCTGGATTGAGCTACCAGAACAGAGGTTCAGCCCGGCTTCCTGCTAGGTCTGAAGCCATAAAGGTCACAGGAGCAGCTCATGCCACCAAGGGGAGAATGTTCCTTCTTTTATTTCTGTAGAGAAGGTACTCAGAACAAAGCCTGGGCAGGCAGAGGGGAAGGCCCAGGCCTGAGGATCCCCAACCCCCATCCCATGTTTCTTCAACCATTTAGGACTGATTTGAAGCAATGTGGGGAAGCTCTGAGTTACAGGGGCTAACACTAGTTCTCTGGTGCTCAGTTGGGGATGGATTTAGGGCATAGGAATCTGTTTTCTAGATTAGAGTGAATGTGGGTGACCATAGAGGCCCGGGGAGGTGTCTGACCTACCTGGGCTGGAGTTATAGGCACTTCTTCACTGCCTGACGTGGGTGCTGGGTGCTGGATTCTAGACTCTGTAAGGGTGGGCTGTGGTCTTAAATCGCAACAGGTAATAAAGAAAGCACACTATGGATTTTTTTTTAAATTGAGAACTTAGTTTGGGGATGTCTGGGCTATCATTGGCTCAGAAAATCACATCACTGGGAGCATCATCTTCTACTGAAATCTGTTCTCACCCCAGTAAGTTCTGACCGTGAACTGTTGCATGCTCATCCGGTTGGTTTCGGAGAAACTGCTGGTGTGTTCCAAAGAAACAGGCCCCTTGGCTTCCAGAGGAACACGGAGCCAGCAGAAAGCTGACGTCTGTTCCCTCAGTCCTTCTCCTAGGCTCTGCTGTGAGGTATTATCACTTGCTTACTATTGTAAAGCCAACATTTTATAGCAGCAACTGAAAGGCAGTGTGGCCACAGTGCAGCAAAGTTGGCCCTTGGGGTCTGTGGAAACTCTGTGGTCAGATGTGTATTTAAGTTGTTTGAATGGCTCCCATTACTTATCCTGAGTAACCTCATTGCCGGTAACATGAAAGCATCCAGCACACCGCAGAGTGACTGAAAGAGAGTACCGGCCACTTTGTCTTTAAACCCTCCTCATGAAACCAAAGCGCTTAAATACCTGAGAGAGATCTCTCCGAGTCCAAAACTCAATGGCTGTAGCTTAGCAGGCTTAGCTTCCAGTTTGGCCTCTGCGTTCCGATTAAGTTTGCTAAATTCTCCAGGCTTCTGTGTGAGAGGAGTGAGTGTGTCGACATAATACAGTTTTTTCTTTTAAGCCAATTTGTGGTAAAAGGCAGCTAGTAAATTTTAATGACTTGGGGGGGGGTTAGAGGCAGGGAGAGTGGGAGGCAGAGTCTACAGTGGGAGTGTTTCCTACACTGTCAGGGTGACTGTAGTCAGCACTGGAACGCAGACTGGAGGGGCCACTTCCTCATTATCGAGTTTGTGGATATTCATTGGACCTCAGTCATGAGTAGCTCTTACGAACAGATAACAAGAGTCACATCTGGGCTGAAGCCCTCAAGTTAGGTAAACTAAAGATAGCTTCCTGTCCACCACCTAGGACATGGCACGGGGAAAAGACAAAGAAAGAGAAAATAAAATTTTCCCGCACATCTGTGGCAGGACCAAAGACAAATTCTCTGGTTTATGTTGGGGTTGGAACAAAAAACAAGTTAAATGCACGAAAATCAAAGGAAATTCCTCCGAGCTCCCTGGGCAGCCAACATTGCTCAGAAAATGTGGTCCACAGAGTAAAACAGGAGGCTGGGGCTCTCTGTATGAAAATCCTGTTTGGTGTCTGCAACAGACAGATACGACCCCTAATAACTACAGGAAGTGAAAGGGGCAGCAGCGGCTGAGCTCCTATCCATGTTCCAGCCCTGTGGTTGACAGGATGACCCTGTATAAAAAAAGGGTCAGGCTTCCAGGACCAATTCACCCCTTCTAGAGCTTATTATTCTAGAACATTCAGGATCATTCTGTGTCTTCACCCCCCCCCCCAATACACCCATTTGTACCATCTGGTCAGGCTCCTGGATAAATGACCAGTCAGAAGGGCCAGCTTACCCCTCCATCCGTATGTTGTCTGGGTAATTGTATTGGGTCACATCTGTGTTCATGGCTGTCCCTGATGGTAGCTTTAAGCATTTGGCATACACAGCCTTCACTGTATACCGGATAGTCTAACAGCCTAGGGCATCAGTCCACCAACTCTGCAAGGAGGAAAAGGGAGGTCGCCCCCAATCTAGAGATGTGACAGAGGTATTTTGGCAAGAGAAGAGCAGAAAAGCATTATTAAGGTTCCTCATCCTTTTAATTGCTAAGAAGTGGAGACTGAATTTGTCATGGGATGATTAATACGTTTGCATCTTTGGAGTGGCAGCCTTTCAATTCTTTCAAAAACCACAAAATGCTCCTTTGGAAGAAATGGTTACAAATAGTTACAACGTTAACCAGTACAATAAAGCACAGTATTAGTTACACATCTTTTGCCTACAAAATTCTGACACCAAGAGACTTAAAGAAGAAAGGCTTGGTTGGCCAATGGTTGGAGGGACACAGAGCGACACAGGAGCTCTGTTGTTTCTTCCTTTCGCCCATTTCTTTTTCTCTTTGGTCTGGGACCACAGTTCATTGATGTTCAAAGAGCCTTCCTCCTGACTTAATGTTCTCTGGAATAATCCTCACAGACAAGCTCAGACATGTCTCCTAGGTGAAAATCCAGTCAAGTTGACCACCACAGTCACCAACCTCAGAGACGAGGCTCTGCTGACCCTTCCGTGCCTCACCCTCCATTCTGAGTTTTTTTTTAAGATTTATTTATTTATTATATATGAGTACATTGTCACTGTCCTCAGACACTGGAAGAGGGCATTGGATCCCATGACAGATGGTTGTGAGCCACCACATGGTTGCTGGGAATTGAACTCAGGACCTCTGGAAGAGCAGTCAGTACTCCTAACCGTTGAGCTGTCACTCCAGCCCCCCATTCTGAGATTCTATCTTGTCTCAAGGGACATGTTCTGGGTTTTCAGTGCTTGCAAGGAAAACAATGACATGGAGAAAGCAGAGAGAGAAGTGTGGTGTGACCTTGAGCCTGACCCAGTTGTGTTACACGAATAAGTTTTTGTTTGAATCTTGGTGTGGGATATGGGGCTGTTCAGACTGTCCACAGCAGCTGACTGTGATTTGTATCATGCTCTAGCAGGGGTGTGATTTTTGTCAACCGAATGTAGTTGATGTTCAGAGTTCTGGGGATTCTTGAGAGGATATAAATGTAAAGACCCCCTAGAGGGCCTGTGAGGGTTGCTGTGCCCCCTGGTGCTGTCTCCAGAGCTGCTGGTTCCTGCTGTTGCTTTGCTGCTTTTGCTATTGCTAGATTGCTGATTGCTGGCTGGAGATATTCTGACTCTCCGATAGGAACTCGATGCCTATCAGCAGAAAGCAGTCTAAAGAGATCTATACCCCCTTTCTCTCGAACTTTGATTCTCTCCTACCTAGTGTTGGAGGGTTGGGAGAACCAGGATGAGGGCGAAGGCTGGTAGATGTGAGAGCCCGATAAAGTAGTGCAAAAGGCTACACCTGCCAAAGCCACTGGCTGATGGAGCCCAGCTTTGCCAGCTAGTAGTGTTCCTATCAGAGTAATTACTTGCTTGGTTAAAAGCATCGTGTCTCATTCTGCTTAAGTAGCAGATGGCTGGCGTTGGTTTCTTTTGAGTTGGGAGGAACTGGTAAGAAAAAAAGCAGCTCCTGTAGTCTGCAACAAACAGGCACGGCTGACACTTAAACCGAGGCCAATGGATTGGAAGGTGACAAGGGACTAGAATGGAGTCTGTGAGCACAGTCTCTTCTGCATTACTACCTAGGATAGCTACGTACAGAGGGAGTGTACAATAAGTCAGACAGAATGGGGACTAAACTGCTGAGTGGGCCAGGATGCAGGAAGAGATAGTGAGGTGTGCAGGACATTCATAGGCTGAAGGGGAGGGATCATCCTTGTGAGTCTTAGAGGATTAGAACCGGTGGGGGCTGGGTGAGTGGAGGGCACCCATTGCTACAGAATGCTCTCATTGCTGTTTCTCTCAGACTTCTTAGCTAAGCACACACACAGCATCTGCATGTACATTAAAAAAATCTGAGCTCACACTGATGTTTCCAACTCTGTCCATGTCGGGTGAGTCAAGTGAGATTTCTTCCCTAGGTACAGGCTTCTGCCTTCTATGTGTTTCCCTTTCATTCCAGTGTAGAGATTCCTTATCCCAGGGTGCTCTGAGACCCCTTCTGGATGATGGAGTCTTCTTTTCCAGTGGTGTGGGAAGGGCCTCCAGGTGTGTAAAATCGACCTGGTGTGCTTTGGTCTCCTCTAAGTCCTCTGCTGTCCAGTGTCTACAACCACTCCATACTGTTTCCCCACAAGGGAAAAATGATGCCTGAGTTCTCTCAGGGATGAAACTTGGCATATACACTTATTTTATGCATAGAGGGTGTTTCGTCTGCATGTAAGCACACCACTGGTGTACTGGCTGGTTTTGTGTGTCAACTTGACACAACCTGAAGTTATCACAGAGAAAGGAGCCTCCCTTGAGGAAATGTCTCCATGAGATCCAGCTGTAATGCATTTTCTGGACTAGTGATTAATCGGGCAGGGCCCAACCCACTGTGGGTGGTGCCATCCCTGGGCTGGTAGACCTGGGTTCTATAAGAAAGCAAGTTGAGCAAGCCAGGAGAAGCAAGCCAGTAAGTAACATCCCTCCATGGCCTCTGCATCAGCTCCTGCTTCCTGACCTGCTTGAGTTCCAGTCCTGACTTCCTTTGGTGATGAACAGCAATGTGGAAGTGTAAGCTGAATAAACCCTTTCCTCCCCAACTTGCTTCTTGGTCCTGATGTTTGTGCAGGAATAGAAACCCTGACTAAGACACCTGGTATCCTGAGTCCAAATGAGAGCATCAAGTCCTCTGGAGCTGGAGTTAAAAGATAGTGTGAGCTGAAATGTAGGTTCTGGGAATCAAACTTGGGACTTCTGGCTGAGCAGCCAGTTCTTTTAACCATGGGCCATCTTTCTAGCCAGCCTCATATTATTATTATTATTATTATTATTATTATTATTATTATTATTATTATTATTATTATTATTATTATTTTAAACCAAAACCCTTCAGCACATAAGTTCATATGTTTGTACTCTCTGTTTAGCTTTTACATTCTAATCCTACTTGCTTTCTTTTGGTGATTAAAAAGGCATGTGTTTTGTGAGGGATTTTTGGCATTGTTCTCTGTAAAACATGTTGGTATCAATAGATAATTGAGATTCTCTTCATGCTTGGTCTGTTGGGCAGAAGTGTTCAGGCTTTATCTTTAATTTGTTGATTGGGGTTATAAAACTCACAGTATCTGAGAATCCGAGGGACTGAAGGTGACCATGGTCCATGAGCTATAACAGTTTTCCTGAACACGTCAGGCTGATTGCAAGTCTACAGAGCTGGGTCCAAACACAAAGCCTCTGACGAGCAACCCAGCTCTCAGTCCATGGTCATGGCTTGTGTCCCTCTGGGGAGCTGGGTACCTTTTGAGTGGCACAGCAGGTGAGACGGGGCAGTGGAAATACTCACCACATAGAACTGAGCTGCTCTGTGTGAAGAGGCTGCAGACTGTGTTATTGCCGTTCCTCATCTTTCTTAGTCTCTCTGTTTCTCCCTCTGTCCCTCCCTCACTCAGGTGGAGCCTCATACAAGATAAGCACACACAACACGTTGTTGCTGCAGTAAGTATTTTATCCATGGCTGGGACAAAATAGTGGATAGAAGCAACTCAAGGAAGAGTCTGTTTCGCTAACAGTCCAAGAGTGCAGTCCACCGTGGTGGTGAAGTCACAGTGTGCGCACAGTCAGAAAGCAAGACTGTAGTTTGTCTTCAGTCCAGGACAGAAGTGGAAACTTAAGGGCTCTTTGGAAAGTTGGTTGGATGGTGTTTTGCCGGGCAAGCACCTGAAGGAACGTTTTGTTAAAGTGGACACAGGTGAAAGGCTAAGGCCAACTCCTGAAGGGACGGTTCACTGAAGAAGACACAGGAGAGAGGGTGTCCTGCTACAGCAAACACGTGAAAGGACATGTGATGGAGGATTCTTTGTTGCCAACACACATGTATTGGTCCCCCTTACATTGTGTAGTTGAGCTGCATTTGTTCAGATGCCAGAGGGAGAAATGGAGCGAAAAACTTCTGAAGGTGCATGCTGTAGTCTGCAGATGCTTCCAAGGATGCTTGGGCTGATTGGATGCACATGCTCAGGCAAGACCTGTGCTGAGGCAAGGCACGTGGAGGACACGTGGTGTTTGGAGGGGATAAATAGGACTCTACGGAGTGACTGGACTTGGCTTGCTGGGACAGCTAGCTGTGCAACGATTGTGGGTCTCTTGTCTTTGCTGATTTTCACTTCCCTGAGAGAGGCACAGCTGAGAACTTCTGGTGTTCCTGTTGGTCCCTCCTGCTGACCTGAGGCATGGCTGTCTCTAGATAGTGTCACCACTGTTGCTGACCCAGCTCTACTGAACTGGACGGCTGGTGTATCTGTGAAGTGTTTGCGAGTGGATCGAGCTGCTGCTGACCTGTGAACTGAACTGCCGATTTCCAGACAACACAGATGGGAGTTGCCCCAAAGAACCTTGCTAAACAGGGCCACTCCCTGTATCCTTTCTTATCTACTACCCCTGGTGGGTTATAAGGAAGGTTAAAGTGTTTAAGAACTGTCATTAAAAATAGAATTTGAATAAAAAAATGAAGTTACACAGGACCCCCGCCAAAGGTATGGTGCCAAGCACAATACTAAAATTCCATTTTAGTCAGCCCAATCTAGAAAGCCTCTCATCGGCATTCTAAGAGAATAACTTGAGCTGCCTAATCCCTCATGATAATGCCCAGAGGCAGGTTTCCTGGATGATTCTAGATCCTTTCTCATTGCCCATATTAATCATCAGAACCACTGAGCCTCACCCCTAGCTCTTAAACTCCCATTTGAGACCAGAAAGGGAATGACTTAGAAGGCATCCCTGGGGACACAGTGCCACTGTGGCTGTCACACAGCCATGGCAGAGGCATCCCTGGGTTTCCAGGACAGGAGAAGAAGTTGAGATAAGTAGAAAAACACAGGCTTACATGAACATGGCCTTGTAATGGTGGTGTAGGCATTGAGAAGATGCAGATGTTACAGACGGTGAGAACTGAGGTGGGTGGGAGGGAGAGAGTGAGAGAACAGGAAAGAGAAGATGAGACAGAGAGAGAGACAGAAGAGAGACAGGAGAGAGAGAGACAGGAGAGAGAGAGACAGGAGAGAGAATGAATGAATGAATGAATTGTAAAGTATATGTCTTTCCCCACAAGGATGGTGGAGTATGAAAAGAATCCAGCAGATTGGAGTAAAGATCAATTTGAAGTGTTGATTTTTATTTCCTAATTTTCTCACCAATAGGTTTTCTTGTACTTTATTCTGATATATTTAATATGAGAACACCTCCACCATTATCTTTATCTAAGTTTTTTAAGTAATCAAAACTTGGTTATAGATGACTTTTAAAAAAGGAAGACATTCCTGTAGTAGGATCAGTTGGACCCGAAATCTTGTCTGTGTGCACTGACTTCCGGTTAGGGCAGCCACCACCCAGCTGCTGTGGGGGAGCACTGAGATGGGTGAGAGTTAAAAATCAGGAGCAAAGGAAGGAATTGGGAGTCAGGGTTGGCAGGTGTGGACTTTATCTAGTGTAACCATCAGGGGGATTCAGGGAAGACTCTGAACGAGGTTGTAGCCCAAAAACAAAAACAACAAAAACCCTAAGAAGACAAAGAATATAATATAGTTATTAAACTATCGTTTGATTCAATGTACATTAAGAGCGTGACGTCTGCAGGGAAAACACTTCTCCCCTTGGGGTCCGTCCATCTCAGGGTAGGCTCTGACTCAGATGACCTGGTTGAGAAATTCTATGTTTATAACATGGTCCACATTAGAGCCAGTGCAGGCACATGGTCACACCTTAACTCTGGAGGGTTTGGAAGCTCTGACCCCACTGGCTTCCATCAGTCCCACCAGAGTATGGATGAGGTCAAGGACCACAGAGCCTACATGCTCAAAGTTTGCTCCTCAGCTTGGGGGAGGGACCACTGGGAGGTGCCACCTTGAAGAAGGAAGTCATGCTGCTGGGACAAGCCCTCCAAGGGAGTGTTAGGATCTCAGCCTTTTCTGGTTTTGCTTCTGGGAGAGACGAAGGGAGGCAGTTTCCTTTGGCTGTGTCCACTGACCGTGGTGTAGGCACAGCAGGGCCAAGCAGGCACAGACTGGAACCTTTGAAATTGCTGAGTCAGAAATCCATCTTCCCCCTCAGAGTTGAGTGTCTTCAGTGTTTCGTCACTGCAATGGAAAGATAATAAACTACTTATCTGAATTATGCTATCTCATTGCTCTATAACGTACCTGTGGTGATCTCTTCCACTCTTTTGCTAAGTGTGCAGATGGGCCTCAAATCTTGCTTGGCTCTGTGACTTTGCCATCAGTCCGGTGGCTGGGCATGTCATACAGCAGGATGGGGACCCAGTGGCTTACACTGCATTGCCCTGTCTGTTCATCCAGCTACTGTGTTGGTGACATCATCATATGCTCTACGTAAAAGGCACCAAAGACTGTTATTACTACTTAGCAATGAGAACCTTTTCCTGTCTGTGGGAAGCACTGAAGAGCAATGACCCAAACTACTTTCAATGCCCCCCCAAACCTTCATGTGGGAGGAATCATGAGACCTGTTTAGTTTGCTCTGACTGCAGGTTTCATCTGTTTTCTTGCAAACGACCACTCATGGGCATGCTATCTCGAACAGGGGCAGGATAAACAAGGGTTTGCAGGGACTATAGTAAACGGACCTAGATTCTTTGGAATTTGGACCCAGAAGTGGTGATGCTGGGACGTATAGTCGTGTTTTACATTTTTCTTTCTTTCTTTCTTTTTTTTTGAGTAGCCTCAGCACTAACCTCCATAGCCGCTTTATTAATTAATGCGCCAAGTAACAATGTTGCCCTATCTCCTTGCCAACATTTATTACTTTTTCTTAATGATAGCCATTATGACTGTAGTGAGGTCGAATAGCAGAACAATTTTGATTTACATTTCCCTGAAGGGTAAGAATATTAAAGTTTTTTTTTTCTGTGTACCCATTGGCCATCCGTACTTCATTTGAAAAGTGTCAGTTCCGTTCACTTGCCCGTTGATTGGCTGAATTATTTTCTCTTTTGCTGTTTGATTTTTTTTCTTTGAGCTCCATCTTACACTGAGCATTAATCCCTGACCATGGGATTTTTTTTTTTCTGTGCAGCTAACAAAGACTTACCCATACCCCGCTCCTTTAAGGCTGAGTCTCTTTACTCTGGGGATTGTTTTGCTTGCTGTGCAGAGCTTTGCTATTTAGATGTAGCCATTTTAGGTGTCTGAGTATTTTGCCTGCAAGTTTATGTGTGTCACATGCATGCAGTGCCAAAGCAGGCCAGGAGAGGGCAGCGAATCCCCTGGAAAAGGACTCGTGCTTAGTTAAGTGAAAAGATGTGGGTGTTCTGTAGGAGCCTAACAGTGAAAGGCCCCCAAAGCCACTTAAAGACCTTATTGCCTAGCAAAGAGGAAATGTGACTCCCACCCTGGAACTGGGCAGAGCCTATTAGGCACAGGCCATCTTAAGGGGGGTTGAACTTGATGAGAAGATGAAGAAGATTATTCACATCTCCTAGGATGTGAATAATGGAGCCAGGGAGTGAAGGTCTCCCTCCACCTTTCCCAGAGTGGCTGTGAGGTTGGAGGAGGCCCAGGAGGTGTGGAGATAGGCCTTGGCCGGCTAGAGCTCCATTTCTACTGGGATGGTTCTGTTCTGCAAGGCTGCATCCTGGTGCAAACCTGAGAGAAATTATTTCAGGATGATGTTTGCTGTAGCAGCAAACCATTTGTCTTATAAAGGAAACTTGACTGAAAAACATGGTTTACCAGATTTTAAACAGAGACACACTTAAACTTAACAACACAATGTTCTCATGATT
Source organism: Micromys minutus (assembly GCF_963924665.1). Lineage (NCBI taxonomy): Eukaryota > Metazoa > Chordata > Mammalia > Rodentia > Muridae > Micromys > Micromys minutus. Next base: position 95,512,884 of record NC_137969.1, read on the forward strand.
GCTTTAAGACTCATGAGCCTCCACAGAAACAAAGCATCCCCCCTATAAATGTTGTCCACAGAGTAATTTTCAAATTCAGTGGAACAGAGATTTGAATAGTGTAATGCAGTATGAAAGGAAACTGGGCTTGGCATTCCTTTAAATTATCTGGGACAATTCCAGCATTTACAGATGCAGTAAATTCTGAGGATTTTCTTTCTCCTTCACAGAGTCAGTAACGAAATGGTAGCCTCAGCCTCGGCAGCAGTAGAGCTTCTTGCTGTCTCCCTAAAGAGCTGGGAGCCATCCAACTACAAGCTGATTTTCTGTTGGTTGCTGGCCACACACTAGTGACCTGCTTTGTGTTTTATGGGCCATCTGCAGACCCCACGGTGCTGTGCGCTCTGTCTGCTTTGAGATCTTAAGACATAGGAGGGGTTGTTTGAGGTTCTCACACAGGAACTGTTTTATGTCATGAAGATCCAGGAGACAGAATGGGATGCACCTGGAACTGTACACAGATGACAGACAAACAGATACACATATAAAGTCAGAATACATACACACATCCATGCACACAAACACATATCCACATATCCACACACACATACACATACATGTGTAGACACACAAACACAAGCATACGGGTAAAAACAGATACACACACACAAAGACAAGTATACACAGTCACACAGAGGTACAGAGATAGCCAGAACACACATGCACGCACGAGCGTGCACACACGCGCACACACACAATCTCTCTTTCATCCACAGAGACACATTCTCTCTCTTCTTTTTCCTCTAGTTTTCTCTTTCTCTTTTTCTCTCTTTCACTCTCTCCCTCTTCCTCACTTTTCTCTTCCCTTTCCCCCTTTCCCTTGTCTTCTCATCTCTCTCCTTCCCCTTCCCTACCTCTTTCCTCCCTCTTTCCCCTCTCCCCATCTCTCACCTCTGTCTCCCTCCTCCCCTCATCTCTTTTCTTCCTTTCCCCCTCTCTCCTCCCTCCCCCCACATTGCTCTACTCCTTTCTCCCCTATCTCTCTCCTTCCTCCCCCATCTCTCTCCTTCCTCCCCCATCTCTCTCCTTTCTCTCCCCCATCTCTTTCCTCCATCTCCCCCATCTCTCTTCTTTCTCTCCCCTTTCTTTCCCACTTCTGTATGTCTGTTGTAAAAGAAGCGCAAACCCAATTTTCACTCGGTGGTACTGCTCACTGCCACTGTCCTGAAACCAGCCTCCAAACATTTTGGGGATGGCTGGAGATTTTTCTCAGTGGTTAAGAGCACTGGCTGCCCTTGCAGAGGACCGGGATTTGGTGCACAGCTCCCACATGGTAGCTTGCAACCATCTATAGCTCTAGTTCCAGGGAATCTGAGACCCTCTTGTGGCCACATCTTGTGGCATAAACATTCATACACATAAAATAAATACATTTATTAAGAACTCATTTTCTACCTCCACCACTACATCCAGATACCATGAAGGAAAAGTGAAGCGTTGCAAAGCTTCTTACCATTTCGAACTCCGAGTCTAGATAATAGATGTGAAGATATCATTGTGCATATGGAAATCAGCCTGAAATTTCTGATTATGGCCTATACACATAATTTAAAAGAGCCAATAATAAGAGCTATTTCACGTCTTAGTTGACCACCAGAATGCCATTTCCCTACCAAAAGAACCTCCTTTCTTCTATTTCTTCTGCCGTATGCCCCTCGCTATAAATAATATTCTATTCTATAAAATAGAAACATGGGCTAGTTCTTGTTCTCATGAAGCAGCTATTAGTTTTCTGTGATATTTAAGGATTTTTAGTTCACTCATATATATTCAAATACTCATTTTAAAGATTTATTTATTTTACATGTGTGAATGTTTATCTACATGTATGAGTGTTTACCTACATGTATGAATGTGCACCATGTACATGCAATGCCTACAGAGGCCAGAAGCAGCTTTGGATGCTCCTTGGAACTGGAGTTACAGACAACTGTGAGCCATGAGGTGGGCTCTGGGAGAGCAGTGAGTGCTTTTAACCGCTGAGCTGACTCTCCAACCGCTCATGTATTTCTTAAATTAGAATCTGACATTAAAATGTTCAGGCTTTCCCAAAATAGCACAAGATCCGTTGAGTTTTGAAAAATAAAACCTACATGACATTTCCAGTCTGACAGGTAAGGTTGGTTGTCAACTAGACGGGAGCTAAGTATGTCGAAAACTCTATACCTCCAGTTCTGGATTCGAAGGCATTCTCAGGGAAGATCGACCTGTGGGCTGGGGACTGAACGGGAAGACTTATCCCGGCCTGATAGAAGCGGTGTCCTACAAAGGGGCTCTGGTGAAGAAAAGCATTAGAAGAAGGGGGGAGCTCGGGAAACACCAGCTAGACTCTTCTTGACTGGGAGGATGGTACCTGCAGACAGCCAGCTTCCAACTCCTGAAGGATCTGCACCTATGAGGAGCTTTAGGCCTTTGTCCTCAGGATGATGTGGTATAGTTGACTCTTCATCTACTGGGTTTTGCAGCTTAAGAATCTTAGGTCTGAGCAGACAAGATGGGGCGACTCTGATCCTCTGAGCTGATATATTGTCGTTTCTGTCTCTCTAGAGAAACCCTCTTCATCTTACAGGGAAGTGTCATGATGTGAGCCCATGGCTGTTTATTTACGACCTGGGTCCTTCACAGACACACAATCATGTAAGACCCACATGTTTCAAAATATGTTGTCAGTCTTCTCGGTTTTCTCTGTTGCAAGATGCTGAGACTTTAAAGAGCTCAATTCCAAAGCTACGCAGTGACTTGGAATAAGCAAAGCCAGTCCTCACACTGAACACCAACCTCCCCCAGTGTTTCACATGTACCAGAAAGATCACTGCAAGTGTCCTTGTCATCTGCCCTCACCGTGATCTGAAGACGGCATGACGGCCCTGCCCTGAGAGTATGATTTTAATAGGTGCTGAGACCTTTGGGATGTACTTAGACATGGGGACTCTGTCTCAGTGAAGGATCAATGTCGTCCCTACAAGAGCAGGCTAGTTATACTGAAAGCCAGTTGGTATGCACCAGGCCAACCTATCGTTCTCTGGCTCTCTCTACCCCAATCCCTGCTACTTGTAGAGCATCACGTGGTTCTCACTACAGAGTGTCTGATGCTAGTATTTCCGGTCTTCTAGAATCATGAGCCTGCTTATTTTTGTTTTGAAGGGAGGGTCCCACTTTGTAGACTAAAATGTATCTATCTATCTTAGGTTTCCAAGTACTGTGGCTATTGGCTTGTACTATGTGACCAGCCAACCTCTTTTCTTCAGAACCTGTCCAGTCTCAAGTATTTTATCACGGCAACACATGATATATTAAGGTGAATTTTTAGATGCCTCTAGATATTAATGGCACACGTTACTTTCTTCTTGCAAGAACATTTTGGCCAAGGGAATTCTGTGTCCACAGAAGTACGTGTAGCACCCCACGAGGGGGTTGAATGGACAGGAGGATCACCGTCTTCTGATGGAGGCAGGGAGCCCAGATTCTAAATGGATTTGTGAGCAAATAGGATGTAGCCAACCTCCAAATGCAGAATGTTTTCAGGGCCTGCACTCATGATGACATTGAAACTCAGGCAGGTAGCTGGAGGGGAAGGCCTTATATAACAGAGGAACGGCACTTTTTCTCACCTTTCTTTTACCTTAGCATGAGAGTTCTGTGCATGATGATTACCTACCTCCAGGCCCAAAGCAACATGGTCTCCTCACCTCCAGGGCTGTGCAAGTGGAGGCTCAATGGAAACTGCAGCTTGACTGGAGTTTAGATCTCTCCTAAATCTGGTGGTAGATCCTACGGTATACTGCCATGGTGTGGAGTGGTGACCGTGGTACTACTGTGTATACTTTCATGGTGTTGAGCGGTGATAGTGGTCCTACTGTGTACTGTTACAGTGTTGAGCAGTGACAGTGGTCCTACTGTATACTGTCACAGTGTTGAGTGGTGACAGTGGTCCTACTGTATACTGTCACAGTGTTGGGCAGTGACAGTGGTCCTACTGTATACTGTCACAGTGTTGGGCAGTGACAGTGGTCCTACTGTATACTGTCACAGTGTTGGGCAGTGACAGTGGTCCTACTGTATACTGTCACAGTGTTGGGTAGTGTTAGTGAGGACCCATTTAGCATGGGGCCAGTCACCATTACATAACCGCAAGAGAAGCAAAGATACTCCAGCACGCTCAGGTTTTGTAGGTTACATATGTTTTAAATCCAGACATTAGAAACAGATTTCATTCACCCTGGAGAATTACATACAGCGTGACTTGGTTTCCCCTTCACTCCTCCCTCAACACTTTCTAGACCCATCTTACTGCTACAGTCTCCAGACTTTGTGCTCTCTTTTCCCTCTTAGAACCCATCAATCCCAACCGGTGGACCCCAGTGGATGTGCGGTCCACCCACTGGAGAACAGTCGATCTATACACCCTCAAAGAACACTGACTCTCCCCTCAAAGTCATCAACTGCCCATAGCTTCCCAGTTTGGGCCGGGGCTGTGAGTCTCTTCCTATTCCAGATGGGGGTGTTGACCTGCCTTGATCTGTGGAGGTCACCACAGCTGTAGTGCATTCATGAGATCAGTGGCCCTGTTGACATCTTTGGCTTATGGTGGGACCATCACTCTGTAGCCCTCATGAAAACAGAGAAATACCTGAATTAAGGCAGACTTATAGCTATTTGATACTGCTCACATTTAAAATACATAATAAATTAATAATAATAATAATAATAATAATATTTTCGGTATGTCTCATATATACAAGACAAGCATTCTACACCCTGTTCCCAGCCTTTGAGGTAGATAGATGGGACTGAAGGGAACTAGGTCAAGAAAATCTGAAGGCTGGGGGTGGGAGTGGGAGTGGGGAGAGGGGGGGGAAGAAAGAGGCCGAATCTTCATCCTAGAGCTGCTAAAGTTGAAAGACCCTGTGTGTCAGAGAGGCGGCCTATACACCTCCTCCTTGCCTTGAAGCCTTCCTCTGTGAGTCCCCCACTCCGTGACCTTCATTCCCACAGTTGACTGTGCAGGTAGAAGAGGGAGATGTCTGGGCCTGGTTTCTTAAGGTCCAGATGTGCTTCATTTCCAGCTGACCCCTTGCTTGGGGACACACAGCTGGCTGTGAATGGCCAGCTGACAGTTGTCCAAGGGCCAGTGGAGGCCAAGCCTGTTTCCACTTGGCTTTTTACTGTGCTCTAGAAAATCATCCCCCGCCCCGCCCCCTGGGATCCAAATTTCTTCAATTCTGTTTTCCTTGTTGAGGTTTCCTGTTGCTCTTTCCTTGTTAGTCTTTGATGTTTTTATAGCCTCTGGGAGAAGCTCCTCCTGGACTGTCTGCCCCTCTTGGTAGAGCTCTCTGTTTTCCTGTTTCCCTGGGTCCACCCACTTCTTAGTTATGGGGTGCTTCTCAGCACACAGTAGAAAGGGTCTGGTTACTGGTTAGAGATAACTGCCTCACCACATGATGCACAAGGGTGTGGCTGTTGCTTCAGGTGCACCGATTCTTTATATGTAGGTGGATAATAATCTGGTATAATCTTGATAGAGATAGAAATGCACTTCAAGAAACAAAACAAAGTGTATACTGAGAAGAAAAAAGTTGTGTGTGTGTGTGTGTGTGTGTGTGTGTGTGTGTGCACTGCAGGCTTCTGTGCATACGGGAGGGATCTGAATTAACAGTGTTGACAGAGAGCCCACTGTGCTCTCCGAGGGCATGCCTTCAGAGTTACCACAGTGTCTGTACATCTAAGACTTTTTAAGTTGGCACCTGTGGCTGCAAACAGAGGGTCTGAAGCCAAGATTTCCCAGGGACAAAGGAAAGAAAATGTACTGGGGCTTTGGAAAGAGTTTAGGTCCTTCTGAGGCCATGTGTGTTCTGAGGAAGCTAACTCACTAAATGGACAGGAATCGGACCACCTAGATCACACTGATGGGCCAAGGCAGTTATCCTGGCAATGGAGGGTCACTCCTGTTGACATTTGTCCCTTCCCATCAGTTCTCGTGTTGTCTTCTGAGTGCTCCTTATCACAGCACTTGGGACAATCTGCTCTTTATCAAGATTGGTGTCAAGGTTAAGAGTATATTGTGAGAATGCTGTACAGAGATGTCTGAGATGGAGGGATAGGTGGACACAGACCCATGCTGTCCTGGCTGGTTTTGAGTCAACTTGACACAAGCTGGAGTTCTCACAGAGAAAGGAGCCTCCCTTGAGGAAATGCCTCCATGAGATCCAGCTGTAAGGCATTTTCTCAACTAGTGATCAAGGGGGGGAGTAGGCCCAGCCCATTGTGGGTGGTGCCATCCCTGGGCTGGTAGTTCTGGGTTTTATAGGAAAGCAGGCTGAGCAAGCCAGGGGGAGCAAGCTAGTAAACAACATCCCTCCATGTCCTCTCTCTGCATCAGCTCCTGTCTCCAAGTTCCTGTCCTATGTGAGTTCCAGTCCTGACTTCCTTTGGTGATTTTAGGTCTTGTGTTCCTAAAAATGACTGATGGGGTTTTATATCACGAATAGACTAACAAACCTTAGATAGCAGCTACCATGAGTCACCAGGACTTTGGGAAGGAGAGAAAGGAGAGTGCCACCAAGACAAACAGGGAAGGGACTGGAAGGAAAGGCCAAGGTTCCGTAGAAGCAGAATTGGGGAAGTGTTTTCAGGTTCAAGACCATTGTGCTTGGAGGAGTCAGAAGAAAGCTGGGGTGTAGATGAAAACACTTTAGGGTGCTGTCTATGAAGACACATTTCTAGCATGGACCAAAAAGCCCAGTACTCTGGGGAATAAACCCTGCACAGTGTAAAGATTTCTGTATTCTCTGTGGAAATTCCCCGGGGATGCCACTATTTCTCAGCTGTGGAGTCGAACTGAGCATTGTGGGATGCTGTCAGCACCTACAGTCTCTCCTCTAGCCCGCAGCACCTCCTGACTGAGCTTGGAGGGACTGGACCCTCTTCTGGGGCCCTCCACGTGTCCAAGTGACCCCATGTTCTCTGGAACACTACTTGGATGCCAGGTTGTTCCAGGAGTTGCCAAGGTCTGAGACTGCCTCCCATCAATCTTCATCTTGTGAAATCTTGGTTCCCTATGTTAACAGTATTCAAAGGTGACAGGACTCTTGAGAGGTGACATGTAGATGGAGACCACTGGCTATTACTGCCCTCATTAAAGGACTCATGCCAGTCTGGATCATTTTTAATTAGGTCTCTCAGGAGACTTCCTAGAGGAAAGCAGGTTGGTATGAGAGGGAGCTGGTCCCTCCCTGGGGTTTTCTGTGTTACTGTCTCAGTCTCTCCACCTCACTGTCTCTGCACCCCCCAAACACGAATGTTCTTTACCATGAGGCCCTTTGAACTGTGATCTAAATAACCTTCTTCTCTATAAAGTTTCTGAATTCAGGTTCTTTGTTATAACAACATAAAACAGACCAGAACAGGAGCAGAGAGATTCTTTGCTTTCCTTTTGATATCACAGTTTGGAGGAGAAGCAGGCATGGATAAAGCAACATGTGGTTTTCCCTATAACTTCTGACTCTTTGGGGAAACTACACAGCCTGGAGTTCCCTCCACCTTCCTTAGTGTGGGATTGCATTGGTAGCCTCGATGGCTGTCCCCACCGATTGCTCAGCGGTGGACCCTGCCATCTTGTTCTAAGCACCTCTCCCTCCTGTGATCCTGGACCTGACAATGCCCCCTTTCCAGCCGAGCTCTCTATTCAGAGAAACCAGATCTGAGGAGGCCACTGACAGAAAGCTGCTCCCTAGAGCAGCACTTGGCTTGGTTTTGCTTGATACCTCAGGTCATTTAGATACTTCTGTGTCCCCTCAAGATAGAGAAGAAATGTCCCCATCAAAGTGGGCATAAACACTGGTGGGGATTCAGGACAGTTCCTTTCCATAGAGTGCCTCCAGATTAGCTAGGGAATGTCAGTTGGAGAGAGCGACTCACATCATTTCTGAGGACTTAATTTTTAAGAATCAATCTCTGTACTATAAAGTCACATGGTTTGAGAGCACTCTGTAGAATCTGAACCAGGATGCTGATTCCCCACTCCTATGTGTGATTTTACACAATGTCTTCAAAGAGTTGGATCTCTCCCCTTGAATCCTGGCTGGCCCCACATGTGACTCTCCTGAAACCAAGAGGTGGCAGCAGATGTGACACTACTTGGCGTCCACAACAAAGCAGGAAGAGGCTGTGCAGCTGTTCCAGGGTTCTCCTGGGATTTTTCACTAGGCAGGAAGCCACATGGAGGAAATCCAATCACCAGACTGCCACAAGGGAGAAGATCCACAATGTTTCTGGGTCCGTGGTCCAGCTGAGCTCCCTGTGACACCTAGGCTCATCTGCAGCCCATATGCTAGGCATCTTGGATGTCCACCCAGTGGGGTCTCCAGATGTCCAAAGCCCTGCGTCAACATCCGACTCCAACCCAATGGGAAACCGAGGGAGCATGGTTCAACTTAGCCATTTCCAAATTCTTGAATCACAAAATCATGGACTAAATAAAGTGGCCACTTAAAGCTTTGGGAAATCATTTGTTACACAGGCATGCCCCAGAGTCAGCTTCCTGGAGAGGGTGGGCACTGAGTGAGTTAAATCCTGCTGTCCCTCTGTGGTCACCAGATGGAGACTCAAGCTGGACTTTCCAATGCTGGATGAGGACGAACTGGCTGTCAGGCCAGCTCATGGTGCCCCCCAGGTGACCATGTAGCATTGGGTAGCCTGGTCTATGGCTACAGACCCAGCCCACGTTGTGCTGCATGACACCTAGGTCCTGCTCAGAAATGTTAGTAGTTTCACTAAATGATGTTGAGGAAAGGTGAAAAACCATGAAGAGGGGCTTTGAGTTAAACTTAAGATTTAGGAATGAGACAAAGAAGCAGCTGTACCCCCAGCTCCAGCTCTCCTGCACCCCCAGCTCCAAGGCCAACTCTCCAGCACGGCCCTGGCAAAGGGCAGGAACAGGTAGGTCTCCCACTCTTAAGCCCTTATGAAGGGAACTTCACTGTGCTGCCTATGGATATCAACATGACCCCAGGTGGCAGCACAGCTTAGGGACATCCACATGTGGATGCTTTCAAAGAGCATTAGGGTCTGGAGACCACAGTAGATATTTACTGAAATGCTGTGACCAGACCCACTCTCCAGAGAATTCCAGTAGCTCTGCACAGGTTTTACAACCTGACTTCCGACAGTTTTGATCTTGTGGAACAATTTGGGTTCTTATTACCGTTTTAAAGTTTTCCTCTTTGACAGGAAATTAAGCCAAAAGTTCAGAAGGGCTGGCTCCTATGCTGTTCCATTGTCCCTTCTGTGATGTTCTGAGACCTGGGGACAGGGTTGGGCCATTGACCTGCAATTTGGTCTGGGCATCCCAGGCCAGTTAGCTCTGAATTCTGAAGAGTTGTGGATTTCTGTGATAGTGTGTGTGCTGTGGAGTGAAGCTTCCTTCACAGGGAGTGAGATTACCTGTCAGTAGAAGGGTAAGTATCTAAAGTGAACCTTTGGGTTACACTGGCTTAGGGTCTGTGAGCACAAAACCAGCCATAGGTAGCTGGCTAGACTTCCAGGCTGGGTGAAAACAATATGAATATATAATACTCACACGTGAAATTCTCAGATACAACAATAAAGGGAATGTTAAGCAATAGGCTTCAACCTTTTCTCCTGTTTTCAAAACCACAGTCTTGGAGCCACAAGACCCTTCTGAATTCACTGGCGACCCGTCACAGTCTGCTGTCAACTTGATATAAGACTAGAGTCAGTCACCTGGGGAGAGGGAACCTCAACTAAAGAATCACCTTTTCTTTATTGCCTTGATGTAGGAACGCTCAGCTTCCTGGACTAGCTGTATAAAAACGGTGGCCGAGCAATCCAGAAAACCGTGCTCCTCCATCCTCTCTGCTTCAGCTTTGTGCATGAGTTCTTTCCCATGAACCTCATCTTAGGAGGAAGGGGCTGGGGACAGGGGCAAGTCTGGCATTGCAGCCATGGCCACTTGAGCTGGGAGCCTGGCTTTCCTACTCCTCACCAGTGTGACTCTGGAACCTCAGTGGTGCACCATAACCTGAGAGCATGAGATGAGAAAAATCCTCTCTCCCACAAGTGGCTTCTGGTCATGGCATGAATCACAGCAACAGAAAGCAAATTGGAACGGCTGCTCGGCCTGACCTTCCTGTTCAATGTGCCCAGCTTGGAGCTCTCAGGCACATGTTGAAGACAGAACTTTTTCCAATGGGTCACCGATACGCTCCATAAAGCAAACAGAAAATTTTCATAAGGGAGGTGTTGATGAAACGAACATGTTCTTGTGTCTTGAAGAAAGCCGAGGAGACTTGAGTTATGCCCCTTATTGGTAACAGGGCCTGCGCTGCAGCAGGATGCTGAGACTCTGCCTGCCCGTCATACACATCGGAGCCAAGCCTGTGCTGTGGACCAAGGAGTCTGGGAGGAAAGGCACAGGCCCTGAAGCCAGCCCTGTGCCCACATGAGACTGGGAAGGAAGCAAATTAAGATGCATCTTTCAAGGAACCGAGCATCCTCTCCCTGTGGATGGATCATCTGAGCGGTCATCTCAGGAGGAAGGGGCTGGGGACAGGGACAATGGTGCATGCTGAGGTCAGGGTCTGTCTTCTGCATTTCCCAGCATCCTCTGCATGGTGGCCCAGTGATGGCAGCAACCAACCAACAAGTCTGGCATTGCAGCCATGGCCACCTGAGCTGGGAGCCTGGCTTTTCTACTCCTCACCAGTGTGACTCTAGATGTTTAACCTCCCAATACCTTGGGACCCTCCTCTATCAGTTGTGGTTGGTTACTTGCACTTGGTGGAATTGTTAGAATGATTAATTTCAGAGACACTCTGTTAGCTCTTGGCTTTGGAAAGCCGGGTCGTACCTGTGACCTTCTACCGTCCCCAGAGGCAAGGGACCGTGTAAGCCACTGGGCTCTGAGCAGGTGTGGCAGTCAAAGGCAGTGAAGTGTTAGCAAGAACAGATACAGAGACCAAAGTCAATGAACTTCTCTTCAAGAAGTATATTTTCTTAGTGAGGAGGCAAAGTAGGCATCCTCTTCCAGACGTACAAAAGGCATCGGACTGTGGACAATGTTCATCCATTGTCTGCCCAGCTTTTCCTCAGAGTATGAGTCTTAGGCTAAAAAAGCCAGGAGGATTCAGTGTATAAAGGCAGTTAGTTGGGTGTGGAGACCAAGACTCTCAGTTTTCATTCAGACTTCATTGCTCCGGGCATGCGCACCAGGCATGCTCACCAAGTGCTTGGATTTTAAAAGATGGAGCTTTTAGCCATCAAAGCATTAGGGCCCATCTTACTCAGACTCCGTGGAACCACGACGATGACTCCTTAGAGGGAAATCCCATCTCTTCTTCCTTCCAAGGCAGTGGAGCAGGACATGGCGGTGCCATCCTCTCCTCTGAGTTTCAAATATAAACTTGCTTAATCTCCCTCGCGTGGCCATGAGTGGTCACGGGGGACTCTTGGCCTTTGAGACGCCCGGTCTGTCTGGGTGATTGGCAGTTTAAGTTTCCAGAGGCTGTGGTAGCTCCTGTGGGTCTATGAAGGACTCCAGGAGGAAGGCAGAGCAGGAATTTTCTGCGGATTAGTTTTGTCTCGGGTGCATTTCCATCGGTATGAGGTTACAGGCTGAGTGTCAGCCAATAAGACGCTCCAGATACCCGACTCCTTAGAGTCTCAGCCTTCCTAATTTTTGTAACTCTTTAATACAGTTCCCCATGTTGTGATCCCCAACAATAAAATTATTTTTGTCAGTACTTCATAACTTTAATTGTACCATGACTATGAATCATAATGTAAATAAATACCTGTAAAAATGTCCTTCAACCCCCCCCCCCCAAAGGGGTTGCGACCCATAGGTTGAGAGCCAGTGGCTTAGCAGAAGCCATGTTCTTTAAAAGCAGGCTGATTCCAGGGTGAGGAGATGTGGGGGATGTGGGGATTAAGAGGAATGCTAGAGCCTGTGGGTCCTTCTGGGAGATTCTGGTACTTCCCCCCAGCATTCTGGAAAATACTTTATCATGTTATTGATTTCTGCTTTCTCTTGAGTGGGGAAATGCCTTCAGCCCTGCCTGTTAAATTGTGGTCAGCCTTTGTTCAAGCACAAAGAGCCCCAAGTGTCTCCTCGATTTCTACACCCTTTCATTCCGCCTAGAGGACTCCTTTGAGGACTCCAGGTGTGAGGGCATTGGTGAGAAGTTCTGTCACTGAGGAAGAAGCCAAACTTTCCAGACAAGGATAGAGTGACCCTCTCCCTCTATGACAGATGAGATGCGTGCGTGGCTCCTCTGATCAGACAAAACCCTCCCACTTCGACGTTCTTCCAGGCTATTGATTGCCAGGAGGTGGGATGTGTTTTAGAAAGCATCTGGAATCAGACAATTAGTTCCTGCTTAATGCAGAATGTCAAAACAAGGCCACTGAGTCGCTAATGGATCAACGGAGTCATGATTTCCTTTGCATGACTAGCTGTGCACAGAGGCCAATGGGAGCCATAAAACAGCAGAAAAAGTTAAAAAAGTGGAGGCCAAGATTTATTAACCCTGCTGCCTGGTAGTGTGTCGCAGACCCATTTACTTCCTAATAATGGCTTTCTTTTCTTTGTTTTTTTTTAAGGCAGCCACTCAAAGAGAAAGCTGTGAGCGTCAATAGAGAAATTATGTGTTTACTGTAAGTGGATGGTGTTGTGTGTCAGGTACCAGAACTCCTAGGTCATAAGGAGGTTCAGTGAGAGTATGGAACATAAAAATAGTTGCAGCCAGCATCCGTTAGAAAAGGGGGTCTGACTAATTCCTACAGGCAGCTAGAGATAGCTGCTTCAGGGCGGGAGGGTGATTGGATGTAACAGTCTTCAGAGTCTGCCCGGGGAGACTGCAGAGTTCAGGCATTGATGTCTGCCAGTCGGGAATGTGTGTATAAGGTCACCCTGTATGAACTTTGTTAAGGGGTGTGCGACCTAGGGTCTGTCTCTCTGATGTCACGTAGACTGTGCAGATGGGATGAGGTTGGGGACGCAGCAGGGGTCATGCTTTTTAGCTTTGGATCTTGAGTGGTAGACTTCACTTCTGAGGTCAAACAAGGGCCCAAAATGGAGGAAGATTAATCGAAGGCCAGACTCAGACAATCTTGATGCCAGGGTGGGTGCTCCCCACCTCATGTATCTGTGTGTGGGTGCTCCCCACCTCATGTATCTGTGTGTGGGTCCTCCTCACTTCGTGTATCTGGTCTGTTCTCTAGAAGCCAGAGGGTTTTCTCCTGGCAGTGGGAGGCTTCCTTATGACGTGGTCAGGCCTAGATTCTGGGTGAGGCCCTGGAGGGAATCCTGCTTAAATGCTGGGGTTGCTCCACCATTTGGTGCTGTAATGCTGGATGCAGCTACTTGGGTTCTTCAGCAGCGGGAGTGGGGTGTGGGTGGGGGTGGGGGCCCTCTGGTAGGATGAAGCCCCTCCCACAGCAGTGACAGAATCTACTCAGTCTCCTGCATTGCTCATGCTCACCACCCCAGATCGGTTCCGTGCACGTAGGTCATTGTCTTCAGCCCATGCGGAGGAAGCTCATACTGAGCCATCCAGTGAGTGTTACTCAGATTAAGGCACATGCTGACTCTATCAACTCTAATTTAAGACGAGGAAGATGAAACTGGTGGCTAGTCCTCACTACAGTGCTCGACACAGCTCTTCTCCCTTCTCCTCTCTCACCCCAATTCCCATCCACATGGTTCTTGGCTCAATGCTGGAGGAACCCAATATTAAGCAAGGGTGAATTCCAGCATCACCGTAAAAGATTCACGCTTGGTGGGAGGAATGACACTGTTGAATCATGTCGGAAGCAGAATGCGCATGCACTTACGGGGAGCAAGGCGCCATGGGTTTGAATCTTAAGATGCTTTTGTGTAAGTGGCACAGAACCACCTGCATGGGTTGGCCACGTGCTGTGCAGAAGCAAAAATCCGTGTGTGCTTCACCTCCAAAAGCGCAACCTTTTATTTAGTTTATATTCATTTATTTCGTGTGTGCGTGTGTGGGCGCATGGTGTGTGTGTGTGTGTGCGCACACGCACACATGTAGAGGTCAGAGGACAAATGTGTGGGATCGAGTTCTCTCTTCTATCTTGTAGGTTTAGGGAATTGAACACAGGCCATCAGACTTGGCAGCAAGCACCTTTTCCCACCAGCCTTCTTGTCAGCCTCATTACTTTTAATGGTTTGCTCTTACTTTCTGGCCTCTGGCCTCTCTTTCTCTCTCCCTCCCCCTCCCTCCCTCTCCCCTTTCTTCCTCCTCTCTCTCTCCCCACCCCATTGTCCATCTCCCTGTTTCTATCCCAGTCTCATCTGTGTGCTTTCTCTGAAGATGCCCGGAATTGCCGGTGTGACCAGACTGCATGCTACCCTTTCTCAGGTTCTACAGAGGGTTGACTACAGCCCTCAGAGCAGTGTTGGACGGGGAGGATGATGTTAGCTGTAAGTTCCATAGATGCCTGTTGTTAGTCTGAGGACACTGGCTCATTCTTAGTTTATTAAAGGTTTCTTCTTCTTTTAAAGAAGTCTATTTGTTAGGTATGCCAAATGAACATTTTGTCTCTCTTGAGACAATCCATGGCCCTTGCTCTTTTGGCTTGTTTATACAGTTGGTTCTACTGATTGCTGACTGAGCTACAGACTAACGTTGTACTCCTGGGATATTAATCTCCCATATTGCTGACTTTAATATAATTTTTTTTTCTAAATTTTGCCTTCAAATTTTCCAATCATGGGACTCCTTCTAGCCACAATCCAGGGTTGTCTTAGAGTTCAGCTTGTTTGTCTCAGTTCCCTTGGAGTTTAATGTGTTCTGTCATCTGATGTCTGATACCCTGAAAACTATTCTTTCATATATATTGTTCATTTAAAAATATCAGTTCAGGAAGGCAAGTGGATTCAATCCCGATTCCTCATCTTGGCAAGAATTGTGAGCAGAAGGAAATGATTTTAAGGGTGAAAGATGATGAATTATGTTCCATTAAATGAAAAATCAGTGTTCTGCAAATGACACCATTAACCGCACCGAGAGCTCTCCCAGAGAAGGTACAGTTTTCCTTATAGAAACAGCTTCTAGAGGCTTTGTCTATTGTCATTTCATCATCAACATCACATGTCCCACCAACCCTGCCTCACAGTTGAAGGTTCTGTCCTCAGCTGGTACAGCTGTTCAAAGAGGCCCTGGAAACCAGAGGAACTAGGTTCCTGAGGTCCTGTTCTCAAGGGACATATGTTTTCCAGGACTTCTGTGTCTCCCTTTGCCCCTTTCTCCACTTTCTGGCTGCCATGGTGTGAACTGCTGTTCTCTACCACACTCGCCCCCACAGGATGCACCGAACCCCCAGAAGCTATGAGTCATAGTATATCCCCACCCCTAAGATGGACAGAACCCTTAGATGCTGTGAGTCATAATCTATCCCCTTAAAGTGCTAACGTCAGGAATTTTGTCTCAGTGACAAAGTCTGAAACGGTTTGAGAAAAGTAAGTTTGTTGTGACAAACCAAACCATGTGGTCATAAACCTCTGGGACAATTGTGTAGGAGGAATTTGGAAGAGTTTATGTGCATAGCTGTGCACACAATGCTAATGGGAACTCAAAAGACAAGAATGCTGGTGGAGGTGGTTAGCTAAGTGTCCTTAGGATGCTTCAAGATGGAACTAGGATCTTCTAGAAACTGGATAGAGACTGTGTCATGTTCTGGCAAAGAATGAGCTACATTCTATCCTGGGGCTTTGTGAAAGGCTGAACTTAACAATGGTGGACCATTTGTTTGATAGAGAAGGTATTAAAGCATTCTGGTAGTACGGTTGTGGCAGGGCTGCTATTGGCTGCTTTCAGACAAACTTACAGTGAGAATTAGGAATCAAGAACAGAGCAAAAGGTTTTAAAAAATCAGTTTTTCCAGGAAACGGGAGAAGCCCATGGAAAAGAGACCTTATGGGTTGCAATGCAATCTAAAGAATTGAGGCCAAGGAAAGTGTGGCTTCTGCAGAGGTTCGGTTATTAAACACAGGTCCACAGACAGGAGAAGGGAACTGAATCAACAGTCACTGGACTCTAGGTTTGAGCATCAAATTAAGTACTAGCAAATCGTCAGCATGCAAATGTGCATTGGGATCATCAGAGATGGGCCTTACTCCATGGAGACAGACTCAAGGCTGCGAAGTTTTAGCTCATTGGGAACAAATGCTTTGAGGGGAGAATTCCAGGTTGTTTGACTCACACAGAGAAGTCTAGGGAACTTTTTTCCCGAGTGCAGACAACTAGGCACTCAAGCACAGCACAGGGGACCCACTGCTGTGTGAGCTACACATCTGTCTGACTCTCTGCTTCTGTCTGTATATCAGTCAGTCAGTCAGTCAGTCAGTCAGTCAGTTAGTCAGTCAGTCAGTCAGTCAGCCTGTCTGCCTGTTAGTCAGTCAATCAGCCTGTCAGTCTGTCAGTCAGTCAGCCAGCATATCACTCAGTTTGTCAGTAAGTCAGTCTGTCAGTCAGTCAATCAGTTTGTCTGTCTGTCAGCCTGTTAGTCAGTCAGCCAGCCTGTCTGTCAGTCAGCCTGTCTGTCTGTCAGTCTGCCTACCTGTTTTATCTCTCCCCTTCCCCACAGGTATGTGTTTAGCTCATGGCTAAGAACCATATCCTTCAGCTCTTTTCTTCAGTGGTGCCCTTGGAGCTCAAGGACAAGATGAGAAACAAGCAGTTCATGTTCTTCCTGGGACATCCCGGCAAGCTGCAGTGTGCACAATGCAGACACTGCTCCGCTGCATGCATGCTGAGGGCACTGCTCCACTTGTCTTGAAACACAGGTATGATCTACAGATGCTGTCAAGATGACTGACACATGATCTTTGTAGCCTTTATCCCAGTCATTTATGTCACATTCTTTTGTAGGAAGCTATTTAATATATGGAAACACTTTCCCTCTTTAATACACTATAGGGTCATTGAGTCCAGTTATGACAAAAAACCATAATCTTAGCCATGAACTTAAAAAATCATTTTAATTAACAGATTGATTGTGATTTTTTTTTACTGTGTTGACACTTGTAAAATGACATTTTTAAGGTTTTTCCTGTAGCTGATTATAAAAATTCCATTTTCAAATCAGGGAGATCATAGTTATAAATGAGAACTGGCGTTACTTTCTGCCTATCTGGTTATAATTAGTGGTGTTTAGGTCAGCACAACCAACCTGCAGCCTAAGCTTACTTTTTTTTTTTTACACTGGATTTCATCCTGTTGTAACTATTTAAGTGCCTGTCAGTAAACTAGGTGATGTAGTGTGCCCTCTGGTGTGGTGCTGTGACTCTTTGGTGTGGGAAGGGGGATCCCTGTCTCTTCCCTGACAGTGTCTTTTTCTATGGTCATAAGTACACTCTGGATGCTTCTTCCGTGATCTCCATCTTCCCCAGGGGCTGCTCTGGTCAACCACATTCTCACTTCTTCTTTTGAGGTTTGGGAATGGTAGATGCTTCTTGCGGCCAGTCTCTGATTGTCTCAGTAGCCGCTTGGCTATGTGGTGATGGCCCTGACACGTCTGTCTCTCTAGTAAATCCATCAAATGGTGCAGGGCTGTTCCTCTTTTTCCTTTTCATTGTCAGACTTATTTTCCTGACTTATCTCCAACCAATTCAATAAGTGAAAAATCCAACTTATATAAAAAGTGAGAACTTGCATCCAACTAGAGCAAGAGGCAGCCAAGGACTAGATGGACATCATCACCAGAGGATAGAGACAGCCATTTCATGCGTGCGCGTGCACCTGTGTGAGTGCATGCATAACTGTATGCATGCTTGTGGGTGTGTCTTACTTACTCTTCTATTGCAGTCATGTAAACCATGCATCACTCTCGTGTGTGTGTGTGTGTGTGTGTGTGTGTGTGTGTGAGTGTGTGTCTTATTTACTTGTCTGTTGCTATGATAAGATACCATGTCCAAAGTAACTTACATCAAAGTTTATTTGGTGTTTATGGTTCAAGAGTGTTAGAGTCCATGGCCATCGTGGTGAAAGCATGGCGGCAGACACACAGGCGCTACTGGAGGAGCTGAGAGCTTGCATCTGGACACACTACAAAGCAGAAAGAGCCAACTGAAAATGAAGAGTTCTCTGAAACCTAAAAGCCCACTCCTGTGACACATCTCCTCCAATGAGACCACACTCTCCAATTCTTCCTAAACAGCTCCACATTTAAATATATGAACCTGTAAGGAACATTTCCATTCAAGCTACCTCCATGTTAGTGCATGTGTGTGTGTGTGTGTGTGTGTGTGAGAGAGAGAGAGAGAGAGAGAGAGAGAGAGAGAGAGACTGTGCATGTGTCTATCTATGTGCATGTGTGTGTATTTGACAACGCATATGTATGTGTGTATCTGTATATGTATGTGTATGACTATGTGCCATGAATTCATGTATGTGTGTATCTGACTGTGTGTGGATGACTGTGTATGTATGTGTGTATGTATGATTATGTGCATATGTGTGTGTGTGACTGTGTGTGTGCATACATGTGTTTGTGAGATTATGTGCATATATATGTGTGAATGAATGTATATATATGTGTGTATTTGACTATGTACATGTATGTGTGTATATGTATGTGTATGACTGTGTGCATGTATGTATGTATGCTGTGTGTATGCATGTATATATGTATATGATTATGTGCATATGTGTGTGACTATGTGTGTGCATGCATATGTTTGTGTGATTATGTGCATGTATGTGTGTATGATTCTGTGTGTGTGTGTGTGTGTGTGTGTGTGTGTGAGTGCATGCTCTTGGCCTCTCATGGAAGCCATCAGAAGAGTCAGGTTTCCTCTCTACTTCTCTCTGCTTGAATTCCCTTGGAACAGCATCTCTCTTTGAACCCAGAGCTAAGCTGGAACTAGCAAACTCCAATAATCCTACTGTTTCTAGTACTACATAATATTCAACCAATAAAATACAGCACACAATAAAGTTATTGTTTTTCTGATGTGGATATTGGCAGTGGTAAGTCTGTATCTAGGGCATGTTTTGTTGTTGTTACTATAATGACATGCCAAAGGCTAGGAAACATATAGAGAAAAGCATCATTTAGTTCACAGTTTTGGGGGTCCAACATGTGGCCCTGGCAGGAACCCCATGGCTGAAGACCCCACAGCACTGGGAGTATATGGGAGATGGAGAGATCATCGGGGACAGGAAGCCAGGGCAGCTGGTCCCATGAGAAATAAAGTCACCTCTTCTGAGGTCACATCCTTTTAACCCAAAGACCTTCCCCTGGACCCCTCCCCTTTCAACATTGCCTAGAACCAAGGCCACCCACACATTGGTCCTTGTGGGACAAACCCACTCACTCGAATGTTAGCATCTTCAAGACATAGCATGGTAATTTCAGCTTCCTATTCCTCAGCGAGCTTTTCCCGTGGCACATGAGACACTGTCACATGGCTGAGGTATTCCTAGGGCAATGCACAGTACCACTCACCTTTAAGTATAAATGACATCATAAAGGTGAATGTAAGTTTATACCCACTTAAGTGTAAATGACATTATAAATGTGCTATTTTGAGACTATATGTGAAGGAGCTTTTTCTTACTGAGTTTCAGAGCTCATCTTTAGAGAGAATGGGTATTTGACTTATGGGTTGTTTTTTTTTTTTTCTTCAGATTTTTATCATCAGGGGAAGGAGAAAAAATAAGAGAGAAAGGAGGGGGAGGGGAGAGAACAGACACTGTGCTCTTTATTAATTAGATGGAAAATAGGTTCTACTCAAAATTTCCTGTGAAAATCCTACAGTCCAGGATGAGCTGCCAGGTCCCAATAATTGTTACTGTAATTGTATGTTACCTAATAATTTTAACGTAATTATTTTTAATTATACCATAATAGAAGGTTTTAGTTGATCAAGGATAAGCTTGTTTAAAATATTTTTAGCATTATAAATGTTAGAAAATGTCTGACATCAGGACTCTGCTTACATAAACCCTTGTCTAACAAGTTCCCTGGGTGCACAGGGTTGCTGGGACCATGTGTTCAGTCACTTTTCTATGGGACACCACTAACTACTCCAGGCTTCCCTTCCTTTTCCCTGCAGTCAAGCTGTCCTCATTTGCCCCTTCCCCCACATGGATCACATGATCCTGCCCCCCACGGGTCACATGATTCTTCTGAGCCCAGTTCTGCATTGCGTTTTCACCTCATAAATTCAAGATACAAACAAATTACTTTTTAAAGCGCACATTCATGTGCTAGCACGTGCACACGTGGAAAAGGGAAGGGGGGGGGAGAGGAACACTTCTGTAAATTCTTAGTGACTCAAGTCAACAAGAAATTCTCCCCAAGAGTAAAACTCTTGCCTAACCCACCCTCAGCCCCCCGGAAGAGAAACCCAAGGTACCCAAACCTTGTCTGGCTGCTGCCTTTTACCCTCAACTCTTATCTGATGTTTTTCAACTCTGTTAAATGAAACAAAGTTCAGCTAGCTGGTCAGGTCTCTCCAGCTTTCACGGGCATGGCTTTGAGGGACAGCAGGGTAGCTCCTGTCACACATGGATCAGGAGACTCTGGTTCTCAACACCCTCCCCTCCCCAGTCTTTTTTGTGAAACATGCAGTTTAGGTAATATCTTGACCCAATCTTATGCTGGAAGATGAGGATGAGGAGCTAACTGCGTGTCCCATGAACATCACTGGCGCAGAGCCCACGGGTGTGAGGTAAACCCTGCAGTCTTCTCCAAAGCAGTCCACCTTTTCTACATTCCCAGCCTCTCAGCAGATGGGAGACTCTAGTCAGAGAGCAGTTGGCAGCCAGATGATGTAGCATCTCCCAGAGGGGCCAGAAACTTGAAACACATCGAAATAAAACTTGCATATATTTTCATAAGCATTTGGTGTTCAGCCCATGGAAACTTGAAAAAGTATCCCCTAAAGATGAGCGAATGTGGATCTCCCCGGAGAATTCACTCATTTCTGTTTGGTTGGCATGCCTCCTTTTAAACGTTTTTAAGTGACTCAAGATTCTCAGAGACCCAAGTGCTCAGAGACACAAAAGGATGCCTTCAGAATGGCTGTGAGCTAAAGTTTTGGGGGATGCTTGATTGTAACTTTCCCTGCCACACTGAGATCTGGCTGACAGACACACCCATACACCTCCTAAGCACCAACTGGATGCCCTATATGACGTGAAACAGAATCACTCTGTCTGAACTCCAGGACAGGTAAGCTGTGAGGAGCTCCATGCACATGTTCTTGTTAGTACAGAGATCACAGCAGTGCCGGGATTCACATCTCGCTTTTCTTTCTTCAGCCTAGGAGCATGATAGGTTTTGCATCCTGACAGACGATATTACTGAATGAAGAGAAATGGGGAGTGTCGAAGAGTGGCAGGGTGGCAGGGTGGCAGGGTCACAGGGTCACAGGACCATGGTGGCCAGAGAGCTGACCAGAGGCACGTTGAACCTTCTTTCTCCTAATGTGTCCCCAGAAAAATATCTGTAACTTCCGAGGCACAGGCCATGCCGTCCCCTTTTGGAGTTGTGGCACTGCTAAAGCCTGATTCTGTCCAGACTCTACACTCTTGCTTTCCCTTTCTGACCCTTCTCCTCAGTGTTGACTTGAATACGAGATGGAATTGATGGGGCTGAAAAATCTAATTTTCCTCACCATAAAACATGATAGCTCTCCCAGCAGCTGCAACCAACACAGAATGCTGTTCACAGGAGGTGCCTCACTGGCCCCATCCCTCCTCTCCAGCCCCGACAGAGCAGGAGGGTGGCTCATGGCTGGACTCATCCTAGGGTCCTGTTTATAGGATATGTAAATGACGCCACCGTCTTCGTGAGATTCTCCACAATGTCCTCTAAAGCTTCCTATTTGGTCGTCTACCATTTAATTTGAAGGTAAATCTCTCACCGCCTTTCCACATATGTGTTTATATTTTTGCATTTCTCTCCCATCTGCTGTGCACAGAGGTATTACCTTCCTACCTTTCAGGTGGATGGTGAGGCTCCTTCTGTTTCCCCACTAACTACCTTTCCTCATTCTTCTTCTTCTTCTTAACATTTAGAGTAATCTTTTGACTGGTATATTCTATTTTTTTAATACCTTTTTTTGTTACATCACAGGCTATTTGTCAGGTGTCACGTTTAGAGAGGCCAGAAGTCCTAAATCAACATGGCTTGGCTGACACACTCTCTTCAAGAACGAGCCACCCTTGCCTATTCAGAGCCCGGTAGCTGTCTCTGGTACTTGGTTTAAGGTCAAATTAGACCATGTCGCTGACCACTCAGCTTCCTCCTAGGCTTTCCTGCTATATAGAACAATGTGATCGCATTAAGGACTCCTTATAAGCCCCCTTCCCCCCCCCCGTCAAAAGCTTAATTAATCAGTCTGCAGTATTCCTACACCAACACCCCCAGAGTCCAGGGATTACAACATAAATGTCTTCTGAGGCATCACTCAGCCTGCATATCTCATAGGAATTCTCCTGTCTGCTGGCGAGCCTTTCTCCAGTTAAAAAACAAACAAACAAACAAGAAACAAAATAGAAAACAAGGAGCAAGTAGAAGAAAAAAAGGGCCTTGTGAAAATGCTCAGCGGGCAAAGGAGCCCCAGAGACCCATGGGAAGTGGGCGGAGTTTCATGGCAGCCTTTGCTTTGGTTAGGCTTGGTCTCCCAAGAGAGTCCTCTCAGGGACCAAGCCTCTCCCACAACTGCCCTGGTGTCTGTGGCCCCCCACAACAGTGTCATGGGCTGAGGAAGAGACTACAGGAGATCCTGTGGGGAGCAAGAGAGAACTAGTCAAGGGCTTCCAAGCCTCCTCCAGGTCAGCAACGCCCAATGGCCGCACAGACGCACAAGCTAAAGCCTGCTTGCTCTAAATGTTTGCATCAGGTGTTATTTCTCATGAAGGTCTCAGATGGTTCCGGACATGAAGATCCCTGCAGCACCCGTGGCTGAACCGTTTGCTGTGCTTTTCTCTTCTAAGGGCCTTTTCTAACTGTTCTCGAAAGACCAGAGAACAAGATGATAAAGTGTAAGCACAGGCTACTTCTGATTTTGGAGCAAGCCTGGTCAGAGGATCACAAAATCACTTTAGGAATCTAGGAATAATGAGATATATAAGCCTACCAGTTTTACTTTAAACTCATTTTCCTTAAGTTAAAACTTTTTCAGTAGGAACAATTGGGATTAAATATACCATAGATTCAATTTTAATGTATCTGATAAGAATGGAAGGTTCTGGTCCACAAGGCCGGAGAAGGGGACTCAGTGGTTAAGGGCTGCTTTTGAAGAGAAACTGGCTTTGGTTTTCAGTACTCACATGGTGGCTCACAACTATTTATAACCCCACTTCCTGGAGGTTCAATGCCCTCTGTGGGCCTCTGCAGGCTCCAGACATCTACGAAGTACACTTGCCTACATACAAACACTCATATACATAAAATATAACAACTCTAAAAAAACTTCAAGTCAAGTCGAAAATAGAAAATTGATAATTATTTTGGGGACAGTTAAAAAAAAATCATTACTAGAACATATGGGAGTGTACCAGGCACCAGTCACCTTTCTGAAGGATCGGGCATGACTGAGGGCTAAGTGTGTTCTGATCACTCATCTTCCTGCTGTAAGGCTGCTGAAGGAAAAGAGACTTAAATGACTTCTGGGATATCTAAGAAAAGAGCCCGGTTGTCAAAGCAGGCCACGCCACAAAGTGGTCATTTCCTCACCACACCCACAGCTCACTACTTCCAGGGAATAAACCAACCCAGTGGTCACAGCAAGACATTACATTTTCTGCTCCTGGTATCAATTTTATTATCCGTGGGAGGTAAGACCAAGACACAGCTTCTGCTTTCTGAGTTACCTCATGGCACCTCTACAACCGAAATGCTTGACCTAGCTGTTTGCTTCCTGTGTAGAAAGGAACAGAAGCATCTTCCTCCAATGTACCTAAGGAAGCCCTCGCTTCTGTGAGAGCCTAGCACCTCAGAAACCTCATGGTTCTTTTGAAAAATCAGCATGGCCTAATCTGGAAGAATTCGGATTTCGGAAGAAAGAAGAGATTGTCTTAGAGCTACAGAAAAAAAAAAAAAAAAGCCTGGTCTGATATTTTTCTAAAGAAAAAAAAATTCAAGCAAGGAGCTGGAGGGGTGGTTGCTGGTTAAGAGCACGGGCTGCTCTTGTGGAGGACCTGGATACAATTCTCAGCACCCACATGGTGACCCACGGCCTTCCCTAATTCCAGTGTGGGGGATCTTGGTTTCCTCTGATGCCTGTGGGCACCGCTTGCATGTGTATGGCACATACACATAAGAAAAGATGACAAAACAAATCTTTACAAAGTACAGCCACAGCTGCAATTACCTCCTTTTCTGGTGTCAACAAGCCAGTTCCATAGTCTGTATTCCCAGATCCCCATATTCAAATCCTTAGACTTTGCTCCCAGAATCCCTAGGGATGGGAGTAAAAACAAAGCCATACTGAATAACCGCACACTGGCTTTTACTTTTTGTTTGTGATAATAAGCACTCGTGATAATTATGGAGCTGCTGCATTTGTCTGCTCACAAGCATTATTTTTAGCTCCAGATGACTTGAAACTTTCTGTTTACTCTAGACTGTATCCACATTATAGCAATCCTTCTGCCTCTGCCTCCTGAGCCCTGGGATTAGAGGTGTGCAGGACTCAGCAGGCTTACTTAGTCTTAGAAGTGGGAGGGGTAGGACAGACTGTGCTGAACGGCGGCTGAATGTCTGAAGTACCATCTTCTACCCTAGTATACCAACCTCAGTGGAGCTCAGTTTCCACCTGCAAAGGTTGGGGATAGCTTGTAGAACACAGGTCAGAACTTTAGCTATCTGGGCATGGTTGAAATACCTTCTGCATATTAGGCAAAGAAAGGTTCTTAGAAGCTTCTCTCTCTCTCTCTCTCTCTCTCTCTCTCTCTCTCTCTCTCCCTCCCTCCCTCTCTCTCTCTCTCTCTCTCTCCCCCCCCCACCCCCATGACAGCCAAAAGAGGTCAGTCTATCTCCCAGAACTGGAGCTATAGGCAATTGTGAACCACTTACCTAATTTGAGTGCTTGGAACTGAATTCAGGTCCAATGGGGCAAGTACTCTTAACCCCTGAGTATCTCTCCAGCCCCACATACTGATAATTTTACCTCTTCATTTTGCAGAGCTGATGAACGACAGCCAGGAAAGTAAACGGATTGCCTAGGATCTCACAGCTGGGCAGGGAGGAGGGGCTACCTGGACCTCTTTTGACTCATGCCTCCTTGCTGTCAAAGAGCAGTAAAAGTCGTTCTGACTTCGGAAAAGGGGGAATGCTGCAGTCTTCCTCTCCCTCTTCCACGCACGTTTAAAATCCCCAACCCCCTCTAAATGTTGTGCTCAGATCTGAAGATCTTTGTGCTTGTTAGGGGAGCACTGAGTCCACACTCTGCGCCCCTCTGAGTCCATCCGTACTCATACGCTGCGTCTCTGCTCTGTGTCTCTACAAAGGCACCCAGCTTTTAGTTCCATGTTGGAAGCCTATTGAGTTTTATTGAATCATTTTCAGTTTGACCACAGTTTGTGGCTTAGGGTGGTAAGAAAGAAAGGCATGAGTCAGGCCCGTAGGGAGAAAGGGAAACAACTCACAGAAGTCACCCATCATTGCCCAGTACTGTTTACAGTGCTGGGCTGTTGTCTCGGTGTAAGGTCCTAAGATTTCCATTTGCATCACGCTGATAATAAACTGAGCTTCAGAACTAGCTAGATATTTGCCTGAATTGGCTTACCCTAGCAGAACCAAAGATCAAGAAGGAACTTGACAGTGGCTTGTCACTCTGTCTCAGTTCCCTCTGCTGTCAATCTAGATGGTGGGTGGGGAACAAACCTAGCACCCATGTGACCAACCCTGCTGCTTAGCATTCTGGGTAACTTCAGAGGCTCTGGTTCCAGATAACCTGCTGCTGAACACTGTTTTCTGCAGAGCGTCTGTCTGCTTCTCTTCTTTCCTGCTCTTTCATTTTTTCTTGCTGCTGCCACGCTCCACCAGGGCCTCCGAGAAGCCAGGCTGGCCCCGAGTCTCCATACGCATTTGCCCACGCGGCACATGCTTCCCACTCCGGAGGCTTCAGTGCATATTTTGGGCTAGCGGTGGGGAATGTAGATGGAGTTTCCATCTCACTGGCTTTGTTTAATTTTCTTCCATCTTTAGCACAATTAGAAGAAACTCCCCTCTGCAATACGGGGAAGTTTTAACAACATTCCAGCCTTTCCTTTCATGGAGCTTGCTCCAAACAAACATTGTTCTCCTTGAAGAGTTTCCAGCCAAGACAGCTCATACCTCTCTCTCATTATGCTCTTATTAAATTTCATGCTATTGTACAGGATTTAAATGGAGACCTTTATTTGCCTTAGTTTTGGCTGACTTTACAAAAGCTGTGAATAATGAGGTAGGTAACCAATGCCCAAATATAAGGAGGGGGGAAGGGAGGAGGGGGGACATAGAAGAAAGGAGATCTCAGGTCATTGGGCACTAGCCAGAGCTCACCTGTCATTCATTAGACAGGCGTAGAAGATGGAGGAGAGCTGCTGCTGGAGCGCTCTGGTGTGGACCTCCACAGGGGCAGGAGTATGTATCTCCACGTGACTTCAAACCAATGAGGGAAGCTGTAAGATGGAAATTTAGGGGTGTGTCCTGTGACCTAAGGACTGGTGTTAGATTGTTGCTAGGAAATATTAAAGATAGGAGGGCGTGGACATAGAAAGGGCATGACACAGGAGGGTATGGACACAGGAAGGGGCGTGGACACAGGAAAAAGCATGGACATAGGAGGGCGTGAACATAGGAAGGGGCGTGGATCCAGAAAGGGGGCGTGGCAAACTAGTTTAGAACCAGCTGGGGCAGGTCCTTGCCAGCCATACAGAGGCTGTGACAGGAAAATTTTTGGGTTGTTTTAAAAACCATCTTATCTAAGCTAGAGAAATGAATGCTTAACCCTCGCAGGAGTGGCGAAGGAGTCCTCTATGGTCAGTTCAGGAGAAGGCCTTTCCCAACTGGGTAGAGGTTCCCAGTTGAGTATTTCTGAAGAACCTATTCAGGTATCCCACAGGGAAGAATTAACTATGGACACCTGTTGTTCTTAGAGTCCACAGCTGACAACGGATGAGTACCAGCTAAAACAGGCTCCAAGGTCCCCTCGTTCCTCTCAGATCATCTGCTTCCTCTTTAAGGGACCCAAAATGGGAGGGGCCAGAGCTAGTGAGTGGGGGAGGAGTTAGAAAATGGAAAAGAAGCTGACCTCTCTACTCTCGTTCCAGACATAACCTGCGCTGTGTGCAATCAAGAGAAACACCAACTGGATGTAAGTCAGAGTTTTGCTGGTTATTCTGGAAATGAGTAAATACAAAAGGCTGGGAGTGGTACTTCCTTGTTCCTTTTGACAATGGTCTCAGACATTCCAGGCTCCACTCAAATTTATTATAAAGTCAAGATGACTGTAAATCTCTGATCCTCTGCCTCTAACTCCAAATTGCTAGCATTGCAGGTGTTTATGCTGCCATGTCTGGTTTTATGTGGTGCTGGGGACTGAACTGGCTTTGTCTACTAGGCAAACCCTGACAGCTAAGATGCACCCCAGCCCCTTTGTGAGCATCTTAGAACATGGCAGACATTTTAATGATTCAATGAAGGAGGACCAAGAGTTTAATGATCTTCCAGGCGCAACTTGAAACACTCGAACAAGTCCTAGATTTTAGAAAACATTTATTTATTTATTTATTTATTTATTTATTTATTTATTTATTTATTTATTCATTTATTTATTTATTCTTGCGTGTTGTCAGAAGTCAATCCACAGGAGTTGGTTCTCCTTCCACCATGTGGGTCTTGAGGTCAACAGGCTTGGTGACAGGTGCCCTCTACCAGCTGAGGGAGCCAACTGGCTCAGGTCCAAATTTTCATCCCAGGAAAGGATATGCTAATGGAATTTGCTCAGAGCAGAGTGTTAGAAAGGTTTGACTTATTTTAATAAAGATTTTTTTGTTGTTGTTATAGATTATCTCAGCTAGCAATGAGAAACACAATCATGATGGCCCAGAAAGATTTTTTTCCCTTTTCCCATGTATGTCAGTTTTGGTTCCATTTCTTTTCTCTTCAAATTAAAAGCCCCTTTCTACTGAAGGTGTAAGCGGTTACTCCAAGCCAAGCATCGACTCTGCAACAGCATCCTATTCTGGTTCGGTTGCAAGGACGGTAAGAGGATGCGATGAATACATTTCATGGGAGATCCCGTGTTTGAGTACTGTGCTAAGCCAGGGGTCTGCATGCTAGGGTGCTGGTGACATTCCGAAGCCCAGAAACATCAATGTGGGTTTGTCTGATCCCTTTTGAATACGGGGTCAACAAGTTTAGAATTATTCCAAGCCTGGCTATATATCTTTTAAATTTTTTCCATGAACTTTTTGTGTGTGAAATAACAGTAACAAGGTGATTAAAGTCTAGAACCGTGACTGTTTTTAAAGTGTTAATTTTCAGATTGTTTTAGAATGAGTGTCGTATCTATTTCCCAGAACACAAAACATACAGTAAAGGCTCAGACATGTCACTTTATTCTGTGGACAGACTGCTCTGGGCAAGTTCCCAGTAGGAGAGCAGCGTTTGGATACAGTCCCTTTCGTGGTCAGGTCTAAGTCTATCCTGGGCTCCTGTTTCCTCCAAATCCCATCGGCATTAGCCTTTAATATTTAACACCTCTGGAAGCCACACAGGAGGGAAAAGATGAATTTTGGAAGGGGGGGCGCTCCTTCTCAAATAACGTTCTTGCACAAACATATTAGGAAACATACTTAGAAGAACTTGCAAATATCCCTGATAACTGGATTTTAATATACCTCATTTTAACTTATCAGAAATGACTCCTCTGTGCTCCAGTTTGTTGTTTCTAAGAGGCATGGAGTTAAAGACTCAGCAGCAAGCGGATTGTCTGAAGGTCGACCACGGTCACCATGGCAGGGAGACAGAAGGTGAGGAGTGTGAGACAGAAATGGAAGGTGGCTGAGGGCACCTGAGTGAGGAAAGCCTGTCTGTCCTGCTGAGACATTAGGGCAAAGGAATCAAGAAAGGGAGTGCGCTGCTGGCAAGCACAGGAGGAACCTACCACACACCCACTAGGGGATTCCATCAGAGCACCAACCTGCCATCCAGCTGTGTTCTTCTCTCGGGACCCAGGACCAGAGAGCCCCGAGCTGATGCAGGAGTCGGCTTCACGTTTTATGATGAGAGAAGCAATGGCCACAGGGCACGGATGGGTTTCATACCTGATCTATGAGAAAAGATAAGGAAATGGGACAGATTTCCCCTAGATATCCAGAGTCACGCTCTGCGCCTTTTCTGGGGGAAGTACAGTGGGTGGAAGGGGCCTTCCCACGTCACCACACTGATGGGGATCGCAAAGTGGGCAGACAAGATGGCTGTTATGTGAAGGCTCTGAAACTGGTCCAGTGAGACAACACATGGCCCCAATGAGGTATTCAACACAGACTCAGAAGAAGTCTATATCTCTCCTCCTCCTCCTCCTCCCTCTCTCTCTCTCTCTCTCTCTCTCTCTCTCTCTCTCTCTCTCTCTCTCTCACTCGTTTGTTCTCTCCCTCGCTTGCTCTCTCTCTCTCTCTCCACCCCCTTCCTCTGTCATGCCTGCCCAAAACCTACATTCCGAAGAACTAGAAATGTCCCATTGAGAAAAAGTTAATGAGGACACTTCATAAACTTTACTTTTATTTTACACATATAAGTTTTGCCTGCATGTGTGGCTGGGCAGCTTGTGTGTGGCTGATGCCTAAGATGGCCAGAAGAGGGCCTTGGATCTCCCAGGGGGCAGGGCTGCATGTGATTGGAAGACATCACAAGGATGCTGGGAATGGGACCTGGGTTCTTTCTAAGAGCATCCAGTGCTCTAACTGCTAAGCTGTCTCCATCTCTCCAGCTCACAAACTCTACATTTACACTAAAAGTGGGGCCGGGGGAGATGGTCTTCTCCCTGAGTGATGCTCTCCATCCTGGCCACCTTCACAAGCTAGCAATGTACATAACAGGCTCAATTTCCTTGCCAAAGCAGCATCTAGAATCTTCTGTCCCTTGAACAACCAGGGCAGTACATAATCTGATGTGGTCCCTTGCAACAATTGTGTTCCATTGCTTGGTGTTTATTTTTAAATTCTATGAAAACACCGGCTCACGGGATGCTGCCTGTGGTTTTCTCTTCCAGTATTTCTTCTGTTCCCCAGCTGTTCAAAACATGTTGCAGCTTGGCTTCTACCATCTCCCCACCCCCTGGGATGAAGATTACCTTAATTACTTGTTTGTGGAACATTCAGTCAGAGTCAGAATATGCTGTAACAATTACCAATATGTGAAGCCGGACATTGGACATCCAGTGTTCTGTCAGCAGGCTTATGACTTCATTCCCCTCTCTCCCTTCTTCTCCCTCTCCTTTTTCTCCCCTCTTCTGTCTCCCCTCCCCTCTACCCCTCTGTCCCCTTCCACTCTGGTCCCCCATTTTTCCCTTCTCTCTCTTCTCTGAACCCTCCTCTCATGCTTTGGAGTTCTAAAGTACTCTAGACCCTCGTGATCATAGTTTTCTCCTGTACCTAGAAGAGCACATGGGGCAGAGAAACATTTTCCCTTTGGCTAATGTTCAATAATCATTTAGTGAGCATCTATTTCATACCAAACACCAGCCCAAGGTCTAGGATCCACTCTAATCACATTTAGCCCTGGTCCAAGATGCTGGTGTTCCACAAAGGAAGTAGAAACCATTACCCCTGAAAGATGATGGGTTCAAGGACTCAGAGTGACAGCCACACACCACCAGCCTTTCTGAGGAGTTCTCCTTGGAGCCATAAACTCATAAAAGTGTGAATGTCATAATCTCCCCTAGTGAGTTGCACCTGACTTCAGCTTTGTCTTCAGCAACCATCTGAAAGTAGTAATGTTTGCTTGCCTTGCTTCAAGAGGCCGAATTTATATAACTTTTATCACAGTAAGTTCTTGTAATTCTCAGTCTCTCGATATAGTCTTTAAGTTAAAATTTACCAGAAGTGTCTAAATGAAGGGAAAATGCAAACATACATACTGATACACACATACACACACACACACAAACACTTATACATACACCCACACACAGATAAACAGACAGACACACAGAACTACACACTCAGACACACACACAGATCTACACAGTCAGACATACACACAAGCACACAGACACACATACACACACACAAACACATATACACACAACCACACAGACACAGACAGACAGATTTACACACTCAGGCACAAACAGAACTACACACAGACATACACATAAGTATACAGACCCACATGCACACACATAGACACACAAACACATGCACATACACCCACACTGACAGACAGACACACATACACCCACACAGATAGACAGACACACACACACACACCTACACAGACAGACAAACACAATACACAGATGCACAAGCACATATACACCCAGAGAGACAGACAGACACATATACAGTCAGTCAGACAGACATACAGACAGACATACACACACCCCTGGCTGGCCTCAGATGGCGGTCCCCCTGCTTTAGCCTCTTGAGAGTTAGTATTAGAGGAACACACTACTACCTCTACTTTTCTCCTTTAAACAAAGATTCATATCATATACATGTTGTTTTTGAAGAATATTTGGAGACAATGAGGAGATTGTACCCAGGGCTCCATGCATGCTGGGCACATGCTTTGCCCCCAAGCTACATCTCCAACCCTGCAATAGTTTTAATATCCCAAGCTCATGTGCTTTTGGAGGTATAAAAGATCACAAAACTCTCCTGGAGATACAGGGACCGGGACAGAGAAATAAGACTAAGCACCCAAAGGGGTGAAGTTTAGCAACTTGATTGACACTAGACCTTGGGAAGGCTTCTCCTAACCACTCAAGAATCAAGGAAGCACCTTTTGAGCTACAGCTTCCTTTAAATCAGGAAATGGATGAGGGGGAAGGCAGTCACCTGACCTGTGTGTATGTATGTGCACGTGTGGATATGGATGTGCAAATATGTCTACTCTTGTCTGTCCTTCCTTCTGCCAGTTCCTTAGTCCAGCTTTGCAGAGTACATTTATATATAAATCCAACTTTATACCAGCAATATTTCCAACCGTTGACCATATTGCTCTGGTGTTTATTTACACAGTTATTAATGATGAACTATTAAATGGATGTTCTCAGGACCCAGTATCTTCTGTGTGTGCTGCTATTTATCATGCAGTAGAAGGCACTTTTGGTTTTTCTTTACTTGTCTGAAGGCTCAGAGGTCTTTTGTTTTAAATATTATTATTTTGTTTTTAAGGGATGTCTGCACACCACATGCATGCAGTGTCCCCAGAAGCCAGAAGAGGGCATTAGATCTCCTGGAACTGTAATTACAGATGGTTATCGGCTGCTATGTGTCTGTAGGAACCAAATCCTGGTCCTCTGGATGATCATTATCAGTGCACATAAGCACTGAGTCATCTCTAACCCTCGATGGCTTATTTTCTATGTGAAAATGATTGAATTATGTACAAGAATGCTAAAAGCTATCGAAAATGTTGCTAAGGAAATATCATCTGGTCTTGCAGGGAGATAAGACTTGCTGTGGATAATGGATGTTTAGAAAAAAAAAAGGATAAGGAACTTTCTGGAGCACAGAGATGTGTTCAGAGTGATGGGCAATCCAGAGCTCAGCAGTGTTGGAGCCTTACAAGGAGA
This sequence comes from Micromys minutus, assembly GCF_963924665.1. Classification (NCBI taxonomy): domain Eukaryota; kingdom Metazoa; phylum Chordata; class Mammalia; order Rodentia; family Muridae; genus Micromys; species Micromys minutus. Next base: position 95,545,708 of record NC_137969.1, read on the forward strand.
TCTGTTAAGACGACAGCTTGGCTGGGAGCCCATGGAGAAGCCTTCTAGTATGGTAAGTTAATCCCCTGACGGCTGTCAAATGCATAGGCTTCTCTGGACCCTGCTGTCTCAGAAAGGCAGCAGAGAATAAAACTGTGCATGCATGCTGGAAAACAGCGTACCTACCAAGTACACCCAAGCAGCACAGTCCAGCAAGGACTTCTACATTACAGGATGCCAACCCGAAATCATCATCTGGAAAAGGTCCAGGCTATTTTCCAATAGTTGGCCAGATAAACAGATGCATCAATGTTTCATTAATAGGCATTACGTTCTGCTTAATGCATATTTTATACAGCATACGGCTGAGTCGTTGTTAATTCCCATACGGAGAAACTAAGTTCCGGTAGGTCTTTGGCAGAGCCACCGACCCCACTAGGCTCCTGCGTTTTGGGACTGTGATGCAGGCAGTAGTCAGCTTGGAGCTGGAGCAGAAGACAGCAGTTGGACCTGACAAGCAGACTAGGAGCAAATCTGAGCTTTGGTAGTACATTTATATGGAGTGTTAATGACTTGTAGATATGTAGAGCAATGGAGGAAAGCAACCAAGGTCACGGGTGCTCTGGTGGGCCATCAAAGAAGATTGGAGCCACTGGATTAATCACTTAACTGAGAACAGCAGTGTGTCTCTAATATACTGGGGACTACACAGCATGGAACACATGTTAGTGCAAGGTAGTGTGGACTCCCTCATTTACAGAGCACTTCAGTAGTAGACAGGCAAGTGAACAGAGGATGGCAACATTGTATCTTACTATTTATAGTGCAGGTTAAAAGCGGAGAGAGGTGGGGGCAGGGAGAGCACCCAATGCCAGAGGGGCACGAGGGAGGAAGACTAAAACAGTGAGCCCATTGGGTGGGAAAAGCGGCCACTGCAGGCAAGGGGTGGATTAAGAGTCACACAGGAGAGCACAATCAGCTTGGGAACGCAAAGTGGTTCACAGTTTGCTAATGTTTCCTGTGGAAGGTGAAGGCTCCGGAGAGAGGTGGAAGGGTCAGATGATGGAGGGCCAGCAGATCTAAGAACCAAGCTTCAATCTAAAGGCAGTACGAGCAAGCCAGGGCTTTTTCAAAAGACAATGATCAGACTGAGAATCTTTTATAGGCTAATGGGTCAAGTGGGCGGGAGAGGTGAGATTGGAGGAAGGACGGACTTGCGGGACGTCGGGAATCATTTAAGGGATACACACCAACTGAAAATAGAGATGAGTAGGCAGCTGGTGGATGGATGAGGTAGGTGGACTTGATGCGATGTAATGTCTGATGATGGGCAAATGTGTTACGATAGTTGAGAGACAGTCACCCTTGGGGACTCATGGGCTTATGGAAGAAGTGATGGCTGGCTAGCACTTTATCCAGCTTTTTGTTTCTGTAGCAACCTGAATGAATCAACTCAGTCAAGTGAGATTCACCTGGTCCCCATTTCCTAAGCTTTAAGCCCACAGTCGGTTGGCCTCATTGCATTCTGGCCACTGGCAAGTTTCTGCCATGGTGGTGGTAGGTGGCAGTGGAAGTCAAGAGAGTTGGAAGGGACTAGGGTCCCAGTGTCCCTAATAAAGGTGTGTTTCTAAGAACCCAACATCCTCCAACTATTTTTAATTTTGTGTATATGTATATGTGTACAAGTATGAGTGTGAATGTGAGCATGCATGTAAAGTATGTGTGTACATGTGTATGTATGTATGTGTGCATGTATGTATGTGTGTATGCATGTATGCATATATATGTGCGTGTATGCATGTGTATGCATGTACATGTATGCATGTGTGTGTGAATGTGTGTGTCTGCATGTGTGTGTATGTGTTTCATGTGTGCTCATGTGTATGTGTGTGTTTGTGTGTGTGTATGTGTGTGCATGTATGTATGTGTGTGTGCATGTATGCATATGTATGCATGTACATGCATGCATGTGTATGTGAATGTGTGTGTCTGCATGTGCATGTATGTGTTTCATGTGTGCTCATGTGTATGTGTGTGTTTGTGTTTGTGTGTGTGTGCGTGCGTGTGTGCGTGTTTGTGTGTGTGTGCGTGCGTGTGTGCGTGTGTGTGTGTGTGTGTGTGTGCAGGTGCCTGCAGAAGCTAGAAGCATGGGATACTCCTGCAGTTGGACTTTGAGATGTTTGTGGACTGATGTGGATGCAGGGAGTTGATCCAGCCCAAGACTCTACTCACTGAAGGTTCTATTACCTCTTAGCAGCACCAGAGGTCAGAGGACCAAGCCTTTCTTGCAGGCACCCGTGGGAACATTTCAGAGCCCATTTATTTCAAGTGAGGTCGAATACCATAAGGGGGCAGTACTTGCAAACAGTGAGCATGATTTAAGAACGGGATAGGCTGGCTGGAGAGGTCACGGGTCCTAAAAACACTGGAAGATTTCAGGTAGTAGTTGGGGCAAGTGCTTACCGGTATTTCTGTGTATCAGTTGGCCTCAAAGACTTTAAGTGTCCGTCCATGTTCTGTGCCTGTGTCACGGTGGTCAGTACTCCATGTCAGACACTGCACACCCACTGTGCTGAGGCCAGCAACACCATCCCGATATTCTCTTAACACTTCTGGCTTGTTGTGTCTGCACTCCTGATTCTGACCTGGAAGCATTTAAGGATGCTCAGAGAGGAATAGCCAGCCAATGAGGGCCCTGAATCTTGCCTTTTCTCTAACCAGAACTGTTTCCAGTTTGCTTTATGTGCACCATGGCAACTGTGCATGCTGTGATGAGGTGAAGCAGCGCTCAGGTCTTGTGAAGTCCACAGGTAAGACTGAGATAAACAAACATTAACAACACAGGCCATGGTGCGTGTAAGCTTTGTTTCCTACACATTTTCCAGTTTAACATAAGAACCAGAAAGAACACCTAGGGATCTGTGAAACGAACTCACGGCAGAGCCGTGACTGTTTATTAATTTATTTTTTAATTAAAAAAAATTTATGTTTCTGGCATAGGTTCTCTTTATGTAGCTCTGGCTTCCTTACTCACTAGGTAGACCAGGCTGGCCTGGAACAAACAGAGATCTGCCTGACTCTGCTGGGATTAAAGGTGTGTACCACCATGCCCAGCTGAGCTGCGTCTGTTTAGAATAATTAGCATCTGAACTTTAGATGGTAAGCCCCATCCTGAGAAAGGTAAAGCACCTTCTTCTCTGGATCTGGAGTTAATGTGTATATTTGTCCTTAAGGATGCTCGAGTCTCTAATTCATCAACTCATTTGGCATTTCTTCAGTATCAGAAAAAAATGGGCTCTGTGCCCCCTGCACCCCCCAGTTCTTAGCACTGGTCTAATTTGTTGCAGGCTCAATGAGGGCAGGAAGTTTGTTTGTTTAATGACAGTGTGAATGTACACAAGGATTAACATAGATCAACAACCCCTAGGACATGTGCATACCCAGTGACAGAAATGAAAACTGGAGAGCGCAACAGTCTCCAAAGATTTCAGGGACTGCGGCTGTCCTTAAGTGACGTCATCAGGCAGACCCCGTGCATGCCCCTTGTAGGAAGACACAGGAAGTTAGTTCCATTAATGAAGAGGCCACAAAATACGTTTTTTAGTGTTCTCCTCTGCCACTCAGAAGAGAACTAAATTTAGCAACAAGAAGTGCCACAGATATGGAAATAGTGATGAGAACATCCTGAAATAACCAAAAAAGGTGCATCCGGGTCCAATATGCACACACGGATAACAGATATTCACAAAGAATGTACATTGTGTTAGATTTTGTAGGTAATGTAGATGTGATCTGAGCATGTGTGGAAAGGTATGCATGGATTACACACAAATTCTAGGCCATTTCATACAAGGCCTTCAGCAAGCATCCTTGAATTCTGGTATTCATGAGGAGTTGTGGAGCCAGTGACCCCATGGGTACCAAGGAGGGGTTTAGGAGGATCTAAATCCATCACAGAGACAGACATGGAGAGTGTGAGGTGCTGGGAGGAGCTGCTGTTGTTCTGTGAGGCCTCGTTTCTGATGGCAAGGCTGGGATCTGGTGACATCATGTGCCCACTGTCCCTGCTCTGATGAAGGGATTCTTTGTCCATTGCTTCCCTTTGTTGGTTGGCATTGTCAGCTCCTGTTGGGAAATGACATAGGAATCAGTCTGCCCAAATCACAGGGCTACCATTTCCCAAGACGGGGTTTAATCTTTAGCTTGGCTATCATTGTGTCCAGAAGAACTGACAGGCAGGGAGGGGGTGCTGAATGAGGTTAAAGCATTCTCAGACATTAATGGCTGCTGTCAAGGAAAAGCCTTCTGTAATTTTGTTATTGTTGTTTTGGAAGGGTCTCAATATATAGCCCAGGCTGGCATGGAATTCTCTAAGTAGTCCAGGCTGCCCTCTAACTCACAGAAACTTATTTACCCATGCTTCTTGAGTGATGGAATCTCCTCAAGAGAGTCTTGGATAGAGAAAATTTGATGATTATGTTTCTCTCCTAGGGGTCAGATTTTGGCTTTTCATTCCTTTTAGTGAAATGACTCAATAGAACGTTTTAGATCCATCCATCCATCCGTCCATCTATCCATCCATCTGTCCATCCATCCATCCATCCATCCATCCATCCATCCATCCATTCATCTATCCATTCATACATTCGTACATCCATTCATCTGTCTGTCTGTAGAGAGCTGTTTGTGCCGCACCCAAACATGGCGCCGGCTTCCCGCCGAGGAGTCAGCAAACAGAGCTGTTGCCCAGCCAAGAGACTTAGTGCACATGTGCCACATACGTCACAGCCCGCTCTTGGGGCATGCTAATGAGTTACTGGAGGGTGCACCAATCAGGTAGTGACACGAGTCTCCTGGGCATATATAAGCAGTGCATTTTTCTTCCACGTGGGTCCCCTGCTCAGACTGTTGTACAATAAAGGTTGTTCGCAGAAGAATCCTGTTGTTGCACGCCTTTTCCTGCCGGCGGGAGGTGGGGCACGCGACATCTGTCAATTTATCCATCCATTTATCCATCCATTCATCCATCCATTGATCTGTCCATCTGTCCATCCATCCATCTATCTATTCATCCATCCATTCGTCTGTCTATCTGTCCGTCCATCCACCAAAATATATATTGATTACAGTGTGCCAGGTTCTGTCAAAACTCAAGGTGTCATGGGTACGATGAGACCGCCCCACATTCTAGGAGCCCACAGCCGAATCCCAGAAGTGTGCTTAGACCAGAGAGCTGTACGCTTGCAGGTTCAGTTTCACAGTCCGAACTGAGCTTCAGATTCTTGCCAGCACATTACCAAGGCTGTGCTGTTCACTGGAGAGGGTTTTCTTGTGGAGGCCTCCTCGGAGCCCATGAGAAAGAGACATAACTCCTTGGCGATCCAGCCATACAGACAAACACCCCTTCTTTGGCTCCCATGGTTTGTCTTTTCCTCTGGTGTGAGTCAGGGAAATTGCTTCTGTTCAACTGCCCAGCTGCTTTAGGACGCTCGGAGTGTCTAACCATACTTAATAACTAAACAGAGCAAGGAGACTCAAATGCCCTAAATAAACGCTTCCATATTATATCCATTGTATGGCTGGTCCCTTGGGGGAAGGGATGCTTTAGCATGGGCCCTTGGAGGCACCCCTCCTACCTCACCACACCTCACTCAACAAAACATATCCTTGGCTCTTTTTTATAAAACTTAACAGTCATGACCCAGCTTCATACCTGACATGCTCCAGGAAGGCAAACTAACTTCTCTGAGGACTGAGACATATTTGTTTACAGTTATGATTATTATTATTTCATATTTTACAAGCATCTGTCATTGAAAGTAATGTATTAATTCAAAGAGAATTTCAAAGTATCATATTAAAGGACATAAAAAAAGACCCACTCTCATTGCTGGATTGCTGGAGTTTTTGTCAGCTTATCTTTGGGCACTTGCTTCATCTTTTTTTTTTTTAAAGATTTTTATTTATTTTATGTATGTGGGTACACTGTAGCTGTCTTCAGACACACCAGAGAAGGCATTGGATCCCATTATTGATAATTATGAGCCACCCTGTGGTTATTGGGAATTGAACTCAGGACCTCTGGAAGCGCAGTCAGTGCTGAGCCATCTCTCCAGCCCACTGACTTGCTTCTTATACCATACAAATATGTATTTAAATTTCTAGCTTAACATATGATGTAACTTCTAAAATATTATAGTCCCTAAACCTGCCCACCAACTCATCACGGTGTTCAGCAAAGATGAAGTTAAGATTTCAGTGACTCCTTGAGAACTTCTCATTTCTTTGACTCCCTCAGGATCCTATGAGTTTTCCTTGTTATGAGAAGGGGCTACATTGACACTGGCTAACTGAGGCTGACGCATGGCACCTTCCGTCTCTAATCACCCCTTTCCTTTGAAGAAGCTTAAAGCATCCTCCGGTACAATCAAATTCTTTTGAGCCTGTGAAAATTTTCATCCTTAGGGAATACAGGAAAACACCATTAAAGGTTACATCCTGGCAATTCCAAACTATACAATACTTATCAAGAACCAAGGTAGTTTACCAATGTATACAAAATATTCAAGTTGGAAAACGTCAAGACCTATTGCTAGCTGCTTTCATGGATGGGTGAAGGTCATTTTTAATAAACATCAGTTATTTACATCCAGATGGAGGCATGGAATTCTTTAAAACTTATCTTCTAAGCACAGATGGATTTTTTTTTAAGGCTGTGCCCATGGCAGATCTCATTATTCAAAGGGGAGGCCCAGAGTCAGCACAAGGCAGTGTCTGTGCACAGGAAAAGCAGCCACAAGCTTAAAGGACACCAGTGCATCATCAGCTCCAAGAGGAAGGAGGATTCCTGAGCCTTTCAGACCTCACCTGGCAACAGAGCTAATGTCTGTGCACCTTGAAATACTATTATCTAATTTTCCCTTGGTTTAGAACTTCAGCCCAGTGTGTGCATCCAAATTCTGTGAGGTTCAAAGAATATCGTGCGAATGTAATTTGCAACCTGCGCCATTTCCAACACTCTGCAGGAAACATTCTTATTCCCTTCAGAGTTTTAGGGAGCACTGACCCCGTGCAGTCATGGGAACCCTTTAACGACTTTCAGACAGTGACAGTCAACGCATAGACAAAGTCTGGAGAGTTCTCTGACAGACTGCTGGAACACAAATGCATATGTGGGGACCTGAACAAAGCCTCTTAACAGTGCATCTCCTGCCAAAGTTTTCTGGACGACAGTGTAGTCCAAGTCAAGTGTGTGAAACTTGAGGTAGTTTCTGTCTGGGTTTACAAAGTGAACAAGAAAGATCAGGCCCAGGGAGAAGAAAATCAATCAGCTTGGGTCTCGGAGAGCTAGGAAAAGCACGACCTTGGGCGGAGGCAACGGCTCAGAGCATAAAGTACTTGCCAGAAGGTATGAAGGCCAGAGTTCTGATCCCTCAAAACCCTCATAAAAGTCAGGTGTGTGGTAGACAGCCTGCAATCCCAGCCCATGGGAGTTGGAGACAGGAAGTCTCCAGAGAATACTCGCTCACCAGATCAGCCACACTGGGCTTAGTGAGGGACCCTGCATCAACATATAATGAGGAGAATGGCCAGGGGAGATATCAGTTGTCTATACCAGGCCTACACACACACACACACACACACACACACACACACACACACAAAACACACACACACACAACACACACACACACACACACACACACACACACACTCACAATCTCTGTCTCTTCCAAGGTGCATTCCTTAGATTCTCACTGTGTGTGAGTCTCAGTATTTCAGTTTGATTAAACAAAACAATGGCCCTGTGTTGTAAAACCCCTGAACAGAACAGAGAATAAAGGAAATGGAGATGAATTACAAAGCCTTGACCCCAGAAATCTCTGAAAACAAACAGGGTAAATGGGAGCCCCACTGTGGCCTAAGATGGTGTGGACCAGGGCCGATCCCAACATCGATGGCTTGGGCCACCTTGCCCCATCCGCACTCCCTACAAGTTTTTGTTTCTTACCCTCTGTGCTTCAGTGTGAACTATTCTTCCTTCTACAGGGAGAAGAGAGAATGGGGTCAAGAGTTGAGTCTAGGAGCAAGCCTTGAGCATGCAGCAATATTGAACAGAGCAAGTTGTGTTTTGATGAGGTTTGGGCTGTAAGGGGATGTTCACACAGAACGGACAGGCATTAGGGGGAACTCTTGTATTTGTACTAAATAGCTGTGTGTTGTTTAGCAACAATGAAAGATGGGAATAGTTCAGTGGCATTTGTCTCTTCATATCCCATATCATGGACTACTGTTTGCTTAATACCACAGGCTAGACTAGAAAAAAAAAACAGCAAATGTATACACTCTTATGTTTAAGCTTTCTTCTTCTACAACATAACTTTTATGAAAATAAGTAACTATAATAGGAGTCCCATGTGGCCCAGCCTTGAGATGGTGTCTTCTTAAAAGGAGCAGAGGTGGTTCACATCAGCCTTCAAAAAGTAATCCCCATCCTAACTCAGCCCAGTGAGCATGTCTGTGACTCTCTCCCCTCATCTCTGCATCTGAGTGTCCTTCACAGGAACAGTCAACTTTCTGCCCCACACTTCCTTTCTTGAATACTGGCGCTTGCCATTCCAACCCCCACAGCATTTCTGTCTTTTTCCCTTCAAAATGTCAAAGTGATTGTCAGTCTGTGATTGGCTTTGTTTCTGGTCTCTTTTCCTCTTATATAGAATGCATCTGAAAGCATTCTCCAGCAGCCATGTTGGTGGGCATGCTGAGATGAGCGTGGGTTACAATGTATAATATTAGGTTTGGATCTGGAATAATTGTATCAGTTTTGCTTTTGAATCCATTTGCCTTTCAGTCTGTAGTTATCTAGTGACAAAAGACTCCAGCAAACATGATAGGAGCCCACAACTCACTCTCCCACCAGTGGCTCCATTTCTCTCCTTGGCCAAGTGCTTCCTCTACTTGGTAGGCTCTTGGCAGTGGAGGGAAGACTTCCATAAATAGTTCTTAGAAACTATCACTCTATTGGTTACCACACCAGGGGCACAGGACAGAGATGAGCATCAGTCACAGGTATCAGGGCAGAGCATTTTGAGCGGTGTGTTTAATCTCATGCCTCTTTTAGATGACATTACACTTGTGACCCCCTATTTTCTCTTTGACATTTCATTCAGCCTTGTGCTCATAGGTCCTGCAACGGAAAGGTCTGGAACGATGGAGGCAGAGCCTCAGGAAACTCAAATGGGCTTGTAGAACTCAACTCAGACACAAGAACTCATGATCCACCAAGGATTTTACTTAAGTCCAAATGACCTAGACCTACCAAAATATATCTCAGAATAAGGAACTCCTTGAAGTCCCAAAGGATGAAATGAGAACTTGGAAATCTGACCTTAGAAAAACATTCTTCCTGAACCCTGCTTTCTTCAGCATGGAATCCACAGACATGCATCCTGAATTTCATCTTGTAAGAGAAAGATGGGGTCTGGCTGAAGGAGACATCCACAAGACAAGGAGTAAAAACCAGCTCTGCCATCACTGAGTTGCACTGGCTGGGACCCTGTGACTTCTGAGGCCACCCAGCCCTCTGATGGATATGTGACCTCTCACCAACCCCCAAATGTGTGCCAGGTCTAACTTTGCTAAGAGTTTAGTCAAGACTTTAACAGGCAAAATTCTACTGAATCCTCAAGACCTGTGGATAGGCCGGATGTGGTAGTGTACTCCTTTAATCCCAGCACTCAGAAAGTGGAGGCAGGTAAATCTCTGTGAGTTTGAAGCCAGCCAGGGCTATGACCCTGTCTCAAAAAAGAAAAAGTGGGAGGTTGGGGGGAGAAAACAGAGAAAGACCAGTCTTTCTCAAAGTACAGTTCCTGGATAAGCAATGTCTGTGTCCCCTGGGAACTTGTTAAAAATCAAAGCTTTGTGTTCTGTGCTATACATGCAAGACCCAGAAATAGGAGGGGTCAAGGGTCCCTCTAGGACTTCTTGCTACAATGTAGCTCAATCTAACCTAACTGATCTTACCAGAAATTGTGTACACATGGCTTAAATATTTCTCAGTGGTTTTAATCTTAAATATCTTGCCCTACTTTTCAAGCCATATTTTATTTTGATCATATTTAGTTACAACTTCTCTTCTTTGTCTCATGTGTGGCTAACCCCAAGGTGGGGACATTGTTTAAGGTTGTTGAGTGTTAAGTTATCTGGGCTGGAGACATGGGTCGGCAGTTAGGAGCACCACTCTTCCAGGGTTCAGTTCCCAGCACTCACTTGATGGCTCACAACCATCTGTGACCTCAAAACCAGGGGATCTGGTGCCTTCTCTGGCTTCCTCTGGCACCGGGCATACATATAGACACACAGGCAAGCACTCATATGCATATAATAAATATGTCTTTAAAAGTACATAAAATATTGGGCTGGAGAGGCAGCTCAGAGGCTGAGAGCACTGGCTGTTCATCTGTGACAAAGTTTTCTTGGTTGTACCAGAAAAGAATAACTGGTCCTTCCAAAACCCTCTGGCTTCCTAATCCCCACGAGCCCCAGCTATTGCCACACAGGGCAAAACAAAGTGACTATTGAGGCTGCATTTGTACTAAATTATCCCAGTTGACTCTCACAGCATCGTGATACAGTGAGAAAGAAACGTAGTTTTCACGCAATGGCACGTTCACACAGACTATATGAAGATATAGGCAGAACTTGAATATGTCCAAGTCAGGAAATGCTGGCTGAAGCTGGAGCAGGCAAGAACCAGCTTCCCCCATGGGGAGTTCAAAGCAAACAGACCTGCCAACATCTTGATTTTAGACTTCTGGTCTCCAGGTTAGGGGAAAATTAAGTTATTAACAGGCACTGGAACACTTCTAGGCCCTTTTCTGCTATGACCTGCATGCCTAGGGATGGACCAAACTAGGATGTCAGGCAATGAAGAGTTGACAAACACACAGAGACGCTGAAGTTGTTGGACTGTGTTCTCTGCCGGAGAGCACTAACAGCTGCCCAGAAACTCAGCATGCGTTTAGTATACACAGCACGAACCAGGAGATGGGGTAGCACAGTAGGGGGTCTCCACAGGGAAGCAGCTTCAGGCCACAGTCATCCAGGCAAAGGAAGGTGTGGGTGATACTTTCTGGGCACACTATCAACATCTGTACTCCCATCATGAGTAGGCCTTGGGATTACTTTGGTCTGATGCACAGTAGGCCAGCAGTTTACATGCACAGTCTTGGGTCTGGGGCACAGTAGGACAGCAGTTTGCATGCACAGTCTTGGGTCTGGGGCACAGTGGGCCAGCAGTTTGCATGCATGGTCTTGGTGGATCTCAAGACACATTATTGACTTGGCTTCAAGGTCTGGCAAAAGTCCAGTCTCTTTGAAGGCAAGATATATTTTCAGAAAGTGTCTATATTTGATGAAAATGCACAAGAAGCGTCTGGCACGGATTGGTGCTTTACCAGCCGGAGTAAGACGAAGGATGCTATGACAGGACTGTACCATCCCTTCACTCAAGGTCATAAGAGGCCGGCAGAGGTCAGAGGATGGGGAGAGCCCAGGGTCCACTCTCACACGTCTATGCCAACTGAGTGTGCAAGTGATGCTCTCCTGAGGGAGGTACCTTAGGAGTTCTTCATGCAGCAAAATCCAGTTGTCCCTTTATCCCAAGATGCTTGAAACTTTTTGCAAATCATATATTCTCCCTTCAACCTGAAGTCAGTCCTAGGTAATTTACCAATTTACCGTAGTTAATACAAATGCTGTCTCAACAGGTTCTTTGCTATATTGCTTAAGGAATAATGATGTAAGTTGTGATCTCCCCCTCGCTGAGCTGTCAGTACTTCATGAAATCTTTTTCCGAGAGACCCCTCCTTCTCGACACCGGTAGCAGGCCTTTTTCTTCTCCTGGTGTGAGATTTACTGGGAAGTTTCAACTCCTGGGGGTTGCTTTGTCTCAGTAGTCTGACAGCCAAAGGGAGGGGCACAGTGCCTTGTTAGAATGTCTTCATTCCTGGCAGACTGTGGCATCATCTGAATAGTCAGGTCCCTGGCTGCTTCTCCATTCTTAAGCCACATCCCTCCTTATAAAGAAATATTAGTAACTGCTACACAATGTCTATTAAGCAGGGTGAAGAGCAGCAGCTATTGGTTCAAATACCCCTGGGACAGGAACGAGTGTCAGGAGTCTAGATATGGGTCAGCCGGAGGGGCCAGGCTGCCTGGTCTCTGTCGGCTGACAAGTGACATGGACTTTCTTTGGGCTTTTGACTCCATCAATTTCTTTCCCTCAAAGATGTCCAGCAGTGGCCCTACAGTGCCCAGTGCCCTTGGATACTATTCTCTATAGAAAGTTCAATGATCCCCACATCCAGTGTGGGAAAAGAACAATGGAAATTTCACTTCATTATTAAATGGCTACCCAATGCCTCTAAATTCCTGACCTGTTGTAGGAAGTACAAAAACTTCTTCTTTATAAAGAAGGAGTTGCCAGAAATACATTTCTGCAGGGCCCAAACTTCCAAGGATTTGATGGCACAGCAGACACTGTGTCCCAACCCCCAAGCCCTATGTTCATGAATTTGGAAGTTTCCATGCTGATGTTTCTTGATGAGCCAAATTATCTTAGGATAATTTGGAGCAAGACATTGAGGTTATTTTTGATCTTATGCTATTATAAGCAATGACAGAAGGAATAACTGTGTGCACAGGTCATTGTGCACGTGTGACTAACTTAAATTACAATATTAATTTGTGAAATCTCCTCTCTATTGGATATGGGTGGGGGGGGCTCAAATTGAATCATGATGTGCGCTGTCAAATGCATACCGTATAATTTTGACAAAGAAAATGAGAACCATTCTGTTATTTCAAGTGATCCAATTGCTTTACTTCTGTCCTTAAAGTTGACTTTTAGTGATTTGAAGTGGAAACGAATCTAAGAAACAATCTTTGTGTAAGTCCCCAGGGAAGCAAAACGAACAAAAGCTGTGTTCTTGCAGGTTTTGGCTAAGATGCCATCAACCGCATGGCTCACATACAGCCATGGTCTCTTTCTTATCCTCGTGAAAGCCTGAATGTCCACAATCAAGCTGTTAGAAGATCTGGTGTCTCTTATAAACCACTTTCTGTTTCCTGCTTTTAAGATGGCAGAGTCAAAGTCACCTTTCCGAGTTTTTCTTCAGAATGTATACTTATTTGTTTATATTTAATTCATGCATGTGCATATGTGTGTGTGTGTGTGTGTGTGTATGTGTGTGTGTATGTGTGTGTGTGTATGTGTGTGTGTATGTGTGTGTGTGTATGTGTGTGTGTATGTGTGTGTGTGTGTATGTGTGTGTGTATGTGTGTGTGTATGTGTGTGTGTGTATGTGTGTGTGTGTGTGTGTGTGTGTGTGTGTGAATGTTTTGCATAAACGTTTTTGCGAATGTGGAGGCCAGAGGACATCCTCAGGAACACTATCCAGTTCCCTTGAGATACAGAGAGTTTCGTTGGCTTAGAACACACCCAGTAGACTAGCCCCACTGACCAGCAAGGCCCAAGGATCTTTGTACCTCCCTGGTGTGTGGGTTCCAGCAATCAAACTCAGGCCCACATATTTGCACGGGACACACTCTACTTACTGAGCTTTCTCCTAACGGCTGCTTCCTTTCCACATTCCGTTTCCTGACCCACTCATTTCCCAACAGATCCAACGAAGATGCTTAATGCAAATCTGAGGGGAAGCTTTAAAACATTTGGGTTTGGGGAAGGAGGGGCACACACAATGTTCAGACCCTAGCGGCCCTGAGGTACTGTGTCTTTTTATAGGTGTATTTAATGGTTATTTTCAGAAGAGGCCATTTAGCCATTATTTTAACATTCAGTAAGTGGTTGCAATAGGCTTGGGACCAATAATTCAACAAATATCTAATGATCACAGTGGCAGAGACTAGCACGGAAGACAGTACATTTTCCCTTCCCCCAGGGTCCTACAATAGATGAACACTCCTCAGCCTCCCTGGCCCCTGGATATTGACGTGTTCCTGTGTTCTGACTAATGAATGTGGATGGAAGTATGTGGGAATTTCTCACACCTGGTTCATTAAACATTTCTCACCAGATCCTCTGCTGATCACTCAGACAACACCATGGCTGATGGACAGCCAAACTTGCCTACTTTTGTTAACTTACCCAACTCCCATCATGTTCTTGTGCCAACAGCTTGCAGGATTTTGGACAAGAAGCAGGTCTTCTGGCTCTAAAGTCAGTGGGCAGACTGACCAGTGGCCTCAAAGGCTATGAGAGAGGTTGAGTGGGAGATATCAGGCTGTTAGCAATAAGTTCCATGGTCTGAGTTCACACCCACTCTCTTCTCAAAGCTCTCTGGGGTTATTCTGAATATCAAGGGAAAACTTGGCAGATTTAAACTGCAGCAATGTCTTGACTTAGGGAATAAACATGACCCAAAAAGAGAGACCGTGCCCCAGCAGACTGAGCCATAGCTGACTGAGGCCTGTCTGTCTATCTGCCCAACTGACTAAGTGATACTTAACCTTCACAGTTATCGTAATTGAAAGCCACCTAGGACATTAAACTCATTCCTGGGTGTGACTACAAAGGCATTTGCAGACAATTATCAGGGAAAACCCACACTGAAAGTGGAAGCACCCCAATAGGCTGGGACCCCGATGGTATGAAATGTGATGCCTGCTTCTTGGGTAGCATGAAGTGAATCGTGTCCCCTTTCCCATGTGTCTCCACTGTGATGTTTTGTCTCACTCGGGCCCAAAGAACCGGGACTTCCCATCAATAGGAAACCTTCAAATGGGTGAACCAGAATGATCCCTTCCTCTTTTGGGTAATTGGTACAAGGAGTTGAGGTGGCTGATGGGACTTGGACTCCACCTCTGGTTAGCCAAGCTTCCAAATTATCAGTACCAGCAGATAGCAAGAAAGCATCCAGCCCCAAGAAAAAGAAGTGAACACCCAAGGAAAACTAGCTCATAAATCTTTGCCGCCAGATGCACGGTGTTTCAGAGGCACTCAAACAAAAGCTAAAGCCAAACCCCAAAATCAACAAACACTGAAACCTCTAAAAACCTTCCCAAACCAAATCCAAGTTCAACCTCTGTTACCAGCCCCAGATGTAGGAAGGATCTACCTGAGGCAAAGTGACACATAAGCACTTGTTCCTCTCCAGCCATACGTCCTCTCTGCGCCTTTGCCTGAAAACCATGTCCTTGTCACCTTTGACCCTTCCCCAGAGATGTGAGAGCTGGTCACTCCTTGTTGACATTTGCGGACTGAGGGATGTTTTGATGAAGCTTTGCATTTTCAGTGACTCATCATAAACAGATGCGGTATTTCAGTATTGCAGCTGAGATGTGGGAAGGAAAGGAACTCCTCACGTTCAGAGAATTTTGGGGTTCAGCGAAAGTGGGTACGGAGTGAGTAGAAGGAGTGGATAGGGTGCACATAACCTTTTGGGGGGTGGATTTTTCCACAGACCCCACCATTCTGATGTAGACAGCCACACAGCAGCCTGAGGGGATATCCCCGTGTTTTTTTAGATCAGAAGAGTCAGAGGATTCTTCTAGAACTTTCTAGATCTTGCTCACAGCTTTCCTGCTTGGTTGTAGGTGAACCTTGTTTCTTACTTCCTCAGCCAAATTCTTGACTTCAAGTCACCCCAACTTACAAGTCCTGAGAGACTCTGATCCCATAGTCACTCTTTTATTTAATAAATTTAAATATGTTTGGAATAGAAATAGAATTACCTCACTTTCCTTCTGGCTTCACTTTCCTGCTACTCTGAGACACTCTCTCTCAAACCTCCCCTGTCACCACACCCTTAAGCTGATAGCTTACTTTTTTCCCCACTTTTTAAAATTAAGATTATTTTTCCTTTTATTGAAAACAGATATATATGTGCGTGTTTATCTATATGTGTGTATATATGAAGATATATATGTATATATCACATGATATATACATACACATATACATAAACATGCCATATATTTGTATGTGTATATATATGTATATATCACATGATATATATATATACTTACATACACACATATACATATATACCATACATATGCCATATGTGTGTGTGTGTGTGTGTGTGTGTGTGTGTGTGTATGCACTGTTTCAGCGTGACCACTTTGTTTTAGACAACCGATGAGGGGCTTATCCTTGGGAAAGGGTAATTCTCATTTTCTCAATAGTCATTGGCTGTTTGTGGTTCTTTAATCCTGAGAAATTCCTCCCTCCCACATTAGTATGCCCACTGAATATTAGCTTAGTGACTCTTTATGTTATTTTTTAAATCTCTACCTTATTTTTTCATCTGTGCATCTCTGAAGTATTTGACCAATATGCCTCTACCACATCCTGGGAAGCTCCTTTCTATGAAGCTCATTAATATTTGACTTTGAGGGCACTGTCAAAAAGGAAGCTTAGAATGAGAGTTTTCCAGGTCAGTGTAATTCCAGGATCTGTCTGTCTGAAGGAAGGGCTCAACTTGGAGTTGTTCTGACCAAGGAGGCAGGGCCTCACTGGACTCAGGTGGGTCATCTTCAGCTCCATCTAATAACTTGGCCATCACGTACTTCTAAGCTGTGTGGAAGGCCTTGAGTCCAGTCCGCCTGGCCACTGAGCCGTGGTCTTCTCAGTACCACACTGCGCAGGACAGCGGCTGTCATCAACGGGCTCCACATCTTTAGCTCTAAGCTAGAGCACTAATTGACTTCATGGGGCATCTTCACAGGGTACAGTATGGTGTGTTATCACATTCACAGGTGTGTGTTGATCAACTCCGAACAGTTTACCCAGCCTTCCAAGTCTTTATCATTTCCATGTGATGGGTGTACCCCAAATCTTCTCCTGTAGCATGTTCGGGTCACTCAGTCCACTGTTGTCAACCTAAATCACATCCCGAAATCCAGTGTGGACCGCTCCAATCTGGTTGTGACTGTTGTTCACATTGAACAGTCTTTCCTTCTCTCGGCCTCTAGGCTCCACTGCTCACTAGCTAAGCTGCATCGACTAAATTGTCTTAGTTTCCACACCAGGGAAATCACGTGGTACTTGCTTTTTAGTGTATGACCCATTTCCTTCAGCATTAGAATAACCAGTTCCATCCAGATGTCGAATTGACAGGGTTGTTTCCTGTTTGTTGTTGTTGTTTGTTTTGTTTTTAAGATTTATTTGTTTACTTATGTCATGTGTATGAGTACACTGTCGCTGTCTCCAGATGCACCAGAAGCGGGTATCTGATGCCCACTACAGATGGTCGTTAGCCACCATGGCCTCAGGACCTTTGGAAGAACAGTCAGTGCTCTTAACCACTGAGCCATCTCTTCAGCCCTCCAGTTGTTTCCTTTTTAATGACTGCATAGTATTCTGTTGTCCCAGGGGAGCCTTGGTTAATTCCATTTCTCAGGTAATCAGCTGTAACAGGTGTCCCTTTGAAATACCAGTTTCTTCTCCTTTGGATAAATAACCAGCAAGGAGGTTGCTGGGCCAGGGAGGTCTACTTCAAATTTCTTTGGGATCTTCTATAGTGTTCTCTGCAGAGGGGGTATTCATTTATGTTCCTGCCAACAGAGAAGTTTTCCTTTCTCCTTAATCTCTCCAGCACCCGTCAATGCTGGTTCTCACTGGAGACATTCTGGCCAGGGTAAGATGAAATCATATCAAACTTTTCCTCACATTATCTCATATACAAGTCAGCCATTGCATATCTGCTTTTGGGGTGGGGGGATGTCTTTTTGGGGTCATTTGTCTATTTAAATACATCAGATTTTTTTTACTCACTTTTTTTTCATATCTTGTTTTGCCTTCCAAACTTCCACAGCCCTAAATTTCCTAAGAGAGAATGTCACTATTTTTCTTTTCCAATTACAACGGCCCTCATTCCTGCAGAAGCCGGCTGACATAAATGCAAAGTGGACAGAGTGTGTTATATTACTTCCAAAGCAGTAATTATTCATGGGAAGCAAATGGGAGCTCTTTATGAGATAAGACGCCTGCATTTATGGTTTCTTACTTGGTGGACAAATGCCTTGGGAAGTGGGTTAAAAGTTTACCAAAATACACTTGGGTTATCTGCTCAATTTCAGATACGGGATTGATCAGTCTTATCTGAGCATCTCAGAGCTTCAAGGAGGTTCTCCGCCCGTCTTCATACAGTGATGGAGACAAAAGCCAGACCCCAGGAGGGGTCAGAGTGAGCAATCCAATTAACATCCCTTAGGAGTGACTCAGCTGAGGCTTCAAGGTTAGCTTGTTGCCATGTCAATGTGTCAGAGCGGAGATGGTAATCACTAACCCTGAGCCCTCAGAAGCTTGGCAGGCAGCTGCTGCAGCTGCAAAGATAAGCAGCCTTTTGCTGAGGTAACGGATTCCTGTTGGAATGCATGCTTTCTTCCAAAAGAAAATGGACAGAATACCATATCCAAGTCTAGGTTAACCTTGGTCCCACTGAACAGGGAGGCCGAGGTAGACGCTCTCTTCCCACATCCTTCCGCCTCAGGCCCCTGGCGATGGTTGCTTTCTTTCACTGATTAATCCTGAAGACAAATGGGAATGAAATGGGCAGTGAATAAAGAAGAGCGATCTGGTGAGGCTGGCCAGCAGAGGGCTTTCTGGTTATTAAATCAAAGGCTTTAAATGGTATGCACCTTGGCTAGCTACACACAAGCCCAAAAGTCTGTGCGCCTAAGTGGTTTCCCAACTTCTAAGCAGAAAATTTTTTTTCTTTTTTCTCTGTCCATTCATTCCTCTGCCCCCACTTCCTCCCTCCCTCCCTCCTTTCCCCTCTCCCTCCCTCCCTCCCTCCCTTCCTTCCTCCTTCCTGACCTGGTTTCTCTCTCTGACTCTGGAACTCACTATGTAGACCAGGCTGGCCTCAAACTCACAGAGATCCTCCAGCCTCTGCCTCCCAAATTGTGGGAATAAGGCATGAGCTGCCACACCTAGCTGGGGTGTGTGTAGATCTAGACTTGGATTTATATTTTTAAAAAGACAATCCCCCAAAACATAGAAATAAGTATTGTTTCAATCATGGTGTGCAGCTCTGGAGCAGCAGTGAATGGTTTCCCCTGGCACCACCTTGGGAGGAAGGGAAGTGTGCCTGTCTATTTTGTCCCCTTCCTTCCTGTGTATTCATAATACCCAATATTCACTCAAGGCAAATACCAACACCAACGCCATGGAGCTGCTGTGTTCTTTCTTAAAGAGTAGCAGACTGAACTTCAGTTGCTTCCCTTGATAGTGAGCCTTTCGTGGCAGAGGGTAAGCCTCCAGGATGGGCTTTGAGCAGGTCTTTATAAGGATGGGAACATGTGACTGAGTCTCTCTCTCTCTCTCTCTCTCTCTCTCTCTCTCTGTGTGTGTGTGTGTGTGTGTGTGTGTGTATGTGTGTGTTTGTGTTTGTGTAAGAATCACCTAGCACACACCTCACTTAAAAGATGTAGCAGGAGGCAGTCACGTCTCATTCGAAGGCGATTCTGTGTTAATTGAGATTGACTTGGCTTTTAACTGGGACTTGTAAGCCAAGATCCTGTGAGTAGCACCCAGTCTCCTCACTGGCCCCCAGACTGTGCAGACTGTCATGTATTTAGGATGCCATAGATCAGCAACAGGGTCAGCAACAGGAAGGGAGTTTGATGCTGTCTACAGATGAAAAAGATGACAATGACAAGGAACACATGGAAAAGAATCATACTCAGTGGTTAGTGAAATCCATGAGCCCTGGCCAGCATGCAGGGCAGGTGGCCTCCCAGGAGGGGCATTGTATGGGCAAGGAAGAGTGCTGGTGTTGGGGTGCCCTGGTGTTGGGGTTCCCTGGGAAACACCACCCTCCAGTAGCCAGTTGTTTGTCTTCATAACAGTGTTGGCTAGGCTCCTCCAGTCTTTTTCTGATGGGAAATGTTGCCATGCAAAAATAAGACCTCCAAAGAAAAGATACACAACCCCGAGCTTCTAGCACGCAACTGGTTTGTAAGGTAGGTTTCCTGCCACACTGGGCAATCCTTCCCCATTTCCTTCTTTTCCCCTTTCTCCCTTCATTTCAGAATCCCTTCCACCTCCTCCTCCCTCCCTCCTTTCCTTCCTTCCTTCCTTCCTTCCTTCCTTCCTTCCTTCCTTCTTTCCTTCCTTCCTCCCTCCCTCTTTCTTTCTTTCTTTCTTTCTTTCTTCCTTCCTTCCTTCCTTTCTTCCTTCCTTCCTTCCTTCCTTCCTTCCTTTCTTTCTTTCTTTCTTTCTTTCTTTCTTTCTTTCTTTCTTTCTTTCTTTCTCTTTCTTTCTTGCTACTGGGCATCAAGGCCTAGCCACACCTTTACTTCTTATTTTGAGAGTGGTCTTTACTGATCTGCCTAGGCCAGCCTTCAACTTATGATCCTTCTGCCTCAGCCTTCTAAACAACTGGGATTACAGATCTTCACCGGGAGCCTGGCTACTTTTCAGCTCGTAGCCAATCTGTTCTCTCTGTGGGGACTGTTCTAAGCGTGTGCCCGGTGCCCAACAGTCAGCCCATTTTTGGGAATCAGTAGTAGTTCACAGAATTCTCTTGGTGTTATTCTTTATAGGGCAGAAAGCACATCTTCCAAGTTTCTTGGAGAGGCTCTCCCCTAGGGCCTCTCGAATCCTGAAGTTAAACATTCTGGTCCCTACTAGGGACTTTTTCCCACCAGACCCTGTAAGCATGAAGACGCTAAGAATGGTGTTAACAATGACATGTGACTAGCATGAGCAACTTTGACCACTGTGACCTCACATACGGTTGATGGGCCACAATGGCTTCCTTTAGCCCCTCTTTAAAAGATGATAAGAAAGCCGTTAGCTGCTGTATTTCTGGGATGGGTTTCTGTGCCACAGCAGGGCCAGGTACTAAGCTAAGCTTGGCTCCAAGGAGTGATGCTTACACTGCAGAGACAAGCCTTTCAAACATAAAGGGAAACTAACTCGGCGATTCTTGAATCAATGATTCCCCTTTTGTTCAGTAAGGATCAAGACTTTCCTTAAAATGTCAGAATGAAAAAAAAAAGTAGCCCAACCATCACATTGGTCTGGAAAGGTGATCTGGCTCCCAGTCTCCTCCCTACTTTGTGCCCCTGTGTGACAGGCACTAGGAGACAGGGAACCCCTTAATGTGGGCGTCCCACTGTCGTCACCACCATGCTAAGGGCAGAGTGAAGGAGCCAATCTTTCGAGTGTTTCCTTACCTGTAACACATCTGGACACACTTATGTATTCTGAGTTATCCAGGTCATTAATTAACATAATATACATGAGTCTTGCAACTTAAGTTTGTCATTAAGGCTTACAGCCCCCCCCACTGCCCTGAACCATGCCCAGTATGTGAGGCTGGCCTCAGACAGTGCCCTCTATTGATCTCCACCTTAGTTTGTGAGACAGGTTTTTCTCACTGCTGGAGGTCTGTGCTTTAAAGTTCTTTGCAGATTGTCCATAGGAGGGCACTGGTGTTTTAGGTTGCCAGTCTGTTCTGGGGAGACACTGAGCCCACATCTTCTAGAGTGGTTAACCACTCACCCCACATCTGTGGCCACAGGCCATCAAAGTTGAGTGTGTGTGTGTGTGTGTGTGTGTGTGTGTGTGTGTGTGTATGTGTGCAACCTTCCTTTCGGACTCTGTCCTTTTGCCTAGTTTGATCTTCTGAGTCTATGAAAGCTGTTAAACCTACTGCCCTTGTGTTAAAGGGCTGAGCTCTGGTGCAAAGCAAACTTATGAAATTAATACAAGTGGTTAGAAATTCCATACATCTTTCAAAGAGGATGCATGAACCTCTGTGGACCCCCAAAGGAAGGAAAAGGGATTTGCCTAGTGGGGTAAAGGCAGGTTTTTTTTTTTTTTTTTTTTTTATCTAGTACATCTCAGTTTGGATACATAGTTCTAGGTGACAAAGTACTGCAGTAGGTGTGGCCAGTTCTGGGAGGGACATTGAAAATTGAGAACCATTGTCTGGAATGTGGCTCACAGGCTGTATGGTCCAAGTAGTCCAACAATGGCCGTTTCCTAACAGGAGGACCAAAAATCCAGTAGTTACTTTGTCCATAGATGGGAAGTCATAACAGTCCCATCTGGAACTGGAGTCCCGGGTACATCCTAGAGAGCTGCCAGTTTTCAGTCTACACTGGGATCCTGAAGAAGTGGGTTCTAACTCCAGCAGAGGGATAGGTCAGGTTAGGAGACCCTACTGAAGTCCCGCAGATGCACATGGGTGACCAGAAGAGTACATGTGACCACGTACGGACAAGGACAGAATACTCCAAAGCACACAGAGGCTCTCTCCTCACAGGGTCTCAGGGTTCTCCGGCATCTGCACCTAAGTATTCTTCAAGGATGACTTAATAGGTGCATTTGGAGAGAGATGCCTGAGGGGGTCCCTGCAGAAGTCACCAAAGGCAGGAACACAGGCTGTAAAGAGGTGGGAATGAGATTCAGCTTGGCTTCGTTAAGCTGAATCAAACGTCTAAAGAGTCTGATGCCAGGCAGTTTATTGCCAGCAGATTTAAACGATAGAATTTGGGGGAAAAGTTTCCAGGCAAATGTCATTCCAATTCCAGGTACACGATAAAGCTTAAGGTGTGGCTACACAGAAATCCCTTTGCAAAGTACATCATGTGACCATGAAGATGTAGCCTTAGAATCTAGTGGGGGTTCTGACCGGGACAGCATAGAGGTCTGCAGGCTATAAAATACTCCCTGATGCACCCTGCTAAGGATGGGATTTATTGCCTGAGAGCTAGAGATAAAGATCATGGGAGGGAAAGTCTAAGATGAGAAAGTCTGGGGTACTTGGGTGAGGTCTGCCTCTACAAATAGCAAAAGGTCACCAGGTCATTAACAATATCTATTCCTAGCGTTCTGGGTGGAAAACAGATGCTTTCTTCATTAAGTCCCCCCTCGTGATTAACACTCCTGGTTTTCCTCGTCTGTGGGCAAAAAGATGTCTGTGGCCCCAACAGATGCCAGTGACACAGTGGCGTCCAATATAGCGTCAAAGTGTGGGGGCAACACAGCTCCTGAAAATGCTCGTAGTGTTGGGCGACAGGACTCTGTAGACATGCCAAGTATTACGCCCTTGAGGGATCCCCACGGTAACTACTTACTGAGCGTGTTTGCATGCCACGGGGAAAATTCCATTGCGGCGTGGTTTGTGGATATGTTTTATAATCCGTTGAAAAGTGAAGGGCCTAGTAAATATCTCACTATATCAGGAAGCTCCTGTACAGGACAGAAATTGCTCCCTCAGGGTAGGAACACCCCAGTGGTCTTGGTCTGCACAGCGGACATTTAAGCTTTTGAGTGGTATCATTTGTAAAATAAGACCTCACATCCTCAGCTAATTTATTTTTATGCTGCCGTTTTGATCGAGTTGCTGCACGAGGAAACATCGATGAAAGCATTCATTAATAAGTAGGGCTTCTCTGGTTGCAGCAGGGTGGGTTTTGTCTCTCGGATTGGCACCAGGCAAACATATGTGATTTGTTTCGAGTTGGTAGAAACTGTCTTTGTATGTCCCCTGGAGTTCAGCAACGGCATAGGCCAACACTGACCTGGGGTCTAGATCCAGGTTCATCTGAAGTTCATGAAGTTTGGCTTTATTAAAATTTTAAATACATTGAAACTGTGATTTTTGTATAAATTTAAAGAAAGATAATAAGAAGCATAGGATATATATCTATATGTATATGGATATATATGTTTCTAAAGACTGGAGGATGGGCTACATTCTAAGATAAGGTGCAGTGGAAATGTGTGTTCTGTGTGTTCTGTGTGTTCTCTCTCTTCATGTGCATTTGTGTGTGTATGTGTGTGTATGTGTGTATGTGTGTGTGTGTGTGACTAAGTGTGTGTATTACTGAGTGTGTGTGTGAGTGTGTCACTGAGTGTGTATGTGCATGTGTGTATGTGTGCGTGTATGTGCATACCCTTATTCTTTAAGTTTACATCTGATGATGAAACCAAATCTCATGGCTGATTTAATTTTCTACTGGGCTGTTACTTGCTGTGAATTTTTCCTTTAGATTTTGGAGATTCTCAAGAAAATCTGAACCCTTTTCTTAATGATTTTTAATCTTATAAATCTTTCTCTCTTTCCAGTGATTTAAGACATATTTTTGTCTGGCATCTATAGGAGCTTTATGAAATTATAACACTCAATTACAAGTCATAGCTATGAATTCAGGAACTAAATAAAAGTTCAAGTTGTATAAATTAGAATTATTATTATTTTTAACTCATAAGTATGCTCAACAACAACAAAAAAACTATTTCATCAATAAAAACTTGCTGAGAATATTTTCAGTTTAAACCTTACTAGAATATTAGTTAACTTTTCTGTGCCCAAACTTAAAGACATTTGTGCTTAAAAGTGTTGACCACTATGTGTGTGTGTGTGTGTATGTGTGCATACATATACCATGTATAAATATTATGCACAAATGTCACATTATGGATCTATGCATATGTATGCAAACACATGAACTTATACTTAGGAGAAAAATTAAGTCTGTTATCACTTCTTGGAAGCCCTGCTGGTTTTAATGAAAGTGGAGACTTTCCGTTGGATAATTGGCTTGTTACAAAACAGAGAGAATGTTCAAAATGAACGGCTTTCAAAAACTGAAACAGCTGAAGAAAAACAAACAGATTTTAATGATAGTTTTGTTTTTAATGGGTTAGAATTCTCCTCCCAGAAGACTGTGGCGATGTAGACCTTATCACACACAGGTGAATGTCGGGTCTTCAGATATTTCTTCTTCAGTGAGGTCAGGTGGGAGTTCCCTCAGGCAAGGGGAAGAAGAAGGCCTTGAATAGGAGTCTTCAACTGAGTCCTCTTCAACTAAGTGAGGATGACGTGGTCCTAATGACCCTTGAGTTCTGTTGGCCCACTGAGCATCAGGGGAGAAAGAGTTCAGCCCCATACAGCAGACCACATGGTTTATGTTCTTCCAGTGATTGGGCGACCTGTCACTGGGTGACCTGTTCAGTATCTCACAGCTGGGTCTCATCAGTTGTTCGGGGGTGTTACTGGGCCTTGAACATCGGGCATTTTAGTTTATATGGAAATCACTCTGTTTCCTTTGGTCATGGAACAGACATGACACGCAGGGTGGGGACAGGGAGGTGCGGGTAAGCCTGGCACAAGGTGCATGGAAGTCACCCTGAGCGATGGTGTATAATTTCATTCTCCGGTTTGGGAAAGTTGAGTGAGTTTGGGTATCAGAGGCTCAATCAAATGGGAAGTGCAGTGAGAGAGGGTGAACAGGACCAGAGAGCTTCCTTTCAGTAGATCCCAAGGCAACCTAGGATCACCCTGGGAGGCCTGCTTTGCTATTTACAGCAAGCATCCGAGTTCCCTGCAGGGATATTGGCAGTGCTGTCTACACAGCTTAAAAAGCACTTAGAGGCATGCAATTCCATTAGGCTAGGCATAATGGGCCCACTCAGGGCAGGCTTTGAAAATACATGGCTAATGTCATTCTGACATGTTTACAGGCCAGGACATGCTTCACGTAGGTCAGGACCTTCAGATGGCTCCTCGGCTCACCTCCCACACCCAATACTCCATTCTTATTACTGGAACGTGATAAAAATGGGAGCTGTCGGTAAACAAATGAGTGTTCTGAAAGACTGTGAGGTGGCCTTGAAGGTGCACGGGCCAGACGGGCACCAGCCAATTGCCAGGAGGTTAAGAGAAAGCAGCATCCTGCATTGTTGCTGGATGCTTGAGGGCCATTTTCAACGTCTTCAGTTCAGAGAATATCAGAACCACAGCCACACTTTTGCAAAAAGGAACCCCTGACGTGACGGTGGGCCGGGGGCTGACTGATGGCCTTTGTGCTTTTGGTTGCATTGAGGAGTTGTCCTCATGCCCCCGAAGAATAATAGCTAGAATATACATGGGGGTTCCAGTCCTTTCTGGGCCCATGTCACCTGTAGCTGGCCCTACAGGAGGACCTTACTGGTTTGTTTTGTCTGATGCTCTTCTCCTTCATAAGGTCACTGGCATTGCTAATGACAGAATAGAATAGGTCTTACTGAGAGCTAAATGCCCAGGAATTAAGGGTTTTGGTCCTTTAATCCTATGAATGAATTAGTGTGTGTGTGTGTGTGTGTGTGTGTGGTATTAGACACCCCAGTGCAGAGCAAATTTGAGTTTATGCCTAGGTTTTTTTTTTTTTTTTTTTTTTTTTTTTTTTAACTTTTATTTTCTGTGCATGAGTGTTGTGGTGGCTTGAATGACAATTGTCTCTGTTGGATTAGTCGACAAGGAGTGACAATATTGGAAAGGATTAGAAGGATTTGCAAGTGTTGCCTTGTTGGATAGGTGTGGCCTTCCTTGTTAGGGGAAGTGGGTCAGTGGGAATGACTTTGAGGTTTAAAATGATACCCACATGAGGTTCAATGTCTGTCTGCCTGTCTGTCTGTCTCTTAGCCAACAGATCAGGATATAGCTCTCAGCTACTTCTCTAGAGTCATACACAACGCCATGCTTCCCTCCATGATGACAATGGACTAAGCCTCTGAAATTGAAAGCCGAACCCCAGGCTTTTCTTTACAAGTGTTCCCTTGGTCATGGTGCCTCTTCACAGCAACAGAACAGTGACTCAGCTGTCCAGTTTGCATTCTGGTTGTCTTCAAGGACAGCAGGCATGAGCCAGCTCTTCTGGCCCAGGAATGGCTAGCTTATTGTTGAATTAGAGAATCATTACTGAAAGGTAGTGGGAATTCATGAAGGACGTAGAGGTGTGCAGTTAAGCACCGTGCACAGGGGGCTGCATGGTTCTCTCTGTGTGCAGAGGGGCTTCATTACATCTCAAAACTGTCACTTCTAAGTGTGAGCCCCACTCCAACTTCCATGGCCAGAGGTTTCTTTTGCTCTTTAAAAACCTTACACAAGTCTCTACAAGATTAGGTGCTTCCTCTCCCACTGAGGCCAGACAAGGCAGCCCGGCTGGAACATACAGGCAACAACAGCTTTGGGGACAGCCCCGGTTCTAGTTGCTGGTGACTAGCCTCACAGAGACTCAAAGTGCCAGTGACAGGAGATACTCAGGGCCCCCATGTACTTAGAGGAGAAGGGGAAGGGGGAAAGAGGAGGTGGGGAAGGATTGTGGGAGGGGTGACCAGAAACAGGGCAGTGTGTGGGATGTGAAGTAAGTTAAAAAAAAGTAGAACTAATTTTCAAAAAAATAAAAAACTTTACAGAAATTTCACAATAGGAGATTTATGGGTATAGCTTGACTGTGATCTAAGGTATATCTTTTGTCGCATTTATCACCGCCAAGTACACGCCATCATTATATTTGTCCCATTTGTCTATGTACATCTGGGTGGTAGTCCTTGGCTTTATGATATTCTGATTTATCAAAGCACGCTAAGCTTTTGTTTGGTATACTGATGCCAGACAAATGGGTTGTTGGCCAGGTTTTGGCTGCAGGAAAGGATGCTGTCGTGAGCATTTGTACAGGTGATTGGGGACTGCACATATGTGTGCCTTTCTGTTGTGTGTGCACTGAGGTAGAAAATACTGGCTCACGGAGGAGCAGCGTGTTCAGCTTCTTAGATGCCACTAAGTGGTTTTTCAGTGTCGCTGTGTAAATTTAGATCTCCAGAGCAGGACCCTCTCAATCTTACTGCTTCGAATGAAGGCCAGCGTTTCACATGACCATTTTGAGTCTCTTTTAGTGATTCTGACGAATATTCAGTGTGCTTTGTTTTGATTTAAATTTGCACTTTGCAATAGATCTCTGTGTGGCGACCAGTATTTGCATGCGTCTTCTGTGGTATCGCTGATTGTCTGGTGCCTTTTTATATTGCTCTGATATGTTTACTATGTCTGACTATTAATTCCAAGAGTTCATCAGTGTGTGGATGCTGGGGGTGGTGTTCAGACACCCTCCTCTCTTCTGAATAATGGCAAGTCTCTTTCTCCCTTTTAATTCTTACATATTTTTTCTTGCCAAAAAGAAAAAAAAAAAAAGTGTAGCAGACAGACTTTTGCTTGCTCCGTGCCAATCACAGAAAAAACAATGTCAATATCCCAGCACCCCACGTGATCCTGGTGCATAGACATTGTATGGATGCCTACCCTGAGATCAAAGAGCTTGTTTCCCCCCTGCCTTCCAGCAGCTTGCTCTAAATCACCTCAGATAACAAGCACTACCAAAAAGCCTTCCTACTTCAGCCAGTAAGGGATCGGCCCCTCTTTCCTTCCAGGTGATCTGAGAACTGCATTGGGTGGTTTTCAAATATTAACCAAGGCCAGTGCAAAACTTACCGATCACATTTAAACCTTGTGTGTATAACTGGGCGTCTTATTCTTTGGCTAATATTTTGGAGTTTCTGTTGGCAGGGGAAATCACTGCCATCGTCTTCCCTTGTCATATTTTGTGGGTGGGTGGTCTTGGTGCAGCGTCACACCGATTTGTGTTTGAATTTCGCCTTTTCTGGTGCTGTTTGAGTGTGTGGCGCTTCCCTGGTCATGGTTGTCTTAGACATTTGGATGAGCACCTTGGCTTATTTGCGGAAATTCAAAATATTTTCACTTTACTTACCCCCCACCCAGTTTCCATCCTCACCATCACCGCACTGTTAGTTTATGTACATCACCCCTCTGCCAGACTAGATTAATAAATTTACTGTTAACATTCATTTCTGATTTTCTGTTCTTTGAAGCCATATCTCTTCAATGTGTCCCTTCTTGCCTTTTCTTCTTATTCCTAACCAGGAACATTTTTCTTTTCACTTATTGACTGGAGGGACGAATCCCTTCCGTTCATCTGAAAACTCTATGCTTTAACATATTTTAAAGACTTGTTAACTTTCACTTTATATGTGTGAGGACCTGCATGGATAAATACCGTGTTTATGCAGTGCCCGTGGAGGCCAGTAGAGGGCGTTAGCGCTCCTGGAACTGGAGTTACTGACAGTTGTGAGCTGCCGAGAGGGTACTGGTAGCTGAACTTGGGTCCTCTAGAAACAGCCAGTGTGCTCCAGCCTCGTGAAAGAGCCTTGCCTCATCTTTGCTGTCTTCCTAGGGCATGTCAGTTATTTACCTACTGGTCATGTCGTAGTAAAGCTGCTGTTTCCTGAGCTCTTATATTTCTACTGAAAACTTAGTCAAGCTGTTTTTTTTTTTTTTTTTAATTTAATTTTTAAATACAAGGTATTTAAATTTTTCATTTTTTTCCCAGTTATTTGGGCATGTAGAGGAGCGCATGCGCAGCATGATAATTCAACACCCGGGGACATTATGAAATGATTAGCCCAGGTAGCCAGTGTTCCTATGGCTTTAATTATTTACCCTCTTATGATGACACAAAGCTTTTAAACGCTTCTCTGTGGCCCCTTATAAAAGTAGCAGTGAGTTACTGTGACCCCATTTCTGCCCTGGCTCCTCTTCTCTGCGCTGATTGTACTGTGCTGACCTGCCCGACTTTGCTTCCCCTATGCTAAGCATTCGGTCTCTGACCCCGTCTATCCTGTGTTGCAGACTCAGCGACTGATGTGCCACACCTGTTCACACTGCACGGACTTTCACTAATACCTTGGTGTCTTTTCTCCCCACTTGGCTGTCTGTGACTCAGTTTACACATTTTAGACGCACTGTCTTCCAGATCTTGCTTTCACTATATCTGAAATTCTACGACACCTACCAATTGGGTCCTTAACTTCAACTGTTGATAACTTTTAGTTCTAGAATTTCTATTTGATGTTTTGAAAAGATAATATTACAGGCATCTGGCAAAAACGATCACATTCATCTTTCTTTAAAAAGTATTAATCACAATAGTTTTTAAATCTAGTATCTCATGATTCAGAAAACTAGTCTGTTTTTCAGGGATTTTTTTTGTTGTTGTTTTTTTTTTTTTATTATTTTTCTTTGTTATGTCTGATAGGATAGGTTTCAGTTAAAGGCTGGACATTGGGAACAAAGTCTGTGGAGATTCAAGATAGTTTTAAGTGTTTCTAACCAGGACTGAGTACAGCTCGGACAAGCATGTAATCGTATCAGATCAGGAGCCCACGTGATCTGCGAGGTTCCGCCTCCCACGTGATCTGGGTTCCGCAAGGTTCTGCCTCCCTGTGACGCGTCACGCTCCCCGGGTTAGCAAAGCTTGCTGACTATCTAACCTGACCTATGGGAATTATGAGGGCTCCTTAGTTTTTGTTCTTCTTAAATGAACCCATCCGGCCACTGAGAGACTGATGCGGCCTCAGCAGTTCTTGGTTGAGTCCTCCTGGCCATGGCTTTGTTCTCGCTCTCTTCTCCGTACTACTGACCCCCAGGCGTCTGGTGTTCTGTGCCAGGCGGCTCTGTAGATGTGTGAGTGTTGGTGTTTTCCCCAGTATGCATGCTGATCTCGAGTTCAGAAGTTCAGTAACCGCTTCAGAAGGCAAATAAGCCATGAGCATTCTGCCAGTAAGAATGGGATGAAGCCTTTCACACGGAGTTTGGGGGGAGGGCTCTCTTTCTCTGAGCCACTGGGGACACACGGTTTCTTGTTCCCTTCCATCACCTCTGTGATAGGAAGAAACCTAGATTGGCTCACCGTGGAGAAAAGGGTGTTCTTGAGACAATGGTTGTGACGGTGCCTTCCTTGATCGTGAACTTCCTGTAGGTCCTAACTTTGGAAAATGTAAAAGCACAGTATTTATAAATCACCCATCTTGGGTCTTGTGTTAGATCCAGAAACACAAATGGGCTCAGTAGCTAAGGAACATACCGGGATCAGCTCTGAAACCTGTGTTTCCCCAATTCGTGAGGTTCCTTCAAGTTCCTGTGGCTCCTTTGTCTCTTGGCCGCAGGTCTGCGCCCAGTCTTTCAAGTCTAGCCCGCCCTATGGACGAACACCAGCCGCAGCCTAGGCTGAAAACAGCAAACAGGCCGGCTCCTCCACAGCCCTTCTCTTGGCACTCTGTCCTTCCTGCCTCTCTTGGCTACTCTCCAGGTCCTTCGAGTAAATGCTTCAGTGTTTTAACTGATTTTCTAGTTAGTTCTGGAACAGTGCCATCACCAGATAAAGCATATGTCAGGAGATTTATTTCTTAAAAGCCTGGTAACCAGCATATGGATAACACTTCACTGTGGGCATTAAGATAGCTTTTGGTGAAGAGAGACAGTTTCCCTGGAGTTGATGTCTAATGTCCTGGCTAATCCAACACTCGGGAGAATCAGAGATTACAATCTTGTGTTTGCAAACAATGGTCTTTTCTCTTTTGCTTAGAGCATCTGTGACCACCCTGAAAGCATATGGGTGGGGGTGGGGAGGACAGGGAGCAAGGTTGGTTAGAACATACCCACGTGTTTAGAGAGACGCACACAGGGAGGCAGATGAACTCTTGAACTCCTCAGAGAGAGAAGTCACTGCACAATGACGCTGTGTCCACCCTTGCACATGGTCCTTGCTTTCATTTGACATGTCACACACCTGACATTAATGCTGCTTCTCTTGGGGATAAATGATTTAAAATGGTTCAAGGTCAGGTTATTTCCAGTTTGGGGCAACAGCAATGAGACTCCCTCCCGTTGTTCTGGAAAGTTCTGGTTGTGATTCACACCGAGTTACAGGCCTAGAAGCAAGTGAGATTACTAATGTAGCCCGTTTCCTGTTTTCCCCAAGCGTTAGAGCCTCCTTTGCAGAGAGACTTGGAGGCAACATGGCTGAGCAGTCGGCTTCGGGAGGGGGATCAGGTGCTCACGGTGGGCATCTTGGACGGTGCGTTGACATTGCCATCAGCTGGAACTGAGGTTCTGGAAAATGACAAAAATGACTTTTCTCATAAGAAAACCACTGAAGGCCGTCAGTCAAATTCAGAGATGGCGAGCCGGCGACTAGACACAAGCAGTGTAGGAGTGCTCATGCGCAGACGGCCCGGACGGTTCTTAGTGAGACAGGAAGTAGAGGTGGTGTGTCATTGGAGACAGTGTGACATTCTGTTTGATGGCAGGGGTGAGCAGGAGAGAAGGCTCAAGTGTCCCCAGGCTCACTTCTAATTGGATAATAAGCACCCGCAGATGCCTGTAGCCATTTTTGAATCTTGAAGGGTATGAGGTTATAAAAGCCCTCTTCCCACATTAAATGATGCTATGAACCATGCTAGATGGCACACTTCTCTGTCTTGTGTCTCTGTTCTCTGCCTTCCTCTCTCTTAACAATCCTTTCCCAATACTTGATTCCAAATGGCTTCCTAATCGAATCCAAACCTACCGTCTCCAGGATGATAAGCAGGGCACAGAACTGATCTCGGAAGAGCATCTCAGAGGCTCTGGGGCCTCAGTGTGAGCCTAGCCTTCTCACAGTGCTGATAGCTGTGACAGAGGAGAAAGTTCATTGAGAGAGAGAGACAGACAGACGTTGAAGGGACCTCTGCAGCCTGGAGGCAGAAAGAGGGGGTAGGGTAGGGAGAGGCGAAGAGACTGGAAAATGCCCCAGAGCCAGAGGCTGCGTGAACACAGGAGGAGCCAGCAGCTTGAAAGTTTTCCAGAAACCAGAGACCTGGCCATGAGCTTTGGGTGTTGGTGGTTAGGTGGGATTTCAAACCGTCTTTGCGTATTATCAATGAGTGTGGGAGCGTGGGGTAAGGAACACGGTCTTTAAAGGGAGCAGTGAAGACCCTGGTGTGAGCCGTTGTGTTCTGTCTGTCTGTCGCTGCTGCGTATGGGTCCAGACTTCTTACTTCGCTTTCGGGATGACTGTTTGTCTACATCGTCCCCACCTCATACCCGTAGAGCCCACATGCTTGAGCGGGTTCTTTTCTGCCGAATTGCCTTTCCATCTTGTGTGGAAAACAAAGGCGACCCTTGCTACTTAGATGTCACTGTGGTTGGAGACTGCCGAGCATGGTTAAAGCTGAGTGTTTTCTCCAGGCGGCATCTTGAAGGGCCACAGTGACAGGGGACATTTGGGCACAGAGCTCTGCCAGGAAAGAGCGCCTCCGTGCAGGAAGTTGGGATTCCTTCTCCCACCAGTGTGGAGAAAATACCTTTCTCCAACCCCACTGTCCATTAGGACTGAATTCGTTTGCAATGAGTTTGCTCCAAGAGAAGAAAATGTAGTCGGAGTACCCATCAGTTCTTGAGCCGCGCCTCTTTCTATGGCTTCCTTCCATCTAGAATACTCTTGCTTATTCATAGAAATGTGCAGGCTGCAAGGGGGACATTAGACCCTGAATGGAATAATTAGAGTTGTGACTGTCCATCAAAAAATTCTCAGAGTTCATGTATATTAAGTTTGACAAGAATAGTTCTGGGAAGGCATTGTTCCAGGATGAAATGATATCAGAAGGAACCATGCTCACCTTCCACTGTTTACTGTCATGACTAGAACCTATGAGGTCACACATGTGCACACTACACATATACATACACATGCATTCTACATACACTTATACACACAAACATATACATATGCATGCATACCACAGATACTTACATAACACAAACACACTACATATATTCATATACATACATACTACATACATTTACATACACAAACACACCATATATATTCATATACACACATACTACTTACATTTACATACAAACATACCACATATACTCATATACATGCATACTACACACATTTACATATACAAACACACCACATGTATTCATATACACACATACTACATGCATTTTCATACATAAACACACCACATATATTCATATACACACTACATACATTTACATACACAAATATAGCACATGTATGCATACACATATATTCTACATACATACACATACACACACACACATGCACTCAAGCATACATGTGCCCAAGTCCTCTGTTTTTAGCATGGTCAGTGGTTTATACACCTGCAATATGTGATAATTTTATAATGTAAATTCTCCATTTGGAAATATGTAACACTTAAAAAAACGCAGATATAACTCATTGGATATGCATGCTTAAGTGCTGTGTTATGCATCTTTTCATCTTTTAATGTGTCAGATAAAAACTACTCAAAACATTTTCAAAAAATCATTTTGTGTTATTCTTTATAATTCCAACATTAAATCTAGAAAGTTATCCTGCTGATAATTGGGTTATTAATAATATTGCCTATAGCCTTTAATGTGCTTTAGAGCATCTTACTAATCAGTGATATTGTTAGTAATACATATTCATTTGTGCTGGTTTAAAGGTTTGGAAAATTAGCTGCAGATGGCTTCATGTTTATGGATCTCCACACATAGTTTGCAATAGTTAGTGAGCATTAAGTTTAAGGGGGGACTTTAGTATGACAGGTAGAAGAGATGCAGAACAGGTGTGGAAGGAAGTCTGCGCCTCAGTTCCCACGTGTTCCCTTCCTTGGTCTTCTTACTGATCACCCAATCAACAGCTGTACTTGCTAACTCTGCATGGAGCGCTCTGGGGGACTTTGTTTTAAGACAAATCCATAATGTGTTTCCTTCTTTTGGGAACAGAGGTAAGCTTGGACAATGAGATTAATTCATGAGACATAAACCTGGGACATCTGGGGAAGACGATTGGCGTTGGAGAAAAACAACACCTAAGGAGAGTATGGGTAGCCAAGGAGGTCATAGGCTTAGAGAGCAGGTGGGATCTGGAGATGAAGGGAAAGCAAGAAGGAGATGTTAGGAACAACAGATGGAAGTAGAATCCTGAGATAAAGAAGAAGGTGGATGACAGAATTGTGACAGGTCATGACCTGCTGTGCAGGATGGCATGTAGCATGTGACTTGCGCACAGTGAGATCATAGTATGGGAGCCACCTATCACGTTTGCCTAAAATACAACAGGATGGCTACTGTGATGCCTAGCTAGTTGTGGGTCAGCTGAGAAGGAGTCTCAATTAAGAAAATGCCTCCACAAGATGGGGCTGTGGGCATGCCTGTAGGACATTTTCTTAATTAGTGATTGATGGGGAGAGACCCACCCATTGTGGGTGGGGCCATCCCTGGGCTGGTGTCTTGAGTTCTATAAGGAAGCAGGGGAGCAAACCATGAGCAAGCCAGTACACAGCACTCCTCCTTGGCCTCTGAATCAGCTGCTGCATCCAGGTTCCTGCCCTGTGTGAGTTCCTGTCCTGACTTCCTTTGCTAATGAACAGTGATGCAGTAGTTTCAGCCAAATAAACCCTTTACTTTTCAAACGGTTTTTGGTCATGATGTTTCACCCCAGCGCTAGTAACCCTATGACAACTACAGATAAGGCATGCTTCCTGCCTACAGCTGACCTTTGGGGACATGATTTGGGAGAGAGGGAAGGAGATAGAAATGTCATAAAACTACATCTAAGAGGCAATGCCTGGTGGGTGCAGACATGAGTTTCCACCTGACATGCGCTGGATTTCTGGGATCTGCTCACATTGTTTACATCCATCTATTTTTGTTGTGCTCCACCTCTGAGCTATATCCTCAGGCCTTACATTTTTATTAAACACATACACACAAAGTTGAAAAAAATGCCAGCCGTTTTGAATACACACAATCATAACAAGCAGTAGTAATTTTGTAGCCTTCTCTTTTCACATAAACTTTCAGGCTTTCCCAAGCTGTTACAGTGTTTATCAGCAAGATTCTTAATGGATACAAAGTCTCCCAGTGAATCACGTTAAAGAGGTTACTAACTCACTTGAGTCTTACAGAACATGTAAACTGTCACTATAGACTTTTGTGGGTGCCACAAATGACACGATGCATGTGACACTTCTTTCTTTGGGGCTTCTATTGACTCGCTTGCTGAGCATACATACTGAAAAGTGTGGTGAAAGGACCCAGAATAGGAAACCTGTGATACTTTGTACATGATAACACACTGCTCTTTAAGGCCAGTCTGGACTGAAGAACCACCAGCAGAAAAAGAGATAAGGCATTTCTTATATGGCCATTTCTTTCAAACAAACAAAAGGCAAATGGGGGAGGTTGAAAGGAACGAGAGAGAACACAGCTGGTAAGTGCTTGGGCCTGTCAAGGATGAGGGAAATGGGAGGAAGACCGTGGGTGTCCATGATGGTGGGATGAGCTGAGTGTGGGGATGCTGGGAGGCTGTGGCTGAGACTGTAGGTACCCCTTGCTGCCCTTGATTTCTCCACACTGTCAGCTGAACTGTCCCAAGGGCCAAGACTTCCTGGGAGGGTCAGGTCTGACCACTCCTCTCCCACCCACAGCTCTGGCCTCACAAAGGCTCATCTCTTTAGCCCCTCTAATGTTCTTCTTGGTTCTATCTGTGGGTGGTGTCCATGGCCTTCCTCCTGAGCTAGTAGGGCACTGAGGTGGGGATCCCTACAAAGGTTGGCTGCATCTCCTAGGCTCCCTGTCTCCGGGAATCCTCACTTTCAGCCATTCCTTGTGCTGGTGCTGGGAGGAGGCCTTGATTTTGGGAGGGGTCCCTATGCCCTGACATTACTGTAAATGCCCTCAGAGCACAGCCGTGGATAGAGCAGGGATACCATTTTGTTATCGTTTTCACTGGGTCAAGTTTTAAAGTCCAGGATTACACACACCCTTGTCTACCTTGCCTGGGAATGTCCAGCAACAGCACGTGCTCAGGTGATAAGTGTTGTCTGGTGCTTCACATATTTAGGCCTTGGGTGTATTTGTCACTGTTTAACAAGAGTGTAAAGCCATCCTGAAATGCATGAAGGACAGAAGAAATGTGGGTGACAAAAAAATGTAGGTATCCCCCTCCCCCAGAATGAGTTTGAAGGTCTGAGCAGTAGAGCCTTGGCTTCTTCTTGGTGGTCTCTTGTCCCTGCTGACCTGTCTTGCATTGCTATTCCTTCTCTTCCCTCGGAAACTACCAGCTCACAGAAACCTCGTGGAGGCATCTGAGCACTCCTCTGTGCTCCTCTGAGCACTCCTCCGTGCTCCTCACCACACTTTGTGCTCTTACTAACTTTATTCTTCTATAGAGAGCTACAGTGACTAGTGTTATTTATTCCTTTTCCAATCACATGCGCGTTCTCCCTCCCTCCCTCCCTCCCTCCCTCCCTCTCTCTCTCTCTCTCTCTCTCTCTCTCTCTCTCTCTCTCTCTCTCTCTCTTTCTCTCTCTCTCTCATGACAGCAGAAGCTCTGAGGGGCAGAGTTTGCCCCTCTCCCTTGTTTTTGAGAATGCCCACAGCAGAGCTCAGCGGGGGCTTCTTCTTGTCCTGCTTCAGCCAATACCTATATCTAAACTATCCAGGGAAAGGTGACATCTATAGTTTTTCTTTGTAATTATTTGTGGGAAAATGTGGTACAATAACTATTGTTGGATTATTTCTGTCATGTTAAGCATGATAAATAATCCAGAGACAATATAGCATCCCAGGGGAGTGTAATTGTAGACTATATGCAAATCTTTATGTTCTTGATATATAGACTCTGTTTACAATCTTGGTGTCAGTGGGGTCCCTGGAGTCATGCCTCCTGCATACAGAGGGACAACTGTGCTCAAGGCGTATTTGTGGAGCTAATAAATTAATTATTGATCTTTTGATTCAAAAAAGAAAATTAATTCCAAGAGCAATCATACTTAAAGTGGTATTCAGACATCTAGAAATAAGAATGTCTCAGTCATAACAGGGACCTCGTATGGAATGGGGATCATGTAAAACAGCCAGCCTAGAGGCTGATGTGCAGTCAGGCGAACATCTCCTTTCTGACACGCAGTTACTCTGGTGAGGAAATGCATCCCATGAATGAAGCCACAGAGGAGGAAGCCCTAGCTTCTGAGAGTGGGTGAGTGGGCAGACGTGGTAGCTGAGCTGCCAATCATTCAGCCCAGACATGGATGGGTTAAAACTGGAGTTAGAGTATAGGAGAATGCTCTTCCTGCATCTTTTCCCTCCTTTCAGACCACAGTCACATCATCCTTATAGTAACTCAGTCTTGCCCTTGAAATTATCTAAGCTAGAAGTTAGTGTGACAGACAGTGGTGACCATACCTCCTTCACAAAGCATGGTGGCTCTAGCCACCCATGGGAGCATAACAAAGCACCCTGTGCAGGTCTAGTGAAGACATCACAGACACACAGGCATTGATTTGAATGTGGACAACCAACGGCTTCTTCAGCTTCCTCACTGCTGTGTACTTGATCCATTGGGTCCCATTTGATGCTTCTGCCTGCAGAAAAAGAAGGGACAGTTTATAAGTTTTGCTTGTAAATTTTCCCAAAAGTGACTTGATGTCTAGTCTCATCCTTGGGTCTTTAGGACATAGGAAATCCCCTGTAGGAAATTTCAGTCATTCCTGGGATTAGAATGGAGCTAGATTTGAGTGGGGAGGGGAAAGAAAGAGGGAGAAAGAGACAGAGAGACACAATGGAAACAAAGACACAGAGAGAGGAGGGGCAGAGGGGTTTCTACATGTTCTGACAATCCCTGTTGCCTGGTGGGATGCACTGCTTGCAACAGTGACAGTTTCTCTATCTGCCCTGTATGTGTGTGTGTGTGTGTGTGTTCATTCTGGGTAACCCTGGGGGCTCTGTTCACCACAGGCATGTCATCCACTGCCTGCTGCTGAGTCCAGCATGGGAAGAGAGTATCCTAGGCCTCAGGCTGTCCTAGGAGGAAGCAGTCTCTCATGGTTTTGCAGTACAGCAGGTGGAGGAGAAGGGCAGCCATTCCTAGAAGAGTTTCTAGTTTTTAACCTCATCCTTAAACCAGCTAAACCAAAGATGGAGGCAGAGGGGACTTATGTTGGCAAAAGAGAAAAGGTTGTTTCGTTTCTTATGATTGGAGACATACACACACAAGGATCTGTGTGTATTTGCTATGGACGGACTGCCTGACAGTCTTTCATGGGGCTGTGGAGTCACAGAACTTCTCATGGGACCAGGACTCAGGTTTTCCCCCAGAAGTAGCTTTCTGCCACAATTCAGAGGATGCTGTGTGTTTAGCACGTGGTAAAGTCATGTGGACTCTAAGGAGTGGCCGTGTGATCCAGTACCCCTTCCTGGTGCTATTAAATCCAGCCACACTGCGGTCTGCCTGATAACTTGGAAGAGAGACTGGATTCTTGAACATGGCCCCGCAGCCTCAGTGGGAATTCTGAAAGATCCCTGCTTACCTCGTTGGATTCTGACATTGAAGGCTTTGTAGCTTTTACTGAGTATTTTGTTGTGTGTGAAGTGTTTTTTAATTAATTCCATAGATGACGAGCATCCACCCAGTGGCCCCCTTCTGCTTTTCTCTTTCTGGAATCTTTGTGCTTATCTGATATCCTCTGGGGTTTGATTTGGGAAAGGGTTGGGAAGCATGTCATGGGAAGATGCTTATTTATAATATTTTCAAGTTAGATTCCAGTTCATTGAAAATAATAATATTTTCTCAGCTGGGTGAGTTATTGTATATTTGTTTTGTTTTTCTCTGTATTTGCTTTGGTTCTCAGAAAAATTAACCCAGTTGAGCAGGTTTTGTTTGACTCTAAGTTGCAAAGGGACAGGGCAAAGTGGGATATCAGGTTTGTGATTCCAGGTTGGGTTGCAAATGGCTCCCATCCCAATCCTCCCTCACCCATCCGCCGGTAGGAGGGAGGATGAAGCTCTTAGACCTACAGTGGCGTGGGGTCTCCAGAAAACAAAGTCACTAGCTGCCATGTACAGATCCAGCCCTGTCTTTTACCCTGCGACTGACTGAGTGGCTGACTGTGTGGCTGACTGTGTGGCTGACTGTGTGGCTGTGTGGCTGGCTGTGTGGCTGGCTGTGTGGCTGACTGTGTGGCTGGCTGTGTGGCTGACTGTGTGGCTGACTGTTTGGCTGACTGTGTGGCTGACTGTGTGGCTGACTGTGTGGCTGGCTGTGTGGCTGACTGTGTGGCTGACTGTGTGGCTGGCTGTGTGGCTGACTGTGTGGCTGACTGTGTGGCTGACTGTGTGGCTGACTGTGTGGCTGGCTGTGTGGCTGACTGTGTGGCTGACTGTGTGGCTGACTGTGTGGCTGGCTGTGTGGCTGACTGTGAGGTTCTGCTTCCTCCTGGTGTCACAAGATAGCACAGCGTGGCTGTGCATCATGAGTCCAGGAAAAGAACAGAGTCAAAATCCCAAAAGCACTTTCTACTGACTGCCAGCCAAATTCATGCCATGGGCTGACTAGTTGTGGAGAGTTGGATTGCTACACCCCAGATGCTATGTTAGCCCCTATGAC
The DNA here is from genome assembly GCF_963924665.1 of Micromys minutus. NCBI lineage: Eukaryota > Metazoa > Chordata > Mammalia > Rodentia > Muridae > Micromys > Micromys minutus. The sequence goes on from NC_137969.1 coordinate 95,585,797, forward strand.
CCCTCTGTGTTTGACCTAACACCCTTGTGACATTAGGTAACTAGTTGCAACAATACATTTTGCAGCATATAACAGGCCCCTAAATTCAGCCAGCCCCAAGTTTATCATGAGACTATCATGAGATAATGTCTGAGGCCTACAGCAGAGATTATTTCCTTTATCATTTCCTACCTACCTGCCTGCTCACCTAATACTTCCTGTCTTTACAATTTTATTTGTTCAGTTACTATTAAACCCCAATGCAGTTGTTATCACACAGGAACATGGCATTTGGGGGTAACCTAGATCTCTCTGTTCCAGGGTCATGGTCACTCAGATTTGGCTCCAGAAGGAGCTATCTCCTTTTCCCTTTGAGGCAGGAGCTATGTTTTGTATTATGCTGTCTGTGAGCACAGTGGGAAATTTTAACAATACATCAAGGTTTGGAGCTTAACGGCTGCATACATTTCTTTTCTCTGAATGGTGGCTTTAGTACTTTAGAGACACAGTTACCCTAATGTGCGGACCATCTGACAACAACTCAGTCCTGTTGCTCTCTATCCAATCCCTTTTTATCAATACAGTTTTGATTAAGGTGGATGCAAGCCAGAGAGGCAGAGCATTCCAGATAGGAAGTCACTTACTGGGGACTTGCTGGGAACTCTTTTGCTCATACCCCACACACTACTTCCTCTGCCCTGGTATGTTGTAGTTCAATGACAATATCTGCCTCATTCTGAGAGGGTTTCATTCACTGGTCACCAGTGGGTGGCTGCTGCTTTCACAGGAGCTACCAAGAGCCTCTGAGCAACCTTTTGATAGCCACTGAATATTGTTTCCTGTGTGTGGAAAGATACAGGATTTTGGATGAATTATAAAATCAGTAGAATTATTATTTTCCTGTTGGGACCAGAAAAACCAACAAGGCAAGTTTTCCACCCAGAACAAGAGTCTCCTAATGGCCAAGGAAGGAATTCTTGACTGGGAAGGCTGGAACTGAGCTTCTAGGGGTGGAAGGAATCAGTTGGATTCTAATTTCTTAAATTCCAAACAGAATTTATTGCATGCTTCTGCCTGACCTTCAGCTAGGTACAAATTGAAATGCCAGAATTGATCTCCTCCTTAATTTATGACATTATAAAGAGAAGCAACAAAGCTTCCCTCCTCTGCCCGCCAGAGACCTTCCCTTGAGTATCCTCCAATAGGCACTTTCATAGGCTGGGAAACTTCTCTTGAACAGTAACATTTTGGGGAGTCATGCTCGTTTCTTTACAGGGAAATGAAACTTTTGATTGTTTGCAGGAGCAAACGCAAAGCTTGAGACTGGTAATGGTTCTGGGAGGGGTTCTGATCTTCAGGGAGAATGGTGATCAGACCGCTTCAGCCCGGCTTACCATTAGAAAGAAGAGCAAAGCTGTTAACGTGGGAAATGCCAAAGCTGACGGCATTTCTAAAGTGGTCTTGCACTCAGAAATAGCCCTGATAAAGTGGAAACTGAAAACATAGTTGTTTCTGTGCTGTTTTTCCACACAAAGGGATGAGCTAAGGAGTGGTCAATTTACTGATGTACCTTCTGGAAGTCATGTGATGGGGGGCCACCATTGCTACCACTGGATAATTAGGCATTTTGTGCCATGTGTGGAGGTGGAGAATGTGCTCCTGGTACACTCATACCTGTTGAATGGGTTCTCAAAGATAATTCAGGCCATAGCTAATCTTCAGTGTCAAATGCTCCGTGAAGTTCACAACGTGGGGAAATCTGCTTAGGATTCTGCCTCTTAAGCTGATCACGCTCAGGAATGTTAGACCTCACCTGTATAGGCTTAGGAATGTGCCTGCTCCTTGTCTCCCTTCCAACACGACCAATTAAGGGTCCCATGAGTGAGTTCCCACTTTTCTGTTGTCTATGAAGCACACACGTATACCAAGTGATTAATTTCTGAGAGCGGAGAACCTCATCCATCAGAAGTCTCCTTCACGTACTGGTGAGCTCCTGGTTGTTCTGGCTTCATTGTTGCAATTCTGCAGTGAGAATGTATCCATTCGTTGCTCTGGAGGTAGGCATCTTTTGTTTAATTGCTCTGGCAGATAAAATAATAGCACTCAAAGGGGACCGAATTCCATCACTGGAAGCTGGAAACATTGATTTAAATGACCACAGAGATTTAATTAAGGTTGCTACCCATCTAACCTTAAACTAGGTCATTATCCTAGCTTGTTCAACTTAGTGCAATTTCAAGGGTCCTTTTGTGGTTAGAATGAGAAAGGTCCCCTATGGGCTCAGGCAAAAAAATACTTTTAACATAGGATTGCATTAGAAATGTGGTCTCAAGTTCAGTGGTACTCTTTGGGGGAGTTTACAGAATGGTTTAGCACAAGAAGCCTTGCTGGAGGAAGTATGTCACGGGGGATGGGCTTTGAGAGTCCTACGTGTTCTACCTCCAGTGTTTCTGTGTGGTTGATATGGTGTCTTTGCCACCTGCTGCCATGCCTCTCGGTTGTGGAGCCATAGCCAAGATAAAAATCTCACTCTATACATTGCTTTTGGTCATGGCATTTAGTCACAACAACAGAAAAGTAGCTAACGCCAGCTCCTAAATGTAGAAGAGGAAGGCTAGAGAAAAAGGCAGACAGCGTTCTTCCACAAGAAGACCGACCATCTGTTGATGGGCACAGATGAAGAGAGCTAAGCTAGGAGCAAAGCTATCTGGTTGGCCTTTGGGAGATGGGGAAAGCCAGACACCGACGTTACTCCACAGTCTGCAGTGGAGACTGCAGCAGACACCTGGGTTTTATTGAGTGATTCGCACAGTGAACAGTTGACCTCGGAACTGTGAGAGGACAGGTTTGTGGCAAAACGTTAAGTGAGCAGGGTAATTCCTTCAGCATCCTTAAAGCAATGAATGGAGTTGTTTTGTGTCCTTCCCTGGATTTGGGTGATTGGTTATATAATCTTGTATACTGTGATGACAGTTATTGAGTTCTTATCACTGTTCAAGACCCCCTCCCAACATGAAGTAAATTATGGACTATACATTGAAAATGATACAAGGACCATCAATGCCCCCCCCCCCTTTTGGTGGAAAGCAGAGACTCACATATGCTCTTGGTGGTCTTGTGACCAAGGCACATGTACTTCCAAGGCAGGTTTGTGGCAGTACTGACCTCTGTTATGTCATGTGAGTTGGGCCCTTTTTGTCTAGGAGAAAGCTTATGCCCTGAGCCTAGTGATGAAATGGTGGCAAAGACCAGGTGTCTTAGGGATTTACAGCTGTGAACAGACACCATAACCAAGACAACTCTTATAAGGACATTTATTTAGGGATGGCTTACAGGTTCAGAGGTTCAGTCCATAATCATCAACGCAGGAACATGGCAGCATCCAGACAGGCATGGTGCAGAAGAAGCTGAGAATTCTACATCTTCATCTGAAGGCCGCAGGCAGAATACTGACTTCCAGGCAGCTAAGATGAGGGTCTTTAAGCCCATACCCACAGTGGCATACCTACTACAACAGGACCACACCTAATAGTGCCACTCCCTTGGCTGAGAATAAATAAACCATGACACCAGGTATGGACAATCACAATTCTTAGCAAATGCTGTTCTTGCTTCCTGGACTAGATGGTGAGCTTTCTAACTGTGTGTTATTGAAGGGCTGGAGCTGGGAGCATGTTGGGATGGGAGGGAGAGGGACTTCAGATGTTGAGACCCAAGTCCTGGGAGCCCAGGAATGGGCTCATTGTTTCTCAAGCTGTCACCTATATTAGTGACACCTAATTACCTTATTAATTAGCCACCGAAGATTGAGCCCAGGACTTTGTGCTGTTAGGCAAGTTCTCTACCACCAGCCGACATCCCTGGCCCTATGACCTGTTTGGTAAGTGCTGTGTCTTGGTTTCATGGAACCAGAGGGAGAGTAGTGCTCAACATCTGTGCGTTGGTTGTAATAAAAACAGGAGGGCAATGTGAAAACTTAGTTCCCATCACCAAGACTCTCTCAGTTCTCATGGACCATCCACAGAGCATGGGGGACCCTTGAAGCCATCTGGCTCCACTTGATCTCCTAATTAAAGGGAAAGAGAAGAGAAAAATCAAACCGCTGTGTTGAAATTAGCCAAACAAACTGCTGTTCTTAATGGGAGGCCAGGAGTGTTTTCTTCTTCTCCTCCTCCTCCTCATCCCCCTTCTCCTCCTCTCCCTCCTCCTCCTTCTTCTTCTTGGTTTTTCCTTTAAGTCAAAAGGTGCAGTCATGTTACCATCCTCAGACAGGAAAACAGAAATCAATGATCATTTCGGCTCTTCCTTCCCCTCCTACCCCAAGGTACCAACCATGCCTGCAACATCTGGGGCTCCCATGGTCTGTGAAATGAACATGTGGGAGGAGGAAAATGTGTGCTTTGCCATTCCTGGGTCATCTCATGTTTAGTTTTCAGCATGTTGAAATCTTCTTAAGTTTTGGTTCACATGTGTCTTTGTGGGCTACTGCAACAAAAAACTTCCAGAAAGTAGATCTTTATTTTCTGACAGGTTTTGAGGCTTGAAGTCCAAAATTGGGTGCTGAATGGCTGCTTCTTAGCTTGAGCTCTGGTTTTAGCTGGCACAAACCATCATCGATGCGTATATTTCTCTCTCTAGTCATCCCAACCTTTGAAACCATCCAAGCAAATTAAAATTCACCTCAATTACTTAGATGAATGTCTCCTCTCCAATGGTATATGCTGCATAAAAGATGAGACCATTAGAAGCCTCCTCTGGCAGCTGAATATAAAAACAAAGGCACTATTAAAGTGATATGAATAATATATTGTTTATGGACCTGCCATCCCTAAGGGTTTTAAAAAGTTTTACCAACTTTCCCCATACTGTTCGTGGGTAAGCATTACCTGGATGAATTAACCTTGATGATCAGCTCCCCACAACCCAGGCCTCAGGTTGTTTCTTGTCTCCTCCCTATTTGAAGCTGTCATACATCTCTTATCATTAAACACGGGTGTTTGGGGCTCTGCACTCCCAGCAACAGGATGGCTGGCTCATGTCTAAGGGAGTGTCCAGACATGTCTGTGTACCATAAGGTACCAACAAGAACACAAGGAGAACAGTTACAAGTTGATGATTTCGGACCTTCACTGACATCTCAAGACACAGCCAACACCTGCAGACAACACATAATGTATGGAGCTGATGCTAATTCTATTTTTAAACACCTTTCTCGATAGTCTTATCTTTTCTCCTCCTGCCCCAATTTTTCTTAAAAACTATACATTGTGGTTATGTAATATATATGTATATATTATATAAGGATATAATATATATGTGTGTGTGTGTGTGTGTGTTTATATATGTAATGCTGTGGCAGAATGCTTCCATCTGGTTAGATCATTATTTTTATATGATCATATGACCACTGAGGGGCTTCTTTTCGAGAAGTCTCAACATTTTAAGTCCAAGAAGACCATCATCAGCTTTTCTCCCATGGCACTGTCAGCACTGAGGAGATCACAGTAGAAGAGAAGTTTAAACCTTGACATTTTCTTTTTTGGTCTAAAAATGTAGTTTTATATTATGCTTAGCATATTATTTCATAGATAACACCTTATTTTTAGGGTCTTGTGCATGCCAGACAAGTGTCATACATGGAGTTGTACCCCTAGGCCCAAGATGATGATGATGAAGAAGAAGAAGAAGAGGAAGAAGAAGAAGAAGAGGAAGAAGAAGAAGAAGAAGAAGAAGAAGAAGAAGAAGAAGAAGAAGAAGAAGAAGAAGAAGAAGAAGAAGAAGAAGAAGAAGAAGAAGCAGCAGCAGAAGCAGCAGCACCTTTTTGGGCTACATAACTAACACAATGTTCCAGAGTACGGAGACTCACATGGCAGAAATCTGTTCCGGACAGACCTTGACTGGCTGTCCAAGACCATGTGCCAGTGCGGTTGGTGTCTAGTGAGGATTCTCCTGCACTAGCAGCCTCCCCCTACCCCCATGTGCCCTGCACTAGCAGCCTCCCCCACCCCCATGTGCCCTGCACTAGCAGCCTCCCACCACCCCCATGTGCCCTGCACTAGCAGCCTCCCACCACCCCCATGTGCCCTGCACTAGCAGCCTCCGCCACCCCCATGTGCACACACAGGGTTTTTATGATCCACTCTGTGTGTAGAGAGGGAAACTACACGCTATCTGACAAGGGCCCTGTCCTCATAATCCCATCTCACCTTAGTCACCTCTCTGAGGCCCCAGTATGTGAGTCTTGGATTCAGCTCACCACAGTCCTGACCTGGTTTTTGGCAGCTCCTTTCCATAATTCTGGATAAGTTCTGAAACTTCAAATTCTCTTGATTGCTACAATAAGGCGAGAGTGCCTGAAAAGATCCCCATTTCCTCTCGGGTCCTGCCACCTCATACCTGCTTGTGAGGCGTGGCCCAAGTGAGGAGTCCGATGTGAACCACAGAACTAGTGGGCTAACCGAGCTTTTGAGAGAAGAGCGTGGGACACCAGCAGCTCTGGCGTGACCTCTCCATGGCTTTCCTGATCACTGCTCTTCCATGTAACCAAATTTCGGCAAAATCCTGGGAAGCAGCATCTGGTTGGCTGTTGAGTGCTTCCGACAATTATCTGCTTACCAGGGGAAACCAATCCAATCCCAAAGCAGGTTGGCTTTGTCCAACTTGTTGAAAAACACAACCTTGATCTCACTCGAATGTAAGGAGATCATAGTGTTTGGCTTTCTGTCAAATCAAAGTTGTGAGCTCGGGGGCCTGAACGGAACAGCTCCAGTAGGGGCTGGTCACTCACTACGCATGCGTAACGTGGTCTGCGTTTTTCTTGTTGTTTGGGGAATAGTAGGGAAGTGAGTGTGGAACATGCATTCCAGCAATATGAGAGAGAGAGAGAGAGAGAGAGAGAGAGAGAGAGAGAGAGAGAGGGAGGGAGGGAGGGAGGGAGGGAGGGAGGGAGGGAGGGAGGGAGGGAGGGAGAGAGAGAGAGACACGGACGGACGGACGGACAGACAGACAGACAGACAGATGGGCAGAGTGATATTTAGTTCCAAAAGGGGCCTGTGGTGTGGGGAACTTGGAGAAAGACAGGGTAGAGAGGAGGGGCGATCTGGGGGTGGGGGGGTGAGGTCAGTGTGCAGAGACCGAACGCAGGGTGGGCAGGATGTGACTGGGCATTAACTTGGGAGCCATTATATTCTGAGTGGGAGGAAGAAAGAAATGGAGAGAGGGTGGGAGGGAGCGTGAAACAGAGGAAAGAGGAGGCAGGAGGGGAAGAAGGAGCCTGAGAAAGGGGGGAGAGAGAGAGAACCCAGATTAAGGCTCTTAGTGTTTCTGTAACTCTTCAGCTTTTGGTGGTCTGCGTGGGTTGGGAACCTGTGCAGGATTTTGAGGAGAAGGGGTCTGTGAGATCAGCTAAGGTTAAGTTTGTGAAATGGTGGTGTGTGTGTGTGTGTGAGAGAGAGAGAGAGAGAGAGAGAGAGAGAGAGAGAGAGAGAGAGAGAGAGAGAGAGAGAGAGAGAGAGAGAGAGAGAGAGAGAGAGAGAGAGAGAGAGAGCATCAAACAGGAAGACAGATGAGAGAGGGTGAGGACCTGCATCTGGCCAGGGGCTCTATGGTGATCCTGGAAGTGATCACACCTGGGGTAGATTTTCAGAGGAGCTAGTATCAAGATTCCTTGGGAGGGTGGTGTTTGCGCCAACCAAAGTCCACGGACTGCAGGCCAAACAGGTTTGGTGGGAAGGGTACAGAGCTCAGATTTGGACACACTGAGATGTCCATCAGTCAGTCAGCAAAGATGCTGGAGAGGCTTCTGGGTGTCGGGCCTGGAGTTCTGAAAAGGACTGAGCTGGAAATAGACGTTTGAGAGTGGAACTGCACTGTTATGTACCAAGAGCCTTGCCGGGGTTGCAGGTAGGGAAAGTAGTGATGAGAGGAGCTGGGGGGAGGGGGACTTGTGTGGTTTCCCAGAAGGCATCTTCTTACCCTGCGCATGCATAAATTAGCAGCCTGTTAGAAAATGTCTGTACTTTAACCTAGACCATGCTGAGCCTCACTTTTCATACTCAAACCATCTTACAGGCTTTTATACACAGAGCAGAATGTCCTGGAAGTCATAGAGATCCACCTACCTCTGCCTCCTGAATGCTGGAATTAAAGATGTGTGCTGCCATATGTGGCTCCTCCAAGTTTATTCTTCATTAGTTTGTTAACATTTCTAAAGGTCCATATAGAAAGAATTCGTAGCTCTTTGTTTCTGCAGTGTGACCAGCTGCCTCACACTACTGCTGTGCCTTTGCTGCGTGATGGTCTGTCACTATAGGCCAAGCCTCGCCTTTTCTCTATAGCTTACCTTCTATATGTATACACACATGTGTGTTCATACATGTGTGTGTTTGTGTGTGTGCCTGTGTGTATATATATGTGAGCTTGTGTGTGTGTGTGTGTGTTTCCCACTGTATTAGAACCCTGGTTCTCTAGAGTCACAGAACTTATGGATTGTCTCTATATAATAAGGGAATTTGTTGGTGACTTACAGTATGAAGTCCAACTTCCCAACAATGATCAGCAGCAGCTGTGAATGGAAGTCCAAGGATCTAGCAGTTTCTCAGTCCCACAAAGCAAGCAGGCAAAGAGAAGAGAGTTTTCCTTCTTCCAATGTCCTTACTTAGGTCTCCAGCAAACGGTGTGGCTCCCAGATTAAAGGTGTGTTCCACCATGCCTGGATCTGGGACTTGCTTTGTCCCAGATGACCTTGAACTCAGAGATCTCCTTGCCTTAGTCTCTTGGTATTCATAGTCACTGAGCCTCAAGATCTCCATGCCAAGATCCAGGTCAGAAACTTGTATCTCCCAGCCTCAAGGTCAGGATCACAGGTGAGCCTTCCAATTCTGGATTGTAGTTCATTCCAGATATAGTCAGTTTGACAACCAGGAATAGCCATTACACCTACCTTCTGAGCATTTGGAAGTACTGGCCTGGTGAGGTTAATGATTTTAACAGCTGATGGCAACACAGTGGGGTACGTGTTCCAGGACATTTTATTCCCTGTATTTTATGGAAGAGAGTCATGAGATGTTTTTCTGCCTGGAAACGCAAATGGAAAGTCTTGGTCTGTATTTGTTTAAAGTGAGAGAAATGCACTCATGCCTTATTGATGAGGTAAGAGTCTTGCCGTATAGTTTCTTTTCACAGTGTGAGCCAAAGAAACCGACTTTCCTCTCTCTCTTTCATCTGGAAACTTAAAATATTGACCCTCACAGCCTGAGTATCACAAGAAATGCTATCTAGTTTGTATATTTTTAAATTAAATATCAGAGTTCTGAGGGAATAGAGTTACTAAAAGTTGCCAATTGCAGATACACATTAACCCTTTAGCCCAATCTGCATCCATATGCAATCAGACCTCAAAACTAATTCTCTAAGGGTGAGAGAGTTCGTGGTGGGCAGGGTTAGTGGCCGGTATCAAAGCCTGGTGAGAGGTCGGGTGTTTTAGGAGTCAGTTTTGAAGACTGATCGGTAGAGTCCATCACAGGAGAGCTGCAATTAGCTTGTCCCTTTGATGCTAGTGTGTGCAGTTCTGCAATGGGTGTGGGGGTACTCACATGGTGTTGATGATGAGTCTCTACTTCCTACCAACTGTCACAAGCTGGGCTCACTCAGGTTGGTGCTGACTTCCTTCCTTCTGAATGATGGCTTCCAGAATCGACCTCTCAAGAAGTATGTCTTTATCACGCCACGTAACATGGGTTCCAGTTTCAAATGACAGTGTGGGACAGAGTTTGAGGAGGCTGGTGAGAGGGAATAAACTGGGTAAGTACTAACTGCAGCCATACCAGCCCCCATCGGCACTTTAAAGTTAGTCTCAAGATGGGAGTTCCCTTCCCTTCTCCTTCCTTAAAAAAAAAAAAAAAAAATTCTCATTTGAGAATTTGTTACAATGTACTTTGATAATATTCTTTCCCCCAACTTCTAAATACCTCTTCCTTTCCTACCCACCCAGCTTATCCAATTTATCCAACTTTGTAATCTCCCTCTCCCCCTCCCTCTCCCTTTCCCTCTCCCTCTCCCTCTCCCCCTCCCTCTCTATCTCTCCCTGCCCTATCATCATACACAGTTTGTGCTGCTCATATACTCTTGGATATGTGGTGCTTTTAAAGAATGCTGGCACAGCAGCTATAGTTCTTTAGCTAGGAGGTGTGGGACTTGATGCCTACCTCCCAACTCCATGCAGAGATCGGTTCTGACTTGAGTGTGCACAGGTCCTGTGTGTGTGCTGTCACAACTGCTGTGAGCTCATGTGACCAATTGCCTCAGAGTGCCAGGAAAATACTCTTCTTGTGGTCGTCCAGGGCCTCTGACTTTTCCAATCTTTCCACTTCTACAAAGAACCCTGAGCCTGGGGAGGGGTACGATACAGACACCCTCATATTCTTTAGTTTCAAACTTTTCCCCTGTGTCTCACACTGGAAAACATACTCAAATCTGATTGTATTCTTGTAGATTTCTCCTTCATTCTACCAGGTTAGAACAACTTGAATGGCTTTTTTCCTCTTTTTTTTTCTCTCTCTCCTTAGCCTATAGTGTGGGGCTCTCTTTGTTCTTTGCCAGCATGTGTTGTTGCTTGAGTTTTTAAGTCTACCCATTCTGATTGGTGTGAGGTGGAATCTCAGGGTCATTTAGATTTGCACTTCCATGATGACTAAGGATGTTGAACCTTTCTTGCAGTGTTTCTCGGCCATTAGAGATTACTCTGTTGCGTTTTCTGTTTAGCTCTGTGCCCCATTTAGGTTCCATTTAATTAGATTATTTAGTTTGTTGGTGTCTAACTTCTTGAGTTCTTTATATATTTTGGATAGTAGTTCTCTGTTGGATGTAGGGTTAGGGAAGATTCTTTTCTAATCTATAGGCTGCCATTTTGTCCTATTGAAAGTGCCCTTGTCCTTATAGAGGCAATGCAGTTTTATGAGGTCACATTTATCAATTGTTGGTCTTAGAGACAGAGTCACAATTGGTGTTCTGTTCAGGAAATTGTCTGCTGTACCAATGAGTTCAAGGCTAATCCTCACTTTCTCTTTTTTAAGATTTAATGTGTCCAGTTTCATGTTGAGGTTCTTGATCTACTTGGACTTGAATTTTATGCAGGATAGTAAATATGGATCTATTTGCATTCTTCTACATGCAGATATCAAGTTTGATTAGCACCATTTGTTGAAGATGCTTTCTGTTTTCCACTGTATAGGTTTGGGTTCTTTAAAAACAAACAAACAAACAAACAAAAAACAACAACAACAACAACTGTCCATAGGTGTGTGAGTTTATTTTTGGATCTTCAATTCTATTGATTAGCCTGTCTGTTTTTTTTTTTTTTTTTTTAATGTCAATACCTTGAAGTTTTTATGCTATTGCTCTGTAGTACAGCTCGAGGTCAGGGATGGTGATTCCTCCAGAAGTTCTCTTATTGTTCAGGATTATTTTGGCCATCCTGGGTTTTTTGGTTTGCCATATGAGGTTGAGAATTGCTCTTTCAAGGTCTGTAAAAGTTGTGCTGGAACTTTGATGGGGATTGCACTGAATCTGTAGATTGCTTTTGGTAAGATGGCCATTTTCACTGTGTTAATCCTACCTATCCACTAGCATGGGAGATCTTTCCACTTTCTGATATTTTCTTCAACTTCTTTCTTCAGGGACTTGAAGTTCTTGTCATACAGATCTTTGACTTGCATGATTAAAGTCACACCAAGATACTTTATATTATTCATGGTTATTATGAAGGGTGTTGTTTCCCTAATTTCTTTTTCTAATCCATAATTTGTATAAAAGAGGGTTACTGATTCCTTTGACTTAACTTTATTTTCAGACAGTTTTCTAAAGTTGTTTATCAATTACAGAAATTCTCTGGTAGAATATTTGAGGTGTCTTAGGTATAATATCATATCTCCCATGAATAGTGATGTCTTCTTTTTTTCCAAGTTTTATCCCCTTGATATCCTTTTGTTGTCTTATTGCTCTAGCTAGAATTTAAAAAACCATATTGAATAGATAGGGAGAGAATGGGCAGTCTTATCTTGTCCCTGATTTTAATAGGATTGCTTCTCTATTAATTTGATGTTGGCTATTGGCTTACTGTATATTGCTTTTATTATGTTTAGGTATGTGATTTGAATTCCTGATCTCCCCGTCAAGAATTTTAACATGAAGTGGTGTTGGATTTTGTCAAAGGCCTTTTCAGCATCTAATGAGATGATCCTGGTTTTTTTTTTTTTTTTTTTTTTTTTATAACTTTCAGTTTGATTATATATTGGGTTATGTTGATATTGAACCATTTCTGTATCCCTGGGATAAAGCCTACTTGATCTCACTAAATCCTGTTTTTGATGTGTTCTTGGATTCAGTTTATGAGAATTTTATTTAGTATTTTTGGGTTAATGTTCATTAGTGGAATTGGTCTGAAGTTCTTGTTCTTCGTTGAGTCTTTGTATAGCTTAGGTATCAGGGTGACTGTGGCCTCAGAAAATGAGTTTGGCAATGTTCCTTCTGTTTCTATTTTGTGTGGTAGTTTGGGGGAGTATTCATATTAGCTCTTCTTTGAAATTTTGGTAGAATTCTGCAGTAAAACCATCTGGCCCTGGCCTTTTTTTTTGGCTGGGAGACTTTTAATGACTGCTTCTATTTTCTTAGTGTAAAAGGGACTGTTTAGATAGTTTACCTGATTTTGATTTAACTTTGGTAAGTGGTTTCTGTCTAGAAAATTTAGAGGAAGGACTACTACCTAATTTGTTCTATGAACCCATAGATATCATGATACCTAAACCACACAAAAACTCAACAAAGAAACAGAACTTCAGACCAATTTCCACTTATGAACATTGACACAAACGTACCCAATAAAATTCCTGAAAACTCAATCCAAGAACACATCTAGTTTTGTGCTGTACAGGCTTTGGAGGTATTACCTGATGATTCTTTTTTAATTTCCTCAGTTTCTCTTGTTATGGCTCCGTTTCCATTTCCAATTTTGTTAATTTGGATATTGTCTTTGTGCCTTTTGGTTAGCTTTGCCTACTTATTGATTTCCTCAAAGAACCAGCTCTTGGTTTGTTGAGTCTTTCTATTGTTCTCTTTGTTTCTAATTAATTGATTTTAGCCCTGAGTGTGACTATTTCCTGCCCTCTACTCTTCTTGGGTGTGTTTGCTTCTTATGTTCTAGAGCTTTTAGGTGTGCTGTTAGGTTGCTAATATGAGATCTCTTCAATTTTTTTATGGGGGCATATAGTGCTGAGTTTTCCTCTTAGTACTGCTTTCATTGTGTCCCATGAGTTTGAATAAATTTAGCAGAGGAAAAGCTCACCTCTTTTTACTCACCTGCTTTTAGCAGGGCAAGTTGTATCTTCATTTTTATTGAATTTTTTTAATTTCTTGAATTGTTCAATTTCTTTATTTCTTCCCTGACCAAATCATCGAGTAGAGTTGCTTATTTTCCGTGACTATGTGGGCATTCTGTTGTTGCTGAAGTCCAGCCTTCATCAATAGCGATCTGATAGAATGCAGGGGTTATTTTAATCTTCCTGTGTCTGCTGTGGCTTGCTTTGTGCCCATTTCTAGGGGCCAATTTTGGAGAAGTTTCCGCTCAACCCTGCCATGCCTCTGCAAGTGGTCTTGGGTTGTATAAGAAACCATACAGGTATAGCAAGACATGAGAGCAAGCCAGTAAGCAGCACTCCTCCACAGTCACTCCTCCACAGTCTCTGCATCAGCTCATGCTTCCAGGCTCCTGGCCTGGGCTTCCCTGGATGATGGGCTGTGAATGAATATATATATTCATGTATTTGACTAAACTCTCTCTTCCAAAAGTTGCCTTTGGTCATGGTGTTATCACAGGGACAAAGTGTATGAGGGAAATAAAGTTCCCTTTTTATTTTCATAACAAACACTTCTGCAGGTAGCCCAACCACCTCTGCTAAGCATGCCAGACACTTTCAGGGGGAGACTTTTGTATAAACTTCTAAGTATTCTTTCCTTTACTTTAATCAGGGCTACTTTTGGAGAACGTTGACCATCTGCAGAGGTGTTTCTGTAATTCCAAGCACATGTGTCATGACGTAGAGCTAATATTGCTTCCCCCACACCCTTCCTTTTTGAACCACGACCTTAAAGTGCACATGGTCAGGAACACACTGCTTGGCTGAGCATGAGCAATACTTTACCCGAAGACACCTGGATGTGTAGCTGCGTACAGCCACCTGGAATGAGCTCTCCATGCGTCCCTCTCTGAGGAGGCATGGCTTTGGGAAGCACTCTTGAGGTCACGTTCCTGCAGTAAGGAGCCTTTCTTGGGCTTTTATTCCTCTGCAGTGTTTTGGTTTTCTCTTACTGGGATGAAGAGGCTGCATCTGGTCAGACCTTGTCCCTTTCCACATCACTCCCAGCTCTCTGATCACAGCTGTAGGTGTTCTCTCTTTCATACCCGTTCTTTCTGGTTCCTTCTGTGTTTTTGCACATGCTCCACTTCTCCTTAACCTCCTGTCTCATCCCATGGGCATCCCAGGTTCATTCCCACATCCTCAGTAGAGCTTCCTTAATGTCTGCTCAGCCGTGTGTTTCCCCTTCTCCATCCTTTGTCCTCACCCTGACCCTCCTCATAGGGATTCATTTGGATTACAGCGACAACACCATTTATAACAATATCAGTGGCATACAAGTGATTCTACACCATCCCTGTCCGACTAGAGGATGAGAACCATAAGCTCTAAGGAAAAGGGAATCTGCACTGTGGTGTATGGAGATGCGGAGGCCACTGTGGTGAGGGGCCAAAGGAGACGAGCTGCAAGGAAACACTGAAGCATCTTCAGGATTCCTTGAGTAGCCATGATCAGTGCCAGTAGAAGAAGAATAGACAATGACGGTAATTCCCATGATGCCTCATGAGAGTGAAGGAAAAGGTGTCTGACACTGGAATAGAGGCTGTATTTGCTACAGATTAACAAGCAGTTTGGATGACTTGTGCCTAAGCCTAAGGGCTCTGTTTCAAGGCAGAATTCAAGTGACCATGTAAGACACCCAAGAGGAGAACTTTCTAAGCAAAAGACATTGAAGGCAAGCTGCTTGGACACTTTTAGCCACATATGGTTACAGGCAGAGAGAGAAATGGTTTCAGAATAGAATCTATAATTTTAAAAGAAGCAAAACAGAAAGATCTGAAAAGTTTGAAACCTAGCCAAGACCGAGAAGGAATTAAAGAGAGCAAGCCAGGGGCTCAGCCCAGAGAGCAAGCCGGGGGTGCAATGACTTTCAGGAAAGGGGTTGGCATGGGGAAAGGAATCCAGGGTTCTAGTCATGGGAGAAAGGCCTCTCCCTGGAGGCCTGTGGAGATCTCTGAGGTTCTCCTTGTCACAGACCCAGAGCAGGGAGATTTCAAATACTTCTATGTGCCCTCTGTCAGCTCACTGACAAAGGTCACCATGGGGTCCTGCTTCGTGCATTCCAGAGCAGTACTTCTTGGCAAACTCACCATAACTCCAGAGGGCCTAGGTCAGAAGGCTCTGGCCACTGCTCTGGCCGTTGTTCTGGAAGGTTCCAGCCATGAGCTCCAGCAGCATCCATGCTGCACTAATTCTACAGGCGAGCTGAGTGCAGCGGGGCCACGGAAACTGCTAAGGATTTAGTGTACAGCTCAGGGCCTGGGGCCCAGGTAGGAACATGTTGCAGAAGTCACCAGAGACAATGTGTAGCGGTGCTATAGGGTGTAAAGTCACCACTGAACACCCCCTTCTGCTTCTCCCTATGAACTTCACAGCGTGTGGTGGCAGTCTGGGAGAGAAACATGCTTGCCTATTAGACCTGGTGTGTACTGAGCCATAACAGCAGAGGAGTCTAAGGGTTTGGGCCCGGTGCTGTCACAGAGCAGGACATCGAACCCAGAGAGACTGTTACATAGCTGTAAGATGTAGCATTGTGTTGGGTTTGGGGTTTACCTGTGTGTAGGGAGCCGTTTGTGCTGCACCCAAACATGGTGCCGGCTTCCCGCTGAGAACTCAGCAAACAGAGCTGTTGCCCAGCCAAGAGACTTAATGCGCATGCACCACATAAGTCACAGCCCACCCCTGGGGCACGTGATTGAGCTACAGGAGGATGCACCAATCAGGTAGCAAGACAAGTCTCCTAGGCATGTATAGCAGTGCATTTTCTCCCCCACGTGAGGAGAAGAGGAAGACAGTGGAGAGATTGCGGGAGGTCCCGCGTGGACAGAGACTGGACAGAAAGATCGCTCGTGGGGGACCGCACGTGAGAGGCCGTCTAGACAGTAGAACTCGGTAGGGAGTCCCCAACTCAGAGACAAGTTTCCTGCTCATGAAGCCCCTGCTCAAAGTGCTGTTCAATAAAGGTTATCCGCAGAAGCTGCTTGTTTTGTTGCACGCCTGTTCCTAGCGGCGGGAAGTGTGGGCGCGTGATACCTGTGACCAGTCACCCCTTTCTTGTCTGCTCCTCCACCTTGGAGTGGGAGTGTTGGTGTTTTGCCTGCCCCGCCACTATATGCTGAGTGGTTTCTAGACAGTCCAATCCCACAATCTCACAGCTAGCAGAGTTCATTTTGGTTACTAGGGCATCCTGCCCACCTGGAATCTCACCTCTACCTGACTTGGAGGAAACTGTTCTTGTTGAACTTTGGAACTGGTGCAGGAAGGAGCTAAGGTTTTGGAGCTGTTGAAATGATATGAGTATATTTTGCCTATGGAAAAAGCGTGACTTTTCCAGTCCAGTGACAGATTCCTAGACCTTCAAAGCTTGTATGTTGGAACCTAATCTCTAATATGGGAGGCTGGCCTGTGAGAATCAAACCCGGTGAACTGCTTAATGACATCACGAAGGGACTTCCTTTTTGAGGGAATGCTTTCCTTCTGGAAGCTTCCTTTTCTCTTTTGCTGTCTACTATGAAATGGTGAAGCAGGAAGGGTTTCCTAACATCCAGATTCAAGGAAATGGATTTCTGTTCTATAAAGATACAAATGCTATCTAGCTTCTCTCATTGTACTGTAGTCACACAAAATAGAGTGTGTGTGAGAGAGAGAGAGAGAGAGAGAGATGGGGGAGAGTTGGACAACTATTATGATGTAATAAAATACATCAAATTGTAAACACTGGGGAAACACAACCTTTGATACTCATCCCTAGACCGAATTCGTCAAAGATTAACCTACAGAAATTAAAAAAGCTAATAGAGAGGGAATATGGTTTGGAATTTGTTGATTCACCACTAAGAAAATCAGGAAGAGGTTCAAAATGGCACAAACTTGGGGACTTGGGGCTCGCACAGTGTAGAAGAGTGCCTTGAAATGTGAATTTCTGGGTGTACACATGAGGGTTTGACTTAGAGACAAATCTAGCATAAAGAGGCTATAAGGCCAACCCGCCACAACCTCCCAGAGACATCTATTTGGCAGGACAGAAGTAATTTGCATCTCTGCCAGACAAAAGTGGACAAGCTAACACTTAACTTCACAGTGTCTGGACGATAATCAATAGTGGGCTGAAATGTCAGCAGAGGCAGTGTCCTAGAGTATTGAAGGCCCTGCTAGGCTGACTGAGCCAGCCCTAGTAAGGCAGGGAGGAATCTGCACTCCTCTCTTTGAAGCTTCTTCTGAGTCCATGCACTTTCCTTAGCACAGTGGAGAGCTTAAGTCTGCTCCCCTGCAGGCAGACCTACCTCTGCACCTTGTCCCCTTGCAGGCAGCTGTTTGCAGGAGTTCAGGGCTTACATGACCTTCAGGGCCAACTTCAACATGGCCCTCAGTCTCTCTACAGCAAGCAGTGACATGCGTGAGAATGGTTAGGTCCATCCCTCCTCAAGCAGGTTGAGGTAACACGCAGGAGAAGCAGCATGTTTGCCTGACAAGCTCCATTACCACACTGCTCCCACGTTGATGGAAGACATACCTTCCCTTTGCTCTCGGCCCCCAGGAGATGTTATGTTGTCTCTGGTACAAAATGCACTATCTTATTTTCCTCCATGTGTCAGAGATGTTAGCAACCTGGTTTGCCACTGGGCTTATTCAGGACAGGACTAATGTCACAACACAGTATGTATTACTGAATTCCATGCCCGGCATACTCTAGGTGATGAATAAATGCTCACTGGCTCCAATCTAAATTATGGCCAAGTTAGTGCTGGATTGATTGGCCTGGATTCACCTCTCCTCTCTTGAAGACTCTCCTGAGTATGTCCCAGAGCCTGAATACCACACTACCCCAAAAAGCATATCACTGCATTCCCCCAAAGATAAGTTACTGTAGGGGTGACTGGGATCAGTGATGGAACGAAGTTTTAATAGGCGGAGTGGACTCTGTCACTCTTGCTGTCTGCCTTAATGCCACGCATGCAGCACAGGAGAAGGGTCTCAGAGAAGGGCCCGCTGGTCTAGCTTGGCTCACTGCCTCACCTGCCTATGTCAACACCATCCCTCGTGGCAGAATCAAAAGTCTTCAGAAACTATGTTCTGTGTCTGGGGTGTAGTCATAGCCTCTCAGGGGAAAGTTAGAAGCTCTTCTCTCTCTTTTGAAACCTCTTATTTTCACATGACTATGAGTATCATGATGATCCAGCAAGAGTATAGACAATTCTTATTGGAAGAATAATTGGAAGAATAATTATATATATTATTATATATAGAGAGAGAATAATTATATAGAGAGAATAATTATATATATATAGTTTTATATATATATATATATATATATATATATATATATATATATATATATAGAGAGAGAGAGAGAGAGAGAGGCAATCTTAAAAATTAAATTTTACATTTCAAATATAACTAATGGCAACACCTTGGTATACAAGATTCTATGCATTTTCTACACACATAGGTAGATGTCCATACATGAATAACCTAGTTGCGATCCCCATATTCTCTAGAAACCTGCATGTTAACTTAAATATACTGTAAAGCTGTGCTCTGTCAACATGCCCCACTTCTAGTATAATTGGACAGTCAAGTGGAAGATACCATGGCCTAGATGATTATAATTTATTGAACCTCTTAAGAACAGCTGGCCACATTGCTTGTTTCTAGTACATGATCATGATAAACACTTCAGAGAGAGTGGTAAAGGTAAGCTTTGGCATGTCTATTTAAAGCAACCCCTATTTTGTGAGTTGTTTGGTTTGTTACATTACTACAGGCTCCTTCTGTCTTCCCCTCTTCTACTCTTTCCGAGGACCTCGAGCTGTTGAAATGGAATCCATGTGCCTTTCTTGTTCTTAGTTTCCTTTATCTGCTGGGGTGCTGGGACACTGGGGTCCCCAGTTGCCATGGCTTCTTTCTCCTCTGCTTCTTTTGCAGTCTTTCCAGGTGGTTCTTCTCCAGCTTAGCTCGAGTTCAGTTCTGCGCGTCTGTTAGGATGGAACCAGGAGCAGGGGCGGGCCACAGCAACAGCACTGATGGTCTTTTGCATATTCCGTTTTTACTGTGGATTTCCCAGAGGAAACAAGATGATGGAAGAGACTAAAGAACCCAGAACTGCCTAAGAAAGAACCACACTCTTGTCTTGGGAAAGCCAGACCTCACCAGTCTTCCCGAGTGAGATGCATTCCGCACAAACCACCGAGACTGCCCAGTAGCACCTGCCGTGACCCTCCCAACTTCTCTACCACCTCCAGGAACCCAGTGAGGTCTAGATGCTTGTTTTCTCTGAGTTGCAATCGGCAGAGCAACAGCTGAGGACATGCTTGGCTGGAGAGGTCATTTGACGAGAGCTGTGGTCTGGCTGGCGTCAGCCATGGCCACACGGATTTGTCCGGCTCCCTTCTCTTCTCTGCCTGCTTGGTTTTGTGCCTTGAGGGGGGGTCTTCTTCTCCATTGCCTGAAGGCCTGGCAGCATGGAGCTCATGTGGCTGTGAAGGATTATAACTGAGAGACGGTGCTGGGAGTACCTCATGTGGTTGATAGTTTCCTCAAAAGAGTTGTATAAGACAAGATCTCCAGAGAGTCCCCCTCCTGTTGGCTTCTCGGGAGAACAGAGTGCGATGTCTTTGTGAGTGTATGCTTACAGAATATAACGGGGGGGGGGGTGTGTGTGCTGTGTTAGAATCGGCTGAGGCCCCATAACAAGACTCAACTCTCATATTCCAAACTTAGATGTTTTCCTAGCCTCAGAAGCTGACATTGAAGGACAGAAGGACAGACTCTTAGCATTCTGTCTAAGTTCCACCCCATAGTTACCTGGCAACAGCCCGGTGTGCCTGGCACTATAAAAGGGGCTGCTTGCCCCCTCCTCACTCTCTTGCTCTTGCTTCTCTTACTCTCTTCCCTCTTTGTTCCTTCTCTCCCCATCCCCTTCCCCCCCCTCTTTCTACATGCTCATGGCTGGCCTCTACTCCTCTTCTGTCTGTCTGTCTGTCTCTACTACCCTCTACTTTCCCCATGTCCTGAATAAGCTGTATTCTATACTATACTGTCGTGTAGCTGGTCCCTCAGGGGGAAGGGATGCTTCAACATGAGTCTGCCAAAGGCACCCTCTTCCCCAACACTGCACCACACCTCCATAGAGCCTATGCCCCTCTCTTTATCTTTTTATAAACACAACACAGATTCCAGTTTGCCACCATCCTACTTTCAAGACGTTAGAAAAACTCATTAAAAAAGAGGCTAAAATGTAGATCCTGCATTAAGAACAGCTATACTACACCCCTCAAGGGATGGGGTGGGTGGGGTGCCTCTCTCCTAATGAGAGAGCCCTGTAAGACAATGGGGACTGGATAATAGAAGACCTTGGGTCTGGGAGCATGGCATGTGACTCCTGTCAGGGACATCCAGGGAACTTCAGGGTGGTCCAGGCACTCTGGGTCAGAAGCACAGGAAGTTCAGGTGAACAGCAGAGATTCAAAGTAAAGGACACAGGCAGTGAAGAGAGGACACCATCTTGCTGGGGACTTGGCAGGTGGGAGAGACCCACAAATGCAAGACACCCAGGAAAGGACTGTTTTCCAGCGAGAAAGCTCCAGAAGGTCAATGTTGGTGAATCAAAAACAGTTTATAATCTCCCCATTCACTCCCCCTGTTCATGAAGGGTCAGGGCAGCATAGTAGATGCTGAGCTGCAGGTAACCATCTGGAGAGCATTCTCCCTGAAGCCAAGAAACTTGGTTTCTAAAGGAAGTAAATTGTCCCTCATGCTGAACTGGACATCTGAATGGTAGTGTAAGACAGCTCAAGGGATTTTTATTTTATTGCCCAACCACAAATGGATGAGTTCTGGTGCCTCCTGGGATTATTTTTAGGGCAGGCTGGGCTGCATAGGCTCAGTCACTCAGCAGAGGACATAATGTCATCCCTGTGAACTGCAAACACAAACGTCTTTATTTCAACATGCAAGTGCATGGGTTATTCGGGAAAACAATTTTAGCTTTAAAGGGACATCAAAAATGTCCCTTTTCTATTGTAAGAAGACCATTGTGGCAATGCCTACAGTGTGACTGCTACACAAAAACCAAGAAATCCCCCAGTTTATAAAATGTAATATGCAATATAGTACTTACAATAGGTCTTGCTAAAATAGACAAGTCATGACACCATGGAAGCATAACAGCTACTCATTTTTATGGTTGGGGACTACCCCAGGAGAAGATAAGACTGCAGATATTGTGGCAGGGCAAAGCTGCCGTGCAGGCTTACCTTGGCCTATTGCTTCAAGTTCTTCTTGTCTGAGAGAAATGGTCCATAGTGGTCACTCTCGTGGGAAGCTGTGTATTGGTTAATTTTTCCTGCATGACAAAATCAATGACACCCCCATAGCCCTTGGCTGTCTTTCACCCACCGGCTGGTAGGGTCAGGTCTAATCTAGTCTTGATCGGGTGGCTCCACACAGGTGTTGGGCTCCGTCTCAGGACTGTGAGATGACCAGTTCCGCTCACTCAAGCCACAGATGTCTGCCATCCCTTCTCATCGGAGGTCTGGGCTGACTCTGCTGTAGGCTACTGTGCCTCAGACATCTCTGTGCCACTGTCTTGTCCTCCTCTGGAGACCATTGTGCTGTCTAGGTCATGTTCTCACAGGGACAGGAAAGGCATGAGGCAGATATAATATTAGGGGGGCTCTTAAGGCTTAGGTGCGGTACTGTTGCGTCTTTACCAACACGGTCACATGTAGTATAAAAAGTCCCTGTGCAGGGTTCTTTCTGGGCTTAGACCATTTATGTTCTCGGATGAAAGACACACATACACACAGCCTTTATACTTTTAAATATGCCTTTGGCAACACAATAGCTGGGCAACTGCCTACTCTCCATGGTGTTAGAATCCACTTTTCTATTGATAACTCTGAGTTGCTATTTATTAATTTCCATGTCCCTTCTAGGCTGCTCTTAACTCTAATTGGCCAGCCCATGTGGCCACTTTTTTTTTTTTTAATGACTCAGCTATTCTGTTGCAGCTCTCCTTCTTCCTCCTCCATGCTCTTTCTCTTCATGACAGTTCTTTTCTCTTCGTGGTCCAAAGTCTGGGAAACCTAAACTCCACCTATGTCTATTCTCCCCAACCATTGGTTGCTGGCATCTTTATTTACCAATCAGCATTAACTGGGGGCAGGGTCCCTCAATGTCTTATGCGGAAACTCTCTAATCATTGGGCAAAGAATTTTTGGGGACCCAAATTAGCCATAGAATACAATCAGCATTAGGCCAATTAATTACAGCCACACATTTGTGGCAGGGCAGAGGTGTAGCTGTCATGAGGGTAGAAGTTCAGGGAGCCATCTGGAACCTGAATCCCAAGGCCAGGCTGCCATAGATTGAGCCCCGTGAAGTTATGGAAGCTAGAAATGGGATGTTGCCTACTGCGGAGGAATAGCGCTCCTGATGACCTAGCAGAAGTTGGTGTTCTCTCAGTTTCTCTCTCTCTCTCTCTCTCTCTCTCTTTCTCTCTCTCTCTCTCTCTCTCTCTCTCTCTGTCTATGTCTGTCTGTGTCTCTCTGTCTGTGTCTCTCTGTCTCTGTCTCTGTCTCTGTCTCTCTCTCTCTCTGTCTATGTCTGTCTGTGTCTCTCTGTCTCTCTCTCTCTCTCTCTCTCTTTCTCTCTCTCTCTCTCTCATCACCTTCACAAAGGGGTCAGGGCCAAGAGGCAGCTTTATAATTTTGCTTCTAATGTATTATCTGTTATCCGAACCTCTGCCCGGAAAGATATTATTAGAAAATCCACCGAGGGTTCTCGGAGATTCGTTGGAGGTGTCTTTCAGGGCTCTGAGTGGATGGTATCAGCTACTAAAGGGTGAGAAGGCTGACTGAGCTCTGGAGTCCACTCTAGGGACACAAAGAAAGGCAATGGTTAAATCTGTATTTATTTACCCCCATGATTCTCCAGGGACTGTGGAAGATATCTGCATGGAGCACCTCAGTCCTTTGTCAACAGGGTGTGTTCATCAGCATCTCTCTATTTAATTAGTGTGCCTGGCCAAGGTGACTGTCCTTGGTGCTATGTGCTGGCACCACACTGCGGCTCAGGTCTGCGTGGAGGAGCCAACATGGGAAAAAATCCTGGAGAGGATCAGAGCCACCAGCTTATACATTCACGCCACCTCTTACATTTTCATGATACCCAGAAATGTGCCCAGGGTCACCTGCTTGGGATGAAATATCTCCTGGCAGCTGAGGCTTTCCGAGCCTCCTTTCTTCCTGATACACGCTAGAGTGTTGTCTCTTAAACTGAGTGGAAAATCGAATCTATGCCGGGTTAACTCTTTTCACTGAGATAGGAATTACCTTTCCGAAGTTGCGAACCCTCTCCGACTGATTTCTGCCTGTGGGTGCTGAGCAATGTCTTCTTCCTAAGACAGGAAAACAGCCTCTGCATTTCACTGTCTTCCTCCAGGCTGAATGCAGGGTGGGAGTGCTACCATGGCAACTGTGGCAGAATTTAGGACACAGAGGATATTTGGGTCTTGCTGCATCTTTAGCCAAAAGTGTGACAGTGTCTCTCCATAGCATGTGGTGATCTCCCTTCATCCTTGACACAGGGTTTCACAAACAAGTCTCCCCACAAAGGAAACAGTTCCCCCTGCTTCTCTCCCCTCTCCCACTCTCTTCTTCCTTCCTCTCTTTTAACCTTTCTTTAGTAAACTTTTGTTTATTCTCTGAGGATTTTATACATGCGTACAGTGAAATACAATAATATCTATCCCTATATTCTTCCCCGGCATTTGTCCTGATTCTTTGAAAAGCTCATTCATGTATAGACTGTGTTTTGATCATACCCTACTCCCAGGCTTCTCTCCCACTCCACCCTCTTGGCTTATAAAACACTAAATCTAAATAATTCTGTGTGTATATAGGCTGCTATATTGATATTCACCGAAGTCAAGAGAAACTATGATAACCACACACACACATGCACACACACACACACACACACACACACACACACACACCTCCCTTCTCCGCAGCCATCAATTGCTGGTAGCCCCTCATCTAGAAATGGGACCTCCTAAGCCCCTTCCAGGTCCCTGTTGGGATTTTGGCTAGCTGGATTCCATGTAAGGAACCATACCACCTGCTATGAATTCATGTGTTCGACACCACATGATGCCCAGAGACAAGATTTTACAGCTCCACTCCTCCCCCATCTGCTGGCCCTTACTTCTTTCTTTCCCCTCTTCTTCAATGGGCCTTGGCTAGCAGGAGTATAGATTCAGATGTGCCATTTAGGGAAAATGAGCACAGTGGTATTTTTGGAAAATATTTTTGTCTCATAATGCTTTGTTTGGGCTTTTATTTTTCTTTAATAGTCTTTGATTATATGGTTTCCAATTTTGTGTTTTTATGGTTTGTGTGTGTGTGTGTGTGTGTGTCTTATGCTTTTTCATTTTCTGTTTTGTTTTATTTTTTTTTTCAATTAACTATTAGTTTTGCCTATTTTCTAAAGAGAGAGGGGGGAAGAAAGGGAGAGAGAGAAGGAGTGAATTGGCTGGCTGGGAAGGTAGGGAGGAAATAAGGGATTGTGAACAAAATATATTGCATAAAAATTATTTTCAGTAAAAAGAATATATGGTGTACATATTTTCTTACTTTTGCTTTGAGTTTTTTACAATCTACACCTGCTGCTTTTGCAATAATTAAAAATATCCCAGTGTGGAATATTTTTAATATTTTAAAATCCTGAAATCAGATTATGAGAAGCTAATATTAGGCAAAGAGGAAGGTGGGGTGGACAGCGGAGACATTAATGAGGAAAAAAAATCTAAGGGTGAGAAGACAGAGGGAGGGTCGGGGGGTGGGTGGGAGAAGAGGGACAGGAGAGCCATAAAATGAATTGGTTTGGAAATATCATATAGGTATCTGACACGTGACACGTTGCCTTCAAGTATTTTCAAGGTTAAAATAAGAGCCAATGTCTTCTCTTCATCCTGTTAAGATGTCAAGCCAGTTGGAGATTGAGGCAAAGCACACAGGACCCCAGTTCTCAGTCACAGCCACCGGAAGGGCAATGGAGGCTCTTCCCCTGCTGTTACCATGGCTTTGGTATGAGTCGAAGCGCCCAGTTCACACTGGGAAATTCACAGTGGAGTCAGTGCTTCCTGAAGAGGCTATATCATGTCCTGTCCCCTGTGTTCCCACCCCTACCCTCTATCCCCCCACCCCATCCTCTCACCCCCACCTCCCACTCCTCCATCCTCCAGTCCCCACACACCTCATTCCCCCCACCCTCCACTCCTCCACACCTAACCCTCCCCCTACCCCCTATCCCCACCTCCCACCTCCCACCGCATACCTGGGTATAAACTGAGAGTGCAGGATAAATACTGATAAATACCAACCCAGCTCCCAACCCTCCCAGCCTGTGAACTGAAACCAACTGGTTTTCTCTGTAAGCTGATTGGCTCAGTTACAGTAACAAAAAGCAGACAAAGGCTTTCATCAGCTCTCTCCTTTTTCACTTGGTGATTGCCACGTGGGTTCTTGTCTTTTCAGTGGGATAAAAATTAACATGTGGACTTTGAAAAAGAAATGTTCTACAGTCTTTATTTAGACTTTAAGTCCCCACTGAAAGAACTCTTCTGCTCTTAAGATTTGTTTCTCGTGTGTGTATCCACATGTATGTATGTGTATTCATGTGTGTGTATCAATGTGTGTGTAAATGTATGTGTGTATGTGTGTGTGTATCTATGTGTATGCATTTGTGTGTGTGTCTGTGTATATGTATATGTGAATCTCTGTGTGTGTCCGTGTGTAAGTTTGTGTGTGTGTATCCGTGTGCGTGTGTGTATCCGTGTGCGTGTGTGTATCTGTGTGTATATCCATGTGTATTGTGTGTATGTTCAGGTGTATGTATGTGTGTATATTCATGTGTATGTGTGTGTATTGCTCTCTCTCTCTCTCTCTCTCTCTCTCTCTCTGTGTGTGTGTGTGGTGAGTATAGGACCCATGTAGGTCAGAAGAGAATGTCAACTCCCAGAATGCAGTTCAGGTGACAGAGAGATGCCCAGCATGGGTACTCAGATGGGGACTGAGCTCAGGTTCTCTGGAAGAGCCTCAAGTGTTCTCAATGGCTGAGCCTTCTCTCCAGCTCTTTACTCTTCCCCTGAACTAAAGTTTCAGAATTCTCTTCCATGGAAAGAACTCAGCTCTTTTCTTTACATTGTATCTCTTCTTGCTGCTCATGATGGCAGAATTGCAGCTGTTCTTGGTCCACCAGGCCTCTCGGTACTGGATGCAGTTATATCCAGACATTCAGATCATGTTATGGATGGAGAAACAGAGATCAAGTATAAAGGGAGAAATAAAATGGTAGTAATGAAGGGCCTTGGGCCAAAAGCACCATTACCATAAGAGCATGAAATAAAATATATTTAACGTTCTTCAGGTCTTTTTGCTGGTGATATTAAAAAAAAAACACATGCTATGCAAACATTAAGAAAATTATTTTAATAAAACTCAGCATCATTTGAGGGAAATGCGTAGTACCAGCTCCTAGTAATTACAAGGCAGCCTCACAAAAAAATGAACTTAATTCCGTGGCTGCATATCAACCCAAGTTTTTTGAAAACAAAATGTCTTTCCAAAGTCTCCATTAAGTGTGGTCTGGTCTGTAAGCATATAAGTATTGGATTAGAAAAAAAAAAAAGAGGGAGGAACAATTGAACTAAGTGGTTTTTCCATTAAATCCTTGGAACATTTTATACATTGTATACGATCATCCATATCCCAGAAGCCGCCCAGTCAGTTAAATGTAATAGGCTGGAATTAAAAACAGGTTCAGTGGAGAGATCCCTAGTGACCTGAGAGTTTCCCGTTTACTCAGCCTACAGAATTGGGGTAGAGTTTGTTGCTCGAATTTATTGCAGAAGCAATAGTTATTGACTACTCTTGGTCCAACCGCCCAGGACTGTGGTCAGGAAGAAAGTATTCCCAGTGGGGTTTGGTGGGGCTGTGTTGTTAGTTGGGCTGAGAACTCTGCTACTGGTGTTTTAGAAGCTCTGAGCTCTAAGGGAGTGAGCAGAAGACATTTATTCCCCATGAGAACCACAGGTCCTTCATAGCTAACCTCCACCCAATCCAACATGAGAAGAAAAGCATACTTCCCATATGAAATACAGTGACCCTGCAGGGTCTTGTCTCTGGCAGCAGGAACCAGTACAGGTGCCAGGAATGGCCATGCTGGGATTGGGATCAACATCATCTACTCTCTGTGGGAAAATCTCATTCAGCTTCTTCGTTGTCCACGTACAGTGAGGTCTGCTATTGGATTCTTCCTTTTGCGGATGAGGTAACCAAGGAACATAAAGATATCTTCACAGTGGCATAGATGGTTTTATGGACTGGCTTTTGTTTCTTCTTCCTTCAAGTTCGTAAGTTGACAGTGGGAACTGGAGACAGGGGTTTCAAGAAGCAATTAGGCCCATCCAAAGTCCTTAAGGCGGGTCTACACCCAACATGATTGGGATCCTTAGAGGAAGAAGAGACCAGGACACAAACAGGCAGAGGCAAAGCTTTGTGAGGACAAAGACAGCCTGTCAGGAACCAGCCATGCTGACTTCTTGGCTCCAGAATTATGACAAAAACTATTCTGGCCACCCACTTCACGGTGCTTTGTTACAGTAGGGCAAGCATGCTAGTGCGGAGAGGGCTCAGCCGTGCTGGCTTTTACCCGTCTGCTCTCACTGCTGCTCTTCTTCAGACTGCCCTTTCTAACTTAGGAACAACATAGGAGAGGCGGGTTTGTCATAGTGAGAGTCAGAAGGTTCATCGTTAGGGGAAAACAGTCTCTATGAAAAAGCACTTGTCAAAGTCCTAGGAACAGGACCAGATGAGGGCAGGTTGTAACATGGGTCGAAGACAACTCTGGTGACATCGGCTAGGACTCAAAGCACTTGCTTAACTTGTCCCTGCCTGGGCCGTGTTGAATTCCTGCAGAATAAATAGATCAGCACTTCCGACCCATTTCTCTGTGCGCCTTTCGCCTCTGTGACAATACAGTGAAGTCTATGGACAACTTGGTATTATAGTTCGAGGGTTTTGATTGCAGTGTAAATACGAAAGAAAAGATTTGAAGCAGATGTTAGAATGAACATTTTAAAGGTAAGGCATGTAACAACCATCACCACCACCACAACAACAAAATACCCCATGTGCTTGTTCAGTTCATTGGTAGTAACAACGAGGGGCCAGTCCAAGAATTGTGAAGGGGCTCATTATTCCAAAATGATGGTCACACCTAGGGTGACAGGCCACCTTCAGTTTCCACTATCACAAAGTCACTCTTGCTCCAGCTGGCCATGGGCTTTGTTCCCTCACTCTCAGTGGGAAGTGGGATCACACTGAGCACAACTACCCTCCCTGGCATGTGCCCTTTGCCCTGGGTATATGTTTTCAGAGTAAAGGGCATTGCAGACAACTGTTGTCTAGACTTCTGAACTCTATGCAGTGACCCTAGAGGTGAGGGTCACACCTCAGTTGGCATGATGCCATTCTCTCGCCCTGTACCCTTGGTCCCGGGATGGGCGGTACCTGAGTCATCTCTCTGTTGGCCCCAGCACCTCAGCTCACACCTCAGTCCAAAGTAACTTATTTTGTATTAAGGACTGTCTGATAAAGTTTTCCATTTTTCTAATGTTTCTGACAGTGGCCTTAACAGATACAAAAGAGTCAAAGTAACTGTGTCTCCATCCCCACCAAGGTGGAGACACGGGATCTTGGTGCCGATCAGCTGATGTCTCAGTTTGATTTCTTTAGGCCAACCACCCTGAGACCTTAGTGTGGCAGGATCCGCTGCAGATGAAGACTGGGCTCTACCTCCCAGAGTCCTCACCATTACTCTTCCCTTGTGAACCCTGGTCATTTCTACTGTGTTCCACATTGCTCCAGCCAGCTCCCCGGGGTCTTAATCTTGGGGAAGGGTTCTTTTTCAGTATCACCCGCCTTTTCCAGAGTAGCCTCTCTGTAGTTCAGTTATTTCTTAGCTAAATGGTTTTCTCAAGAAGTTCCACACTCAAGGCTGTACTGCCCTGGGCTGGGCTCAGTGTTTTTCTCTGTAACACCTTCTTTCGGAGGACTATGTGCCTCCCTCTCTCTCACTACCAAGGCACAGATTTTAGACATTATTCCTAGCAAATCAATGTTCTGTTTCCACATTCCTTCTGACATGAGCTATAACAACCACAATACAAACAGGCTAAATGCAGAGCAGATGCTGACTGTGGCCTGAGGTGCAAACGTGGACCTGTCGGCGACCACCTCCCAAACACTCAGCTGGCATCTGAGATTCAGATATGGAAATGCAGGACACACCCTCACGAGTCCTGGAGCACTGGAAGTATTAATTAGCTGATGGTGAAATCCATGACACCCAATGCCCTCTTCCCCCAACACACACACACACACACACACACACACACACATATGTATATATATATATATATATATATATATATATATATATATATATATATACAGGCACAAACTGACACAGAGACATACACATACATACAGATAATACACATAAGCATATACATACAGACAAATATTCACACATTTACACATGCACAGACACACAGCACATGTACACACATCTACCATATGCATCTGCATATACACACACTGAGACATACACAGAGACACACCCACATATACACATATACACATAAACATATACATACAAATAGTCACACATTTATACATGCACAGACACACAGCACATATACATATACCTACCACATGCATCTGTATATACACACACAGAGAGACACTCAGCACACATACATATATTATCACATGCATTTGTACACACACACACACACACACACACCAGCTTGAGTCAATTGTGCTTTCCTGGGGGGCACCTTCCTGTTTCACCCCTGTGCCCACTTGGCCTCTGACACCTTGAAAACAGTGCCAGAACCTGGCACTTGAAGCGTCTGTCAGTGACTTCCACAAGCCCTCTGCTGAAACCAAGGCACTGAGTGCTTTGAGGAATGACCGGCTGCTGAGAAGATGAGAGATACTAAAGGGGGCCTTTGACTCTCCGCCTTTGCCTTTCGTGTCCTTTTGGGCAATTACCCTCCCCACTGGCTGATGACTCAATGTCCCAGGACTGGAAAAGGGCTGTTGGTGTTGGTTCTGGCCTCTCACACTCACCCACTGCTGTTATTCGGCGTGATTTACCTCTCCTGGAGCCTGTGAGCCTGGTCCCTGTTACAGTTGCCTTTACAAAGAGACCTGAGATTAGAGGCTCAATCCCGGTGTCACATGGCGGTCTGCTGTACAGCAGCCTGCCCCAGGATGCACCAGAGTGCCTTTCTTCTTTCCACCAGCTTAGGGTGCACTGTGAGGCCCTCAGGAAATCTGAGCAGTTGCTATGTCTCCCTATCCTGGAGAACTGAGAGACTGAGGAGATTTCTTCTGCATGCTTAGGGTTCTGTGATAGCAATAGAAAACAGAGCAAGAGGACTCTCCAGGGAGCCTTTTATCTTTTGCATTCCTGAGCAGAGTATCCTGTTACTGCTGCCTCTCTAGGATGTTAGAGAGCCACTGGGCTCTGAGCACTGGGGATAGGGGTGGGGAGGTGTGCAAAGGAGGGCAACTTGAGAATGAATATCAACATTAAGAAAATGTCTCCAACGTCATCCATAACAACGGCCATGCCTTGTGCAATCATACACCTCTGCTGCCATCTTGAAATTCCATCCATTTTATTTTATTCACATTCACTTTATTTCAAACTATTCAGCGACCTCCCCTGTCTCCCTGACTAGACCTCAAGCAAGACAGCACATCGAAAAGTGGTCAGAACTTATCGGCATCAAATACTGAGAAGGGCATTAATCCCATCTGTAGCCCTAGGTTATATGATGCACATTTGACCAACTGTCGGACTGTCTGGTGGTCCATGAAATGGGGCATAGTGTCCTTCAGGATGGGGAGATGGGGATAGGGAGGGTTGGTTCATCATTGATTGGATGTTGACTGGATGTCTGTATAAGAGTCCACAGGGAAGGCTGTGAATTTTTTACTGTGACCACAATGACCTTCCTGTAAATCTGATTTGCTCTTTGGAAAGCAAACTGTAGTGATTGCTCTAACTCTGACCCTGTGGACATAGGGTGATGGAGATGTACTCTTTCTTTCCACTGCACATATGTCCTGTGACTTGACCCTGTAGATTTCCTAAGTAGTAAAACAACTTATTTTGCATTTCTTAATCCATCTGTGATTAAACCTCTTATTAATCTTAGCCTAGAGAAACTGACTGGTGTGGGTCCTTCATTCCAGAAGCTTCACATAGAGATCTCTGGTCAGGCTAGGTGCACGGATTCAGATGAAGGGGAGAGGACTTCGGCAGGGAGGGGGAACTGTTTCTGCCCTGTCCACTGCTGGTATTTCTGCTGCTGAAGGACCTCAGATTGGGCTAAGCAGGAGACTGACTAGCCAGCGAGGGGTGCTGGGGAGCTTCTGGTGGCCATTTCAGGATAACAGATCTCTTCCTCAAGTGGTGGTGTTACAGCTCTTACAACAGGAGCTCTCAGATGATGGAGTAATTCCTGCACACCTTTAATCCTTCTGGGTAAGATTCTTATATACAGTTTTGGGATGGTTAAGGGTCTGAAAACAGGTACTTCCTATTGGTTTGGCTTGAGAGCTTGGGAATACCTCATCTACATATATGGGGGCGTGGTCCTGCTTCTACCTGACTGGTCTGTCTTGAATCTATGACCTATGGTTATGTCCTCACCTGTGGAGAAGGGAATTGAGCATTGATCTACATGACTGATCTGTCTTAAATCTCTCTACAGGGGGCTGTGGGGGGGCTGTAGCTAAGTGAGAGGGGCCTGATCTCCTGAGAGATTAGGAAGCTTTTTACAGTCCCTTAGTATCCCTGGGGCTTCAACCTATCTCAATGGGGAATCAGGATATCTTTTATAACCCACAGCCCCACAGACTGACAGTTAATCCCTCAAAAGCCTGGGCTTAATAGTGGGGGGAAAAAGCAGTATTAAAATTTGTATTCTTGGTAACACCCATTTCCTTGATAAGACTTGACTTTATCATTGTTAAGGATAACCCTTCCTTGATTTTATGTATTTTCTTATTATGAAACACACTTGTCCAGCAATGGACACAGACCATGCAGGCTGGTGAAGTTACTGCACCAGGGCAGTGCCGTCAGCCAAAATGGAAGGACGAGGAAATATATTGAGAGACTCTAAGTATTTTTGAATCAACTGGAGTATGTGCAGTGAATCTCCATATGGCTGCAAATGGCTTTATGCTGTGTTGACACATTGCCTAATATTCCTTTCTTAAAGACATTGAATCTGGGCCTAGGAGGTGGGCTTAGCAGTAAAATGCTTGTTCTGCAAGCATGAGGGCTTGCCCAACCCCTACAACCCCCATAAAAAGCTGGATATGACAGCATGCATATAACCTCAGTCCTGGGTTATGGCACAGACAGGCAGCTCCAGAGGCTTTCTGGTCAGCCATGTCAGCTTCACTGGTGTGCTTCAGGTGTCCAGAGTCATGTCCTAGAAAATGAGCTAGAGAATGACTGAGGAAGATACCAACTCAACTCTGGTCTCTACATGAATGCACATATATGCACACACATGCACATACATGCACATACACACAAAATTAGAAACAAAGATTAATCGTGTTCCCTTTGAGATTCAGGACTTAGTGACTCACTACTAGTAGCTCACTGCTGTTTATGACACAGGGTAGTTTCAGAAAAACCCCTGCTTCAGCTTTCCTGTCTGGATCCAGCATTCTGAAGCAGAGTGGCCTAAGGTCATATCACCTCCTCTTAGAGGGGACAGTGATTCAAGGCACTGGGCAGTTTTGCAACAGTCATAGCAGAATGGTATTTTATCAGCTACTCCTTCATTAAGATTCATCAATGAATTTATTCATCCATCCATCCATTCACCTATTCATGCATTCATCTACCCATCCATCCATCCATCCATCCATCCATCTATTCATGCACTCATCTACCCATCCATCCATCCATCCATCCATCCATCCATCATCCATTCATCCATCTATCCATCCATCCATCCATCCATCCATCCATCCATCCATCCATCCATCCATCCATTCTGTATTCAAGCATTGCTAGTGCAACCTCACCTAGCATAGTTCCATCCTGTCAAAATTTTCTTGAATCCTTTACCCACAGAAAACATCAGAGAATGTGGTGATAGGGACAGAGAGAATGAAAGAAAAAGTGAAGTACTAGAGAAACAAATTCCCAAGTCTCATCATGCCAAGGCAAGAGGGCTGGGGACAGGATACTGGAGTGGGAGAACTAGATCTCTTGTTCAACCTGTGATACACATCTGTGTATTTTTACTTCAAAAGGGTAACAATGTTAGATAGTGATGGAGTTGTCCTAACTGAGGTTTATTTCAGCCTTGACAGGGAAGACTAAGGATAAGAGTCCAGAGCTTGTCCACTGGTCATTTCTGCTGCTCCTGCATTCTTAGGGTAAGACACTGTACTGGCTGGTTTTGTGTACTAACTTGACACAATCTGGAGTTATCACAGAGAAATGAGCCCCCTTTGAGGAAATGCCTCCATGATACCTAGGTGTAAGGCATTTTCTCAATTCGTGATCAAGGATGGGAGGGGCCATTGTGGGTGGTGTTATCCCTGGACTGGGAGTCAAAGGTTCTATAAAAAATCAAGCTGAGCAAGGCAGGGGAAGCAAGTCAGTAAGCAGCATTCCTCTATGGCTTCTGCATCAGCTCCTACCACCAAGTTCCTGCCCTGTGTGAGTTCTGTCCTGACTTCCTTTGATGATGAACAGCAATGTGAAAGTGTAAGCTG
Organism: Micromys minutus; assembly: GCF_963924665.1. NCBI lineage: Eukaryota > Metazoa > Chordata > Mammalia > Rodentia > Muridae > Micromys > Micromys minutus. The sequence goes on from NC_137969.1 coordinate 95,620,076, forward strand.
AATAAACCCCTTCTTCCCCAACTTGCCTCTTGGTCATGATGCTTTGTGCAGGAATAGAAACCCAGACTAAGGCACAATCTATTCAGAAATAGACAGCCAACAACCTCTGAACATACCAGTGTTTTCTGTGGTTCTCAATGTTGAAGCTAAGACCTACGGATCAAGTGGGGAGAAACAGCATCTACTGTGGTCAGAAGATGGTTTGACCCTTGAAGGAGAATGGGTTAGTATAAAAGTCCATAGGAAAGCCGCAAACGACAGTCAAGGTATTGAAGAATCTTCTAGTGACTGTAACTGAAACTTGAGCAGGGTGATATGAAGGGATGTCACTGTTGACAGAGAAGATAACCAGGGAAATGCAGGGTGTCTTGAGACAGTACCCCACTGTACAGCCCAGGCTTTCCTGGAGCTTAACTACTTTAACAGCCTTTCAAGTGCTGAGATTTTAGCTATTCACCCCACATTCAGTCTTGTCTGTCTCTCTGATCATAAAGTGAGACCCAAGACTGCAGAAACTTGGATTGATTAACAGAGAAGTGGCAGTGTGAGGAATGGGTCCTGGAGTCTGTGAGCTCTGAGTGTGTGCTTAGAGAAATGAATGGGCAAATGTCTTGTAGGCTATGTTGTCTAGTCTTGGCTGTCTGCTCGATACTCCTGGGAAGAGGGAACTTTAGTTGAGGAATTGCTTTCAACAGATTAGTCTGTTGACAGGTCTGTGAGCATTTTGTGGAAGGTAATTGTAAGAGGGCCTAGCCCACAGTGTGCAGTGCAATTCCTAGGCAGGTGAGCTTGGGTTGCAAAAGAAAGTAACCCTGGGAGCAAGCCAAACCTTGAGATCCTTTCCTGGCTTCCGTCAATGGTGGACTGTTACTTTTAGGGTGAGACAAACCCTTTCCTCTCCGAGTTGCTTTTGGTCGTGGTGTTTATTACAACACCAGCAAGCAAACTGGGGCATGGGTTAGCTGTGATGTCATATCCTGTGTCTTATAGTCTACTTATTTTCATTGCCTTTGTTTTCTCCCTCCAGAATATTCCAACTCAGTATCTCACATCAATCTTTGACGTCCAGTCCACATCCCAACTTCCCACAAAAAATTTATTCAATCAGCACTATTCACACCAACACATCACTTTCCTGATATCATGGAGGGCAGATTCTGATGAGAAATAATTAAACAAGAATGATCCAGCAACTGATGTCTGATGCCCAGAAAAGCTAAACTATGCCATCTACTTAATTTCCTTCACTCAGTAAACTTAAGAATAAGAACAGAGCTCATGCATGCACCGAATACTGTAAACTACATCTTCCTTGAGAGAGTTTCATGTTGGTATGCCAGGCATGGGGCAAATGAACTGGCCAAGGTGACTTCAGCTGCTGACTAGGTCTTGTAGAGATCTCAGCAAGGGGGGCTGTTAACATAAACCTTCCCAGTCTTCAGAGTCTCTGTGATGAGCTACGCATATGAAGGAGATCTGAGTTGTCATGACCCCTAGGAACGAGACCCCAGCCTCTGTGCAGCAAGAGGGGGAAGGGCAGGACAGATTTGTCAAGAACTAGGGGGAGGACAGAAATATACGCCCAGTGTTGTGAGGTCTGGATTCAAATCCTACCTGTTTTTGATAAGTTCTTCTTTGAGCAGATCATTTTGTACCTGAAGCTCAGATTATTTCCTCTGGGAAAATGGAAGTGACCCCTGACCAACTGGAGACAGAAGTGTGTTCTGTGGATGAAATGGTTTATCCAGTGTGAACGGCTTCCTGAGCTGTTAGTGCGTCATCAGGGTTAGTGCAGAGAGGCTAGCCTACCTTGTGTGTCCAGTGGCTGTTGTCTTAGAAGCTGCAACAATCCATGATACTTAGGGAAGGACTGCCAAGATTCTTGGTGCTAACAGGCCATGAAGGAACTGAGTGCATTTGCTAACAATGTCATCACAGTGTCCCAAGGGTGATGACTTAACTGAAGTACATCTTCTAGCCCTGGGGGTTCCTGGCAGAATCTGGGTCTCAGGCAGTGGAGGGGCCAAATGAGGCCCGGCTCATGTCTCTCTGTCTGTTTCTAGTGGTTGCCTGGTGACCACTGGCATCCTTGGCTTGTTGCAGTACTGATCTTGTCTTAGCCTTCACCTTCATTGCAACTCTCTCAGCCTAAACGTTTTAGAAGAAAAGACTAGCACTCACTCTGTGGACTCCTTAAGTAGCTGCATCTGAACAACTTTATTTTCTACCCTGAGGTAGTGGGTAGTACTTTGACATGTGGTTTCACAGGAGACATGTTTCAGCACGTAATGGTGGCGGGGCAGGGCCCTGTTCTGATGGACCACTGAGAGCACGGCTTGGCTTCCAGGTTAAAAACCTCTTCTTTGGGATGTGTTTTCATGCCTCCAACCCTCAGCTTGACACTTCTGTGACACCCTCTCTCTGATATCTCCTTTGGGCTCCCAGACACAGAAAGAGGGAGCCAGGAATGGCTTGACCCAACAGCTGATAGGGAATTTCATCACTTGTATTAAAAATTAAGAACTGCCAGACTTAGGCTGGGGGTGCAAGTTCCTAATGTTACATTGATTTATTTATTTAGTGTGTGTGTGTGTGTGTGTGTGTAGACATTTGCACACATGTCATGGTATGTTTCCCTGAAGGTCAGATGACAACTAGTGAGATCCGTTCTCTCCTGTCATGTGGGATCCAGGGATCAGACTCAGATTGTCAGGCTTGATAGAGATTGCCCTTACCTCATGAGCCACCTCACCAGCCCAAGATGTGTTTCAAATTTCACATTTTGTTTTGCATGTGTTTGGGCTGCATATATGTATGGTGTTATGTGTGTATATGTATAAGTATATACAAGTATGTGTCTGAGTGTATGTATATGAGTGTGTGTATATGTGTGTAAGTGTATATGAGTGTGTATGTGTGTGTCTAAGTGAGTGTATGTGAGTATGTGTCTAAGTGTGTGTATATGAATGTGTGTCTGAGTGTGTGTATGTGAGTGTGTGCATATGAGTATGTATATGTGTGTGGGTGTCTATGAGAGTGTGTATGAGTGTATGTATGTATGTATGTATGTAAGTATATAAGAGTGTGTATGTGTCTGAATGTGTATGTCTGAGTGTGTGCATGTAAGTGTATGTGTATACATATTATATATATAATATATGTGTGTAAGTGTCTATGAGTTTGTGTATGAGTATGTATATATGTGTGTGTGTGTATGAGTATATGAATGTGAGTGTGTGTCTAAGTGTATATATGAGTGTGTGTGTATCAACTTAGTGGGACTATGTTCTTTCCTCACCATGTCAGTCCCAGGGACTAAGCTTGGGTCATTAGGCAAGTTCTCTGTCTGCTCAGTCCACTGGGATATAAGTTAGTAGTAGAGCACTAACCTAACATTCTCAAGACCCTGATTTGATCCCCATAATCACTCATACACACACACACACACACACACACACACACACACTCCATACACCCCCCACACTCACACACACACTCATACACACACTCACATACTCACACATTCACTCACATACACTTACACACACACACACACACACACACTCCATACACCCACACACTCACACACACACACACTCACATACTCACACATTCACTCACATACACTTACACACACACAGCAAACTAACTTCTAGTTTTTATTATTCGTACTAGATTCTCCGCAGCCAACACAAGCCCTTGATGTCAATGTTCAACACCAAGGGCCGGTTATTTCCCCCTCCCTGTGCCTCTGAGAAGCCACCTACAGATAACCCCACCTTCTCTGCCACAGCTTACTAGAATGGCACAGATTTTGTCCCACAGTGGTCCTGAGTCCCTGTGAAAACAGAGTCTTGGCTGAGCTCTCCCAGCAGAGCACTCAAGCCTAGGTGCCTTTGTTATGAGAGACTTGCTCAGAAATGCAGTGATCAGGTGGACCTTTGCAGCCTTGACAAGACCCTGGGATAGAGTTTAACAAGCCCACCCAAGGACTACTTAACAGCCGTTGTGAAGCACGTTTTATGGTGTAAGTATTTATTATTAATTAGAGACTCAGACTGGGGGTCTGAGTTTCAGTTGGCAGCCCAGAGGGATAGTAGCTCCTGTCAGCCTTAAACCTCACAATCTTCCCCCATCTTTGTCTTAAATACTCAGTTCCTTAAACTATCACTTTAATCAAATTTTCCATCTTAGTGGGTCTGTAATTAATGAGAGAATACATCTTTGTCACCCGTCAAAATGTGCCAATTGGCAGCAAAGCACGTGGTTTGGACTGTGTCCCAGCTCCTCGTGCTGTGGTGGCCTGTCTTGCCTGGAACTGCTCAGTGGCCCAAAGCCCACATGGTGGACACACTAGCATTTCCCTTACAAAGATGTCTGGATTTCTTGCCTTCTTCCCTTATCTGGCTGGGGGAGGGGAGACAGAAAATTTATTCACATATGTGACTGACGAACTCAGAAGTAACACAGTGGCGTGTTCAGGCGGCACTGCCAGGGGTCCACAAAAGCTGTCTTGTGGTGCCAGAACAGAGGAGAACCGTGGCCTCTGGCTGGTGATGAACTCAGGAAGAATACTAACAGAGGCCATTTAATCTCCCTGGGACATTTTCTAGGATCCCTTAGTACATTGATGTACAATCTTCCTCTCCCCTCCCCTCCCCTCTCCTCTCCCCATCCCCTCCTCTCCCCTCTTCTCTTCTCTCCCCTTTCTTCCCTCTCCTCTTTCCTCCCCCTTTTCTCTTCTTCTCTCCCCTCCCCTCCCCTCTCCTCTCCCCATCCCCTTCCCCCTTCTCTCCCTTTTTCTCCCCTCTCCTCTTCCCTCCCCCTTTCCTCTTCTTCTCTCCCCTCCCCTTCCTCCCTCCCTTCCCCTCTTTTCTTCCCTTCTCTTCTCTTCTCTCTCCTTTCCTCCCCTCTCTTCTTCCCTCCCTTCTCTTCCCTCCCCTACACAGAGTCTGGCAAATGCCCCATTTCACGAAGATCAAAATGTATGTTAAGGCTCCTAAATTGGTTGTTGCTGCATGCGTCTCCAGATGAGGGTTTGGTGGGGTGTTAGAAGATTTGGAGGGACCCTTGTGTGCTTGTGTGAGACAGTAAAGTAAATAAAGAAGCCAATTGCTTTTCTGAATGCTAGAAACTAATCTTCTCTAATTCAGCAGGAATCCAGGGGGGTCTAAGATTGCTTTGGTGAGGCCTATGGGGTGGTCCCCATCATCCACCTTTCTCTGAGGGAGGACACCACTCTTCTCTGAGGAAAGGAAAGATGCTCCTCTCTCAGAGAGAAGGCCTTTAACAGAAGTAACTGAGAGATTGTCTTGTATCCTACTCTGGCCTCTTCATCTCTGATCCCACAGAGATGTTACTGAAGTGGTGGGAGGGGGGTCTTGAAACTTGCCCACGTGACAGCCTCCTCCCTTTGGCTTTGTGTCTCTGCTTTTGCTGTGGAAGAGGGTGCTTCACCAGCACCTGGGCATGGCAAGCGAACCCTACATTCCTCAGCCTTTGTCTTCTCACAGGTGCTTTGTTTTCTTAAGCTTCAGAGCTTTCTGACTTTTTAGTGGCCATCTTTGCAGTCACATGGAGGTGATGCTGTGGGCTAGCTGCTTTGAAGGTTGTTACCCCTCTGTCTAAGTTCCACCCCACAGTTACCTGGCAACAGCTGGGTTTGCCTAACACTATAAAAGGGGCTGTTGCCCCCTCCTCTCTTGCCTTTCTACCCCCACTCTCTCTCCACGCCCCCTCCACGTGCTCCTAGCTACTTCTCTACTCATCCACCCTTCCCGGCCTTTCTCTGTCTCTACTACCCTCTTAACTCCCCTCCCCATGCCCTGAATAAACTTTATCCTATATATACTATAGCATCCTGGAACTGGTCCCTCAGGGGGAAGGGATGCCTCAGCATGGGCCCGTGGAGGCACAGCCTTTCCCCACACCACACCCTCATAGAACATATTCCCCCATCTCTATCTTTGTATAAGCACATCAAAGGTGAGATGCAGAGCCTCTGCTGCTGCCTGAAAGAGCTCTCACCTGCTGTGGGTCCAGGGTAGGACCGCCTCAGCCATCCCTGTGCATCAGGACTATCCCCTGAATTAGAAAGCTAGGCTGACAGTCTGGAGGGCTGAACAAGGGCATTCTGTGCGGTTGAGGTTTTATTACATAGAAGCACTGAGCTGAGGTGCCAATTCTTTGTGTTCTGGTTGCACGGGATGACCCCAGAACAAAGCGGGTAGACTGTCAGGAGAGGCCCTGTAATGCAGCCTTTGGTGCATCACAGACTGCGGCTGTGCCTAGTGGGAGTGAGGCTGCCTGCCTGGGCAGAATCCAGGAGTCTGAGAGGAACAGGCTCAGGATGACTTCTGGAGAAGTGGGAGAGGGAGAGGAAAGGGAGGGGAGAGAGGGAGTAAGAAGAGAGAGAAGGGAGGGGGAGAGAGAAGGCAGGGGGGAGGGAGAGAGGAAGAAGGAAAGAGAGGGAGGGAGAAAGACAGAGGAAGAAAGATGGAGAGAGGGAGGGGGAGAGGGAAGACAATAAACTCCTTATTCTGTCTTCTATTCTGTACTCTATTCTGTCTTCTATGAGTGTTTAAACGTATCATTGCCCAAAGTATTTTCAGATTCTAAAACTGCAAGAGAGTTTTCGAGTGGCAGAATAAAACCTCCCATAATATATAAAAGACGCTCTCGCTTCATTTATTAGGACAGAGATAACCAAAGCCCTTTTTAAGCTTCACCTTGGATGGAAGAACTCGAGATCCACAAAGAAGTCTGTGCTTGCGTCTGCAGGATTTAATTGTTGCTATCAGTGCAAAGCAGGGCAGGCAGGTCCTCTCCGAGTCCAGCTCCTTCCAGATGAGAGGCTCCATTTGATTTAGGATTTCTTGAGAAATGTTTTTCTGCTTTTGGGGAAGGTAAGACCAATAGAAACTGTAGTAAGCACACAGATTCTTTTCCATGTGAAGGCGAAGCACACATGCTGTGGGGAGGCTCCCATGTGCTGTGTCAAGACAACCACACAGCATCTGATGTCTTCCTGAGGACACACACATCTTAAACTTTGACATTTCTCTTATTTGAACTGAACAGTTAAAGGCATGGCTTTGTTGACATATCGAATACTTTAATTTTTTTTTTCATTAAAAAATCTAGCCTCAGGAAAGCAAAGCAAAGGAAAGCAAAGGGAAACAAAAAGTGAAGCTGAACCTTTACTTTAGCTGAAGCATTGACATCGTCCTTTAATCCAACGTGGTTCTCAAGCCTAGCATCATCTAGCATGGGCCTTCTCCAGTGACTCCATCTCTGTTTTCCTACCTTGGATTAACTTCCTCCTGCCATTACTCTGTTAGACTCTCAGAGTGCATCCATGCATTCTTTCAGTTGGTCCCACATTCAATATTCATTCTTTTGCATCCTTTGTCCAGTAGTTCTTTTAAGTCTTAATAGGGTCTTGATTGGGTTTGCTTTCCCTACCAGTTAAAAAATTAAAGGGCAGGAAAACAAGTAACAGAAAGATCTCAGAAACAACAGACAGGAACAGGCAGAGTCAGCTCTCTCTCTCTCTCTCTCTCTCTCTCTCTCTCTCTCTCACACACACACACACACACACACACACAAAGCAGACACACAAAGATCCTTGCAAAGCAGAGGAAGCACTCTGGAAGCCCAAGGTCACACACTCCTTGAGGATCTCTCTCTCTCTCTCTCTCTCTCTCTCTCTCTCTCTCTCTCTCTCTCTCTCTGTATGTGTGTGTGTGTGGTGTGCGAAGTGTTTGTGGTGTGTGTGGTATGTGAAGTATTTGTGTATGTGTGTGTGGTGTATATGTGGTGTGTGTGGTGTGTGTGTATGTGTGTGTGTGGTGTATGTGTGTGTAGTGTGGTATGAATTTGTGTGTGTGTGGTGTATGTGTGTGTAGTGTGCTATGTGTGTGTGTGTAGTGTGGTGTGCGTGTATAGTGTGATGTGTGTGTGTGTGTGTGTGTGTGTGTGTATGTGTGTTCTTTGAAGCACCTTCCTCCCAGATTTGTGTTGATCAGTTTGTAGAAAGACAAGGCAGTTGGCTGGCCTACAGTATTGTGTAGACATATCTGAATTGGTCTTGAGTTGTTCAGTTCGGCCACTAGCTGGGGCCCTACTGGCCTGAGGAAAGTCTGTCAGGCCTTTGTTTGAAGCTGTCAACCTTAAGTCAAGATGAGGAAAAAACCAGCCAGCTTGGAAGTTTGCCATCTTTCTCACTGAGTTCTGTAGCTGCCTCTCTGCTGCTGATCTGGGAACCTAATTCCTGTTCCTTCATTTCTTCCCATTCCTTCGTTTCTTCCTGTTCCTGGTTCTTTCACTCACTGTTATGAGTGCCTCCCTGTTTGTGTTTTGCTGCCTCATTGAGACTCTCACATTTGGAGTCTCAGTGATGGCTGTGTTCTCCCTTTGTTCTTCCATATTTCGTCTTTAAAGTTAGTCTCCTTTTTGTCTTTTACTGGTGCTGGCCATGTTGAGTGGGAAAGGAGTCCTGGTGGGATTCCGTGTCCAGTCTCTCTGCGAGATGGTATTTAAGGTCAGAGGTTCCATCTTGTGTCTCCTCAGGGTCAGGTACTGTCCTGTGTCAGGTCAGGCCTCCTGCCTGGGTCTGCAGCTTTCATGGTGAGTTGGAGGACCTTCCACAAGCCCTTGGTCAAGACTGATCTGCCCTTTGGGTCCACGTGTGCTGCTACATACGTTAATACTGAAGAGCAGGACTGCTCCAACCCACCCCTGGCCCCATTTCTTGTTGATTTTTAAGATAATCTATGGAGGGATAAAAATATGTTTTGTCATTCCTCATTGCTCATTCTTTTCCACATCTCTTTAGAGGTTGCAAATCGAGAGAAAGGCAAAACAGCCATCAAGGATGTGTTTGCTCAGGCAAGCTCACCGGGTGTATTAGAGAAAGCCACGGCAGAAAGCGTATCCCTGTGGATGTCACTACTGTTCTTAAAATGACGGGTTTATTAGGAACAGTAAGACAAATTCCAAATTGAAGTCAGTAATTATGACAGCACTTGCCAGACTGTCTCTTAGGGTGAAGGATTTAATTATTTTATAGATATGTCACTAAAGTCTTTTCTAGTACCAAGGGATTAAAACGCTGTCACCTTCAGTGAGTGACTGGACAAGAGATTCAGTGTAAAACCGAAGGATTCGAAGCAGTGACATCATGGAGGATGACAGTGATGTCATGAAGGATGACCCACGTGCTGGAAGAGGTCAGGATAAGAGGGCAGTGCACAGACACAGGCTTTCTGCCGGGGACACTTGTACGGCAGCTCAGTATGGCAGTGCTGAGAACAGCCTTCCCTTAACAAATGCCAAACATCCAGAAGGACACACAGCCAGGTGGACTTGGTGACCGTAGACATTTGCATACAGCACGGGGGCAACAGAGACACAAGAGACCGGAGAAGCAATGTCTGTAGGACAAATCCTGACCTGGGCAATCGAATCACTAGGGAAATGTAATGGAAGATGTAGAATTTCTGTTCATGTCTGCTACATGCTATAAAGAATAAGAAAGCTTTAGTATAATTCTTCACATGTAGCATTTTTCCCTTTCGTTTTACAGTGTCGAAGTACTTCCTAGCGACTTAAACTATACCTGTTCCACTCAATCAGCCATCCACAGCTGGAGTAAAGTAGGAGGAGGTCCTGGCCTTTCCTCCACACCTGCTGTCTTAGGAGTTAATTGCTGTGAAGAGACATCATGACCACAGCAACTCTTGTAAAGAAAAACATTTAATTGGGGCTGGCTTACAGTTTTAGAGGTTCAGTCCATTATCATGGCTGGAAGCATGGCAGCCTCCAGGTAGACATGATGCTGGAAAAGGAGCTGAGAGTTTTGTATCTTCGTCCAAAGGCAGCAAGGAGACTGTGTGCCACATTGGGGATAACTTAAGGATGGGAAACCTCAAAGCCTACTTCCACAGTGACACACTTCCTTCAATAAGGCCACACCTCCTAATAGTGTCACTCTCCGTGGCCATGCATTTAAACACATGCATCTGTGGGAGCCAAGCCTATTCTAATCACCACACCTGACTTATCTCAGACCTATTCTTGGTCATGAATGGATCATTATAAGATCCTATTGCTAAGGACTTCACTTTTTTATTTTTTTGTTACAGAACATAACGAAACCTATCTTGACTGACCAGGAAGCTCTCCCCCTATTGTCTAGTCTTCATTCAAGATGGTGCTGTGTTGGGGATGCTGGGAGGGAAAGGACATCAATGGCTGCACCTAGCACTGAACCTTGCATGCTATAATACTGGCCTGCCAGTCAAGATGACCCTACTGTTTTCTAAAAAATACACAGAAATATTATAAGGATGTGCTTTCATTCTAATCCCAGGTGTTGGTATGTTGGGCTGCTTTGGCCTGTCCACAGCAGCTGACTGTGATCTGCCTCATGCTTGGCAAAGGTATGGTTTTGCCAACTGCAGATAGTTTCTGTGACTGTGACACTTGGAATTCTGGGAACTTTTCAGAAGATATACAAATGCTAGGACCCTAAGAGGGGCAGCTGGTGGTCGTTCAGGAGGGTTGGCTGCAGTTTGTTAGTAGTTGTGCTCAAAGAAGAAGCAAGAGGAAAAGAAATCACATTGGGATCTCTCTCCCCTCTCTCCTCTCTCTCCTCTCTCTCCTTATTTCTCTCTTATCTAGTGATAGGGAGTAAAACTGTGGGGGTACAGGGTGGAGAAAAGAAGAACCCACAAAGTGGTAAAGATCAGATACAATGCCTGTTGGCCAATGTGGTCAAAACCCAAGATTGGGGAGGCCGTGGGCCAAAGGGGAGAACCTATTGATGTTGTCTTGTGAAATGGCTATGTTTAAATTCCTTTCTAACTATGCACCCGGAAGTAGACTGAGCCGTTCTCCTCAGCCTTGCCCAGAGAAGCTTCTTATTGCAGTGGGGAGTGGGTCATGCACAGGTGCCCAACTGCTCAGGCACTGAGGAGGAATGTCCATGAGGGTTCAGCCACAGAAGGCATCTATATCAGCCTCCTTACTGAGGACCTAGGACTATTGAAGAACATAGGCAGGGGGTGGTGGCGGGGGAGGGGCAGGGGGAGGGAGAGCGGAGGAGGATAGGGAGGGAAAGGAGAGGGAGAGGAGGGGGAGAGGGAGGGAGACAGAGAGGAGAGAGAGAGAGAGAGAGAGAGAGAGAGAGAGAGAGAGAGAGAGAGGTGGGGGGGTTGAGTGGAGAGGTAGAGAGCAAGCAAGCCTTTCTATTGTGATATACCTTAAACAGTTCTATGGCTGGGCCACTGCCTAATCTCCATGTGGCTAATCTACCCCCTTCTATATTCCTGAGTTATTACTTAATAAATCCTATATTCCATCTTCGCTGCCATGGACCCAGTCAGGCAGTCCTCTGGAGCTTCCTTCCTCACTCCCTGCTCTGATGTGGCCATGCTTCCTGTAAACCCCACCCCTTACCTGTCAATAGCCAGGTACGCTCCGCCCCAGTTCCCTGACACTATAAAAGGGGTTGCTTACCCCATCCCCCTTGTTTCCTTTTCCTAACATTGGTGCCAAAACCCAGAACGTCATCTTTTAACAACACTGGTGCCCCGTGTGAGGAGAGGAGATTATATTTCCTCATGACTGGATATCTTTTTCCTTTCAGGTACCTTTTCAGGTGCAACATTTCTCCTCTTCTCCTGGCATGGGGCAGTCCCTCTCTTCCTTCCCCCTGGGTCCCTTGTCTGGAATCCTAAAAGTTTCACCTCAGTGTGCCCTGCCCAGCCATTGGCTGCAGGCAATCAGAACCAACTGTGGGCAGGGTCCCTCAGTATCTTATGTGCAGATTATCATGTGAACAACATTGTGGATGCAAATGAACGTGATACAAGCAGCTGTGTGTGTGTGTGTGTGTGTGTTCGAGAGTTGTATGTGTGATACACGAGAATGAGTGTGGATGTACATGCATGTGTATCTGTACTTGTGTGGAAGCCCGAGGTCAACATTGGGTGTCTTCCTCTCCTGCTCTCTGCCTTGTCTTTGGAGACGGGTCCCACTGAACTGGAAGTTTGCCCTGCAGCTAGACTAAGTAAGCAGTGAGCTCCTGGGATCCTTTAGTCTTTACTTCCTATCACTGGGATTCGGCACACACTGTGATGCTGTTTTTTTCCAGGTGCTTGGACCCAAACTCAGCCCTCATACTTTTACAGTATGAGAAGTCTACTTGCTGAGCCATCTCTTTATTGTCCTTTAAAGCCACACTTTAGAGAGAACCCCCCCCCCCCATCACAGGTAGGCAAGAGTAACAACCATCCTTCTGTGGTCTCTCAGAGGAGCATTCTCCAGATACCATGGAATGTGTTATTTGTCTGCTCAAGGTTCACCCATCCCTAGGGGCTGTGCCAAGACCCAAGGTTCACTGTTAGCATTTCTTAAGCAGCTGCCAGCACTTCCATTAACAGACCCAAGTTAGAAGGGAAACTTCATTCATTTAAATATTCTCTGGGGTTTTTCCCTCTTTCTGAAAGACTTCTCTGGATGGCTTTTATCCTCCTTGTAGTTTTACAAGAATCACGTTGCTATATCCAAGTGGAAGCACAGGGTCTTGCAAAACCCTAAGGCCATTTTCAGGCTGGCAGGATAGCATTAGAGGACAGGATGAGGGTTCATAGAAGAAATGAGGTAACCCTTCTGGTAAGGGAGATTATTCCCAAATGGACTGTGGGGTTGGAGAGCGTGAAGCACCATCGGTGAGGGTTGTGGAGGTTCCCTGGGTGTCTCCCATCAACCTGGGAGGGTGAGCACTGTTGGTTAGGGGTATGAAAATCCCCCCCCACCCCTCCTGGCCCTACATCAACCTGAGCTCAGCAGGCTGCACAAATAACCACGTCCGTTATAATACACAACACTCTTCTAGTCAAAACAAAACACAAGGTCGAAAAGGAAGGTTTTGGTGAAGGAAGTGATGGGCTTTTGCTCTCAGGATTTGTGTTAAGGTGAGTGTAGGTCTGAGATTTTACTAAAACCAATCCACGCTTTCAAATGTTGTGATAAAAGCAGGAAAGGGGATCATCTTCCTTTTACAGTTACAGTGAAGATTGACTACACAGTTACCCGGTAGTCCTCCGTCTTCCTATCGATCGTTCATGCTGTTATAGCCTATCCAGTCTACGGAACCTGGCTGAGTACCTACTATGTGTTTCTGGTTTGGCAGATGCTGGAGAAAGAATGAGGAGCATTGATAACTTCGACCCAAGATTTGTGTCCTCGAGGCATCTACACTGGGTGAGACAGACACCTATTGGACAGCAACTACCCGTCATGCTGACAGTTGTCACAAAGGTACTGCCCACGATGAGCAGGATGTGCACGAGGGACTCCAGGAGAGCCCTGCCCCTCTCAGGAAACCAAAAGTGTGACACATAAGGAGGGTGGTCATTTTGAACAGCATGTACAAAGTTGGCGAGGGATACAAAGTATCCAGGGAAATAAAACAAGACCAGGAGGAATGGCACCTGCTGGAAAGGGAGGGGTGACAGCTGGTTGAGCCTCATGGTGTGAGACACCAGTATATAGGTTAACTCTCCGGGTCCCAGAACTTCACCTCCACCATGGGGACTCTATGTGGACTGACTCGGTGCACAGCCAGGGATTGATTCGATTTCCTTTAATGGCCACTCAATGCAATTATTCATTGACCAAAATAACCAGATCATAAACAATTATTTCAGTCTTCTTAAGAACACATTAGCTCGATTATAGCAATAATTTGGGAGAGATGACCCAGTTAATTGACTTAGCAGAGAATGGGTTTCCCTGTGTATACAGAGCTTAATATAACTTAATATGGGCCATGGAAAAGGAAAGATGCGTGTGTTCACATCAGCTAGTTTAGGCTTTAAAATTAGGCCGTTGTTTATGTTCTTCTAGCCCTGGTCTCATGGTGACCTGACATGACCTGATCCATTTATTATTCACAGCTTGTAAACTCTGCGGACTCACCCACGTACCCGACAGGGCCTTCTTTAGCCAGGCAAACACAAGTGACAATGAAGTCTCTGTGGTGTTTTTCAAGGGCAGTTTGGTAAGGACATCAGATTCAGAGTGACCATGACTGTGAGCAAAGTGTGTCACTTAGACAGACCGATGCCTAAGGATCCATTTGTGCAAATTAGAGGTTACAATAGCCAAGCTTCACAATTATAACTATATTTTTGAAACATTTACTCATTTTATTTTATGCACATGTGTGTAGTGTATGCCAGAGTGTGTATATGTGCACCATGTCTGCAGGAGCCCAAGAGTGTCAGAGGGGGCATCAGACCAGACTGGGACCTCTACAGGAGCAGTGAGTGCTCTTAACCTCGGAGCCATCTCTCCATTCCCCCCCCCTCCACACACAGTTAAATGAGACAAATCTCACACAGGCACATCCTGGAAATACTTTTTCTAAGATTTATTATTTATTTATTTATTTATTTATTTATTTATTTATTTATTTATTTATTTAATGTAAGAGTACAGAGGGCATCGGGTCCCATTACTGATGGGTGTGAGCCACCATGTGGCTGCTGGGATTTGAACTCAGAACCTCTGGAAGAGCAGTCAGTGCTCTTAACTGCTTAAGCCATCTCTCCAGCCCCTGCTTTTCCTTTTCCAATGGGAACTTATGAAGTAGATATGGTAACGTAGACCTGTAATCTCAACCCTGATGAGACCAGGGCAGGGCACTGTGAGTTTGCAGTTAACATGTGAAGTATAACAGGGCAGGTTTATCTCAGAATAAAAAAATCAAAACACACAAAAATCCAAGAAACCAAAATAAAACAAAGGCCTGTGGCTGCCAGCAGCTGTTCTCAAGTGCAGAAGAAGCTGCCTCAGCGAAGGGCAGAAGAGTCCTGTGGCCAAACGTGAGGGCAGGATTTACCTCTAGGCCCATAGGACTTCACTCAGAGATGGCAACACATCCATCTGTGTGCTTGTGGGACACATCTGATGAATATTGAAATTATATGGGCCTGGACTGACTGTAACATGTGATCACAGGTGGGCCACTCTGCTAAATGACTGTGGAGAGCTGTTTTGGCACGTCTGGTCAGCTGGTGACGAGAAATATTAATTTTTCAGGACACTTTGAAGCTGACCTTAGGCCAGAAACTGGCTTCTGTGCTGCGCCCCTTAAGGGCTAGAATTAAGCACATTTGCATCTGAAGTTCAGAGCAAACCGATTAGGACTGTAACCTAGGGAAGTACATTAGAATGCAGCTCGGACTGGGCAGATTCAGCCAGGGCAGATTCAGCAGATGTAGGCTCAGCAGTCTCTTTGTCTTTTGAGACCACCTTTTGTCTCTGATCTTCACACCTGGCCTCCAGAAGGATGTTTACAGGATCTTTGATTGTTAACTTGCTTGTGCCCTGTCTTAGAACTGATGTAATCTTTCTGCATGCAATTAAAGTGGTATATAACAAGAAAGATAAACAAAGGCGGGGAGTCAGCCTCTAGTTTTTCAACCTTAGAGTTGGCAGAAGTCATGTTGTAACCTTTAATTCACTTGTCTTTCTCTTTCAATCCTTCCTTTGATTCCAGGTGGATGGTCTCAGAGAAATGACAACAATGTATTCTCCACAGTTGTAAAAGCAGAGGAGCCAAAGACAAGGTCCTGTCACATGCTGTCATGGAGGGCCTTCTTGATGAACAGTACTCTCACATGGCGAAAGGCAGAGGGTGAAAGAGGGTGTGAGGGGCAAGCCTCCACCTCAAAGCCCTGGTAGGCAGACTCTGAGGCCAACAAGAAAAGTTCCACTTTCAAGTCCCCAGCACACCCTAAGAATGCTGGACCCATTGCTTCACATTAGCAGTTAAGTTTTATAGATGAACTGGAGGGTACGTAGACTGAGGGCCCAGCTGGGGCTGAGGAGACCCAGGTGTAAGTCTCTGTCCTTACACACAAACACAAACACACACACACACACACACTAACAAACACATACACACACTCACACACACAAACACATACACACACTCACACAAACACACACATACAGAGAGAAACAGTTAGACACAGAAACAGACACACACACAGAGACATAGACATACACAGAAACATATATACACACACAGAGGCAGACAGACCCAGATACACACAGAGATAGGTAGACATAGAGACACACACATAGAAACACACACAGAGACAGACAGACAGAGACAAAGAGACACAAAGAAGATAGTCAGACACACATATATAGAGAGAGGCAGGCAGGCAAACAGACACAGATACACACAGAAATAGACATAGAAACACACACACACACACACACACACACACACAGAGAGAGAGAGAGAGAGAGAGAGAGAGAGAGAGAGATACAAAGAGAAGACAGACACACACATACACACAGAGGCAGGCAGGCAAACAGACACAGATACACACAGAAATAGGCATATAGAAACACACACAGAGACACACATAGAGGCAGGGAAACGGAGAGAGGGACAAAGAGACACAGAGAAGACAGTCAGACACACTCACACACACACACAAACACGCACACACTTCTGAACACATTTCTTTTAGAAAAAAAAAAACGCAACAAATTCAAAGGCTGTTTTGATGTCAAAACTGGAACTCTGTTACCACTGTGCTAAGAGAATGTGGCTCCCAGGTCTGTTATCCCACTCTGAGGGGGCACCTCTTAGATTTCCAGAACATGACAGACCCCTCAGCCTACCAGAGGACTCTGTGCCTACTCAGAGCTTCTGCTTCTGTTAGAATCCTGATCTCATTAGCCGTGAGATTATTAATCTCCTCACAGACTGCCGGGGACTGAAAACCACAGACAGGGAGGAACAGCCGGTTGGAGGTGATGAAACTTTAAAAGGCGCAGTTGAGAGGCTTGGCGTAAAACCACACCAAAGCGAGCCTCCAAGGGACAAGCCGGATGACTGTCCCCCACTGGCTGGCTGAAACATGCTCAGAACCCGAGAGCCCCACGGGTAGTGTGAGCAGCCCACCGTGCCTGTTACTCAACTCACTGATTGCTTAAGCCCTGGAAGAAGATGGAGCCAGAAAGTAAAACCCTGATCAACCGATCCCACATTTCTCTCCAGTCTCTCCCACAGGTATCCTTGTCAGCTGTGATAGTTGCCATTGGCACGTTGCCTGGACAACTATCTGGGTGCAAGCCACGGAGTTTCTTATTTTACTTCCTTATTCCTGCTTCCTCAGCACCTGGCCTGGGCTGATGCTCTGTGACGGCTCAAAGACCACATTATTTAAGTGAAAGCCTCCGGGCACTTTTAGAAAGTTTACCGGTAGCCAATCAGATCAGATGCAGGAGCCCGGCACGCCGGCCTGGGGCCAAGAGTGCTGAAGAAGTTTCGACCTCGACCTCGCCATGCACCAGGTCCGGATTCAAAGTCAGTCTTCATGCCAACTCCTCAGAAGAGGCTGTGCTGCGTCAGTCAGACAAGACAAGAAAGAAGAGCAAATTCCAAGACCAGCCTCTAACTTCAGGCGTCCGGATGAGTGGGTGCTCTTTCGACCGAGCCAGCAGAGTTAAGCGTCTTTGGGCAAAGATTCTTCCCGGGACCCATCGGGTGTGCGACGCAGAACAGATAAAGCTCTTCACAGCTCTGCTTCCACGGGGGTGTACTTTTCTTCATGTTTAAGAGCTCTCCGCTAGGAAACCGTGGAAAGACCGCCGTTGGGGGTGGATGCTTTCAAAACGCCCCCCCCCCCCCCCCGTGCATGCTTAAGAGCTTAAAATGTTAACACAGCTCCCAGCTCCCACCTACGGGCCAAGGGAACAGAAAGTAGGTATCCTCGAGGAAAGCTGTACGTGAATGGTCATGACATCGTTCCGAAGCACCAAGGATTAGGACATCAGCGGTCAGGTTGATGAATAGATTCATGTTGTCTGTCCACCCATCCCTCGTTGACAGAAGCAGGGAATGGCTGAACTGTGAGAACATTACACTCAATTATAAAAGCCGCACACAGAAAGCTATGGAAATGTTGCTACTTCATTTCAATATTCAGGACAGGAAATACGTTACAAAAAAGGGGAGGGAGTGGTAAGATCTGATTAGGAGAAGCACAGATGGGGCTGAGGGATGGCCTTCACAGCCACAGTATTTGTGATGACCTGAAGTTCAATGTTAGTGATGGTTGCAAAACCTGGAGAGTCTGATTGAAACTACATGTGTGTGTGCGCGCGCGCACACACACACACACACACACACACGCACACACACAACGGAATGATTAAGATTGTGAGTTTGAAAGACTTGGGTGTTGCTCAGTGACAGAGCGTTCTCATAAGTGTAAGGTCCTGGATTTGATCGTTAGCATCAAATTAGAATGTGGGTTTTATAGTATGTAGATGGCTTTTAATTTAAAAACCACATCGGCGAGGGCTTTGTCAGAATTTAGAACTGGTGTAGAGACCCACATGCTTGTACTGGATATTGGGTGGACACACTGCATTTTGAGAACCCTTAAAGGGTAATTTTATAAGGGAGGGGGAAACACATGGATTTCCTGTTAATATAAAGTCAGCCCACACAAGGCTTTATTTAGCCCAGTCACATACGAACAAGTGGGAATGTGACGGAAAAGTTCAAAGGAGCATTTGAAGTGAGAACTCTGTGCAGAGCATGGAACCTCTCTTAGAAATGGGGAACCCTGTCTCCAGCTGAAGGGCTGGCTCTGCTCCACAAGACACAGTTCACTCATTTCTTCCAACCAGAGCCCCTCGTATTCCTGTCAGGTTCCCTAACTTACACAGCTGCGGAGTAAGTCAAAGGTGGAGACACTTCCTGAAAGGCTTCAGAGGGCATCTGGTGGTCAAAACTTCCAACTTCGAAATCCACAACTTTTCCTTGTGACACTGTGGGAACTATGCCAATTGGACAAATGTGGCAATGCAGTTGTCCTCACTACAGCTGTCCAGACAGAGGGTCCGCAGTAAGGGAAGTCCCGTTTGTCACTCTCCGGATGGTCAGCATTTATTTCACTTACTACTGGCCAGGCAGCGCAGTGGTGGGCTGGGTGAGAGACACAGGGAAAAACAATGCAGAGTTAGAACTCTTTTTGTGCAGGAGTGAGTAGGAGGCCAGAGGAAAGAAGTGCCAGAGGAAAGAAGTGTCTGTACCTCAGTCTTCCTCTTAGAATGAACCAGGGACACATCCCAAGGACTTCTTGTGAGGATCAAACAAAAGCTGGAAAAGTAAATTACTGGAGCCACACCCAACACACAATGCCCAATAAACAACAGATATCCAACAGGACTTCCCCCGGACTCTGCCCTGAAGGAAGAGCAAGGCGGCTAAAATGTCAGACAGTTTAGGGTCTTTCGTACTCTTTCCACTGAATGTGTATGTGCTGAAATATCTAGATGAATACCACCCCTAACTGCCCCTCCCTGCCCAGGTCAAAGGTCACTAGATGGCCAAAGAGTCTAACTTACACCAGTGACTAGAGCCTGGTCCAATATGTTTGATGAGTCTTGACTTTAGATGCAAGCCCTGGTGATTTAGTTGCATTTCTGGGTGAAGCTTCTAAAC
This sequence comes from Micromys minutus, assembly GCF_963924665.1. Taxonomy (NCBI): domain Eukaryota; kingdom Metazoa; phylum Chordata; class Mammalia; order Rodentia; family Muridae; genus Micromys; species Micromys minutus. The sequence goes on from NC_137969.1 coordinate 95,639,625, forward strand.
TTTTGTGATCCCCACCTCCCACCCATTCCTCCCACCCATTCCTCCCACCCATTCCTCCCACCCATTCCTCCCACCCATTCCTCCCAACCATTTCTCCCACCCATTCCTCCCACCCATTCCTCTGGGTAACAGCTTTGGCTGCCCTTGTACTCACCATGTAGTCAAGGCTGGTCCTTGAATTTGCAGAGCTCCTCCTGCCCTGCCCACCCCAAGTGCTGGGATTAAAAGTATGCATAATTCTAACAGCAAACTTGTTGGTTGAATGCCACAAGATTGTCTTGTAGGTTAGGGGAAGAAAAGCACAGAACCAATTCAATCCTGGTCAACCCCAGACTGAGAATCAGTGTTTGTCATATGAATGCTATATGCTCAGACCAAGTGTGTGTGTGTATGTGTGTGTGTGTGAGAGAGAGAGAGACAGACAGAGAAACAGAGACAGAGAGACAGAGACAGACAGATAGTGGGAGAACACCAAAGAAAAAGAGAAACCCTTCCCTCTCAGGGAATAATAATTATAGATTATTTGACAATGACTAAGTCTTTAGGATAGGATACAGCTTGAATGCAGCCTGAAGCTGGAGAACTATGAGATGGGAAATACCAGTTAGTCTACCCAGCAACCATAGGTGAAGAACACAGACACAAGGCCATATAAAGAGCAAATGAGGGGCAGCTCATCCCCTTGGACCAGAGTTGTGAAGCTTCGCATTGAACCATAAAAGTTCTTTTTTACAAATTCTTCTTCTGAACATACTTTTACACAGTCTAGGTAGAAACTGGCTTCTGAATGAGGCCAGGTGTCTAACTAGTGTTGGGATTTTCCAGCACTCCTTGGTCTAAGGAGAACTCCAAAAGATATTGCACAACAAACAAAGCAAAACAAATCAAACACAGGATGGGTTCTAACAATTGGTCAAAACTGCCCAGAATTCTGTGCTTTACAAATGGCTCACTGAGGCTAGAAACAGGGGATGTCCATGATGATAAAAGTAGTGGTTCCAGGCTACCCAGGAAAGAGTAAGCTAACACCCAAGGTCTTGAAAATCCAAGGCTTGGTCCTGAAATTGAACAGAGAGCTCAACAATACAGAGTCCAGAGAGAGGCATTAGTACCAAAACTTGGGTATTACTCCCAGGGTTGTCTGTTAATGGGTTTCTGGTGATTTTTTTTATACCCAGCAGATCTTGGCCACTTGGCTTAGTAACCCTCTTTTAACATCTTTATCTGAACATGTACTGCAATTACTGTGGCAAAGACAGAGTTATGTCTCTCTAGAAGGAGTTTAGCAGATGAAAGACCCTCCAGGTTTTATTGCCCACAATTAGGATGGTGGTTTGAACTTGTATCTGTGGGCCAAGGTCTCTTTATTTTCTGAACCATCCTTATCTGAGGTTCTTGAAAGTCTCCAAACTCAGAAATCTCCATGAAAGATGCATGGTGAAAGATCAATTCTGAAGAGTTGAAGTTACACTAATCAATAGGATCTGGACTTTGGCTCCAAGCCCTGGAAATTTCAAGGTCACACTGCCCTTGGTTTTTAGTTCTGGATTTTACTTAATGAGGAGCTTTTAGAAAAATCAATAAAAATGTTCCAGTTAAGCTGCTAATGAGAGAAATGGCCTTTCTGTTATGGAAAGAAAATACACGCTAGGCTTTGACATAGCAAAGAGGAGTCCAAGCTATGGAATTGTCTCAGCAAATTGTGATTGCCTTTGTGTACCATAGCTTGTATAATATGCACCAAGGTTATTAGACTCTGATAATGTTCTTTGCTGCTTTCGAGCAGGCCATGCATGCTGAGAGAAACAATCTAATTATCCAGGCTGCTGGTATCTAAGATACTGTCTCCTAAGATTAATGTGCTGGTCTGATGACTTTCCCTCTGAGTGTGAGGCAGTGGTCCTAAATAAATTGCACCAAACTGCTGTAACAAACAATGAAAATAAATCAACTGCTCCTGTCAAGTCTAGATCTGGTGATGTCTGTTACAGAGAGGGCGGGGCTAGTTCTGTTGAACATTAGACTCTAGCCAAAGTCTTGAGTGAGACTAAAGGACTCAGTGTTGGTCACTGGAAGTTTAACCTAATCCATTCCTCTATGTCACCTGGGATGTCCTGGTTTCTGGGGATTTCTTCTTTTTCAGATTTATTTATTCATTCACTTTTATTTATTTGTATTTTACATGTATAGAAACTTTGCCTGAGTGGATGTGTGTTTACTGTGTACAGGTCTGGTGTCAGATCCCCTGGAACTAGAGTTACAGATGGTTGTGAGCCACCATGTGGGTGCTGAGAACAAATCCCAGCTCCTCTGCAAAAGCAGCTGCTGTGCTTAATTGCTGAGCCATCTCCAAAGTCCCTTCTCTGATTTTCTTTGGATGCCCATTTCACACCATGGCTTCCGGCCTTCCCACGTGTAGTGATGAGGTCCTGATGACTGTCCACCCTTGTTGGTGATGTTCTTAGTTCTTAAACTGAAGTTGCCTTTGATGCTGACTGGAAAATTTATCCAAAGCCTTTTTACCCTGATTCAAATCCTAACTTCTCTACTTGTTTACTTGGGCAAACATGGGGTATCTTGAATGATTCTGTACTTTGATTTCATTGTGTATAGATCAAGATTGTATTGCGAAGATATTTTTAATGGGGACAAAATGAGTTTTTATCAGAACAAGGTTAGCTATTGTACTGCCTGGTTTTGTGTGTCAACAAGCTGGAGTTATCCTAGAGAAAAGAGCCTCCCTTGAGGAAATGTTTCCATGAGATGCAGCTGTAAGGCATTTTCTTAACTAGTGATCAAGGGTGGGAGGGACCATTGTGGATGGTGCCATCCCTGGGCTGGTAGTCTTGGTTTCTAGAAGAAAGCAAGCTGAGCAAGGCAGGGGAAGAAAGCCAGTAAGCAGCAACCTCCATGGCCTCTGCATCAGCTCCTACCTACAAGTTCTTTCCCTGATTTCTTTGGTGATGAACAGCAATGTGAAAGTGTGAGCTGAATAAACCCTTTCCTCCCCAACTTGCTTCTTGGTCATGATGTTTGTGCAGGAATAGAAACCCAGACTAAGACAGCTATCCTTTGTCCTTTCTTTTTTTCCCCCTTCCTTCCTTTGTTTCCCATTTTCTTTTTTTTTTTTTTTTTTTTTTTTTTTTTTTCTCTATTGCAATGCAAGAGATGGAAAAGATTTGTTGAAAACTTCTCCAGTGCAACTGTGGGAAGGAGACAGGACCTAAAAGTGGTGACAAGGTCCTCAGAAACAGATTCATGTCTTTACAGGGGAGAGGGTCACCTGCTAAGAGATGGTGCTTACTATAAAGGAGTGTAGGCTTCCCTCACCCTCTTGTTCCTCTGTCTCCTTTGTTCCTTCTGCTCTGGGATGACCCAGCAGGAAGGTGCTCACGAGATGCTTGCCTCACAGTTCTCTGTTTCCCAGCCTGAAGGTTTGAAGTGACCCGTTCCCCAATGTCCTGCTGCACCAGCAGAGAGTGGACAGCCTGCACATGAATTAAAAACAGTCTGAGGGGAAGCCCTAGCTCCACTGCAACCATCCTAAATCTCTGGACTCAGGAAACATTTCCGCTCTCATGTCTGTTTCCTCTCCGTAGGACATTATAAGAAGTGACTACTATTAGTTTCATTCTTGCATGAGTGGTTCTTGTCAAAGGCTGAGTTTTCTCTAACAGAGTTTGGATGCCTCTTGCCCTCTTGCCCAGCTTTCTCTTGTAAAATGCCCAGCACACGGAAATTCCCATAAATGTTTCCTTCTCTCTATGATGCTTGCTGTATAGGAGGATTTTGCCTCCCCCCCCAGCCCCAATCCTGTCTTAGTTGTCATTGTACTGCTGTGAAGAGACACCATGACCAAGGCAACTCTTATAAAGGAAGCATTTGATCGGGGATTTGCTTACAGTTCAGAGGCTTAGTCCGTTGTAATCATGCTGGGGAGCGTGGTGGCACACAGGCGGTGCTGGACAAGCAGGAGCTAAGAGCTTATGTTTGGCCAATGAGCAGGAGGCAGAAAGCGAGTGAGCCTGGGCCTCCAATGGGCTTTTGAAATCTAGAAGCCCACCTCCAGTGACACACTTCCTCCAACAAGGCCACACCTTCTGATTCGTTTAATCCTTCAAAAAAACGCTGCCACTTCCTAGCGACTAAGCATTCAAACATATGGACCTATGGGGGCCGTTCTTGTTTAAACCACCAGGAATCCCGTAAGGTTTACCTCAGGGAATTCCAGGGGAGGTGGGATTTTGAATCAACTAGTGCATTTCTTCTGCAGTGGCCTGTGCACAAATCTCGGCCTCGGGATAGGCTAGTTCCCCATTCTTTTCCAAGCTCTATATCCAAGTGTATGCAAAACGAGGTTATTGGTCCCGGTCTGGGTGGAGATAAAGTGTGCTCCACTGAGCAAGTGGTAAACAACACCGGATAGTGAGTGTTCCCAGTCAAGCCAGCTGACACCAGGGCACCCTGCCATCCCCACCTCTCCCTCTAACCTATTGCTTGGGACGTACCAGCATCTCCCCCCGAAGCACCAGTGTGGACCTGCTGCACAAGGGAAGAGGATGACAGGCATAGTTCTCGGACCTCTTCTCCAGAGTGTAATCCCTAGGATAGTCTTACCGTGGGGTCTAAAAAGCGCAGGCCTTGACCCAGGCCTTCTGCAAGTAGGAAGTCACTAGCTACAAAGGATGATATTCTGTTGTGGGACTCACCCAGGTATCTCTAGATGCGGTTCCTGCTAGTATCGAGGAACTAGACCCTGCAGCAAGCTTTTCACATTTCTTACCCTTAACAAAGGCTGCTGGGTAGTGTTATTGTAGAAGAAGCAGTTGGTGGGCGCCCCTGCTCACACAAGAGTGTCTGCATGGAGCTCCTGGGAACTTGTCCCCAGTTGGTTCTGATTGGTGAATAAAGATGTCAATAGCCAATAGCTGGGGAGGACTGACAGAGGCGGGTCTTTAGGATTTCCCCGGGCTTGGGATCTGGAGGAGGGAGAAGGAGATCTACAATGACTGGTGTGCACGTGTGTGCTTGTGCCTGTGTGCTTGTGCGTGCATGCGTGTGTGCGTGTGTGTGTGTCTGTGTGTCTGTGTGTGTGTGTGTGTGTGTGTGTGTGTGTGTAGGAAGGGATGCCATGTCTGAGAAGAGTGTAGGACAGAGACACATAGCTATCAAGCGAAGGGCAGGGAGAGCGTGGCCTGGCCCAGAGGACTGCCCTACTGGGTCTACAGCACTAAAGGTAGAACAGGGTTTAGTAAGTAATAACTCCTCGTTAACGCATGAAGGTTAGGCAGTGGCTCAAGGCATATTAAAATATAAAGGCTGTGTTGTGTGTGTGTGTTTCATTCCGGAACATAAACTATTGGGCCGTGCAGCGAACCTGCCACCAGGATTTATTAATTAGATAATTATTTCTACAGGTGGTCACTTGACAAGCTTTGTGAATACTTGTCTGCCCCAAAATGAATGCTAACAAACCCTGGTGGGATATTTGCATTTATTAGAATTGCTTATTAGATTGGGGCATGTGGGCACTGACTCCCATTTACTGAGGATCTAAGAGGTGTTAGGCACCTTTAGAATAGTTTCTTGTAGCTCAGGGACCAGGAAGACCAGGAAATGTCCTCCCTGCAACTTAGAAGAGGGGATCCTCTGGAATCTGGGTGGTCTGGCTTTCAAACCTTGAACCCTCCCCAAAATGAGCAGAGAGAATGTAAAACTCTCGCTTGCCTGTAGATTGTTACCAATATCTGACAAGGAGGGTCGACGTGTGTACCCAGTGAGACACGGGGTTTGCTTTCTGTTTCCAAGTACGAAGGAAGCATAATAAAATGTCCTGAATAAGTCAGTGGCTTGTCCCTGAGGAACACAGCCCATTGCATTTGGCCCCTGACAGGCAGAAGGTGGTTTGAAAGACACTCCCAGTAACTCCACCCGTGTATATGTGGCCAGGTGCAGTATAGGAATATTTACATGAAAGTTTAAACCAATAAATGTTAAATATGGCTACTGCTCTGCTGCCTGCCTCTATCCTTAGACCTTTGTCAAGAGCTGGAAGTTCTGTCCTGCTGTATAGTGCACAGCTCCAAAGGCAAGCTGGGCTGGAGGCCAGTGATGGGGGGCAGGCTGGGGTACATTCTGGTGAGGAGCTCAGAGCAGATGGAAGCATGTTAGAGAATGACCATGTGTCAGTGCAGGGGACAAACCACAGACCTCCTTTGAGAACTTACATCCCTCCTTCTCCTTGTCACCACTGCCACCTTAGGCTCTTCCTCTAAGGTTTCTAAACACTTCCCAACACTGCCTCAAGGGGCATCAAACTTTCATCTGCAACCACACCCAAGCCACCCCAGCCCAAGTAGCAGCTAGGAGCATTAGGCACTGACAGCACACACTCACCTTTGGGGATGTGGAGACTCTCTTTCTTTGGCTCTGAAACAGTGGCAGTTTTCAGCTGCCCTGTGACTTCACCTGCAATGACAGAGGTGGACAGTTAGCCTACCACCCCTCCCCAATCTTGCCGGGATCCACAGGTTAATGCTGATACAGTAAACATCCAAGCACAAAGCTAAGAAGCCACACTATTTGTTTCCTACTATGAAGCAGAGAAAAAGACACATTCTTCAGCTCATGCTGCTGTGAGCTAGGATTTACCTGAAACTGAGGCCAGGACTGTAGCTTTGCACCAGCGTTTTGGAATACAAGTTGACCCAAACAACTCCTGGCCCTGGAGACCCCTTCCAGTTCCTTCTGGACCTGATTGGAAAGATGGCAGGATTCCCAGTCTAACACAACACTGAGCCCTGCTAGAAATCTTCCCATTAAATACCTGAAATAACTGACCAGGCAGGACCTCTCACAGCATGGTTTCAAACCTCTATTTAACACCTCTTGGAAAACAGGAGTCTTCCCTTTGTCACGGAGAATGTATTGTGTCGATACAACACCTGCAACATTTGTTCAAGCTTATAAGTGAAGACATGTAATGAGAATGATATGACATTTCAACATTTAAAAGCTAGCAGTGAATAATATTTTGGTTCATTTACTTCAAAATATCACTTTGCATAATTTGCCTTTTAGGATCCTAAAGTAAAGGAATTCCAAAAAAAAAAAAAAAAAAAAAAAAAAAATGACAAAGATCTCGGGAGACGCTGGCATTGTCATCAATGTATAACAGACAGGAAGATAAGAAAAGGTTACAACTGTGGGCTGGCAGGACAAGTCCATTGCTTTATAAATGTTTATCTTGAAGATACACTGCAAACTCTCGTTTGTTAGGAACTTTGTAACCTTTATAGGCAGTGGAGAAACTTGTAAGTACGAAATTTCCAAAATAAAAATGTATAAACTTAAAAAGCAAAAATGTATCTGCTTTTTTGTTTCTTGTGTTAAAACATTTCCTCTCTAGCATTTTGTTAGTAGTGTTAAATCGTGGATGGGGAGGACCAGAGAGCACTTCTCCCCGTCTGTCGCTCATTGACTGTTTCGCTTATCACATGAGACCTGGAACAGAGGTCTGCGCATTTAGGGAGGATTGAACTCAGATCTTTGAAACCCCATTTACTATTCCAGAAAGATGTGTTCTGATTAATAATAAATGATTAGCCACATAGTTAAGAGGAATGATCGGCACCTTTTATTGGTTGTCTTTAAGAGTAATTGAATGAAAAGGGCTGGCCAGAAAGGAGAGGCTCATGTTACTTGGGTCAAGTGAAAAGCCCATCTGTTTGTAAACTAGGAAACAGCCACTTTCAAAGATGAAGTTCTTGAAGCAAGGGATCTGGGAATCTGCTTCACTGGGCACCAAGTGCAAATCGTCTGCCAGCCACTGAGCCGTCCCTTCATATTATGTAAAGACATTTAGCCCTTTGTAGTAACTATTAAAATTGGATGCTAGCAGAGGTGTTCCTTACAGTGAACAAAATAATTGGAAATTAAATACTAATGGGAACCAGGGAAAGTTTGGGAACGACAGGAATTCTTTAAGATAAAGAAGGCAGAGTGAATAAGCATTTAAGCTGAACCTGAAATGGAAGAGAGCTGTTCCTTCTCTCTGTCTTTGTGTCTTTCTGTCTCTGTCTGTCCTTCTGTCTCTGTCTCTCTGTTTCTCTGTCTCTGTTTGTCTGTCTGCCTGTCTCTGTGTCTCTGTCTGTCTGTCTGTCTCTCCTCTCTCTCTCTCTCTCTCTCTCTCTCTCTCTCTCTCTCTCTGTGTGTGTGTGTGTGTGTGTGTGTGTGTGTGTGTGCATGTATGAGCTTGTGAATGAAGGTTTCTACCCAGAGTGGACAGGGACATTGGGATTACAGGTTTCTCTAAAAGCTGGGGTTTTCTTCCTGTGCACTGGGCACTGGCAGGCGTTGGACAACCAACTCCCACCCCCAAGCCCGTTCTCATTCCCTGCATCTTCCACACCTCCTTCCATCTCTCTCCCAAGGCTCTGTCTCCATCCATCTTCACCTATGTGACCTATGTCAACAAGCCTCTACTCCAGCATTAATTTAGCAGCAATAAAAAAATCAGACTATGGGAAGGCAGCCAATTGACAGGGAGTGCCAAATAGTGGCACTCCCTGGGCCAAGCATGTACAAACCACCACAGGTAGTATAGCAAATGACTAAAGGGGTCCTGTGCAGCTCTCCCATTCTGCAAGGCAACCAATGACAGCTCAGATGGTCTTGTGTAACCAGGTGGGCAGGAGGACACACCAGCCAGCTCTCCCGACTTCACACAGCACAGTTATTCACCTTGCTGCACAGGGACAATGTACCATGAAATGAAGACTTTGGCACGGCGTAGTATCACAGGTTTTGTGGGTCACCTGAGGTCAGAGTGAAACTCCAGGTTGAGGAACATGGACTGAATGATTGAGAAACCACCTTACCACGAATGAACATCTTTGCTGTGTCAGCTGCTTGGCACCTGCCCAAGGGATTCTGACTTCCTTCTAGTGTTTTTTTTTTTTTAAATCTACTGCAATCTAATAGACACTAAAGATGAGCAGGTTTTCTGGGTAAAGAAACTCTTATGCAGAAGGGAAACCCAATACCATTGTTCTGCTAACAGAACGCAGCAATACAATGACTTCTAGTGACATGCTGCTATACCCAGAGGTCTTGGCTTCCCTCACTCAGATAGCACCAGAGAGGCTTCCTCCTGCAGTAGATGGGAAATGGCACAGAGACCAACAACTGGACAATGGACAGAGAGCGAGCGATGCTGGAGCATTTGGTTCTAAATGGGATGTCTTTATCAAACTCTTTCCCTCAGGGCTCAGATCTACGGGGAAGAGGAAGAGGATGAGGAAGAAGAAGAAGAGGAGGAGGAGGAGGAAGAGAAAGAAGAAGAGGAAGATGACAACAATGAAGAAAAGAAGGAGGAGGAAGAAGGAGAAGTGGAGGAGGAAGAAGAAGAAGAAGAGGAGGAGGAGGAAGAGAAAGAAGAAGAGGAAGATGACAATGACAAAGAGGAGGAGGAGAAGGAGGAGGAAGAAAAAGAGGAAGAGGATGAGGAAGAAGAAGAGGAGGAAGAGAAAGAAGAGGAAGATGACAACAATGAGGAGGAGAAGGAGGAGGAAGAAGAAGAAGAGGAGGAGGAGGAGGAAGAGAAAGAAGAAGAGGAAGATGACAACAATGAAGAGGAGAAAGAGGAGGAAGAAGGAGAAGCGGAGGAGGAGGAAGAAGAAGAAGACAAAAAGGAAGAGGAAGAAGAAGAGGAAGATGACAATGACGAAGAGGAGGAGGAGAAGGAGGAGAAAGAAGAAGAGGAAGAGGATGAGGAAGAAGAAGAGGAGGAAGAGAAAGAAGAGGAAGATGACAACAATGAGGAGGAGAAGGAGGAGGAAGAAGAAGAAGAGGAGGAGGAGGAAGAAGAAGAAGAGGAGGAGGAGGAAGAAGAGGAAGAGAAGGCTGCTAGATGACTTCATGACTTCCAGACAGCACAGGTCTGATGCATGTACTAATTCACAGACTGTGGCAGCGCGCACAGGGCCTGCAGCAGTCCAAGCCAGACGGGGTCCCAGTGCTGAGAGGGGGAAGTGGCCACAGGGTCCTACCCCTAAGCATGAAGCTATCTGCAATTGATGCCTGCAGGAGGAGAGGAGATCGGTTTTCTGTTATGAAGTGTCACTGATCATATTAATCACCCGCTCAGGGCAAGTCTTATGCCCAACACAAAACCAACTCAGCTGTATTTTTGTGAACTTTTTCTTTGTCTCCTTTTTCTTTGTTATATCTTTTGTTGTTGTCATATTGGCTGTTTGCTTATTGGCTCTGAGTTTTGTTTTTATTGTTTAGGTGTGTGTGTGTGTGTGTGTGTGTGCGTGTGTGTCTTGTTTCTTGTTCTTTTGTTTTAGTTCAGTTTTCTTTTTTCCTTTTTGAGAGGAATAGAGAGAAGGTAACTTTGGTATGGGTAGGGAGATGGGGTGATCTGGGAGATACCCCATTGAATGAATGAAAAATATTATCAAAACATATTGTATTTTTTTTTCAATAAAAACAGAAATTATTGCTGATAAAACTACTTGTCTCATTTAAAATGAGATAAAACTAACACTGGTCAAGCAGCTGCTACATGTTGGGCACTAAGGTAGTATCTTCTTCATATACAACGACAGGGAAATACTCCCACTTTGCAGATGAGAATATTGCATTGTGGAGAGATCCAGAAACTTACAGAAGTCTTCCCAGCTACCAACAGTGGAGCTGAAATCTAGATCCCAGCGTTTGCTCTGAGCTGAGGTGCTCATAGGCCTTTGGCTTAACCCTTGTCTCTCCCTGTGTGCCCTCAGCCATTAGCAACACATTTGCCACCCCTACTGAATATTCCCACCCCCAGCTTAGCACAGTTCTCCCCAGCCTTTCCTCTGAGGGTGAACTCCTTTCCTTGCTTAAGCAAGGCCTTGCCTTTGATCTTCTGTGGGTTTAAAATGACAGAATCTCGGCATTGTCTGATGCTTGTGTGTATTTCTGTATAACGAAGAGAGCAAGTTGTCACTGAACACTGAAAGCAACGGATCAGTCTTTAAGAGATGCCGGGATTTCTTCCCCAACACGGGTATTTCTAGCTATCCCCCTGCCTTAGGATGAACAGTGGATGTCAGCGTCCATGGGTGGCTGCTCACAGAATCCTGGCTACTTTTTAGAAACCTTTACCATGGCCCCACTGTGTTTCTTTCGCCAGGGAGAATTTGCTGTCTTCCTGGGTTGTATTTTTCCAGGTCTGAGGCCACTTCACACGATGGTACTGATCACCAGGTTCGGCAACAGCGTTGAGTGGATCTAACTGATTGCCCTCATCAAGCCTTTATTGTCCTGGTTGCTCAGAGTTATGGCACTTAGCATAATTGATAACCTCACCGCTCATCTGTCAGATTTCAGAAACACGATCACTTTCTACAAACTGCTTATGATTCTTCAAGACTGCAAGTTTCCTGCCGAATCCTTTATGGTTTCCACATCAGTACTGAGCAGAAGGTGTAGAGATATCCCATGAACCCCCAGCCTAGCAGGGACAATTGTCCCCAACAGCATTGTTGTTATTATCAATAATCCTATATTATAAGCCTATATTGCTATATCATATCTGAAGTCTAGAATTTGTGCTGGGGCTCTTTTCTTGTGCTGAGTATATGGGTTTGAGTAAATGCATGGTTACATGTCTGTACCTTTACACTATTAAACAGAAGCATCCCCCTGGCCTAGTGACAGTCTCTATTCCATCAGTTCTACATTCTCCCCGCCCCTGCTGAAAGCCACTGATCATTTTTCTCCATTCATGGGCTGGCTCCCCATCTTAAAGTGTCATAAATCTGGGCTCAAACGCCATGCGGTTTTACAAATTGGTTTCTTTCTATTCGTAATAAGCATTTATGACTCACCCATATCCCTGAATGGCTCGATAGCTCATTTCTTTCCTTCCTTCTTTCTTCCTTCCTTCCTTCCTTCCTTCCTTCCTTCCTTCCTTCCTTCCTTCCTTTCTTTCTTTCTTTCTTTCTTTTCTTTCTTTCTTTCCTTCTTTCTTTCCTCCTTTCTTTCTTTTTTTGTGCTAATAATATTCCATTGTTTGACTGCACCATACCCTATCTAACCACGTGCCTCCTGAAAGGTCTGCTGGCTGCTTCTGAGTTCCGGCAGTTAGGAATAGCCCTGGGATATGCATACGTGTGCTGGGTTTTATGGGCACATAGTTCCGAGCCTTCTGCTGAATATAAGAGAATTTGATTGGTGGCTGGGGTGTTTTGAGCATATCTGCTTTTCGGGGTTATTTTGTCTTTAATCTATAGAAGAGTATGTTTAGTGTTAAGCCTGTGCTGCTTCTCCAGAGTGCACCGCCATTTGCTTTTTATATGTTCCTCTCACAGTTTACAACCCCACTGTCCATGGTGAACGTGTCTATGCCCAGGTTTCGGCCATCCCCATGGGTATATATGATGTTGCACTTTAATATTTGATTCCCTACCCCATGAGGCAGAAAAGGCTCTTTCATGTGCATAGCTGTCAACCAAACACCGTACCTGGAGAGGTGTTTGTTGAAACCTGCCATCTTTCATCTGAGCGTTCATTTTCCATCATGGTTGCCCAGTGCCTGTGTGAGTCACAGGAGCATCTCATCCCGGAAGCAGGCATATGAGCATTTCTCCGTCGGGCCATGTTCTCAACCCTTAGCTCAGGGACATAGGCGTCCAATACTTTTTGGACAGTACCGACTTACTGTACCTCATTACATTTCAAGTTATTTACCTCTGAAGTGAGGAGAATAATAAACTACGTTTTCTGGCAGCTTTGAGAATTACGCAGTAATAAACAAAACCACCGTTAGCACAGTGTGAGAAATCTGTGAGGTATTGCTTAAGAGAGCAGAGCGAATCCACCCTAAGCTCCGGGAGAACGCCGTGCACAGAGTAAACGCCATCTATTTTGGTGTGTTCGGTCCGGTCACACCAAACCTACTTACAGCTCCTGCTAACTGACTGCATTCCATATGCTGAGAATCTGCTGCACGTGACTTCTAATAAGTACAGCCACCACACAGCACAAACACGCCTTGTCCTCACCATATACCAGGAACGCCATGCGTTACAGCCACCATGCATGTGACTGTCACGCATAGCCGCCGCCGTGAGCTGTAAGCGTCATGCCTTCTTTCTCTACCATGAAAAGATGCTGAAGCTCAAACAATTTCAGCCACTCACACAACCCCACCCCACTTCTCACCCTGCCTCAGCAAGAATTAAGAACACTTTAGACTGCAGACACAAAGTGCTTTCTATGTATGAGCAATTAAACCAAATCTGCTAAAAATTACTTCTTGCCTGCATGTTTTTAGATCCCCTCCCAACCTAGAACAATTCAATTCACTCCAGAGAGAATGGTTATGTTAGCTTAACTCAGTCTGCTTTGCATGGCCTTTGTGGACATGTCTACCATGGGACTTCTGTGGATGTGAGCTATGTGTGTTGGGGCAATGAATTTTGAGGTTCTTAGGCCTCTGTCTAGATGGGTTTAAAAAAAAGAAACAAGGGTTCAAGCAGGCACCCATGATTGGCTTTGTATTAGCCTCCTAGGGTGCCAGTCTGTCTAGTCATGTAACATGGTCAGGGATGCCTTCTACAGTGGACCAGCATATGGCAGCACCTAGCCAGATATGCAGGATGAACACATTTGCTCCCTACCCTCACGCCCAGCATGTATCCAGAGACTCATGTGATGGAGCTCCCCTCTGCTTGCTGCGGGGCTGTTAGTGTTTCCGGTAATGAAGACTGGGCATGTGAGACAGTGTTCTTCCCCTTGCTGTGCTCACAAGAGTCCAGCAGAGGAAGAGTTTAGAGAAGACCTGGAGAGAGGGGGTGCCTCAGAAAGAGGCTTGGAACTGCACCTGTCCCCAATACAGGCAGTCGTAACATGACAGATGCTGTTCTGAGCAAGTCTGTCAGCCTCAGTCTCTGGCAAGGCTGAGGAGAGCAGCAGTCACTGGTTTTCTATTTCAGTCACAGTCTGAAAATGTGCTCTGTGCAGCCTGGGCACAGCGTCTCCCCCCCCCCCCCAAGAGCTCTGTTTCTCGTCCTAGATTTTCTTTTTTAAAACCTCCTAGGGGCAGAAATATTTCTTCTGTCTATATTGCCCTATGTCCCCTCCTATTAAAGATGCTTCTAGCAACTCTACAACTGGAAGCAGTTAAGTGTGCCATCATTATTGAGGGGCTACTAGCCCAGGCGACCTTCGTCCTCATGTTCTGTGCCTAGCCTCCATCTGGGGTCTACCTGCCATCCCTGTCCTTAAGGCATTTGATGGGGCACTTTTTTAGGATCCTGTACATCTGGAAGTCTGACTGACCCAACCCTGCTGTGTGCTGTCTTATTTCCTTTATCTGCCTATTGGATTGCCATTAGCTGCTATCTTGATAAAGTGTTCAGCTATAAATACAGTTCATAGACTTCAGAAGTGTAAGTCATGGCTTATGTCGTTATTAATTTCCAGGCAGGACTTAGCAGTCCCTACATTTCAGTAAGACCCCCCTTCCATGTCCCACTCTGAGCAAGTGAATATATTTTCTACCTCCTTTCCTCTCGACTTCATGCCAAAGCGGCCCGAATAGAATCTGTTGCTGGATTTTATCCCTTTTTATTTTTAAATCTTTAGGAAAAGAGGGTATGACTTTGGAATAAGTATGATATTTCCTCCACAGAGATTTGTGTGCTCATGATGAACATGATCCAAAGAACACTTTAAAAATATTCCAGGCAAGGAGGTCTCAGTGTGCACTAGTGAAGTTCTAGACAAGAAAGCAAAAGTGAAGGATCCTGGGAGGGCTGTCAAGAACACAGGAAGTAAAGGATTCTGGGAGAGCTTACAAGAACACAGGAAGTGAAGGATTCTGGGAGAGCTTACAAGAATGCAGGAAGTGAAGGATCCTGGGAGAGCTTACATCTAATGAGTGTATCACTTATCTCAGATGAGCAATGTTTTAAGCAGTTCACATCTTTGAGTTATTTGTTTATTTTTATTTTGTGAGTTTGAGTGTTGTGCCTATGTGGGTTGATGTTAAGGAAATTCGTGATTAGACAGTAGAGAGGTAGGCCAGGAAAAAGGCTAAGAAAACCGAAGAGGAGGAGAGAAAGGAGATTTCCAGGAGGAATCAAGATGGAACTGAAGAAGGAGGATCTAGATCCTGGTTGTCCTAATTGGTCATAGGTAGATATGAATATTTTTAAGGGATTCTATAGGTCTTTTTTATGTCATATAGAAGGGCAGTTTGTATCTTTGTCCATTGAATGTAGGCTTATTGTGTGGAGGGTTTGTGGATTGAGAATTTAATATATAAACCTTCTTGATAAGCTACCTGGCTTTGGAGTCATGTTTGTGCTGGGCGGTGGAGTAAAGGAACATGGTGGGGTAGTCGTATCCTGGGACAGAAGCACCAGGGCCGGCAGAATGAACCACCTGGGAAGGGAACTTGGTGGAGAGGGCGGCTTGTGGACCATGTGACAGAGTCAGTGTGGTCGGCTCTACACTAGAGTGGCGTCCACGAAGTGAGACCACGGCGCTGATAAAAGGTTAAGCCATCCTTTTAATATTTACCGCAACATGCCTACATGTAGATATGTGCAACATGTGTACTTGAGGTGCCCACAGAGGCCAGGGGAGGGTGTCAGATCCCCTGAAATCGGAGTTACAGACAGTTGTGAGCTGCCATCTGGGTGCGAGAAATGGTACTCCGGTCCTAAGCAAGAGCAGCCAGTGCTCTTAACCTCTAGGCCGTCTCTTGGGCCCCTCTTCCTGAGTTCATGATAGCAAAGGACTCAGAGTTTGGGTGTGAGCTGTGGAAAGTGGCATTTGACACAGAGGAATCCCACCTTTGCCTGGATGGAGCTCCTGAAAGCCCCTCTTGTTCTTAAACTGCTTGTACCACTTTGCCTTCTGCATAAATGCTCCCTCCAGGCCTGACTGGAATTCCTATCAGAGATATGGCCCTGAAGTATGACAGAACTGAGAGGCTAAAGGACTTCAGGAGGCTGCAGACTCTGCAAACTCCTTGGCACTCACCCTTTGTAAGACCCTCACCCTCACTCCCTGTGACAGTGCTGGAGAGACTTGTTTTGCCGGGATGCTACACAGACATTCTCCTGTCTGCTGCATCCCCCCCCCCAACCCCAGTTTAGTTTTTGAAGAGGGAGCCTTTGAAGTGTGTGTCACACAGAGACACAGAAAGAGAATTCACAAAGGGCTTGTCTAATGCCCTTAAGAAAACAAATATTAAAATATACGCTCAAGCTCTCAAAAATTCCCGAGTAGCCATTCTCTCATTATTTCTATCGGATGAGTCAAATCCCTATTAACTGCCCTGTGACACTCCTCCCCAAGCCCAAGACAATTTTGAAGGACAGCTCTCACCTCCTGGAAGGAAGTTCCCATGGTATCCAGCTGATGGCAAGGCTGTGGCATATCAGAAGACACACAAAGTCTTGACTATCACAGGGGTACTAAGGTTTAGACTGGTGGTAATGAAATGCCTTACAAAGGAGTTAGAGACTTGTTTGGCACAGGCATCTGCCTTATTTGAATAGAAGATAACACCCTCCAAAGAGGTCAGCAGCCTGTTCTGCCCTAGATTGCCCGTGGCTGGGCTCCCCTGGGTCTCCTTTGTGCTATTATTTTGAAGCTTTCCTTACCCTCTTTTTTCCTTCCCCCTGTCTCTAAAGTATGTTTTCTTTGCAGGCCATTTGAATGGCTAATTTCATACCTCACTAATTTATAGAGCTTCCTGGGCATTGTTAAAAGTGCACTGAGAGGAAAAATAAAAAGGGCCAGAGACTGAAGGAAGGGCCAACCAGGGACTGCCCCACCTGGGGACCCATCATGTCTGCAGACACCAAACCCAACACTGTGGCCATGGTCAAGAGGTAATTGTTGACAGGAACCTAGTATGGCAGGTCCTGAGGAAGTCTGGGCAGCAACTGACTGATGTAGATGTGGATGATTGGAGCCTACCATCAGAAGGAGCTCAGGGAACTTGGTGGGGGGAGCTATCAGAAGGACTGGAAAGAGGAGGGAGTTCCAACTCCTGGCCTGACCACCCAGTTCTCCCAGAGTCTAGCAAGGAATGTGCCAGAAGGGATCTATGGCTCCAGATACATATCTAGCAGAGATGGCTTTGCCTGACAGCAATGTGAGGGAGGCTCTTAGTCCTGAGGAGGCTTGATACCAGCGTAGAGGAATGGGGTGGGAGAGTGTGGGTGGGTGGGTGAACATTCTCCTGTATGCAAAGGGTAGGGGGAGAGCTGATGTGGGATGGGGGCCTTTCTCCTCTCTCTCCTGTGTTCCTTGCTCACCCCTGCCTACCTGCACAGTCTCCTTCCCATTTCTCAAAAAAATGTTCCATGTTCCCTCAGGATATAAGTATGACCATTTCCCATGCTTGCTGTAAAATGTCACAAATTACAGTGAGGGAAGCTCCTCCAAATGTGGGAACTGTCTTTCCATTGATTGCCATGTAGACCCCTCAGGAGACTCTGCAGCTGGGGTACACTGGTATTGTGGCCATGGGTGTGGGTGTGGGTGACATTTGGACAGTACTCTTTATAGTAACTGAGTGTGAGCACCCTTCACTAGGAATCACACAAGTCCTTGATGCTCACCCTGAAAGAGCATTAGAAACCAAAGCAGGTGTTAATGCCTCTGCCTAAGCATCTCGAAGACCGCAGCTTTGGAGTCATGGGCTGCTGAATGACAGAAAGGCCCAGAGATTAGGTGAATTCTGTGACTGGCCTCCAAAGAGAAGGGTCACGAAGCTCTGCCGTCATAGCTTATAACAAGTTCTTTTCTTCTGATGTTTGGCCATTATGTAAAAACCACAAGGACCGTTAATATTTCCTTAAAAATTAAGCTTTTATCCCTTAAATGCAGAACAGCCACATGAAACGAGATCCCCTTGTGCAGAGGAGCAGCATTGTTTGTGTAACCCAGTTGTGTGTCTCTCCTCTTCCTGAGACTGAGACCTGGCCTCTGCATCTGTGAGCACAGCTGGGTTTGGGGAAAGTACATGGCTTGGCCCTGAGGGAACAGGCTGAGGTAGGCACCATTCATGTTTCTCTCATACCCGTCCTTATTACAGGGCAGAGGAAGAACATGTTAGGTTGGAGATGGAAGGGAAGATCTGGCATTCTCTCTTGCATTCATGACCCCAGCTCCCAGTGTATTTTAAAAAGGTCTTTGATGTTTGACTTTTGCTGGGGTGCACATGCCTGAAGCATGGTGGCCACCCTATTGGTCAGAACTTGCTATTGCTATGACCGCACACCTCAGTGGGAGGACCTGGATGGGGAAACTTTATTCTGTGTCCTTGTCTCAGTCTGTTGTGGTGGGGACGGTGTGCTGGATAGATATGTTCACTTCACAGTAGCCAGGAGGGGGTGGGTGGGGGAGAGAGAGGGAGTGAGAGGGAGAAGGAGAGGAAAAGTCAGAGAGACAGAAGCAGAGAGAGATAGAAAAGAACAGAGAGGGAGAGACAAAGAGACACAGCGGCAGAGATGGAGAGACAGAGGGAGCGACAGAGAGAGACAGAGACAAAGACAGATACAGAGTGAGGCCTGCCCTGCTGGCTTACCCCTTTTCATCCTTCCGTATCGCCCTGTGCCACCTCCATCCTGTCTGGTGGGCTAAGTCTTCTCATTTTAGTTAACTGTCCTTCTAAACACCTTCAGGACCTGCCCAGAAGTGCACTTTATCAATATTCTAGGCACTTCTCAATCTAATCAAGTTGACAGTGAACTCATCACAATCATCTACCATTTGTGTTAGTGCCCAGGACCGGCTTCTGTGACCTCTGCGGTGGGTAATGCTGATGTCCAGCTCTGATTCTTGCAGGCAGGACTGTGCCCAGGTTGTTGTACAGCAATGGGGAAGGGAGTGTCCCTCTCAGGAGATAAGAGAGTGGGGCTGAGGGATGAGCCAGTACTCCGTGTTGTGCATGCTCTTCCGGTTTGGGTGGCTCTCCCTGTGTGCTTTGACTCTGCCCCGTTCGTCTCCAATACTTTCATAGTTCAAAGGCTTCAACAGGAAGCCCAGAGTCTCTGTGTTTGGCTGGTCAGTCTAACCCTTCTTCCAGGTGGCTGTAGAGTGTGTCCCAGCGGAGCCCAGCTCTGTTAGCCTGTCACAACCCCAGGCTGAGCTACTTAGCCAGTTCCTGCAGCAGGAACATGGTAGAGATGCCGCTGTCTAGGATGGAACCCTCAAAGGAGGAATTTCAGTTCATCATGACCTCCCGTGTCTGTTCCTCAGCTGCTGACTCCTAGATTGGCATCACGAGCTTTGGCTGCAGAACAGCAAGGCTGGATCTACATGTTGCTCAAGCCCTTGGAATGGCTTGGCATCAGGTGATGTGCACATCTGGGTGTGCAGCTGGATTCAGGGTTTCCAGGCGGTTCTGTCATTTGGCTCATTCTTAGGTCTGTTAGCACCAGCTGGGGCTCGGTAAGGCTATATACAACACATCTTTCCTCAGAGGGAACCTCTTAGCCTGTCAACACCTGCAGCCCAGAATGGGCTATGGGGTGGGCGGGGAGAATACTTCAGTGAGCGGCACAGCACATCCAGTTGCTCATTGACCATGAGATGATCCTCGCGGTCCACATGGTGCTGCAGGGCCCAAGCTAAGAGCAAATGGATGTGATCGCTGCTCACAAGACCTGGCTGCTTCTTGTCTTCCCATGGCTGCCTCCGGGGCACCAAGACATGCAGGCTACAGATGCAGCGTGGACAGGTGAAGCCACTCCCACCTTCCGCTCCTACTTGCTTAGGGTCTGTGACTCCTGGGCAATCAGGGCATCACACATATTGATTTGTCTAAACTTTAAACAGGCCAGGAATGTATCATTCTTAATTCCCGAGTGCAGATGACTAAGCCCAGGGTCCTTAGCGGAGAACAGCTAGGAAGCAGACAGACAAATTTAGCGTCTGTCCCATCTGATTCAAAGGTTGTCACGCCACGGCTCATGTCACATCAGCTCCACTGAAGTTATCTAGGACTTCCTGTGTGGCAAGAACCTTCCCCTAATGAATAAAGATTTCAGGAGACCAATCACTGGACGAGGAGTAGGTGGGACTTCCGGGTTGGAGAGGAAGTAGGGAGGCAGGAGAAAGAGACTTGCTTTTGGACCGGAAAGATGATGGAGACAACATAGAGGTGGGGACACCTCAGTTGCTTTAAGACCCAAGCATTGCAGATTTAGAAATTTGCTCTCAGGCTGAGCAAGAGCAATCTAAGACTGATATGTAGATCAGAGGTCAAGAGGTCAGCACCACGGCCCACTTCTCATCAGTGTAGTTTAATACCAGTTCTTCGTGTCTGCTGGTGAGAGGCAGGACAAAGGACAGCAGCGAGATGAGGATGTTGGCAGAATTAAAGAGCCAGGGCTCAAGGCTAGACCTTTAGTATGATGGACACAGCTCACTCTCACATAAGGCTAGACCATCAACACTAGGTCACAGGGCCGTGTACAGCAATAACACACGCGGAAAATAAGCCTTTATTCTGAGCATTTGTGTTACTGTTTAAAGTGTGGTACTGAAGAAGCACAGAGGTCCGCTCTTGCTTTCAAAAGGGAAAAAGGGCTATGCGCGTCATCCAAAAGCGCCAAATGCTGGAGAGAAATGAAGACAGGTGGTTAGAGTCCGCGCCACAGCCAAGTCATACTAGAGAGGGAGAGCATCTTTAACATGCTGCTGACTTGTCTCACGTGACTCTCTTGGATTTGTGGGTCATAGTCCACGACACAGAGTGGTTGTACATCCCTGAGACTGACCGCTGTGCAGCTGAGACAGTGAAGCTCATGAGCATGGGGAAAAGACTGATTGTTCCTGCCATAGAGACTGCGTGCGTGCAAACACTGGAAAATCTCAACTTTCCTTGGAAAATCAAATATAACAAATTCTGCCTACGTGTCTACTGGGCAAGATCCACATCTTGTCGTCATTGGTTTTTGTTTTGTTTTTTGTTTTTTTTTTTTTGTTTGTTTGTTTTTTACGCTGTTTCTGGAGTCAAAGCAGTCAGCTCGCAGTGTGCCCCACCCTATAGCGCCCCAGCTTTGGGGCGCTGTGTCCTCAGAGAGTGGCTTACAATGATTTCAGGAGCCCATCCTTAAGCTGACCGAGACAAGCTGAGGCAACCCATCTTGTCACCAGGGTTAGAGCAATTTCCCCTTAGATGATTTCTCCAGTGACTTTCTGTTTTCCCTCCCTCTGGCCTACGGAATCCCTTCATGTATCTCTGGAAGGCTGGTCGCTTGCTGATTAAAGATGTAGGGCGCTCAAATGAGCTTTGTTAGTCAGTGTCAAAAAAGAATCTCATCTTCTGAGTTACCCTCAAAAGTTCAGGAATGGTCACCAGTCCTCTCCTACATCTGCTTGGGAAGTAGATGGGATTTATAATCTAAAATCTCATTGAAACCACGGCCCTATTATCAGCATGATGTCTGAACTTGCCTATATACGTGTCTTAACCATTGAAAACACGCTGCGCCATGGTGGTGGTGGTGGAGGGAGGGGTGCTTAAGGGAGCACCCCAAGGGTGCTGTGAAAGGTAACATCAGACTTAGTTTTCAATCTTGCAAGCTTTTCCTTTCTGATCCTTCTGACTTTTCGGGGATCTCGTGTCCTCTGTGGTTTGCTTCACTGTTTGATCTACTTAGGGAAGAGAGGACAGTAAGAAATACAAACAGTTCCAGCTCTGTGGAAGGGGCAGAGAAAATTCTCTCCTTACGTGGCTGACATATAACGTATAATGGTAAATGTATCTGGGGGTCCACAACCCACACTGATGGGACCCTCTCGGCTGTTTTGGACATACCCTGAGTGGTGGAAAGTCGTCACTCAGCGCAAGTTCCCAGCAAAGAGAAGGTGTATTTTTGAGAGAGTTATAAGACTTCAACTGCTCTTTGTCATAGCTCAGGGCAAAGAAATGGGAAGTAACGGGACACACACTAAAGGGGTCCCCACACAGACCGGTAGTGTAGGTCTCCAAAGTGACTTTTAAGGACGTAATTAGATATAGGCAGTACCAGGAAACGTCTGGTAATGGAATGCAAAGGGTTCCACTTGGGGAGTTAAGTTAGGACTGGAGTAGAGTTGTCAAGCATGTTGTCCTTTATGACTCTCCGCTCAGTGTGCTCTCAGAGCCCTGCTTCCCGTTTGGATAACCACCTTGCTAATGGTGGGTGAGCATTGGTGGCAAGCTTACAAGCCAGGTTTGATGGGCGCTCTCTTCCCTCAGGCATGGGAGTTTCAGTTCTGATTCCACTAACTGGAGGGCTTTTAGCCCAAGAGCAACTGTCTGGTGCCTCTGAGGGATGTCTCAGTGAAGTCTCCATTTGCCGGAAGTCACTTTAACGGTGCAAGAGAGCACACAATGTGCTTTCCCCTGACGTCTCATTACTTCAGGCACTAGCCCATCATCAGGACCACTACTGACACCTTATTAGAGTCGTTATCATATCCTTGATATTATTTTAACGGGACCAGGAACTGCACGGCAGAAGTAAATCACAAGCAAGCAGCCCTGAGTCTGGGTTCCTTGCAGGTGACTTCTGGACTCAACGCCACACACTCTCTTTGGTTGTAAATTCGATGAAGTGACTCCCTGTCAGGTGGGACCACTGAGACGGAAGCTCATCACAGCTGTGTTCCGTACGTTGGCTGTAACACAAAAGATTCACCCATGAGCCAGGCTCCCGAACATCAAATATAAAAACTGTTTTGTCCGGTGTGGCAGGCTGGGAACCCCACCACCCTGTTTCTCTCCCACATCAGCATGTAGCACATCTATCCAAATGCTTTCTTTGGCCATTGCTGGCTGATAGCTCTTGCTCCCATTCTGACTTGAACAGGCGGTCTGGGGTTTCCACAGTCCCAGGCTTGAATACCTCAGACATTCCGTTTCCAGACCTTCTCTGCCCTTTCTTTCATTTCTTCCTTCCTCCAGCAACATATGAAGCTTTTACTTTTTTTTCTTTTCTGCTGCGTGCTGATGCAAACCACAGATTTTAGAAATCTGTTCAGTGGTTGGTTTCCTCGTGCTATAAATATCTCGCCTGGCTGTTCTAGAGATGGATGATTTACAAATTTGGGGAAATTTAAGTAAAATCAGGCTCCTATTAGTTATGATGGCTGAGAGGACCGCAATGCTCCAAACCGTGCTTCTGTATAAACCCTTCTATGGAATTTGCCCGAGAAGCAGATAAATCTGTGTGATGACAGTCTATAAATAAGAGATAAATCTATAAATAAGAGACAGCTGTTGCCACCTCAGTAAAAGCTTTGGGCAAGCAGAGTGATTCATGGGAAAATGCTCTCACCGTCTCCGGTTCAGTCCACAGGCTCTCAGGCTTGAACAGATTCCCCATCATGGGATGCTTGATTGAAAATCAGTCGCCAGCACCCGAGCTTCCTGCACAGTGGGTCTGAGAACTGTGCTTTCCCCCCCAGTGTTCAGGAGACACGGAGCCTCTTGTCCTGGGGACCTCACTCTGGGAATTTGAGCGAGATCTTTGTTACTTCCAAGAAATGGAAGGTCCTTCACTTTCAGGACATTTTCCTTCACTTGGTGACAGTAAGGAAGTTACAAAGGGGACCAGCCACACTCAACCATGCCCAGTGCAAAAGGTACCTAGATCTGGTGGTGAGAACTCACCACAAACACTATGGTCATTAACATCCATGGACTCATTTGTCAGGTTCTGGGGACACCTTCCCTTTCAGTGAGGCCAAATGCTTTCTACAGAGTACAGATTCCACATTCACATGGAGACAGGAGTGTGGTGCCTTCTCTATTCTGGCCTCTATTTTAAAGACAGTTTATAGAAATGTGTAAAATAAATCAGAATCCAAAGGGAGACAGTTGACAGAAAGTAAGGGGAAACTGAATGTTCTGAAATGAGAGCCCAAAGGCTTGGCACACAGCTAGAGAAGTCTGTCACAAAGGCAGTCTGAGTGTCCTCCTGTGAATTGGGGAACCATGCTGAGAACAAGATTCTCATTTATCCATACAACCAAGGAATGCCACTGACATGTCAAGCCCAGCCCAGACAGCACGAGGTTCCTTGGGATGAGAAGACTGCATGTTTGGTGAAGACTGGCATGTGTGGTTTGAGCAGAACTTGCACATGAACGAGCATGGGAGGATGATGGGAAAGAGTGAACAGAATCCTCGGAAGGTTGCCCCCAATGCTGTTGTCTGCAAGTGCATGCAGCATTTGAATGTGTTCTCAGAGACGATCCTGCAGCTCTCCGGAGCAGCTCTGCTGTTTATACAGAAGTGCTGGTGGGGAATGCACCTGGTTGGTGTGGGTGAGGGCATTGGGCATCAGGGGTCACAGTTGGCAAAGCAAGCTTGTACATGGGGAGAAAAAAAAGAAAAGGAGACATAGTTTCCCATCTAATGGGAGGTCATTCCACTCTGTTCTCTGGTTCATTGTGCAGGCACGTGAGTGACTGAATGGTCAGTTCCTGTCACCTGACTATGGGCTATACTCAGAAGACTAGCATTCTAGGTAGTCCTGGTCAGTGAATGAGGAAGTGACACTGTATTCTTTCCCCTCCCTACCTCTGCTGCCCAGCAATAAGCGTTTCATGTTCATCAGGCAGGCTCAAAGCTACCAAGGTGCGGTGAGGGGCCGGGAACTGTACTAGAACCAGCGCAAAGTTTGGCATTATGGTGACCTGCCTGGTCCTAATAAGATACAAGAAACAAGTGCAGGCTTAGACTTCACGCTTTCATGCTCTCAACATGGTTCCCTGATTCGCAGGAGGACACTAAGATTGTACTTGTGACAGACTTCTCTAGCTGTGTGCCAAGCCTTTGGGCTCTCATTTCAGAACATTCAGTTTACCAGCACTTTATGTCAACTGTCTCCCTTTGAATTCTGTTTTTCTCTTTTTACACATCTCAATAAACTGTCTTAGCTGTCTTTGAAATAGAGGCCAGAATAGAGAAGGCACTGCCCTCCTGTCTCTATGTGGGCATGGAATCCATTTGGCCTCACTGGAAGTGAAGATGTCCTCAGAACCTGAATCCATGGACATTGGTGGCTGTCATGTTCCTGAGCTCTCAGGGCCAGACCTAGATGCCTTTTGCACTGGGCATGGTTGAGTGCTGCTGGCCCCCTCATTTGTAACTCCTTTACTGTCACCCAGTGAAGGGAAACATCTGGAAAGTGCAGTCCAGTCAAACCTCCCTCTTATGGGCCTAACAGATGAGAGTACACTTATAATTGTGTGAGTGTTTTGCTAACACATACAACTCTGAACCAGCAGGAGTCGGATTCCTTGGAATTCGAGTTATGGTTTGAGTTGCCATGTGGTTGCTGGGGCTCAAACTAGTGCCCCTAACCACTGGGCAGTCTCTAGCCTCTAAACTACTATTTATTGGTAAGGGCAATTGGCAGAGACCATTGACAATAAGTGAAGGACTCCTACAGAACTGCAAAACCCATGGCTCTAGCCCCAAAGGTAGCAGAGGATGGCATTGTCTGTCATCAGTAGGAGAAGCTTTTGGTCCAATGTAGGAGAATGCCAGGGCAGTGGGGTGGGAGTAGGTGAATGGGAGTGGGAGCATCCTCATAGAAGCAAGAGGAAGGGAGAGAGGAAACAGGAGATGGAGAGGGGAATGGGAAAGGGAGTAATGGGGATAACATTTGAAATGCAAATACATAAAATATCCAATAAAAAATAAAACTCAAAATAAAGAAAGACAAATGATCCATTGGGATGGAGGTACTGGTGCAAAAAAAGTCTCTCAGAGGAGAAAAGCATTGATAAACACAAGACAGAGGATGGACCAATCATATAAACAACCAGTGATGTCTCTGGCCACCAGTTAGGCACATCTTACAGAATGCAGGGGAGAGAGGAAGAATAAATGCTCTCAGCCACTGTGGAGGGAGTCATCCATTGTCATAGGCTGCAGGGTAAGTTTGGAGGCGTTACTAAGATTTTAATGCAGACACCATGCAAGGAACTTCTTTCCCTGAGATGCATCTACCCAAACATTTCCACTGTACTCTTAATCATAATATTGAGTAAGAAATATGATTGGACACTCTGCCAGTAAAATAAACAAACAAACAAACTAACTAACTAACTAACTGCATGTCTCTTTGGAGGGTGCCTGTTATGTGACAACATAGGAAAGTCCTCAAAAATCTATGCTTGGAACAAAGAATCTGGAACAATGCAGAAATGGCGAGTCTACACAATTTGCTTTTGTATGTCTATTCTAAAGTGCAAATATTCTAGGGCCAGTGAGATGGCTCACTTCTCTAGAATGCTTTCATGCCAGTGTCCCCAGAGTGCCATGTAAAGCCAGTTTGGCAGACACTTGTAATCCCAGAGAAGTTAAGATGGGAGGCAGAGACAGGGGGATCACTAGATGCTCACTGGCCAGCTAACCACAATCCACTGGGTAACATTCTGGGCCAATGAGAGACTCTGTTTCAAATAAAGCATGGAAGGTCCTTGAGCATTGCCTGTGGCATGACCTCTGACCTTCAGAGACCCACTGATCCACACACCCACAGGGAGGCTGCAAAGCTGCCCACCACACCTGGGGCAGTCAGCCAGGGTATGCATAGTGGCTGGGAGTCAGGGTGAGCCCTTCCTGTCTGAAAAGACAACAGGTGTCTGTCTTCTGGTACCCCTGAGAAAGGGATGATGTCATAAACATCTAAGGCTTCTGAAGATGCCAGTAGAAGGTTTCCCCACCTCCCCTAGTCCCAACACACACTGCATCAGGATTTTGATGTGGGTGACATTGAACCTGTAGATTCCTTTGAGTAACATCGCCATGTTCGTATTGCCCATCCTTCTGGTCCATGTGCATGGGCAGTCTTCCCATCCTCTAGTGTCTCCATCACTTCCCTATTCGGCCTTTTAAAGTTTTCATTAGGTTTATTTCAGGGGATACTTTTGTAGCCACTGTGAGTGAGATTTCTTTCTCTCTTTTTTCGCCCATATGTTTGTCTTTGTTGCACTGGAAGGTTACTGAAGCTGATATTAATTTTTCACCGGAAATGTCAGTTTTTCCCGGGAGTTTCCATCACAAACGTGGCCTTTGGATGTGTGAAAAAAATATTCATCCTCTTAGTGAGATTTCCAGCAGACTAAGTTTTACTTCCAATACAATTCAATCTATACTTTTTTCCCTAGTATAATGTAGTTTACAAGTAAGAACTCTTACCGAAGAACTCTTATCTTAAGATTTATTCCCTCACTTCCCTAAAGGCAATGTGTGTGTGTTCTCATGATTTATTTCAATATTATATTTTTGTCTGTGCACATATTCACGTGGTGTGTACATCTGTATGCTTAGGTGCACCTGAGTGTGTACATGTGTGCATGAAGGCCATGCCACCTGCCTCCTTCACTCCCTCTTTACCTTAGTCTTTAGAGACAGTACCTTTTCTGGCCTGGAGCTCAACAATAGGGTAAAATTGGCTGACCCAGGACACCTGTCTCCACCCTCAGACCTGGGATTTTCACCTGAGGGCAGGTCATCTGAATGCAAGTCTTCATGCTGATTTACTTAGACAATGAAACATTCTTGATAGGGTTTAGATTGATGTTAAAATATCTTTACTAATTTTTTGAGGATTATGTGCAATAAATTTTGATCATACTAACCTCTCACACCTCCCTCATATTCCCCAAGACTCTGAGGCCTTTTTTTTTTTTTTTTTTTTTTTTTTTTTAAAAGGAAAGAACCTATTGATTCCAATTTTTTACTGCTTATTTGCAGATATACCTGTGGTAGTATGCCCCCCCCCACACACATGCATATATGCAAATGCATATGCACACACATTCACACATGCACAAATGCACACACAAATATGCACTCATGCACACATGTATGCAAATACACTTATACATGCCCAAGTGTACATACACATACCACACATGCATACACACACACACACACACACACACATCTTTTTACTGTCACTGGACATTGTTTTAGAGAAAGCTTCTGTGTGTCTAAAAAAATCTCTTGCTGGGGTTTTAAGAGGATTTAAAAAACAATAGATCAATTTAAAAAGAATTTATTTATTTATTGTGCTAAATCTTCCAACTCATGAATGGCATTTTTCTTCAGTTATTCATGTCTTCCTATATAATTTTTGAATATTTAGCTTTTAGATTGTACACAGAGCAGAGAGAGCAGACACCCTTGTCCCAGATTCAAGAAAACATGCTAACATTAGTTAGTTAGTATTCTGTGCCTGTGGGCATGCATGTGCCACAGCACACGTGAGGATGCCAGAGAACATCTTGTAGGAGTTGATTCTCTCCTTCCATGTGGGTTCTAGGGACCAAAGTCAGGTTGTCAGGCTTGGTGGCAGATGCCTTCAACTGTTGAACCCTCTCACTAGACCTGGATAGTTTATCTTCCATGGCTATCCGTTGTGGTCCATGAGGCAGTTACATCATGAAATACAATGTATCCAGGGCATCTGGAAGGTGAGCATCCTTCCACATGAGACAGTCCTGACAGCCACACACAGGGATGTCTCTGGGTCCACGGGGAGCCTCTGGATAACCTCCTTTGACTTACACTGTGATGCATTTAGTCTTAATTAGTTAGTGGGGTTTTAATGAAACACTTAAGATGCAGAGGCACTGAGGAAAAGCCACAGTGCCATTGCTGCTGGCCTTGTTTTGAGCACATGCTCCTTGTTGCTACACTGTTCGCAACAGCTTAAAAGAATCTCTTCCCAGAAAAGTCAAACAAGGTGACACCTTCATTTGTAGGCTTTGAAGGAGATGCATTTTGGGTGTTTTTATGATTTCTGTCTCATTTTGATGGTCAGATTTTTTTCTCTTCTGGATTTTTATCTGCATTTCTAATTGTGATGATGAATTTAATTTCTTCATGCATGTGTGTGTCCCATACAATGTTAGGGACTCAGCAAACTGTCAGCTAAAGATCTTTCATTTAATTAAATCAAAACCATCCCCGCGTCTGACTTTAATTTTACAAAATAAAATTTAAAAAAGTATCATCATCACCACCACCAATAACACCAAAAAAGGTATATGCCTCAACACACTTGACAGGACATTGCTGAGACTCTGGTCTCAGACAGACCTGGTAAATGGAAGGGTTCTTTTTTCAACCAAAGGGCCTCAGCTGTAAAAGCATTCTTGGATACAACCAAGCCTTCTCATAAGAACAGCAGGGCAGAAAAGCTGGGCTTGCTTCTGCCTAAATTCACATTAGTCTCCTGTTTAGTTATTTTGTAACGTTTTCTTCGGCATATGATTCACTCCAGGCAACAAGGCCCTTCTGCATTAGAAACAGGCCAGCCCGCAAGTGATTAGACAGTTTCCTAGAGTATAATTCTGTGCAAATTGCTCTAGCACAGGCTTTGACTTCAAAGAGGCAACGCTGATGGTTAAGAGGGAAGAATTATTCCCTTATGATTAAAAAGAAAATGGCTTATTTCACACAGACTCGAAGCATCTTTCTGATGCAGGCGAGTTTCCTCTTTCCAGTTGCTCTGCTTTCCCTTAAACAGTAGAAGTGGGCAAGCAGTCCCTTCATCACCCTCAGCAGGATTTAGCCTAATGTCACTTTCCCGTGACCCACTGGCCCTTGTCCTCAGACTGAGAACTCATGCGGGAATGTAATTTACCACCCAGCTATGTACTCATACAGTTCCCTTGAAACTCAAAAGAATTCTTTGTTGATGAAAAGCAGTGTGTATTGATTCACATCCTGGCCATGCCCCTTCCCTCTATGGAAGCAGCCGTGTGGTGGACCTACTACAGGTCACCACCCGGGGACACCCCGGAAGGAAAGCCGTCAGCTTGATTTCAGAAGAAGTCACAGAAACAGTTTAGGTTGTCGGCAACACCCGGACACCCAGTCTGGCTTTGGAAAAGTGGTTCTTAACAAGCCAACCAAGAAATTCATAGACCCAGGAAGAGCAGCCGGTGTGGAGCTAAGGCTCCCAGGAGCCGGTGCCAGAGTCATTGACTGGGGCAGGAACAAGAAGACATGCTGCTGTTTTCCCTTGACTCAGGCCTTGAGTTCTATCTCCAGAGAGATGCCATATCCAAGAGAGTTCTCTCCAAGAGAAAAGTCGGGCTTGGATGTAGGAGGCAGGGGACCCAGAGGAGTTAATCGAGTACTCAAAGTCAAAGACAGGAGCTTCCTTTGTTCATTTTTGCTACTGATCCAAAGGAGGTGGGCAGCAGACAGGGCACGAAAAGGGATTAGCATAGAGTGCTGCCTCATGGCCCTGTTACTCTGAACCAGCTGGGCCTTGTTTGACTGGCCGAGCCTGGATGTAGGATCAGTGAAGCTAAGGCGGGCTCCAACTGCAGTCTTTACTCCCTTATGTTGGAGCCAAACAGTGAGGACAGTGTCTCCTTCTCAATGGCTCTGGAAGTGTGTCAGGCACCAACAATAAGGCAGGATTCACACTCTCGACAAATTAGAGGTTGTTGACATCAAGAGTATACAAGGTAGGAGTATACAAGGAATGGCCCTTCAAAGGCATTCCAGGACCCATGATAAATGCAGCTGATCTTTTCCTTTTCATTAGTAAATATTAGGTTAAATTCCGGGTATCATGCCCCTACCACAGTGGACCGAGCTGCTTTCATTGTGATGAGCAGAAACCTCTGACACCATGAGCCATGATAAAAACCCTTTCCTTTCTTAAGTAGTCTGTGGTCATCCTTAAGGGACAACATAGGAATAACACCTGCCTGTGTGCCCTACAAATGGGATACTTCTTCCTCACACACTTTGAATCAGTGGTTGGACAAACCCATCAATGCAGGGTCTTCTAGTATGGAGGCTTAGGAGATAATGATCTGGTTTGTGTTTAACAGGCTTTCCTTGGATGCCGTGTAGACATTATAGTTTGTTTGGAGTCACAGAAGAGTGACCAGAGAGGAGACTATGGTAAAGAACCACCCAAGAGAAACCGTTGGATTACCAGGATGTAGCTCAGAAGTAGAACACGTGCCCAGTCAAGTGCAAGAGAAAGGAAGGAAGAGAAGTTAGTGTAGTGGTTACTCTACTATAGTGGTTGGAGTCAGCCAACGTACTCTGAAGGCAGAGTCAAAGTCATGTTCCTGGGCCAGGGAGATGGCTCAGTGGCTAAAAGTGACTAAGCCTGACAACCTGAGTTCTGTGCTCAAGGAAGAAGAGAGCCACTCCAGAAAGCTGCCCTCTGACTCTGCATGTATGCCCTGGAACACAGACAAACAGACAGAACACACACACACACACATGAGACATGAGCAGATAGATAGACAGACATACACACATAAACACAAAGGCAGAGAGACACAGACATATAGACACATGCACAAAAACAGACAGACACATATAAACACAGAGACACAGACAAACACAGAGACACAGACACACAGAGACAAAGACATAAAGACCCATGTACAGAAACACAGACACACAAAGACACATACACACACACAAACACAGAGATACAGACACATTGACATAGACACAGAGACACAGGTGTCCACATGCACGCACACATGTGCATGCACACACACACGCACACACAGAATACTGACAGATACACACAGTACGTAAGAAAACAAGGTCTCCTTGATATTGACTACAGCTTACAGCACTAATGTCATGTCTCGACTGCACACAGCAAGGCTGGGCTCAGACGCCCTGAGGTGGAAGCTGAAAAGCTACGCACCATCCTTACAATTCAATAAAATGAGCAAAAGACAAGCTTCTAAAATGAGAAAGACATCGATGTTATCAGAACTCGGCAGAGCCCGGGTTCAGCAGCTTTAATTTTAGGTTCTCCGAAGTGAACCAGAAGCAGAGGAACCCTTTTCATCCTCTCCCAAATCAGTGAAAAGGTGCAGTGCCTTCTGAGTCTGTGCTAGAAGTGTTACTGGACGTTGCGTGGGAAACCGCGGAAGAGGACTTATAGTCCACTCTAAAGTCCCGAGAGAAAATCCTTAATTTTGTCTTCACCCATTGATTGCTCTCCTGTTATAAGCTTCTCCATTCTCATTTACTGCCCAAGAGTGAAGCTCTGGACCGGCTTGTAGTCCCTCAGTCAGAACAACGAGAAGGCTGACTGGTCCCCGCCACGCCCTTCGGATGCAGCCGCAACCCGCACATAGCATCAAACACCCGACTTCTCCTCTTCTCTTCCAAGCAGCTTAGTAAGTGTTAGCCCAACAGCTATAGGTCTTTTCCTAAGTGAAGGCACTGCAAAAACATTTCTTCCAACACTGAAGTTGTTCTTTCTTCCAGAATTATTAAACACCATCACCTTGCGAAGTTTATTCAAAACCAAACAACCAAATAAACAAATAAACCAGTGAAATACCAGCTGGGGTGGTAGTGGCTGTCTGTAATTCCAGTACTTGAGAAGTATGTAGGCAGGAGGGAGTGCATGTGTGTGTGTGTGTGTGTGTGTGTGTGTGTGTGTGTGTATGTGTGTATGTATGTATGTATGTATGTATGTATGTATATGATGTATATTTGTATGTAGATATAGATATATAGATACATACAAAACAAAAATAAAATTAAAATGTAAAAACAAAAGTCTACATTAGAAACCAAAACAAAATTAATAAAAACAAAGCAGTATAGAAGACCATAAAGTGACCTGACACTTGCCAGCTTTGTCATGGAGCAAATTTACATGAGCTCCTATGATCCCTCTGCACACAGCACTTTACAGGTGGATGGACAGTGACATCACGCTGCAACAGAAATGAGCCATGTGATGGTATTTGTAACATTTACTTTGTTTATACAACTCATTAAGAGAAAACTATTGCATATAGTTCTTATTGGAACAGATAGCACCAAAACAAACACAAAAAACCAAACAA
Organism: Micromys minutus; assembly: GCF_963924665.1. Classification (NCBI taxonomy): domain Eukaryota; kingdom Metazoa; phylum Chordata; class Mammalia; order Rodentia; family Muridae; genus Micromys; species Micromys minutus. The sequence goes on from NC_137969.1 coordinate 95,672,514, forward strand.
AACAAAAACAGCACCCAAAACAAAATAACCCCCCCCAAAAACCCAAACAAACCAAAAAACAAAACAAAAACAAACAAGCAAACAAACAAAAAACCAAAATGAACAAAACCAATCAAACAAAAACCCCAAAACTGTAGAAGTCTTGGAATTAAGATCGGGAAGTAGCTGTGCGTTGAATCTAAGTGAAGAGGTGAAACTTTCCCCGAGGTTCCTGGTTCTTCTCTGACACTTTAGCCCATTTCTCTTGGGTTCTCCATAAAACAGGTAAAGAACCAAGGCACTGTGCACCAAAAAAGATTTGGGAAGCTGAAAAGAGCAGACCCTGGATCCTTGAGATTTGAAGAACAAGTGGCCAGTTTCTGGGGCTCTGTCAACACTTCCCAAGGCTCCCAGCTGCACGACCAGCAAGCAAAGGGGAATTGCTTTTCCCTAGCAGAAGGACTGGGAAGGCAATAGAAATCCTTAGACAGCACCCACAGCTTTCTAGCAAAACTCACAGGAAACCCAGACAGAGCGTTCTCCTGAGTTCCAGTGGGGTTTGTAGGGAGTGTATCTTGTAAAATCCTCACTTTCTATTCAAATGAGGCCGTAATTGCTTAGTGCACGCATGATCTCTCCCCTGCTGCCCAGTGGGAGCGAAAACTCTACAATCCTCGGCTAGGACAGTGGCTTTTCGTGGGGGAGCTGAGCCTCCAGCGGCACCCACTGCAATCACGTGACCCGCTAAGTCACTAGGAAAGGGTAGAGCTGTTTAGCTTCACCATCTTCCTGCAGCAGGCTCCAGGGGTGAATCTCTGCTTTAAGTGGTCAGAGAAGATGAGCAAGGAGAGGTGGCTCGTCTGTACCCTGCCTCGACACCACTCACATGTGGAGCCCGGGGGTAGTAGAGCCTTCACAGACCTGACCTCAACTGAACAGGAGAATGCTTTGGGCTGCTGCTGGCCAGCACCGCATTTTGCTCTCCGCCCACCCTTCCAGCCCAGTTCTGTGAGGACCAGAGTCCCCACCCCAACCGGAGTCTTCAAGGCTGAGAGCGCTCAGTAGAGCATCACCACCTGCTCTCTTCCTCCTCCCAGCTGGCAGGAAGCTGAGATTCCGAGCTCACCTTTAGGTAGCAACACAGTGGGAACCAATTCTCTGCCGTTGCTCTTCCTGGCAGATCTGAACTCAAATATGGACATGATTTTAGAACTCCGAGACCAAGCCGGCTGATGGAGTAAGGCCTTGCTTTGAGAATGTGTCCCGGAAAGCTAAAATCCCAACTAGTTAGTCTGTCTACTGTTTTCAATGCTGGGGTGACAGGAGCCGGTTCTGTCACGTCTTAATAGAGGTAGTGCCCGTCCCCAGGTCGAAGATTGAATGGGACTGTGTGTTGATAAATACATACAACATACCTGCAATAGAGTATAAAGCAAAGGGACCTACCAAGGGTCAGGGTAATCAATGATGTGAGACAATCAGCGGTTACTCCCAATATTACAGTTTTAGTCTCCTTCCAATGGACGGAAGTCTCCTGGCTTCTCGGTTTCTTTTACACCATGTCGGCTCCACTCTGTGTAACCAAGAAAGCCAATGGTGAACTCTCTCAAAAGACTGTAAAGACTTTATCTCAAGCATGCATCAACAGGGATTATAAATCCTCTTCCACTTTTGGAAATATGTCTCAATTAAAAAATTTAGAAGTTATAAAGTAAAAGGGAATTTAAAGGAGTTATCACAGTTTAAAACAAAGCAACTAAGAAGGAAGGGGAACCCAACCCCAGACTGGTCTCCTATAGAGTGGAGCAGACATGACCTAAAAGAAGCCAAGAGCCTAGGAGACTTCCCTCCATTGGAAGGAGACTAAAAATGTAATATTGTTTAAAACATCCCATAGAATGTCAAGAGGATGTCATTAAAACCACAAAGTAAAGGCAACATTTACTTTGGATGCATTTGGTTAAATATTTGCAAGGAGAGACAACAAGGAAACCTTGAAAGCGGCTGGAAGGAAATGACAGGTGACCTTCAAGGAAATGGTGACATGAATGACGCCCAAGTTCTCCTTTGGAACTGCATAGGAAGTTGCCCAGTTTTTCAAGATGAAAAATGAGAAGAAATGGTTAACTTTGTAACGACATATCTAGTAAAAATATCCATCAGTAATAAAGCAATACACAAAAGCATCCCCAGCCACAAGGAAACTGGGAATGAACTTACTGTTAATAACTCCCCCAAGAGTGGCTCAGCAGAGAAACCTGGGTCCCAGAAAAGAAGGAGGAGCCTACAAATGACCGAGAATAGAGAAATGTGATAGTCTATTTTGATTATTCACTTAGCTCACATGTGGTAGTCAAAGCAAACTTACACACCATCTGCCATGGTGTTTAGTGTTTACAGAGGAAAACTCAAAAATAATTATGCTTTAAAGTGGGGGGGGGGCTATACTGTGCTAAAGGAAAATAGTTTTACCTTCAACCTGTGTAACGAGGCATCAAGCCAGTGACTATGATATGGTCCATACGCAGACAGTAACCCCTACAGCAGTCACTAAAGAAGGCATAAAAACCATCTACTCAGAATGCTGCACATAGATCAAAAATAAGTGTGGGGGATATATTTAAGGAACTTGGGAAGGTAGGAAAGAGAAACACAAGGAAGGAATTCAGAGGATGAAACTGGACAAGTGGTAAAATGAAGAAAGTTGAATTAATCTTCAACTTTCAGAATTACCCTAAATACAGTGGGTTCCTACCTGAAGTTTCTGCCTTTACACATGCAAGTTGAAAACACTACCTATAGGATCTGCCATCTTAAGGTAAATATTTGGGAGTATCTGCTCTTACTTTGAGGTCAGACATTTGGGGTTGAGTTTTATACAAGGTAAAGGATACAGACTTAAGTTCGTTTTGCTGCATGTTGATAGCTAGATTATCCAGAAGCATGTGTTGAAGATATTGTCTTTTATTTAATGAATAATTTTTGGCACTGTTGTCAAACAACAGGCGCTGTAGTCATGCGGGCTTACATGCATGTCTTCTCTTCTACTACATGCCTGTTTCTGTGTCTGCACCATGTTGTTGTTACGACGGCCCTGGTGGTATGACATGACATCAGAAATGTTCATAGCTCCCATTGTGTTCCTTTTGGCCAGAATCAATTTTACTCTCTTTGATCTTTTCTGATTCTATATACTTTGTTTTGTTTTTTAATTCTCTATATGTAAAGAATGTCCTTGGAATTTTGATTGGGCTTGAATTAAATCCCTGCAGATTGTTTGGTAATTAATTTTCACCATTCATTAATTCTCCCAGTTGATGGGAACAGAGGCCTTGCCATCTTCTGGCATCTTGGTCAATTGTTTAAGTGTCTTTGAGTTCACATTGTGGAGGTCTGCGTAGCTTAGTTTCCTTGGTCAACATTATATAAACCACCCAGGAAGAGCGATCCTTAACTGAGGGACCGCCTTCATCATATTGTCTGTGGGACAGTTTCTTTATCAATGATTGATGTGGGAGGACCCGGCTCTCTGCCAGTGGTGTCCCTTCTGGGCAGATGGTCATGGGGTGTATAGGCTGAGGGAGCCATGAAGATCAAGCTTATAAGCAGTGTTTCCCTATGGCATCTGCTCCTGTTCCTACCAGAAGTTCTTGTCCACATGATAGACTATGATTGGAACATGCAAGCCAAACTCTTTCCTCCCTTAAATGCTTTAGTTGTTGTGTGTACAACAGCAACAGAAAGTCTAACTTGGACGAGGTCTTGCATTTCCTTGCCTAGGTCTATTGTTAAGTATTTTATCTTTGTGCAGCTGTCATGAATGGTACTGGGTCCCTGATATCTGTTTCAGAATGTTGGACACCAACATGTAGGCAGACTACTGATTTGTACTGTTTTCTACCCTCCACTTCTCTGATGGTGTTGAGCAGCTGTAAGAATGTCTGGTGGAGTCTTCGGCGCTTGCTTATGCAAAGAACCACACCACGGGCAAGTAGAGACACTGTGACTTCTTCCCAAGCTATAACCTTTTTCTTCTCTTCTCCCACCTTGCATCTGTATTCATTATTGACAAAAATCTCTCCACAAGCCATGAGTAAACTGGGGCTCTCTCATTAAAAGCATCTATGAGAACCAACAGCCAACATCACATTTAAAGGTTTAAAAAGTTCAATACCTTGGCTCCAAGGCAAAATTGTCATCTCTTACCATTCTCCAGCCAAGTCCTAAAGCTCTGGCTGTTATTTATGACAAGAGAAGCCAAGTATATAACAATAGGAAAGGAAGAAGCAGAATCATCCCATTTGCAGTTGTTAGGATTCCTCATGTTGAAAATATATCAGAACCTAACATTAATATACAACCACAAGTGAGCAAGCTCTCGAAAGCTGATCTTTGAGTTTAAGACCAACCTGATCTACAGAGTGAGTTCCAAGACAGCCAGGGCTACAAAGAGAAACACCGTTTCAAAAGAGAAGAAATAAAGAAACAGAGAAAGGCATAAACAATTAAAACAGCATATTGTGTTTATAGATTGGATGATCCAACATGCTCAATTCCATCGCCCTAGTAATTACAAAAGTATAATGGATCACTTTTATGAAGAGACTGGGATGACAGGAGACCTAAGCAGTCTAAGAAGGAGACCTTGAAAACCAAAGGAACGTACTAATCATAGTGAAGTGGAAATTTCTGGTTGTGTCATGTGATGCAGACTTGTGATGTTTTGCTGACACAAGATCTAAGAGAGGACACGTGACGTTTAGAGAGAGTATAAGAAAGGCCCAACAGACAGGGACCAGGCGCTTGCATTGTTCAACATGTGATGCTTTGTAGATCTCCCATCTCTGCTGATTTTCATTTCATTGAGAGAGGCTTTTCTGGTGGTTCTGGTCACTTCCACTGAATTGTGAATATTTGGTGGAGGCCTAGTTGTTTCTGCTGGATTATGCCACTGCTGCTGCTGCTGATTCTGTTTTGGTGACACTCTTTGAACTGAACTGCTGGTATCCTGTCAATGGAGATTGGAATCGCCCCCCCAAACTACTTCTAAGCAGGTCCACATTCCTTTGTCCTACTTACCATCTTTTTTCCCCTACCTTTGGACAGCGGGCTACAAGGGAGGTTGGGGTGTTTAAAACCCTTATTAAAATAGGTTTTGAAAACTCTAAGCCCACAACATAGTTCTTACCAAATTAATTCTAAGCACAATACTCTAGTAACAAAATGTTGCCCAAGAACTAGAGGGATATTAAAATTAGTCAGTGGAATGGGGGACCACAAAGAGAGCCACACAAATACACAAAATTTTAGCAAAAGCAGAGGCATGGGATGGGGGAAATGTTCAGCAAATGGCACTAGATCAGTGGAATAATATGGACAAAAAATGGTGTCAGCTTTGTACAAAATTAGATTACAGGTGGCCATGGGCATGCATACCTGCAGTTTCTGTGCTCAGAAGTCAACAAGAGGAGCACAATGTCTTTACATTGTATTAAGAAAGATTAGGGAGATGGAGAGATGGCTCAGCAGTTAAGAATACTGACTGCTCTTCAGGAGGTCCTGAGTTCAAATCCCAGTAACCACATGGTGGCTCATAACCATCTGTAATGGCATCTGATGCCCTGTTCTAGAGTCTGAAGACAGCTACAGTGTACTCATATGCATAAGATAAATATTTTTTTAAAGAAAAGAGATATAAGTAATAAAAAGATAATTAAAAGAGGATGGAAGAATGTTGTAAGGTATGCAAACAGACAGTATGCAATATGCCAATTCATGTAAAAGGCTTGAGATTTGTACATTTGCTATCAGATGTGGTTTCTCACTAGATCTTTTTTAAGAGAATTGGGAAGCCCAGAGTTGAAAACCATGCATGCGATCTGTAGAATGCAATGCATCTAAAGGCAGAATAAATGCAGGCATGCACTTTGGGAAGCTGAGTCAGTTCAAAATTCTAGCTAAATTGGAGACAAAGAGAGGGAGAGAAAGATGAGGAAGAGAGAAGAGGAGGGGGAGGGAGGGAAGATGTTACTGTTTGTAAAATAACAGAACGAGACTGACTTGAAATTCAAATCCTGAAGCAGTTCAGGTGATGGGAGACTTCCTCACAGGAGAAGCAGTTAGGATAACAGCCACCCTCTCCCTGGAGATGACAGAAGCCAGACGGCAGTAGAAAGACATCTTTGAGATGACAAAATGTGAAACTGTGACTGGGGTTCTCCATGGAGTGGAAGTGTCCTTCAGACAGAGCTGGGCAGGTCGGCTGTGAAAGTTGTCTCCACAGAGCTCTTAGGGGTGTCTGAGATGTACACACCATAAACATTCCAAGCCCATGAGAGCCCTACTATGTTCCCCAAAGATGCACAATTATAATGCAAATCAAATAGTCAAAAGTTTGCAAAGAAACAAAGGTAAAATTTGTTTATTGTGATGTTTATCAGAAGCTACATTAAAGAGAGCTTCTTTCAGGAGACAATAAAATACACTCAGGGGAAGGGATGAAGAATAGAAAAAGAAAATAAACACAAATATTAACTAAACAAAACAAAGCATATAGTGTGGAATTCTCACAGAACAAATAAAAACATCACATAAAAAGACAAAATCAAAGTCCTTGTGTGGTGTGGTTAGAATCAAATGCATGATAGTCACATTTTAAAAGAATCAAAGGGCATTTCTAAGGTAGTCAAAATTAATTCACATAATTAAAAAATACTAGCTCAGCAGAAAACCCCTAATTAATGCAATTTATGTTTCATGTACAAGATGACAATTTAAACAAAAAGAGAATATAAACCACTCTGACATATTTAGAGGAGAAAACATTTTTTAATCCAAAAGAAGGAACAATATTCAAGAATGAATCAATAGCTCTAAACTCCAATACATTCACGAGTTCAACAAATGAGAAATGGACTAAGTAAAATCTCAGGTTATCAGATGGAATAAAACTATAAAAGCATTCATATTCTGCCAGAATGCAAAAAAAAAAAAACCACAAGAAATTATATTTAAATACACATTCAATCACCAACTGGAAGGTTGCACACTGAACTCCACTAACCCTAGATAAAGTGGAATCAGGTCAAGAAGCATTCCTAAGTATATAGCAAATTATTTCCTAGTGAAAAACATGTCCTTCTCCTTGGAAAATTCAAGACTGTGAATGTCTCAGTGCCAGCAGGAAGGCACCTGTGTGGGGGAGGAAGTGGAACCAATTGGACGACAATGGGAACTCCTGTAGCTGATAAAATAGAAACATATATAGCAACACTAAAAAACAACAAAAACATCAGCACACTATCCACTGGGACCCAGTGGCTCTGCCCAAAACAAAACAAAATAAAACAAACAAACAACCTCCCCCCCCCAAAACCAAAAACGGGGCAAGAAACAATAGGGTACTTTTGTTGTTGTTGTTCTCAAGTTGAGTGAAATTTTGGCCAAAATTTCCAAGAGAAGAATAAATACACAAGGTTCTAAAACACGTGATTCGGAGCTTCTGATTCAAGAAAGTAGGCAAAGGGTAACGAAGAAACTGGAGGTGGGAAACAAGAAAACACAGAAGTCAAGGGTGCAGCCGTAATAACAGTAATGTAGTGTGAAAGAGGAAGACTGGTTAGGGCCAAGGACAGTTCTAGAACGGGTGATGGAGACCCACAAACATGCTGGGGACCAGGGATGAAAGAAAAAGAAAACACACGAATACAAGTCAAGTGGTAGTGGTACATATTCTGCGGAAGCAAAAATGCTCTCAAGAGCTCACTAACCACAATCTCACTCCAAGAAATGTGTAGAGATTTGGCTGCCAATGGACAAATTCCTCAAAAATCACAAGTTGCCAAATCTGACCCAAGGAGTAGGAAAATCTAAATCGATTTTCTTAGATAAACCGAACACTTCCTTTCCAGAAAAAAAAAAAAAAAAAAAAAAAAAAAAAAACACCCAACTTTGGGCCCAGATGCTTCGACTAGTGAATCTTCCCAAACATTTAAGGAAGAAATAATGTGGACCTTGATGAGAAGAGATGGAGCGTGCCCAAACTGGTTCTCGGAGGAGGAAGGCTGCATTCTGATGCCAGACCCTGGCAAGGATACTGTGAGAAAGAATATCACATGCCAATTTCCCTCATGAACATTGTATAAAAATCTTGAAACACTTGCAAATCAATTGATACATGAGTGGGTTAATGTTCAGAGAGCCCAGTAACTCCCCACATTAACAAAAGTGGAAGGCATTGTAACATTTATTTGCTAAAAAGAAGGAAACAGAAAGTCCAGCCATGGAAAAAACTCTTCCTGGCAAGCTAGAGACGGAGGAGTGCTTTTTAATCTGAAAGAGGCTTCCTTGGAATCTTACAGTAAACACCATATTTAACAGTGAAATATGAAAGACTTCCCCTTTGAGACTCAGAATGGAACAGAGATGCTCAGAGCCTCTTATTTGGTGAAGACCTAATGGTTTACAGAATGAGATAGGGAGAGAAATTAAGTAAAACCTGTAAAGGGTTAGAAAAGAAAAAAAAATACTCTCATTATTTGAAGAGATAAATGTGCACAAAGGAAACTCAAAAGACTTTACAAACAATTAAAATTGGCAGGAGGACTTTGAAAGGTGACTGGCTATGAACAAGGCTTAAAATCTGTTCCTTTTTTTTTCTTTTTTGAACATTTTCTTTACTTACATTTCAAATGTTATCCTTTTTCAATACCAGAAACAAACAGAATGTTAAACTATAGCATCTGGGTATACTTTAAATTAATATTTGTATTTTGTGAGATAAAAAAATTATGAAAGCTGATGTTGGATGCATTTTCTGGGGTGGTACCAAGATTGACAGTGTCTCGGGGACACCAGGCCACGCAGCATCAATCAACTGGTAGACACCAACTGCCCTGTTGATGTTAGGCAATCCTGACAGGACCATTTCCAGGGATTGGAGGTAACAAACCAACAGATAGACAAAGGCAACCTGACAAACTCCCCAAGAGCTAACTCCATTCCCTCCAAAGACAGAGATGGGAGTATTTTTTTTTTATCAGTTTTTATGTCTTTCTAATTTTGTTTTTAAGTCTTGACATCCTTTAACATGTGTGTGTGCCTAGGTGACTGTGGATGCTTAGGGATATGCTAATGTGCCTTTTAAGTGGGCTGAGGGACTAAAGAGCCCATTTACCTTCTTAATACCCATTTACATGGCATTTTGAGGTCTGTTAAATGTTTTATAAATCCTTGAAATGTTATTTGCTTGTATAAAGAAAACTATCTACTCTTAAAAAGCCTCATTGGCTTATAAAATTTGATACCAAACATAGAAATTCTACTAAATTTTTTCTTCATATTTTATTTACTAAGTAGTCACGACTTTAAAAAAAAATTAGGGGTGCCTAAAATACTTTGTTAAGATGCCTCTGGGAATATATATTATAGATCAATTTTGGACTAATTTGTATGGATATTTTCAACAATAGTCTTAATATATAAATGTTAAATGCAAAATTTTTTCTATTAAGGCTGATAATATACATATACATGTACATATATACATATGCATAATGATAGACATAGGCTTGTCAAATAAGTTTTCTTTGCACAGAAGGATTACAGGAGACACAGTATCAATGAGCATTTTAACAATGCATTTGAATTTAGCATTCAAATTGAGGTAATTTTCCCCTGTATACAATAAACATGGTTATATTATTGAATGTTGATATAATAATAATGTATATATTTTTTAAATTTAACATAATTATAATACTAAGGAATTAAAAATCTTCAACTGTTACTGGGAGTTCCTCCTTAATGAAGGTTTGTTTTTTTTCAATGTTCTTATCTTGTCCAACTTAAACTAAAGGGGACAGTTATTTAAGACTAAGCTATTGGTGCCTATTCTGCCTGCTTAAAGCTTCAGCAACAGTTAGAGTGAGTGACACAGTTAGGTTCTGTGTCTTTAAGATTACAGGTCTTTTACGTGCTGTGAAGCGTCGTATCTTTAAAAGCAAGAATTTTTAATGAAGTACTGCTTCATTAAATGTGATTTATTTTAACCAATAAAAACAACAAGTGGTATGAACATTGTCTAAGTTGAATTACTAATTGTCTCAGTCACTGTTCTGTTCCTTCGAAGAGATGTCATGACCACAGCAACTCTTATACAAGAAACCGATTATCTGGTGCTGGCTTGCAGAATTTTCATCCATCGTTATAATCGGAGGACGTGTGAAAGCACATAGGCAGATGTGCTGCTGGAGACACACCTGAGAGCTCTATACCTGGATCTACAGAGAGAGAGAAGAGAGAGAGAGAGAGAGAGAGAGAGAGAGAGAGAGAGAGAGAGAGAGAGAGAGAGAGAGACAGAGAGAGACAGAGAGAGACAGAGAGAGACAGAGACAGAGACAGAGACAGACAGACAGACAGACAGACTGATGGACTGACTGACTGACTGACTCTAGGTCTGACTTGAGTATATCAAAATGACATACTTCCTCCAAGAGGCCACACCTCCTATTCCCTGTCAAGTAGAGCCACTCCCTGTAGCCTTCAGTGAACCTATGGGGGCCATTTCCATTCAAACTATTACACTAGTTGTACTGGCTGGTTTTGTGTCAACTTGACACAAGCTGAAGTTAACACCAAGAAAGGAACCTCCTTTGAGGAAATGCCTCCATGAGATCCAGCTGTAAGGCATTTTCTCAATTAGTGATCCAGCAGGGAGGGCCCAGGCCATTGTGAGTAGTGCCATCCCTGGGCTGGTAGACCTGGGTTCTATAAGAAAGCAGGCTGAGCAAGTCAGGGGAAGCAACCCAGTAAGTAACATTCTTCCATAGCCTCTGCAGCAGCTCCTGCCTTCAGGTTCCTGCCCTGTGTGAATTCTGTCCTGACTTCCTTTGATGATGAACAGTAATGTGGAATGTAAGCTGAATAAACCCTTTCCTCCCCAACTTGTTTCTTGGCCATGATGTTTTGTGCAGGAATAGAAACCCTGACTAAGACCTAGTGAACAGTAATGAAAGCTTCCAAAGTACACCACCTACTTTTAGGTATTTATATACAAACATAAAAATAATAAATATAAATCATATATTAAAAATATAAATATGTAAGTACATATTCACATAATACACATATATATTCATTTTAGTTTATAGTGCAACTAAGGCTTCCTAAAAAATATAGTCTTAGGCAAGATGTTATTTGATTAATTATCTCATCTCTGATTCTCTCAGTAATTAAAAAATATCCCTATTGCTTATAAAATAAACTGACCTTCAGGACATGATGAGTCTGCTCCAGGTGCAGACTCCCTTCACAGACAGTTACCTTCACTGGGAAGATGATCCTGTGTTCAGCTGGTCCTCACATCAGAAAATTGGGACGGTGACATAGTTCCTTGTCTTTACTTTCCTCAAGCAAACAATGTGCTTTAAAAAAAAATACAACTGCATGGTTTTTTTAAAAAAAAGTATGTCAGGCTTCTGATTAAGTGACTGATTCTTCAGTCGAGTTTATTAAATAGTCTTCTGTCGAGCTTTACCGGTAGGCAACATTTGAAGCACAATTCGTTCCTCAACACTGGAGTAACCAGCCTTCTGGGTGTCAATAATCATCTTTGGAGACTTATGCTGATGAGGACAAGGGGTCAGAAGACCAGCATTTTGGACTGCAGTGGGGTGGTCACAGCCAAGTGAAGACAAAGGCCACATACGTGGCACTGTGGTTTATGGCGATGGCATTGCAGCCCATGTAGGAAATTGTGGCCTTTGCAATAAATAATGCTGGGCCAACAGAACATCCACATAGAAAAACAGGACTCTTGACTTCTGTTTCACCCCAGACACGAAAATCGATTCCAGATGAAACCGAGCACTGAGGCGGCAGAGCTTTGGAATGCCTTTCTGAATACAGCCAGCCAGAAGCAGCACTACAAAAAGGAAATGCCCAGGGAAACCAGACCACAGAGCAACATGAACCCTTTCTTCTCCATGAATGATACTGTTGAGGAAGTGAGGGGGCCAAGCCCATGTATCGATGAGAGATCAGTGTGTGTAAACCATGGATTTTGTGTTTTTTAATCCATTTATGTATTTTACATGCATGTGTGCAAGCCTTTGTGATGAATTACTTTACTCGGTAAAGACATCAATGGAAAGAAGGGGTGAGAGTTTTAACAGACACAGGGGAAGACTGCCAATTGGAGAATAGGTCCATGGAAAGGTGCTTAACTTGGTCTTCAGAGAAACACAAACACACTGCCTTCCTCCAGAAGATTCCAGAGTGGTTCCAGAACACAGAGTCAGCCAAGGACTATCGGGAGCCGTTATCTCTCACGGTCTGATGGTGGGCCTGTAAACCGGTTACTAAGTAGAAAAACTGTGCCATGTGCTAAATCTAAACACATACAGTCTTGGGCTGAGTATAGTCACGTGCCACACAACAGCCATGGGTTCTGAAAATGCTTCACTGGGCTCCTCTACCATAGCGGCAGCCTAGAGAGGGGCATGCATGCTAGGCTGGGGGTAACCGACTGCTTACAGGGTACAGAGCAGTACCACGCGTTACAGCGATGTACAAGGTAGGAAACTGTAATGCATCCTAAGAATTTGTGGTTCTAAACATGGAAGGAACAGGTACAGGAACATTCGAGCTGATGGGTCTCCTTCAGCTCCACTGTATTCTCAGAGGCTCAAGCTGCCATGGCCACAGACCCACGGTTGAGGATTAACACCAATGCACGGCACACATGACTTATCCAAGAATGTTTGCAGATAGACAGCATCTTCTATTGAAACCACCCACTGTCCACCAGAGAGATTGGCTGACCCGAGCAGGGAGTGCAAAAAAACCTGGCAAGGACTTTATGGTTGGGATCCCCAGGAGTCTTCAAGTAGGAGGGAGACCAGATGTCTCTTTAGGATAGCTTAGTGTTAAGCAGGCACACCCTTCTGCAGCACCCCCCCCCCCACCATTCCACTTCCGCATGAAGGCACACAACCCTAAGAAAAATACTGGGGTGACTGGATTTTTACAGACTAACATAGATCACACCTTTGTTAATATAATAATAATAATAATAATAATAATAATAATAATAATAATAATAATAAATGATAATAATAATAATAATAACAATAATAATAATAATAATAATAATAATAAAAGATGTTTGCTCTTGATCTTTTCAGAAAGGGTAACATGCTGCTTACAATAAAAATGTGCCTTTGTGTGTGTGGGCAGGGGTGGGGGTAGCACTGACCCATTGTGTATCTGCTACCTCAGAGCCCTCCTGCTTGCTGAAGTGACCCTCCGAAACCCTCCATCACGAGCTTCCTCTCCCACCCCTCCTGGAGCTGCAGGAATCTGACTACTGTTGATACCTCGAGGTTTTACGGGTGTGGAGTGAGCTTTCTGGAGCATGCATCCATTCTATTTGTAAAACTTTGGGGGAACTACCATCTTGTTTTCTGTAGGGGCTGTGAGATGCTATGCCAAATATTTTGGATTAAACATTTAAGTGGAAAGAAAACTCAAGTGGTCAGGGAATGAGGGGAAATCACAGTTGTTTTGCACACCTGTCATTGTTAGCTGAGAAATCCTGTATCTGCCGCAGCTACTGGGACCATGGCTTCCCTTTACCTCATGAGTCAAGAGGCTTTCACTGTACAGAGAGTTTCTCAGGTTCTTCCTTGGCATTCCAGGCTTGGGGGTTAAAGCTGACCACTATCCCGGGTACTCTCTCCTGGCTCTCTGCTTTCCTTGCTTTTCTTGTTGCAAATGAAACAACCCTTTGAGAAGAAGCCACTTATGGAAGAAAGGACTTGGTTGTGGTTTGAGGAGTCTGTTAAGATGGAGAAGAGCAAATGGGCAGGAGCCGGCAGCGAGTCATACCGTGTCCTCTGCCATCGACACCGGGACACAGAATGATTGACGTTCATGCTGGGCTTTCTCCTCATTTAATCCAGGAACCTGGTGACCCGGAGAAAGGCACTGCCTGCACATAGGGGGAACCTTCCCAATTCAATGGATCGATTCTAGAACCCCCCTCTAACACTTTAAGACGCTTGTTTTCTAGGTGTTTGTGTGGGGGTAGAGGGAGCCCTTACTGTTAGATTAAGGTCTTTCTCATGCACATTCTCACTTTTATGGGATTGGGTCAGTTCTGGTGAGGGCAGATTGTGAGAAATCAAGCATAGTCATTATGTAACATGGAATAGTACTGAGATTCAATGAGAATCAAACAGACGTCCCTTAGCCCTCAACCAAGAGGAATTTCCTAGGCCCGCAAGTCTGACTAGAATCAGAAAATTGCAATCCTGATTTGAAGACTTGTATAATGTTTGAGCTGTTACTTGTAGCCTGACCTCTTCCTTTTACAGAGAGGGAAGCTGGCGTTCCGTTGTCTGAATCCCCCACAGAATGAAACTAGATTCCAAGTCTTTTTGGAACAGTGATGGGTCTTCAAGATCTACCCTCATACCCCACGGCAGCCATATCCGAACTGTGGTTTCCACAGCAGCCAGCGTGGACCACACCTCATCTGCTGTGGACTTGCCCTGAACTCCAACTTCCTAGGAGCCTGCTGTGTTCTCCGTCAGCCCACATGCAGTCCAGGTGAAATAAATTAGTCCGCATGGTTTTCTGTCATCTCTCCCTATAGACAACATAGGCATCCATCAGTTTTGGGAACCTCCTGTTATATATATATTTGCCAAAGGCTAATTCTAAAATCATTTTTTTCCCTAATCCAATGCGGCTGCCAGATTGCTCATTTTTTAAAAATGATGTTCTTTCCAGCTGCCTGTTTATCATTATCAGATGGCCTTTCCATAACATTCCATGTGTGCACATGACTTTCCTGTATAGGCTTCCAAGTAAGTAGGTCAAGCAGAGATGCTGCCTTAGGGTGGGACATTCGGCATCCATGTGAAATAGCCACATGCACACAGGGAAGGGCTCCTCACACCAGAGGACAGGAATGGTCATGTGACCCAACACTAATGAGGTAAGGCATCGGTGTAAAAGGCCTGGGTCTACTCCTGGAGGCCATTGTGGTACTCTACCTTATGAGGGTAACTCATCGAAGCCACCACCCAGAAGATAACTAGAATCAGGTGATGGGAGGGTCAGGAAGGGGACATGTGGTATTTATTTAAACATAGACTTTACTATTTAGAGCAATTTTAGATACAAAACAAATTGTTTTCCAACTCACAGAGCGATCCATCTGCCTCTATCTCCTGAGTGCTCAGCTTAAAGAGGCATGCCACCAAGCCTGGCTAAGGGGGATTTTAAAAGAGAATTAGCACCCCAATTCTGAGTTGCTATTCCCTTTTCATACCCGAAAGGTAAAAGCAAGAGAGATTTGTCCCAGCGTACTGATAACTGGGCAGTGAAAATTTTCTCCCTGCTTGTGCTAGCCGCTCAATGACAATATTCAGGGAGATGGTTGCTCTGCAGCTTCCTCACTCCACTAGCGCTGTGGAGAAGGTGTTGGCAAACTGTCGTCTGCTGGTCAGTTCTGCAGGAGGCCTGGAGCACGCAGAGCGGTGTTTCCTTTTTAACAGGAACTTTAACGTTGCATTTCTGTGATGCCGCTTTCACGAGGCTGAGGCAGGAGGATGGCAAGCTCAAGGCCAGCCAACGATTATACAAGAGAGATACTCTCTAAGCAAACCAAAACCAAAACACCTACATTCAGCAGATCCATACCACACCAAGTCAAACACCTGATGGACGTCGCGTGTGGTCTATCCACTCAGTTCCTTTAAAAAGAACTTCGTGGTGTCGTGTAGAGGACCAGGCTGTCTGGGTGATTCTGAGGAGTGTTATAGCAGACATGACAGTGAATGTCTGTCCTTTTATGGGACTGACTTGCTGGCTTCCTTGAGATACACAGAGGGCCAGATACCAGTCTCTTGTGTTGCCTTTGAGCACTGAGGAATGCTTTTCACAGCCTGGCTGGTTGTGTGTACCTCATACTTAACCTGGGTGGGACGCTCTTCCACAGCCTCCTGGTTTTTGCTTTCTCACTTTTATTAACTTCATAATAAATTAAGATCTTTTCATACCAGAAAATAAAAATCCCCCCCCTTTAAATAGCAACACCACAACCATGGGAATGAATGAAGGATATTTGAATTAACTGTCCACTACTGATTTTCTATTAAAACAGTACGCATTGCCAATCCTGAGACACAGCCTCTTCCCACAAGTGTGACTGAGAGGACACAAGGCTGCAGAATTGCCGAGAAGTGGGCAGTGTGTATTCTTAGTAATGATAAAGGCCCTTCCAGAATCCCATACCAGGCCCCCTCACATCCCTCCTCCCAGCCTCTTCTTTTGGCCTAACTCTCACCACAACCCATTTTGTAGGCAACAGTATGGTGTTGGTGTCTCAGTTGCGGTTAAGATTATGAATGAAACCAAGTGCCTTTCATATCTTTCTGGCTACTGTGGCTAATTAATGTTCTGGATCTACGGCTCACTGGCTCCACGATTTAAGGCAAAGCATGCGACTTCTCTACGGACCAGCCTCCGTGGCGTTAACAAAGATGATAATTAATAACCATATCATAAGGCTGTTGTGATGATGACTGAAAATAAGAAACACAAGTCTATTAAAAATAGAAAGTGTGAAATAACTAGAAATTATCATCTTTTATATCTATTCTTACAGGATTTTCCAATTTATGCTTTTTCCCCCATTGAGGTTTTGAGTCTTTTTTAGCATCTCTCCTGCCTCCCACACACTCCAGAGCACAGGCTGCGTAAGATGGATTTACAAGTTTCATTTGCCCACTGTGGCCAGACCAATGCCTGGAGTGGAGCCCAGTGAATGATACGAAGATAATAAGAAACCTTTGAGTGAATTAATAAAGCGTTTTATCATTCTATGTCAGGAGAAGGAGTCCATTTGACTGTCCATGTATGCTGAAAATATTTTCCCACTATGTCTAATGTCTTGGATTTTGTTTCTTTAATATGTTTTAATAATATTATTACTTAATAGTCAAGAGCCCTGGCTGTTCCTCCAGAGTCCTGGGTTCAATTCTCAGTGCCCACATGGAGGCTCACAATCACCTGTTAACTCCCGTTTTAGAGGATCCAGTACCATCTCATAGTTTTAAGAGCATTAATCACACATGGTGCACAGATATACATACAGGCAAGGCACACACACTATCATTGATAGTAAATTTAAAATTTTAAAAAGCATCTGCTTGGGTGATTTAAAATAGATTTTTCTTGGACTCAAATACAATATTTTTATGTTTCAGTCTTCTTCCCCTACCCCTGCTTTATTTCTCTCCTTCTCCTCGACAGAGCGAGCCAAGAGCCTGGGCATGCTAAGCAAGCACTCTACCACTGACCATTTTCTTTTATTTTGATTCTGACTTAGGGTCTCACCATGTGGACAAGGCTGGATTCGACTTTGTCGTACACCCTAGGAAGGCAGACCCTGAACTTATGATTAATCTTTCTGCTTCATCCTCTTCTTCCTCTGTAACGGAGATTATAGGTCTCTGCCACCAGGGTTGGCTTGGTGTGTTTTTGAGGACATTTGGATATCTCTTTTGTGCTAGATGGTCCATGACTTCACGCTGCAAATACTCTGACCATTTAAGTCAAGACTGGTTCATATTCTATAAGATCTGTGGCCTCCTGGACTTTGATATACATAATGCTGACAAGCTGTTTATGAGGCAGTATTTTCTATGGTGGGATGTTGCCATTGGATATGGCCATTCTGGATCCCTAGGTGTGGATAGGTAAGGCAGAACCAAATGTTTTAAGAGAAAAGGTCTTACATTCAACGTATAAATACTCCTTTTCTCACATGAATTCTAGGACTAGCTTAAAGAGGATATCTAATTAGGGATCCAGCTTAGTGGGCTTCAGGTTGACTTCTCTTATTGTAGTCCAGTAACCACGCAACCCTCCATATCAGTCACGTTTGTGTTGCTGAGATTAAAACACCACAGCAACCCAAGGAAGAAAGAGTTTATTTTGGCTTATGTTTCCAGAGAAACCTGAGTCCACAAGGAAGGATCAGGAGAGGAGGTATAGCATCAAGAATGTGAGGCTGAGGGCTCGTGGCTCCAACTGTTGGCATGAAGCAGAGAGAGCAACTGGAAATAAAGCCAGCCCTTAAACTCTAAAAGCCCAAGTCCAGTGAAGACTTCAACATGACAACCACCTAAATCCCCCAAACAGTGCCAAGGCATCAAGTGTTCAAATACATCTGTCTACCAAGGCAGGGCATTGCCATTTGAGTCACTATAATACTAAAGACAAGTGTATGCTCTTTGGTACACGGATGAGTCTTGGCATTTCACCGTCAGGAACAAATTAGATAAATGGGTGCTAGACTAGATCTAGAGCTAGAATGGCTACTGAGGCCAGCAAGACCCTGAATGATCGATGGCCCTAATGTAAAATCTAGCCCAGCAGACCATAGGTCATGCAGAGAGAAATAGCCTGTTACCCCAGTTAGCTCCAGAGGCTATGTCAGTCTGGAAGTGTAGTGTCCCAAAGATGGACAGAGGCTATGAAAAACCATCCAGCTTGTAATCACTCATGAGTGATTCCATCTTGGATACTCAGCTAACAGACAGACATATAGGTTCTGGACTAGGAGAACATCAGAACTCTCTGCCCACTGTGGACCCACCATTGAGGTTGAGCACGAATGCTCCCTATAAACCATGTGACTGTTCACGGTTCATCATTTTGACAAAGTACTCGAGAAAAATCAACATGTAAGGGGAAAGGTTGCCTTTGGCTCAAGGCTTTAGGGGTTCTAGTCTACAGTCAGACCAACCACTGGTTTAGACTTGTGGCAGAGGTTCTGGGTGACAATAGCAAAGAACACATGGGAGATCAACTGTGTTTACCTCATGGCTTGGAAACCTGTAAGGAGCAAACCTGCCACAGTCCTCTGGAAGGGGACATCTCCAATGACCTAAGGACTTCCCACAAAACTCCTCCTCCGGATGAGTGCCATGGTGCCTGTAAATAGCACTATCATATAGACTGATCCTTCCACACATGGGCCCTTGACGAATACTTTGTATGCAAATTGAAAGAGGCTCGGGTGAGTGTGGGTGTGGCTGGCTCACTGATCTAGAAGCAGGGTTAGCAAATCCCAGCCCATTGGCCAGCCCTGCCCCCACTCAGTGTAAATGAAGCGACCTGGCCCACATGACACAGGCACATGGTTGCCGTGCTGTGCACACTGTGTCTACTGCTTGGTGATACAAAAGGTAGAACTGGGTCACAAGTCACAGCCACAGAGGCCATGTGACCCTATAGTGCCCAAGTCATCAAGCCAGCCCTGAAAGAAGTTTGTCAGTCAAAGCTCTATCCTAGAGCATAGATTTCTGCGAGCACATTTTTCATCTGCTTTGTTCATGTGGCTCTTCCCAGCAACTAGGAGAGTCCCTGACATGAAGCAAGGGTCCAAACGTTGCGTATTAACCAAAGAAACGACTGAGTGACTGAAGGAGTTCAAGACTACTAAGAATGTTCTTATTTTCTTTTTACATTCTTTCTGTAACAAAACTAAACAGGACTGGTCGTAAAGACTGGAGTTGGGCCACTCGGAGCTTTAGAGAGAGCAAAGTTCACATGGCAGAACCTGGGATTGTCTGGTGGACAGAGTGGGGCTGCGCGCACACTGACTGCTTTACCTGCGGAAAAAAACGGCCTGTCTCTAGTTCGAGAAATTAAGGCTAATTTTAAATGTGCAGAATTAGCAAAGCACCCTGACAGTTTTCACTAATGAATTCTGATGGTTAATTACACTTAGATTCTTAATGCTTCCCCCTCTAGAGGCCACCATGCTGGTCTTGCTTGGAGGAGGCGAAGCCACACCTACCGAAGTCTTTCTCTAAAAAGCAGAGGGAGCACGGAGTTTGCCTTGCTCTCTTTCTGTTTCTTGTTTTCACTGATGACTGGAGCTGAAAGGACAAGAGCTTCAGTGGGTCATCTGCTTGACTTGTTCAGGTGTCTTTCAAAATGCACTTGGGTGGAGCTTGGTGTTAAGTGACAGTCCTTCTCTCTCATCCGAGTTTCGAAAATAAGGAATAAAACATCCCATCTGTAAGCATGGAGGCTCTGAGAACCGCAGGATGCATGCTGCTGAGGACCAGCTCTGCTAGAGGCATGAACCTGCAAAAGCATTTTTGATGGGCTTGCATGGGAGGACCTGTGAGTCCTCACGGACCCCTTTCCTAAAGTTTTTCTTTCTCAAGGAAGAAGAGAGATTATCCTCTGACTGACAGACATCATCCTGTGACTAGCAAATCTTCCAAACCTGGAAGTAGCCTCCTCTTGTCATATCGTTAGGGGGGTGCTCAACAGAAGGCAGCTGCAGAGACCGAACGGAAGACATTGCTTTCTCACCTGTTTCTGGGCCCTGAGAGATTGGAATACTGACTTCCTTCATGTCTGGGGAGGTCCGTCTCCTTGGTTTGCATCTTCAGCCTCTCCTTGTGTCCTCCAGTGATGGGATCATAGCATTTGTGCCCCTTACTGTAGTTTTAGTCCCAAACACCAGGCCCCTAACTCTCTTCACAAACATACTCTCAAAGCATCCACTTTCAAAGACTGTCCTTTTGGACATTCAACATATGAATTCTGGTGGACACATACATTCCGTCCACAGTACCTCCCCTTCCCTGTTACCACACTGATGTTATGACTGGCATACATGCTTTCCCAGATTGTCTGGGCTTGGACACACCCTTTCGGATTGGCACTCTCTATGGGTTCTAAAGAAAGGTTCTGGGTGTTGTAGCAATCCATCCAGTAGCCACCATCCTCATGTAACCACCAGGCTGTGGCCATTTTGCTCTATTCACACCATCAAGTGGAGTAGAAAACCGGCACTGTAGTTACCAGAAGCCAGCAAATGGCGTGGAGGGGGAGAGCATGAGAGATCACAGAAGAGATAAAACATCAGCACGGACCCTCTGACTCTCAGCATGGGTCGTCCCCAAGGTGATGAAGTCTCAGCCCATTCTGTGACATGAAACTGTGCAGCATCTGTTAGTGGCTTGCCCCAAATTGTCCACGATGGAGGAGGCCCAAAGAGGCAGTATCCCCTTCTCCTCCATGAGCTTATCTGTCTCCCTTCTCGGCATGACTTTCGATTATAGATTGCTATACATAATGTATATATATGCATCTTGGCTATTCCAAGTCTCTGCATTTTAATCCCTTATGTGGGTGAGTGTTGTACTGCTGTAAGGTTCTTACCAAAAACTGAAAAGCAGGGTACTAGGGGTCGACCCTTTGTGTGGTTACCGTAAGCAACAGTACATGCAAACCCCGTTGAATACGGCAAGGTGTTGTGGTAAATATTAAAAGCCAATAAATAACTTTTATTGGCCCCCTGAGGTCTCACTCCAAGGATGCTGCCCTACTGTGCAGCATGGACTCTGTTGCTCGGTCTCTCCACAAGGTTCCCTTTCCAGGCCGTTCACTCTGCCCACCCTGTTGTTTCTGTCCCAGGTGGATACAACCACCCTGACGTGTTTTTTTCCTCCAACCCCCGGCACAAACATGACTCCAAAGCCCGGTAGCTTATCAAGCACGTTAATATATTAAATTCTCAATCCACAAACCCTCCACACAATAAGCTTACATCCAATGAACAAAGATACAAACTGCCCTTCTATATGAGATTTTAAAAAGCCTATAGAAACCCTTAAAATATTCATATCTACCTATCTCCAATTAAGACCACCTGGATCTAGATCCTCCTTCTCTAGCTCCATCTTGATTACTCTCAGAATTACCCTTTCTCTCCTCCTCTTCCATTTTCCTGACCTCTCCCGCCTACCTCTCCACTGTCCAGTCATGTAGCACCTTAACATCAACCCACAGCAAGGGGCATAAGAAAGTCTTTGAGTGCCTAGTATATAGTAGGTGCTTAATAAATGGTTATTATATTTTTTATTACTAAGACATTGTCAAAATTTCATGTTGTAACCTTTTAAACGTAGGAATGTTATCAGCACTGTCCCCTATAAACCCTTCGCTACCTTCAGAGTGGCTAATCTAGTCTTCAGAGCTGCAGGCCAATCCTACCCATCCTCCCAGTCATTCAAGTTACTTCCTACTGCCTTTATTTTTTCTTTGTTTTCTGTTGGGAGCACAAAGGCCCTTGCACCCTTTGATCTCCAGGGAGCCCAGGCATGGTCAGCACCCAGGACTGTCCTTTCCAAAAGAAGGAAATATAACCTGTTGTTCCATAAGGCTGAAACTTGGAGGTGATTAATCACCCGCTGATCTGCTTTACCTGTTGGGCCAGGTCATATCAAGCTCCCACAACCAGAGCTGGAGGTGGCTGGTAATCTAGGTGACCCTTAGGTTACTAAATGACCCTTGGGTCACTTGTACAGCCACAAGCTCCCCCAGTCTCCCACAATCAGGACCAGAGGTGGCTACTAGTCCAAATGACCTCTATGTTATCTCCATGACCAAGACCAGGCTAGATTCCTTTTCAGTCCCTTAAGCCAGAACAGGCAGCCTATCTCTAGACACCACCTTCTTGGAAGACATGACATGCTCCCTTCTTGTTGGGCTCTCACTTGACTAACATTGCCTCTTTGCTCTCATCGGGAAAGTCTTCCAGGGAATCAAACAGCATCTTCGTTTCCTAGACTTTGCACATGGCAAATCAGAGCAGCAAATCACACGTAAGTTATTGGTGAAATAAACAGTATTTCTTACAAGATTTGCCAAAAGGAAATTAAAGACTGACAGTCTATCAGTTCGGGAGTAAGGATGGCAGGGGGTTGCCTCATGTACACACAGATCAGGATTGTAGTTTATCAACAATCTGTTGAAAATCTGATTAATTCTATTTGATAGTGAGTAGCAGAAAGTCGCTAATTAAATTTGTGGATTTTTTTAAACACTCCCAGAAGATTGCAAGACAATCAGATTTACAGAGCTTATTTTGGTAAAGATTCTGGATTGATTGTAAACACACATACATAATACACCACACACACACACACACACACATGCATATACACACACATACCAAATACATACATACCACATAGACACCCATACACACATACAAATATACCAGGAGTCTCAAGAAACTGAGGCATTAACCTGGACACCTTTAAAGAAGTTGTCTGTGGATTTCCTTTTGAAAAGTCCTATCACAGGGACTTCCATCCTGGTCACTCCAATGTCAGTGGGATGTTCCAGCCTTATCGAGCATCAAGGAACATAACCATACCCACTCCAGCCCCAATATAAGACCTTAAAGAGGGATATCACAAGGAAAGAAAACCTCTCCCTCTGAGTTTCGGGTCTCAGAGTCTGGGTGCCATTAAGATCTGGCATCAAAGTTACAGGCCAATGACATGGCCATCCTCACAAGGTATTCTAGAGAGAAGTTGCTTTCAGAAATGGACATGCATTTAGGTAACCTGAAGGTACCAGTGACCATCAAAGCTACTGCGCATATCATCTGATTCCTGTAATGTCCTCTTCTGGGGACACCCCTGCAGCTGGGTGTGGGGCTCCTGTCATGCCCAGTGCTGATGATGCTCCCCTTTTCATCTCCTTCGACTTGTCCCGTGGTACCTATTTCTAGTGATGAAACTGAAGCCAAGCTTAAAATACCCTTCTCTTCTGATGTAACCCAAACAAGCCTATGGGTCTGCCTTCTCATCTTAGTTAGGGTTTTATTCCTCACGGCACCCATGCCCTGGGCCAAGCATACACAAACCATCACAGTTCTAAATACCTCCTGATGGATCCGTACCACCCCATGGCCTTTGTCACCAGCTCATGAGAGGTAAAGTTATCTCTCTGGGATGGGTGCCAGTTTCCTATGTGATTCACCCACTTCTTACTTCTTCCCATTTTGGTAAACAAACTCATGGTCTTTCCTCTTTTGGGTGGGAAGTATGTGAAAGAGCTGGCAGGCCCCGGATGTGCCTTGAGTCTTCCCCAACCCACATCCACCTTTCTCTACTTTGCTCCCAAATCTCCGGCTTTATTGTCTTGGTATGGTCAGGCTCTCCTGCACTCTGGAAATGTGCAACTTGCTGGTCTTCTGCAGAAGACACCCTTCTTTCTTTCCGTCCTCTGGTTGACTTCCCCAACACCTTCGGATGGTTGGACTTCTTGTTACAAGTTATCATCACACAGAGTTCTATGCCATCGCTTACCACAGCTGGGATGGTACCACATCTTACTCTTTGATGCGTGTGGTGCATGCACGCACTGGTGTATCTGTGAGGGTCAGAGGTCAGGGTCAGGCAGCTCTCTGCCACTTGTCATCTGTTGGTTTTGTTTGACTAGACTGACTGGCAAGTGAACCTCTGGGACATTGCTTTCTCCAGTTCCCCAGCGCCAGGATTCTATAATGGGCTGCTATGCAAGACTGTTCACAAGCATACTGGGACCTGAACTCTGACTCCCACGATTGTACAGCAAGAGCTTTAACCACTGAGCTCTGCATACTGAGCTCTGAAATACAACATGTTTCTGTACGTCTTCCTTCTACTTAGGTGGTTCTTTCATAAGCTCTTGTACTTGTCTGGGGAGGGGGTGTCAAGAATGACTACTTCTCAGTCATAGTGAATGTATTCTTTCTCCTCTCTCTCCCCTTTATGTCCCCACATCAGGCAGGCATGCTAGCAACAGAAAGCAAAGGTACCCTTGGAGACAGAGAAAACGCTTTGTTTCAAATTGTTTAGAGGTGGTGGAACAGGGCCTCAAACTTCTCCCAATAGACAATGAAACAGGAAGCCACAGCCACTGTCTCCCGTGGGAGGGGAGTTCTGTGGTGTGTATTTCCTGAAGATCAGACCACTTGGAGGTGGAGCAGGAGAATGCCCCATGCTCATTTGGAGCTGATCTTGTCAGTTGTTTATTTAGAGATGTATTTAGGACTCAATGGCCTTGCACTTCCACAACTGCATAGGATAATTCCCAAGAGATCTGAGACAGTGCTCCATTTCCAAGCAGCGGCTGCCACATAAGGCAAGTTGGACGTTTAGTTCTGGAAAATGGTGAAAGTGAGACTAGTAACTTTTAGGTCGAATTAGCCTCAGAAGAATCTTAGGTCCTAGGTCAGACTAGCAGTTAAAGGGGGGTGTTTTGCTCCAGTCATGTCAAGGATAGGGTTCTATCAGCCAGCATGTCAGGGCTCCTTCCCTTCCAGATCACTCCCGAGTCTTCTACTGCCTGGCCCTCTGGATTGTGGCCAAGTTATCCATGGATAGACTCATCTTCTGCTTGTAAACCTGCTCTACTGTTGTGTACAGGTTTCCAGTTATGACATGCCATCCCCTGCATTATCACCACAAAAACAATGACCTCAAGTCTGAGACATACTGTGGCATAGAGTGAGCCAAGACCACAGGAACCTAGAATAGTTTTATGGGAGAGGCCATCTTCTGGTGCCTGAGGCTGCAGTCCCTGGCCTCACAGTCAGATTTCTTACACATCTACTAAGATTTGGGTATTCAGGACAATAACGGGTGCCCTGTGGCGATGGGCCCGTCTCACATTTTCCATGATCTCAGAGCCAACCTGCCCTATTCCTGTTGGGCTTTGCAGATTAAATGGTACGTGACCGGTTGAGCTCACCTTAAACCCCCATCTGTCTCTTGCTTACATTTTCAGAATGAACATGGGAACCCCATTCTGAATTCATGCTGCAGATTCCTCCATGGCATTTGTTAAGTTCACTGTCTGAGGTATGAGCATGGACCCCTGTGCACCGTCCCCCTCTTACAGGTACTTAGTGTCACTAGCTTTAGATTTAGGCTAAGTGTCCCTGACTGAGTCAAGATGACACTGCTTTGTATAATCTGTGGAGCCAGATTTTTAGCATAATGTCAGGTCCTTGTGATAGACATGCAAATTAGCCAAGCTTCAAGATTTGGAGGAAACCCAGAGAGAATACACAGTGTAGGACAAATTTTGATGCTGAAACTGTGGTTCTAGGCTCCAAGGTCGTGAATTCAGATATCACCTGCCCTCTCCAGGGAATGAGACCCCCAAGCCCCACAGGTTTCAAATCTGTAGATGTTTAGAAAACGTCCTGACAAATTCCTCAGACTAAAGAGAGGCCCTGCACCCACATGTTCACGGGCAAGGCACAGAAGAGTTGTGCTTTAAGATCTGTCACAGAGGCTGGTTACAAGCATGGCCTCTCTTGTTCCTCTCCCAGAGGACCCAGGGCTCAGTTCCTAGAACCTACACACAGTAGCTGACAAGCATCCTTAACTCAGTTCCAGGAGGTCTTCTGACCTAGGTATGTACTAGATACAGACATGGTACACATAAGTACATTCAGGAAAAACGCTCTGTCCTAGTTACTTTTCTACTGCAACTTGTACAACAAAACATGTAACTGGGCTTGCGGTTTCAGAGGGTTAGAGACCGTGATGGTGGAGCTAAGTCCTAGGCGCAGGAATAGCTGAGGGCTTGCATCTTAACCGATGAATAAGTGACAGGAAAAGCCCTCACCCACTGACACACCTCCTCTAACAAGGCCACTCTCCTAATTCTTCCCAAACAGTTCTCCCAACTGGAGAGCAAGTATTCTCGAGTTTACGGAGTCCATTCTTGGTGCGGCCACCACACCCCATACACACAAAATAAAATCTAAGAGGACAGTTAAATCTTACTCACCTGTGGTGCTTTGGTGTTGCTCGATAGCTGTGCTCAGAGCCTGCTCCTGTCAGGTGAGAGACCAGCTGTGACATACACAGCTGTAAGGGACTCACACCCTGGTCGCTCAGGAAATGTAGAACTTCAGAGTCTGTCTGTGAGAACCCAGGGATGCTGCCTGACTCCTCTCTTCCCAACTTCCCCCAGATGACTGGGATAATCGAAGGTCCCCAGATACTGATGGGGGAGTTGGTGCTTTGGGATGAGATGTAGAGAAACTGAAGTCCTACTGGCCAGCTTCCAAATCTAAGCTTGAGCAGCCTCTTCCATGAGCCTTGTATAAAATTCTTTATCTAAGGACGCCTACCCATTTGAAATATTTTTATTTCCCCTAATTATTTACTTCTGAACATATTCCCTATATCACCTGCACTCCCAACTCTTGCATCTTTTCTCCCCTTTCCCAAAGACAGGAGAAGCCACAGAAGGAGAGAAGTGGAGAGAGGTTTGGAATGTATATACAATGGTCCTTTTACTTACCAACTGTACTTGATGTGGGGGCATCCCCCAAGCCTCCCTTTTAACTTGGTTAGTCAGAAACTAATTTTTCTGATTTCCTGAGGGAACCAATATTCCATGTTAGCTTTCTTGTAGTATAAAACCTCACTAAATTTGCTCAGTAATACGGAAAAGCAAACAGCCCCAGTACTAAGAAAATGGATCTTCAGAGAAGCATTTAAGATCTGGTGGGCTGAGCAAGTCGTAACATGAACAAGGGGCACGTTTGACAAAGTTTAAGAAATAGATATTTAAACAAACATGGTATGTGAATAGTCCAAGTACTTCGCTTCTCAAAGGGCTGTCATTCATACAGGAGGCTAAAAATGGCTGTATCTTGGAATGCACATACTGCTTCATGAATACTTTGTTTTACTTCAATATACAGATATATACATATACATATCTATAAATGTATAGTTCAGCAAGTATCCAAGGTAATGGGTTCTTTTTTATATATTTATGCATGTGTGCTACTGTGTTTTGACACATCCATCCCTCCCACCACCTTTCCTAGTGCATTGGAAGATTTGAAGGGTGTGTGGCTTTCCTGAATTCAGAGATGGTATGGAAGAACAAGTGTTACATTGTTTGCTCTCATTCTTGAGTGGGGGTGGTGAGCGGCAGAGAGGTTTGGTGGTGGGGGAGGTTTGGAGAGGGAAGACTCACATGTCTTATTGTTAAGCACACCTTCAATGTTTGAATGGCCACAAGCATTGGATATTGATAAGTAAGAAAAGTGTTGCAAGAATGAAAGTAAAAGCCTCTGTATTCACAGGCCTGTCCATCTGCTGTTCTGTCCCCTTACACTAAGGATCAGGTACATGGATACCACTGTGGAGCTACAAGGAGCACTAACCTCTGGACTCCACCTAGAATGC
Organism: Micromys minutus; assembly: GCF_963924665.1. Taxonomy (NCBI): domain Eukaryota; kingdom Metazoa; phylum Chordata; class Mammalia; order Rodentia; family Muridae; genus Micromys; species Micromys minutus. Next base: position 95,700,587 of record NC_137969.1, read on the forward strand.
TTGAAAGGTTGCCTGGGGAGGGACTTGGGTGCCAGTGGTTTTCTAGGAATGGTCATATAGAGTGAGCACTGAGAACCACACACCAGAATGACACAATGCTGTGACATTTGTCAGGAAACTGTTCTTTGCAGATAGAGACATCATAGAAACCCAGACTCGGACAAATGTAGAGAGGTGACTGGAGGAGGGGTGCTCAGACTCAACCAGTATGACCATGGCCCTATACCAGAGGGCTATGCTGTATCCATAACCCTATACCCAAGGGCTACGATGTGTCCATAACCCTATACATGAGGGCTATACAACCCTATACCTAAGGGCTGTGTCATGCCCATAAACCTGTGTCTATGGGCTATGGGCTATGCTGAGAATATCTCAGATGAAGGGGCAGAAAGAGCCAGCAGACCAGGATGCTGGCTGCTGGATAGTGTCTGCTCCATAGGTCAAGGAACCTGCATTCAGGAAATCTTAAGATTATGCCTAATCTAGACCTACACAATACACTACCCTTCAACATGCCAATGTAGATGGGGAAACTTTATAAGGCTCCACCCTTTGATAAGAAGTACAAATAATCAGTGTGTGTGTGTGTGTGTGTGTGTGTGTGTGTGTATGAGAGAGACAGACAGAGAGAGAGAGAGAGAGGGAGAGAAAGAGAGAGAGAGAGAGAGAGAGAGAGAGAGAGAGAGAGAGAGAGAGAGAGAGAAGAAGGGACAGAGGGAGAGAGTATGAATCAACCTTATCTAGGGACAAGGAGGTCTGACAGGTTACTCAGTCTCAGAGCGCCAGCCCTAACCCTGTGTATGTAAGAGCAACAGTGCAACAGTAGATAGGCTCAGTGGGTTTTGTTTGTTTGTTTGTTTTTTTTCTGTGTGTGCCAGTAATATTTACAGAAGAGGCCATGAACTTGAAAGGGCCTGTACTGTCTCGTTTTGTGTCAACTTGACACAAGCTGAGGTTATCACAGAGAGAGAAGCCTCCTTTGAGGAAATGCCTCCATGACATCCAGCTGTAAGACATTTTCTCAACTAGTGATCAAGGGGGGAGGCCCAGTCCATTGTGGGTGGTGCCATCCCTGGGCTGGTGGACCTGGGTTCTATAAGAAAGCAGGCTGAGCAAACCAGGGGAAGCAAGCCAGTAAGCAAGATCCCTCCATGGCCTCTGCACCAGCTCCTACTTAGAATTACAAAAAGACATGCTGCTCTAGAAGCAAACACAAGAAAAGCTAAGAATCTCCTTGAAGCTTACAAATTCGAGGCACACATTTAAGAATCAGGAGTTTTTACACCTCTAGCTGTCATGCCACATGTTTGTGAACACAACTAAAGTCTGTGCTACTAAAAAATGACCCTGAAGCCACAGTGCTGCTGTCTGGAAAGATCTGTAAATTGTAGCATGATGCTTTGAAAAAGGAAATTAGGGGGTGGGGAGCCCTTTAAAGACAGAGTTGCAGTGACTGCAGTCCTGACAAAAGATGTCCCTTGGGGGGGGGGAAATCAATAAATGGGCTCTCAGAGGTTTAGTGACTATGAGATGGGGCTCCTCAACCATCATCTTTTGTCACCTATGTATCTCAAGGACAGAGGAGATGGGTATGATGACCTACATCTAGAGAAACAGTGCCCGGTATGCAGACCCTTCCCGTCACCACACATCTGGGGGATTTCCGATGGGAACTGAGCCCAGCAGAAGCTATTTGCTCTGTCATTCCTAGGTCACAAAACACTGCACAGAGAAACAGTGGTTTTCAGTTTGTGGTGAAGGAACAGACAAGGAAGCATGGCACAGTCAGGTTCAGGCTGGTTCTAGGGACAGGACTGGCAGGCTGAGTATGAACGAAAGATTTCCTGGGGGTGGAACGGTGGCAGTCATATGTGTGAAAAATTCGGTAAGAATGTCATTCTCTTGTCATCCAGGGGTAGCACTTGGTCCCCAGACAGGACTTGATCTTTTACATTTGTCAGTGAGCCACATCTTTGTGTTCTTGGTGATGCAGGGGACTGAGCGGAGCCTCTAGACATCAACCTGTGCCAACAAAGAAACACTTTGTCACTGACTATGTTCAACAAATATTTATGAAAGAAACAGAGTCTCCATGCATTCTTGCTTCCCTCCCTCTATTTTTCTTCTCAATTTAACTGATTGATCTTTAGGTTTTTTTTTTTTCCCCTCATTGGTGAGGAACGATTTCCATCATACACTGTGTCTTCTGCCAGCAAAGCCCAGTCCAGTGTTTATAATTTATATTGAACCTTCTCTTTCATGGTTGAAGAGCAAGTGAAAGTAATTATTATTATGTCCAGAAAACTGAACAATGGGTCAGTGGCTCATTTCTTTGACCTCTGAGATCTGACATCCCTTAACTTCTCTGTTAGGTTTCTGTTAGATCAGAGCTAACAGGGGAGCTTCCAAGATGTCTGCTACTGTTGCCTCTCCTGAATGGTCAGATGCTGGAACAGCTAGAAAGAAACCAGGGCACGGCTGGCCAAGCCATAGGTCTGGAACACAGATATATTTTGATAACATTTAAGTATGAATTGAAAAGATCTGTGTAGCTCTAAAGTATTTCATAAGAGAATCCAGGACTAAACAGAGAGACCCTGTCTCAAAAGACAAAACAACAGAGAGTTGTATAAATAAATGTGTTCTCCCCATTCTTTTTAACCAGCTAAGAAACTATGGTGGTGGGCTGGAGGAATGGCTTAGTGTTTGCACATTGTTCTTTCAGAGCACCCATGTAGGGTAACTGTAGCACCAAGGTGTCTAGCTCTCCGTGGGTGTATGTGCATGCATGTCCCCATGGGTTCATCTGCTCACACAGACACACAAATTAGAATAAGAATAAAAAGTTTGAGGCAGTCCTGGGCTACCAAGAAGGCTTTGTCTCAAAGAATACTGATTAAAAACAAACCAACAAACAAATGAACAAGTCAAACTCATGGGATCAAATAGTGTGGTCGTGCTTGAAATATTAGCCTGGATTGGGGAAACAGAAACCCCTGTGCCTATTCCACTCAGCTTCCTGTGGAGGCCAGTGGGCCACCATCAAGTAGCAATGAGTCACCCATTAACCCTTACCTTTCCTCATTCCAGATACTAGGTTCTCAGGAGGATCTAAGAAGTATTTCATTAGCTCAGCCTAGTAGAATCCTGTAGCACCATTACTATGTGCGTCCAGCCTCACAGTTTGGAAAGGTATGTGTTTCACCTGGTCTGGGCATAGGCTCCAGCCCTAAGTGGCTTTCAAAGGTGTGGTACTACTTAATACCTTAGCAGTGATGCTGTGGACTTATAAAGAGATCCAATAAGCATACCTCCTGGAGATGAGTTTGCTTCAGAAAGATTCTGATGGAAATATATCTCTCCGAGAAATCATTCCTGACAGAAGTCCAACCTGGGCATTGATCCACTCGAGAATACTTGTGAAAGGAGGGAACTGGAGAGAGATCAAGGTTCTCCTACGACCAGTTCCTAACAATGTGGGGGTTTTTAACAGGAGGGCGCGGAGGCCTAGAGACAAGTAAAGTCAGGTGTGCCTAGGCCTTAGGCTAATTCTCTCTGTGATTACTGGAGACAACAGGGGTGTGGTTCTGGTTCTCAGGGCACCTTGTCCTGAGTTGTTGCATGTCATTCCCACTCCAGCAACAGCTACAAATTCTTGGACACGACACAGAACAGATATGGCTCCTAAGACAGAGCTGAGGGTTGACTCATCAGGGGCTCTCTCGCCTTTTTCCATCTCAAGCAGCCAAGTTATTGTTTCTTCATGGGAAACATCAGACAGGCAGGCATACTTTTGAGATAAAAATCCCCCAAACACTGCAGAGCATGTACAAGGAGGTGTAGACATCATGGTGGACTGCCATCTGTAACCAGCCAACCGAAGAGCAGGTCTTCGCTGAGGCTGAGCAGAAGGCACTGCCTCAGGGGACAGGCCAAGTCCATCCAGGGCTCAATATAAGAGACCTAATGCCACATGACTTAAGATGCCGTTTTCTCATCTTGTATGTACATGACATGACACACATGAGTTCTTGCATATTTCAAAATGTGTTGTGATAATGCTGTTTCTATAGACTCCTGACCCTTCTTCAACTCTGCTTTTGCGCTCTTGTGAGTCTTAAGAAAATAAATCTTAGAAGACTCCTAAAGTTGCCATGCTGCTGGTTAGGGTTACTACTGTCGTAAAACACCAAGGCCAAAAGCAATTTGGGGAGAAAAGAGTTTATTGGGCCTAGGCTTCCACATCGCTGTTGATCACTGAAAGAAGTCAGGATAGGAACTCAAACAGGGATGTAACCTAGAGGCATGAGCTGATGCAGAGGCCATGGAGGGGTGCTACTTACTAGCTTGCTCCTTATGGCTTGCTCAACCTGCTTTCTTACAGAACCCAGAACCAGAACCACCAGGCCAAGGATGGCACAACCCACAATGGGGGAGGGAGGTTTCCCCATCAATCACTAATTAAGAAAATGCCCCACTGGCTTCCTACAGCTTGATCTTATTGAGCCATCTTTTCAATTGATGTCCTTCCTCTATGATGACTCACAACATGTCAAGTTGACATAAACTAGCCAGGTCAGCTGACCCCTTGTCAACTTGATACACAAATACAGCACTGTTAAGCAATAACCTTTTCTTTTCTGATATCACCCAGATTATATACATTAATAAAAATAAATAATTAGCCAATACACTTGACCTAATAATGCCGCACAGATATGCAACCCATGGTCCTCATTTTAGAGGGACCGAGAGTGGAATGAGTGTATTATCACAGCTTCATCCAGAACACCCACGGTCTTGCTAAGGCAGGAATACCATAGCCTTTAGGTGGACTATTCAAACAAATTCCCAGAATACCCTGCCATCCTGGCTTTGCCTAGCTCTTTCTCTGAATGAACCTCCTACATCCCTGGCCCAGCACATGTCTGACCTCCCATGCACATGACCTACCATTGTGTCAGAACACTTCTGATAGTTCTAGTCACACCTGTATGTTCAGGTTCCTGTAGATAACTCAAGTATAGAAACTCGATCAAGTGCAATAGAAAGAGCATTGGGAATTCAGGGCTCCAAGCTCAGATTAGATGCATCTTTCATACCCAACTGTGAACTTTTAGGCAAATTATTTAACTCTTCTGGGCCCTGGGAGGCTTAAAACACACCACACACACACACACACACACACACACACACACATACATACACACACACACACACACACACTGAAAACTCTAGTCTATATGTACATTCTTTTAAAATGACAGCTTTGTGCTATCATTCATATTAGACAATACAGCTTCTTAATATTTTTATAAGAAATAACATTAAAAATACTAATCCTCTAGTGATTTAACGTTCATGTTGTTTTCTATTGCTTCCTTAGTATGAAATAAATATCATTGTACACATATATACTACAGTTGGCCCAGAAACATCCCTGAAAGGCCTACATGTTAGAAGTGCGATCTCTAGCCATCTGCGAGGTAAGGCAGTTTAATAGGAGGTTTCAGCACCCTAGGGATGTGTCCCAGAAGGGAATTTTGAGACATCAGTCTGTCTTTTTCTTTCTTTCAGTTTCTAACCAAGAAGGCTATGCTCTTGTCACCATCATGTCTTCACTCACCTTAGGTTCCAAAGCAATGTACCAAGTGATCATGGACTAAAACCGTGCACCAAAACCCTTTTTCTTTATAAGTTGACTTCCCTCAGCTATTTATAAAACAGTAGCAAGGAGTTGGCTAACAAAGTAACTTGACATATCAAGAACATGGTTACAAATGTGTACATATAAATGGAACTTATGAGTCTCAGAGTACACATGTGCTCAGCTTCTTCACAAAATTCCTACCCCAATTGTTCTCCAATGTGTTTATGTCCGCTTGCATTTCTACCAGAAAGGTATGGAATACATAAAAAGCAGAAACGTTGGTAAGGCTTTTTCTGAGTACAAACATGTAAGAAAGTAGGCTTTGTTTATAGGGTAGCCTTGATGGGAAGTGAGAAATGATTAATTTGATTAGTTTCTTCCACAAATACATTTGGGCCCATACTATATGGTGAGCACTATGGAGAGCACCAGGGATCAAAAAGCATGCTGCTCTCACTCAATAAGGAAAGCATCCGAGCCTTTATAAATGCATTCTTTATTCAGGGAATTCACCCACCTTTGTTCTCACTGAATTATTGCAATAATTTGAACTAGGCTACAATCCCATTTTACAGATGAGGAGATGAAGGTTCAGAAAGAACACACTGATGAGGGTCAGATGGAATCATGCCCCTGTCTTTTCCCCTGTATAGATAGATCCTCTCCTGACTCAGATCACCTCTGCACAAGCAGGGGCTGCTTTGTGTTGGAAGCACATTGGAATCTAGGGTTACTGAAAAATGTGCAGCCATGTGGCTGACTTTCAGATGAAAGACTGAGATTCTCCAAAGAGGAAATTGTTCTTCATTGTTTTCCTATCAGGAAATATGTGGAAACCCTATAAAGGGAGTTCTTATGACTTTTCCCTACTTTATCTCTGGAGTGCTCAGGTGAATTGTGTTTGATTATGGATTGCAAGCGGACATTTGGTTTACAGTCTCCAAGAGACAATACATATTTCTACCCTGGAGAAATATAACCATGCAGGTGTTGCCTAATACTGGTTTCTGAAGAATTGGAATCTTGAGGGGTTTCCCCATCACAACATCTTGAAAGTATTTTCTCCCTGTCAGCTCCATGTTCTAATCCCAAAAGGAAGATTTTTGGTACTTGGAATATGCAACATACTTCCCCCGCCCCAACAAGGTATACAATTAATTTCGTATGTTCTTAAATAAAATGTCTGAGCAGAAAGTATCTCTGGGATTCCACAGAACTTCCAGGAACCCAATGAACCTGAAAATATTTTCATTTGCAAAAGCAATCATTGCATACCCCTGCTTGCAAGAGAATGAATAGCTGAAAGTTCTTTCCATTGTTTGTCCCAAATGAGTGTGAGGGAAGTCATCAAGCCATCTGGTCAACCTTCTTTAGTCATTTACTATACTGATGTGTAAACTATAATAAAGAGAGAGCAACAGAAATTGGGATCCTGGAATAAGTTTAAGTGTTAAAAGTTGTAAGTTATTTTTTTTAAAGTTTAAACTTAAAAAAAAATTAAGTAGGGAACGAAAATACAGCCTCTTTATTTTTGCCCACTCCATGATCCACCTGTGTTCTGCACTCTGCAGTGTTGCAAGAATTTGTTTGGTGACAGGTTCTTCTCAAACTTGGACATGCCAGGGAGAAGAGACAAAGATGAAGATACATTCTTGGATTTGCCTTTATCAGAAAGCAGGTCTCTACCTCTCAGAGGCCAAGTAACTTCCTCAGAGCTTAATGTTGGACAAGAAGCTGGAATTCAAGATACAGGACTACACAGTGCTGAGTCTGTCTACTATCTCCTTATTATGGGAACTTAAACTGATCCTTGAAGTTAACCCTGATTTCTGTAGTCTTATTTCTTTTTAATAGTAGTCAATTTCCCCAGGTGCCCAGATATTTTTAATGCCAAATAGGAACTGAACATCTTCCTTAGACCTTATTCTGTTTAATGAAAGAAGACAGAAATTAATTAATGACTATGATAGAAAAACTTATATGTCATTCAAGGGCCTCTTTCTGAAAGAATCCCCTCTACCTTCAGAGAATGGGGTGGGAAGATCTCAGCAGCATGTTTGAGCTGTCTTTCTATGATTCACTCAGACATTCATTTCTTTGGCTGGCACACTTGGATGATCATATATGGATATCATATTGGTAGTGGCATATAAAAGTTGTAGCCATGTAGGATTTTAGCTATATCAAAGCCCTGTGGGGTATAGTGAACATATTGGGCTACTGTGCTCTCTCCCTATTGTCTATATTACTTTTGTACTTTCTCTGTCCCAGATGTTTGCCTATGACATGCCTCCAAAGTGTCCTTCATGCTAATGCTAATCTCTGTAACCGGTGCTACCAAGAGTGACCTGGAAAACAAAGTGTTATACCATATAGCCCCACTGTCAACCTGAGATAGCTTGGATCCCTGAGAAGAGAGTTGGCCTGTGGTCTGTCTGTGGGATAATATCTTTAAAGTTAATTTATGTAGGAGGGCTTAGACCACTTTAGGCAACACCATTACCTGGGCAGGTAGTCTTTGAGTAGAAAAGAAAACTAGCTAAGCATGACCCTTTGAGCCACACACAAGCATCATTCTCTAATTGTTTATTCCTTGAGTTCTTGTCCTGACTTCCTTCAGTGATGAAATGTGACCTGGTAGAATAAATCAAATAAGTCTTTTCCTCCCCTGTGTTACTTTGACTAAGATGAAATTAGAAAAGGTGCTGAGAAGGAGCTTGATCTGGGGCTCTCTCGATTTCTCTTTCTGTGTCTCTGTCTCTGTCTCTTTCTTTATCTCTCCCAATGATAATAAACAATGATAATAAAGGCCATAGCTAGTGATAGTAGGTGTTTCTGTAATTCTTGCTACAAGGCAACTAAAAAAATTGTTTAAAATGTCACATGTATGGAACTAGAAAATATCATCCTGAATGAGGAAACCCAATCACAAAAGTACACCCAAGGTATGTACTCACTGATAAGTGGATATTAGCCCAAAAGCTGGGATTAACCAAGATATAATTCACAGATCACTTGAAGCTCAAGAAGAAGGATGACCAAAGTATAGATGTTTCTTCAGTCCTTCTCAGAAGGGGGAACAAAAATATTCACAGGAGGAAATATGGAGACAAAGTTTGAAACAGAGACTGAAGCAAAGGCCATCCAGAGACTGCCCCACCCAAAGATCCAGCCCATATATAGTCAACAAACCCAGACAATATTGCTGATACCAAGAAGTGCATGCCAACAGGAGCCTGATATAGTTATCTCCTGAGAGGTTCTGCCAGATCATGACAAATACAGAGGCCAATTGTATTTGAATACCATTGAACTGAGAATGGGGTCCCCAATGGAGGAATAAGAGAAAGGATTGAACCACTATCCAAAGAGTAGAAATGGATGGACCAATAACTCTAGCTGCATATGTAGCAGAGGATGACTTTGTTGGACATCAATGGGAAGAGAAGCCCTTGGTCCTGTGTAGGGGAATGTCAGGGCAGGTAGGTGGGAGGGGGTGAGAGGGTGGAGGGGCACCCTCATAGAAGCAGGGGGGGAGGAGATGGGGGTTTATGGAGGGGAAAGTGGAAAAAGGGATAACATTTGAAATGTAAACAAAATATATCCAATAAAAAGAGAAACAAAAGTCACATGTGGTGAATTGGAGCAGTATTATCTGGTAATGTTTATAAGAATTCTTATAAACATGATAAAAGCATCGACTGTAAGATAATGCATCTGGTTGGCTACTGCTAAGCTAAGGCTCTGGGGAAAGATAAGAAGCCAAGAAAGATCATCAACTTCTAATTGAATGCTTAGCACTTTCTTACTGCTTTACAAAGAGATCCTTTATCCTGGTGTAGGCAAAGGGGCAGGAAGATGAGAAGTACATCCAGATCTTATTCTGCAGAGTAGCCAAGCTCCAAACTACAAACTCCCACACTGGGGACCAGAGAGTTGGCGTTTGTGGTATATTTCCTTTCAAAGCCGATAGCAGAGAATATGATAAGAGGATGAGGCTTCAGATACCAGTTGGATGATGCAAGGTGGGCACAAAGGGAACAGGTCCTTGCCTGAAGTGAGCTAAAGACACAGATAGCAACACACACCATGCTCATGGGAGAAGACAAATGGGCAAGCCACAGACCACACTCAAATGACATGATTAAAGTAGCAAAGATGAACACCAAGGAGCGATACCCCACAGCAGGTAATGATCTACTGGTTTTTTTGAAGCAAATCACCATAGATCAAGCCTACACTCAAGAGAAGAGATTACACAGAATGGAAATCTGAGTCCGCCTGGGATCCATGAACCTTTTGAAGGACATTTCATAAAAAACAATTCAGATGATTTAATTTTATGCACCTACTTCTCAATAACATTAGAAGATGAGAGTTACAGTGGCGTGAACCAGACAACATCAATACAAAGAATGTAGAAATAATTTCAAGGAGGATGAAAAACAAATAATGCAAGAACTACAGAGGGAGGGAACAGTTGATACCTCTGAGTGATGAGACAAAATATCCACAGAAGAAATAAATGTGGAAGAGAACCTCTCTGTACTGGCTGCTTTTGTGTCAACTTGACAGGAGCTGGAGTTATCACAGAAAAAGGAGCCTCCCTTGAGTCAATGCCTCCATGAGATCCAGCTGTAAGGCATTTTCTGAACTGGTGATCAAGCGGGAAGAACCCAGCCCATTGTGAGTGGTGCCATCCCTGGGTTCTATAAGAAAGCAGCCTAAGCAAGCCAGGGCAACAAGCCAAAAAGCACCATCCCTCCATAGCCTCTGCATCAGCTCCTGCTTCCTGACCTGCTTGGGTTCTAGTTCTGACTCCCTTTGGTAATGAACAGTGATATGGAAGTGTAAGCTGAATAAACCTTTTCCTTCCCAACTTGCTTCTTGGTCATGATGTTTGTGCAAGAATAGAAACTGACTGAGACACCCTTTTAAGACCAAATGGAGAGTGGGGCTGAACTTTGCAGTTAGGCAGAAAATTGGACTGAAGTGGAGTATTGGAGACTCTGCTGAGCCAAAGATGAAACATCACCAAAGCCTCTCTCAAGCAGGATAGACACTCCAAGATGTTGCAGTATATTTGATCACACTGTGAGATCCAAGACTGTGTTATTTACTGAAAAACACTACATCAAGCTTGTTCTCTCTTGGGAACCTGTCTATCACTGTTCTTGCAAAACTGCCTCCTCTTCTCCTTTCTGCCCTTCTCCCTTAAATAGCTTCTCTTTCCTCTTTCTTCTCATAAGAGTTGGGCATTTCCAATTCTGTCAAATCTTTCCCTGATTCGTCACTTTGTCTGCCACTCAAATTAGATTACTTACAACATGGGTGTTTTCTTCTACAATCTAACTTTACCTTAATTGTTTGGGATTAAAGATGTGTACTAAGTGCATACTTTCCAAGGAGACTCTTGGATGGTGGGGCCAAATGCAAAAAGACCCTTGGATGGTGGGTGCAAGAGACGAAAGCAGAAGTTCAGACCTGGGTGCTAGAATGGAACTATCATATGCTATTCATGAACATAAGAAGTGTCATGACAAGGCATGCATGAGAACAATGTCCCCACTTACTAAACTAATGTTCTTTGATTGTGACTATTCTGTGAGCTAGAAATTGAACCCAGGACCTTGTACAGTCCAGGTAAGTGCTATAACCTGTCACTTAATGTGCTAATTAACATATATCAATAAAATAATGCAGTTGGTATCATTTCATATAGTATTATAAATGATACCCAGTTGCTATGCTACCTTGGTTGACCATGAGGTATTATATAACTCTCTTGTTTACAAGACATAAAACTCGGCAGCTTTGTCCTCTGTGTTATAATGGAACGAGTTATCAACTGCTCTTGGCGATGTAAAATCATAAACAATTTCAATCTGAAGCATATTTCTGCAGATGCAGCTGTTAATGGAACCCTTAAGAGTAGTACACCGTAGGCTGCGACAACATCAAGATCAATTTCTGACAAATTATTTTGAAATACGAATTTCTGTATGTCTAGAGTAGGTTTTCAAAAAAAAAAGATTTAACTATTTTCATGAAGTATTTTTGTTTGTCTTCATTTAATTTTAAGTATAAATTTACAAATGGCATTTTAATGCCTCCTCTGACACTTGCTGCAATTTGGTGCATTCATACAAGAAACTAAAGTGACTTCCTAGCTTGTTTATAATTCAACATGACTGCTATGTATTTTATTGCTTCATTTTCAATGACAAGAAGATATTCATTTAAAGGCTTCTTGTTAATAATTGGTTTATTGGAAAGTTCATATAAAATACTACTTTTTCTTCTGAATGTAACGATATCATGTGATAAGTTTGTGTGTGTGTGTGTGTGTGTGTGTGTGTGTGTGTGTGTGTGTGTGTATTCCCAATCTTTTAGAATACTAAAATTAGGGATTATAAATTCTTACAGACTTTGAATAACTGCACAATATGCTTTCCAGGCCCAATGTGCTTGCTTTTGTTCACCGAAGAAGCCTATCTTTCAGGCATAGGACATTCCTCACCTAACTCTCAGGCCATAGTTAACATTTGTGCTGAATATAATAAGATAGATTCCAGTGACAGTCCTTAAATTTGCCTATTACCCAACAAGACTTCTGTGGGGATTCCCATGATGCTTCTGTTTTGGCTCAGGCACATTCTGTCAGTAGGGATCGGGCTCCCTGCCTGCATCACCTGTGTTTGTGCCTACTTGACATCCAGGTGAACTGCTTAGCCCTCATGCTACCCACTGCCCACTGTGTTTGAGGACTGAGACTTATCTTGTCATCTCCCCTGTCCTCAGGCATCTTCCATCAACTCACTGGACATAAAAACACCAAGGCAGAGAGACAGGATTATAAACTGGTACAGATTTCAGAAACATATCAACAAAGCCTTAAGTCCTGCATCGACCCTTCTGCACTGGAGTGTCATGAGGCCCATGGGAAAAGGAGCTTTGGTGGTCCTGTGTTGCTTGCTTTCACATTGTCTGATATAGGCTAGGCAGAAACACCAGGAACAAAACGGGACATGAGAGGCATTTCTTTTTCAGCAGCTCTCCCCTGACAAAGCTGAACAGAATGTTATCTGACTTGGGAAATGGGTTTATATGGTCCAACTGTCATGGTATGCATAAGATAAAAAGTTGATTTAGAAGAATTAAGTGCCACCCTAACTCACTTTGGATGACAGTGGAGTCTACAAGACTGAAGACCTAGAGAGCTGTTCACAAGAACTTTGGATTGGTTCATGCAGTTGCTCCCTGTGAGGAAGTAACTACACGTATGCACCAGATCTTTACAGTCAGGTAAGGTAAACAGTGGGTGGCCACATTTCTTCCTGGTTTAGTGAGAAGTTTCAGGAAAGTCAGAGAATGGAGGAGAAGAGTAGGAGATGTTCCAAGTGGAACAGATTGGAGTTGGAGACATCAGCCTTAACTCATAGTTGGCTTAATATAGAAACAGATGGATATATACAACGATATTTATAAGTGTGTGTGTGTGCATGTGTGTCCTTGATCTGTCAAGTAAGAGGATATAAACCACCGATGTATGCATGCTTTACCTTGAAATTGTTTCTAATACTGTCCTCCAATAAATGAAATCCGGGCTTCCTAGAGAAATGGATAGTCTTAGAATTAAGATAGGAAGTGGGAAAGATATCCTGGATCATTTGTGGAGACTGGAACACGGAATGTTCTCAAACAAATGAACAAAGCATCACGCCCTGGAGAGAGCCATGATGTCAGGTATAAACCAGGATAGGTATGACAGACAGACAGACAGACAGACAAAGATGTTCCTGCCCCCCCCCACGCCCCACTGGAAAAACATCTAGGTACTCTCTTCCCTTTGCTCATACCTAGTTAGAACCTCAAATCAAACCCCACCACAGGATAAGTTGTGAGAAAGAACACTGTGGAGCCATGATGTCGAGATCTGTAGCTTTACCACATTAACTTTCTCTAGCAAATCCACCCATGATCTTGGCCTCTTAATCACACAGTAGCTCATGTTCCACTCTGATGTAAACACTTCATTCTGGGTTGTCGAATTGTTTTCCTTTAATTAAATGAAGCGGGGAGGGTGTCGTTATTTCCAACTCTGCACACATTACTGCCCAGTAGAAACTGAATAATGTATTGTAAGTAGTACTTATTCTATTTATTAGGCAGTCCATTGATGCGTGTTGGTCTTGTTCTATTTTAGAGGCACTGCCATGGTAACTGGTCTCCCAACAAAGGCCTGTGTCAGAGCAGAACTTGAACATACAGAACTTCAGATAACTGACAAATTAAAGAGCTAACCTCAGACACAATTTAAAAGGCCATGCTTTACATTGGTTTAAATTTCTCCGTGAAGTTGCAAAGCCCTGAGAGGTAGTTCCTGGGATCGGCTGGGCATGGTTGGTCATCATCAAAGCTGTAAAAAAGAGAGTCCCTCCATGACCTCCCAGCTCCTGGTCCACATTTGTGGCTCTGCCTCTTACACCATTTTGGCCTATGGGTCAAGATCACAGCTCTAGTCAGGCAGAACGAGTCAGTTTTCAGCTTTCAGAGTGGCAGAGTGACTCTGGATGACTGGCCGAAAGTTCACAGACATGAGACCTCATCTCAACTCCACCCCTCACCTAGCTGAGCAGCGTCTCTGGACTGGGATTCTTTCTCCCAGTGGAGAACTTGACCTTGAACCATAAGCTTGGTCCCCTTGAAGCTGTTGCCACATGGAAACCAAAGAATGGTCCAAGTGACCATCTCCTCTGTGGAACTAACAGACCCCAGCGAGTGATCACTACAAAGAAAGCTCCTGAGATATGCTGACATTGTGTATTTCATGGCTGTAAGAATTCAGAGACCTGTAAGGAGCCAACAAGAGTAAAACTATCTCTCATAGAATTTCCTTTATGGATAGTAAGTATTAGCCACAAAGGTGACCAGGGTCCCCTCTGCCACCTTCAACTCTCCTCTCCTCCCACCTGGCTTAGCTTCATCCCTAAGCCATGCCCAGGGATCAAAGGAGCTCAAATATGGTAGATGGCTATGAGCATCACCATATTTCCTACATTTCAGGGATGGGTAAATTCTGTTCTCACTTCCCAGCCCAGTTGTCCTAAGTCTTCCTCCATCTGAAAAGCAAGATGGCTGTCAGCTCTCTGAAGGTTATTCCTGGGACTGACTAGTAAGGAACTGTGTATGTTCCATGTGAGAAGCCATGGGCCCAGAGAGAAGGCTTATGGGAAAGGTTGACAGGATGGTATCTCTACCCAAGGAAGAGGAACCAGGAAACAGAAGGGTGAGAGGGGGGGCAGAGAGAGAGAGAGAGAGAGAGAGAGAGAGAGAGAGAGAGAGAGGCAGAGAGAGAGGGAAGGAGGGAGGGAGGAAGGGGGAGGGAGGGGGAGGGAGGGAGAGAGGGTGGGCAAACGAGCAAGCACATGAAGGGTTTTCCTGGTTATCACTTAAGTGGCTCGTTCAGTGGGAGTGGAGTCTGGAGATTATCAAGAAACCCCAGCTCCTGCCCTTGGTCACACTTGCTCACCCCACATTTTACGGGGTGGCTATAGACTCCAAACAGTCTTAGTGCTTCTGAGTTTCTACTCAGGGTCCAGCAACAGAGCGCATAAGCCACCTCCTCACCCTCAGAGTCCCCACAGCATTTCAATCCTTCACATCCAGTTCACTTGCTCCCTTTCACCTCTGCTGTGGCTTTCGGATTTCAGCAGATAGAGCCCTCCTTCATTCCGTCATCTCTTTGATCTTCTCGAGTTGATAATGACAATCGAACATCTTTGCTTAAATCTACTTCTACACCCATCCGCCAGAAATCTGTTTTTGCCACCCACAAACTGTAAAAACCCTTGTCTCCCCACTCCACTGTCTTCTGTTTTGGGATCCCGAATATTTCTAGTTAGTCAGCCATTATGCCAACTCTCATAGTTCTCCCTGGTTTAATCAGCCCTTACTGGAGGCTGTCAGATATGTCTCCTTGCTGATGACACATCTCCTGGAGCATGGGGTGGCCTGAAGGAGCTGCATGCACCAGGAGACTGTTTGGGACAAAAGGCAGCCAAAGTCCACTTGTCACATACCCCACCCTAGAGGGTAGAGTTCAGGAATTGGAAAATGATGAAGAATAGAAGAAAAGGATGGTTGAAGGTTCACATCTGGGGTGTGGATGCATTTTGTCAAGAGAGAACGGAGGGGGAGTGGGATGTGGTCTGATGGTTCCTAAAACAAGACTGGAGGGAGATCAGGAAGGGGTTTTGTATTTTTAGGGGTGACAGAACACTTCCGGCCTTCAGAGTCTTGATATGTTAATTATAGGACCCGTGGATGTCAGCAGAAATCTTTTAAAAGAATAACTTGAGTGCCTAAAATCCCCAAAGAGTACAGAGACCGTTTTTAGAAATGGCAGTCAAAGACAACAAAAGTGAAATGCGCAAATGCCTTCTATGCACAGTGGTGCTGGGCAACCAGCTCCCGGTGCCCCCCCACGCTGTTGCTAGGAAACCAAAGGGCTACACTTCCATCATCTCCATACTTGCTAGGAGATTGAGTAATTGGTATCTGGATGTGAGTGTACTGTTCCAAAAATATCTCTTTGAAAAAACATGAGAGGGGTACAGAGCCAGTAGGTAGGATGACAAGGGTGGCATAGGCTGTGTCCCTGAAAGGGCAGAGGGTTCTGATGGTCACAACTGAAGGCTAAGGAGGGGTAGGGATAGAAGTGGGAAGTTGTTTACAGCTTTCCCAGATTCAGTGTCAGCCTCTGCCTTGTGATTTAGAGCCCATTTCCTGAGTGCAGACTAGAAATCAATCAGTGGGTACAACTAATATTCTGGGGAGAGGAGCAACGGCTTTTGTGATTTTTTTTTTTTTTTTTTTTTTTTTTTTTGCCCTTACGATTAAAAGACAGTAAAGCTAAGAGCCACTTTCAGTTTTATTCTGTAAGTCTTTAAGGTATAGATCCATACTGGTCCTAGTGGTTAATTACAGATGTGAACTTTTTTTTTGTATTTGTGTAGGAGAAAAAATAGCCTATAAGATAATATATTCATATGGACACACACAAACACAGTAAAACGAGTCTCTTCATCTGATGGGACATATGCTGTAAGGGCCACCACAGCTGTGAGGTGTTTGGAGTGAGAAAATCTGAACTAACCAGACCCAGCTGGCTTCCAGCAGCTACTTACCTCCTTGTGACCTGGGCACATGGTGAGTCCTCAGTATCCTTATGTGAGACGGGACAATGTTTGGCTAGAACTACAACTCATTCTCCAAATGTTTTTATTTTGGGTTTGATATCTGGTCTAACACCCCTCCCTTGAGAGTAAGGGGCAATGTTCAATTTTCTCTTTTCACTAATAAGAACAAATCCAATTGGTGGCTACATTTTACCTGTTTCCAACTAACCATCCCAGTAATGACTGCCAGGAGTTTTGATAAATAATAGGTTGAGGAGCAGAGAAAGTAACTTTGAGGTTGTATGATTTTTCTTGCTTTTCACACTTCTCTTATGATATGTAAGATGTCCAGAAATCCAACTTGAATAATATCTCTCTTTCATCACAGATGAAGGGAAGCCAGGGAAGTGTTTGGGACTTGTGAGCTGGGTTCCCCAGTGTCACACTTAAAAACTGCTAATCTAATGACTTCCCTACTGGCCACATGCTTTTGTGTCCTGGAAATCCATTAAGAATTGGGAAACTTACAGTCTGGTTTCAGGTCTTCACTTTGGGGTAATGACCTTATACGCCAAATGGGAAAAGGCAGCCCGGAGTCCTCATGAGACTGTCAGAAGGGAAATGCCTTAGTCCATGGAAATGTTCTTCATGGAAAGTGCACAGAACGTACTGCATCTTTTCACTGTGTGCCTGAGAAAGTTATTCATTTATTCAGCAAGTATTTTTTTTTTGAGACACTGCTGCTGCCAGCCTCTCATTAGGTATTCATTCCCCTGATTAGGTATTCATTCTCCTCATTAGGTATGCAGTCACATGGTCCAGTCACATGGTCATTGTCCCTCGTCATTTATCCTGTGTGCACAGTTCCAGGGAACAATGAGGCTTATTCCCGACAGCACCACAGGCATGATACCTCCCTCTGCTAAATTCTCCTCGTTCTCTGAGGCTAAACCTTTACCCACTGTGAAGAATTCTTTCAAACCATTCCCACGAGTGTCTGTCTTATTTTGTTCTTGAACACTCCCAGTGACACAATCCTCAGACACTTTATTTCCTGTGATAATAAATGCCAGTGTCTAACCATCGTGCAAGCAGATGTTCCTCGGGAAAAACAAATAAAATTAAAGCTATCTTTGGGTTAGCAAATTCCCCACCTCCACCCTTGGCTGAGCAGGCAAATAAGCGAGCGAGCTTTTCACCTTCTCCCATTATTCCCCTTGGAGATGGTGAGGCCAAGCATCCTGCAGAACACCCAGGCTTCCTTATTTTACTTATTTTTCATATGAAAAAGAACATTTCAGATGAGTCTGGTCATTGATGCATGTGCATGTGTCTGTGTGTGTGAAATGGCTGTACTAAACTGTTGTGCTGACACACTGAAATGAAAGGGGAGACAAACCTAACTATTAACCTTTCTGATCCCTTAAAAAGTTACTTTACTTTGTTCCTAAAACACGAGACAAAGCCTGCAGAGCAGGAGAGGAAAATGAGCTCTGTGACTGAGGAAGAACCTGGGAGCTGAGGGTTGGGAGTTGACTTCTCTCTCTGAGCCACAGGACTTCGCTTTTTTATGTCCCTTTCTTCTGGGGATTTGGCAAGCATTCTGGGGGTTTTCAGTAGAGGGTTGGATAAAGAGGGAAGAGCACAAGGGAGCCATAAAGAAGTGCCAAGTAATGATGAATGAGTTCTTCTGTGTACCCCCAGGGGGTCTGAGACCATGGGCAATGGTTAGAGGGGGCAGCTGTTGCTTCAGCACCAGGAAGTCCCGGGCTAAAGACACTACAAACTGCAAGTGGACAGGAGATGGAGGGCAGATTTTCTCAAATAAGTTTTCTCTAGTTAGAGCTTGACACATACAAACACACACACACACACACACACACACACACACACACACACACACACACATCACACACACTGCAAAAATGTCTATAGGATTGCCCTCTCCCACACAGCAATCCTACAAACGATCGATGCTGTTACAGATCCCAAAGATTCCTTCTGGTCCACATTTGTCTTCTACCATGTGGTCAACCCAGAGTCAGAAAAAAAGGCTGCTATTTGTCTCATAAAACAGGTCCTCAAACTAAGGGTACATTAATTAACTTTACCAAATAAGTTTTAAAGTCCCTTGTAGGAAAGCCCCTCTCCAAGACATCATCTCAAAGATTTCTGTCTTAGTCAGGGTTTCTATTCCTGCACAAAACATGACCAAGAAGCAAGTTGGGGAGGAAAGGGTTTATTCAGCTTACACTTCCACATTGCTGTTCACCACCAAAGGAAGTCAGGACTGGAACTCACACAGGGCAGGAACTTAGAGGCAGGAGCTGATGCAGAGGCCATGGAGGATTGCTGCTTACTGACTTGCTTCCCCTGGCTTGCTCAGCTTGCTTTCTTATAAAACCAAGACTATCAGCCCAGGGATGGCACCATCCATAATGAGTTGGGTCCTCCCATCTTGATCACTAGTTGAGAAAATGCCTTACAGCTGGATCTCATGGAGGCATTTCCTCGAGGGAGGCTCCTTTTGCTGTGTGAACTCCAACTTGTGTCAAGTTGACACATAAAGCCAGCCGGTACAACACCATAGAACTATTTGCATTTAGGTAATAATTTTGTCATTACCAATTGTTATGGGGGTACCCTAAAAATGTTTAACATTTTATATCTGGGGACAATAATTTTTTTTTAAAAAAAAAGGGGGGAACAGTGATAGTATCTCAATTTACAAATAAAACTTGCTATTGTCATTCACGAACTTTTGTCTGGGTTCGCCGGGGTCTCCAAACTGAGCAGAAACGAAGCTAACTCTGTGGACATGCAAGTTTTGAAGTCGTTGATGTTGTTGCTTTATGGTTTTAAAGTGTGGATTTTAGCACAACTGAATCTGAACTGGAAACCAGTGTCTATGACATAGCTGTGAAGTGGGGACTCTAAGACCCAACAAGATCGACTCTCCTAGGTCTGCACACTGGGTACATGAAAACGTCACCACCCTCCTATAACCCTTCCTTATTTTGCTAGGCTTATACTTCAAGCTCCTTAGCAATCAACCACCTGTCCACTAGTATGAAAATGTTAAGCAGGATTTATAAGTCAGGAGACATTCTTAAAGTCACTGAAAGTTGTGTTCCCTGCTGTCCAGGGCTCTGTGGGACTGCATGTAGTCCCCCAGCAGGACTAAAGAGAAACCCTGACTAGAGGTAGTGTCAGGTCCCCATCTGCCTGTCTGCATCTTCACTGGGGATCCACACCCAGTGCAGCAGCTGGCTGCTGAGATGGCTGGGATTATGCGATTGAGCTTTACTGTTCCCTAGTACAGAGTTTCTTAACCCCAGCTGAAAATTAACAACACCAGAAAATACTGAAAGAAAATCATGTGTCTGTGGGTCAGCCGTAGGTTCTTGGAAACCAATTCTTTGACTCTAATGCTTCGCCTTCAGTACCCTTCGAGATTCTGCAGTGATTCTGTCCCATACGGAAAGCAAAGATGAACTTTTCTAATATGACTCTTGCCAGAAAAAGAGACCTCATGGAACGCAACAATGACCCGCCTGCCAAGACAACCTCAGTGCTACAACAGTGGCACCCCAGTATCCAACAGCTGGTAACCAACGCCATCTAGTTGGATTTAAGTCCTGTGCAATAGAATTCATGCCTGATTCTGTAAATGTCGCTAATCACCTGTGCCTGGTGAGTTCATGAATCCTAGAGGACAAACGTATTGCCACTTTCTTGAAGCAGCATACTGTCTAACTCGGTTCTAAGGAGTTCTCACTCCTCATCACAGAAATCCACAAGTTATCACACTTGAGAGAGAAACTGGCTGTGAGTGCCAAGCCCCAACTGATATATCTATAGTGCAATTCCTACACCCAAGACTCGGGGAATAGCATGATTCAAGTAAGACTGTGTGAGCTGGAGGGGTAGGGTGTTCGCTTCGAGAGAGCTTTGCATCTCCTGCATATGGCAAGAAAGCTGCACCCATGGAATCTCAACCATATGGATGCCTAAAAAAGACCTACATAATGACAATGTAATACTTGACATCGCAACATTGGTAGAGGAACATTCCAACCTTATATGAACCCTACATGAAGAGGAAAGTCAATTAATGCTGCTGAGAGAGAGAGAGAGAGAGAGAGAGAGAGAGAGAGAGAGAGAGAGAGAGAGAGAGAGAGAGAGAGAGAGAGAGAAGAATTGGTTTTCAACAAGGGTTAGCCCTCTGTGAAGTGAAAACTTCTAGTTTCTTTGGTAAACAGTGATGTCAAACCTGTCACACTGGTGAAAGGTTTGCCTGAAGCAGACTCAGGTGAAAGGATGTTTTGATATAGCAAACACATAAAAGGACCCGTGATAAAGGAGTTTATATGACCTCATGGACAGTGGGAGATGAGCACCGAGCATTGGTTTGGTTTGCTCCACCTTGCTATTCTTCACTAAGGACACAAGTGTATTGGTTCGCCTTACAGAGCATTGTTGATGTCAACTTGTGGTAATGATACCAGACAGAAACTGGATCAAGAACTGTTCAGGAGGCTCCTGCAGCAGCTTGTTTCTGTCACAGCCTTTCTTCAGGCCAGTTTGTGAGCCTTGCGGTTTCTTCAGGATTGAATTACATCTCCTGGTTCATGCTTGGTGTCTGCCTGCCTAAAGGACTGGTCTGCAGCTGCTGAGTCAAATTTCACGTTTTCTATGGTACTGAACTGCTGCCAAAGAAGATTGAGCTTGCCTCCCAAAAAACCATTGCTGAACAGGTCTACTTTCCCAAAATCCTCAAAACCTTTTCTCTTCCATTGCCTCTGCTGGGTGGTAGGCCAGAGGAGAGGCTGAACCTTTACTAAAAGTAGGTTACTTGGGAGGCATTGCTTTGTTGTTGTTGAGCAGTGTGTATGTATGTGTGTGAGGGAATTGAAGAAAGAAGAAAGAGAAGGGTAGAAATGATGTAAATTCAGCATTCATATAAAAAAATTTACAAAAAAAAAATAGATTAAAAAGAGAAAGCAGTACCATGAAATTTGAAAGTTGAAAAATCACATGAAACTGAGTAAGGGACGCTGGATGTTGAAATGACCCACGGTTAGACCTTGAGCAGTCTGCTCTTTCATGCCCACTACTCTGCTTGGTTTAAAGCCCTATGTACAAACATTTGGAACATATATATTTAGCTATACTTTGCTTTTTTTTCCTCCTTTCATTAGCTTCCAGTCTTTAATTTTTGATCAATCAGTTTCTTTGGTTGCAAAGTTTATTTCTGGAAGACAATAAATATTTGGATTTTGTTTTTAATCCCATCAGTAAATCAAGATGATGACCTTCTTTTCAGATCTACAAAGTCTGGAATTATAGATTTGTCTTGCTTGGCCTTAATTTTATTATAAATTAAACCTAAAGTCTCTCTGAAGAGAAAAAAATGAGAGTAACAGAACTCAGAATATATTTTCTCAAATTCTTCTATAAAATTAAGGAAAAATATACAGATTATAGTTTTAGGCCAAGAAAGCCAATATTTAAATAACAGTTTCAAAACAGCAACAAAGTGATTTAAAATCATCACCAAACTAACAACAACATGCTAACAAATGGAAGAGTTCATCGAATGAATCCTCATGATAAGTAAATATTGTGGAACTAAGTCTCATGCATAAAGTTTTAGACTACAGTGAAGAGTCTAAAAGTCAAAATAAGTTTTCCTTTACTAAGTCCAAGAAAATTCCCAACCTAATATTATAAATCCATCCAAACTGCCAAGTAAGTTTTAAAAGGTTATTATTAAAACATTATGGGATACAAACAAGAAAAATAACCATGGTTTATGATACAGTTCAGATGAGAATGTGATTTTCTTTATCCAAAATAATGTAAAAAGATGACTAAGGACCTACCTTCCTCTCATAGGAAATAATTCAGTTATTTAAAGGAAAAAGGGTCCCTAAGTTTTTGGTATTTGTTGGGGTATATATTTAACCATAAGGAACCTGATAGCCCTGTCTCCAATTGCCCTGGGGAGAAGTCAACTTTAGGAGAATAACAGTGAGGGCTAAAGACCCAACGGATTGTAATGGACAGTCAGTCAAAGTTCCTTCTCACACCCCTTGCTTCAGTGGTTCTACAGAGACATTGCTTTCCCCAGGGAGAAAAGGCACCACAGTGACTCTTAAGGGTGACTTCTCTCCTTTAGTATTAGAATCAGATGGACACTGACTTAAATGAAGTGACATTTTGTGCTCTGGGGTAGACAGTCAGAGACTTATATCTGCAGGAGATAAAGGCTGTCTTTATGGGAGTTGCCATGTTGCCTACTTAGTTGTCAGCATGTGTGACCTGTATACATGGTAAACCTAGCCTATCTCCTAACAGAGAGCAACATAAAAAATGTGTAAGAAATGAAGGTCAGGTTACATGTTTAATTTCTAAGAAAATCAATATGAGGAGGTCTGTTCATGTAAAGGTCATTAGGTTGTTGTTCCGTTTCTGTTTTTCTTTGTTCTGGGGTTTCATGGAGAGCAGAAACAGAGCTTCTATATGGACACCAGTATTTTCACATGGGAGAGGTTGCAGTCTGGGGCAAGCCCAACTCTTTAATGCCCAGACCCTGGCTCTCAGTGATGAAAGGTTCCTGGACCCTCTCTTCTTCTCTGCCATCAGCTAATGTTAGTAGAGTCAGGGTTGTCCTCAGAGATGCACAGCATCACTCCTGTCTTTGACTTTGTGTTCTACACAAAGTCAAGGAGAGAATGTTCCTGGTCTACAGGGGGCATAATCTGGGTACATCATGCTCATTTGAAAGAATTTTCTCTGAACCATGCTTTCACTATGAACCTTCTCCCGTAGGGGGATGGGAAGTGATAACCTTGGACCACACAGAGTTCTTACAGAAAAAGCTAATATACCCCAATTGTAACATCACTCTGTCTCTTGTTCATGAATCCAATGTTGGATATTTCCCTCCTTCAAAAGGCTCATCCTTCACTGAAGTGATGGATGAACAACTACAGATTATCTACCCACTAATCAGTCTACAGACTTGGGCCATTAAACTATTTCTCTCCAGTCTTCAAGGGCCCAGAAACCTATATCCTGAGCTCTCAGTAAACACTACTGGCTCTGACCCTAGTCAAAAGTGCTCCTTATCCCAGTCAGCCATTATATTTTTTCTATTGTCTAGTACTCTGAGAATGTAAGGAGACAGGATAGGAAATTTTCTGGTGAATAGTAATCACATAATTCATAGGTCAGTTTCTTACAACTTACCTTCTTGGCTAGTTTTAAATTCTTAGTTCTGAGAGATCCTTGTCTACAGGAGCTGATACCTTAGCTCCTAGGATGGGTAGAAGCATCATGTGAGCTGGATATCAAGTGTTGGTTTCTGGCCCATGATGCTACTGGTGCAGCCTAAGCATTTTGGGCTGGGGACAGGTATAAGGAGGTTAGGTTCCCTGGGGTAAGGAGTGCCCTGGAAAGTGATATTAAGATGGGTGGCTGCTGTCTCCCCTCCTCCCCTTTCTCCTCTTCCTTTCTTTCTGCTGTCAATCTCTGTCTGTCTCCCTTTCTTTCCCTTTCTCCTTTTTGGCCACCTTGAGGCACATAGAATTCTTTTGCCATGTTTTCCTGCCACCACCAGTTCAAAGCACCAGGCCGTGGGACCGTGGACTGAAACCTTGGGGCAAATAATCCTTGCTTTGCGTGTCAATTATTTCAGATACTTTGTTAATGGTCTCAGATACTTTGCATGTCAGTTATCTCAGATACTTTGTATGCTAATGATCTCAGATACTTTGTCACAGTGGCAGAAAGCTGACTGGCATATCCACAGTGGTCAGAACAAGCCTTAAATGCAGCCAGTCTCATATATGCTTATGGAAGTAAAACCCAGCAAAGAAGACACATGCACAAGAGTATACACTTATCCAGGGGAGTAGACATTGCCTTGAAAGTGCCCCGTGAGCATCAGAAACAAAGTTTGGAATGGTAAGGGGAGGCTTTCCCATGAACCTTTGCAGGGAGTACGTTCCTGCCAACCCTTTCACTTGCAAACTCCTGGACCCTAACAAGTTTATCTGAGCAAATAAACTTGTTTTATCCTAAAGTAGTTTATTTGCTGTGGTTTGTTACAGCAGCCAGGAGAAACTCATACATACACCCATCAGCCTGTACACATAAGGACCTTCCTTTCAAATAGGTAACTCCTGCTAAAACTCAGTGTGCCTGTTTTAATATAGTAAGGAAGAGTACATCGGCAGTGATGCCCATGTTGAAGAAGTTGAGCATCCTATGGGGGGATGCACGAAGGGGAAGTTGGGAGAAGAAAGGCTAGATGGGATATACAGACAAACAAATGAGTGTTCACGTTTCAGGTGGTATTGTATCAATGGTACCACTGTAATTGTAGCCATGATAGAGATATGAGGTGTGGTATATAACTTTCTGAATCTGCTTTCCTTGAGTGAGAATTACAATCCTGTTTGGATGTTTGAACCACATGCAGCTCAGAACTTTCCAAGTTCCTACTCCACCTTAATTTGTCCATATTTTGTTAACCTAAGGAGATATACATCCTCACCTCCTAGGGGAGGCACGCAGGAGACATTTAAGGGTGTTAAGTTTGTATCCGCAGTTAAATAATAGGTTTCTGGAGTCTATGCAAGGAGAGCCATTTGAACACTTCTTATGCCTACCAGAGTGTCAACAGGAAGAGAACTATGAAACCCTGAGAATCACTTCCACTTCTGGGGTTTCTGGGGATACCCCAACTCAGGGCTGCTACAGCACCCTCAGAAGATCATCTCTACCTGCTCTTTCAGAGACTACAGCTTTGTCTTCTCGCTCTGTTTGGTTCAGCCACTGGACTGTTATAGCCCTTCACATGTAAATTCATTGAGACCAAATACAATTTCATATTCTCTTCTCCATTCCCTCTGGCCACCGTTGAAGACCAGCTAGCTACCTGCAGCCGCAGGATGCTGTACTGGACAATGGAGGTGGAGATTCTACGTGATGTCGGGGTGTGGGTACAACCGTAAAACTTACAAGGTAAACTACAAGTTCAGATCTTCCAGGACAGAGAGCATCTCCCTCTCAGAGGTGGCTTGCTCTCATAGCCTGTAGGTGGTCAGCGAACACTGCGGGTGGCCCTGTGTCCTTATCTGATGCTGCATGCATTTAAAAAGCAGGCCCCACCTGGCAGACATTCTACAGGACTCTAAGAAGTAAGCACTGTCTCTTCCAGCCCTTCTGGTGGAGGATGTTATTTATTGTACGACATCTCTTTTTAATTATTTTTTTTTATTAAATACACTGTGGTACAAGAGACATTCCATGTCAGATTGAGAGAAGCTGGTCACATGATTTACAAACAAACTTTTTTTTTTTTTAAAACACTGTATTCGGGTGTCACTTTGAAATCAGCCAAGATGCAGTAAAGTCTCAGTAAAGCGCTGGACCTCAAAACAGATTGCAAAAAAAACAAAACAAACAAAAAAAAAAAAACAAACCAAAACAAAACAAAAACAAACAAAAAAACAAGTGAGAACCAGTAGTAATCGGCACAGAGACATCACATTAAAGGGAAATAAACCAACTGAAAAGACAGAGTTGTAAATACCAGGTCACCAGTGAAGGGGGACTACATTGGCAGAGAGACGTCGAAATGAGAGTGTATGGCCCGGGTATATACAAACATCAGTCTGATGCTTAAGCAGATGTAGGCATCCACATCTCTAGGCAGATTTGTAGGGGACAAGGGGAGCAACATTTCACCACAGTATGTTCAGTCCTTAAGGGAGTACATATTTAAGATTCACATTTAATTCAAATACCTTGTGTTGAAAACACTTGCTAGCTGTTGTATACACTTTAAGCAACAGTAAGCTATGCACGCTGTAAGATAGAGCCCCCCACCATCAGATCGCCCTTCTCCATCTCCCACCGTTTTCCTCCCTGCTCAAACCTACAGCGACAAGGAGCTCTTGCTACTCCACAGAGCTTGTCGAGCGTTCCGTCAACCTCCACTCAGATCATTTTCTTAACTCACAGACCAAAGGGGAAGAAAAAAAAAATGAACACGGACCTGGCCCAGAATGCGTAGGCTGCAAAATGACGTCCTCAGCTTTTTCCCATCTCAGCTCCTGAGACGCACGTCAAGATGGCAGCGTAGTTGCTTGGAGGTGGTTGTGAGGTTCACAGTGTTTCACTTGCAACACATTTACATATATGTAATTTTTTTTGCTTTGCGTTTATGATGAATGGACAGAAAGTTAATAAATAAATAAATACATAAGTAAATAATGCCAAAGGGAAAGAAGTGAGGGTCATAACAGCTATGAAGAGTCAAGAACCCTGGACACTAGCAACAGTGATGGATTCCATCCCTGACAACAGTCACGCCTTCCTGCACTACTATTGGTTTAACTATGAATCCCTCCCACCCCCAGTTCTTTACAATAACATCTGATATTCATGTATGGAACTATCACAACCTGAGTCTCTACATTCCAGATATACATTGGGAATAATAGGCTTTCGCTGCAAACTTGGACATCTGGGGGTCTTGGATCAATGAGCCACTCCTCTCTTGAGATTTCCTTTAGCCATGTGCCACATGGAAGGTCAAGTTTGGAAACTGAAGCCCTCTGATTGCGGATGGGAGAGGTGTGGGTGGAGCAATGAGGACACATGGGTCTGCACTGCCATTTTAGAAGTTAGATGTGACTTAATGCCAGGTATTGCTGGCGATGCCATTTGCAAAAGGAGAGGCTTAAGGAAAGCCTGCCCTTGAGCAGGAACCCCACTGTCCAGTCCTTGAGACGGACAGCACTGCACGCATGGCTCTTGCTTGCCATGTCGATGAGGGGTGACTCCGAGCCGCCCCATCTTGCTATAGATTCTTAGATGTTTTGCCATAGCCTTGAAGACATTGGCTTCTCTACAGCCCTGCAGCTTGTGTCTAACACGCTCAACCTCTAAGCCCAGTGTAAAGGGCATAGAGCCAGGGAAGATGAGTATAATCCAAATGTGCGAGGAGAGGAAAAACCCATTTCTCCTTCCCGGGACTTGGACATAAGGGGACCATTTGTCTGTATTTTTCCTTTGCAAAGAGCCAGAGAACAGCCTCGGTGTAGAGGATGGCTTTCAGTCAATTCTTTCAGGGAGTACATGATTTTTCAACACATCTTCCATCCAAGAACCGCACAGAATTGAAAGTGTAGTCCTCACCCACATGGAGAGTGGAAACAGGAACTGCCACATGACGTTGGGAAGTTTTGGTTACTTAGCAAATATTAAGCAAATTATTCATACCGCACCCTACATATAATTAGTCTATTACCGTGTGCCTATATGTTTATACATAAACTCACAAACACACTAGATGTGTGCATTTGTATATGTATAAATCAAGTGCTTATAACATATATTATGTATAATATATATATATATATAAGTACATAAAAACACCACAAGCAGGGGGCTGGTGTGAACACGTGTGCATGAGTTCTGAAGGAGAGCAGTGGTTGAAGCGTTTTCTAAATGAGGCTGAACGTGACATTGGGAGTCAGCGGAAGCCAGGAGCAGAAGCACATGATGTAATATCTCAGCTGCGTGCACTGCGTGAGTTTCCTTCGGTTCTAACCTCCCACCCTGCTTCACAGACATGCTGCTAGCATGTTTCTTTCCCAGGTGTCTTGTTTGTATATTAGCTTATCTGGTGGGCAGACTTGGATGAAGCCCACGTTTGTTCTCTGAGCTTCTGAGTCTCCATTCCTACACCATATATATATATATATATATATATATATATATATATATATATATATATATATATATACATACATATACATATACACATGGGTAATTTGACAACATATGCGAAAAGCATTTGGAAATCATCAAGCAGTTGAGAAATGGATCAGGGGTAGGTTTTGCTTTGCTAACATCATTTTTGTCCTATATGGAGAGGGATACGCTTTAGCACAAGAACGTTTCCTTTCTAAAACTTAAAAGAGCACAAGAAAGGATAGTAGATGAATAATGACAATTCTTTTAAGGTGTCCTTGGCTCATCCAAGTACTTTAAAAGCAATCGAATACTCTTTAATGCTCTGAAATCAGCACATATTCTTGAGACAACAGAGACTGATAATAATAATTATTATTATTAATAACAATAATAATTAATTCAACTAACTAAAATTTGCACTTGCATAGACATTTTCATTTTGAGACCTTCAGGGACTTGCCAAAAAGTATAAGGAACCTCTCTCTCTCTCTCTCTCTCTCTCTCTCTCTCTCTCTCTCTCTTTCCTTCTCTCCTCTCCCTCTTCTTTCCCTCTCTCTCCCCCTCTCCCTTCTCTCTGTTCTCTTATGCTTGCAGAGGAAAACACAAAACTGGAATGGAATGCTCCCACATCCTCAGTACAGACCTTTGGTGTAAACCTGCGTGGCCTCCCCAACCCTGGCCTCTTACAAAGCTGTCTCCATGGCCCTCTGCTGAGCATCTGGCAGCTTTTTCCCCCATGGCAGCTGGTCAGACTCAGAGTGATAGACCTGTGCAAGCTCGTAGGTCATGGCTGGTGGAAACCAGAGGAGCATGTGCGAATGTGCCCTTGCCTTACTGCTGCCCTGCAGTTCCACAGGGTCTGACAGTACCATGGGTCCTTTAAGTGATACATACTATTGGTATATATCACAGAGATATGGCTTTCATTACATTATTATAGGTATTCTGAAGGGGGTTGTTTTACTGGATAAAGAGGACAAATAGCTCCCATCTCTCATGGGCTAGTACAACAGAAAGAACCACAGCATCTGCCTTGTGCGACTGCTCACTTGAGTGGGCCTCCTGGATCGCCTTCTGCTCTCTGGGAATTTACACAGTTTTTAAAGTTTTATTGTGAGAACCTGCTCTCAAAGTTTCTACTAGGAAACGCAGGGCTCCGGAAATTAATGGGCACAAGTGAACCCTATATAAAGCTCTTGTGCCTTCAGAAATAAACACCAAATAAAAGGTTCTAAGGTGTATTAAAGTCACTCCTGTCCTATCTGGCTCTTGTTTATAAAGGTGTCAAGTTTAATCCAACTTCCCCTCACAGAGGGGGGCAGAGCAATGGAAATGCTGGTCTCCCTTGGTCTAAATGACTACCCCAAATAACTAAATTCCTATATAAATTTACCCTCTCTTTTAGGAAAACCAATGACCGTGTGCAGATACAAATCTCCAGGCTCAGGCACAGCCTCCCAGTGGTCCATACAGTGTCGGGGCTTATTTATTTATTTACTCGTTTATTTATTTATTTTAGACTTTTTAATGGAGTATAGTTAACAAAACAGCATACCGGTAATGAGTTGGGATGGAACCACTCTCCCCAAACAGAGCCCGGAGCAAGAGACAACCTGAGCACACCCAAATGTAAACTCAGGTGGTACCCCAAGAGAGCTTCCCTTTCCCTCAGGGATGGACTGTGCCTGCCAGGCAGCCTGGTGGGTTTGAGGTGGGTGAAGACATCCAGGCTTCAGCAAGCCTACTCAGCCGCCCCTGGAGAGTGCTTCCTGCTACCGATCTGGTCACCTTCCCCAAACTGCCTAAGTTAGACCTTTTGTGGGTCTGTCCCCATAAGTCAGGCACCGAAGCAGGGACAGTGGTTTCTGCACATAGGTGCACATAAGAATCAATTGACAAAGACCATGCAGACTTTTGTTTGCACAGTTACAAGACAGGTGAGAGTGGAGGGTGAGGGCTGGAGGGAACTGCTGTCTGAAAAAGTTCCAGGTAAGAGAAAAATTGCCTCCAAGTTGAGAGTGTCTCCTGTCTTTGTCAAGGACTCGGGCTTTCCTGGAAAAAAAAATGATATCAGAACAAGAATCTACTTCCTTTGATTGAACTTGACAAAAGCTCGGGAGATAACCCTTGAGAAACACATCAACTCCATCATCGTGCCCGACTACAATGTCTCAAATGTAGGATGTGCTGTCCGGGTCTCCCGGGAGCTGTCTTTTATTTCCATTGCAGGCCAGTTTCTGTGACTGGAAACTCTGTCCATGACGCAGAGTTCAGCATCCTGCATCCTCCTCAGGAAGGTCCTCGGGGGATGGTGCCAAACGTGCTCCTCCAGCTAATGGCTGCTGGGTCTTCCTAAGCAGGACAGACTCCGCTGCTCCCATGGCTTCTTTCTCTCTTTCTCGCTCATGCTGGGATTTATGGTAGAGTTTCTCTCTCTCTCTCTCTCTCTCTCTCTCTCTCTCTCTGGTTTTCATTTCCCACAAATAAAGTTTTCCCAGATTGTACACAACTTTTCCTTCTCATACACAGGCTAAAACCACCAGAAAACAATAGGAAGAGTAATAAATAAATAAATAAATAAATAAATAAATAAATAAATAAATGGAAGTTAATCCATAGAAACGCCCCGCGTCTGTACATTGGAAGTGACGGTTTAAGTCAGATGTTTGATTTTCCCTTTTTTTCATCCACGTCAAAGGCAGGAATACAACAAGGCATTGTTAGTTGCGGTGGGCAAACTGGAGTGTCTGCTGATATAACAAATTAGGTTTGTTAAGGCCTTCGTCTATGTACAGTTAATAGGAATACAGAAGCCAGATTGGTCAAGGAGAAAGGCTGAGGGCCGTGAAGCAGTGAAGACCAAAAAATAAAAGAAGAAGGGGCAAAAGAAAGAAACAAACCCAAGGGAGAGAAAGAGACAATGCCAAAAGCGAGTTAATACTGTCTGTGGATGGGGAAGTATACACTGCCTCCCCGGGAGCCGCTCCTTGTCTCGTGAACACTGTCAGAAGAAGGGACAGCAAGGTCATGACGTCAGCGGCAGTTAGGAGGTTCGTAGTGTCAGCCAGTCTGAGGAGTGCCCTGGGAAGGACAAGATCTGGGGAGGAGGAGGAGCCTAGCCTAGGATATCCAGGTAGACTGGAGATGCCTTGGCCAAGTTCTGAAGGAGTGTGTGGATGCTCTTGATGTTCTTCCTCGTGTGTGGCTCCCGCTGCCAGCACCCCAGCATCAGCTCATACACCTCCTGGGGACACGTGCGAGGCCGCTGAAGGACTCTACCCTGGGTGATGCATTCTATCACCTGGAGGGAGAACAGAGGCAGAATTAGCAGGGACCGAAGCCAAGCATGTGGGAAAGGTCAGTGCGGGAGGGAGGGCTCAGGAAGGGCCTCTCCTTTCTTTAACTCTTTAAACATCAAGCCTGTGCACAGTGCTTATCTCTGGATAGTTCCTGCTTGTGCAGACACAGGTGTGTGCCGATTAAATCAGGACTATTAGCATGTGTGTCTCCTTAACCAGTTACCAGCAGAGAAGGAGCTGACACAGCCTCACAGTAATAAAGAAAGACCCTCTCAGACCCTCGTAATAAAGAAAGGCTTTTATGAAAAGTTAGGAGGAAGGAGGTAGAAGGTGCCCAGCCCAATATTCCCCTTATAGATTTCCAGTGGGAGAGATGGAGCTTTTGTTTGTAGGTGTGGTCTTTCTTTGTAGCCCAGGCTAGCCTTGAACTTGTGGCCCTCAGTCTCAGAGGAAGCCCTGTTATTGTTTTCTCACAAGGAGGAGGGCCACTATGTTTTATTCACAAAGGGTCATCTAAATTCCACACAGAAAGTCCTAATGTGTTTCGGGTTTTAGCATTTTGAGGGCAGAGCCTGAATTAGTGTTGTGTAAGGTGCTGACTGACAGGGACCCCCAGGCAGCCAAAATGATTAGCATCACTGGATATCCGAGCTGGGTTTATAAACACATGGATGTGCAAGAAACTGGAAACACCTGAGAGGTGGTACTATGCGTCAGCACAGACACCCGGCTGGCTCTCCGTATCCATGGGCTCCAGATCCACACCCAAACAACAGCAGACTGGAAATACGTGAGGAGAGAGAAAATGACATCTGTACTGGGCATGTGCAGATTTCCTATTGTCATTACTCTCTGAACACAGCGCATGCTCGATATTTGAGTCCTGTATGTGTGCTGCTGCCGTGAGTAAGCTGGAGGTGACCCACATGAAAGAAGCCCAGGTCGCTTGGGGATCATAGTACACTGTTTGGTATTAGGGATTTGAGTGTTCTAAGTTTGGTCTGGGGATGTGTGTGGTTCTTGGAACCAATCCCCCACGGATGTCAACAGGTAACTACATTTCACAAAGGAGTTGGAATAGACAACCAAACACTTGAGGATTTTTTTGCCAGTAGTTAACATTCGAGCAGAATCTGAAAGGGGGAAGAACCTAGTAACTTCTCTTGTGCAGGAACTCTTGCCAGACCGAGGGGCATGGGCTGCTGAGGCTGCCCTCACTTTGTTGGATGTGCAATGTAAAATCATTCCTCAGCCCTGTCATTGGAAGGGGCGAGGCTGGGTCAGAAATTAAAGGTGTGGGATCTCCCCTAAACAATCGCCCACCTCGTTGTTTGACAGCTGATACCAGGGCTGCTTGCCGTAGGTGAAGATCTCCCACAACACAACTCCTAGGCTCCAGACGTCACTCTCGGTGGTGAATTTCCTGTACATAATGCTCTCTGGAGGCATCCATCTGATGGGCAACATTGTGTGGCCACCGACCTGTCAGGGAAGGCATCAAGAGGAGTGTCAGTCATCTGGAACCAGTGTGGAACGTTGTTGTGGGGGCAATGGCTCTTCTAAGGGACACTCAAGTAACGGAGTCAGAGGGTAGACAATGGTCAAAACAACTTTTTAAATACTATTTGCCATTCTCCTTTCTTAGACACCAGAGGAGAGCAGAGAGCATTAAGTTGATGTCCATTTGGGATTTATGAAAGCCCTCATGCACTTTTTGTGGTGAGGATCAACCCATCCACCCATCCATTAATTGACGTGATAATTTTGACCAAGGTAACAAGCAAAAAGGTATCCCAGCCTTGTGGTGCCCAGGATGGAAGTTTGTTTTCCCATTTTACTAACAAGCAACCAAGGTGCAAGAGCTATGCTTCTGTCCTCAAGGCTTTAGGTTCTCTACGGTGATAGGCTGATGCTACTTAGTTTAGTAGCAGCAACAGACATATTTACTTTTTAAAGAGAAATGCCCATTTTAGTGAAAAACAGAAGCCCCGCCAGCGTCACCTGGAGATAGTGTCCATGCAACCAAGAAACTTGACTGACGGCAACCCCCTGGCATTACTGAGTTTACGAGCAGGGACACTCGATGGCCTGAATTGGACATGGCTCAAGATGACCAGTTCATGGAAGCATTGCTCAGCTCTCATTCTCAATATCGAAATTAATATCCCAAAGGAAATGAATCTGCCTGTGTGTCTGTCGACATTTGCTGCTAAGCCATAGTCTGTGTGGGACAAACCCTGACCAGCCAGGAGGAAACACATATAATGCAATGTGGTACAGCCTGACTGTGTGAATCCTCACCTGACTGACCCTTCAACCCATGCTTAGAACATTGACAACGAGAAGCCACCAAAGCACAAGGAAGGCCCAATATTTCCCGATGCTCAGAAGGACTCACGGCCCGAGGGGAAATGGCGCCCCGGGACCTGGCAGCCTTAACCATGGCAAAGTGAAGACTGCTCTGGGGACAGGCAGAGACTGTTTCTGATGCTTCCCAAACCTGGTATACAACCCACCCTGGCCATATCCCAGAAAGGTCTGAAAACACTGGCACACACATTTTCCAACAGTTGCTTACGTCATGCAGCCCTCCTGTCTCCTGTCAGGATGTCCTCTCAGAATCTGCCCCTCCCCCATTGAGTTCTATGAACTCACGTGGCACTCCACTGAACTCTGGTGATAAGACCACTTCCTTCGGTTAGTGTTTGCGCAAAGTGACACCTTGACACATGGGACAGATAAGTTTAAGGTCCAACTGCCCCCCCCCCCGGCCCTTTTCATTCACTCAGAGTACATATGCTGGGAACCTCGTGAGGCCCTAAATACAGTACAGCTGTATGTAAGGACAGTGCTCGCACGAGGTCAAAGGGGTAACTGTTCCAGACCTTCCTCTTGCCTTACCTACTGCAACTTTTTTCTCTCTTCCTCAATAAAGCACTCCTACCTGATTAGTTTGCTGTGGCAATGGTAAGAGTAACCCTGCCTCCATTGTCTGTCTGTTCTTCTTATGTCTCATTACCATAAAAAGCAGATCTTCCAGGAGCTACAGTGAGCTGTTCAGAGTGACATGTCACAAAGAAGGCTTTGTCTTCTGGCTGTGCTAAGCCCTGGTGTTAATGCATCTCAAGGGGAGAATCTTAAACAAGGTCAAGTGTCTACTCATATATCTGGGAAAGTTTAGGGTTGGAGACAAGCACCTGTCTTTGAGAATGAGTCAGTTCCTTCCTCTGAAGGGCTTTCTGTAAGAGCCATTTATAAATGTTCTTCTCAGAAATCCTGAAAGGTAAAAGCACCCAACTGCATGGTAGAGGAGCCAGAAAAACCTGGAACTAGATGGGGGGATTTTAGTGGGAAAAATATAATCATTTGTTCTTTGGAAATGTTTTAGTTGTGATCCAGGTTGTCATCATTTCTGGTTGAGGTGTGAACCAAAGTGTCAGGTTATACACACCAGCCCTAAGGGGAAGAGCTGCCTTACGGTCCTTGGGTCATACATCACCAGGCTGTAGCTTGGCTCTTCTTGGAGATTCAAATCACAGAGCATGTTCAGGCACCCAAGAAGTTCAACAAATGAGAAGAGATTTAACTTTTCTAGTTACTAAAGGACATCAATATCTACATCTACAGCTACATCATCTAACCTAGTCTATCTATCTGTCTGTCTATCTGTCTGTCTATCTATCTATCTTTATTTGTGGCCTTCAAGAGCCAGGAGTCTGCAAACTTTGGCAAGTACTGATTTCTAGAGCTTCCAAGCTTTCTTTCTTTCTTTCTTTCTTTCTTTCTTTCTTTCTTTCTTTCTTTCTTTCTTTCTTTTTTTTTTGAGTACCCACAATGCCATGGGGTGTTCACCACCAATTTGTGATCAGAGACTTTGGACTCTTTGGCTATATCCAACGTGGACAATGCTGACCAGTAGTGATGTGGTTCTGAGTCCTTGTAATAATAATAATGGGTAAGAATCAACACATGGAACTTCCATGTTCCTCAGATGCCACTGACTTCAAGGCTTTACTACATATAACCCCAAGTGGACCAAAGGCTCTGTCCTGATTTGCTATCGGCCAAAGAAAAACACTCTTGTTTCCCAACACTCAAGTCTTGTTTTACACATCCCCCAATTTTCTTTTCTGCTCAAGCTCTTTGGGCCAGATCCCCCCCCCCCCCCCCGCTTTTTCTCTTTATTTCTTTCCCGGGTCTCTGAGGGAATTCCACATATGTTATGTAGAGAATGCTTTCTCCTGTTTTCAAATGTATGAGCAATGTGATATTCTTAACATGAGTTCATACAGTAGCCACGAGTCTTCTCGGCTCACTTAGAACAATCCTGCACAGCCCTTTGTGACTCTCTCCTCAGGATTTTCAGGCATCTCACAAGAATAGACTGTTCTGACAAGAAACAGTCACAGTGGTAGCAAATTACTATCATATTTGTGTTGTAACCACTCCATGGCTTTCAGGCCATACAGAACTACCATCTACACTGCAGAGAGTACAAGAAGCCATTTGTTCTGAAATGTGCTGCCTGGCAACCTGCCCTCATATCCTTGCTTAAATATTTGCAAAACTGAATATAGTTTTCCGGTATGGCACTTGGGGATGGTCTGAATTTCTGCTTCTAGTTGCCCACTGGATACTGGATACTGGCCACAGTGCTAAGAGATACTCCAGGAGTCAGGGTGGGGCAGGCTGAGTGCCCTTTACCATGGGCAAGCTGGTGGAACAAATGGGGAGATGAGCCCTGAGACCTGTGATTTAGAAACTCTTTCTAGTTCCTGATGCATTACTAGCAACTGTCCTGGGCGGGTTCCTGTTGTTCTGATTGTTTAAAATACATCAAGAAAAGCAGCGTACTTCATGATTTTGATAGGAATTAACACAGAGCATCTGATCAAAATAAACATTACAGCTATGCTTTTGAGTGGACTCAAACCTCAACTCCATCAACTTGAAAAGCATTTTTTTTTAAAAAAAAAAGAGAAAGAAACTCTGGAGAAAAATAATGAAAGTAAAGCTCTTTTGAATCTAAACTCATGACTTTACTATTTTTAAATCATGATGACATTGTCACAATCATACAACGTATATTTTAAAGGTATATTTATTTATATTGTACGTATAGTGGATGTTTTGCTTCTACGTCTGCCTGTTCACCACATACATGCAGTGCCCATGGAAGCCAGAGGACGGCGTCAGATCCCCTCAGCCTGGATTTACAGATGGTTGTGAGCTGTCCTTTGGGTGCTGGGAACCACATCCAAGTACTTTTTAAGAGCAACAAATGCTCCCAACAATTCAGCAGCCATCTCTCCAGCCTCCAAACTTTACTTCTTGCCTAAGAAATTCACAGGATATGTACAGTCTGTCCTCATTACTCATTGCAAATTGAAAGAGGTTCCATGTGACTTAACAAGTCCCTTCTCTCCATTCAGAGACTAAGATTTGGTAAAATTAAAGAAGTTCCTGGTCAAGTATAAGTATAAACTAGTGACAGAAAGCATTGCTCCACTTCTGCTCTTCATACTGACAGTCTAGGCTTTTCTTCATTCTGGGTTATCTTGCACACACACACACACACACACACACACACACACACACAAACACACACACACACACACACAGCCATCTCTATCTCTGGCAACAGTGAGTGAGGCATGCACAGCCTATTTTTCAAACACACTGGGAAATGGGAGAAGCGAAGCCATTAGCTGTTCCAGTCAGTTGGCTTCTCCCAAAGTGCAGTGCGGCCCTCTGGGTTCACATTCACTCTTCTCTTCAGCCGCTGTTCTCAGAAACACTAGCTGTCAGTCAGTCCAGGACCCATTCTGATCCTTGGCACCTCTCCTAAGGTCTCTCTGGTGTAAACGCAGTTCATCTACCAGGACAGTACTTAGTCTCCCCCCAGCTTGTCTCTCATCTCCTCACATAGAAATTCTCAGCCCTACAATCCAGTTCCCTGATGGATTCTGTTCTGTCTTTAGTGGAGGCTCACAGGAAGGCAAGAACAGACCAATGCCTAGCTGGCTCTGAAACCACAGGTGTTTGAAGACAAGCTATGCTGACCTGAGACCTTCTCAACTTGACCAACAGAGACCAGTGATGCCTGGGGGGCCACTTTCAGCTTGTGGTATTTATTCACCAAGTGAGTGACAACTGGTTTGGAAGCCAGACATTTGACTCCCTCAGAAACAAGCTGGCCAAAGGGCAAGCCCCATTAAGAGATGATCGGCTGCCAGAGGCTTTTGGTTGCATTAAATATTGAAAGGACTGCTAGACATGCTCGACTGCTTTGCTTCAGCAATCGCCCCCAAACTGTTCCTTTAAAAACTAACAAAAGCTGTAAACTTTAAGCAACAGCGGGCCTCATTTGCTCACCATGGATGGCATCTGTGTTCAAAGGTTCAACAGGAGAGCAAAGGAAGGTCTTTCCCCGAAGAAGAACCCAGGAGGAGCCTTGTGGTTGGGCTGTGGGCTGTGACCACATCCAGGAGGATGAGGGTTCTGTCGGAAGTGTGAATTAGGGCTCCCACAGGGCTGGTGTGGAGTGGGGGAGTGCTGCTGGGAGAGAAATCTGTCCCTTGCTTTTAACTCTTCCGTGAAGCAACCCCAGGTCATCCAGGAGAGATTTCAGGGCTGGTCTGGCCACCTTACCCCATCCTGTACATCCAAACTGATTACAACCAACCCTGAAGCTGCTGATATTGAAAACCTCGAATGTCCGTGTTTACTTCTTCACATTTATGGAGACAATCTGGTCCAGTGTAGTGACTTCAAAGCCAAATACTGTAGCCATAGTGAGAGAGGAGGTCTGCAAACTTATTGTTAAAGAGAGTGTTTTCCAAATGACTTCTGCACAGTTGTATCACCTCTGTCCTGCAAGAATGAGGAGGGCTATCATACAGATTGAAGAATGCCACATACTGTCACCGCTGCCCTCTGACACTCAGATGCAAGATGTGCCGATGAGCCACACTCAAAATACCGCTTTCACCGAGGACTCTTTACATACAACAAAGGGAGTTCGGTATCTCTCCTCAGCAATGGCTTCCTTCAGAGGCCACTGTGGTCCAGAGGAACTGGGCAGCTCTGAGAACTAGAAGGTGAGCCATTGTGACTCAGCATCTATGTCTGTGACCTTTCCTAAGATTATCATGGTCCAAGGAGGCCTGACCTGATGACACGGATGACTACATTGACCCTGCTGATCTCACCGACCCCATTGCTGATGCTGCCATTTTAGATTGGGATCAGATCAGTCACAGTGCAGGCAGTAGGCCAGGCTCTGCCATTGGTTCTGTCCAAGTTCCCTCAGGGTAGCTAAGGGAGAGTGGGAAGACCCTGGAAAGTCCTAACAAGATAGGACAAGGCACGCTGGTTACCTGGAGTCCCCATTACCTCAAGCAACCCATATAGTTTAAGGCTGACCTGTGTGCCATCAGCTTGTGCACGGTACATAGTCTAAAGGGCCTAAAGTTCTTGGTTTGAGTTGATGCGGCTTTCTTCTTGTTTTGCATTTGGCTTTGAAGGAAAGCAGTGCATCTCCTCCCATTACGGTGTGCAGCTGCAGCCATAGTAATGTCAAGAAGTCACTTTTGGATCTAGAAACAAGAATTCTTCAAGAGGTCCTTGCTTGAATGCTGCTCACTGGCTTGCTCCTCCAGACTTGCTCAGCCTGCTTTCTTACAGAACCGGGAGTGCCCTGCCATTGCCCATCATGAACTGAGCATCAAACATTTATTAAAAAAGAATGCCTCCCAGGCCCGTCTACATTCTCTCAATCGAGACTCCCTTCTCCCAGCGGACCAAATTCCTAGTATCTCGAGTGGGATTCCAGGTAGCAAGGATTGCTGACAGCACAAAAATAGAAAAGGGGGTGTGATGGGTGGTAGAAGACCTTTCCCAGCATCTCTCCTGTTAAGAGCCGAGTTTATTGTGATGAGCACACCACAGGTTAAGAGTGAAGACACACCACAGTTAGCCACAGGCTCAGTCCATGCTGGAGACCCAACCAGAATCTACCTTCTGTCATGAATTCAAGATGGAGACAGTACACTAGAGCTATATAGTGGGGAAGTTTAATTTGATATGGAGACCAAGCCATGTCCACATGAGTCTAACAGTCACAGGGGAGCTTTCTCTAGGGAACCCACATGTCAATCATATTTATGGTCCTAACATGGTACATACATACATACATACATACATACATACACATACATATACATATACATACACACATATAATATATACATATACATCATATACACATACATATCTACATATATATATTCTTAGAGACCATCATGAGCCCTTATGATGCTCATGAGAATTAAGATCGTAACTTAGTTACTAAGTGCCAGCTTTGTGTGTGCCATGCTCTGTGCTAAAGACATGAACTACACCTAAAACATGCTTTTCTGTGTCTCTTTAAATGTATCCACAGATCAAACATATCAACATTACAGAGCTCAGCTGTTTTGCTACAGGAAAACCGGCTTCCGTTTCTGGCAAATAGCTTTTCTGCTCAGAGCAGTGATTTTCTGTTTTTTATTTCTATGTAAAAGCTATATGGTATAACTTTTCACTAAGGCAATCCAATACTTCAGAAAGGTGGAAAAAAGAGGAGGAAGCTTATGGGTGGTGTGTGGTTTTAAAAAACCCTTACATTTCATTATTAACATTTGTCATAATTATTGAATTAAGCATCATAATGTGCCACGAGAAGCAGCGTTTTGTCCCCAAGTCCTACTTAAAATGGATGCTTTACATGCAGGCACCATGTTTATCATTTGCCTTTCTGAGCCTCTGAACCAGGCATGACTCTCCCTGCAGAAGCACTAACCAGAAGAGAGTAGCCAGGTGCTGCCTTCCTAAGACCTGTTTCCTGTTTTTATTGGCTCGATGCTGTAACTTAGATCTTAAATGACTGGCAAAGGCTTGCATGTCACATGCTTGGTCTCCAGCTTAGGATGCTCTGGGAGGTAGTGGCCTAAAGGGAAGAGCCTTTAGGAGGTGGGGCCTAGTGGGGGACAGGTCATTGGATGTGTGCCTTTGAGAAAAACGATGGGATGGAAGACCTTCCTCTCTTTTTCTACTTCTCAGGGACTAGGAGGTAAACAAGTTATCTTTACTATGTCTCCCTCCATGGTGCATAAGCACACCACAGATCATACCACAGATCTGGCTGTTGGACCAAGGAACCATGGAACAAACCTGTAAAGCCATGAGCCAAAAAAAAATAAAGATCCTCTTCCTATGTTGTTCAGTTCCTGTGCTAACATACAAGGTGAATCTGAATAATTACTTAAGGAGCTGCAGTAACTTCATTGCACTGAGGAAGGAACAAACCTGTAAGTCTCCATCTGGCCTGCAACTCCCCACCAGGGCAAGTTCTAAAGCGGCATTAGATGGCTGAAGGCCAGCACCAAG
Organism: Micromys minutus; assembly: GCF_963924665.1. NCBI lineage: Eukaryota > Metazoa > Chordata > Mammalia > Rodentia > Muridae > Micromys > Micromys minutus. The sequence goes on from NC_137969.1 coordinate 95,741,923, forward strand.
CCAAAGCACACATTTAGGAAATAGCTTTGCCCTAACAGCAAAATCTCAACACCCAGACTGGACATGTATGTTCTCATGCACACACACACACAAACACACACACCTATTAAATATTTCTAAAGTACTAATTGAGGCTGAACATTAACATTTATGAAGTAGCTAATGCTCTGCATAACCTTTTAAATCATTCTGCATACAAAACAAAGTTTCATTGTATAAGATTTTTCCATTTTTGATGTTACTGCTTAAAAAGTTTTGGATTTTCCTCAAGCCATACAAGATTCTGGAGTGAAGGGAGGAGGTGGGCACCAAGTCTCTCCTTTAGTCGAGGAGCAGTTGGCAACTGATGGATGCTAGGAAGGGAGTCAGTTTCTTTAAGGGTGTGGCCCTTGGTAGGTCCACCACACTTGCAGCAAACAGCCATGTAGCCAAGAGAGAACACAGGCTGTATGTAGTGTGTGTAAGGACAGATCTGAGATGGGTGTGGGAGCAGGAGAGTGTGATTAAAATATAGTGCATGACATTCTCACAGAACTAATAAAAGGAGGGGGAGAAGATACTTTATTTTCAGGATTTCGGATCAGATATGCAACCTGTATGCATGCAAAGTTTGCTGCGTCTAGGTAGTATTTAAGGCAGACCACTTTATATTAAGGAATTTCCAGCCTACTCACAGCCTGTGATCTAGTTGACTCACCGTTTACTGAGGAGAGGAACCAACACACTGAACTCCCAAGTCAGCAGCCACAGTGAGGAACCGAGGGGACAAGGGGAGACAGTGTTTGATGCACTGACTTTCTGTCTCACTCTTGTTTCTGCCTCTCTGCATTCCTTCTCGAAGTCTTCCAGATCACGTGACTAGCTATGCAAGCCAACTAAGGCCATCCCCAGCACTTCTGAACCCAAAGAAACAAGTCCCTTCACTGAACCAGCACAGTCTGCAATGGTCTCATGACCTGACATCCATAACTTCTGCCTTACTTGGGGAAAAGTGGTAGGCTTTGGGAGGCAAAGTACATTGACTATGTTGCTACCCTTGGAAAGAGGGAGGAGCTATAGGCAGAGCCCGGTGTTATGAACCCTTTCCCCCATTAGCACGTGTGCATCTGTGGTGGTGTGAATGCAAATGGCCCCCATAGACTCATAGGGAGTGACGTTATTTGGAGGTGTGGCCTTGTTAGAGTAGGTGTGGCCTGATTGAAAGAAGTGTGTCATTGGGGTGGGGAAGGTTTGAGAAGCTCAAACCAGTGCCATTCCCAGCCCCATGCCCACATCCCCTTTTCTCCCTGCTGTTCTTGTGTAGAACAGCTCCTCTCCAGAGTGGCATCTGCCTTCATGTTACCATATCATGCAGATGGCAGACTGAATCTCTGAATTGTAAGACAGCCCCCGTTAAATGCTTTTCTTTATAAGCATTGTCATGGTCATGGTGTCTCTTCTCAACAACACAACCCTAAGGAAGACGCCACCCTTCCAGTTCCAGGAACTCAGAACTTCTAAGACTTACTTTCTTGGTTTTCTCTGGTGTTTCTCTTCGCCATTCCAGACTAGGAGGCCCTCCCTATTATCTAGCTTTATTCTTCCAGACTATTTCACCCCATTATTCTGACAGGTATGTGATCATCTCTCTATTGGGGTTATACAATTTGAGTTGACTCTGAGGAGGAAAGTTACCCTTTCTGCAACTGATGGGCAGGAAAGATGGCCCAGTGCTGGAGTCCTTGAGGGTCAGCCAGCATCTTTCCCTGTGCCTCTTCCTTCCCAATCTTCAGTCCTTTCTGTATCCCTCTGCTCGCTTTCTTCAGCTTTCCTCCCAAGGTCTCTATGCTCTTCCGTCATACATTGCTTCTGCTGAATCTTCTCTTTAGATAGCTGGCATTTAGGATGCTATCTTTGCTTGTTAGGAGTCGACTTGAATCCATTTACAAAAATAACTTTCATAAAACATATAAAGGTCTTTCAGTACAAGTCACTCATCTCTGAACACAGACTCAGGGACACGGTTCTTTTCAGCCCTAAATTTGTCCTTTGGAGAGGGAAACAAGAACACTCTCAGAATATCAGGGTTGACAGGTGCAAGAAAGCCATGGCAAATTATCCAAAAACTTTGGGTAAGAGCACCGGTGATTCTCAATGTAAAAAATTAAAAAACAGGAGGCTCTAAGATCTTCTATCTTTTTCACTGGAGATTTGTCTCCCGCTGAACCAAAGATTAAACCACACACACACACACACACACACACACACACACACACCTTACAGTTGACCTGAAGAAGCATTGAACACCAGCAGCAAGTCACACATACACACGGCTGTGTTCTTTCAGCTACATGACTCTAACAGTCTGCCAACTGATGTGCCAGCTCCTTCCCTTTTTCTTTGTGGTACGGGGGATTAAGCCTGGGGCCTTGCAGATGAATGCTGAACAAGTGAGCTATGGGTGTGCTATATTCTAAGCCCCCTGTCTGACCTTTGCTTTCTGTAATGCACCCACCTCACAACAGGAGGAAAGGGAAAATCAAAGCTTGTCCTTTTCTCTTGACAGATCTTCACCAGCGTACAATGTGCTTGTAAAATCCAAACATGTTATAGGACTCCAAAATTTCTGCCCATCGCAGGCACAGGTCAGCTATGTCTCTGCACCTACTGTACTACCTGTACTGGCTGGTTTGTGTGTCAACTTGAGGAAATGCCTCCAGGAGATTCAGCTGTAAGGCATTTTCTCAACTGGTGATCAAGGGTGGGAGGGGCCATTGTGGGTGGTGCCATCCCTAGGCTGGTAGACCTGAGTTCTATAAGAAAGCAGGCTGAGCAAGCCAGGGGAAGAAACCCAGTAAGTAACATCCTTCCATGGCCTCTGCATCAGCTCTTGCCTCCAGGTTCCTGCCCTGTGTGAGTTCCTATCCTGATTTTCTTTGGTGATGAACAACAATGTGGAAGTATAAGCTGAATTAACCCTCTCCTTTCCAACTTGCTTCCTAATCATGATGTTTTATGCAGGAATAGAAACCCTCTCTAAGACACTCCCCCACCAAGCCTCAGCTACACTGGTCCCCTTTCCCTTCCTTCTTTATTGCACTTAGGATTGAATAGACCTGTTCTTCATGCGTGTTTTTTTGTCCTGGGTCCACATCTGGAGTAGGCTCAGGGGGTTCAGGTTCCTCAGTAATCTTTGCTGCCTCTGTTTGAGAATGCTGCCCTTAGCTCTACAGTGGCTATTGGAATGGATGCGAGGATGCAGTTTTCATAGAACTCTCTGGAAGGTATTTGTGACATTTCTGTTACTGTGGTAAAATACCCTGGCAAGAAAAGTGACCTCAAGAAGAAAGGGTGTTTTGGTTTTGTTTTCATTTGGTTTCCAGTTCCAAGTCCTCGTGGCTTAGCATCTTGAATGGCAGGGATAAAATAGCAAGGCATCAGGAGCAGGAAGCTGAGTCTACATCTTTCTCTACACACAGGAAGCAGAGAAATGGAGCAGAAAGTGGTTGAGGCCCCATACCCTCAAAGTCTGACACCAGTGACATGCTCTAGCAGGGATAAGCTCCTAACTGTCCCTAACCTCCCTGAACAGCATCACTAACTGGGGATCAAGTGTCCAGTACACGAGCCCATGGAGACATTATTCATGCAAACCAGGATCTTATCCATCACTGTAATTTTCCTTCTTTTATTCTATCCTCTGGACATCGTCAGCAGCTGTACCCAAGTCACCTGCTACACTCTGTTACTCACGCCAGATCGCAGTGTCTCTTGGCAGGCAAAGCCAGGTATGGAGAACGTAAGACATGAGACTAGGTTCAAGCCAGGACTCATACTACCCGACACATTGACCCACAAAATGGCCTTTGAATCTTTTAGTTTATGAATGTTTTGCCTTCGTGGCTATTTCTGTGCAGCACCTGTGTGCCCTGTACCTCAGCCAGCCTGAACCTGACCTTCCTGTCTGTGTTCTCCATAGAAAAGGGCCCTGCCTGCTGTGTCAGAATCCCACCCTTAGAATGGTACACACAGGCTCTGGAATTGCCTGGAATCCTACAATCCTATTTATGGGGTGTTCTCAGAAAGGGGAACAGCTTAGTGAGAGAAATGGAGTCAGTCACTGGTCTTTTGCTGGAATATTCCTGAAGATAGGTAACCAACTTCTCCTTCTTCCTAATCCCTGATTTCCAGCCTGAAACTGCATAAGGAACTCAAGTGTCCCCTGAGGTAGGGTCTGGAATCACATTACAGAGTGGAGCTTCTGCTCAGACAATGGCTGTGTGCTGTAAAAGAGACAAGGAGCAGGGAGGCAGCTACAGGGACTGAAGCCTGTGTTCTGTCTGTCAGGAGAGGGAGGGATGAGGCTGCTTCTCAGGGGGAGTGGCCTCTGCAGAAGGTGTCTAGGTTTGAGACACATTGTCTGCCTGGGCAAACCTACAGAGCTGTGAGGAGATACAGGGATAGCAAAGCAGACCGTTTGTGTTCTCTCTCCTCAGTGCCCCTTGATTTTGTGTGTGTGTGTGTGTATATATTTCTTTTATTTTTCTGGTTAGATCACCAGACTCGTGCAAGTCCAGGCTGGGGTGCTAGAAGAAGAGGCTTTAAATCGATGTAAAAGTGAACTCTGAGGTTGGAGTTAATTGCTGTCATGGACAGTGGTTAGCTGAGTATCTCCGGAGTCCATCTGAGTGGAACCAAGTGTCATTGGAAGACGGGTCTGCTGATTCTTGCGAAGCTGAACACATTGCTGTCACATGATCCAGCAGCTTTACTTCTTGGCGTTTGTGCAGGTGATATAGCGGGTGTGTGGCAGCTTTAGCCTTAACCGCTTGATCCTGGAAGCAACAGCCCCTCACAGGCTAAAGCACTTGGGAAATCGGGGCCTGCATCTTGACCGGGCCGCTCACTGGGCAGCGCAGAGGAGCTGGCTCTGGGGGTGTGAATGCAGGTGAGTGGGCCCTATGGGCACAAGAGCTGAAGGGCTGACCCCCACCTCCTGCCAATGGCAGCATTTGGTGGCCTAGCCACAGCAGTGATGGGACCTTTCCCTAGTGGTGTGGATGAGGGAGAGACAACACGCTGACCAGCTCAGCTGCCACCTCAGCCTAGATCCAGGGTTCTGAGTTATCCTGTCCCCAAACCCAAATCATCTACAGATGGTTGGGATGCATGAACGGGCCAGTCCTGCTGTTTCAGAGTTTCAGGTTCTCCATGACACAGGGCAACAACAGGATAACTGGGGCCCATCCCAGAGAGGATTCAATGTTGATCTTCTCACAGAAGAAGATCTCACACCAGACCAGAGACTCTTCTCAATGAACACCTGCAAGTGAAGATGTGTAGCGAGAGGGGTGTACTGTGGGACACACTGTGGGGTAAAACACACTCCCTGTAGCTGACCCTCTCACTGAATAGACAGACTGTCTATTTCCACTCATTTCTCAGACTCTTGGGCTAACCTTGCCAAAGGTTGTCACTGGTCCATCAGTGTGACAAAGGTACCAAGGAGCGAGAGAGCGTAAAATGAGTGTTGGTTGCTGGTGAGATGGGTCTGTGATTATGAAGATGTTTGTCTTATTGGTCTAACACCATGGCTAAACCCCAGGGAGTATCATATTAATAGTTTACAAGTATATAGAATCCTTTAAGAACTACCTATTTATATGTGTATGGGTTTTGCCTGCATGTGTGCATGTGTGCATGCGTACCATGACCAGGAAGTGCTCACTAAGGCCACAAGAGGACAGGATCCCCGGAAACTGGAATTATACATGGTTGTGATCTGCTGTGTGGGTACAGGAAATTGAACCCAGGTCCTCTACAAGAGCAGAACATGTTCCTAACCTCCAACCCATCTCAATCCCCAAATTTTGGGCTCGTAAAAGGTAGTACAGGACAGGAGGAACTTTGTAACACTGTAGCTAACACAAGGGTTTACAGCTGACAAGAGTCTTTGAGTGGTTGTTAAACAGAAAACTCCACCCTTGTGTTGTTCAAAGCCTGTTCCTTTGAAGAAATGTGAAAACATGCCTGTTCTGTGTTTGCTGGCTTGTTCCTAAGCAGGTTCTTCTGTGAGCTAAGACTAGAGGTTCCAGGAAGCGCTTCAGAAAGATTAAGTTAACTATGCTTAAGAACCCTGAGGGGGTGTGGGAGAAATTTTATAACTCAGAGAACACGAAGCTGCAATGATTATAGCAACATCTACAGCCACCTCTGGGGACTAAACTCAAGGGTATTTTAATAAGATGGCATCGTGTGGCTCTGAACTGGAACACTGTAGCATGGTGACCCGTTAGAACATAGGTCCTTCCGGTGGTAAGTACCTTTCCTTAGTGTGCGCCTTGTATCCAGCTCTGAGAGCTAAGTAAGAGTGGTGGCTCAGATTATTTGCTCCAGGAAGCAGAGTTCAAGGCTGAGGCTTAACTGTCCCAGCTCCCCGGGGAGTACAGGGCAAGGAAACAAGAGCAAACAAGAGGAGAGGCGTCCCATTAGAGATTAGACAAAAGGACTGTGAAACTAGGAGAGGCCGCTGGGCTGGGAGAGAAACAAGCTGAAGCTAGTGTCTGTCACACGTCACAACGGTCCCATAGTCAGACATGGCTGAACTCTGCTGCTCCTGCACTCTCTGTGCTCTGGCTGGTTCAAGGATGGCGAGCCCAGTGTTGGCCACAGGAAGAGTCACCCAGGGCCTGTTCATGTTCAGCATGACACTAGACAAATGAGGTAACCCGCCCACGGAGATTTGTGGAAAGACGACCAAGGGTCAAGCAGCATCACCACTGATTAGCGGCTGTGGGGGTCACAGACAAGACACAGCAGCCACATATGTGCGAGGCCTGAAAAGCACTGGCCTTTAACCTGGGATCTGTAGCTGTCTGTCTTGTACAGACAGTGTTTGGCTTAGGGGTGATGTGGACTTTAAGCTAACTCCAGTCCAGGCTAAGGCATTTTTAAACAGTGTCTTAAAGTCAGGGGGATAGTTTAGGTGAAATTCTTCCAGCCACTGAGTCGTTTAAACTCAGATCTAGGTGTCACAGGGATCCTGAGAGTACAACGGAGTCTGTTGGATTACAGGAGGAGATCTCAGGGGAATTACCAAGCTGTGAGCATTGAACTCTGACCTCTACAGGTGCCAGCCACCCTCAGAGCAGGTGAACAGGTGTGACCATAGCACGGTGGTCAGCACAGAACCCCCACCAGCTCGGCTTGGAGGCTGATGCTCTGCAACAGACAGAACAGATTAGGGATGGATATGGGCTACACTGGGGGTGACTGAGCAACGGTGGGTTAGAAAATGTGGGTGGGGACAGGAGGTTGAGGCTCAAGAGAACAGGAGACCTGACACCTGAGCCTGTCAACTGACAGCCCCCCTTTTCCAAACCCCCTTCCCCATTTGCCTCCTCAGAGTCTCTCTGAGACCATTAACTATTGTCTTGCTCTAGCCCCTGCTGCACTGAACCAGTTCTCTGGGGACCCATCTGCATGCACAGCTCCTTGCTCATACTGCATAACTCTCACTGTGTAGCCTGGATCCTCCCCGGGGCTTTTAAACATCTCCAAACTCAACTAAAGCCCATAAGGGTTTGACTTACAAATCCAGTGGCCTAGTCTTCAAGCAGTAGGAGGGATAAACCTGTGGATAAATTATTACTGGTTGTCTCCAACAGACGGACTCCCATGGAAGAGTAGGTCTCACTTCCCTCCCCATCCCCACCCCGTAGGTCTTTGAGCTGGTAGTGAGCCACATAGATACTAGACGGGCACAGATGCCAGACTTCAAGCTGAGCTATCCTGGGGCGCTCCATGCTGACCACATACCAGGTTACATCCTGAGATGTAACTGTCCTGAGTGTAGCTGGTACCTGTGGAGAACCCAGTTCATAGTTTATTGCTCACAGCTTGCTAATTCCTCCCGAGATCCCTGTCTTGCAGTTCAGGGACTCCACTGTGCCCCTACTGATCTTCCAGAGTTCTGTGATGCCCAAATCTGAGTTTCAAAATCACTCACTGGCTGAGTCTTGACTCCTCTGGACGGAATTTCAACTTAACTGTTACCCCCACTTTGAGACCGAATTTAACTTCTTGACGCCTTAGCCTGGACTGGAGTTAGCTTAAAGTCCACATCACCCCTAAGCCAAGCACTGTCTGTACAAGACAGACAGCTACAGATCCCAGGTTAAAGGCCAGTGCTTTTCAGGCCTCGCACATATGTGGCTGCTGTGTCTTGTCTGTGACCCCCACAGCCGCTAATCAGTGGTGATGCTGCTTGACCCTTGGTCGTCTTTCCACAAATCTCCGTGGGCGGGTTACCTCATTTGTCTAGTGTCATGCTGAACATGAACAGGCCCTGGGTGACTCTTCCTGTGGCCAACACTGGGCTCGCCATCCTTGAACCAGCCAGAGCACAGAGAATGCAGAAGCAGCAGAGTTCAGCCATATCTGACTATGGGACCGTTGTGACATGTGACAGACACTAGCTTCAGCTTGTTTCTCTCCCCATTCCTCTCTCTTCTATTCTCACACTCCTTCTGTTTTATCTTTAATGGGATGCCACTCTAAGGTTATTCCCTTAAATGGCTCTGGCTCTTTGACTCCACCTTGCATAACGGGCTCCTAACATGTGTCCGCCTGTCTCCCAGGACCTAAAATAGCATGTGTATACTTTGACCTTCAACACGTGGTAAGTTCTCTTTAGTTATGTGTTGTTGGGGAACAGACACAACAGAGGGCATCTTCACTTTCAATGTAAAAAGCTGAAATCGTAGTGTCCTGCATACCTGTGTCCTGTACACCTATGTACTGCACACCTGTGCCCTTCACACCTGTTCCCTACATACTCCTGTCCTGCACACCTGTGCCCTGCACACCTGTAACCTACACACCTGTATTCTACACACCTGTGCTTGCATACCTGTGCCCTACACACCTGTGCTTGCACACCCATGCCCTACATACCCCTGCCCTGCATACCCGTGCCCTGAACACCTGTGCCCTATTCAGAATTTACTGTTTCCTGGAATGGAATCAAGTTTTGCCTCCCCACCTTTCTTTCATAAGAGACCCCCATACTTGCTTTTTAAAATATTTTTTTTATATATGAATGTTTTGCCTGCATGTATGCCTGTGTACCACATATATACAATGCCTGTGGAGGCCAGGACAGAGTGTCAGATCTCCAAGGGAGTGACTGATGGCTGTGACTTGCCATGTGGGCACTGGGAAGTGAGCCCCAGTCCTCTGTAAGTGCAGCTGGTGCTCGCAACTGCTAAAGTATCTTCCAGCTGTAGCTTTGGTTTTGTCAGTGTGGTGGAGGAGGAAGCTGTGATGGAGGGCCTATTCAGCCCCTGGGATCGACACCTCCCAAGCTCTGCAAGCAGATTTCAGAGGCTGTCATCACTGGCAGTAATGGGAAGAGGCTTTAGAAATGCAGTTTCCTGAGTTAATATTTCATGCTAAATCTATTCCCCTCTTTTGACATCTTTATGACCTGTGTACATCGGTCTCATATGTTCGTAATAATGTTCAAATTGAAAGAGTGTTGTGATCACTTCACAGTTAAAAAACAGTGCTCTTTGTTAAGTCAATTTAAGCATTGTGTTACATTTGGGGCCTGTGGCCAATCAGATACATGTTCCCTTTAAAGACCATTCTTCCTTACTTTTCCAGGATTGCTCTACTTGGAAGGACTAGAAAGAATCTGTTGGCTTTATCTGAAAATCTCAAGGGTTGTTTCCATATGTTTCTTGTCCTCTTTGAAAGAATGCTTTACCATTGGACAAGTGGGTGTGAGATATTGAGTTAAAACCTTGAGTCTGGAATTATTAACTTCCATCTGGACCTGGCCCGGAGTTTCTGTTTAGTTGTCTAGATGAAGGAGGTATGTTTGAGAGCTTGCGACATGGCCAACCTGTGTTCCAGGCCATACAATGGTGTCTTGGAAACATCTGTGTCAGTTCTGACAGCAAGCCAGCAAGCCTAAAGCAGTGGCAGCCACTACTCATGAGAAACGGGCTCGGAGAGGATCTGTGGCTTGACCCACACTGGGCAGAACCTGCTGAACAGCCTCAGAATCCACCGGGATTTACAGTTTGTTAGACTCCACTCAGGATCTACTAAAGCCATGTGCTGGTCAGTTCGGTAGGTCTGGATCACCTACAGTGACTCTTGTAGTATCCGGAAAATACAGGAGGGGATAGAGAGGGCTCTTTCTATATCTAGCCTCACTGCCCAGAGTTGTGCCTCTGGCCTCCTTTCCTGGGATACAGCCCTGAACAGGCAGCACTTTCTGGTGTCCACCTTGACGGGAGCCCCAGCCTTGGAGAACTTAAAGGCAGGAAGGGATCTATAGAACCATGCTGCCTTCTCAGCAGGTTTCCTGTTTCTAATGACTCCCACTGAGTGTTTGGTTCGCTCTGTTCTACATTTCAAAATGGCCTCAGCAAAGACTACTTCACATTTCGGACCGAGGCTGCACCATCCCTGTCTCTCGGGACCCACAAGCTGCAGCGTGTTGCTGCGCACACCGCCACCGAGGGGCTCCCAGCAGACCCATCCCTGCAGTGCATTACCCGTTTGTCTGGGTCTAATCTGGGCCCCAGCGCACCCTGGGTGGAGAATCTTTCATCTCACATCCTTTGGGGCGTTCAGCAGATTTTGTTCACCCAACAAATGTTAAATGCCAGTAGCCAGTAATAACTAACACCTCTCTCTAAATAAAGCAGCGTTGTGAGGCGACATACACACGGTTATTCTGATTTCGTCTTTTATTTAGGGAACAGGGAGGGGGAGCCATACCCCAGTACAGAGATTCTCTCAGCAGCAGTTGAGTTTCAAAGCTCTGAAACTGGGTCAGGGTAACAGGATGCAGATACGGAATGCTAAAGAGCTCCACAGCTCTGCCTCAGTTGTCAGGGTAAGAAAGGCGAGTGCTTCCTGGAGCCGAGGAAGCAGGCAGGATGGGGAAAGGAGGACCACTGGGCCCACCTGAGCGCTCAGGCTGGGTTCTCTCCATCCTGTCCCTACCCTGTGAAGCTGGTACTTCCTCTCCGTGACTCAGGGTCGAATCCAACGGTGACCGAGCAGGGTCTGTGTCCTCCTTCAGTCGCTGCGTGCACACTCTCTCAATCTATTCTTGCTGCATATGGGGACGTAACTAATGGTGCCCACGGCCCTCACCTTCCTAGAGCTCTGAGTGAGGAGATAGGTATTTTAAAAATTACGACGTGCTAATGAAATCACGAGACTAGCATCGCATGGACAGACAGGATGGGCTGGAGAGAAGAAGGGTTAGTACAAGTCTGACAGGCACAGTAAGTCTCCAGATCCCATGGCAGACAGAGAGACTCATATCCTGAAAGCTGTCTGCCATGGCGCTCACACTCCTGTACCTACATGCTCCTCATATGCAACACACATTAACAAAAAAATAAATATTAGAAATTTTTTTTAAAAATTAGGAAGGATTGTGTTTGGAATACCGGACAGGCACCAGCTGACCAAAACATGGATGGGGTTTGTCCCTCAAGGGGTCAGTCATGGCGGAGATAACACTCTAGTGGCCAAAGGAAGTGGGTTCAGAAGATCAATAATTACCAGTACGCAGGAAGATATTTTAATTTCACAGACAATATTTTAGATATGATGGAATGATCTTCCAGGGCCTGATATTCAAATGACGACAACAAAAATAATCGAAAAGAAGAAAGTCATTCCAGGCAGACTGCAGCATGTGCAAAGGCCCTGTGGTGGGTGGGAGGTGGCCGTGTGTTTGGCATGTTCATGGAGCTCAGCATGGTTTATGCGCATTAGCAACGGGAACATACTGAAGGTAGACGGCACATATGAAATTCTCAGGCCAGGGCAGAATTGTTGGTGTCTGTCATCCCAACGCCTTCTAGATTTTTATCTACTGCACCGGAGCAGAAAATGGATGGCAGATTCAATGCCATTCCAGACTCCACATCCTAGTGAAGTTTAGAAGTGCCCCTCCCACTCACTGCACTTTGGGGTGGATACTCCTAGCAAGCTGCTGGCTCCCGGGTCTCTAACTCACTGGCCTGCTTCCTGGATCGCCCTAGATCTCAAGAAGAAGACTTTATCTGGGTCATGAGAATCCACCTCACCGATGTCTGTGAAGTTTGGCACATTTCCCCTTCCCAACGGTACACCGGACACGCTGTGTTTTCTGTCCTTGGCAGCAGTTGGTAGAGGGCAGATGACCGTAGAAATAAGCAACTCCATGAGCCCCCGAAGGATGGATCCTGCTGCTGATTCATGCTCCAAGGCCCCAGCACTGGACCTGGCTCTCATTCCACAGAGCTCTGTTCTCACAAGAGTGAGCAGCAAAGGACAGGAGCTCGAAGGTGGGGGTGGGTGGTACTTATGGGAGGTGTCTGCAGGAGCCTGGCCAGCCTGGGCTGTAGTAGGTCTCCCACAGAGGAAGGCATCCAGACGGGTGCATGGGTTGGCATGGAGAGCCCCGCCCTGGGCTCCAGAGGGTCTCACTGGCAGGGACCCGAGGAGCACAGCTGTCCCCTCCAGCGAGGGAATTGGTAAGGGGCTGTGGTGCTGCATGCTAATTTAATGACTTCTTGCCTCCTCCCTGCCTGCCCCACTACCACCAATCCCCTCATTCTGGCTCTGGGCAGAGGAGGCTCGCTGCCATGGCAACCAAGCCATGGAAAACTCGCCATAGAGATGTGAGAAGGAAAATTTCACTGTTGAATTTTCAAAGGGTCTGCAAAGGGAGGGAAGGAAAGAGTGGGTCTTGGGGGTGATACAGTTGAGAGCAATGCTTCTGTGGCTGAAGATGCTGGCGTTTAGAGAAACTTGCAAAGACCCATAAGCCTATGGAGATGGGGCCTGGTGAGAGACCAGGGGCCTTTCATCCACCAACATGTTGAGGATCACAGCACCATGCCCAAAGGGACCCAGCACAGAACCGAGGGACGGAGCACACAGTATGGAGCATGTGTGCAGAGCTCTTGTTAAGATTTGACCTGTGCTCTTGGGGACAATGATGGAGGCTGGACACTTCTTGAGAAAAGTGTTAACTTGGTCACCAAGGCCATTTGACTACTGCAGCATCTCCTTTCAAGGGGTAGGGTGGGGTGAATCCAGGGCACACAGTGTGTGTACTTCTCGGCTGTATTGCTGGGCAGAGAGGGCAGGGCCTGCCCAGGTGTGCTGGATAAGCCAACCTGCCCCAGGTTGACACAAAACTTTTCAATGACAGGCCAACAGCACTCAGGGCACCTCTCATAACAGGGCACCTCTCATAACAGGACATATCTGTAGCAAACAGGGGAAATCTGGTGACCCTCTTCTTATTCGAGGGAGTCCTACAACAGTCTCCTCTGCACACTTTAGTTCATTTCTCTGTTACTCGGGCCTCTATTTCTCTCTCTCTCTCTCTCTCTCTCTCTCTCTCTCTCTCTCTCTCTCTCTCTCCCTCCCTCCCTTCCTCCCTCCCTCCCTCCCTCCCTCTCATTCTCTCTCTCAAAACCACTTCTCTTTCTGTTTCTAAAGGAGTTTGATCATTTTGTGCTGTGATCTCATGGAGTCCTTTCTCAAATGCCCTGGTGCTAAGTAGCTGGTACTCAGAATGTCAAAGGGGGTATTTAGTTCTTCAAACCAAAGCAAACACTCACACACACACACACACACACACACACACACACACACACACACTCACACACACACACACAAATGTTCTCTCTTTGGGACCAATTGGGACTCTATAAAGGAGGACCACAAAGCCCCTGACAGTCCTCAACACTCAAAGCTGTGGACACAGGCTGCAGGCCTTTATTTGCCCTTGACAACTCACAAAACAAGCTGGGCTGGCAGCTCACTTACAACCCAAGTCAGGGAACCCTGAGAGCTAGAGAGTGCTTGGGGCTGGAGGAGGAATTTAAGCACAAAACAGAGGCAATTGGTTTTCAGAGGACACGGGCCATGCAGATAAAAGCCCCATTTGTTCCTATTGACTAAGGGACAAACAATGTCACATTCACCTTTTTCTCCCTGATGTCATTTTTCACACAAAAGCTTGGTGACATGCTTGACTCTCCAGGCCTGGCTCCCCTTGAGACTTCTGACAAGGTTTCCCTTTTCTCCTTTTCAACCTTATCCAATGAGGGGGCCAGGCTCAAGGCAGGGAGAGAAGGGTTCTGAAGGAGAGGCCCGAGTAACAGAGAAGGGAGCGAAAACGTTCAATCGCCTTCTACTAGGGGCCGTTGGAGGAAACAGCAACTCCATACGTTTGCAGATGACTTCCTGTTCCCAGTACAGTTTTCACAGAGACAGCATCTCAACCAGTCTCAAGACTAGCCTGGACACTGTGTTACCTAAGCAAGGAGCAGATGACAGAAACACAAGCCATGCCACCAGTCTGGGGTTGTCATTAACAACCATCTTCGGAACTATGATGTTCTCTGTGTCCAAGGGCACAGGATGACCTGGGTTTGGGAAACGTCTCAGGAGATCAAAGAAAGTCCCCATTTGAAGAAAGTTTTATCTTCGTATGAGGAATCTAGATTCTTGCCTTTTATAAAAAGAACATGAATAGAGGAAGAGGGCCGTGAGGAAGGAGGACAGAGAAGAGGAGACACAGGTGACAGTGACCGGATGAACACGTGCAGAAATGTTACAATGAAACCAGTTATCTTCTACAATTAATATGCTCTAATTTAAAACCATAGGAATAAGAGTAAGCAATAAAGGAACATACAAACTGTCAAAGAAAAAGAAAACCTGAAAGTTGAGGTAATTATATAAAAAAGGGGGAGTAAGTAATTCCAAAGAAGACAACAAAGAAAAAGTATTTTCAAAAAATAACATCTTAAAGAGGCAGGAATAAACATGGGACAATGAACTAAGAAGCTATTCCCCCATGTCCTCTATGGTTTTTAAAAATGGCCATGGTTGGAAGGCCCCAAAACTGACAGTCTGGGAACATACTTCTCAAGGCATGGGGTTGAGTCAGAATCTTTAAAGAGTGATTGCATCATGGGGGTTCAGCCCCCATAAGTCCATGTATGCTGCTGCTGTTGTGTGGGGTATTAGAGTGGGTTTTGTTCACTGTTGCTCACTCATCCGGCCTTACACTAAGACCTGTGACCGTGGCTTCATGCAGCTGTGGACTCAGATTGGAGCCCTCTATACGACTCAGCCGATGCTGTGGGCCAGAGCTCTCTGTGACTGATTGGGGTGATCTGCTATGGTGCATGCCAATCAGCTAGTCTTGCAAGAAGTAACTTCAGATAGTTTACTACTGACTATTACTCATATAACTCACTTAATTGAGGAGACCCAACTGCCTAAATTGTATTTTCCACGTAAAATTATTTTGAGGTATTCTTTCACGTGTGTTATGACAATATTGAAGGCAGAAACTGCTACAGTGGATCCAGCTACAACGTTCTATAAGCATTTAAAAAATACATTTACAAAGATAAGGGAGAAGCAATAAAGAGCAAATGACGAGGATTTGGGGATTGTGACAAATTGAGGAATACAAATACAATTTTTGAGAAGTGACATTAAGTATTGAGTCTCTCAGATAAAATACCTTCCACCAAGAAGCAGAATGGTGACTGTGCAGAGGGCTGAGTGGGCGGGTCTGTCTGTGAAGTGGGCGGGTCTGTCTGTGCAGAGGGGGCTGAGTTGGTAAGTGGTTCTCACTGAGGAGAGGGGCTGAGCGGCAGGGCCCAGCTGTGGAAATTTCAGTCTTACACTTCTGGCTTTGCTGTAATTTCCCTAATGTTAGTTTAGTGATTTACGGATGGTTTGGTGATTTGTAGCCATAGAGCCTTGGCTGAGTCACCTGTGTACTGATACTATATATCTGCATTTAGAACATGAAGTCACTCCTATCCTACTTCCCATAATACCACACGTCTCTGCAGTAGAACCAGATTTACATTCAGTGTCCTACTTTATATCCCAGTTATTTCTCCATTTATGTCAGTCAGTGCAGTCAGTTAGCTGGTCCCAGCTGCCTCAGCCCTGTGGGGTTTGGGGACGTGTCACAGAGAAGATGCCTCCAAACCTGCCTGCTGTGCTGTGCTGTGCACATGTGGAATTATACAGTGCCTGCCTTCCTATCCGGTCACACAGAATGGTATTGTATAACAGTTTCCTTGAAAATTGAAACATTCATCTTTAAGAGAAGCTCTTTAAGCAGGGAGATAAAGAATTCAAAAGTAGCTTCAGGAAGTTCCTGAAACTCATCAGACTGCATAGGCCCCTCCCTACCAAAGCACACACTGAAATCTGAGTGTCCCCTTCAGACAGAAGGAAGCCAAACTGCAAAGAAAACTAAGACTAGACCAACTGCCTAGAAGCAGAGGAAGGAGCCGAGCTACCTGGAGGAGGTTTAGACCAGTGTTACCAAGACAGGACACTCTACAACCTATTGAGTTTCCTGCAGGCTGTGCAGTGAGATCCACATTCCCAGCTTTTGTGAGCTGTCACCCATGCTGGGGTGGACCTTGATGATACAGCTATAAGTCATATATATTATAATTATATATGTATATATATATATACATATATATACATATGTATGATTGACAGCATTAATTATATGTAGACCAACATTTTCAAACATATACAATAAAAGTTCAAGAATTTCACTGTTGATATTCTTTCTGCAAAAATTACACTTGAGTTTTGTATCATCCACCTTGTCAGTATGAGTTAGCAGTACTAAGCTGAACAGTCATGAAGAAGGTGTTGTGGAGGAGCTGGAAGCATGCAGGTGCCTTCATGGGTGCCAACGGATGCTCCTACTCAGGACTGACTGGGTGTTTGTTTCAATGTTTCAACGCCATTTGACTCCTCATATGTGGACCACTGAGCTTTGCAATGTTTTGTGTGAGGTTAGAGGGGAAATCCAAGAAGAGACAAAGGGAAGAAAGGAGTTTTCAGTGACCGAAGCAAATACTGCTTTTCTGTTTTCTTTCAGGGATGGTGATGCTTTTTCTGCATTGACTAAATGAAATTTTTGCATTTTTCTAGCTTGAAAAAGTAAATGGGTTGTTTCCATCTGTATTATAATGCTGTACAGAGACCCCTGTGCCATCTGTATGTAAAAGGTCCTTTCTTCATCTGTTCAAAGCAATTCTTGACCATAATTTAATGAATACCCAGTGAACTAAAGCCCAGTGCTCAACACAAAACCACAATAATGACCTTTTAGTAGCTCATTAAGAGAGAGAGAGAGATGATCCACTTGAATCTTTTTCAGTCACCTTTTCAGATATAAAGATATCAAATAAACAATTACAATTTACAGGACAGAGTATGATTTTCCTCCACCAACACCATCAGAAACAGACCATGCTACTGGGTTCCAGTTCATGCACAAAATGGCCTGTGGTCCAACACCCCTTTGGATGATGGTCTGCTTTGACATAGATACTTTTGCCTAATTACTAGATATTGTATGAAGTCCCAAAGAGGTCCAAGGTCACTCTTCTGTCTCCTCTTCTCTCTATAGAATGCTTTTGCCTGCATCAAATGGTGGTTTGAGACCCAAGTGAGCCCTGTCTCCCAATGGAGAAGATGCCTAGAATGTTCTGAGATTAGAAAATAATACAAAGTTTCGGCCTCAGGTGAAGCTAATTTCTCTAGAGACTCCCTACAAGGCAGTGACATGAGAGCTCAGGAACTTCACTGTTGGTGGCATTGTAGATGTTTCTCAAAGGGATTGTCACCCTTGGCCTTCGCATGCTTGCCAGATGGCATCTATGGTTTAACCTGCTCCTCGGGATTCACAGAGCACATCATTCTTATCTCTGAGAGTTCGTTCTAAAGAACACGGAAGACCTGGTCACTCCTGATTAGAAGCACCCATTCACTGACGATGCACATGCCTGTGCACTTAGGGTTTTAGCTGCAAGGACCTGCTCCTAGAGCCTAGGACCTCTAGGTCCTCCTTCTAGTTGTACCCTCTCCATGCTTCCCTCTCTGCCTGCCTCTTCCGGCTTTATAATTGGTCCCTGAAACTGCAGAAGAAAACCACGTGAATCTCTTGCCATTCCTGCTTGACTGTTAAATGTGCTACTTGCCAGTGTGTGTAATTGCTCTTACATGGAGCACCGGTGTCTACTGGATTCATGGACATTCCCGGTGCCAGTGTGGGTGCTGGCAGTGATGGCACTGTCATGTAAGTGACTGTCAAATCCAGCTTGGCTAATTCAAGGAGGGTAGAGCTTAGCCTTTAGAAAGACACCGCAACCGAGCTCTTTATGCCAACAGAGGACAGGAAGGTGAGTCACAAGGTAGGTATCCCTTTTAGGAACCCTTTGGCTGGTAGCCATTAGCCTTTAGCAGAAAGATAATCAGGATTTCTGTCTGGACCATGGATTTGATGCTTTGAACACTTCATGGTGAACATGCAGCTCTTTACTGCTGTGGTGAAGCCCTGGGATGGAGTCCTGAGCTAGATTTCCAAAATTATGCTTGATGCAAAGGGCTCTGGGGTGGGGGTTGTCCTCAGTAAAAGCTCAATAAATGTCACGTCAGCCACATTAGCTCACTGATCACACATTCCTCAAGCAGGGAGGTAAATTACAGAACCTGAGAAAGGGCGGTTTTTGTTGGTTTCCATTATGGAGAAGGGAACACTCAAATCATGTCAAAGGGTTGGTTAATGTCTGAATGCTGCTCTAGTTCTGATGTCCCTAAATAAACATAATACATTAACAAGGGGATTAACTACTTCTGCAAATGCCCTTCAAAGGATCAAACTGTGATTCATTCTTTCTGATTCTCTCTGTCTCTCCCCTGTCTTGGTCTCTGTCTGTCTCTGTCTCTGTCTCTGTCTCTGTCTCTGTCTCTCTCTCTCTCTCTCTCTCTCTCTCTCTCTCTCTGTGTGTGTGTGTGTGTGTGTGTGTGTGTGTGTTCATTCTTTCTTCCCTCTATCTCTTTTCCCTACTTCCCCCATCTCAAGAACTTATAGTCTTGTCTTGGTAACTTAGCCAAAGACAGGTCAGTATGGAAAAGCAACATTGTCCTCAGCATCTCTAGTAATTGCAAAGATGTTACTTACTCTTTACTGTGTGTGCTTTACATTTGTGCTACTTGAAATGTTGTAATATTCTTTCATCATATCTCCCCCTGAAGATGCAGAAGAAACTAAACAACAAATGCACTGAAGATATTAGGAGGCTTTCTTCTGACAATGTGACAAATTCATGGCAAAGGCCAGGGAGGAGCTAAGTCCCAGGTGTGCCTCTTCCTGGTTTATAGCAAGTACTATGATTAACTTTTCAAAATCAGAAAATTCTGTAAATATACCTTGTCACATAGAAGAGTGTGCCCCAGGGTGCCATTCCAAGAACAGGAACACTGGCTTTGAGGTCACTGAAATTGTCTTGAGTTCTGCAAACTGTAATGTACCCCACAAACCTACTAAATCAGAAAGTGTCGGAGTAAAGCCCAGCGGCCTGTTTTAGGGAAGCCACCAAGCAATTCTGTGTACATGAAAGTTGACAGCCACTGCCTTAGGACACCTTCATTCCATCCTTACACCCATCCACACTGGGCAATGGTGCTGTTACACTTTTTGTAGGACTGGGGAGGCCCAGAAAATAAAAAGAGTCAACATTTCTAAGATCATGTGATCAGTTTAAGAGACTGAAACCCAACTTTATATTTGTCTGTTTCTAGAGATGCAATTCCCAAGACTTTCAACAAATGTGAGCATCAGAAATGATTTCTGCTAAAAAGGATTGACCCAGGGTTTCCATCCCCAGAAAAGTCTTTCTTTTTCTGCACAATGGACCTCTGATGGAAGAGGATGGCTACCATGTCCTGACCCTCCCATTCTATTCCATAAAATGTTAACATATCCAAGGGTTGTACCTGAAAATAGAAATCTGAGCTTCTGCAAAGTTCATCTAAACAACCAGTTTCCACAAGACCCAGGATATGTGGCTTAGGTACTTCTTACTCCAGTGGGTGAACTTGTTCTGTCAGGGACCCTAGTGTAGCGAACCTCAACTTTCCAGAATAAGAGGGAACTCAAAGGTTGGAAGAGAGCCATTAACAGCAAATGAAACACGAGTTAAAGTAATTTCGAAGGCTTGGGTGCCAGAAAAGCTCATGACAGGAGCGTGGGCATCTGTCCTTCCAGGGTCTCTGTAGGAAGACAGATGGGTTGTCCTGGGACCAGCAGTAGCCTCAGGGTAAGCAGTAGCATATTACACTGTTGGTTGCTCGCTGTCAGTCTTGCCCTAGGGTTATTGAATTTTCTGGTTGCCATGGGAACCGGACTGATTATGAACTTAGAGAGAGCAATTTGGTGTGAGATGCTGTTAAAAGGGCACTTAGATACAAGTGTTAAAAACTGGAAGTGGGGACACTTCAGGGGGCTGTCCCTCACTCTCTCAGCTCACAGTCTACAGCATGAGCTCAGTCCTAAGACATAATGCCAAGGAGGTCAGAACACGAAGCATCTCTCCTAACTCCCCTGCCTTTGCTTCATACAGGAGAAGCAGGTCAGAGGAAGAGTGGGAGAGAGAACACATAAACCGCCTCCGCTCAAGATTGATCTTTGACTCCACTGAACTTCATGCCAACCATCCCTTTTGATCATGACTATATTGTACACATTTATACATTTTCTTCTGGAAAGAAGATTAACCTAGGATCTAGCATTTGTGTGGACTAATGTTTAATCCCAAACAGTACCTGCTTCTCTTAAAGGAGATGTTCCCACCAAAGGTTAAGTAGGAGCAGTCCTGTGTTTCAGAGGAGTGACATTACAGTACGTAATTATGTCTGTGACATGTGCTCCATGTTGGACTTTCCCAGCCCACACAGGTTTGTAGGGAATAGATTAGAGAGGCTCAGCAAATCTGAATGTAGATGTTGCAGGATAAAGTAGACCTCAAAGAAAGAGAATGGCACTGAGTTTCTGTGTGGGTTTAAGTCAACCAGATGCCTCCTTCATATTGCAGAGGCCACAGGGAATCTAAGGGAGGTTCTGGGCCAGGGAGTTTGGAGATGCGGGCACTGCCCGCATCTCTGGAGTAACACAGGTATGTATGGATGCAGAGATCTGTTTCACCTTCTGGAACTCTGGTCATTTAAAGCTAATGTTTGCTGAGAGGGAAGTCTGTTCAACCCTGCTTTGCTAATCCAGACTCCCTCAGAGTCACCCAGACAGCAGTGCCTGAAGCCTTGTGAATGTGGAAACATACAGGTTTCATCAAATCAATCCTGATGAAAGACCACCAGCTCCGAGTTCTCCTTCCATTTCTCTCTCCCCACCCCCTCTCTCTTTCTCTTCTTTATAGCCTTGGGCCATTCTTCCCAGGGTGCTGTGGGACACACAATTCCATCTAACAAAATGGAAAATGATAGGTCGCATAAACATTAAAAAGTTGTAAACAATGTATTCTTTTATTAATAAGAATGCATGCACTCCACCAAGAAGCATCCAATCAAATAGATTGATGACTTTCTTTTCAACAAAATTAGCCAGTTTCTTGGCTAAGCTATTTTAGTTTAGTTTAGTTTAGTTTTTCTGAAAACTCATAACTTTAGATAATTAATAAACACTCAGAACCTATCTGTGGGGGTTTGAATATGCTTGGCCCAGGGAGTGGCACTATTAGAAGGTGTGGCCTCATTGGCGGAACTGTGACACTGTGTGGGGTGGGCTTTGAGACCCTCCTTCTAGCTGCCTGAAAACAGTCCTCTCCTGGCTGCAATTGGATCAAGATGGGGAACTCTCAGCTCCTCTACCGACAAGCCTGCCTAGATGTTGCCATGCCTCCCACCTTGATGATAAAGGACTGAACCTCTGAACCTGTAAGCCAGCCCCAGTGAAGTGTTGTTTTTTATAAGTGTTGCCTAGGTCATGGTGTCTCTTCACAGCAACAGAAACCCTAACTAAAACATCTGTCCCCCAATAAGGTCTATATTGAGATGCATGCCTATAATCCCAGCCCTTAGGAGTCTGAGTCAGGAGGTTCATGAGTTCAAAGCCACCCTTGGATAAATACTTACCTCACCTTTGCATCAAGAAAAAAATAGATAGTAAGTAAAAGAGGTAACCAGAACATGTGACTGAAAGGCAAAGGCTATGTTCCAGGGCAGAGATGTGGTGACTTCAGCATGTGCTCCTATGTGGCCCCTCTGGATCCACTTGTGCTTTTATGGAGACATCTTCAGCACTGACTTGAATGCCCCACACAGGGGCTGCAATGATTTCTTTGGACTGATTCTGTCTTGAGCCCTTTGAGTCCTGCCTCATCCCCCAGCTGCTTCTGTAGTTCACTCTGAGGCTCACACTCAGCATTTGAACTTGGATGCCCCATTCCGAACTCATCATCCAAGACCCACCCGTGATACCCCAGGCAAAGGGCTCTGCCCTGGGGTGGGCCCCACTTCGGGGAATAGGTCCAAAGTCCTAAAGCTGAATAAGGAGCAACAGCTCCACACAGACTCATGCCCCCTGATGCCAGTTAAAGTGGAATGAAAGAGAAACATCTGGAGATCTAGGAGACTAATAATAGATGACTCAACTGGATGGGATGAAGCTATTTAGCCAATAAAAATATAATGATGGAGAGCTAGGTCTGTGGTTAAGAGGTCCTGAGTTCAATTCCTAGCAACCACATAGTGGCTCACAACTATCTGTAATGGGATCTGATGCCGCTTTTGGTGTGTCTGAAGATAGATACAATGAACTCCTATACATAAAAAAATAAATCTTTTTCTTAAAATGTAATGATGATTCATTGTATTGAGGGAAAAGGCTATCAGCCAGGCCAGGCACAAACCCTGAACACTGGCTGCAAGAATGAGGATAGGGTTGGGGCGTGTTTGGATGGTATGTGTCAGAGTCAACGCAGTGAGCCTTCATCACTCACTAATTGTGCATTTGGAGACTTGTCTACTTTATAAAATTGGCTTGTAACCTCCAAATGGATAGTCATGGTGCTTTCTCGGGCATTCACAGTCACAAAATTTTAATTGTCTGGCATGGGCTTTCTAGCAAACCTCAGGGACACTGTGAGACAGTTATCTCTCAGCTTTCTACCAAGTGTCCCTTTCAAGAAGTACTTAGTACCAAGAAATACTTAGTACCATTCATCCTGTTTCGTTTGAGACTCTGTTAATTGCTTTGCTGTTTAAAATGGGCTCCAATCAGTGGTTAGGTACAGCCTCCAGTTTCTAAGGCCAAGAAAGCTAGGGTGTGTCTTAGAGAAAAATATGTTCTGGCATGATCTGTGTTCATTCCATTGGCTGCTCAGTTCAATATCTATGAATCTGCAACACAAAGGCATTCCTAGTTTTCCAGATGGGTTTCAGCAAACAGGTCATTCCCTGAAAAACACAACACATTTGATGTCCCCACCTTCAGAAAGCCCTACTTTAGTCATGTAGGACATGTCCTTTAGTGGGTGCACGGCCCATTGGGGAACTGCAGCTCACTGCCCCTGCCCAGCTTCATATGAGGAATGTCCTTGGTGTCTCCAGCCTGGGAAATTATCCAGTTCAAAATGTGAAATGATATGGTTTCTACTAAGTGAATCTTCCTGCTGCACCAACCACTGTAAAGGTGGAACATTAAGTTCAGCCGTCATAAATTAAGGACAAGCTTAGGTGAAATAAAAAGCTTTTAAATGGAAGGGCCATTCACTTGTTAGCACTAGCAGATCAGCAGACAGAAATGTGCGGACCAGAGTTGACAGTTTAACTTGCATTAAACCCAGGTGGAATCTCAGATTTATCACCTCTGTTTTCAGTGATATGGAACTCATGTGCTGTGAATAACAAGAGGCTTTTGTATGTGCACATGCATGTGCCGGCATTCCTATGTCCCTACATCTATACCAATAGTTACACACAAAGGTATAGAAAAATAACATGTATCAGCACATAGATATACAACCATGTGGGTTTAGGAATGATTTAATTTCCCCCTTTGAGTCTCAGTGTTTTTATAACATTTTTTTTTACCATAAAAACATTTAAGGTGGACAAAAGCCAAGGAAACCCCAAGGGTTGATAACAGTTGGACATGTGCATGATGCTTTGGAAACCACTGGCTTTCTTTTTAAGAAGGTTTGCCAACATGTGCTTTTAGTAGTTATTCCCTAGACGAGTCAGCTAACCTCCCAATGTTTTAGTTGGATGGAAGAAGTTCGAATAACATTCAGGCCTTGCATGAATGTACACATTAAAATACTGCATCCCAGGGAGATACCCTAGTCCCTTAGGCTCCTACAACTGTGGTCTTTCAGACTATTGGCTTTGAGCTGAGTGGTATTCAGATCAAATTCCTATCTGACACTCTAAGTCCTTGTGTGACTGCATGGCAGATGGCCCATCTAAAAGAGGTGACTATGGATGGATGAAGTCATAGGGTAGAGCTGACCCAATAGAACTCTTCCTAAAAGAGATGGCAGGGCTGCTTTTGGCGTGGACACACAGTAGGGCAGCTGACATCAGTAAGTCATGAAGATAACCCCCAGCTGTCTTGGTGCTCCAAACTGTGAGAAAGGGTGTTTCTGGAGTTTACCACACCCCAGCCCATGATATTTTGTTAGGGCAGTCTGAGCAAATGCAGCTGGCTCAGTCCATTTATCTCCTGGCTTCCTACCTGGAGTCACTGCCTATCCTCATACCAAGGTGTAGCTAGTCCTGCACCTTGTGCTTTCCCTTAAGTTCCTCTCTGCCCTAGCCGGCAGTCTTTCATCCAATTCTGTTTCCATCACACAAGTCAGTGCTCCGCCTGCTCCCCAATAAGACAACCACAGGCTAAAGCAAATTATTAGAGTTCTTTTAAAAAGACCATTGTAAAAGCCTGGTAATCCGAGACCTTGTTATACTGACAGAAACACAGATTCCCAAGACTCCTAATGGACCGGTCATGACGTCATACTCTTGGGGCCCTGAATGGCTGTCACATTGCTGCCTTGATTTGGCTCTATTGACACCATGACCACATGAGGAAAATGAAATCCCTTTCCGTCTGCTTAGAGCAAAACCTGTCAATATTATATCTTCTTCCCGTATTCCAAGCACCAGGCCTCTGCAATGTCTGACTCGACTTTATTTTTGTCTTTCCCCCCTCATCTTGGTTCCACCATTTGCTGAAAAGTCTTCATTGTTCCAGGGGTCAAGAAAAATGGGTGGGGAGGAGGGGTTTGGGGGAACTTGTTTGGAAGTAGTTGCCTAGCAACCCATCTTCCTTATTCCAAGGACAAGAGGCAATTTGCATTTTGGAAAAGGAGGAGAAAAGAAAAGCTTCCCTTCTTCCAAGTGCTGGGCTGGGAATATTTGGTTGACCACTCCTCAATAGAGCCTTGCCTTCCTCTGAGAACTCCCCCTGGGTGGCCTCCTTTGCAGGCAGCCCTGTGTGTACTAACTCAGGAGAGCCACCCTCTTCCAAGGTGCTCCCAAAGTGCCTGGGGCAGTGAGTGGCTCCAGGCATTGCCAAGACACAGCCCCAGGCAGCTCGAGGACAGAGCTCAGGACATCCTGGTCTCTTTCAAGGGACTGTTTCTTTCCCACAGTGCTCTCCCAGTTTGTAGTGTTCTTTTCTGGACACATGCCACACCCAGGCCACATCCAGGCCTGCTTCCCTTAACCCTCAAGCTGCTGTTGGGTTCTTGAACCTGCTTTGGGAAACTCTGAGTCAGTAGGTATTCGACAAAGGCGACAGGCACAAACCTCTGCCTACATTGGTATTCTTAGTTGGTCTACAAGAAGCAGAGGTGAGGAGGAGAAAGGTTGCTTTCTAAATCCAGTGGGAAAGTCAAGGGGGTTGGTGTCTGGGAAAATCACAGTCCCAAACCATGGAACTCAGCCCTCACACATCTCTTCTGCTGCCTCGGTTTCCATCCTGGTATAATAAGGGGTGCTAATTTCTAATAAGAGAGCCTTGGAAGGTAGAAAGATTATAGTCCCAAATGCTTCTAAGTGGTACAAAGAAAGAGGAGGAGGGAGAGGAGATAGTGGAGCAGGAAGAGAAAGAAGGGAGGAAGAGGAAGAAGAGGAGAAGATAATTCTTGAGCTTTAACTGGACAAGGCATTGAACGGGCTGTAAATCACAATCTCTAAGACTGAGACATTTGCAAATCACACTGGCACTGTTTAGCTTACTTTAAATACTGCCAAGTGACAAGAAGACTCACTCACTCTCCAGTCTGTTGTTTAGTGAAGACTTCAGTCTCCTGGCAGAGGCCCTGCTGAGCATAGGTAATTCTGATCTGCACCATCCCTGTGGGATGGCGGATATGGAGGAGGTGTGGCTTAGACACCTTGTGATTCCTTTGTCATTTCCTCTTCTTCCGTGTGAGGGACCCCTCAAACAAAGCAATGCCTGAGAGTCTAGCTTACGACTAAATGCGTTTCTTTGGCTAATGCAGGGGTAGTGTCCTGAGAGACGATGGGAGATAATGCCATCCAATCCTCTCATGGGAATGGCTGGGAGGCAGAACAGATCTGAGGGAAAACTGAATCATTCACGGGGCTTGGTCATGCACAGGGGATAAAGAAATGAATATTTTAAAATATTAGTAGGCAGGGCTTGGCCTTCTACAGAACACAATTTGTAGCCTCCCCCTCCTCTCTGTACCTCCTTCTTTCTCTCTCTGTCCCCTCCCTCCTGCCTCTACTAGCTTTGTGCATTTTCTAAGTTCTTTAAAAACTTATTGCAAGGCTTTTCTTCAGAGAGAAGAGTTAGTTTGTTGTTTGGGTTTTCGTTTTTTGCATATCATTAGTGGAACCGAAAACTAACTTGGAATTGTAGAGCTAAATGTCTGGAACCCACAAACACCGATTGCCTTTTTTCACTAAGGCCTCTGAAATGCAGCCCCAGAGCGGCCCCTGTTTTCCCCCACTGTCAACTGGGTGGCATTCAATGCTTAGAAATCATGGTATACCACACTTGGTACCCAGATCACCACAGGATTTACCCTTATTGACAATGGGAAGGCTCTGCTTGTTAGCAGGCCCACTTTGTTTCTTACTTGAAAGGGTTTGGAGGTGTATGTGTTTGGCAGTGAGGAGTCTGGGATGTCATGTCAGGGTTCACACAGCCCACGTGGGTCAGTTTCTTTAGTGTTGCTGGGACCACACACCTGCTAGAATCCCCAATGCTAGGAAGGGTTTATTTTGGTTAGCAGTAATATCTCAAAGGGTCACTCTCAGTCCATATTGCCAAGCAAGGAATGGAGAAGCACTCCTGGTGCTGGCTGTTTATGTGCATACGCATCTGTGGAGGCTGTAACTGAAAGTAGAGGCCTACACCTCGGGACCTACCTTGCCGTGAAAATGGCATCGTAAGCCGAGCACTCAAACCACCCGTGCCCGTAGAGGACGTTCAAGGAGAGCCTCCTGTAACTTTGGCGCGTTCCCGTTTAGTTCTTGTGTATTGCTGAAGGGGGACTTGACCTATATAGCCTTCCAGTACCAAGTGGGCAACAAGAAAAGACCGCCATGGTCCAGTGCACCCTGGGATGAATGTTGGCTCTGTGGATAAGTTGGTGAGTTTTGCTCTGAGCTTGGAGAATAGAGAGGAATCACCTGATGAATCAAGTATAACCCTGCTTATCATTTTCCCCTCCTCCTTCAGCCTTTGTACCTCATGGCTCCCAGTCACTTGTGTCTCAAGACAGTCAGCACTGGAGCATTCCCTTCTCCAGGACGTGGAGAAACTCTAAGGCATGATCCTTGGACTATCTAAGCACTCCTGTCATAAGCCAATGAGATGGTAACACTGCAGAGCAGCCCAGGCAACAGCCCCAGTGCTACTGGAGGCTCTGACGGAGTTCGGCAAGCCCGAAAGAAGCATGAAGAACAGGCGGCCATGGCTCACTGAGGAATGAGTTAGAACCCCAGGACTGATCAAACTTCCCTGTGCTCCAAAGACCAGTAGCCGGTACCGCCTTTCTGTTTGGGCTAAAGTAAGTTTATAGAAATAAGAAAATCGAAGCTAATTTTAACTACCAGAAGAAAACTCACAGAACTGTGTAGCGATGGAGAGTCTAAAAGTCTAAATCACACAAAATCCCCCACACTCCAGAAAATAAAAGCACATCGTAACAATGCTTTAAACAGTCACCTTGGTAACAGTTACCTATTATAGAAGGAGACCTTGAAAATGTACCAAGGTTTTGCAGTACTGGATTATAGATTCCACGTCTAGGTCTGATGGTTCTCATCCTATGGCACATTGGTATCCGTGGCCATATGAGTGACTAAGGCACACGTAAGCAGATGTGACCAGGCTGCCTGCTCACAGCAGTGGTCACCGAGGTCTCTTCACAGTCTCAGGCTCAATGGGACGCATGGAACACAGAGCCCTTAGCCATTCAGTGATGCTGGTCCTCCATCCCTGCAGTTCAACCTTCTGGAATCAGCCCTCCCTGTGGAAGACAGCCACTGCTTTCACAAGAAAAGCTTTCCTTGTACCCAGCACCCATATTCTCCTCAGCCCTCCTGCCCAATGCCTGGTCCCAGCCTTTTGGTCATACTCCTCAGAGTGTTCCCTTGCTTCTTAAAGACATGTTTAAAACTGCAGATGGCTTTGAAAGATCTCCTTAAATTTTACTAGTCCCCTCCCAGCCCTGCCCCAAACCCAGGCCACAGAGGGCACATAGAGATGGTCATATCTGTTTCATGCTTTTCAACATCTTTCTCTGTTTCATCTTTTCCGCACACAGTCTGCCTT
Source organism: Micromys minutus (assembly GCF_963924665.1). Lineage (NCBI taxonomy): Eukaryota > Metazoa > Chordata > Mammalia > Rodentia > Muridae > Micromys > Micromys minutus. The sequence continues at coordinate 95,770,604 of NC_137969.1, forward strand.
TCAAGTCCTTTGGCTTTGCCTCCCCCAAAGCTGCTAAGTCCTTTTACCCTGATGTCTCCACCGCTTTCAGGGCATCTCCCTCTTCAGGTTTGCAAGAACCCGTTCGAACTTCGGCTCACAACCTCTGTATCTGAAAGACTGGAGTCCGTATTTTTCTCCAGACCCACAGGGTATCCCCAGTGCTTCTCTGACAAGGGAGGATCCTCAGCACACTAGTGAGAAGCTGGTACTTGGAGCCTCCCCTCCAGCAGGGCTTCCACGCTTGCTTTGTCGCAGCACATTTCACTCCCCTTTTCCATCCTTTGTTTCCTCTGCTTCGAGGCAACTTTTTGTGTATTTTGACTTAGCCCAACATGCAAGCCTCCTCTCAAAGATGCTCTCTGCAGGCTTCCCAGTACTCACAGGAGACCAGACCCCCACTCCTTACAGGTTCTTACAGCCCCCAGCATGTTTGTCCCATACAACTCATGTAGTAGATGATGTGTGTGTGCGTGGGGAGGGTATTTGTCAATGCAAGATTCCCTACAAGGCTATGATGCCTTTTGCCTACCTTTTCCTCCCTAACACCCAGTGTCTAAGGCTATTGGTACATGGTATTTGTTGGATAAGTTTCAACATTTCTCTCTGTTCTACCCAGAATGTTTGGCAGTCTCGAAACGGCAGAAGGAAGTGAAATTCTCTTTAAATGGAAAGGCCCGTCCAATAAAGAGGTGTGCACCTGGAGTCATAGCTCAGCAACATCTAACCTTTACTCCCGGACACTGTAAGCTTGATGTTCTTGCATGTAGCAGGGGCAATGGAATGGATGGAGTGAAATGATGGAGAGGTAGGCAGAGATTAGCACACATTCCAGAAAGTATGTTCTCATAACTAAACTGGAGCTTCATTCCAGACTGAATCCTAACATGGGATGTATAAAGGTATCCAAGAGCTGCTAGAGAGAGAGTAGCAATGATGAAGGAGGGATCAACATGTAACCATGACAACGGTCTGGAGCCTAATGGGAGAGAAGCTAAGGGACAGCCTTGGACAGGCGATGTATTAGTTTCAAGTAGGCTATTAGCAAGGGTCCTTGTAGAGCAAAGGAAAGGTGGAGAAATAAGGCTGGAACTCAGCGAATCAAGCTGAGCATGCGCTTGCCCTGATTAACACCAGGCTGCCTGTCTGGTGTCCGTTCCCTCTTCTGATGTTGATTTATGAGATATCCTCTTCCTATGCCTACGTATAATTATCAGCAATGAGAGCTGCCATGACAAATGCCTATTGCAAGACAGGCAGTGCCCAAGGGGCACAGATTCACACAGGACTCCTGGCAAAAGGACTATTGCTACTAAGATGTAAAAGTTGAAGTAGGTACGTCTTTAGAACTCCAGGAGTTCTTCCGGCCTCCGCTGCAGGGTCTGTCCCGTCTGACTGCTGTGTTACCCCATGCCCTTGCATCAGGTCTTGAAGGACACTCCTATCTACTAGAAATTCATGGCGCCTGTGTAACGAGCACTGCTGGACGCTGTTCAAGCACAGGGCTACTGAGCCGGTAACGATAGACCCTGGTGTGTTCTGTGGATCTGATTCACAGAGATTCCCTGAACATGGACTATGTATGCTTGCTTCGTCTCTGGGTACAGTGTTTCTTTCAGTCGTTAACACAGGCAGCAAACAGCTAGCGGAGTCAGCAGAATCTCCAAAGATGATATACATGTGGCCTGGTGACTTAATGCCACCTCATCACCGCTACACAAATTCCAACACATCCTTTATGCTCATCCCTTTGTATTCACCCCCAGGTGCCATTTAACATTTTAATCATAGCACATGTCACAATCTAAGACGCTCCCTTCTATTTGATGGCATTATTTTGTCATCTGTTTTATTTTGCTATTTTAAATGCTACATTGTAGCAGGAGTCTCCAGTCCTTTCCAAGGAGCTGAAGACCTGAGTCCTGTCCTTTGTCACCTAAATCTAGTATATTCTGCTGTGTATGTGGCTGATCCTGTGACGGCTTCCTTTTGTGGTATGTGTTTTACCCTTAGACAAGTGGCTAGACTCACAGTGGTTGACAATGGTAGTTGTGGCCTAACCTCAAAGAGCAGGAGGAAGCGCATTACATGGAATGCTAAAATGTGCTCTCAGTTGGGCTGCTGAGATGGCTCAGCAGTTAGGAACACTAGTTGCTCTTGCAGAGGACCAGGTTTCAGTTCCTAGTACCCACATGGTTGCTTACAACTGTTGTAACACCAGCTCTGTGTATTTGATGCCCTCTTCTGGCTTCCACAGGTACTACACACAAGAGGAGCACACAAACACTAGCAGGCTTCAATAGAAATAAATAATCTTAAAAATAAGGTTTTTAAAAGGCATGTTTGCAGTGGTGGTGGCTGAGGTTGCCAGGAAGCACATGGGCAAAAAGAACTTGAAGCATGAATCAGCAGGCAGTCAGGGATCTGAACTTGTTCTTTAATATTGCTGGAAAAGCTCTCACATAACACTGTAGTGGGGGAGAACAGAGCAGTAATATATGAGTGGACGCAAAACCACCATGGCATGTCCTGTGATAGATATGGGGAATGCAAAGGGAAGGTAAGTATAGTGAGCCTAGAGCAATTGTGAAATCTTCCAAAAAGGCCTAAGTCAGTGCTCCAACACCTGAGAGCCCATCCTCCTCTAAGTCAGTGCTCCAACCCCTGAGAGCCCATCCTCCTCTAAGTCAGTGCTCCCACCCCTGAGAACCCATCCTCCTCTAAGTCAGTGCTCCAACCCCTGAGAGCCCATCCTCCTCTAAGTCAGTGCTCCCATGCCTGAGAACCCATCCTCCTCTAAGTCAGTGCTCCCACCCCTGAGAAACCATTCTCCCCTCAGACAGTGCTCCCACGCCTGAGAACCCATCCTCCTCTAAGTCAGTGCTCCCACCCCTGTGAGTCCATCCTCCTCTAAGTCAGTGCTCCTACCCCTGAGAACCGATCCTCCTCTAAGTCAGTGCTCCTACCCCTGAGAACCGATCCTCCTCTAAGTCAGTGCTCCAACCTCTGAGAGCCTATCCTCCTCTAAGTCAGTGCTCCCACCCCTGAAAAACTATCCTCCTCTAAGTCAGTGCTCCAACCTCTGAGAGCCCATCCTTCCCTCAGTCAGCACTCCCACTCCTGAGAACCCATCCTCCTCTAAGTCAGTGCTCCCACCCCTGAGAGCCCATTCTCCTCTAAGTCAGTGCTCCAACCTCTGAGAGCCCATTCTCCCCTCAGTCAGTGCTCCCACCCCTGAGAGCCTATCCTCCCCTCAGTCAGTGCTCCTGCCCCTGAGAGCCCATCCTCCCCTCAGTGTAGTTTAGCTGAGAGAACCACATTCCAAACATGAAGGCTGGGATCCTGGGTATGTATCAGCCTGGGTTTTCCTGCTGTTCACCAGTGGCAATGAGAGTCCCGAGAACACCTCCCGCATTCCCATGTTCTATTTCCCATGGTGCCCTCGTGACAGCATGAGGCAGCAGGGAACAGACATTTCCACTTTGGTGAACTTGGAAATAAGGTTCAGGGAAGTAGATCCAATGAGCCAAAGTCACATCACGCTGTGCACACACAACAGAGGAGCAAACAGAACAGGGTCTCCGTGTGATGGACGGTTCATGTATCAGATTTAGAAATGACTCAAAGTCACCCTGTAATGACCTTGTAGTTTACCCCTTTCCACCTCCTGGGAGTGGGGAATAACCTCAAAAGATGCCAGGACACCTCGAGAGGTGACTTCACTTCTCTGAATACTATCTTCTTCATCAGCATCATCAAAACATGGGTGTAGGAGGGGCTACACATCCGTGATTTCGGATGCCAAGGCAAGAAGGTGAAGAATTGAAGGTCTAGCCACGTGGTGAGCCTCTGTCTCAAAGCATCTAAACAAAAGCAGGTGGTTGAAATGGCTCCTTTTCAGGCTGAGATACTAAGATAGAAGGAATACCCTTCCTTCCAAGATCCAGAATCAACTCTCTAAAGCAACAAAAAGGAGTCTTCTCGGGGTCAAAACTCTTCATTACAATAAAGCCTACTGAGTTTTCTAGAGAGAACCTGCTACTTGCTAGAAGAGAGCTGTGAAGGATTTAGTCATAAGCTGAAGGAGCCCGAAAGAACGCTTACAGCAGGCTTAGCTGACCCCGCTTTCTCCTTGCCTTTCGCATGGGGCACCCATCCCTCCAAACCCATTCAAAACAGGAAGGTTCTAGGGCTGTGCGCAAAGGCAACGCACGAGGCCCCATCCTCCGCAGCCCCCGCGGCCGTATCCCGTCATCAGAAACATGTGAATGAACCAAATTATCTCCAGGGCTCAGGGCGTGGGCCACATAGCCTGGCTCCACCGTCAAAGGATCGAGCGTCATGTTCTCCACCCCCTTATGTGAAGGCTGGTGCTGTCGTAGGGTGCTGAGGGAGGCAGCCAGCCTGGAAGCGCCATGTAGGGAAGAATGTTCCGTTTCGGTGTTCGGCTTCTAAAATAACTGCTAATAAAAAGCCTTCGTACTGTGACACTTCAATACAGACACCCACAAGGATACCTTGACAAGCTGTTTCGCTCTTCGCAAGCCTTTTCTTGCGCAAGGCCCTACCAGTCACCCACACATTCACAACCCTGCAGAGACAGCGGCGGCCAGCAGGGGTCTGCCTAGACTGCTGGGTAGAGAGCTCGGGCCCTGCTGCTCTATCGGAAGCATCTGCATCCTCTTCCAGCTGCAGCTTAGGCAGCAGCATCTCACTCACTCTGTTCAGGAAGTCTAGGACAAGACCTACCTAGAGGATGAGCCAAACTCACCTCGCAGACAAAGACAGGGGCATGCGTGGGGTGGGGGTTGGGAGGAGGAGCCTCAAACGATATTCATTCATAAGCTGATCCACATAGATTTGGGGCTTAGTGGAAAACAGCATTGCTCAAGGAATCTGAGCTCTGTCGGTAGGCATCAGGGTGTGGCTGAACAAAGGCCTTCCTCATTGGGAGACCTAAAACTGTATTATGGTTGTAATGCCGTCTCCACCAGGGAACGAAGGGGTCACATTTGAGAGACTTCTTAACAGCACATGGCCTTTCCCCACTAATGGTGGTTCTGGCTAGTGCTCGCTCGGCTCCTGCTCCTTGAAGCTACAGTCCTAGCTTTCTGAAATTCTTATTCTGAGGCTCATTAAGTTGTGTGGCTGGACTTGAGCTCCTCCCGGAGCCCAGGCAAGCTTCGACCTTCATCTCCTTCCATGCTGGTCTCCCGAGTATGAAGGATTACCAGCCTGGTTTCCCTGGGCAATTATTAATCTGAAGCTTGATAATTAAGAGCAATCGCACCATTACAGTTTGAGTCAAGGCGTGGAGGTCTTCAAACTGAGACAGAAACAAGCTCCCTGGTATCCACGCCTGTAATCCAGTTTGAAAAGTTGTTTGTGGCGAGGAGCAGGTAAGGTTCGAGAGAGAAATTCTTCTTATCAAAGCCAGAAGGGATTTTATTGGATAATTCTTTTACTTTTCCCCTTTATGTATATGTATGCACATGTGTGTGTTTGTATGTGTTTGTTTGTATTCATCCTGGTGGAGGCCAGGGGTCAATTTTGAGTGCTATGCCTCAGGCACAGCCCACCTTTAATTGTTATAGTTGCTGTTGCTGTTGTTTGAATCATGGTCTCTCGCTGGCCTGGGTCTCAGTGATTAGGTTAAGCTGGCTGGCCAGGGATCTCCAGCTTCTCAGTGTGAGATTATAAAAGTGTGTCACATGCCCAGCTCTCCCTGTCTTTCCCTTAAACACAGAATGTGGGAATCAGACTCTGTTCCTCATGCCTACCCGGCAAGCATATCACTGATGGTGCTGTTCTTCAAACTCAGATAAACGTTTCTCTGGGGCCCAATGTATGACTCACCCTGTCTCGAAACTAGAATTCCTTGGACTCTATAAGCTTCTGCTAAGCTGTGTCACCACAGGATCGCCAGCATGCACAGCCCCTGTCACACAGCAAAGGACAAATTCTGGTGTGTTAATGTTATCACCTGCATCTAGTACTAGGACAGGCTGCTGTGACAATCTCTGTTGATTTCACAGTGTCTAACAGGTGGACAGGTAGAGCAGGGGCAGGTTTGAAAATAACCTCTTGAGGACCGATGTTGGGACTCCACAACATCTGGCCCCTGTACCTAGTGCAGTGGGCAGCATCCTTGCTTTGGAAGAAGAATATGGGCCATTCTTTTCTGAAAGCTCCTTTCAGTGTGATCAGCAAGAGTCTGGTACATATGTGGCATGTGGAGTTTAACATTAGAACACAAGAATCCTTTGGTGTTAGGTATGAACCACAGCTCAAGTCACAGAAAGTAGTTTTTAAGGTTACTAGCAGCCCTGCCTGATACTTTCCTCCCTTTAAAACTCAGCCAAAGTCTGATTTATTTCCCCAAAGAATTTTACAGATCTCCTCACTAGCCTCCCCAAAATTCAGTTTCTCCCCCATGCAGCATGTACTTAATATCAAACTTAATATCAGACTGAATCATTCATGTGTCTTCTCCCAGGGAGATGTTCTTCAGGGAACAGGGCATGTCTAGAAGAAACACAGTGAAGAAGTGTATATAGAATGCTCTCTCAAGTTCATCTAGCCATTTGTCTGCCCAGAGCTTCTCAGGCATGAACATAGAAGAAAATCTGAGAGACTACAAGATGCAGGGGATGCTACTGGTATTTTTTTTCCTGTGCCTTCTTGAGCCAGTTCATGTGTGAGTCTGAGAAATTTCTCAGAGTAGCAACAAGACTGAGATAACACCCTCTGTTCACTACTCAGTGGAGATGTAGAGAATCTCTCCTACTTAAGTAATAACCTAGTGTAGGCAGAAAAACTTTAATTGTAGAAGCATTATATAAGTGCAAGTTTTCAATTAAAAAGGAGGCGGGGGGACTTCACAGGAAGTAGCTGTTTTACAAAGAAAATGAGAGATTTTGCTTCTCTTTGCTGCAGGTTGTGAGTAGCTCACTGATGGGCCCTGAGATGACACATCTGTCACAAGGAAGGCAGCAACCACCTCCTGCTTCGAGGAAAGATGAAGTACCAGAGATGAGCCCTTCTCCCCCAAAGCAACCTAAATATAAATGGTTTGAACTTAATGAACGAAGGGACGGCTAGTGCTCTTTGAGGGGCATATGGTCATGGGGAGTCAAGAGAGTGCTCAAGTCTAGTTCACTGAAAATGCCACAAGATGGCTAATCTTCACTGTCAAACTCTTCACTGTCAGTGTTAGTACCCTGGGCCTGCCAGGAAGATTGATGGAGAGAGGCTCTGGGTGTGTCTGTGGGAGGTTAGGGGAGAGTTTAGCTAAGGTCAGAAGATCAGCTCTGACTGTGGACAGCACCTTTCTTCAGACTGCAGTCCTGGCTGAAATTCTGAAATTCTCTCTCTCTCTCTCTCTCTCTCTCTCTCTCTCTCTCTCTCTCTCTCTCTCTCTCTCTCTCTCTCCTTTGTATATTTCTTTACCTTCCACACCACCTTTTTCATTCCAGTTTTTTTTTTCTATCATGTGATCTGACAAGGCATGTACCCCAAGTTGCCCATAAGAATGCAGTCCTTGGGGAAAAACCAAAAGGCTGGAGGCCACAGCACCAGGTGCTCACACAGGGCAAGGAAAAGTGCTGGCTCCCTCAGAGCGGAGACTCCATACTTCCAGGAATCTGGGGGTAGGTTGTAAAGATGCCAACGCTCTTAACCTTGCCCAGGAAATTTCAAGAATCAACCCACAAAATATAAAAATTATCCTCACGAAATGCTGCTGCATGCCTGAACAAAGGTCACAAACATTTATGGAAACACAAGACCATGGAGCATTTAGTAAGAAAAAGTCACAGTGTCTGGCTTCTGATCCAAAATGTCCAGAAAGATATGCAATGCAATGGAGAGAAAATGGAATCATCTGAGATTTATGCAGAACTCATTGCAGGGTGTCAGGGAAATATTCACTATGGCTGTCGAGTCTCTCAAAATGCTAAAGACATGGCTGAGTTAGGAAAAGCCTCCTGGGAAGCCTTAGAAGTGAAAACCAGGAAGGATGGAGAGACTCTTAGGGACACTGCAGAGATGGAAGACACAGCAGCCAGAACCTTCCAAAGCAGAAGGATCAGGGGTGGGGGACTTCAAAAAGCATACACTACTTGTGGATTTGTGTGGTGGGGAGGGGCGTAAAAGCTGTCTAAAATCAATAAAGACCTAAACTGATGAAAACCGCAAGGCACAGAATCTAAGAATTCAGCAATGAAGGAACCTAGGAGGCACATCATTGTCAAATTGTCCAAGACCAGGAGAATTTTAGATTCAAGAGGAAAAGCCTCTGCATGTGAAGGACCAAAGACTCCCAGGACTTCTGTCTTAATCTAAGGCTAGAAATCACTTTGATGTATTTCTCTCCTAAACATTTCCAAGGCGGGAACTCCCAGCAAAAAAAGGAACAGAGAGTATCAGAGCATATGGTCTTTGTGACAGGCTTCCTAGGTCAAAGCCCTTCACTTTTGCCTTTCCCCTACCCCCATTTTTAGATCCCAATTTGGCTGTGGGTTTTTTCAAGTGAGCTTGCCCCTTCATTCTGATGTACCTTCGATCAATAGGGCACAAGATAAAAATTTGAAAGTGAGGTGTTTGGGGAAAGATTGTTTCTGATGGGCACATGCTTATGATCTTTACAAGGCACCCCCTCCTTCCTCCTCAGACCTCACCTATGATGTTTGCAGTCACAGCAGCCAGCTAAAGGCAGGAGGGCAGGACTGAGAAACTTAGAATCCGTAGCTCTGAGATTGGAAGGTCTAAGAGTCTATCAGAACTGCGCACCCGCTGCTTCCTGGTTGGTGAGCAGAGCAACCCCTACCTGCTTAACTGCCCTTAAGAACACACCAATGCCTTTGGTCCAATACATTTCTAATTGGCATGATCATGGAAATCTAGAGACATGAACCATTGTCTTAAGGCTGCAACACTGAGCCTCCTTCCTCTACAGCCTTGCCGGCTCTTGGTATCAGCTTACAGGATCATGGGCTGAGCTATTTCACATCGAGGCCTGAGGCCTGATAGCTCTACTTGTGGAATGTGGGAAGAGAAAGCACCTGATAGGATGACCTCCCAGGACTCGGTCTCCTCACCTGTCCAAGAAGCTGGGAAAAGCCAACCACACCTACATCTCTCCTACATGGAGAAGAATATCTCCTATTTAAATACAGTTCATCTGTGTACAGAGGGGATGGTGAATGGGTTCATGAGTAAGAACCCCAGGAGATAGCAGAATTTTACTCTGCTCCTGCTAATGTTCTTCCTTAGCTGGATCTCCAGGCCAGCTCTAGTTCTTCAGCTTCTGTAGTTTCCCAAGCTTCTTGTCAAAGGTCACCAGACACAGTAGGAAATGAAAGGCTGTGGGGAGCTCCTTCAGTAAGGAAAATGACCCATGATTGTGAATCTTTCTTGCTGAGCTGTCTCTGTCAGCTCATAGGTAGAATGGAATAGATGGATGTTACTTCGGACAAAACAAGTAGCTATAGAGGTGGGGATGTCGGCCCTTGCGGAAGACTATTTTCAGAGATCCAAGGACATATCAGAATACATCTCCTGATGAAGGCTCTCCCATTGCTCTTTTTCAGCTCAAAAGTTGAGTCTAAAGCTATGGGTATTACCAACAGGACTTATAGAATTTTCTAACAGCCTAAAAGGATTCTATTTGTTTCTTAAATGTTTTGAAAAAATAGTGATTATTAAGTGAATGAATGAATGAATGAGAGGACTCTTGCCCTTACACTCCTAAAACTTGAAACTGTAAAGTAAAAGTTCTAAGGAAAGCCTGGATACAAACTAAACCAACTTAGAAACTTGAAATAATTTATGCAAATCTCTTCTAATACAGAATTAGCTTGAACTCAATGTTCTGATTCCTCTCTGGCAGACGGTTCCTCTGAACTGTGCTCTAAGTGTTCAGGGGGGCATGCAGTGAAGACGATTTCAAAGAAGAGACAATAAATCTTTTCCCCCCTGAAGCCACTTATAGCAAAAGAGCCCAACAAGAAAGATCTATAATTGTTCCTCTGAAAGTCCAGAGTCATTGTAAGTGTTTTATAGAGGCAAAGAAAACAGGGAAACATACCAATGAGAGCCGAGAGCACAAAAGACATCTTGCTTTCAGGAAGATACTGGATCTTCCCTTGAAATGAACATTGGGTTTAGTTTCAAGTGTTCTAGACATACATCTGCAGAGTAAGCTGTCCTGCGACACTGTTCTACAGAACCATCTTAGTCCCCCTGTCCTTACTGCCAACCGGTCATCTGAGATGGAACATCTCACAGCCAGAGTTCCACCTCGCAAGGTCAGCAGCCCGAACATCTGAGGCGCACACAATCCAAGCCCGTCAAACACGAATCTCACAACTCACAGAAGGAGCTAAGGTGACACACTCCTGCCAATGACTGTCTTCATCAGCAATGGCCTGAACCAGCCTGTGCAGATGCTCAGAGAGAGGGGACTTGCTGCCTGCCCTTCTCCGTGTTAGAGGAGGGAAATGCATAAGAGCTCGTGTCTGATGGCATCAGACGCTCTGTGTTGTCATACCTATTTGGACGAAACAATGAGGGACCGCAGATTTGTGAGCATCTGCCCTGTGTGTTCAAAGCAAGTGACGAGGGAGAACTGGAGTTGCCTCATGCTTCCTGCAGAGAGGAAATACTATTGGTAGACTGCACAGTAAGAAACTAAAATAATTTTTAGAGTGAGTTTGTCTACTTCCCTACCTAATTTTCTACCAGAAATGTTTGCACTTGGTAAAAATATTCCTTAAACGAGGTATAATGGTTATTTTTTGTCTAACTTTTAAAACACTTAAAATTATTATTTATTTTAATTTTTATGCGCATGAGTATTTTTCCCCTGCATGTATGACTATGCACTGTATGCATTGCCTGGAGTCCACAGAGGCCAGAAGAAGGCAACAAGTCTCCCAAAACTGGAGCTAGAACTGAGAGTCCCTAGATGACTGGGCCCCTGCACCAAAGCCTGCTGCAAGAGCGGCAACAGCTCTTAAGATAAACGGCTAGCCATCTCTCCAGCTGCTCCTGGTTAATTTTTATCCGCTTGTCTGTTTCTTATACTATCTAGGCTTTTCCTTCACGCTGTGTCAGGGTTAGTTCATCAGCCTTTGTGATCCATCATGGGCAAATAAGGGAAAGATATGCCAAGATCTGAGATGGTTCAGTAGTTGGCTCTGAGTTGGCAGGCTACCTGCTGAGTTGGCCGGGATGCTCAGTCCAGCATACTGTCTCCTTTTGGTAGTCAGTAAACTGAGGTTGAGCATCCAGCAGTGATGTCATAGTTCACTGTCGCTAACACTGACATTTTGGGTTCTGAACAGGGCTTTGCTTTGATAATTTTCCTTCGTCTGTCTCCTTAAATGGTGAACACTGATCAACTTACTTATTTTTCATGTTTTCCCCTCACTCTTACCAAGAGATGAATTAAAGGAAAGGATTTCTTATGGCTCCTATATAATGCTAAAGCACAGGGCAGAAAAGCTAGGCTCTCAGATGTTTGGGCCTCTCTAGTTACCAACAGATTATTTTAATTCTACACTTGGTTAGACCTAAACATAGAAACCTACAAAAGTGCAAATTAAAAAAGAAGAAGAAGAAGAAGAAGAAGAAGGAGGAGGAGGAGGAGGAGGAGGAGGAGGAGGAGGAGGAGAAGGAGAAGGAGAAGAAGAAGGAGAAGGAGAAAAAGAAGGAGAAGGAGAAGGAGAAGGAGAAGAATTCAATGAATCCACAGTGGCAGAGTAATGGCCAGGCAGAGTGATGTCCTAGCACAATATGACACAAATCTGCTTCCGATCATCCCTGAATGCTGGGTTTTGTCCGTGGAGAGGAGGAACAAAAAAAAAAAAAAAAAAAAAAAAAAAAAAAAAAAAAAAAAGAAGGGTGGTACAGAGAGCTGCTAATTAGAACAATCTAGAAAACAAAAATGCTAGAGTACTTTTGGGCCCCGCCATGCCCGGCTGGTTTCCATGCAAACTCAGTGTTCTGATTTCTCTCTTCATTGAGAGGGTGTAATTAACTCAGCTGCACCGGGCTTCGGGCTCAGGCTTCCTGGTGCTGCCAGCTCCCTTGTGACCAGGAACAGCTGCCACCAGCTATTCCCACCAGCACAGAGCTGGTGCCCACCCCATAAGGCTGTGAACTCTCACTCCCCAAGGCTGTGCAGTGACCGACCCACAAGGCTGTACACAAACCAGCCAACAAGGCTGTACACTGACAACTCCACAAGGCTACACACTGACAGCTCCACAAGGCTACACAGTGACCACCCCAGAAGGCAGTGCACAAGTCACTGGAAAGGTTTAGGCACTTATTAGAGTTAGATCGTTCTTAAAGGTGAGAGATCTGTTACTTCCCAAGCTAGTCGGTCCATTCCTAATTGCTGTTGTCCGTGTGAGCTAACCTAAGTGTGGTGGTTTCAGTGGCAATTGTCCCCCATAGGCTCATGCATTTGAACATCCTCAATTGGTGGCGCCATTTGGTGAGGCTAAAGGGACTTTTAGAATTGAGAATGTGGATGGAGGTATTATACCACTGGGGTCAGGCTGTGAGACTTTACAACCACCCCACTTCCGGCATGCTCCCCCTGCACTCTGTGTGTGCAACTAAGATGGGACCATTTCCAGGGTCTAGTTCTTGTGACACTCTTGCTGCTTGTGGCTTCCTGCCATCGTGTGTATCTAGCTCTCTGGAATAATAAGGCAAAATCAACTTTTCTTTCTGTAAGTTGATTTTGGTCATGATATTTTATCATAGGAATGGAAAAGTAGCTAATAGGCTCAGGTACCCAACCTTTTCTCTGGATGCTGTGCCTGAAAGGGTTTCTGACATTGGCGGGGACCTCAGATACGGTCTGGGCTGTTGAAGCAGATGGGAAGAAAATGAGGAGGAAATATTTGTGGAAGATGCTGGAGAAAGAGAAACATCAAGGTCAAGAAAAGCTCGTGACTTCAAGATGGTGGCAGTGCACACGAGGAGGCACCAAGGGTGGGATTAGGATGAGGGTTATAAATGGCGGTACTTTGTGTGTAGGCAAGGGGTGCAGGGCCTCAGGAGGTGTTACTGAGTTCTGAGAAACCCAGCAGTAATTCCTGCTCATCCATTTGATAGACTCTGCTGTTTCTATAAGCAAAAGCATGCCCCAAGCTAGGCCTTTGAGGATGTCTTTCATGAAGCCAGAGAGAAAGAGTTGTTTTGAAATTTTGGGAAAGGCTAAGTAGAGTGTCTAACTCATTCCCCAAGTTCCTATCTGCTGCCCTGTCTTCCATAACTTACCTCTGCCTCCTGGGCTATTCATCTCTGTCTAAGACAATGGCTGATTATGAAGCTGGGGCCTCTTCCTCATTGTCAGCAAGTGAAACAAAAGCTTGAATTTTTCTGCTACATTTGAGTAATGGCCACAACCAAGTGGGATGGAGTTGATAACTTTTTATACATTCATTATTATTATTATTACCATTATTACTATCATTATTATTTAAAGTATATGTGTGTGTGTGCCTGCATGAGTTCACATATACCATGTACCGGTAGGTGCCTGTGACAGTAAGAGAAGGTTTGGATCTCCTGCCACTGGAGTTACAGGTGGTTGTGAGCTGCCAAACCAAACCTGGGTCTACTACAAGAGCTGTAAGTGCTCTTAACCACTGAGCCATCTCTACAGCCTCCAGTCTTACTTCTGAACTTACTTCTAAAGCGTAGTCATAACTCAGGAACTGTCAAGAAAATTTAATACATAAAGAACTGAGACTGACCAGTTCCTGTGATCAATAAGTACTTCAGTACTTTTTGTGTTTTTATTACTTCATATATATGTATGTATGAGTACAGTCATGTAAGTGCATGTATACCACATGCATGTAGGTGTCCTTGAAGGTAGAGGAAGGTTTGGTACTGGCTTTTTATGCCTGACTTCCTTCTCTTAATATCCTGTTTTCCTTTTTCTAGATTATTTTTAGATTTATTTAGTCCATGTGTATGAATGTTTTGTCTGCACATGCGTATGTGCATCGTGTGTGAATAACATCCCACTGATTTGCTACATTGTTTTTTTTTAATCTATTTTAACGGTTGATCCATACTTGCTGCCTGTGCCCTGGACCACCCACGGCCTGACTCTACTTGCCCTTATGGGGTTGGTGATGAGATGGCGTGAAAGCAACAGCCCAGATTCTGGGAGCAGGTCAGAAACACTGCGGCAAGCTTCATTTAATAATCCATGGGGTGCCCTTTATGCCCTCCACCTGCCTCCCATTGGTCCTAAATAAGCATCTCTTCAACAGTTCCTGATTGGCTGACATTGTGTATGTCAGCAATCCTTGGTCTCAGGCAGTTTCCAATTAGGTCCTCCTGCACGAGTTGCCTTGGATACTGAGCATTTGTGCAGAGGTCGCCACTGTCTTTTTCTCCTGCAGATACCTCTGTTGCTTGTACTCTTTAGACATCATAAACAATTCTCCTAGGAATTTTTGCACAAACAGAACTTCAGTTCTTCTCAGTATATTCATAGGGGTAGAATTGTTGGTTATATTGCTGCTTTATGTTGAAAGTCTTAGGAGATTGCTAAGTTGTTTTTCCAAAACACCTTCATAGTTTTGTTTTTCCACCAGCAATGGATGGGAATTTTAATCTCCCTGCATCCTTGACAGCATTACCACACTGTCTGTCCATCTTTCCTACGGCATCCCAGTGGTGTGAGGTGATATCCAACCGTCATTTTCCTTTGCAGTTCCCTAATGACTGGGGTGCTCAGCATCTCTCCATGTGCTTCCTGGTCCTTTCATAACATCTTTGGAACAACATCTGTTCAGATACTTCGCTTAGGTTTGAGCTGAGTGTCTCATCTTATTATTGAGCTTTCAACGTCTGTTCTCTAAATTGTCTTTCTAGAGATGATTCTGAGAATGTTACGTTTCACCTACTTCAGTCCTGACATGGGGATGAAATACACCCTTACTGATTTTTGTAATAATTAAATCACAACCTTTATTGAGTTCTTTCTTTGTTCTAAGTCCTTTTTTTTTTTTTAAAGTTGTTGTTTGGACCACATGTTTCTCCTTCACATACTCACGAAGATCAGCAAAACCTCACCTCAGAGAAGCACCCACCAGCTTCTTCTGAAACTGAGAGACACCTATTCTCCACTTGCCATTTTTTTATTAAGTGTTTATCTTGTTTATTTACATTTCAAATGTTGCCCCCTTTTCCTGTCTCCCTGCACAAAACCTCATCCCATTCCCTTTGCCTCTAAACGGGTGCTCCCCCACCCTACCACCCACTCCCTCATCGCCACTTTTCACCAAGGAAAATAAATTTAATAAAGCAGATGTGTCTATAAAATACCATCTGTACTTTAAATGTCTGAAAAAAGCTAGCCACTTACAGATTCCAGATAGGTGCTGCTTCCAAGTTCTATTTTGTACCCTCTTTGAGATTAAGATTTCCCATGTTTCCCACAAACACCAAGAAAGCTCCCCCCACCCCCAAATTGACCTCTATTTACCCTTCACACACCAGAAATGAACAATGCTCATCAAAGCAACAAAGGAAAAGCCACCACAGAACAGTCTGCTGAAGAGCATAGAGTAAGGCTTGGATTCATCCTTTAAACCAAGTGTAGCAAACTTACCAAGTTACCACATGTAGCAAAGTTACCAAGTGTAGCAAAGTTACCAAGTTACCAAGTATAGCAAAGTTGCCAAATGTAGTAAAGTTAGCAAGTGTAGCAAAGTTGGCAGCTGGAGAGGACCTAGGATAGGAACTGAGAAGGCTCATTTTCCAGCCAAATAATCAGGAACTGTGCCAAGGCCAAGAGTAGCATAGCCTCCACCAGCACCACCCTGTTCTGGAAGGTGACAAGTGACATAATTAATAAAGGAATATTTCAAGACCATGCTAAACCTTCCCTCTGCTATGGCTTTTGGGTTCCCAGAAATGTCCCCATTCTCCATATCCAAGTACCAAGACCTCTCAATTTGCAAATCTAACACACTCAGAGTGTGCCAACCATCACTGGTCACTGGATTAAAAACACTGTCAGGAGTTCTGTCCTTTAATGATCAGATTCTTTCAGAACAGGCTGCCAGAATCTCTCCCACTGTGCATACATGTGTACGTATTCTGCTATCACCCAGTAGTTCTATGAGGGAGCTGCCATGGTCATCTGGACATGATTTATATAAACAAGTCACACATGTCTAACCCTCAAGATGTCTAGTGATCATCTCCCAGCATCGAATGAAAGGTCCTGGTTAAATCCTTGACCCCGTGCCTTCCACCAACACTCAGTAAACACTAATGTGTTTTCTCTTGCAATGCAACACAACGCTCTGAAAAGCCACCATGAAGAACGGTTTGCCCTAACACTTATGTGCTGGACATATACACGTCCTACAACATGACTGTTCCAAGCAGCACCTTAAAGAAGTGACTTAGGAAGCATGGGACTCATATGATGGGTTTTGATCTAGTCTGCTGGGGTCTGAAGAGGAGATTTAGAAGTTCAAGCATGTAAAAATAAATAAAAATAAAAGATTGTGGCAAACATGGAAAGGTGACAGCCACCGAAGTCACGCTCACTACCACCATGATCTTGGTGGTCTCCAGCCCTACGAGGAAGTCAATTTTCATTAACCAGTGATACTTTCTTATGCCGGCCCAAGCATATGAATATAGGACGCTTGCACCAGTTAGGAGGATCTCCTTACTGGAGCATCTGCTCACCCGATAGTAGTCGGTGCTGTATACATCCCGGGACATCCCGAAGTCCCCAATTTTCACCAGCAGGTTCTCTCCTACCAAGCAGTTCCGGGTGGCCAGGTCACGGTGCACGAAGTGTTGGGATGCCAGGTAGACCATGCCTGCTGCAATTTGCTGAGCGATGTGCAGCATCTGCGACTGCGTCAACTCTGTGGGTGGGTTACCCTCTGCCATCAGCACCGCATCCGGCCCATGTGCCCTGCGGGAGAACACAAGGGGCTGGAACCTCAGCTGGAAGACTGGAGGAACCCTCAGTCTGCTCAGCAGCTGGGACTGGAGGGCACTACCTGGCCTGGGTGAAGAAGAGGCCAGGATGCTCCAATCCACACGTACTTTTATCTCTACAGATGCTAAGAGAGCACCTAGAGGCCTCATCTCTACTGAGTGGGATGCCGGGGCTGTGAGGGCTGGAATGCTGAGCCCCCACACACAACACATCAGCATGCTCGGCTCTCACCAGACACTGGCCATAGTCTCAAACTCTGAGATGCATAACCCAACTAAAATTTAAAAAATAATAAGAAAGAAAGAAAGAGAGCATGTAATGGAGGTTGGCTCTCCTCGAGACATGATCCTAGCATCTTTGGGACCCCGTCCCTCCTCCTAAGCTGTGATCTACTGGGCTACCTTGCCCTGATGCTGACTACTCCAGCTGTCTCCACCAAAAATGGCCAGCTTGCCTGATCTATGGCCAAGTGAGGCCTTTAGGTTGCCCCTGACTCTTCCTGAGAGGGGGCTCCAGACAGTAATAAAAAGTGTGCTGCTGCTGCCTTTGAGTGGTTTGGACAAAGCTGGCTGCCCCAAGGGAAAGTAAAGGGGTGGGTGTCTCCTTGGAAACACTTGCAATAAAGATGGAGTTTTTCAATACGTTGTAAAAGAGGGTGACTTCATCTATGGGTTCCAGAACCAACTGCATGTGAGTATTTGAGTGTGAGAGTCAGAATTACCCACCATTTTAAGCCTGGATCCTGCCTTCCATGAACTCATCCAGCCTTGTGTATACCTTCATCCCCTAAGGCTGCAGACTACAATGACTCTCCCTTTTACAGTTCTAAAACATGTTGTCACCAAGCCTTCCCCACCACCACCACCACACCCTCTGCTTCCTCTGGGAGCAAGTGCTGGCAGAGGTGTGAGGCTGTCCCAGTCCACCACCATCTAGCGCCCTGATCTGGGGAAGGCTTTGAACTTCACTAATCTGTAATTTCCTCATTAGTCATAGGTACAAAGGGGATATTAGCCTGGGTGATCCTTTGGTTCCCTCTTCGTTGCTGAATATCCGAGATTTAACTATTCCCTAGGGAGGAACTTCCTGGTTTTATGCCAAGCAAGTCTTAATAGGTTCTGCCTCTCCTTAAACCCCAGCCCCACCCCCCAACCACTTTTGTGGCACCCAGGGAACAGCCTGAGGAAACATCTCTGGAAGTTAGAAGACAAGATGCAGTGCAGAAGCCAAAGCTCCAGCTGTCAGAATTGAATTTGAATCCAGTCCCAACACAGGAGAGTTTGATAACCTCCTGGGTCTGTTTCCTTATTCTCCAAACCAGAGCCTAGGATCACTTTCCAAAGAGCACTGGCTTGAGGAAGACTTGAGGCTGCTTCTAAGGTGGGGGGGGGAAGGGCTGGACTTTGTCAAAACAGAGTCTGTAACAGAGAGGCACAGAGGATTGGGGTAAATAGGAACTTTCCTTTTCTTGAGGATGCCAAAGTTCCTCCCACCTCACACTAGATTCCTCACCAGGATCTTAACCTAAGTTGGGACTTAGAGATGCACGTAAACCAAGAGGGAATCCAAACGGCTAAGACAAACTTAGGCTTTCAGGAATGAACACAGCCATAGCCTGTGCCAGCTACAGAGTATGGGGTTCCTGTGTCTGCAGGAAGCACAGATTCCACCCCTCACCCTCCGAGAAGGCACCTCTGAAAACCTCTCGCATCAGCCTCACACTCCACAAGCAAAAGAAGGCTGGTAGCCCTATACCATGGCTCTTCATAGCCCCGATGTCCCCGAGCACAGAGAGGCTTTCACACTCACGAGCAGCCATTTTCCTGCCCACTTCTGAGAAGGCAAGAAGGCCTTTTCCTGATAGAATCCTCTATGTGCCTTTGCTTTCTTGGAGTGGATGCCCCGCAATAAAGGGGACGATGGGTGAGTCTCCTGGATGAGCTTTTAAGAGGAGCATAGAGTCCAGATCTTCCTGCATCTCTTGAAAAATAAAACCTCATGCTGCTGCTTCTAGGAGAAGACCCTTAACAAGTGGCAAGGCCTCCCCAGTGCTCTGGGTTGGGGAGCCAATAGCAGGCTTGCAGTATCTACGGGATGCGCTAACCCTTGCTGCTCTGGTGGTCTCTGGCGTGGCTTGAAGCTAGCAATTCACCACCATGAACTGATTCTGTGACTCACACCTCTGTCCTACCGTGTGTTTAAATGTGCAGTGAGTGTTAGGGATCACGCTCAGGGCTGGTAAGGATGAGGCAAGCACCTTACCATTGAGCCTCCTTCTGGATTTTACAATTAAAGTGAGTTTATCTGTTAAATTCACCATAAAACTCAATTGGCACATGAGAGTTTTTTGTTTTGTTTTTATGGGACAGAGTGTGGTATTTAATGCATGGGTAAAATATCTAAGGTAAGGTCACAACAACATAATTGATACACATATCACTTAGATATTTATCTTCCCTACATTCATAGCATTATCTCTATAGTGATTTTATAATAGGTAATTAATTGTTGTCAACCATTGTTAGCCAACGCTGGTCACTAAGACTTATCCATCTCATACAGTGGCTCCCCTGTTGATCCTTAGACCATATCCCTCTGAGGGTGTTCACAGACACTTTCTCTGGAAGAGAGGGCTTGGTGGGGGTCTCAGCTCTATCACCTACTGGATGACTCGGCTTCTTTAACTGTGTCACAAGAGTGGTTATAAGAAAAATGGGTTTAATTATTAATTTTAAAATATTACTTGGTTTTCATAAATTAATACACACATATGCTTAGAAATGTTGGGTAAATACTATGTTACTACTTGAAAGTTACTCGTCTATCCTTCTCCACATTAGCAGGGAACTTTGGAGAGAACTGTGAAGTTCCTAAAGCGAAGTTTTCCTTCTCTTTGGCCACTCTGTTGATGGAAGACCTGGCTATGCTGTGTGCGATGTATGTGTTCTTACACGAATAAGAAGGTAAGAGACACAAGACATCTGGCTTTATTGGGCTTTGCCAAGATACTTGGAGATCTGTCATGGCGGCCGCGGGCCAGGTCTCCTCCCAGGAAGAGGACAGCCTGTACTTGCAATGCATCGCTGCACCTGAGGTCTGCTCCTTGGCAGCCACCCTGTTCCAGAGTTTAGCAAATCCTGGAATCAAGCTGACTGAGTTTTTAAACGCTCCACGCCCTGTGTAGGATGCCAAGGGAGGGCTTCAGAAGGCCATTGGGAAGCTGAGGCATGACTGACAGAGTTAGAAATTCAAAGGATGAGTGGCAACATACACATTCACATGTGCACACACACACACATGCATCCACACATGCATACACACACTCACATGCACACACCCATTCACATGCATAATCACACATACTTTCACACACATGTACACACATTCACACACACATGCATACACATATGTATACATACATGCATACACACTCACACTCACACATACATGCACACACATGCATATACACATGTATACACACATGCATACATACACTCACACACACACTCACACATGCATACCTATACTCACACACAAACATGCACACACATACATACACATACATACATATACACACATCCATACACATACATGCACATACACCCACATTCATATACAGTCACACTCCCCAGACTTGAATACACACACTTATGCATACACACTTATTGTACTCAAGCACACATGCATACACATAGGCAAATACATTATATCCACACACAGTCACAGATACACATACTCACACCTACATATACATACTCCCAAACACACTAACATGCATACTCACGTAATATAATCCCACACACCTTTGCATTACACACAGCAAATATACACTAATATACACCTACGTACATACTCATACACACACCCATTCACACCCATGTTACACACACACTCCACACACATGTGCACACACACACACACACACACACACACACACACACACACCACAGTCTGAACATGCAGATGTACCTGACTTCATGCAGATGTTTGCATGTGGGTTTGTTTTGGCAGGGTATGTAAGAAGGGACATTTCTGGATTAAGGAAGAGCCTGAGGGATGATGACATTTCTTACAGGAACAACAGCCCTCAACCAAGTTGGCGTTTTTTCTTCTTTGTACTTTAGCTCTGGCAGCATTAAGTATGGAGTCTGCCGTTTCACTGTCTCTTACCCACAATGAAAACTTTGCTAACACAGGATAATGGGTTAGGATTGTCTCTCAATTCTCTGAACTTTCCATGTGCTTCTTGATCTCGCCTGGCATCTCCTCCCACACACATCTGTAGGGAAAGCAGAAGCCCAGCCCAGGCAGGAACTGACAGAAACCATAAAAATGGTCCAGACAACAGCAATCCACACAGCTAGTTCCAAAAGCACGGTCCCCTTCAGCCATTTATCCTGTGACTTACTGATCGCTAAGCCTGCAGTGTGACTCTTGCAGCAACACGCAAAGCTGTCTGGGGATGACTTCTGTGCAATGCCCCGGGGCAGAAGACTGGGACTTGAGAGGAGGTCAGGGAGGACTATGTGTAACCATTATACAAAAGATGCCACTAACTGGGATTTGGAATCCCTGAACCAAATTAAACAGGAAACCATGGCAGGACTAGTGGGTTATGGGAACCAACATTACTGACAACTTCGCCCTAAACTCACTATTGGGATGTATGCTGTATTGTCTTCTCCAGTCAGGAAAAGAAGTCCAGGAACGGAAGGTGACTGATATAATCAGTATGCTGCCCTCATATTTTGTTTCTCCCAAGCTTTCATTCTCTGACATACATAGAGCACGCAGGCTCATACTTCAAAGATGCCAGCCGATGTTTAAAGATAGAACACATAGAAAGGACTGTGAGAGACTTGGGGTGGAGGTTCCAAGGTGGGCTGAAGACCCAAATGGTGCTGGGGGGGAGGGGGAGAAGAAGCCAGGTTCTCTTGTCATGCTGGGACAAATGTCCTTCATTCACACTGATGCCTTAGGAGTAAAATCCATTTTTTATTTCCTCATCTACCAGATGCAAATAAAGGCATTATTAGCTTTCCATGCCATATGGTATTTATATGACTCCCTATGCTTCTCTCTAGACAGCCACAGGATGGGGACATCCATCAGGGGTCCCCACCAAGGTGATAAACAGACCAAAGTCCTGTTATCTCACTCAGCTCTTCTTGTGATCCTGTGAGTGACTGAGTTGGTCACTAGCAGAAGTTTTCTAACAGAGTTTGCCCATGGTACACCATACCCCAGGCTAGCTCAGTATAAATAATTGCTCAGAACACTCGACTCACGCAGGCCAGAGCTGAGTACCAGCTGCGTGTGTGTCTGGAGGGATGCCACCCTGCAGAAGCGCAGTCTGTAGGAAGGAGAATGTGATCTTCCTTTCCCTCTACCTTTCTGGGTCATATGTGAGCGCAGCCACCAACAAGGATTCCTCCAATGAAAGGCTTGGCCCTCCCTTCACCCATCACAGGACCTTTCCCTCCTCGCCCTGGTTATCTGAGCAATCCTTCTGCCCTCTACTCCAGCTCAGGTTGGCTCCTCTCCCTCACTAAACCCAGGTTAGCTCCTCCCTGCCACCATGCCCAGGCTAGCTCCTCACTACCACCACCACCACCACCATGTCCAGCTGGCTCCTCCCCCACCATTCCCAGGTTAGCACTTCCCCCTCACTAAGCCCAGGTTGGCTCTTCCTCCTCAATAAGACCAGGTTGACTCCTCCCCCTCCCTAAGCCCAGGTTGACTCCTCCTCCTCACTAAGCCCAGGTTGGCTCCTCCCCCTCACTAAGCCCAGGTTAGCTCCTCCTCCTCACTAAGACCAGGTTGGCTTCTCACCCACACTGTACCTAAGGAACTTGTTGAGGTCCCCGTGCTTCATGTACTCAAAGACCATGATGAGTGGATCGCCCTCCACACAGACACCATAGAACTTGACAATGTGCTCGTGCTGGAGGTTGGTCAGCAGCTCGGCTTCACGATGAAAGTCCTTGCGAGCATTGTCACTGGCATCCTTCAGGGTCTGTCAAAAAGGGGACATCAAAGAGAAGGTCATTTGGATAAGAAATTCCACCGGTGAGTCCTAAGAACCTTAGAAGGGGATTGAGCATGTAACTAACTAATTACATAAAATGTCAGGAAGCATCCTGATTCCTGAGAGAGTACTATTTGTGCTTGTGAGGCCTTAGTCTCATGGGTGTGCAAAGGTCCGGAGCAGTCTCTTAACTGCATTCTCGTTGAGTGACAAGTTTATCTTACTGGCTTTACACTTCTTACCTTTGATCTGGACCAAAAGATCAACATGCTGTCTGTCAGTTTGGGTCTGTCACTGTGTGGTGCCAGTTGAGATTTCTATTGTGCTATGCACACTTCTCTACGCAGATAACCCTTAAAAAAGTTTTTTAAATGTTTTATCTATGTAGATGTATTTGCATAGAGCAATAAGTGCATGCATGTTATTATATGTTCGCTCCCGTGTGTGTGTGTGTGTGTGTGTGTGTGTGTGTGTGTGTTTGCACACGTGGACGCACAAGTTTGTATTCGCACAGGTACCCACAGGGTTAGAGGTGCTGAACCAGAGTACTTGTTAGGCATGTGATGTGACTGCTGGGAACTGAACCTGGGTCCTTGGCAAGAGCACTAGGCCACAGTCTAACCACTGAGCCATCCTCCGGCCCCTACTCATATGACTCTTTAAATAATTAAATTCGGAAGAGATCTCAGAGAAGAGCACAGTGAGGCTTAGTAGTCCCAGCCTCCAGCTGCTGTCCGGATCATGTTCAGTCTGTACGTGACACCCTGAATGCTTTCTCCAGCGCAGCCTGATCCCTGCACACTGAGAAATGTCCTGTCCCTTCAGCTGCAAGGTGATGAATCGGTCATATTGTCAGGATTTAGGTGATCAAAAACACACCTGCAGGGTGAGGACAGGTGAGGTGCGCAGAGCCTCATGGGAAGCTCAGCAGCCTGAAGAGGTAATAGGTAACCTGACAGTCATGGAGTCCAGCTTCGGGTAAGAAGCCTGAAGTCTGTGAGTTGTGCCCTCTGGAGTCCTAGTCACCTGCTTGTGGTCAATGTCACATATGTAGACTCTGTTGTCCCATACTGCCACTAAGCCAGGGATGTGGCAGAAACGAAGACATATTGAGCCACCCTTGCTGGTGCATACAATTAGGCAAGTGCTGCAGAGAGCAAGCATGGAGAATTGTGTGTTACAGCTTTCAGGATGCTTAAGAACCCCTAGACTTATCTCCCAGATAGAGGAGAGGAAAAACGGCCATTGGCCCTAATCTTGACCCAGGTGGTTATGAACAAGCATGTAGAAATGACACCTATAATTAACTATAAATCTAGTGCCTGGAGTGAACCAGCTTCTCTGTGGCTCTGCTTGTCTATTCCCTGCATTGCTCCCTTGAGGTCTACAGTTCCAGGTCCACCATGTGGAATATTCTTAGCTGCTCCAACAACAACAGATCCTGCCTCCCCACCCCTTTGCCTGGACTGATTCTCTTGGGCATGGTATCTGGCAGAGTTGAACAGTGCTCTTGCCCAAGCCCCAGAATTTGTGAACGTTACTGTTCATAGTAAAAAGGGTCTCTGCAGAGGACTAGAGGAAGGAGCCCCACATGCGGGGATGAGCCGGATTGCTTGGGCGAGCCCAGTGCCTAACAACGGCCCTTGTAAGATACAAGGACAGGAAGAAATTAGATGGTATAGAAGATGTTACAAGGAAGGCTTTGAAAGTAGAAGAGAGGATCTTGTGTGGCTGGGGAAAGCTCAGGGGGTTGGAGGTGGGGAAAATGTAAATTATCTCTGACTTAGAACTTCATGAAGGGACCGGTTCTGCTGATACCTTCACTAGGGGCGAGTAAACCTATTCTAGGTTTCTGGGTTTCAAGTCCCTGCATGACAGCGGTCCTAGGGAACTAATACACCTTGCTGACACTCAGTCCTTTGCCTCCCTGAAGAAGGTGGCTGACTCTTTCTGCTGTCCCAAGTCAACAGAAGCCTCATTTAGCTACATGGCCAACCTGTATAGCGCTGAGCGAAACCCTGAGTCAGTCAGTCATCAGGCACCTCCTGAGCCACAGAGTCACTCTGAGTGGAATTGCTAATAACAGTGGTGTCTTTTGTGCTCTCTCAGGCTTGGGGAGCAAGCCCCTCATTCTTGAGGCAAGCATGCTGTGTTACCTCCAAGTCCACCACAGGCTTAGTTTTCAATGTTGTCTGCATGAAAGGGCCACCGTTTCCCCAAGAATGTGTCACTGAGGAAGCTGGGCTCCCCGGGCCTTCTCAAGGAAGCAGCCTCAGAAGGAGGCAGTGCTGTTAGCCGCCATGTTTCTAGAGCTGGCTGTTGCCCTAACTAAAGCTCTTTCTCGGCGCTTAGTGCTCTCCATGGAGTTGTGACCCGACTCGAGGAGACAGAAATCACAGGTGTTGCTTCCATTAGACCAGAGACGGTGGCATCTTAGGGGAAACTGTGAAGTGGCCCTTCACTGTCCCCTCAAGCACCGTGGGCTCTGCCTGGAAACAGGAGAAGATTTGGATCATGGAGTGCTCAGAGAGGCCAGAAATCTCTGATGGTCATTGCCATGGAAACAGCACACATCTTCACAGAACAGCAAAATGAGCACTGGCAGAGCGCTGAAGTGTGGGTCTCTGCTCCTCTGAATCAGAAGAAACCAAGCTTGCCACATCCCCTCTGCTTCCCAGATACAGTCTAGTCGGGCCCAGACTAGACACCTCTGTCTTTCTGTCACATAGGCAGGTACCATCACAGCCAGGCCCTCACCTTGGTCTCAGAGAAATACAGACCCTTACATTTTGGTTTGGGGTATTGTGTCTGTGTACCCCACAAACGTATAACCAGATACTTACCAGTATTAAGCAACTAGAGAACCCCCAAATCCAAGGTTCACACCCAGTAGAGATGACAGGATGTGGAACTGAAGCAAATAGTGAATAGACCTCTCAAAAAGTACCATGTTCGCCCACATAAGGGTTGGAAAGGAAAGGCAGGGAGGAACAAGCAGGTGATAAAAATTGCTTTTAAGTTGGGAGGGCTGCCCAATGGGCTCTGTCCTGGAGACTCAGCCCCAAGTCGCTCCTCCTTCTAGCAATGCTTCAATGGTGCCCAAGTGGAAGAGTTAGAGTTGAGAGTCCCAGGTTCAAATCCTGGCCACACCCTGCTCCATAGAGGTGCTGGAAGGATGCTCCTCAAGGTCCTTTGTCTAAAGGACATTGATGTGAATAGAATCTGAGACCAGGTCTCCTGTGTTCAGTTTTCTCATACAAGGGTCTATAAAAGATAAAAGATGCACAGATACCCATTGGTACCTGCTCAAGGCAGGAGGACGGCACTTCTCCTAGGGAGGTCATACCTGAATTCCTATGTGCTAGGAATGAATATCAGGCTGTGTGTAGAGGTGTAGTGCTTGGCCCCTGTGCTCTCCCAGAGACTTCATCTTTGGATTCAGAGACTGTTATAATTTATAGGGAATCTTATGTTCAAAGCCTTCTGTTTATCATGGGCCTAGAAAGGGGGCTCATCCATTTAGGTCTTTGTCATAGGACATAGACAAATTCTGTGGAAAAGCTCTCTGAGCAAGCTCTAGGTATGTCTTGTCGATTCAAGAATGCTAGAGAGAAAGATGTAGACATAAATAGGCAGGGGGTGTGGAGGAGAAGAAGAAAGAAGGACACGAAGAGAGAGGGAGAGAGAAGGAGAGGAAGGGAAAGGGAGGGCCTGGAAGGAAGAGGAAGGGACAGGAAGGGACAGGGAGGGACAAGGGAGGGGCAGGGAGGGACAAGGGAGAGACAGGGAGGAACAGGGAGGGATTGGGAGAGAGATTCACAGAGGAGGAGAGAGAAAGGGAGGAAGAAAAGAGAGAAAGAGAGAGGGGAAAGCAGAGAGGAGGAGAGGAGGAAGGGGAGGAGGAGAGGAGGAAGGGGAGGAGGAGAGGACTGGAGAGTAGAGCAAAGAGGAGAAGCAGCCAGGTGAAGCAAGAGGACAGAATCTTCTCTGGGAGAGAAACAACCTGAAGATTTTAATAAGCATCCAGTACCTCCATGTCTCCAGTGGGGACGCATTGCAATGTCACAAACTGCAGTTCAGTCACATTTTTGGAACCCAAAGCAATTTTACTATTCATGGACCAAATGCATCCTGCAAACCTGGCACCCTTCTGCACACCCATCCACTTTTGCATGGTGGGCCCCCCTTTTTTGAAATTATGATTCAAATCTATTTTAAGAGATTTTGGAAAATACAGTGGTAACAACTTGGGCAAAAATCATGAATTTGGCGGTAAAAGGATAGAATTTTTGTAGGGATAGAATCAGAGCCAGACAGCAATCAGAAGCTAGAAAATTCTGCATTGAACCTGTTTATAGATATCACCTGTCTCGGTATAGAGTCTGATTGTCATTTCACTCGATTATGGGAGGGTTGGCTGTCTGCAAAGCTCCTGCCAACGGGAGAGCAGGAATGTGGGGTGCAGCTCACCTGCTGGCAGTCCCCGGGGTACTTCAGCCACTTGTTTATTTTTTTTCTTCCTGTCTGACTTACAGTGGTTGTTTTTCCTGGTGTTTTTTTCCCACCCTCTTGGTACGCTGAGACAAAGGTCATCTCTGACTCCAGCAGGATGCCTCATTCAGGGCTGAGGCAAGACTCTGCCTGGTGTGTACAGAGTCAGAGCTGGCACGGTGGGGCAGCGGGCAAACTATTTCAGTGCAGAAACGTGAAGCTGGTGAAGTAAAATGCAGGCAAAGGCTAAAGGAGGAGATGGAAATTCATTTCAAAGGATGAGGCAGAAACTTCAAACTCATGGGGAGCTAGATCAGGATAACCTATCTTGACATGGGTCTGACACTGTGCCTCACCAAACTAAATGATTCTATTCTTCGAGGTCTAGGTGGCTTAAGGAAAGACACCATAAAGCAGACCTTTCAGCGGTGCAGATCACAAATCCTTCTCGGACTTGAGAGATCACAGAAGCTCCACGTCTCTGGTAAAGGCAGATCATGGAAGGGATTACTATTTCCTGTGATCCTAACAACGCTTGAAATGCAGAGAGAAATAAGGACAATCCCAAGCAGAACATGCAAGGTCATGGGGATGTTTGATTAATGTTCACAGGAAACCTTTACTCTCCCGGATCTCCCAGGTGTGCCTTATCTAACAGAGTAGACACTAGTTGCGCCGCCGGCTACCATTTTAAATGCTGCCATTTCAAACTGTGATGTGCTTTAGTTGAAAAACAAACACAGAATTGTGGAATCTTGGCACAAAGTTTGAAATATCTCACTGATATCTTAATAGGTTGACATAATGGGGCGTGCTGAATTAATAAGCTGTAATAATATAATGAGATTAATATTTTATGTTTCTAGTGTGCCTACCAGGAATTTTGTTGTTGTTGTCATGGCTCAGATTGTCCTGCTAAGAACGGCACTGTTTTACGAAAGCCACCTCTGCAGCCTACTGAGAGGGCAAGTCGTGCCTTGGGAACATGGAAAGGCATTTCAAAGGTGTAGAGTTGAGATAAAATTAAGCAGACACCTTTCTTATAGGGTTGCCACAGTCAACTTCCAGCCAAACATGCAAGTCTTAGCTATGAGTATAAATAAGAGGAGAGGCTCTTCTCTAAAAAGAAGAGTAAAGGAAGCTGCCGTCAACTGTACACATGGTGGACTCTGGAGAGGCGTGGCTTAGTAAACCCAGAGAAAGAAAGAAGTCAGTACAAGCAAAATCTTAGCAATGGCAGAATGCAGTAGGTAGGGCCCATACATAGAAAGAAAAGGCCAAATAATTATACAAAGGTGTTAGCATTCACCATACAGTGTGCCCTCTGTACCAGAAACCAAAAATATGTTTGTAAACTCTACTGTCTGTAGATGCCCTTTGAGAGAACTTTAATCATGTGCTAAGTGACAATCTCAAACACAAGAGTCATTGCCCGGTTGTTGATTGTTGCTGTCTTTATTTTCTCAGCAACTCTGGTTGTTGGGGCCCAGATGTAACAAAGAGAAACATTGATGTAGGTTCTAATACACATGCTGTAAAAGACCCCGTGATCTAGGAGATAAAATTGATGTCTGCCTATCACATCAACTTACATAATAGGAAATATTGACCTACGGATACAGAAAACAAGCTTAGAGACAACCACAGGAAAATAAGCATCAAATGGGAGATGGAGTCAGAAGTTGAGCGCAGTGTGGTCAACTCAAAGTGCATTCAGGTTCTGAACACACTGGTGCATCACTGGGAGTCAGTTCACTAGACATGAAGGAGCTAATGGCTCAGCATGAATCCGGGCTTGACTGTGAGTTAGTCTATCATGTAGCAGTAAATTAAAAGGGTGTATGGGTATTTCAATTCATATATCCAAGAGATACAGAGGCATGAAGTGAATCCTCAAGCTGTGTTTGATGCCAGATGAGTTCTCTTTGGAGAAACATAACTGGAGCCCTGGGTGTGTGTGTGTGTGTGTGTGTGTGTAGAAGCTGGGATTTGATGTTCTTCAGATCATGGTGTATTTTTGATTCCCAGTTAGAGTGAACTATCCTGGTTTGATTTTAGTGCCTCTGAAAACATGATTAAACTGCAGATCACCCATAAAACAGTCACCAAAGTGACCAACAAGACAAAACTATGTTTGATCAGGGTTAATAATTAAAGTTATTAAGAAACATATCTTAGAGGAGGTCTTTAGCAATTGGAGTGCATAAGAGTTCTTACAAGAAAGCCCTGCTCTCTATCTAATGAGTGCACAGGAGCATGTATGCACACACATACACATACACATACACACATGCACACATATATACATACACATGTATAATGCAAACACACGCACATGTATACATACAGACAGCACATATACATACCCACACATGGACACACATGTCCACAGATACACACATGTAGACACCTACACACATGGACACACACATACATACACACACATGGACAAACACACAGACATATGCATACACACATACATACCCACATGTGGACACACATGTCCACAGATACACACCTGTAAAAACCTACATACACAGACACACAAGTACACACAGAGACATATACATGTATACCTGCAGGCATGTATGCAAAAGTGTGCACACAGACAAAAACACACACACATACATGTGCATGCATATTCACGCACACACATCAAAGAGGAATAGAGAACTACTAACTAATGTCTGGAAAACAAGACGACCAAACTTTTAGCAAACCATCAGTAACAGCTCTGTGATTTCTGTTCCAGGAGCCCAGTGAATAACGCCGAATGAACATCGCTTCCCATAGCCTATGAGTCTCATTAAAACACATAAGTGATCTTTTAGGGAACCATTGACAAAATAAATGTCCTTAAATACAACAACTCTTCACAAATTTCCATTTTATGGAGACAAGGATTTCACATGTGAGTGTAAATGGAGAAAAGTAGAAAAGGAGACTGGAGGGGGGAAAAGCAGGAGCAGGACCTCTCTCATCGGCCTGTGAGGATGCGAGGAGGGTGTAATGACCGTAGTAAGAAAGAAGGAAAGGAGGAGAGCTGTGACCGGCCATGAGCTTGCTGGGCAGAGAAATGGAGTCTAGGAACTCTGTGTCCTCTCATCCATGAATCTTTCTATTGCTTCAGAATGGAAGAGAAGGAGCCTTCACCTCTTGTTCTTCAATTTCTTACACATATCTGGAGACAGGGGACCTCAGTTGCTTCTTGTCCTGAAAGTGGCATCTTTGGGACCCATGGCCACCGTAAATGACTGAACTTTAGGTAGATGTTGAGGCATAAAGACTAATGGATATGATACATGTCTGGCTGGGAAAACTGACCCCAAATTCCTTTTCCCAAGAGATCCTAGAGGCAGTGTAACCAGTTGCTGGTGTGTTTCTACCAGTCAAACACCAGTGATCAACTGAGGCAGGAGAGCACAGGCAAGAGAGTACTGAAAGCCAAGAGGGGTCTTGGTGCCTTCTGCTGACAAAGCAAAGAAAGAGAGTCACAAGGACGTCCTCAGGTCATGAGAAGCTTTGTGGATCCCAAATGATCCATTCCTTGTAAAGAATGACTCTGGCTTTATGTCTGAGATGACTGTCTTTTGTATTTTGCCCAACAGATCTCTTTTTAAGACTCTACTATAGCATCTCCGATAGTTCCCCCAGGAAACCCATATTTTCTCATCTTTAGTCCAGGCGCAGTGCAGGGCTGCCTCCATTGTCCATTTTCACAGATGAATGTGTGACTCATGCCCAGAGCATCAGACTATGTCCTTATGACATAACTCAAGACAAGCCAGTGAGATCAATCTTTGCTACAGCCTGAGGTGAACCTGCCTGACAATGAAGTCGGTGTTAGAAAGAGCGAGGCGGGAGATGAGACAGAGAGTATAAGCAGGTACTGGTGGGTTTTCTGAAACTGCTGGTACCCGAAGCAAGGTTAACAGTGGCAAGGCTTCCTAGCATGGTGGCATTCTCTTAGAAGTCTGTCCCTGTCCCTTCTGGTTAGGTCATTCTGACTTGGGTTTCCAAGGTTCCTTGTGTTCTTTTTAGAAAGGTCAGTTATGAGGTATGAGGTTTGCTTGCATTTCCCTGAAGTCAAAACTCTCCTGGGAATCTGCCCCTACTTACCCCGACATTAAACTTTCATTTGTATAGATAAGAAAATGCCTCCTGTCCTTGCAGACAAAATCTACTCCTTTGTCTTTTTTTTTTTTTTTTTTTTTTTTTTAAGAAGTAGTATCGTATTAAATTTCCTCAGGTTGGCTTGCCAGAGCACACATGGAACTTAAAAAATATAAATGTGACCACAACAAATGCAGGATGGGCTCAGGTCCCAGCTATGACATTTAGTGACAGCCATGCAAGTTGTTTGACCTTGGGTGGCTCACCACCAGTCTTGGAATTTCTGGATTTTTCTTTGTTACTTTGCTTTTATTTCCTTCCCGGTGCTCTGAGGCGCTGAGCCTCCTCAGGCCTTTCCCTTCAGTTCTCTGTTTGTTTTCTAAATGTTAGCTAAAGAACAGCAGTCTGTATCCACATCATAACTACTCACCCACACTTCCCTTTACCCTTCTTTTCTGAGACAGAGTCTCACATGTGGCCCACTTGGTTTCAAAGTCACTACATAGCTGAGGATGGCTGGTTCCCTCTACTGTCTGCATCTGCCAAGTGCTGAGACTGGTAAGTCCGTGCCACCATACCTAGCCTATTTCTAAAATGGCTTCTCATTACATTAGGTTATCAATATTATATGTCATCTAGTTTCCTTCAGATGTGGCCATCGGCATTTCATGAAGCCACTTTGTTGTCTGGAGATAAACGCTGACGGTCAACTCCAGCGCATCAGAATTCTATAATTTCCGAGGTCTTTTTCCTTCCAGTCCCCTACTATCAGCTCCTCATTCGTTCAGCAAGCATTTCTTTTGTGTATCACACTGCATATTGGGCAACATACTCAAAGTCACCGCTCCCCCGTGGGGAGTGTGGATGACACCCTAAAAGAGTTTGTAGGCATGCAATGTCACTCACTGAGTAAACACACTGATACATAATTTCAAAAGCTTGACAATGCTGTAAAGGTCCATTAAAGATGCCTAGCAGCATGCAGCATGGAATCTCACCCGCTTGGGGGACAAGAAAGCACAAGCCTTCCAAAGAGACAACTTGAGCTGATATGTATGAGCTGCAGTTGCCTTATGAGGGAGGGGGGGATGGAGGGGGGAATAAGGACTGGACCCTATGGCAGATGCTATGTTCCTCCTAGGTGAAAGGACAGTTTGTAAGTTAGCATTTCTGAACTCTTGATAGAAAAAAAATACCATTATTTTCTCTGTAGGAAAGAAGGAATTCAGATACTTTAAAATATAAAACTTAATCTGCTCTCAGCAAAGTGTCTGCTGAGTCCACCAAGCAGCTAAGACTCCACCTGTGTGTGTCTCCAAAAATTTTAACTTAATACCTTGAAAGACTCACTTGGCTTCCCTGAGCCTTAGATTTCTCATCCATAAAACACGAGGCTAGGGTTTTATGTATGTGGTTTAAAAGTCTCTCTCAGATTCAGCATTCCTTGGTTCTGGAAATAAACTGGAGGTAGCCCAGGAGGGGCACAGATCCTACAAAGCAGACTTGTGGCTTTATTTGAGAACCAAAAAAATCTTGCACTCATAGTACAAAAAAAAAAGTTGTAGGAAGGGTAGTTATTGAAATACATGTTAGATGGAGCCAAAAATAGCTGATGCATCTACAGTTAATGCAGGGAAACTGTGATGGAGCGTTTCCTTGGCAACTGAGTAACCCAAAGGTAAAGTAACTGGATTTGATTAAATACTGGTTTCCTCACTTCTTTCCTATGTATATATGTAAGTATGTATTATTAGTAGTAGTATTAGTATTAGTATTACTATTATTATTATTGGGTGTAAAGAGTAAAATGGTTGACAAATCCGTTTCACTGAGAAACAAAGGTCATCCAAATAATGAAGAAAAGAGCAATCCAGCTGAATCCAAACAAGCAGATGCTCTAGCAGGAGAGGGAAGCATCATTAACGTGTGTGCCCTTGAAGGCATGCACATGGCCTGGAACACTGGGTCCCTTCAAGCTCCTCAAATATTCAGGAGCATCAACACCAGAATTCACGTGAGTCTGACATCTGTCAATCTGCACAGAGAACTTCGGATTGCAAACCAAACTCAGCTTTTTCCAGAGAGAGAGAGAAAGCACAATGGCTGTAGATCCTTAGCATGCATAGTCAATGCTGCAGGGGTTGCTAGGCAACAGCAGAAAGGCTGTCAAGCATCCCTGGGTGCATCCAATGAAGCAACCCAAGCCACTCCAGAGATGTGAGAGGCTGCACAGTCCTGGAAGATGTGTTCAGTTTGACATTGCTTTAAAAAAAGAAAGAAAGAAAGGAAGAAAGAAAGAAAGAAAGAAAGGAAGAAAGGAAGAAAGAAAGAAAGAAAGAAAGAAAGAAAGAAAGAAAGAAACACACAACATAAATCCTTTTGTTAAGGTCAGAGAGGAATGGTAGACATTTTCCTCCAAGATAATTTAGTTCTGAATACGTTTTTAGTTGGAACAAAGCCCTAGACACAAGTACACCTAGGTTGCTGAGAGGCTCTGTGCAGGGTCTGCAAATTATGCTGACCCAATTCACCCCAGAGCTCATGAAGATACAAGCTCTGCATTCTAGAGAGCTGACATGGTCCCCCAACAGAAGCTTGAGTTTTAATAGGGCGAGCTTCGGCTTTAACAAACATTCCTACTGAAGGGCACTGCTGTGAAACTCCTTGGGTCTGTGGTCATGAAGCAAGAATGGCTTTTTAATCTGCAGCTCCTTTGTCCTTCTCTGAGATGACAATCTCATCTCAACTCCAAGAAGACTGGCAAAGAGAGGTCAGGATTTGATAAAGGGGTCAGGTACCTTTTACTCTGCCACCCCCCACCCACAGCACTGTTTAGTGAGCAAACGTTTACCGAAGATCATTAGTTTGCAGGCACATGCTTGGTAAAGCCTGAAGGTAGTGTGAAAGAATGTGTGTGAGGTGACTCAAGGCACTTAAGAGGGGGGTTTAATGGGCAATGTTAATGAGATACGGGCACAAAGCAGAGTGTCCTGTGAGCAGAAATGCAGGATGGTATGTTGTCTTCTAAGGCCAAGTCAAGGTTGGGCAGGGGTGGGTAAGGACCTGTAGGCTGATGTCAAGGCAATACATGATCAGACAGTAAAGAGTGGGTGGGAACAAGTTTTGGGAAAGAGAAAGAGGAGGAGGAAGCAGGAAATTCAAGAGGAGGCAGTGTGAAAGCAGACATGGATGTTTCTCTTCGTGCATCTCTATCTGGATAAGACTTGTGATTATTTCTAAGGGTTTCTATGAGTCAATTCATCTTATCTAGGTGGACAGTTTATATGTTTGTCTACCGGTTGTAAGAGGGATTGTGGGTTGAGAAGTTGACATATAAACCTGTTTGGTAAGCTATTGATTGTTGAGTTGGACTTTACTGGGTTGTGGAGGACAGCGTGTGAAAGCAGAAAACAACATGCTGGGGCGGTCGTGGACCACCCGGGACAGAAGCAGCCAGGGCAGGTGGAGTGGACTGCACCTGGGTCAAGAGGCTGGTGTCTATGAGAACTTACAGGCGGTGTGGAGCCGCCAAGATCCAGATGCCCCGCAGTGCCATGTGGCCCTATGGTTGCCATCACTAGCACGGGATAAAGGTTATCCACCCTTTTATTTTTACCACAACAAGGACCTACGGAAGCATTGTTACCATCTGTTCATTCCTAGTCCTTGGTTGACTGGGACACTTTGGTTTTGTGCTTGCTTAAGGGATCTGAATGTACACATTTCAGTGTCCCAAATTTGATCACATGGTACCTTTTTGTTAAGGGAATTAACTGCTGAAGTGCAGGAAAGTCACCACGGGGATGAGAGGTCATAGTTACTGAGTACTTTCTTGGATGATGCCCACATGCCTGGCTCTCAGTTATTCCCACGCCTTCATCTAGAATCCTCTGATCAGCTAGCATACCCCACTGTAAAGTGAACTCAGTCTAAAGTCCTGACTAGGCTTCCTGAGTGGCCTTCACATAAAGTGCAAAACATGGGCCCAACATGGACACAGGTCTTCATTTTTTCTGGCTTATAAAGATGGCTCGGCTAGGGGTAGACACCCTTGAGTCTTCCAGCCTGGGCACCTGTTCATCTATAAAACTGCAGAAATAATGACACCCTTGATCTCATTTGTCTTCGAAGGTAAAGAAGATTAAAGACAAAAGAAAAAAGAAAAAAAAAGAAGCAGAGACTAGAGATAAGACACTGCCAAATGTCCTGAATATGGCGTGCTAAAATAATAGGGGGATCTTTGTCAAGAGAAGGAAGGAAGGAGGCGGGAAGAAGAATGGAACCCATCACCTCCAGCCACCACTGGTCCTCCCTGTGGCAGCTTCTGGCCCAGCCTCATGGCTCTTTAGAATGGCTCTCCTAGCCCCTTCTTTCTAGAGCCCCCTCCATTTTCCTTTTCTGGAGAGAGGATGTGCATTTGTCAGACTGTTAGTTCCTAAGCCATTGGTTCTTTATCCATCCAAACCTGTAGCTCTTAAGGGTTTGCCAGGGGTTTATAAGCCTCACACCACGCTGGATAGGGCTTATAGGGCTTATTACAATCTTTCAGATCCCAAGGAAAGAAATTGTACAGTGTTTCTAGCTGGAATAACTTCATCAAAACTCTCTGGTATTTTCAAATGGGTGACTTTAAGAGTAATTTTATTCTCTTAGCTGTCTATCCATAAAACCTGGTAGTATAGTGGAATAGTAACCTGATTTCTTAAGGGAATAAAATGTTGCCTAGGTTACAATGACTAAATAAATATGATTCATGCATATTTATTCAGTCCCTGTTCGGCAGAAACATAAATGGACAACAACAACAAGTCAGCCATCTTTTATTAACCTAAGGGGTTAAATTTTACTATATCAGCCACACTCACATTCATGTGACACGTATTTTAATTGCATGACCTTCTAAAAGTGTTTGGTAGCCACATACCAAAAAATATCTTGGCGAATTTCCAAGACAAAAATGTATAATGCATGTTTCAAAGATCTGCCCAGGTCCACTGTGGTATTGTTTATTAAGATCTACAAATCTCAGTGAGAAAGCATCATTTTTCATTGATATTGCTTATCTCATAGGAAAACAGGACTCTTTTTTTCAGTTTGTAGGGGTATAACTGTGACGGAGGATTTCAGTTTTATTTTGTAGAAACCCTATATTATGATGGTGAAATCTCTAGTAGATGCCACCCAACTCTTGGTGAAACCAGGTCTGTGATGTTAAAAAGAAAAGCATCCTGTGACTTCAGACAGTTGGAAAGGACACATATGGATGATCTATAGAAAAGATCATTGCCATGGAGTCAATAATCATTCCTTCTAGGATCTAGAAAATGCAAAAGTCCCATGCAGTAGAGTCACAGCATCCAGAGTCTGAAGAGAGAGGCTGTCACTGTAGCTCAGCTAACTGAACTCTCCTTGATTCCATTGACCTGGATCTAGAATTTTCTAAGTATAACTTTGAAAAGTGGCCTGGAGCTAATTGTGGCCTGCAAATTGGAAGGCCCTCACCATGCCTTCTATCTGAAGCACTTCTGAGGCACAGTTGAATGTGCCCCCAATGCCCTTCTGACCACCCATTTTAGCAAAGGAATCTAAACGTCCGTGTCTCTTGGAAAACATAATGTACTCCTGGGCTGGTTTCTAAAATACAACAAAATCAAACCCCCTGCATTTAGTGCACCATGAACAAAGAGATTTTCTGGAATGTTCTCTTACCTTCACGGCCACCAGGATCTTATCCTGCTCTGGACAGAGGTTGTAGCACTCTGCCAGGAAAACTTTCCCGAAGGCTCCTTCTCCGAGCTCCCTCTTCAGAACGATATTGTGTCTCTTGATGTGCTGAACAACTATAAAACAAAGACACCTGTCACTCCACAGAGCCCATAAGATTTGCTTCATGGTGTGATGGGCCATTTCCCCCCACCCCCCACCTTCTGCTGCTTCTCATGGTTCTGAGGAGGAACTGCAGCATCCTTAGCAGTGGTGGACTTATCAGGATCCCTTACACAGGCTCCTTTGTAGATGCAGCTTTTCATGAAATCTGAGTGGTGACCAAAATTTCCGATTTGCTGGGAATTGTCCTCCCTGATAATTCATGTGCTTCTGAGCTCTGTGAGCCTCTGAGCAATACCGTTCATGGATATGAGAACACATATTAACATCCTGTGGGCTAGTAGCACGCTGGGTATCAGAGGCAGAGACTGCACTCATGAGGAGAGTGTTCTGGAAAGCCAAAGGGATCCCACCAACCCCTTAAATCTGAGACTTAACCCCTTGGCTGCCACTTACTTACTGGAAATTAGCTCCCCACTTGATTCACCTTGCACACCAGTAAGATGCCAAAAAGCATTTAACTTTTTTTTTTACATTTGATTAACACCTTAATGTTTTTTCCAAATAGGAGGGAAAGCCAGCAGAAGGGTAGTTAAAGCCACTACTAATTTCCAGGTCTTCTAAACTACAATTGAGAATAGTTTCCCATGTTGAAGCCAAGAACAGAAGATAGGAAATGGGCTGCTGGCATTTGTTGACTTTGTGATGATTTGGGGTATCTGAAAATATCCTTTGCCAATATATTACCTCTAGATACAGTAAATGTCTCTTTTAGACTTCAGGTCACAGGAAGGGTGTGGAGAATCTATTTCTGATGGGGGTCTCAGGATATTCTGCATACGAAACTGATATAATTGCTACTGGAAGATCTTGTTTTGCAAGTTTGAGGCCACCTAGTTAATTGAAGCAAACCTACTAAGTAAGGAAGCAATGGTGCAGCCCAGTTCTCTGAAAAAAAAAAAAATCAATGAACGAAAATCCAGGAATGGGGGGGAAAGAAACAAAAAACAACAACAACAAAAACTCCTTTGATCTGAAGTTCCCACTCTATTGAGCTAGTAAGAAATTCTTACAATTTTCTTCCATAGAAAACATCTGGGGTTATCCTAATTTGCTCCTCTTTCTGCTTCTCTTGGACAAGACAGGGCATTCCGCCCATAAAGCCTGTCAACCCAGCAGTGCCTTTCTTTCAACCAATCCCTTAAATTCCTGTGCAATTCTTGGATGGTGTCTGCAATCCCACAAACCCCCACGGACGCTCTGGCTTCAGAGCCTTCTACGGTAAAGACCACGCCCTGCCCTGGCTTCTCCCAGCAGGTTGATACCCTCATGCCAGCTTTAAGGTTCTCCAGGAACACCCACAGTGATTCTAACCTTCTTTTAGGGATCGGCCAACCTGTAACCTCTCTTCCCTGTTCCTGCTGACATCTTGGAATTTCCGATCACCCAATGAAACCCCTGCCTCACGTGGTCTTTTCAGAGTTCAGGCAACGGAGAGATCCAGGAACTTGCCTAAGCTCCATGATACACCAGGGCGCTGTCTGCCCCACCCCACCCCTTTTTGGTAGTCCACGGGCGTAGAGGAGAGACTTGGTTTGGTTGTTGGTAAGACTCTAGGTTGAATGTTCCTGGGGCAGAGAGTCTCTTGTGGTGGAAAGTGCTTCCCCGGGGTTTTATTTCCCTTCCAATTCACTCTCTTAAGGGGCACGATAACCAACAGCTTCGTTTCCCTTCAAATTTCCCAGACTGGGCCAGCTCTAGCACTCTGGGATGAGTGAGTGTCTATCCTGTAAGCAGGAGACAGTCTCACCTACTTCCTTCCTCTGAAATCAGCTACCCTCAGCTCTTCATGTTGGAAACTTGGGTAAAAAAAAAATCACTGCAAAGTCAACATTAAAAATTAAATTAGGGATCAAGGAGATGTCCCCAGAGACTAAAGACAAGCCTGACAAGCTAAATTTGATGCCTGGACCCACGTGATGGAAGGAAAAAACTAGCTCCTTAATGTTGTCCTTTGACCTACATACAGACACACAGAAACACACCCACACACATGCACACACACATACACAAATAAGTAAATACATAAATCAATGTAAAAATAAAAATAACTAAGATTCCCAGCTCCTCCATAAATCGCTTTCTCTGTTTGAAGGAAAACTCAAGTCAATAGTTGACTCTGCAAAGTTTCATGGAAAGAAAAGTATCTTTGAAATGTATCCCAGTTCCTATGCCCCCACTCCCTGGTCCCCAAGGAGATATCATTGATGGAATTTTCCAGACTGGAAATGTGGTGTCCTTGATCCTTTGCCTCACGGGCAGTAGAAGCCGATTTTCAGTGTTACACTGCAGTCTTCATATCATCAATGAGAATAAAATGCGTTGGGACATAGAGTGGTTGTCCCGGCCTCAAAACACTACAATTCAATTCTTGCTGTAGATTCTCCCCAGAAGTAAAAATATTATGCACACACAAAGGCCATAAAGTATCAGTCCATGTCCATATCCATTATTACTGAATCTAAAACTAATAAAGACATAAGTAACTGTCGCTCTGTCCACTTAAGGTCTCATGCAGGAAATGGATCTTTCCCATTTCCAGGATAATGATATTTCTTAGAAACCTTGGCCCCATGGACACAGACTGCCCAGCACGTGGGTCTTAAAATGAACACCACTGAGTGCTCTACTTATGTGAAGAACTAAGTAACCTGAATTTCTCTCTGTTTGTCTCTGTCTCTCTCTGTGTCTCTGTCTCTCTGTCTCTGTCTGTCTGTCTCTCTCTCTGTGTGTGTCTCTCTTTCTCTCAAGTATTTCTAGGTCTCAGGAGAAAGATGCCATACAGGAGTGGGGGTTGCACTTGGGACATTCTAACCCTCCTAGCCCCTGGGTCCTAGGTGCTGAGCCGCCCAGCAGTGGAATCTGCAGGCTCGACTTTGTAGCAGAAGGCAGTTTTGCCACTGTCAAGACCACCCCTTGCTGATGTAGAAGCAATATAGACATTTCACTGTGACGACCCGCTCTACTAGACATACCTCAGACTTCCACGCTGATTCCTAAGGGTCTGAACATCCCATAATGGACAATCTTATTATATTAAGAAACTGCCCCAAACCATAAAACATGAAAGTGAAAAACAGAATACACAGTCATATGATTGACAATGGTTGGGGGCTATCTCAGTGTACATGTACAAAGGGGCTATCTCAATGTGGAGCAGTATATGGTGTCAGGAGAATGAGCTTAGCTGTTGAAAGTACGTTAAGTAAAGCATGTAAATGATGTTTTAGATTTTCAAATACATTTTTATTCTGATAGGAATTGGTACTAAATATAAAATAAACATCTCTAAGCTCACAGATACAAAGTGCCTGGACAGGAAGACTGAATATTCACAGATTATTTTGTTGATGACATGGGATGTGCACCAACACCGAGCCACCCTCGAGGAGTCCCCAGCCAAACTCAAAGCCCCAATGTGCGCTGCCATCAATTAGTTTTCACAACCCACAGGGTGAGGTCAAAAGCCACATCTATCTTACAGATGACGTCACAGTTAATCGACTCCCATGTGCGCATAGAGAATCCACTTGCTTGTGTGTTTCCAAGCACGGTTAACACTGGAGAGGGAAGAGGTGCCCACCACATGCTGACTGCTATTTTGGGCTGGAGGATGTGTGGAGACTTAGGAGAGTCATCACTCTTCCTGACAGTTGGCTAAGGCACTCTTACCTGCATTTTCATATTCAAGATAAAGAAAGCGTCCTGACAAGCTAAAGAACTCATCCAACAGTCTACAGTTAGGAGTAGGAATGCTTTCATTCTTCACTACGACACTGTCTGTCTTCAGTCTTCTCATGAGAAACAAATGGAAGGGAAGAGCACAGGTTTTGCTTTGCCAACTCATGGACTCTCAGTCCTCTTCTCATCAATTTAACTCTACAAACTATTATTAAATGCCTACTACTAGGGTGTTTTCCTAGCACCAAGAAAGGGGACGAGTATGCTGTCCTTGCTCGTAAGGACCTCACAGGCTAAAGGTGTGGATGACCATGGTGCCATCAACTTAATTCCCTACCTGCTCAAAAAATACAACTCCCATTGGGAAGTAAAATTCTCAGTAGAGTTAATTTTCAAAGGA
This sequence comes from Micromys minutus, assembly GCF_963924665.1. Classification (NCBI taxonomy): domain Eukaryota; kingdom Metazoa; phylum Chordata; class Mammalia; order Rodentia; family Muridae; genus Micromys; species Micromys minutus. The sequence continues at coordinate 95,812,226 of NC_137969.1, forward strand.
CTAAGACAAGGTGGTTTCACAAGGGAACTTTGCCCAGTGATTGATGCCCCTGCCTCTGGCCTCATGGCAAGTAGTGATTTCCCTAAAAAGAGTCCTCATGGCAGAGATCAGTGACAAAGGTGGTCACAGGAGACTAGAGAGAGGCTCAGTGGTTAGGAGCACTTACTGCCCTTCCAGAGGACCAAGTTTAATACTCATCCCTCACATGGCAGCTCACAACCACTCCTCAGGCCTGCATGTGATACACCTACATACAGGCAGGCAAAACACCCATATATGTTTCATTAAAATAAACATTTCTAAATGAAATAAATACAGAACACAAAAGCCACCCTTGGCCTAAGCTTTGTGCAGGGAACCCATGTGGTCTCAATAGCATAATCTATGAGTGTGAGCCGACAGGTACACACAAAGACACTTTGGGTATGAAGTTAACAAATGCATATCGTTCCCATAAACCTGCTGCTGGGTCTAATTCACACTAGAGTATCAAACGTCCTATATGTGTGAAGAAAAGTGTGGACTGTAGAGACGGGCAGGTTACCGAGAAAGGAAATAATGGTGGGAACCAGCATGGAAGTGAGGGAAGGAAGAGGAAGGATGAGGAGGAAGAGGCAAGTCGGGTGTGTTTAACACATCATGATTAGTCATAGTCTCCTCCCAATAGCAGCAGGTGATACAGCTCGGGGCAGAGCGGGGCATGAATGCCTCGGGTGGCTACCATGCGGATTCTCACACTAAGGTGTAGGAAGCTGAGGATAAATGACTTCACTGTGCTGAGATTCTATTTCTTCATTTTTAAATGATTGATTTGGGGTTAAATGGCATCTTGGGATTTCTCAAGGATATGGATTCTATAATCAAAACTATGGTTTATGATAATCTATCCATCGATCAATCCATTGGTAACATATGTATATATTATGTATCTATCCGTCTATCTTGTCTGTCTGTCTATCTATCTATCTATCTATCTATCTATCTATCTATCATCTATATACTCTCCATCCATCCATTTATCCATCCATTCATCCATCTATCTTCCATCTTATCTATCTATCTATCTATCTATCTATCTATCTATCTATCTATCTCTAACTGTCTCTATTATCTATCCACACACACACACACACACACACACACACACACACACACACACACACACAGTCTACCCACCTACTTATCTATCCATCTATCCACCATGTCACTCACCTATCCATTTATCATCTCCAATTCTACAGAGCTAAGACAGACATTTCTACACAGGGAAGGAGCAATGTTATTCTGGCTGTGGTAAAGCTGAGGCAGGGAGCCATCTAGGGAACTCTGCAAATCTCACTCGCATGAGGCTGGAGAAGAGCTGAGGTTGGACTCGATCACCCTTCTTTCCTCCCTAGGTCCTTTGTTTTTATGAACATGGAGTTCAGCACAGTCAGCAGCCTTCATCTGTTCTCTACTGGTCCCAGAAGGAGCAGAAGATGTCACCAAGCATTAATCCTCAAAGAATGTGAGGAGGGACAGTCAAAGACAGAGGAGACCCAAGAGTATTCATCAGAGGCGGGAGACAGGGCTTTGGATGATGCTGGGCATAGAAGCAGGCAGACAACCATGAGTGGAGTCTCGAAGAAGATACTGACAGAACACTCTGTGGAGGCTTTTGGGGCAGCAGAGGAAAGGATTGGAGGCAGACAGATCAATCTAGGGATGGCATGGTAACGCCAGGGGGTGGGAGCCAGAAGGGATTTAAGATTTGGTGTGTGTGCACCAATTAAGAGGTGTGATGGAGGGTAAAAATTAGGCGGGCACAAAAAGAGGATGGATGGTAGGACAGAAGGGAGGTGAAGGGTTGTGGGAGTAACAGGAGATTCTGAGGGCAGGTGCAGTGAGTATGGGATGAAGTGGGTGTGTGCTAAAAACAGCAGTGATTTCCAGAAAACCACCTGAACTGACCATCTTAAGGATTTTGCCTCAAGGCCCAATATCACAACAGGCCACCGAGGACTGAGCAGAACTCCCAAAAGCTCGTTAAGCACAGGGCCCCTGAGTTCCTAGAGTCAAGCCTTGTACCCAGTGCAGTAACGGAGAAGGACACTCTTGCAGTGGTTCCTGGAAGGGCATCTGGCATCTACCTGGATGGTTTGTGCAACATCCACTAGCAGCAACAAAGCAACTTTTAATCCAGGACCCGATTCCAGCATGCTGAAGTAGAGCCGCAGCAGGTGAGGTGGTGGAGTTATTTGAAGTTAAATATGGCTTCTTGGCAGAATTAGGCAAGGGTGGGGGAGAACCCTAGAAATCTTTCAAGCTGTTAGACTGAAGGGAACGCCACCCTTCAAAATACACAGACGGTACATCCTTCGCTTTGACATCACCCAACAGCCAAAATGATGTCTGTTCCATACACTGGCATGTGGTGGAATTGGAGAGATTTGCCCTGACAGCTCTCCCTGCTGGGACAATACTTGTCAGTCAGCCCCGGCAATGTTTGTATTTTGAAAAATCATTATGCAGAATGATTGCACAGGGATCCTGGCAGGTAGGCCAGACAGTCTTCTCCAAACACCCCTCTGACTCTATACCCTTGAACTCTGAAGTTTTTCCTACTCCCAAGGCTTCCAAACTTCCTTCGACACCCTGCTCACGGCCTCCTCCCAGGCTGTGCATATCAGCCTACATTTGTGGTTCTAGTCTGGTGTCTGTTTTGTCTCTGGCTCCCTCTCTACCCCTTGTCTTCCTTGTGGGCAGGATCAATAGCCCCCTAAATCTTTCTGAGTGACTTTAATAAAAGAGCGGTCCTTTGCCAAAGTACCTACAAGAAGATGTGTGGAGAATGTTTCAACTCTGCCACGGGACCAGCCAAGAGCAAAGCAACGAACAGTGTGTTGTGGTGTCCGTGTCTGAGCCCCTTTTTCCCATGCACATACTGCTATAAGGGGGGGAGAGTCAGGCAAGAAGTACATACTTAACAGGGTATTGTCACAGCATGGTGAGTGGAGAAGAGACAGCAGAAAACTGGGTAACTGGACACTCAGGAAAGACTTAGTAGGTCACCAGAGTTGACTTTGAACCAGCAGGTTGGAACCCTCATGATAAGAGTTCTTAACACAACAGAAAGGGGAACAAGCAGAAACTGAGAGACTCCAGGCATTTCCCAGGCTTCACAAGACAGCAGATAAATGGTGTTTATACCCAGTGATACATGGCCAATTCCTGAAACTTGAAGGGTCACTGACAAGCTATTAGGATGCGTCTCAGTTGTCCAGCTCAGTACAGCCACAGCTCTCTGTGTGGTTAATGTGTAGCAGCAGAGCCGAGGACAGCTCTTTAATGTGCTTGCATGTGATGACATGTTTTAAGATGTAATATTCTGGAAAGTGTTGGACATCACTTCCAGGTTGCTTCACTTGTGATCCAGCATTCTCCCCTGGCTCTACCCATCCACCATTAAAGCATCTGTGTACACAGGACACTGGTGGGTGCTATGAGAGATTAAAGGGGCAGGAGAGGAAGAGGCTTGATTTACATTTGTTATGCATAAACTGTGTGCTAGACACTGTGTTAAACAGTTTTTTCCACATTACTATATTCAAATCTTCTGAGTGACCTGGGGGGAAACTCCATTCTCCATTAACATGACAATGGGATGGAGGGGGGCTGTCAAATCACATGGCTGGAGCCACATTTGAAAACTGAGCAATGATGGTAGTTTTGGCTTCAAAGTTCAGGCAAATACCTCCTGCCTCTCATGGACTTGGACGATACTTCTTTCCCTCAATGAATGCAGTTTAATTGGAAGATGACTAGTAAGCAAATACCAGCTATAAAAGACAATAGCCTGGCAGTCATAAGATATACAGGGTTAGGAATGAGCAAGAGTTTGAATAAAGCCTGTCAGTGTATGATTAACAATTAGCCCTGCAACGCTCAGGGTTTCCATTGCTAGTTGTGCTGGACCGACATGTTTGTAGAAAGGGGAGCATTGTTGGATTTAACAAATTGTGACATTTTCCAAATGCCGGGATGTCACTGGCCAGATCAGACCCTGGACCTTCATGTGCAGGCATATCTTCTCTGAAGCCAAAAGCTGAAAACGATTTAGGTCAAAACACATGAAGTTTCCATTTGCGTAGGCCAAACCAGACAAATATTTGCTACTTGATCTTCCTCAACATAATCTATTGTTGTCTTGTTTGCTAAATGGGACTTCTGAATTTTAAAAGATTCATATAATATTATATAATACCATAATATTATAATATAATATATACATAAGCATGTATATATTATGATTCTATAATATGTATAGTATATACATATTAAATGTGTATGTATACTATGTATATTATATATGTGGATCCATATATATCATGTATATACACACATATTATATATATATACACACATGCATATGCATACACATATACATCATATGCATATACATACATGTACATGCGTGCATACATACATGAGAAAGAGAACAGTTAATGTAATGTGTGCATATGTGCTCATGGCAACAAATTATCCAAGAAGCCTGGATTAGAACAACTGGAACCTTCCATACTCTTCCCTGTCCTTGATCTCACTGACCTGGGCCACCCTTTGGATTATTGTTTGTTTTGAGAATCCTCTTCATGGCTGTGGTCAACCCTCTTACATTTGGCTTTGTCTCTTAGCATAAGGCCCTTCCCACTTCCCTCTACCCAACTGTGAGTTCTCCACGCTTTCCCTGCTTCTTCTCTGCAGCTGAGTTATACTGTTTAGTTCTTCTAAGTGACTCCCATATTGTCCTGTCAAGGCGGAAGGTGCTTCTTCCTATGACAGAGGTCTCTGTCTTCCCTTCAACTGCTGCAGTTTCTTATTTCACCTCCACTGCAGCTTTGTCAGAATGGTTACATTGGCATTCAAATTATAACATGATACAATGTATCTTAGTATTCTAATGTTTCAGGGGCCCATTGTCAGGTGATCTCAGCTCCTATTTAAACTTTAGGATGAAAAGTTGGATAATGGATGTAGTTTCTGGTGCTGTGATGTCAGAGGGAGCCTCTATGAACAACAGGTCTGGCTTGAATCGAATCCTTGGTAAGTATGCAGATAGATCTTGCTTTAGAATGAGTAAATTCACATATGAGACTAAAAAGAATGAATATCTGAGGCTCCGAAGTACATTAAGCCAGCATCACTTAGGACAGTTTGAGAGAAGGATTTTGGAAGCTGTTTTCTCCCCAAGAATAAATTCTGACTGAGGAAGCTGTCCCTCCCCTGTGGTTAAGCCACTTTCTGTTGTACTCACAGGTGTCAATCCAAACTCACTCCAGGTCCTACCAAACATGGGAAACCCATGTAGACCTCCAGATTCTGAGATGACCACATTCCACACACCAGCACAGTGCTTTGTTTCCAGAAATGTCTAGGGAGTTCATTCTTGAGGATATCTGCCCCCTGCATTGTAGCATGACAAATAAACAGACATGCTCTGCTCAGCAACCCAAACCCTCCTTCTCTTCCCTCTCCTCCCAAGGCTTGTGCTTCTGGAAGCTCCCTCAGCAGATGGAATGTTCTCTGAGAGCTCAGACAGGCTCTGGGCCTGAAGACCTTAAACAGCTCACTCATGTGATCATTGAAGACAGCAGGCACCGAGCTCAGTTCCCTGAGCTGATGGGTCCCAGAACACATCTGGTTGCCATTGGTCTGTACCATCATCGTCCTTATACTCTGATTCTTCTCACCAGAAAGAAACGTTTACTAAACAAACAGTGATACCCAGCTTAGATGTGGGAGAATGGAGGACATTGGGGTGGGGGGTGCTCTATGGTGTCAATGGAATATTGTAGAATCTATTCTTAGCAGGCTAAGAACAGACCCGTAGAACTGGAATTACATACAGTGACTAGCTACCATGTGGGTGCTGGGAGCCAAACCTCTGATCCTGCAGGAGCAACAAGTGCTCCTAACCACTGAGCCATCTCTCCAACTCTGAATATCTTCAACCACAATCAAGTGCAAAGATCTGAGTGAAAGCCCGTGGGATAAATCCTGAGTGATAAGGGCAGTTTGTCTCTTCTTGTTTCGTTGTTTGAGAATTTGAGAATATACTTCTAGACCGTGTTTTGATAAAACCACTTTGTCTCTTAACTCCTCCCTTAGCCCTATACTGTGTCCTCCTTCAATGACATGTTTCTCTGTCATTTCTTTAAACCTATGGAGTCTGCTTAGCACCACCAGTGTGTGTTCAGGATCAGGGACACTGTGTCCGCCAGGCACCGCCGGTGTGCACGGGTGCAGACATGGCTCCTGTTTCCGAGTTGAGAGCCGTTTTGTTGTGTGATTTATGGCAAGCCAGGCACGTTTGCTCCCTGTCTTATGATAAAGGCTTCTGTCATATGTTATCTGGAAAACCTCCAAACCCCGCAGTCAGTATTTCAAATCCTACTCGGAAGGATGAAGATAAAGGAAGTGTGCAGCTAGGACATCATTATCTAAACACATAGGTTCAGGAAAGAGCATAACTCTACCCACAGGGTTCCATGGTCTTCTTGGGGTTTCTGTAAAGGGTCAGACCAATTAGTTACTCCTGGTCCCTTAGTTTGTGCAAGTCTTGTGCAGAAACTGTCTCCTCTTAAGAGTGCTCTTCTGAAAGGAGCAGATCAGCCTGAGGAATTAAAATTGGGTCCTTTTAAAATATATATGATTTATTTAATGTATATGAATGCCATCCAAACATGCCCCAACCCCATCCTCACTCTACAACCAGTGTTCAGGGTTTGTGCCTGGCCTAGCTAATAGCCTTTTCCCTCAGTACAATGAATCATCATTACATTTTTTAAAAGGATTTTTTTTTAATGTATAGGAGTTCACTGTAGCCATCTTCAGCCACACCAGAAGAGGTCATTGGCTCCCATTACAGATGGTTGTGAGCCACCATGTGGTTGCTGGGATTTGAACTTAGCACCTCTGGAAGAGCAGTCAGTGCTCTTAACCACTGAGTCATCTCTCCAACCCAATCCCTCTACTTCTGAAAGAAGGTTGCTGAAAAGCAGCCTGCAACATCGTGCTGGCGAGAGCCTGAGGTATCTTGCGTCCATCTTGGCTTTTGACTGTGTGCAGAGGCCATTGCAAATACCCTGCTGTGACCATCACACACCAGAATTGCTTACTGCGGCCTTTCTCAGGACCAGTCTCTCTCCTGACTGACTCAGGATCCTGAAAGACATGAGGTCCTCCTGAGGTGGTGTCCCTCTGCCTCAGGGTTGTACACATGAAGGCAGCATTGTGTAGTAGGATGGGGTGTGGCAAACGGAGATGAAACCACCCTGACTACACAGGAAGCAGTAATTGGGGTGGAGGGAAAGCCCTGGAGGAAAGTGTCCTGAGAGCAGAGCCCCGGGCCCAGCGGTGAGGTCAGAAGGAAGAAGGAAGATGGAAACCTCACGTCACTCAGAACCATTGGCTGACTGCATCCCATTCAGTCATTCACCTTTGTGCTTGTCCCCTTTGATTTCTTTTTTGTCCCTGAAAAGCTCCACTTCGTGGGGCGCTACAGAGAACGAACCGTATTCCAAATAAAAGGTGCTCAGAACCGTGAAATGTTCCATAAACGTTATATGGCATGGCCACTGGTATTGGGCAGTTTGGCAGTCAGTATTCTACAGCGCCTTATGGATATGTTTTATTGGTTCCTTTTTATGTTAAATATCACAGGCAGGCCACAATAATAACGGGGCCTCCTGTTGGAGGAGCACTTCAAAGCTCATAAAGAACTCTCCCTTGCTCTTTTATATAAACATTAAAACAGCTCCATGGGCACACTGTGAAAATCTCCAGAGCTCCACTTTACAGATGAGAGAATGGAAGTTTAAAGAGGTCTCGGGCTCATTTCTACCATCAGAGCCTGACCCCCTAGTCCGGCTTTGGGATGTTCAGTGGTCCATGAGAGTGGTAGGATAGGTGTTCTGGAGACGAAGATCAAGACAGTCAAACAAACAAATAGATTTTCCTGGGGGTAAAACCTATAGGTAAGACATGGGGAGATGTTGGCTGGGAATCACACCTTACATTTGCCCAGTGATCAAGGAAGAAAAACAATCCCTATCTAAATGGTAACTACGGAAAAGTCTTTGTGAATTATAGCCCCTTATCTGAGGTGTGGGAAAGCATGCATTTAAATAGGTAGAAGGACTAGGAGATGGGGCAAAGTGTGACGAGGTGTGTGGTTCCATGGCTGACAAAGAATAGATCACAGAGAGAGAGAGACTTGCATGAGTAGGCACAGACTGCATTGTGCAAGTAGATGAGAGCCATCAAGGGCTCAGGGATAACCAGGGGACGCTGATGGTAGCAATGACCATGGGGTGTTTGATGGAAGCAGAATGGGAGACAGTGGCAGAGAGGCGGCCACACTCGTGAGGACATAGTTACAGTGTTCTAGATGGCAAGGAAAATACAAGGCCGCTACAGTTTCCATCGAGAAGGCTAGGCTGATTCCACGACAGGCTTCAAACTGGCAGTTAAGAAGACTAGGCCTAAATCTGTCTCCAAGAACTGGGCAAGTCCAGGCCTCAGAAGCTGCCTCACCACCTGGCCTGAGGCAAGGACAATGAGTCAGCAGCAGTGTCCAGACCTTCCAGCAGGTTCCCAGCCCCCACACCAGTAATGGGATGTCTGTAGAGATGGGCCCAACAGATTAACACAGAAGTCACCTACCCAGGAATTCCATAATGTGCTTTAAATCAGGCCTGCACGCTCACTTGGTGAACTGTCTGTCTTGGTAATGGGGAAACCCCGAATTTGGGCTTCTGCAGAACAAAGCACTCTCTGTGTTTACATACTCTGAGTCCGGGTGTCATTCTTCAGTGAATAATAGACCCTTACACTATGAGCCATATTATTTAATAATCAGAACAAAATAACTACCAACTCAGCTATGATAACTGTCAGAAAGAAACGGCCTTTAAAACAATGTCCTCTCGGCCACACTGGCAGATTGAAGGGCACAGAGTTGTCAGCGAGCTCCCTAAAACTTCACAGAAGTTGAACATAAAGGATCCTTTACTTCCCTTAGTTTTCTATCCAAAAAACTTCTCAAAAGTAAAATCTCGATAGACCCTGTGCAGATAATTATAAACTCATGACAGGCAGGTGAGTCTGTCCCTGAAGCTAGAGGATGACAGGCAGAACCTTTCACTGCACCTGTAGGGGCTTCTTGAGATGGAGGCCAGGATGGGATGAGAGCAGATGCCGAGAAGCCCCTCTCCCATCCCCCCCATCCCCACCACCACTCCCACCCCGGAGTGGAGCAGAGGTACAGATCTGGATCAGGGAGGGTGGACTCTGGTCTATGATGGCATGTTTAAGACAGCCTTGGGAGACAACGTTAGCTGAGATGATGAGGGTGGCCTTCCACAATGGACTTAGTCATGGGAGAGAGATCCAAACTTGGCAACTTGGTCCATCACACTCAGTCTGGAGGACAGTGGAACTCCTGAGAGAATGTGTGCTGTTGATGTGGGCACAGCCCTGTGCCTGAGCCCCATGAGGGGGCACAAGCCTTCCCCTGGTGATGCCCAGAGTGACAGCAAAGCCTTCTTCTAAATCCTGTGTGAGGCTGACAGCGGTGAGTGAAAAGAATATCCATCATAGCCTCTGCATATCCAGATCCGGGGACGCTCTCAACATGAAGCCAGCTCCCCCTCAGAGATGGCCGCTGCAGACCTTAGCTAAACCTGCCTCACATTTAGCTGTGTTTATAACCCTGCAAATAATAACCACCTTATTATCTGCATATAATAACCACCTCATATTCAGCTGTTCATAAACACCCTGCTTCCCTGTTCAACCACATATAATGTATATGCTGAGTTTCTGGGGTGCTGCGATCTCCCTTTGACATCCCAGCCCACCTAATCCCAGCTTTCCTGTATCTGTTTGTTAATCTCTTCCTTCCCTCAGAGCTCCTCCAGTAGATCCCTAAAGTGGAGCAGGATTGTGAATCGCCTTTGTCTTGTTACAATGTAGCAAGAGGCCCTGAGCAGCTGACAACATATGCTTTTGGGCTTCCAGCCTCCACAGCAATGAGATAAATAAACCTCTATTCTTTATAGCACACCACTGGTCTCCAGCTGGTGTAACAGCAGCAGAAAACAAACCAAGACATATGAAAAACCTAGGTCCTAGTAGTAGGCTGCACAGCCTTCTCGCAGCCATGGTACTAGATGCTACCTTCCTAGCAGCCATGTTTTCTGCTGTCCCAAAGCCAAGAAGGCTAATCCCTGAGCTGGTGCTTTTCTTTAGTGGGGCCAGTTGGCTCTTATTAGGGAATCGCACTGGGATTATATCTACAGCTTCCGGGTTTTTTGGGGGGGGGTTGTTTGTTTGTTTGTTTGTAACTTGGATTAATTTGGGATTTTAACTAAGGCCCATTTCCTCTTTAAATTTTAGTAGCTGGTCTGTACTCTCCACTGGCTCTTTGGCACGTGGGTATCACACACACACACTCACCACCTCACTTAACTTTGGCATGTGGGCTTCATGCATGCACCAGCCACCTCACACATGGTACGAACAGCTGCTTGTCAGTCAGTGAAGTCACATTACCCTGAGACCGGGATGTGCAAAATGAGCTGCCTGGCAGAGGCCTGCACCACAGAATGAATGCAAACAGGATTCTCCCTCGCAAGCTTTGCTATTTAGTTGGCTCATGAAACAGAAGGGAGAACAAGCTTCCCTGGGTGCAGAGCCCTGTTGAGGGAAGAGCCCTGTCTCTTGATTGCCACTAATTGTGATCACAACCACACGAGACTGTCACCTTGGATTTACACTGGTTGGACAAGGCAGACTACTTGCTGTCGGCAAAGTCTGTGGCAATACCTTCCTTACACCACAGAAATGCCCACAGTAGTTCTAGAAACAAAACTTCCTAGGCAAAGACTCCAGAGTCAGAGTATCTGGGAGCCCTGAGGACTGAGGACAAGATCAGTCCTTGTCACAGTGTCTGCAGTAACCATCTATTTCCCTTAGCCAGTCAGCTATGGTGCTCCACGTCAGGTGACCGCTGCAGGAACCAAAAAGCTGCCCACCCCACTGGCTCTACCACTGCACGGGACCCATGTGACTCAGAAATGGTAACCAACGCCAGGTCCTTAAACACTTAATGATATTCTGCAGGGGATTCAAAACCCGACTTAAACAAGGACCTCGGAAGCAGGGATGCTGGTTTGAGACCAACACATATGTGCAGAGACTGATGGTGTTTGCCATCTCCCATGATGTCGCCACACTATCCTGGAGGACTTCCATGTTCCTAGCATTATGCTTCCGTTCCAAACCAAGGGGGGCAAACAGTGGACTTGAGCGTTTAAATAAGACATGCTCTCTGTCTACATAAAGCGCCATCGGCAATTGGCCGCTGCAGAGAGAGGCAGAGTCAGGCGTCTGCATGGATAGATGCTGTCCTGGGAGGCTACCTGCGCTCCACTAGATGGTTCTGCATCTGTGCACACCTCGGTGAGTTTTTCAAAACAACACGTGGGGTTGGGAAGGGAAAGTGATAAGGGAATGGGGCAGGGGTTGGATGGAGGATAATGAGGGTGGAGTTGATCCAACATGTCATATGCATGTGTGGCATGATTAAACAATACAAAGTCCAATAAAAATGAATTAAAGGAGAGTGAAACAGGAGGAAAATACAGGACACCAGGGCGGCTGGAGACGGGGGAGGGGGGGTGGTGGTTATTAGCTGGACCAGGAGAAGCTCCCTGTGACAGACTCCACACATAAGTGAGCTGGCAGCCCTAACTAAATAGCAACAGTTAATTTTATGGTAGCAAGAACACATGTATTATGTTCTATAAACGCTTAATAGAGGTCATCATAAGTCACTCCCATCTCTTCCTGAAACTCAACTTGCAAACAGGATGATTCTAAACCTTCCAGAATTAACAAAACAGATCAGCCGGGACTTGATTTTTGTTATGAGAGAAATACCCTCCCGCCCCTTCCCCACTTGCCCAGGCACTATTGTCTGCTGCTGGATCTTGTTGGCGGTTCCAGGTTCAGGAACACGTTGAACCTTATATGATAGAAGAAAGTCACACAGGATCTGTGCCAGGTAGCAGGATCTATTGCAGCATTCCTTATCTGGTATCCTGTGTATCTGGAATGAGCTCCTATTCACTGGTAGTGCCCTGTAGAACATTTTGGGATTTAGTGATTGAGGGATTGATTAGTGATGTCTGCTAGGCACCTGGGTGAAGGACTTTCTCTCTCTCTCTCTCTCTCTCTCTCTCTCTCTCTCTCTCTCTCTCTCTCCCTCCCTCCCTCTCTCTCTCTTTCTTTCTCTCTCTTTCCACCAAGACTGTTCCTTTCTGTTTCTTCCTTCAGTTCCTTGGGCAACATCTTAGTTCTCTTCTAAGTAGAACCCCCATGAAGCTTAACTGCATCCTGCTGGTGCCGTCTAGGAATATTCCGCCTTCTTTCATACTTCCGAGGCTTTCAGCGGGATGCTACTTTTGTGAGGTCAAAGTCACTGTAACCAGGGTTAGCTGTGTGCTCAGTTCTACCCTTCTCCACTACCCAGTGGTGAGACCGGCATTTACTGGAATAAAGATCAACCTGACCAACATCTCTGACTGAGGTCAAATTTCTGAACCTGCTTATTCTTCCTCTCCTTCCACTAGACAGGCACCCGCCACCGCACAGTGACCATAGATACAATGAAGGAGCCTGGACTCGCGTCTCTGCACCTTTCTTTCCCGGGCTAACAACAGAGGAAGCCAAGTGGAGGGTCATCCTATTTGCCTTGTCAAGGCAATGAGACTGTCTGTTCTTCATCTACACTGCTTCATCAGGGGAGTTACTGAGAGAGGAACAACAATGTACCTCTACCCCTTCCTGTTGGCATCAGAAGCCAGGGATGACATCACCCATAGGCGACAGGGACCCGTACCTCTGTTGCTATTGCAATTGTCATACATTCCCAGGGCCTGCCTGCCCGTCAAATAAAAGGCAGAGCCCCCCTTGCCCTCTTTCCTTCTTCTTTGTCACCTCCCTTCATCCTTTCTCTACCCCTTATCCCCCAAGAAACCTCTCCTCTCCCCCTTTCTCTCCCAATAAACCGCTCCGATGGAACTGTGCTGGCCTGGTGTGATCTGCCCCTATACCATCCACCATGCTAACACAACATTCCCAACAAGAGGGCTTCAGAAGTGACTTGCTGGGGACCCACAACTTCTACATAAACCCATCACAATAAAGAGATGCCCATTGTATGAAAACAAGACTAGAGAGAACTTTTGTTTCCACCCAACCTGTCAGACCCGAGATACTCACAACTTCCTTCTAGCATGACCTCAGCAGAAGCTGGAGGGGAAGCTGAGGAAACACTGAGCCCCATTCAAAGGCCCCAAATGCCCAGTTTACAATAAAAGAAGAAATAAAAAGAACTTTCATACAATGACGACCCAGAATAATCTCAATCTAAATTGTAAAAGCCAGCAGATGTCTAGCCAGAAAGGCAGCCATGACAAAGTGGTGTGACAAAGGTCTGGAGGCAGCCAGAATAAGCTTGCAAAAAAACACAATGTCCTTGAGCAGGTAGAAATGGATACATAACAGCCAAGAAGGGAAAACATGAGGAGGAGCCAGATTTAAGTTTTAGAAACAAAAAAGTACAGTCATCAAATTTAAAATTAACAAATAAATAAGACTATAGAATAAAAGAGAGACAGGGGATAGAGAGAAATACAATAAGATTAAAGAAGTAACCATCTGAATAACATGGTATTTAACAGTGATAGCAAAGTATCCCTAGGTGGGGAAGAAGTAGGAGGAGAAGGGGAAAGGGGAGGGGTGGGGGAGGGGAGAACAACAACAGCAGTGGCAAGAACGACGATGCCTGGAAACGTAGCTGAAGGCACAGCTGCTGACACTTCATCTATCAGATAAAACAAGTCCGCAGGAAAATGTGAGGAGCAAATTTCAAACAAGTCGAAGCCAAGCACCACAAAGATTCTGATGGTACGTCTGAAATATAAACCTATGCGTGAGAACTAAAAGGCAGAGGGTTGGTTGGTGGGTAAAAGTGCTTGTCCTGCAAGTCTAAGGACCTGATTTTGAATGCACAGATTCACGTCAAATCTGGATGTGGGGTAGGAAGATCTGTATGCGAGGCATTCACCTGGGAAGATGGGAGGCAGAGTCAGGAGGCTTCCTGGAAGCTCATAGACAAGCTAGTCTGGTTCCCACAACGGTAAAAGACAAAACAATAGCATGTTTCAAGCAAGATAAAGGGCACAGACCAATGTGCAGGGTTGTCCACTGACTTACACATGCATACAATAGAATGGACACAAAGAACAAGGAGAGAGAAATATGCTCAAGTAAAAAAGGAAAAACCATGTAAATAATACCATCTCCCTTAGAAGAAACCACAGAACTAGAGTAGGGCAAAAAAATGTGATTTTAGCAACGAAAAAAATAAGAACTGTTCTGCTTGGCTTATTTTATTTTATACTGATGGGCATTTGCTGCTGCACATGTATGTGACAGTGTATGTAGAGACTGTTTATGTGCAGCATCCATGGAGGCTGAAAAATGGTACCAGATCCCATGGAACTGGACTCATGTGCGTGCTGAGAACCAAGCACAGGTCTTCTGTAAGAGAGAGCAAGGAGCTCTTCACTGCTGAGCCATCCCTCGAGCCTCCCCAGCAACCCAGAAGCACTGCTAACCCAGGATCTTCTGTTCAATAGGAGTACCCCTCAGAAACAAGGCAAGAAAAGACTAAAGTATCACAGTTTCCTTCTTAAGTTATCTGGTTATGTTGGCAGCTGAAGCAAGAAGTATACATTGTTGCATGTAAAATAAATATTTAAAACAATTACACTAAATTGGAAAACAGAAAACAACTGAAGTAAAGCTTCCAAACTTTATTTAGACCAGTAAAATGCCAAAGCTAGTATTCCGTGATGCTATGTGTATATTAGACACAAAAAGCAAGCAAATTTTTTAAAGCTATTCAAAATACCAGCTGAAAACCATCTATGAATGCTTCTCATAAGTTTTTTTTTAATGTTCTAGAAAATCAAAAGAAAAAGAAAATACTAGGGAAACAAAAACTACAGCAAAAGAGAACAAACAGAAAATTAAAGTAACAGGCCGGCTAGCATCAATAGAATGATCGAAATATATCACTTCAAAGATGGAAATTGATGAAGTAAGAAAATATCTCAGCTGCATGCTAGCTACAACCTCACCTCAAACATGGGAGGAAGTCGGAATGAAAAGGGTAGAAGCTGTAACAAAGACACAGTGATCAGATGGTAAACCAAGGCAGTTAAGTTATGGTGATGGGGGCGTGGGGTGTAAGTGATAAGTGGGTGAAATCACAAAAAGACACATCAAAACTAAACGTGAATACCAACAAAAAAAAAAAATCTGATAGCGATTAAAGTAAAAATGAAGTCTTCCACACTTGCTTTTGATCATTGATTAAGAAGTTAGAGATACAGAAGAAATAGGAAATGTGACCGTATGTATAAGATTCACAGAAATGTGATTGCCATTTATCAGGGCTCTGCCCATGACAGCAACAGGGGACGTGTTCTTCTCATGTGCTCATAGAACACATACAAAGCTCATACTCTGGAAAACAGAGCAAGTGACGGCAAATTTAGATAAACTGAGAGTACGTGGGGTGTTCTCTGATGACAGTGGAAATAGAAATAATAGCAGAACACCAGTGGGAATGTCTTTAAATGTATGAGAATTAGAAAAGTATTTGAAATAGCCCGTGGATCAGAGGTCGAGGTGCTCACAAAGGCCCACCCCTAGCTGAGAAGCTCTGTAATGGATAGCTGCCAGAAGAAGGGGAATCCATTTTCTCTGGATATGGTCCGGATAGAACGTCCATGCTTGGGCAGATGCTCATGCATTCACTCACCTACTGGCAGCACTAATGGACTGTGAGTGTTTATACATGATTTTGGGAGAGTAAAGGTGGTAGGGGGACTTGGAGAGAAGAGAGAGGGTTTGATCAAGATATATTGTATCCATGTATGAAATTTTTAAACAATATTTTCTTTTGCTTAATCTTTCCAAAATTGATCTTTTCTGTTGCAGCTTGCAATATCCTTTCTTTATTCTGTGCTTTGAATATTTTAACTGTAGTGCGTCATGGAAAAACAAAACATTACAAATACATTACAGAGAGTCAAAATAAAAACATAACATATTTGTGAGGCACAGATAAATCAACAATAAGAAACTGACAACAATAAATCATTACATTGAGAAGAAAACCTCTCCTGTACTTTTCAATCTGACTAGCTTCCACTTTTGATAGGCAAGGGCCCTCTGGGCCCTGGACACTGGACCTCCCTGAACATCCGGCTCCTAGTGCTGACTAGTAAGGGGTCACTGGTTTCTTAGTTCACTGCCATATTTTTATAGTTTCCCCAGTTCCTGGTGCAGACCAGTCAGCAACCCCCAGACCATGTCCCCAGGTACACACTTTAAACGTGTCAATGCAAAACCAGAAATAGCATGAAAACCCATGGCAACATGTCTCCTCTAAAGATTAATAATTCTATAGCAATGAAAATGACCTGAGAGAAAGTCAAGACATTGGATTCAAAATGACTACAACCATGTTCATACAACTCAAAAAGAACAAAAAATCAAAACAAA
This sequence comes from Micromys minutus, assembly GCF_963924665.1. Classification (NCBI taxonomy): domain Eukaryota; kingdom Metazoa; phylum Chordata; class Mammalia; order Rodentia; family Muridae; genus Micromys; species Micromys minutus. The sequence goes on from NC_137969.1 coordinate 95,828,909, forward strand.
CACAATCCAATACAACCAACCAACCAAAGAACAATAATAAAGATCTGAGTGAAATAGGAAAGTCAATACTAGACATAAAAATGTGTTCAATAGAAAGATACAGTTGATTAAAAAAAAACAAACTTCAATGATGTGAAAATAAAAACCTCAATAAAAACCTCTGGCAGGAAACTTGACAAATAGAAGGAATAGCATGGAAAACAGATGGTCAGGGGCTGGAAGACAAAGTATAGGAAAATGATTACTCAGTAAAACCCCTGAGACATATATTTAAAAACCATGAAGGGAATATGGGAGAGCATTAGGACACTCCCAAAAGATATAGCTTTCAAATGATGAGCATAAAATTTTATTATACTAAAGGCATAGAATATATTTTCAATAAAATCATAGAAGAAAAATTCCATCAGCTACAGAGATCCTTATTCAAGTAAAAGAGAAATACAAAATCTAAAAAAAAAAAAGTTACACACATATACACATACCACTCACAAAAAAGCCAAAACAAACAAACAAACAAACAAACAAACCTCTTCATGGCATACTATAGTTAAAACATCAAAATTATAAAATATAGAAAGGGCATTGAAAACTGCAGGAGTAAAATGTTAAGTCACTTAGAAAGACAGGCCTATCAAAATAACACCTGATTATTTGATAAAGACTTGAAGACAAATGGCCTAGAAAACTGTATTCCAAGTTCTGTACAATCATAACTATCCACTGAGTCTTTTATACCCAGCCAAATTATCCATTTCACCCAAACACTAAAGAATACAAATTTTTCTCATCAGTCTATAAAACTTAATCCAAAACTGATCACATTTTAGGACATAAAGCAAGTCTCAACAAATTGAATTGATGTAAATAATATATTCTATTGGTCACAAAGGAATAAATATAGATTTGAAAAGCAATGAAAACCTTAAAAATTACAAAAATTCATGATAACTAGACAAGCATTTCCAGTAAAATCAGAAACAAAATAAGTGGGTGTACTATCTTCACTCTAGTTCCCAACAGTGTTTGAAGTCTTAGCTAGAGAAAAACATAAGAAAACAAGATAAAAGGGACACAAATAAGAAATGAAGAAGTCTAAGTATCTTTATTTGCACATGATGTGATTCTATGAATAAAAGACCTTAAAGATCCCACCAGAAAACTACAGCTGATAAACACATTCAACAAAGTAACAGCATAGAAAAGTAACATAGTTAATTTTATTATGAGTAAATAATCTTAATTAAATAATATAATTTAAATTTCTCTAAAAAGTTAAAATAGTTTTAATAAAAATAAAATAAATTAGTAGTTTATTGTATTCTAACAACAAATATATTAAGAAAAATATCATTAAAACAACTTCATTTACATTTACCTCAAAAAATCTTGGAATAAATTTAATCAAGAAAATGAAAAATCCTGCACAATGTAAATTATAACAAACTAAAGAAAGAAACTAAAGACAATAGAAAACCCTCCCATGTTCATGGACTGGTAGAATTAATACTGTGATAATGTCCATCTTACTAAATGTAATCTATGTATTCAATATACCCTCACCAAAATCCCAATGCAAAGAATTAAAAAGGAAAATAATATAATAAAAAATAATTCCAAATACAGACTGACAAAAAACCCAATATAGTGAAAACAATCCAGAAATATAAAACAATATGAGAGGCATCACCATCTCTGGTTTGAAGTTAAATTATAAGACAGTAGTAGTAAAGATACTATGGTACTGGTATAGAAGGAAACTTATCAGTCAGTTAAGTCAGTGGATTGGAACCAAAGACTCTGATGTCACCCAACATTCTACGGCTACCACCAAAATAAATAAATAAATAAATAAATAAAACAAATAAATAAATAAAAAGAAAGAAAAAAGAAAAAAAGAAAAAGAAAGAAAAGGAGCTATGTAGACTCCTCAGAAAGCAATGTCAGGAGGATGGTCAGCATTGTAAGGGACGTTTCCAATATCTATACACACACACACACACACACACACACACACACACACACACACACATACACACACACACATACAGACACACATTTGTAACAAGCACAAACTCTTGCATACAACACACCTAATATGAAATAGATACTCTAAATGGTTCTGTAAGGAATTAGTGGTTAACAACCACAGAAAGAAAGTTTTGACTTACAGCTGGTTTTACTGGGAAGTTCTAGCACATACCTTAGTTTTTTGTTTTTTTTTTTTTTTTTTTTAAGACAGTTCCATGCACTCTCTCAGAGAATACAGGAGCAGAAGGAATGCTCTGTTACCATCCTTCAGGCTGTCACAGATTTTAGCCTTTGAATGTTTTCTTGGATATACACCCCAACTCTTTGCGTTGGGAGAGAGATTTCCAGGGGGTATTGTGTTTTTCGTTTGGGTGTCATTGTGTGTTTGCTCAGGGAGACACCACAGCACTCATAATTGCTTGTAGTCTACAGCTCTGCTGGATGTTTTTTTTTTTTCGGGAGTGTTTCTGATAGCCCTTTCAGAAGCCTGTATGTAGATGTTTCAAGCCTCTTTGATTAGAGACATTTTTAATCTCCTCCTTTTCTGTCTATTTGCCTGTTGTTTCTATGTGCTACAAATACCAAGAGCTGACAGAATTACTTTGTAAACAGTCTTAGAGGGACCATCAAAGGCAACCACTGGGTTTACCATTAGGTGTAATGCTCACTGAAGGCTGGCCATAAGGCTGCCCCACCGAGCTCAAGATGTGACTCCCAATAACTAGCTTTGCATTTTCTTGTGAATTGTGCCCCTGACAACTGTTGAATGTTTAATCTACAGTAGTTGATAAGATTAGGTGGATTTTCTCATTGAGCCTTTAAACCCAGTGGTTGGGTTCGATAGGGTTTTGAATACTAAGATAGTCTTACATCTCTAAACTAAAATCTCACTTGGTCACAATGTTTTTCTTTTTTGTATGTTGCTGCCCAGTTTTGCTACTGGCGGTGAAGGGTTTTTGCAGCTGTGTTCAGAGGCATTTTTGTGGTTTTCTTTTCTGCACCGTCTTCAACGGGTTATGGTTTCTTCCCCTGAAGTCATGGTGGGTCCAACCTCAGAGAGTGCCCCTTTTGACAGTAGAGACTGTTAAGTTAGGTGTAATCGAGATGAGATTATTATGGACTAGAGTAGGTGTTGATGATAATAATGAGTATCTTTATAAAAGTCAAGAAAATGAAGGGGGATGGAGGGAGGGGGAGAAAGAAGGGAGAGAGGGGAGGAAGTGAGGGAGAGAAAGAAAGAGGAAGAGAGACTATGGGAAATGAAGGAGACATTGGTGTGGTGGTCAATAAACCAAGAAGCACTGGGGTCCAGAGCAGCGGTAGCAAGCTAAAAGGATTTCCTATGGAGCCATGGCAAGAAAGGTGTCCTGATAATGAAATTGACTTCTGCCTCTCAGCTTCTGAAACTGTGGGGTTAGACATGTATTCTGTCACAAGTGCCTAGTCCATGGTAGCTTATTACAGAAACCCCAGGACAGGAGTAATGTTAGGCCTCAGCTGATGGTACTGGGACAATTAGATGCACAAGCACAAGACTTAAACGGTATTCTCAGTGTTATGTCTTATGCAAAAATGTCAAAAAATAAATTATACCATAAAGATGAGGCAAAAAATTCTAAAACTTTAGTGGAGAACATCCACAGAGATAATCTAAATAGCTAGATTGGACTAGATACATTGGGCTAAATACATAGTTTCTAGTCACTAGGTATGATACATAAAAGGCAAAACAACTAACTGGACCTCTGCATTATTAAAAAGTCTTTTGTGTAGAAAATATTCTACTAAGGGAGTGAAAAGAGGAACTACACACCTACACACCCACACATCTATCAATACACCCACACATTTACACACCTACACACCTACACACCCACACACCTACACACCCCTACAACTATACACCCACATACCTACAGACCCACACACTTACACACCTACACACCTACAAATGGGAAGAAAATATTTGTAACCCACATCTAACAAAGAACTAACACGGAGAATACAAAACGAATACTCAAAGAACAAAGCTTGAAAACAGCGAGCCAAGTAACTGGACAACAGGCAGGATTAGATTGGAGGAGACAACACCAAGAGCTGACAGCCACCAAAGTGCAATTCTGCTGTAAGTGTCAGATCTGCAGCCACTGGAGAGGCTGACCTGGGAAGTCCTCAGTCCAACAACAGATAGCAAAGCCAGCTCCCCTACCGTCCAACAGTGGCAAAGCTCTAGACATTTTCCCCAGAAGAATGAAACTTAAGCACCCACAGTGCACACAGATATTCATATGATCTTTACCCAGAACAGAAATCTTTACTGTCACCTCAAGTTGATATAGAAGCGCCTTGGATATATATTCTTGGTTTGTCTATGAGGGAGTTTCTAGAAGGGTTTGAGATGGGGAGACCCATCTGGAGTGTGGGCAGCCCTCTCCTAGGATGTGCTAGAGTCTTGGACTAAATGAAAAAAAGAAAAAGAAGAAGAAGAAGAGGAAAAGAGGGAAGGGGATGGGAGGGAAGTGGAGGGGAGGGGCAAAGAGGAGAGAAGAGGAGAGGAGAGGAGAGGAGAGGAGAGAAGAAGAGAAGAGAAGAAAAGAGAAGAGAAGAGAAGAGAAGAGAAGAGAAGAGAAGAGAAGAGAAGAGAAGAGAAGAGAAGAGAAGAGAGATCTGAATTCTAGCACTTCTCTCTGCTTCCTGACTAGGGATGCAATGTGACCAGCTGCTTAGCACCCCTGACTTCCCTACCAGTATAGACCAAACCTTCAAACTCTGAGCCAAACAACCCCATCTTCTTTGGGTTGCCTTTCTCAGGTATTTTCACAGAACAATGAGAGAAGTGTCTAACATAAGCCCCAAAGAACAAACAACCTGTTTTCCATAGCTGAAAACTGAAACAAGGGGCTGATAGATCATAAACAGAAACAAATTCTTGAAACAAATTCTTGATGCTCAACGTAGACAGACAATCCACTAAGTGGATTCTTTAAAAGTTAAGCTGCATCCTGCAAGAGTCTATAAACAACATTCTTGAAATACCAAAGTTGTGGAAAGAGGGCAGAGATTAGTGGCCACTGAGGGGCCATGGGCATATTTGGGGAGCCCAGAGATGGAAGTGCTTGAGGATGGGAGAGAGTCGGAACCTCTCTATACCTTGGTATCTTGGTGTGAATATTCTCAGTGTGATAACATGCTGTAACTATGTAGAATGTTGCCAATGAGAGGAAATGAATGAAAAGCCAATGACATCCTGCTTTTCATTGCTCAAAACCATATGTAAATCTACAATTACTTCCAGTAAATACACAATTCTAAGAACATGCCTATTCTTTCAGCACTGGGGGGACAGAGGCAGGGGGATCGTATGTTCAACAGGGACCTTACTTTAGCAAATTATAACATTAAGGTATAAAATATATGAGCATGCTACCAGAAATATTTGTAACACGGACAAGACATTATTCACTTGTAAGATGTGTCATGGCACAGAACACTGGCACACACTGACAGTTATGGATCCAGTCCCACCTGTCCTGAGGGCATCCTAGGTGAGCTCCCCTGGGGCCTGGCTCCAGTATTATTTATCTGTAAATCTCCCACAGTGCCTAACAGGTACCCTGCTATATAATGAGCAGGGCATGAATGTTTGTTGACTTAACATTTTATCAGGGATACATGGGTATGAATGACATACTCTGTTAAAACAATGCTTGCTGCAAACAAGGAAACCATCAAAGAAAACGAGTCATTGAGTAAATTAATGCCATTCTTTAAAAAGCAGTTAAAGTCCTTTATCATTAAACTAGCCGTCTGTGTATTTGCTTTGTTCTTCTCTCCTCTGGTACTTTGTGGTCTAGAGGGCAACAGATGTCTGTGGTAGAAAAGTTTTAAGGTTAGGGAGGGCACTGCCTTCTTCATGCCTGCAGGAGTCATTTCTCTGAGGTAGCCTGATTCCAAAGCCCTGGGCCTTAGTTTTCCTTCTTGCAGAACCCCTGACTCATCCAGTACATCCTAAGACTCATGGCAGAGGCAGGAGGTATCCCTGCTTCCCACATAACTTCTACAGTAAAAGGGATTCTTTTATTTGAAGGCGCTGGTCCTTCAAGTAGATGGAGTCTGCCCACTTCTCTTTCCCAGTGGCCAATGATGAATGAGTGCAGCTTTTCGTGCTCTGGCATCTTAAAGGGGCTTTTGTTCCCCCAGCAGCTGTAAACACAGCTTAGCACTTCCCTGAAGGAGAGGTATCTGAGGACATACCCCAGATGCAAACCCTGCTCCTGTGCACAAGCCTCAGAGAAGAGAGAACCAGCATCCAGAGGGTGAGTGACCTTTAAAAACACTGGGGATTCAGGAGCTGTAAACATGGGGTAAGACCCAGACCTATGCAGAGCAAAGCAGTGGATAGTATGAGTGATACTTGGATTACAACTATCTCACACTCAGTCAAACCCATAGTCCAGGAAAGGTAAGAAAGCAAAGTAAATACTATTCTATAAAACAACACAAAATAAAACATGATAATTCTCCAAAGACACCCAGACACCCCATTCCTTGATCAACAGCCATGTAGTCTCTCCCTTCTATTGTACTGACTGTAATTTTTAGCCACCAACTTAATCAGGATGCAACAAGACTTCTGGGATTACTGTGAGGTCGCTTTAGACCCACTCAGCCTGTTTTCTATTTTGTGCTCTGAAAGGGAGGCAAACCCACCTCCGCTTTCCCATTGTTACTGTTGATGTCAAGGAATTAAAGAATTCGGCTTTCAGCCAAACTCAAGTGCGATTTCATGGGCAACATCATTTCTGCTTCACCCTCTGAAAGTGTCCCATGGCTCTGCCGTGGGCTATGGAGCCCATCAAAAAGAAACACATGCCTCACAGGCCTCGGCCTGGGCTCACAGGCATTTACATGCAGTAGTGCCGGCTGTGTCTGTACATCCTGACTCGAAGAGACTTTCCTTCTGCCAATATGTAAACCACACAGCTTCACTGGGAGATGTAGCCCAACTGACCAATGTCAGAAGAAGAAGGAGGAGGAGGAGGAAGAGGAGGAGAAAGGGGTCAAGAGGGGAGAAGGGTGGAGAGGAGGAGGAAGAGGAGGAGGAAGAGGAGGCGGAGGAGAAATATATGATATGATTGGTTTCCTAAAGATCTCATCTGAAGAGAGTAATTGATATGCTTGCCCAGGAAGAAGAGAGAAGAGAAGGGAGATGGGATCAGGACTCATGTTCATCAGGGTGGAGGGATGGTGGGATACAAGGAGGAGACTTACCAAAGACAGAGGAGAGAGTCTCAAATGAGGGCACCCTAATTGTTATCTTAGGAACATGTCACTCAGACACTAAGACTTCATTAAAGGACAGACATATTTATTCATCTTATGCCATTGGGTCACACTTCCTCCAACACCTTCTACCCACCAACCAAAGCCTTCCTCAGCATTCAGGAGGAAGGAGCAAGGCCTAGGGTTATAGACCTTTAGAACATTATTTCTCCCCTTGCAGAACTCCCCAAGGCATTTTATAACCCTGAGTATAATTGAGAACCCTGCCCCCCTTTGAGAGGCTTTCCTCCCTTACATTTAAAGAAATAACACTAAAAAAACCAACTAATTAAAACAATCATTTTAAGAGGCATAAACTTTACTAAGGGGGGGGGGGCCCAAACTTTCTGACTACTTTTTTTGTTTTGTTTTTGTCTTGAAGCTCCAGGAAAATGCAAAGAAATCTCCCAACCATTCTGTCAGGATTGGATTCGCTGCAACAAACCACAGGAGGGTGAGAGAAGCTGCTGGGGGCTGGATCCTTCCAGAGAAGAGCAATTTGAAAAGTCTTCCATCAAAGTCGGCCGCTCTAAGATGGCTCATGATAACAGCCAGCAGCCTCCAGATCTTCTTTCTCTTCCTGGAGCTGGTCCATGCACCTCCCCAGAACCAGACAGGGGAAGTCTCCGGGCCCTTTAAATCTTTCTCTTTGTCCTGAGAATGGCATCTCTGTAGGTTATTGTCTTGCGTTGTCCTGTTATCTCAGGGTTAGATTTTAGCCCCCACCTACCCATTTTGACTTGGATAAGTTTGAGTTGTAAACATCTATATTTTCCTGTGATTTTATTTCAGCAGATCTGAATTGCTCATGTCCTATTATCTTTGATGCCTGTCTGATCCCACTCCCTGCCCCACCTCCTCCCATCTATTAAGTCCTGTCTGGAGCTAATTCGAGGAAAAACCCTATGAATTGTATCCCTGGTTCTGCGTGGTATTTTGAAATAGTCATAGACAATGTTGCTGATGATTGATGGTTATCTGCTGTTTGGAGATACATATGGCCATTTATCAATTTGATGTCTGCCACCCTCATGTTTAAATATATTTGGGGGTTTAGTTTCCCAGGGAGATTAATGTAGATGAACTGCTGCTTGGATGATCATTTTTATACGACTTCAATATTCCCATATGTGAAATTCTTATCTCATGTTCTATGCCAGCTGTGAGTACCAGAAAGTGCAGGCCGGATACTTCTGGGGGCATTGGGCGCTGAATAAAGGAATCTGCCCATTATTGGCCAGAGTCTAACTGGGCCACGCACTGAGACAGAGCAGAAAACTGGAGAAACCAAAACGCCATAAACTAAGGAAGTGTTCCACCTTGCCTTAGAGGAGCAGCTTCTATCCCGCTAACATGCAAAACTCACAAAAGTGATCGGCGGGGGGTGGGGGGGCTGAGCATGACCGCCCCCGTCTGATTATCCAAACTGTGTCTCAGTAAATGAGGCGCCTAAGATGTGAAGCAGAACCAGCTCTCATCTGGAGTGCTCCCTGCTTTCGAGGCTGTGAGCTTCAGCCTCTTTCCTGGGTCACGTGTCAGAATACAGCCTGGGCTACCAAACCCTTTGGAGGTGGAGCCAGACCACTGCATGTGCAGGGCTGGCTCGCGTGAGACTTCTGCTTATCTGAATTCCTAAGCTGTCCGGACTCCGCACCATCGCTGCACAGTGACCACGTGATGATGCCTCAGCAGGGCGCTTGGGGTGCGAGTCCTCCTGGGGGCGCATCTTCTCTGCACTGCCCTCTCTTTGCTCTTTGCATGTAAAGCGGCTATCTTGTAAACTTGAATGTATATTTCCTGCTGTCCAAGGAGCTTTGTGGATTTGGAGGGAAAAAAAGAAGAGAGAGAGAGAGAACTAGGGTTCCTATGCGATGGAGTCAGAAGGGCAGCATCTGCCTGCATAGCTGAGACTATTCACCCTGCCCCTGCTACGTGCATGTCTCTCTCCTCCCCAGGTCACACACTGCTTTGAAAGGAGCAATCTCCTCCTTTGTCTCCAGGAACAATCAGAATAAAATCAATAATACAGAGTCCGACTTGCAGACACAAAGACAGGCTTGGCAGTAAACACCATGTCCGCATCCGTGGTGTCTGCACAGGCGTGCCGCCCTACCCAGCTGTGCCATGCGCTGACCTGCACGTCCACAGTCGTATTGTCAGCGAGAAGCTTTTGCAGGCCAATGGAGACACTAAAATAAGGATGCAGCGTTGACAACTTCCAAACTGCTGAGCAGTCAGGGGCGGTTGCTGCAGCGGCGGCTCTTGGGCAGGAATTCACACAAAGAGGAGCGTTCTGGGCTTTGATTTTTCAGTCGTCACACCCACTGTATGGACCGCAGAGGTCTGTGCATGCGATGCTCACCGAGCTGTCAGAATATGCCTCTACCACTTTAAAAGCTTAGAACCGCCGCCACCTTTCTTGCGGGGCGAACAGAGATTGGGAAGACAGCCACAGAAGAGATGAGACTTCTCTGGAAAGAGTGCTCTGGGTCTTAATGGGAGTTTGTTTGGGTTATACAGGACAATATCCTGGAACAAAGCTCATGGGATGGTCTATTTAAGGCTGGTGCATTTCCTTGTGTGTAAATAAATCTAATCTCTGCAGAGGAAAAATAGAAACACACACACAGAGAGAGACAGAGATAGAGAAACAGTCAGAGAGATGGAGACAGGGAGAGAGAAAAAATGGGGGATGGAGATAGAACAGATGAGCAAAAGAAACAGGTAGAAAATAAAGGGAACAAGATGAAGAAAAGGGAGGGAAAGAGGGAAGGAGGGAAGGAGGGAAGGAAGGACAGCAGTTACTCAAGTCTACTTGTCTCTGGCTCATTTGGAAATGGTTCTAGAAGCTAGACTGGGACCAAGAGGCTGTGCTCAGCAGTAGACTCCAGGTGAATGGACAGATATTTGCAGCTCAGCGCTAGCTCCTCCCATGTTCAAACTGTTGTTATTGGAGGTCATGCCGGGGGATGGGGGGGAACCTCACACTCCTGTGAGAAGCCAAATTAAGGCTGAGGACTCCTCTCTGCCTACCTTGGCTTCCTCCCAGAAAACCAAGCCTGCCCCACAGCAGAGCCCAGTCAACTTTAAGCAAAAGAACTGTCTTGTGGATAATTTGCAGACTTTGACCCCGAAACAAGGGCAAATAGATTCAGATATGTGATTTGTTTTCTGACTGCTGCATGATTTCAAAGCAGTCTTAACTTATGGTAGAGACCTCCTCCACCATCCAGGAAATGAACCAGACTGGGTTACAAACCGTCTCCCAGCTGATATCCATCTCCCTTCACGATGGCCAAAGGGTGCCTCTTTAAAAATAGTTTTAATGTGGCACACGGGAGTGAAGATTTATTTATTTTTTTTATTTTTGAGTATGACATATCGTCTGGGCCAAACAAATTAAGTTACAGTCCCGGACATCTTACAAAAAGAGTGTCGTTTTGTGTTTCTGCTAATTTATAACATTCAATTCTGTAGTCTAATGGATGGAAACACAGACATGGACATCAATAAAAATAGCTTTGGGATTCGGTCACTGGTGTCCTCTGAGTGAGATGAATGCATAGGCCGGCTAACCCTCAGAGCTGCGTGTGACTCTCATTCTTGCTCAGCCCTGGAGTCCCAAGATACAATCTGACAGCCAAGAGAGGGGAGAATCCTGAAAGTTACTTCCCAAGCGATGCTCACGGCAGGGTTGATTTTAATTTACTGTTCTAAGGCATGCATCCAGTTTTGTGCTAAAATGAAACAGATGGGCTCTGGAATAATCCACAGGACCTCCCGATAATAACTGCCCATCACTTAGGTGACATCCCTGTTCCCGTCAATTTCCACAAGAGTCCTTGTGTAATCTCCTCACTTGAGATCTACCTTGAGTCTTCCAGGATGCCTATGTAGACAAGTTCCCATGGAGATCAAGGACCTCTGAGCCAGAGATCCTGAGAGGCAGGAGAATATTGTAGGCTTTCCTAGTGCTCACATGAGTGGGAAATGTATGCAAAAAGTTTCTCAGGCCAATCCACAGCACTGTGAAAAATAATAAATTGTCCTTTAGGGTGGTTTGTTATGCAGAGTTGGGTGTACACAACACATGTTAATAGAGCCTATGAGTTCAGGAACATTTGCCAGTGAAGACACCATCTCAGAGCTGCCCTCTGGCCTCTGTCTTATTGTGAGAATTTCACCGATGACTAGAAGCACCTGCCTGGGAGCATAACTCAAAAGAACCATCTCCGTGAACGTATTTCCAGGTAGCGATGTGATCAAGAGGAATTTTGTGTCAGTGCTACACATCTCTTAATCACATCTGTCGGTACCAAGGAATTTCTAAAGAAACCATATGAAGGCATTATGGAAGCTAGACTTTTATTTATAGCTGACATTTATATCTGCCTCATCTTACTTCAATCAGAAGGACGGACACCCTGATGGTTCCTCTCCATTGCCAACTTGACTGGATTTATAATCACACAGGTACTAATCTCTGGGAATGTCTGTGAGTGTCTTTTTCAGAAAGGATCAGCAGAGGAGAGAAGACCCACCTCGAATGTGGCTGGCAGAGGAGTCCAGTACACCAAGTTCACTGAGACGTAGGCGGGCATGCTCATCACATTGACCACAAAGCCTTGGGTCTCTACCATCCTGCCCCCTCCCACGATAGACCTCCTAGAACTGTGAGCCAAAAGAAATGCTCCCCGAAGCTGCTTTTGGTGATGAGCTTGATTGCAGTGGCACAATCCAACAGGAAGACAAACGCAGAATGACCAGCACAGCAGCTGGCTGTCAGCAAGACCCCCAAGAACAGCCGTCAGTCCTGATTACATCATTTTAGGACGAGGTAGAATCCGGGACTAGCTGAGATTATATGACTCACTAGTTCCACGTGGGAGGAGAATGTAGAACCTAGGATCAAAACCCACGTCATCTGAGACCCCTGTTTCTATCCTAGCAAAGTCGGGATGTACAGTTTTCCTTTATGGCTGAATCCTGCTTGCTACCATTCCAAAAGGTTCGACTCTACTTTGTGCTGAAATTTAGTCCCTGTTGCGAGTGGATGGAGCTTGGTCTGATCATGTTTAGAGGTAGGGACTTGTAGGCTAATCAGGATAGGGTTTGGCACCCCATGCCAGCATCCCAGCAGTGTGATAAGGAAGAAGGAGACCAGCCAGCATGCATGTGAGCAGCCAAGAGTTTTCACTGTTGACTCTGATACCTCCTGAGGCTTGAGACAGCAAAGATGTCTGCAACGCTAGAGGAGAGTGTCTGAACCCACCAAACCATGTGCTAAATAAAGCTTTCTCTGCCACTCCCTCAGTCTGTAGTGTGTTGTGAGCAATTCATATTTAATCTCAGCACTGGAGACGCAGGGGCAGGAGAGTCTCTGTGAGTTAGAGGCTATCCTGGTCTACACAGTGAGTTTTGGGTCAGCTAAGATTATAGAATAAGACTCTGTTTTTTTTTTTTTTTTTTTTTAAAGAAAAACCTGTTTATTATGGGATGGAGAGAGAGCTCCCAAGTGAAGAGCACGTGAGGAGTTTAATACTCTTGCACAAGTCCTAAAGTCTGATCACAGCACTTCAACCAGGCAACTCACAGCTACCTGTTACTACAGCCTAAAAAGGGTTTGGCGCTTCTGGTCTCTGTGGGCATCCCTACTCATGTGCACATACATAAACATAATTAAAATAATAAAAATAAACATTCTTAAGTTGGCAAATATTCTGATGATAGCTAAGAAAATTGTACCCTTGTATAGATCACCAGAAACATATAAAAGCTCTGTCCAGATTTACAATAGAAAAGCATTTCTATAATTGGAGAATTACAGAAGACAGAATGTTTTCTTTGCCTGTTCATTTCCTTATGGTGGTGTGGAGAAACCCAGAGCCTTAGACATTCTGGACAAAGTGTGCTATCATTCAGCTGGGTGTCCGCTACAGCCTGAAAGGGTTTTGGCTTTGTTGTTTTATTTTGAATAGATGTTTTGGCTTCATGTATGCCTATGACCCACATGCATGCAGTGCCCATGGAGGTCCAAACGGGCATCAGATCCTCTGGGGCTGGAGTCCCAGATGGTTGTGAACAAGCATGGAGGTGCCAAGGACTAAAACTGTGTCCTCCGCAGGAGCATCAAGTGCTTTTAACTGCTGAGCCTCCTCTCCAGCCCCTGGTTAGGTTATTTCAAGGGCTGGGACCTGGTTTATAGCTCATGACAGAGCACTTGCTTGTCCGGTGTAATGTTCCTGGTACCATCACCCAATACTTGCAAACAACTAACAATAAAGCCAACCAATCAACCAAACATCAACAATGATGCTGCAGGGATGCTGAGCAGAGTGGTGAGTGAGGACCACTCATCAATGAGGTGGACAGCCAAAGGAGAGAGGGAGTCACACAAAGGTTTCATAACCTGTGAGGACCTTGGGTTTGGAGAACTTGGGTCCGAGTCTTGTCTTTGTTATTTTCTACTTGTTTCTGGGTCTGTTTCATGATGTTCGCTTGTGACACAGTTTCATAAGGCGTTACTGGAAGGGGCATTTTGGCTGGAGAGTGTTTTGGGGATAGCACGTTTAAGTCTGAGGATAGATGAAGGGACACTTTAGGAGTAGGATCCTTTTTCTGTCTTTCTCTAGAACAGTTAGTCTGGTAACCGTGTCCTTAATATACAAACCCAAGACCAACATTTTTGTCTGCATCCTTCCTGTTTGTGTTACTAATGACTTGAAAAGTCACGAGGCTAATGTTTCCTGTCACTCCATATTTTGTGCTTTTCATGAGGCTCTGTGTGTGTATGTGTGTGTGTACACGTGTGCGCACATGTATTTGCATGTGTGTTTTTAAATCTTTTGTCATTCCTTCTAGCATTTACTTAAATTTTAATCAAATAAGATAGAAAACAAGCTTGTGTGTCCCCCTTGACCCTCTAACTCTGAGAAAACAATCTGAAACCTCACAGTCACTAACAAGCAAGCTTTCTTTTAAGTGGGGAAAAAAATGTAAGCCGAGCTCTTCCCCAGTTCCACGTTTTAAGAACACAGTTCCACTAAAGTCTGAGGGTGCAAGCAACACCTTAATAGCCAAACAGAGAAGAGCTGGAAAGCTGTTGGGAATGGCTCTGTAGTTTGGGTCATAGATGCTACCAAAAGCTGCTGTGCTGAAGGCTTGGCCATGCGCTGATGACATCACCGAGGTTCAGTCTTTAACAGATGAGCCCTCGAGTGCAGGAATTGGGTAAGCAGAAGTGCTAACATATTGGTCCCGTGCCCCCTCCTCTTTCTCCCTTCCATCCTGGTCTGTGGTGAGATGAGCGGTTTGGCTCTCTTCTGCACTGCCAGCCACTGTGCTTTGCCTCTCCATACACTTACCTTTAACAGTGTAACCACAGGCTGAAGCCTGTAGAGAAACAAGCTGTCTCTCTTTTGGAGTTGGTTATCTCAGGTATTTTGCTCTAGCAGAAAGCTGCAGAGAGCAGAGTAGCCAAGATGGAAGCCCCTGGAGGCAGAGACTGTATGCTGCCAGTTCAAGGGAGCCAACAGTGTCTTGGCCACTCTCTAGATCTGAACCTACGGCTGCAAGGCGTCCAGAAGGAATCCGCACAGCTTCCGCTTAAGTCTCAGCAAGAGCTGAGGTCCATGTGTTTGGATGTGAGAGTATCTTCTTGGAGTGCATAACCTATAGACCTTTGATCGTAACTAGCTGTCATAAATGAGGCTAGAATATTGGTGTTTTCAATTCTTTGCCTTATGCAGGAAGAACCTTCCTCCCCGGGGCCGCTAATGTGCTTGCTGTTTTCCGGGAGGTGAGTAAAGGCTCAAGGCCTTGGACCGGACTCACATTGCCGAGGGAGGGTGTTGACTGATGAGAGATAACCTTAAGTCAACCTCTAAAAATTCCTTAACCTTGTGAGCTGACCTATGCTAAGTGCCTAGCTTGAGGGGATGAGGGACAAAGGAACAATATCCTATAGCTGGTTATGAAATACCAGCTTAGGCCTTTGCAGAGTCCCTTGTGCTCCCTGAACTGCAGTCCCTGAGACAAAGCCCAGAAAGAGCCACAAAAGTACCACTTCGCCTTTTTGCTGTTTCTTTGTTTTGCTTTGGTTCGGAGCCACATACTTTCCACCCAAGTGAAGTTTATTCTTGGAAACGGGAGTTCAAGCCCACGCCGAATCTTACCTTTCATTCCAGCCCACTCTTGTTTTACCTTCTGTGTGTTTCGGTGGTAACCAATAGCTATTGCTTCTCATTAAAGCCAGTCAAGGAAAAAAAAAAATTCTGTAACCAGGTCCCACTGATTCATCAGCCTAATTATACCCATTCACCGCTCCTTTCATGAGGAGATGCGAATTCCATCTCTCGAAGACACATGCTACCCCAGATACATCTGCTTCCTGGCTCCTTTTCATCTTAGTCAGTGAAAAATACCCAGTGGCCCAGGAAGCACAACCTCAGCAAAATCCAGGAAGAAGAGCTCTGTTGAGCTAGTGAGAAGTGGGGGGAGGGAGGGTCAGACCAAGGAGGAAAGAAACATTTAGAGCCAGGTAACAGGAGATGTTGGGAGTGAATGGATGGGAAAAAAAAAGATTTTATCATTGAAGATACCTAGAGAAAGCATTCGGCATACATGCCCTAAAGCCGGCCTGGGTGTGCTGTTCGGCACTGACAAAGCGAAAATCAACACACCTAAGAAGAGAATTGGTCAGCGTAGATGCTGGCCAACGGAGTGTGGGGCACCAGGTCAGAGCGGCTACCTCAAGCATGTCACAGGCTCTCAGATTATGACGGTTAATAAGTGGATTTAATGCCCAGCCCAGGCAGTGGCTGGGTAACAATTACATTCTCCAAACCACCAAACCTTAGGCGCTAAGGGGGTGGGGTCACTTGTCTCCCAAATTAAGGAAGCAAATTCCCCTGAATTTATGGTCTGACTCTGCTGTAAACTTTACCTTGCTCTCAAAGGAAAGCAGAGAGACATGGCTCCTGAGTAGAGCAGCTGCAGCCATTGCTTCTATCTGAAGCAGTTTCTTTGCATGGGAGCAATGGTTTTCACCGAGCTTACAGGAAATTCTTTGCCATGGTCACCTGTATCTATGGGAACACAAAGTCCACCTCAAGAGCCAAACAAACTCCTACATTTAAGGCATGGGTTTGAATTCTCCAAAGTTCTTTCTGCTCTTTGGGGGTGCCAGAGGAAGTTGAGAGGGAGGGACACGGTTATTTAAGACAAGACTGAGGTTGCGAAATTGGTTTGAATACCGATGTCAATAAATCTCACAGGGAAGCTTCCAATGTCTCCTGAGCCAATCTGCTTACAATTTCAGGTTAGCGAGTTCTTACATGTTTCCCATGATGTAGAAAGGGGGGGGGGATCTCTTCTCTCCTGCTTCAAGTCCATTTCACACATGCTCAGTTCATTTCACGATGAAGAATGCCAGATGTCGTTCCCAGTTAAATCATCTTTTATGCGAAGTTCCAGGGCTTCTGAATCCCAGTGATTCCGCCAGACACTGTTCTAATGGCTGTGTCAAGATCTAGAAACATGTGGGTTTTCCCAAGTCTTTCCAAGGGGAGTCATTCGAACTCAGTTTTAAGGGATTATTGAGGGGAGAGTAATTTCTGCTCTTTGGGATTTCGTAATAGCAAGTAACTAAACATGCTAAACTTCAAGCATAAAGTCCAGGGTAAAGTCTCCGAAATGGCTACAGTGACCGTCTCTGCTCCACAGTATAAAGTACTTGTTTACCTAGCAGAAATCCTTAGATTTCTGCCAAGTTGCCCATTGTTTCTTCCTAGAGCCCTAGGCTAATTTAAGAATAAAGAGAGACTTTTCCATCCAGCCCTGTGTTCTTGAATGTGTCCAGCTCGTAACCTAATATTTAGCTTGGTGGCTTTCTGATCACATTCAGAAAACAAGCTCGGATTCCAAGAAATACAAATAAACAATGGAGCGGTTGCGAAACACAGTAGATATTAAATAAAGGGCGTGTCTAAAATCAGTCTTCCTGGCATCATTCGTGGTGCACTCAGTGCTGGGGTCTGACAAACAGTGCCTAACAAATCACTGAAGTGCTCTGGGGACTATGAGAACACCATGCTAATAGTGAATCTGGAAAAAAATCCTATTCCACCGGCCCCCAGCTGCAGAGTAAAACAATGAACTCTCCAAGTGGCTGCAGAGATGCAAATTCAATATTTCACAAGACTCACACACACAGCTATGAATTATGCCAGTGGAGACAGACCCTTTGTCTAGACAAAATGCAAAAATCTCATGTTCACTAAATGTATATAATTAGGGAAATATGAAGATCAGCTAATCATTAGCATTATGTGCATGTCTGCATCTAAAATCTCTTGTTGATGTTGTTGTTGTTGTTGTTGTTTTTATCTTTAGTTGAAAGTTGGATCTCATGCCCCTGGTTTTCAAATTTTAACTCTTCAATATTCAAAAGGAGTACTGGCATTTCCATAACGAAGACCAAACTCTCCCTTGAAGTTTTTCTATCTACCGAGTGGCATGCCAGGCTTGTAATTGATAAGAGCTGGTCTTATTATACAAATAAGCAGACACTGTCTGGGGACAAAATTGAAAGAACTCTGATGCTTTTATTAATTTATTTGATTTACTTCTGGTTTCTCTTACCCAATCTTATTTATGTCAAAGTAAGTTGAACCAGAATTCATTATGTAGTGAAATGCAATTTGAACACTTTTTATTGGCACACAGTGATTCAATCATTTCTATCCACAAGCCCTATTATCTCCTCTTACAGTAATTCCTCACAGATCAAACCACAGTGGGGGGAAATTCCAAAGAAAGTGAAGAATTTGCCGGGAGTAATAACGTTGGTAATTTTTTACCCTGTGATAGAGCGGCACAGCAACGGCCATTTTGACAACCTACTGTAACCAACTAGCAAGTTTCCCATCGTGGGAAACCAGCCATGTCAGTGAACTTGACTTTTCTTCTTTCTTCTTCTTTTTTTAAAAAATGTGGCTGCAAATTTTAATCATCTTGATTTAGAAGCAGGTGACACGGTGAACTTGCCTTACTATCTCTGCCTTTTTTTATTTTTGTAAGGTGTGTGCATCACAGGGTCTTCCCAACCATCTTCAGATCCTTCTCCCCTTGAAGACCGGCTTTAGAAATTACTGCCCTTCAGTAACTTCATGAAGTGTTACATGGAACAAACTGGACATGGGTCTTCGTCTAAGCTGTTGTTTTTGGATGCTTTCTTCAAATCAGTTGTATTGTTGGTGCATAGAGGGCCCTGGACTCATGAATGGATGGAGTAATCAGAGTCCTTTTTTCAAGTTGATTGTTCAGAAGTGAAAGTCATTTCTTTATGGGAATATAGAGTTCTGCCTACAGTGACAGCCATCTCCCACACCCTAGTCCTACATATCATGCCTTCCTGATCATACCCTAAGTGCTGAACGTCACCACTGAAACACTGAAGACCCTAAGAAGAATGCAGACTGAAGAGGACAGTAAAATATCAGCGAAGGAGAAGTCAGTCCAGTGAAAACGTATCTGCTCACAGAAGTGTGAGTTTATTCAACATTCTACCATGCCTGTGGTCCGGATCAGAAATCCCCAATCTCTGAAAAACATCTGGGTCATCTGGAGGTTTGCAACAATGTAGCAAGATTCGGTAGTCACGACAACAAGGTTCAAATCATGGGCCTTCAGCCACTTAGCCGCATACCTCTGGGTAGCTTTTTAAAAATCTCTGTGACCTATTTTCTTTTCTGCAGCTAAAATAACAGTAGCCATTAAGAGCAAATCAAATGAGGAGAAGAATGTATGCAGGACACTGTAGAAATGCTAGTATATGTGTACATGTTCGTATATGTGGTGTATCTTTACATGCATATGTAGTACCCATATGTGCACATTTATATCTAGGCTTGTATGGAAGACAGAGGTCAACATTAGGACTCTCCCTCAACCCCTCTCCATCTTTCCTGGAGACAAGATCTCTCACTGACCAAATAGCTCACCAGTGTGTCTGGTCTGACTGACCAGCAAGCCTAGGGATGCTCCTGTCTCTGCCTTCCCAGTGCTGGGGTCTCAGGTGCAAACTGCAGCCGTACGTTGCCATTTCTGAGGTGCTGGGGACCCGAACTCAGGTCATCATGATTGAGTGGCAAGCGTTTTACTGGCTGCTTCCCTGTCTCCCTGATGCTGGGATGTTTAAACTATAATAATAAATATTAATTATTATTGCACAGATAGCGAAATTAAATACCTGCTACTGTGGCACAAATCTTGACAATACAGACCTTGAGTTTTTCAGGTTTTTATTCATTCCTAGAAAGGAACTACCTGACAAACTCTAGGGGGTCTTGACTGTTACTTGGAAACTTCTAGGCTTCCGCCTAGTAGCAGCTCCCCAGTCCCTCCCATGGTCCTCTCCTGTGCTCTGACACTGCTTTGAGGTCCTATTCATCACATCCTCATTTATTTGGGTTTTCTTTAAGAACCATCTGTGTATGTTCTCCCCCACCCTCGGGTCTTCTCCCAATTAAGAAGGTCTAGCCTCTGCTGCTGCTGAAGTCATAGGCTACCTGAGACCAGAAGCCCAGGGAGGTAGAGACACTTCTCCCCCAACATGTCAGGAGTGTGAAAAGCATAGATGGACCTCCGAAGTATCTATCACCCACCAGCTATTCACCGGCTTACCAGGTGCTGTCCTTCTGGTGGAAGTTGTCAAAGGCCTCATCTGCTCCTTCAACAGCCCACGGTTGTGGACTCACAAAACTGTCACTAGGTATTTATTTCAATCTACGATTTCAGTATCGCCCCATGAGCATTACCGCTGAGTTACTGGTGAGCTACAACTTCCTGACTGACTACAGGATCATGGTGTGACTAAACACACAGTGCCTGATCCGGTCTTCCATCCTCAACACCTCCTGACCCTCCCCTTCCTGCTGATTCCTTGAGAAAGGTCCCACAGAGTCCCTGGCCCCGGCCGGGGTAGGGGAAGAATTCATCAGAGTCTCTTTTTGGAATCTTTCTGTGCTTTTCCTCCGAAGCCTCATTTTGACTAGTTTCTAACAACTGCTTTGCTCTCGAGGCTGTACCTCCACAACCCCAGGGGCAGTACCAACACCGAAGCCTTGGGCTTCAGATGAGCCAAGGTCCAAGGGCCCGGGGTTATCCAGGAAACACTATTTCTATTGTTTGTATTTGTCCCTCTGGGCTCTGGGATAGAACTAACTAACTCAGACCACAACTCTGGCATTTCTAAGTTATCAATAGAAAGAGAGAGTACGCTCTGGGTCAGAGAATAATTATTCATTTTGGCCAGCTGCAGCACCACTGTGACTCCCAAGCCCAGAACTGTGACTCTCAAGCCCAGAAACCACTGCTAGTTCATTGTTTTGGAGAAAATGAGCCTTGCTCTAACTGGCCAAAGACAAATGCAAAGTAGAAGTCACATGTCATGGGAGAAGTGCTCAGACACTTAACCCCTTGATGTCCCCTGGCTTTATGGAGTCCCTGGCCACACTGGGGGGGGGGGTGCCATTTTATGTGTGCTCTCAAAGAGACTTCCTAAAGACTTAAAAAACAGTGAGTACCTTTCTGTGAGTCAGCTGGGGACATGAGAGGACTGAGGCCTCAAAGGTCCGCTCACTCAAGACACTGGAAGCGCTCTGTCCACAGAGCACTATGAAGAGGTATGCCTAGCTCCTCCCTTCCCTTGGCCTCCTGGTAAAGCCAGGTCTGAAGAGGAACTGAGGGTGTTCAGACATCTTAGCATGGCCTAGAAATATTTCCCCAGCACAGCTTTGGCGAAGTGATTGGGGAAAGTCTCAAGCTGACCTAGTAATCAAGGCTGGATAGTTAGTTGCAAAGGCCTGGAGTCAGCCTTTCTATAGAAAAGCATTTTCTATAATTTTTTTTTAAAGAAGGAAAAAAATGTTCCCGCCACATATGTAGCAGAAGATGGCATTGTCTGGTAGCAATAGGATGAGAAGCCCTTGGCCCTGTGAAGGCTCATTTCCCCACTCTAGGGGAGTGCCTGGGTGGGGAGGTGGGAGTGGGTGGGAGTGAAGGGGAGCATCCTCATAGAAGAAGGGGGAGAGGTCATTGGAGAGGGGGGAACCAGGAAAGCAGTCACATTTGAAATGTAAATTCATAAACTATCCAGTAAAGCCTATGATGATGGCAAAAACAATAGCAAAAATTTCATAATGGGTTTTGGACAAGAGTAAAAAAGAAGGGAAAAATGACATAATTTTAATTAGCAAAAAAGAAGAATTAAGGGCTTATTATCTGTGATACTTTAGGACTTCTGGTAAAGACTCTAGTGCAGTTGTTCTGAACCTGTGGGTTGGTGAGAGTTCCCCTTCCACGGGGGAGAGCGAAACAGCGAAGGCCATCAGAAAACACAGGTATTTATATTAGGATTCGCAAAAGTAGTAAGTTTATAGTTATGAAGTAGCAGTGAAAATAATGTTATGGTTGTGGTCATGACAACATGAAGAACTGTATTAAAGGGTAGCAGCATCAGGACGCTTAAGAACCACTGCTTTAGGGGGACAGAGACTATCCCTGCTTAGCTGGAAGACTGTGCCCACCCGATCACAACAGGTCCTCAGGCCTGCCTACTACCTGGGCCCTTTCCTCCCAGGTCAAGGTGATGACCTGCCAAGAAGGCACCCTCAGGTGAAGGTCTTCTTGTTTGGAGGTGAGTGGCTTCCGGTATGTCTTTATAAGCTCACATGCTGCAGTTCCTCTTGAGGAGTTAGAAACTTCTAGGATTTAACTTTGCACAGGACTAGCAAAGCCAGAAG
This sequence comes from Micromys minutus, assembly GCF_963924665.1. Lineage (NCBI taxonomy): Eukaryota > Metazoa > Chordata > Mammalia > Rodentia > Muridae > Micromys > Micromys minutus. Next base: position 95,851,066 of record NC_137969.1, read on the forward strand.
GAGTCTGACTTCCTTGAGTCCAGTGACAGAAACTCTACTGTATATGAGGGATATCTATATGTATATCTGTATATATATGATATACATATGTACATATATACTGTATATGAGGTATACTGTATATGTATAATAACACTGTATTGCTTGAGACCTTTCCGACCCATTAATCTAGCTAAACTTCAGTATTTTCATCTGTTTTACAAATGGAAAGACCTATCCAGAGGCATGGAATGATTTTTTTTTTAATGTGAAACTATGACCTACTGAGCCTAGGAGAGGAAGGGCAGGTAAATCTCCTGTTATTTCTTTAGACAGAGCAGCCCAGGAGGCACGGCGAGACAGCTGGAGAAGTTCCTTTTGTAAAGAGCTCGGAGGGTGAAGGGGCCTCAGGGTGGATGTAGAATAACCTAAAACTGCATCCTTCCCCGGCAATTGCAATGCTGACTGAGTCTCCAGGGGTGGGACAACAGGGCAAGGTGTGGTTGTGCTGAGAGAATCTCACTGTTGTCTTACCCGATCCCTTGCACAAGTTAGCCCCAAATTTTAGTGGAAAGTATTTCTAACCTGCCTTCCCAATATTTCATTCCTTGCAAAAGGCCCCCTGCCTCCCAGTCTCTCTCTCCTCTTCTCTCTGTGCCTGTCTCTGTTTCTCTTCCTACTTCTTTACTTCCATCTCTCCTCTCTTCTGCCCCTATGTGTTTGTCTCTGTCTCTCTCACTGTGGAAACTCACATTTTTTAAATCCAGTGAGAAAAGCACACACGTCTGCTGGCGCTGCAGTGAATATCAGAGGACGCTAACACTGGCTGAGCGAAGGCACATTAGAGTGTCTGCTCTGAGGGCCGAGCAAAGGAAGTGGGGTGAGCGTGGAGGAACAATGAGGCCCGGGGACACAGGAAGGGAGAGAAGACTGCAGGACAATCGGCTGAGCTGCCTCTGTGTACAGCTCAGAGCTGTGCAGCAGACAGGTTTATATAAGATCCAGGCCATGACGGGAAGTGAGGTTCTCACACACAAAACTGGAGAACACCAAACGTCTCCAGTCATGGAAGCGAATAGCTGCTTCGTGCCGGATTAAAAGTCCAACCAAGTGAAAGCAACTGTCCCAGCATGAAAACAACCAGACGTTTTCAGGATGATGTCCATAGGGACACACCTCCCTCCTGTCCCCAGCCCCATGGATGCCCTTATTTAAAATTCTGTTATTTGTATCCCAGACTTTTTTCTTTTACAGCTCATCTTGAAATGTGGTGTGGGATACTATTTCTTGAGTACAGAGGCTTTTGGCATCCCTCTGAATTCCATTCTGCAGGTGGCAGTCTCCCCTGTGCCTCCGAGGCCAGCTCTATCTAAAGGAAGGTAGGGAAACTGCAAGAAATCTAGAGGTGCTGTGTGGGACAACTGTCACGCATGTAGACAACTCTTAGGGGACTTTACAGGGATGTTTCCAGGAATCCCAACACTAAATTATACCGTCAAGTCTACGTAAAAAACGTGACAAAACCAGAGCTGGAGGCCAGACATCTGACACGCTTGTCTTTATTCGAATATGCGTTTGGCTCTGCACGATCAACGTTACAAGTTCCAGTAAAGCAGACCTCATTTGCATAAACACATCAATGAAGGAAATGTCGCAAGTCCCACTGCCCATGCCTCCATGAGGACCAGCACTGGAGTTTCTCGGAGGAGGACAGTACACACTGTGTCTTGAGTTGCATGTGCTCTGCTGGTTGAGCCGTCAGAGCTGCAATGAAGCCACACAACCTTCAGCCGTGTCATTGCCCCAGCCATATGCCATCCACCTCCCATCTCACTAGAACCTGTGTAACCCCAGAACTCGGACCTGCAGAGCAGCAGGAGCTGTTCAGGAAGTGTAGGGCTTCTTGACTTTGGTTAGGAGGGAGTGCTACCCCGAGTCAGTCCTGTGGATGTGAGGGTTTCATGAAGGAGCACAACCTAAACTCACCCATCCCAAACCCTTTCTCTCCAAAGGTGAATATGGCATGGGAAATGGCTTAACTGAACCTGGAAACCAACCCCAAAGCTCCTTCTCATGGTAGGGTGAAAACGGTTTTGAAGACCTCCTAGGCCACAATGTGGATTCTGCCAAAATGAGTAAAGGCAGCTCACGCTGGGATCCTGACATAAATTCTAGTTCATCAACTATTAGACCCAAGTGTAGTTAAGATCACTGACAAAAGCTGGGTACTATAAGTCAAAGACTATACACAAACCCAGAGAAGGGAAATTCAGCAAGCTGGGGATAATCTTATCCCCTTTGCCACTGGGCTGTCGTCTCCCTTCCTAAAGTTCAGGAGTTCAGAATGCTAAGACTTAGCTTGCTACTCTTCTTCACAACATGAGATTTTCCTGTTCCAAGCCAGCACCTATCAAGAAGGTCAGTGTAGGGTGTTATAAAACTAAAAGTCTTACGTGTAAGGAATGGATTTTGCTCTTCGATTACAACATCTTTTTTTATTTTTAAAGAAACACCCTGAACATATAACCCGTGGTGGCTTGGGGAAACAGGGAAAAGCCGTATAAGCAACAGCTATTCACGGTTATCTCTACAAATATAAGGCAACGGCATTGATGAAACTAGGAACCAGGAAGAAATAAATCTATTAGCTTCATTAACCCCAAGACAGGAAAAGGAGGGGGGTTGTATTCAAGGAAGTAAGCTCAGAGTGGAGAAATCGGAGACTTGTCAGCTCAGCTGACCTAGGTACTGGGTAGAAACAGGATTCCCAGTCCTGCCCCGGGCATACCACTACCTCCTTTACCAGTAGACTAGAGGCCGAGCATGAAACATTAGGGTGAAGGCAAAGAACTCAGAAGGGAAGTACAAATTAAATAAACACCCATTACCTTATAGGAACACTGTCTAGGGAGCATATTAATATATATATATTATTGTTTTATATATATATATATATATATATATATATATATATATATATAGAGAGAGAGAGAGAGAGAGAGAGAGAGAGAGAGAGAGAGAGAGAGAGAGTAATGTCCTCTCATGAAAATATTCCCTAATTTTAAGGCTTAGGACCTTGAGAATATGTGGTACTCAGCTGAAATGCCAACATCATCTAGTAATGACTTTGGGTTCTGTTTCAATGCATAGGGAAAATCACTGGCACGGTCAAGTGAATGTGTTATGTGTTACGTAAAAGGAACAGGGTAATGACTTCTACCCATAATGGTAACTGGTAATCTGGGAACCGGGTTAGGTCATTGGGTTTCATCTAGAATCCATCTCTACCTTTCTTTTTTTCAAAACCACACAGATCCAGTCTCTTACATATCACGAGGACGTGTATATTCTGAACATACAAATCCTGACAATCTTAATGTCATTATGGAAGTATCAATAGCAAAATACCTTTGTACACCTCATTATTCAACACCGGTCTCCCTGCTGGAACCCCAACTTGGGAGCAGACTCCAGAGAATCAACTCATCAGGTTTATACCAACTAAGGTGATCATCTAACTGTGGCTTGCTTGAAACTCTTCTGATTTAAAATTGAACTTTGTCACACTGAAGGAACTGCAGCAGCCCTGAGCCAGCCAAGACTAGCAGTCACCCTAATACTTAGATTCCTCTTTGCTTTCTTATGCAAACCATCTTCCAATCCTTCCTTCCATGTGGGAAGCCAAAATCTCACAACCAACAGGACATAGAGCATCCCCCAGCAAAATGCAGCCACAGAGAACAGATCACACTAAGCCTTGCTCTGGGCTGCTACCTAGGCCTCAGGAGGAAGTTCTACAAATTAAAGACTAAACCAGCATGGTGAAACTGCCTGGTTACTCATGGTGATCTGGGTGCTCAGGGAAGTCTCATCTTCCCTCACTTTTCCTGTCTGCGGACAGTGTGGTCTTTTCACCTGTATAGGAAAGAAGTTATGGCTGCCAAAAGCAAAACCAAAGGACTCAACAGAAGTATTACTACAGACTCACTGACTCACTGAGTGCAAAGGTTAACAGTTCGCCTCCCAGAAATTGAGACAAAGTCCCCATCTAACAAGTGACCCTCAAAGCAGCCCACCATGGGGCCACCTCTTAAGCTTGAAGAAACTGTAAGGCAGAGACAATTGTGTTTCACTAAGAAAGCCTAGGGTTTTACGACAGTTCATAAAGCAAAGCATCAAGCCTTACAACCTCCAACTGTGTCACCATCTACTTGAGGAGCACTCAACAGTCCAGAGATTCTGGGCAATGTGGGCTTCTTAGCAACCAACCCAAGGCAGGCTGCTGGCTTACATTTGTGTTTGCTATGAGGGTTTGGGTCCACGGGCTGCTGGCCCATGCAAGAAATGAAGCTCAATTAGGCTCATGTTGCTAATGCAACTGCTCCAGTCAGACTCAGTCTTGGTGGGCTGATTGCATCAGCACCATCCATATATTGGGACATCCTAAATCATTACTGGTGATTGGGAAGCTTCAGACTGACTCTGTTGATGTACTCGGGTACCCATGTGATTGTCTTGGCAGGCCGATGATGCTGGAGTAAAAGCAAGACCTCTCAACTTGCAACCATATCACTATTGGCTTTGTTTCATGGCTCTCACGTACAGCATTGGGGTGTTTTCTGCAGAAGGTCTAAGCACCCTTAAATAGGTGCTATTACTTTCTCACTTTATTTTTTTAATAACAATACCACCCAGTGAAAAGCCAAGAATATGATTTTACTTGGATGTGCTTCAATGTGCTTTGCTAAGAAATCTTCATCTAGTGAAGTTTGTTATATGTCTTACACTTGATATGTAATGATGCAGCATGTATTTGATTTGCCATTCTTCTGTGGGATGCAGGCTGCTTTTCAAAGCGTTATTCGATAGCTTCTTACTGCCTCATCTGGAGCAGAGATTGAATATGATACCAGATTGTTGTACTTAGCAATGGGAGTCCACGGCACCAGAGATTGTATTGGGACCTACAGTATGTAGCAGTATGCCATGGTGGCCTCCACAGGATGAGTTGTGAACACAGTGTGGAATAAACAAAGCAACTTCTAAGCTTTGAAGTAACTATTCTTTCTATCCTATCCTTGTGTTGGGTGGAACAGACTTAGCTTCTGTTTAAAGTGCAGGCTTTAGCTCTCCAGGGCACACAAACAATTCTCAAAACAGTTTTCTCTGGCCAATTAAGTACTTTAAAAGAATGTATTTTTTTAAAGTTAAAAAAAGTAACCAAAAAAGGTAAGAGACAGTTGAGAGCTCTAAATCAATAGTCTCTACTGCTGTCCCCTGGCCCTGGCCACTGAGACAGGCCTCAGTCGTGTGACTGCATCAGAGTCCGACATGGCCTGGTGCAGCGCTCTGATGTCCTGAGCTTGGAGAGTCCAGAACTTTTGCCCATGTATGCTTAAAGCAGCTTTTCAAATGTGTTGAAAACCTCTGTCATTCTACAACAGCTCTCGCTTGCCTTTGTTGGGACAGAAAGACACAGACTCTGTGACATTTGAACCTCTGCTCAAACACCCACTCTCTTTAGAGCACCTGCTCTCCTGCACCATTGCTGGCCAGTGAGCCCAAGCCTACCTATGCGATTTGTCTAATAAGTATATGATCAGTGGGAAACACGGCTATACCTGAATAAACGTAGGACCCATAGTGCAGAGAGCTAATAGATGTCTATTTCTTTTTACAATAAAGTCAACCTTCAAAGTAAACCTTTAAAAACCTTTTTTAATAAAAATTCTTGCTAAGCATTTCCTCTAGAGTAGCTAGCCCTAGGTGTGCACGGAGGACATGCTCTTCAAGATGAACATGCCGAGTGTGTGTCTTAGAGACAACTGCACTTAAGTTTAGGCACATGGCTTAGGACCCTAAAAAAACTACAAGGCTGCTATGGGTAGAAACATGACTTTGGGAACAACAGTAAGTTTGTGGATCAAACACATCCCCATCTACCAACTCAAGACATGTTTTGGGAGTTTTGCTGGCTAATGGGCTTTGTTTCTGGTTTTCAGCTCAGAAGCTGAGCACCCATCACACCCTGTCAAAAATCTCTCTCAACAGTCAAGGCAAGCAGAAGATAACAACACAACTGCCCTTGGGCCAAGTCTGTAAATCCTACTGGTCAACCACCCCATGCTGTAAGACACTGTGATTTTCGGGCACATCTACACAGACTAGTTGAACAAAGACCAACTCCAGCCTTGATGTTGCTGAGCCCCTCAGCTCCATCTTGCCATTCTGATCGATCGAGGAGATGGTCTATAGTTTAAGTGACACAGCACTTTGAGGGGTTAGTCATTAAAGCACTCTGCTTTGTCCTGGGAAGGCAACTTCTTGCTTGGCTAGTTATGGAAGCTAAGGAGTGACTTCAAGATGCTGTCTGGCCAGAATTTGCAGATAACCATAGAACTCTTCTCCTCCGTCAAGCTCGGGTTTAGCCTCCTTTGGTTCCTGCAGTGATGCAGGAGCCTCCAAATACCAAATTATTATCAGGCGGTCTTGGGGGAACCTCTGGGCCCTGCAATAAAGTAGACAGACTTTCTATTGGAAAGTGCTCAGGAGCAATTCAGCTCTGTTCATATTGCTCTAAGAATCTTGCAAACCGTCTCTGGACGTAATAAATGAAAATGACTGACCAACACAACTCCTGACAGCACAAAAGTATGTCAAAGGGCATGGTTGCTCACTGCTTCTCATTGTATCAATCCAGTGCATTATTTAAAGAAGCCTAATTAATGGTGGTTGCTTATTGTTGTTTGCTGTTTAAAGCAAGAGTTGTCTAACAGTTGAGGTGTTTACAGCAGGGGGTCTGAAGGTTCAACTTGAAGAAGGCGTGCTAGCACTCCATGAGCCTCATGTGACTCACACTAAGGCATTCTTACTTGCCCCTTAGCCTCTGAAATCTTGAGCCATTCAAATAATAAAAATAAATACATAAATACCTCCCTCTGGGAAATTTGGAGCATTGGGTCACACCAGACCCATGTCCTGGTACAGTCTTTATTAATCCGTATTATTTTTCCATGATACCCCGTTCCTCCTATTAACTTGCCAGATTCTTGAAAATTGACTGCAAGACCTTACTGTGGCATAGTCTATCTCAATGTTCTTTATGCTGCATTTGATCATGTAATAGTCCAACTCGGCCTCCCTAGTGAGTTTCACTGCAGTCATGGAGCAAGCCTCCCACCTCCACCAACCCACTAGTTACTACACCATGGAAGTACCACATGAAGCCAATGGGTACTTAAAATACTGGAATACACTGCCTAGAATGGACTCTTACACTTCAATGAAAGGAAGCATTTCTCTCGGTGATACAAAAGGTGGAGTCAACACTCAACATCGTTGGCCACAGCATTCACCTTCAGGAAAGATCTGTCATCATAACAGTGTTTGGTCCAAGCTTGTGATAAATCAGACAATGGTGGTGATGCACAGCCTAGTGATATTTGCCTTAAGACCATGAGGGAAATGCTAGTCTAGATTTAGAACCTTTGTAATATATATGCATCTTTTGGAAAGAGTCCTCTTCAAGGTGTTATTAAATAGAAGTTGATTCACTTAGGATATTCAATAAAAATCACCCATTTAAAACTAGTCTCTCAGAATCTTACAGGCCTCAAACAAGATATACCCCTACATGTCCAGTTTATGTGCATGAGCTTTGAAATAGCTCAATTGGGATGATTGTGACTTGTCAAAGAAGATTTCATAAACCTGATTTTTCTAAATTAAATTGCCTAATACTTCATTAAAGTATATCCAGTAAAGACAGCATGTACACAAGTTTGGTAGAAATGAAACCAGTGAAAACGGACAGTGAAGAGTTTTGTTACAAAACCATTGGTAACTAATACTTCAGCAATCGATAGCTACATCTGGTGAACATCTGGCTGATGTCAGAGACACACTATGTCCTGTGCTATGTCATGATTAACAGGTTGAGTTGCTGCTCTCCCAGAGTTAAAGTCGAACTTAAGTAGGACCACAGAGACACACAGCCAAATGTGGCCATGATCAGCCCAGGACAACAGAGGCAGTGGGCAAACTGGAATGAAGCAGGTCCTGTATGTGGGGTGGGGGAAGGTAAATCTTCTTTTGTTCCTGTTCCTTTGATAACATATTCATGGGAGATCTGTAATTTTTTAAAAACTCTTTTCAAAACTCATCAAAGACAGTATTTGAGGAAAAAAGGAGTTTCAGATTGTGTAAGGTAAGACTTGTCTGAGAGCACTGGAAGGGTGGAGGGCTCAGGGAGACCTCGTAATGAAGGAGAAGCCAGAGAGACTTGGTGATGCGCCATAGCCCAGGCCAGAGGCTGGAAGCTAAGGAGAAGCTATTCCTTCCATGTGTGTGGGTGGTACATCATAGCAAAGCCACAAAACCAAAAGACCTCCAGAAACAACCAAAATCTCTTCTGAAATCCCCATGGATTCTCTGTTGAGGAGATGACTTTTGCAAACTTCCTCTCGGGACTCTGAGGGAATTCATTCAGTGGGTCACAAACTCTGCAGCCGTCCACCCACTTCTTCCTCACAAGCACCTTCCCCGTAAATAAAGGAAGTATTTTTTCTTTTAAAAAAGATTTTCTTTATTGTTTGAGATTATAACATAATTTATATCATTCCCCCTGTCCTCCATAGAAGCTGTCCCAAATACCCACCCTTGGCTCTCTTTCAAATTTATGGCCTCTTTTTTCATTAATCATTATTATAAACAATTTGTTACACACACACACACACACACACACACAGGTCTATAACAGTCTGTGTGAAAATAGAAAGGTGATAGATAGATAGATGATAGATATATACATACCTATATAGATAATAGATGATCTATAAATACATAGATACGTTGATAGATATAGACAAACAGACAGGTGATAGAGGTATATTCCTAAATATATACAACCTGCAGTTTGTATGTTACTTGTATGTATGTTTTCAGGGCTGACCGTTTGATATGGGATAATCAATTCATATGCTCTTCCCCAGCGGAGACTATTTCTCCCATTCTAGCATTCCTTTAGTTGCCTGTGGTTCTCGGGGTGAACACTGAGCTCTTTGTGATTTCCCCCATCCACATTAGTGTGTCTGTTGCTTTTGCTCATTTGTTCTTTTTGGACACTTTGGAGCAAAAGTCTCTGCTTGATGATTCAGCCTTACTTCTCCATTAATATGGTAAGCAAACTTTACTTTAGTTTTTGTCAACTCCATTATCCAGCCTTGGGCTGCTAGGAGTACTACACAGCCTACTCTTCATGGAGAAGGTGGTATCAAAATAAGATCTTCCTAAGGGAAAATCCCCAGATCCTCTTACAGCAGTATCTTGCTTTTTCTTCATATTTCATGTTCAAATATCCCTGGCGATGCCAAACTCCACCAAAAATGCCTAATTCTAAACAATATTTCCTCTTCCCTTGGTTATACCATAGTTATTTGACTTAAGAACACCATGAATTTGAAGCACACTTAATGCTCAAGGAGTTTACTAATCTTTAAGCATCCTTGTAAGCTTCATGTCATATAACAAACTCAGTTAAAATGAGTTTTAAAAATGACCAGGGTCCGATCTCACACATCACAAACTAATAATACTGTTATCTCTATTACTTGGTTCCAACTGTAATCTTAAATGTGCCTTGAGATAAATGCAAACAAATAGAAGGAAGAGACAAATGTTTCTTGTAAGCAGAGACGTCATTGCTAAGCCTTCTCATCCAATGAGTTTTCAACAAGATACCAGTCTTTAAACCTAACTTTACAGTTGTTCCCCTTAATCCTCAAGAGAGTGCAGTGAAGCAGAAAGAGGACAGCCACCTCACAAGTGCCACAGAGCCCCTGGATCAAGACCATGTGATGTCCTAACCCCCAAGGGCTCTTGTTCATATATGAGAGAAGGCCCGTATTCTAATGGAGAAAGCCTGTGTGTTCATTTGAATTTTTGCCTGCTCTTAAGGTCTTGCTCCATGTTTTATATCTGGTCAGTAGCTCAGAAGACAGGAGAATGGGTCCGACCTTGCCAGTAAAGGCTGCTGGGCTCACACAATTATTAAAAGTAAAAGTCTCTTTCCTTCTTAAACCCACACTACTTGGTTTAACTGTTGTGACATCACGAGGCCCCACGATGCTAGAAATTAGGAGTGAGAAAAGTGCACAGAACTACCCCCAAATCAATACCACCTGTATGAAACAAAGAGCCCTCCTGGCTTCCTAGAATTTGTGCTTTAATTGCTTTCAGTGAGCCAGATTCGAGTTACATCAATTGCCTGTCAACCGTAAATGATGTATGTACATTCTAATGACACTTCTGCTGTTTGTCTCTGTTCTTCTCCACAAAGCATGCTTGATGACAGATGATCATGGAAAATAGATTCCAAGAGAACTCCATATCTGCCCCAGTTCTCAGACCAGCCGGAGACAAACCCCGAGAATTCCCTTAAGTGACAAATGAAAGAGTCTACCCTAGAGGCCAAAGAGCACACACATCCTCAAAGATGTGAGGCTCTGATAAACATGATCACTGAGAAGCTATGCAGCTAATGGGTCAATACATGTGAACAGCGGTACTTACATGTGTCTGGCTTCAGCTGACTGTTGGTGATGCCAAAGTACTGGGGGTTTTCAATAACAGGTATCTTGGTCATTCCAATAATGACAGCATCGGGACCGCCCTCTGAGGAAGATGGAGTGTTACTTCCATTGGAGATGTGGTGGAGGGGGCTGGCGGAGTCATCGTCATTGCTGATGACTGACGCTGGACCTAGAGTTGGAAGAAGCACAGGCATTCTGTAACCTAATGGCTTCCGTTGGACTTTAATTCACACAAAGCTCCAAATGTGCAATTTCGGTGGGTTTTGGTATGTTCACCGTGTTTCAATTATTACTACAATCTCATTTTAAGATATTTCCCATGACCTGGTTAGTATTTAATCTCCCATTTTCCTTGCTCCCAGTCCCAGACATCCACAAATTTACTTTTCTACTCTGAGTTTTGGCATTCCACACAAGTGCAGCCAATGTAATTTGTGACTTTCACTTGGCATCATGTTTAAAAGAGTTCATCTCTAGTAAAAAGACAAGGCATCAAAGTGGAGGGATGGGGTTGCCATCCCACAGTAAAAAACTCTGACCCAGAATTGTTCCTGTCTGAAATAAAGGAACAAAAATGGAAAGGATCCTGAGGAAAGGAGGTTCAGTGACAGGCCCAAATAGGGATCCAACTCAAGGGGAGGCCCTAAGGCCGGACACTATTACTGATGCTTACAAACGGACCTAGCATGACCACCCTCCGAAAGGTCCAACAGGCAGCTGAATGAGTCAGATGCAGATATTTACACCCAACCAATGGACAGAAGCTGCTGATCCCTGTAGATGAATTAGGGGAAAGCTGGAAGAAGCTGGGGAGGAGGGCGACTCTGTAAGAGGACCAGCAGTCTCAAGTAACCTGAATCCCCGGGATCTCTCAGACATGAATCACAATACATCAGCTGATGTGATGCCCCCAACACATATACAGCAGAGGACAACCTGGTCTAGACTGAGTCAGACAAGATGCACCTAACCCTCAAGAGACTTGGGGCCCCAGGGAGTGGAGAGGTGCGGTGGGGTGGAGTGGGGGGGTGGGGGTGGGGGTAGAGGTGGGGACATCTTCTTGGAGACATGGGAGGAGGTGTGGGATGTGGAGGATGGACCAGTAGGGGGGTAAAGTCTGAACTGTAAAAAAAAAAAAAGGAAGATTAAATAATATATAGGAGGTTAACTCTCTCTCTCTCTCTCTCTCTCTCTCTCTCTCTCTCTCTCTCTCTCTCTCTCTCTCTCTCTCTCTCTCTCTCTCTCTCTGCCATGTGTCAACATTTTCTTTCCACTGTTGAATGATCCTAAACTGTACAAACACATCACAGACTGTTTACCTGACCCTCTGCTTATTGAAGGACTTGAGACTCTTTGGTTAACTTATAAGAATATTGCTTCGAACACACACATACACATTTTTTGTGGGGCACGCACGTTTCCACTGCACTTGTGTGAGACTGGTTCTAGGAGAGACCTGTGCTTGACATTTTGAGGGTCCGCCAAAATGGCTTACAAAGTGGGTTGTACAATGTTGTTAGTCAATTACCAGCAACATATGAGGGTCCCAGTTTCTTTATTCTCATGTTCTGTAACTGCACCTGTGGCTCCCAAGACCCTAGGTCATATGCACACCTTAGGAGCTCCCTGTCACTGAACTCCTGGCACACACTTGGGACACCTGTTTCTCTGGGGGATAATAGTGGTGTGGCAGATGTGGAGATCTGAGTTTCCTAACCTCACATGTTTACTCACCTTTGTGCTTCTGCCTCTGCTCACAGCGGGGGACTGTGCTGGAGAGTCCCCAGCTGTTATTTTATGAGACTGGAGTGAGGCTAGGAATGAAAATGCCTTAGCTTAAAAGTGCTTCACATGCAGTAGTGGACAGGGTCTTCGACATTACTGAGTTCCCTTTATACCATAGCAATAGCTCAGTGTTTTTCATACAAGTGTTAATTATTTTTTTAATTCAGTGCCTCAGGATCCACACCCCTATATCTACCCCCACTACTTTTTGTCCAACCAATATATTCACTGACGACCCGAGTTAACCAAAGTGTGTTCACAAAGATGAAAACACAGAAGACCCAAGAACTCTGAATGCCGAATGGGTAGGCACCTCACAAGTGGAAGCTGAGTCTTCTAGATGCAGATTGTGAGTGTGTGGGAAGTGTACAAAGTGAGCACCTGGTCCCCAGGAAGGAAGAGAGCCAGGAAGGAAGAGAGCCAGGGCGGAGTCAGGCAGAGTGAGCGGGAAGAACGAACACCCCAAGGCACAGGCTTGCTAAGGAAGAGAGGTTTGTGCTGCTTTTCTGGCCAAGGGTGTGTGTTTACAACCCCCACCCCAGCATGCATCAGTATGTCCTTGTCTTCTCCACTTTCTCCTCATCCTTAATTACTTCCAAGTAAAGCAATTACAAAAACAAAGGTTGTTTTGTAAGAGTCTGATACAGTCTGAGTCCCTATTCAATATAATGATAATCCACCCACCAAACTCCAAGATCCATTTCCCTTCCTATGGGGATTATTATGGTTTGTAGTGATGACAATTGGACAATCCTCAGCTAGTTTGTGTCTTAAACATGGTATGCTGGGGAGGGGAGGACCTACTGCTATTACTGGTAATTTTTTATGCAGCTTCTCAATGGGAGTCCATTTAAGTTGTGTTTAATAATACACTCTGGCTTGATGCTGCAAACATGTCCTCACACAGCCAACTTAGAAGCCATGCAACAGTCAAAGCCAAGGCAAGCCTGCTGGTTGGCTATGCTCGCCTTGTGTCTTGCTCATCTGTGTTCGCAAACAGTGGATGTGCTGCCAAGAATAGCTGTAAGGACGCGTTCTTACTAATATCCCCAGCCGTCTCTGTTTTGTGATCTGCTTTCTGACAAGACTCGCTCACTCAGCTTCTAGCCAGTGATGGAAATGGAGATGTGTCATGCTTTGCTGGGCACTGTCAGTAAGGCTTTCCTGTCGCTGAGTCTCTTGCTGGGTCCCCAGAGCAGCTGTTCCCTTCTGTAAGGTGACCGGCTACCAAAGCTTGCTGCTACCTTCAGAACTCCCATGGGAGGTGCAGTCAAGGCCACATATTTCTCAAAAGATTCTAGGCTCCACCTCGACCCCCCCAGAGATGGAGAAGTCATCATCATCAAATACTCCATGTGTTGTGACAAAACTCCTCCTGGAGCCTCAGCCATAATTAGAAACACGTTGACTTTGCTTACTCTCCGGCCCCAGTTTGACGGGGAGAGTCAAAGCAATGCTGTGAGTTTTGAGTAGAAGACAGTGGAGACTTCTCCAAGAAGCTGAGGCACTCATCAAAGCACCCTCTTTATCCCCCATATAACTTAGTTCCACAGGATGAGAGCCAAAGACATGGCGCTCATGCACACAGAAGAGCCTGAATTCCAACCTCAGCTGCTAGAGAGCGAGAGAAAGTCACCTTTGACAAATGGAGTATCCCAAACCTCAACAATTCATCAGAGGAATATTAATGCAACAGCTGTTCCCTTCATTGGTGACTATTCCAAAGCCTGGAAGACTGATACGGCTGCCGAGGTTGTGGGAATTAAAACCGTTTTTCCCCCCTACGAACATTTTAATATAACAGAACGCAAAGCAAAGTCGGGAGGGGAGAAAAGCTCCCGATGGGGACAATGGCTGTCTATATAATTTGACAGCAGGCTGTGCGTGTCTTATGATTTGTGTCTTTGTGTGTCTGTGCACGTGGCTGAGCAGACATCACAAAGGAGACAGAAGTCAGAGGCACATCACAGCTTGTTACAAGAAACTCATGAGAACTTGAAAACTGTATTATAATATTAACACGGAGCTTCAGATTGCTGGGAGTAAATTTTGAGGTAGTTAGCTCTAATTACAAGGCTGATAAACAGGAGGTAGAGTACATGGAAACATTTTAGCTAATTTTTATTTCAAGATGAAGAATTGTAAAAAGAAGTACAGGGAGACAACTTTAGCCTCATCAGAGCTACATGATCGCATATCGTATATATTTGATTTTTAGATGTCTCTAAGTCTAACTGAACATATTTTCCAGTGATTAAAATGGCCATCTGGGAAATAAGTTTACTTCTCAGTTCCAACAATGCCTTCAGAGGAAGGAGGGATTCCTACTCTTCAGCAACTGAATGCATTGCCTGGGCTCTCTCTTTTCTGTGGGGTGGCACTTTGGCCCCTGGGGGCTGCTGCTCAGTCTCTAGATGTGCAATGGCAACCAGTTCAACATAGGCCACGTCCTCAGTCACCTCCCCATGTGTCTTCCCTATCCAACTGTCCTATCACTCAAAGGCCAGAGGATTCGGGAGAGCATGGACATCTGGGGCCTGTAGGTTTCCTGCAATCAGCCAGTCCTTGAACTGCCCCCTCTACCTTCCTGGTTCCTCGCCATAGAAACAATAAGAAAGGCCCTTTCCCTCATCTCCTTGCTGCTTTGACCTCCTGGCTGACTGTGGGGTGGGGTGGGGCACTTGCCCTGCACAGCCACACACCATAATGTCACATGTTTCATAAGCTGTCTTCATGGTGGTCCTGTCTCCTGAACTGTTGGCTTCAGCATACTTGATGGGTACAACAAAAGCCTCTGATGGGCTATGCCTGGGACATTCTAAAGAGCAATCCATGTTGCAACTTAAGAGGATGAAACACAATTTTGGATCTCTCTGAGCATCCTTCTGAGGTTAAAGGTGTCTTGAAAGTGTTGATGGGGTACAGTGTTTAGCTGTTTCTGGGAAGGAAGATAGCATCATCCAGTACTGTAGAGACAGGATGGATGGCTCACTTTCCTCTGCACTCACGTCCCTGTAATAGGAGGAGCCCAGTGGACCACACGAGAAGGAAAAACTGTAATGTCTCTGGCTATTTCTGAAATGTGCCTGTTGGGCGTTTCCTATAGCCCCGTGGTCCTGGCGTTCCAACTGGTGCCCCAACTAGGTCTCCTGTCTAAGTCTACCATTTGGTAGATGGTTTGCATTAGAATCTGTGAGGCTAAGTGAAGCATGACTTTTCCCCCCCTCCAGGATTTTTTCAGGAAGGTCTGTCTTGGTCTAAGCTCTTTTCTGGGGTCATATGTGGATCACCAGACAGACACTGTATAGACTGACTACCCAAAGTCTCATGTCAAAAGGTAAAGGAGACAGGCTTCCTTAATTGACTGGACCAAGCAAACACAGGACAATGGCTCACAAATGGTGGCTCCCTTCTGAATATCTACTACTTTGAAGTTCTACCCAAAGCCAGCTTTGCTATGAAAGGACCAACCACCACAGAGTCTGCCAACGATGGCCAAATCTCAGAAAGCCAGAGGAACAATACAAAAAAACGATCTTTTCAATCTGCCTACCCAACCTCCACTCTTTGTCTTTGTAGCCACAAAAAAGCCCCAGGCAGAGTGGATGGAGTCCTGAGAGATCACACCTGACTTGCGTCCTAATGATGAGCAACAAACACCATTTGCATTCCCTGCGCGGTACACGCTTTGCTTTTCAATTGTCTGAGCTTGGTTTGAATGCAGGGAACAGAAAGCAATCAGGCACAAATCACAGTGTCTGGATGTGGAAGTCTGTTTCTGAGGGGGGAAAAATACCATCATAAATGAACAGCTACTTCGCCAGCTCAGAATCCTACTGTGCCATAACCCCCAGAACAAAGTTAAGAGCTAAACTTGCCCAAGCTTGCCGCTCAGCCAACGGTGCACGGAATGGATGCACTTCTAGCCTGTGTCTTAAACCTTCAAAGCTCATCAGTGCCAAAACAGAGACATCTGTTGACATGCCCATCGGATTAAAAAAAAAAAAAAAAAAAAAAAAAAAGTCAGCTTCAAACCTGCTTATGGTACACTGTTTGCAAAAGTAATGCCTTTTGTAGGAATTTTTTTAAAGGTGCGTCTTTTCCTTCAACCAATCGGAAACTGGGAAGTGAGAAACAAAGACCAATGAGAAGAGAGGAAAGGAACCTGGGTGTGTTCTGCGCGCCAAGCACGCCAAGCGACTGAGCCCAGTAAAGCCAGAGGAGGAGCAACTACTTACCCACACCTTGTCTTGACTTTACTTTCCCAATTCCAAACCATGAGACATCTGAAAGCCACAACAAAACATAAAATAAACGTCGAAGGAGAAGTGGAAACGGGAGACAATCAGCCGCCCTTAGTCACGGGACACAGTAACGCCCCCTCCCCTACGCACACAAAAATTTTCAAAAGTAAAAACCACTGGAGATCGAGATTTCCTCTCAGACACCTAGAAGCTAGGTTTCAGATTTCTGTTCAAACATTTGCCATTCGTCCGGAGAACATGGACGCTCGAATCGGGTAAGAGACAACAACCTGTCTTCCGAGCCTCCTATTAAATCATCTACCAAGACAACCCGTTGGGGGTGAAGACACACTATGAATTTGAAGAATGTGCCCCAGCTCCACAGCCGTGTGGAGAAAGATGAGAGAAAACAGTTCTTATCTGAAGCCGAGAGACAACAAACTGCAATGCAAGAGTCACACAAACTTTCAGAGGCTTGGGAAGGTACCGCCATGGCTGGAGTAGCCCAGGTGCCTTAGGGGACCACCGGGTTCCAAGCAAGCGCTTACTGTAGAACAGAAAAATCTAGCTGATAATAGTTATTTCACTACTTAGTTTATTGAGATGCAGGAAAGGAACCCCGGGGGCCTTAAGGAAGGACTAAGCTAAGGCTTGAGCAAAAAGCTGACCTTTGAAAAGGGTTGATGGCCTTCATCTAAATACTTCCTCACAGGTCTTACAACCTGTGAAAGCTTGGCCTCCGCGTAAAGCCCAATAGAGATTTTTTGCCCAGTGCATAGCTTCACCTGTTAGCACGAGGCCGACCCAACAGTGTCATCCCTTTGGAGTTACCATGCAATTGTTTCTTTGCGGGTTCTGAGGATCAAACACAGGGTTTCCCACAGGCTAGGCAAGTGTTCCACTACCCAACTACCTACTCTGCCTCTGGATATTTGTTTGACTTATCTTTTTTTTTTAATAAAATAACAAGCTGTATTTTTTTCAGGACTTTCTTTTTATTTGAGTAATTCTTCATTTACCTTTCTTTTCCACAGAGAACCCATTAAAGGTCAACATTCGTCTCTCCCTGACTGTTCATGTCAGATTCTCTCTATTCGTTAATTGACAATCAACATGGCGGGACTGACCCGAGGTGCTCTTCCCCCTTTCAAACATCCTTGCATTAGGGCAAATCCTGTTGATAGACTTGCTCCTGAGATCCCAGGCTTGGTCAGAAGCACTTTGAGATGTATCAAGTCTCACTTTTAGCAACAGTGTCTAGCTGAGCTCCAGCCCAGAGTGCAAGCTAGGAGTCACCCCTGCTTCCCCTTTGCCCTTCACACAGCTCCGCCATACTAGCAGAGCCTTGGCCTTCTATGTCCTCCCACCTGCACCCCTGAAACCATCCTCTCAGATGCTGCTGCCTTGTGTGGTTGCATCAAACACACCACACATAAGAAAAGTATAGGAATGCCTCTTCTGCAGCCTGAGCAATAATCCCAGTGCCCACCTCTCTTTGGCCATCTTCCCTGGATTACAAAACCTTCTGAAAGTTACTCACAGGGAGTCAGACTCCAAGAGGTCACCCCCCACTGTAGTGACAAGACAGGGGATTGTTCTGAGAATCTATCTTTCTTTTGTCTTTTAAAGTTGCCTTTTCCATAGCCAGAGTCACCAAAATTCACCAAATTTTGGAATATTTTAATTCCTTGTTTTGTACAGAGTCAAATATCATTAGTAGTTGTTAATCTAACCATCAGAGCAGAGACTTCAAAGAGTAATAGTTTCAGGATTTGCCACAAGGGGCTTTTGGCAGAAAGAGAGCCAGCCGTCTGAGAAGTACTTCAGTGTGGGTGGGACTGAGGAGGAGAAGCCACTCCACCCTAGAGGAGAGATGAAGGCTCAGGAAACACAGTTCAGGATTCTACAGCACAGACCAGAACAAGCTGAGCGCAGAGTGGAACACAGATTCTCCCAACTTCAGAGGTCCGCGTAAGCTGTTTCTGAACTCGCAGTCCTGTTAAGGCAATTTGCATTTGGTAGATGCCACACATCGGATTTTGGACGTGGCTTCTTTCCTTCACAGGAGACATTTCAATAGCAGGAGAAGATGCTGGTCCTACCAATTAGGGGGACATGAACACCATGGGGGTTCTGTAGAGCACTGCCCTTCCAACATATTTGGACATTAGACTTGACACAAGACAAAAGTGTCAGCAATCTCAAGCCAGGAAGATACAGGATCAGTTAAAGTGTCAGCAGTCTCAGGCCAGGAAGAGAATGGATCAGGTAATCTCAGACAGGATGTCTTGGCTGCAGGATGGAATCAGAGTTATGGGAGAGAGAGACAAAGAGCCAGAGACTGGCCTAGAGGTTTGAAGGGAAATGTGGGCTTGAGAAATCATAACCTGACCTGGTTAGGGGCACTGAAGAGGAGAGGGTGGAGGTAAGGAACCAGAGACCAACTGCAAGTTGAGGGGGTCTGGGGAGGGAATCACAGTTTCCAATTTGAAGACATTGTGGGATTTGCTGGTACTGTTCTTATGGTCTTGACGGAACCTAGGACAGAAACAACTTTACAGCTCTACATGGGAGCTTATTAGACACAAATCCCAGATCAGAAGCTGGGGCAAAAATCCCTACTTTGGTGTCTTGGAGGAAATAAGAGGAGACTTCTTTAGTCTCAAGGATTTGTGTGTGTGTGTCCACAGGGTTCTTGCATATTCAAAGGTTTGGTCTTTGGAGTAAAGCTACTGAAGGTAGTGGTGCCATTACGAGGTGGAGCCTAATGCTAGATCTTAGGGTCCTTTGTGAGAATGCCCTTCAAAGAATGTGGGGCCCCAGGATTATTACTGGCTACCAAAGGGTGAGCAGTTTTGTTCAGACATAATCTCTTGATGGGATACACTGAGCAACGCCCACCCACAGGCCACTGAAGATGGAGCCATGGAGAGGTGAGTGGAGAATGTCATGGGCATAGGCTATGAGTCACAGTCAACCTGTTCTAAATGGATCACTCAGGAACTTTGTAGGAGAGACAAAAAGATGAGTAACAAATCCATAGGGTATCAGGATGCTCTGGAGCCCAGAGCAGTCAAATGCTAACATCCTGGTCCTTAGGGTCTGGAGAAGGGAGGTGGGGCCGAGTAGAACCTACACACTGCATATATATATATATATATATATATATATATATATATATATATATATGTGTGTGTGTGTGTGTGTGTGTGTGTGTGTGTGTGTGTGTGTGTGTGTATGTATGTATGTATGTATAAATGTATGTATATTCACAAACACAAACAAGAGTACATGGCTGCTGCCAAATCTGGACAAGTGTATTCCTGATGTGCTGATAGCCACAGTCACAATGAAAAAGAGAATACAAGTTCTCTTTTTTAATTCACTATGCATTCTGACCGCTGCCCTCCTCCTGGTCCCCCCTCCCATAATCCCTCCCCCTGAGAATATAAGCTTTGGGGCCTCTGAGGCCAGAGAAGTGCAAGAGCCTCAGCAAGATGGAGCGGCTGCCACTCCCCCAGAAGCTCTCCCAGCCAACTCCTCCTCTTTGATGGACTGAAGCAGTAATCTTAAAACAAAAGGAACCTTCTCCCTTTCTTGTGGTGGCTCACCCATGGGGACTGGGACTTTTCCAGCTTCCTTTTATTTTCTGTTCTGTGAAACATTTTATTCACAGCAGAATGAAGGGCCTCCTCAAAAGCGAATGTGGGTACAGTCACCATAAAGGCTTTGTCCCTTTTGGATTCTATTAAGAAATTAACCAGTTAAGCCCTAATGATGTTGGGAAAAGCTGACCAGAGAGTGGAAAAATAACACATCAACACATCAGCAACTCTGAGACAGAACAGAAAGTAAAGGGCAGAAAGGATTTGTTCTCCAAACATCTCTCCAAAGAAACAGGATTTGGGAGTTGAAAGGGGAGTATTCATAACCAAAGCGCAAGTCAGAGAAAGGAGCCAGAAACGGGCAAATGGATGAAACCTGACCATCCCTGTAGATCCTAGCCCCACAAGGCCTCAGCATCGGCTTTCCAGTGGCTCTGACCTCAAGCTACCCCAGTTTCTGGATTACCTTTTATATTTCAGAAAAATCACATTTGTATGTGAGGAGAAAAATCACTAGTTTCCAGACCTTATAACTCCACAGAAACTAAAATTTGTAAATGTTATCTCCCCATTCCTCATCCCCAAGAACAACACACCCACCACTGTGTGGAGGGGGCAGGGATGGACACACTACTCTACAGCAGAACCGCCCCCCTTCTCTACTTCCTGAGGCTTGCCTTCTCCCAGAGGGCACGTGAAGGAGGCAGCTCCAGGCTGCTTTCCCTCAGGAGGGTACTGAATACAGTGCAGGCATCTCAAGGAGCATGAGCTGACTACTGCCCACTGGGAGGAGGAAAGGTGGGGTAAAGGGTCACCTTGCTGACAGTTTCTTTTCTGGCTGAAATCAACTCACTAGTAGCTGGTTTCTAATTAACTCCATTTCCTCCAGCCTCTGAAGAACGAACGTAGCTCAGGGCTAGGTTTCCACCTCAGCTCCACCTTGTCTTGTACTTGTGAACATAGATGCACAGAGTCTCATCGTAGCCTAGGAGAGGGCTTGGGTCAGGTTGAGCTGATTCTGAATGTCATGGTGTAAAGAGGACTTCCTCCCCATCAGCCCTCACTGGCACTCTCTTCCCCTAAACTTCTGATTTCATCATTCCCACTGTTCTCTAAGGAAAATAGCAGTAAACAGTTCTTAGACCGGAAGACATGGCTCAGTAGCTAAGAACATTGGCTGCTCTTCTGGAAGACCTGGGTTCAATTCCGGCACCCACGTGGCAGCTCGCAAACTTGAATGTCAGGGGATCTGACATCTTCTGGTCTCCACAGAGACCTACATACACATAGGGCACACACATATATACAGGCAAATCATCTATACACATAAAATTTCTCTGTGACAAAGAGTTATAGTTGAAACCCTTAGAGTCAATTTTTTTTTATTCCTACCCCTTAGACTACATTTCCCAGATGCCTTTGCAGTTTGTTGCAGCTCTAGAATCCATTTCTAGCCAGTGTAACACCCGGCCACACAAAGTCCTCACATTTGCCACCTACCCTATTTGCCCTCAATCTGTCCAGAATGCGGAAGACATGGGCAAACTAGGTTCTTAAGGCTTGAGGATCACAATTGGGATGATCCAAGGAAGAACTACATGTGAATGTGGACAAACAGGATACAGCTTAAAGCTTTCGGGGAACAATATCTCTCTCTCTCTCTCTCTCTCTCTCTCTCTCTCTCTCTCACACACACACACACACACACACACACACACACACATTTTGTATCCTTGTGCAAGAATCAAACTATCATGTTTGATCCATTTTCAGCTCTGGGCATTCTTTAAAGTGTTAAGAGTTAAGGCACATGGACCAAGAGAGATGCACATGTATAAGAAGAGACACATGTATGCACATGTGCACATGTATCGACTCCGTGCCTCCTCGAGAGTACCCAGGCCTCACACTCAAAATATTATGTCTGTTCACATCTGTGCTGTTCTGGAGATGAAGCATGTGTGTGTCCCTGTGGTACAAGTGACTTCTCACTGCAACATACTAACAACCACTAGCATACAGAAAAGGACTAGCAATAGAGATAACCAGGCAGGCCTTCTGGGTTTGTACTTTATATTGGTCCTCTGCTGGGCTGGGTGCTGAGAACTGCTAGGTTTTCTTTATTTTCTGTTCCTTAGGAGACCTTCTGACTCAGCCTCTCTGCTCCCTCTGGCCACCAGCTGTCTCCTTCCCACAGTACTTCTAACATTTCAAGTAGAATCTCTTACTTCAACCCTTTGACAGCTACTTGCAATTTTGTAAGTGTCTGACTGTCACTCTGGGGTGATGTGATTTGCCTACCTGCCATCGCTTTTCAAATTTCAGATGAATGAGTCGGTAGGGGCCACTCAGTGCTGTTTGCACCCTATTCTCTTCTCTCTCTCTCTCTCTCTCTCTCTCTCTCTCTCTCTCTCCCTCTCTCTCTCTCTCTCTCTCTCTCTCTCTCTCCCTCCCTCTCTCTCTCATAAGATTTATTTATTTAATGCATATAAATATGCTGTCACTGTCTCAGACACCTCAGAAGAGGGCACCAGATCCCATTACAGATGGTTGTGAGCTAGCATGTGGGTGCTGGGAATTGAACTCAGGACCTCTGGAAGAGCAGTTGGTGCTCTTAACCACTGAGCCGTCTCTCCAGCCCTTGCACCCTATTCTTATCTATTTGTATTCAACTGCCAGGCCACATATCACACCCCACCCCTTCACTTCAGTCTGAGTCCCCCGAGCCTGGCTCCACCCACTCACAGTCTACTTCTTGTCCTCATTTGGAGACTTGAATAACGATAGAGCCAGGACCTCAGAGTCAGAACTCAAAGTGCAGAAACTAAGACTTTCCCCTCCAGCTACTATTGACTGGGGACCTCTACCAGAGAGAAAGTCTCTGTGCAGAAAGTCTCTGTGAGCTTGCAGCAGGACACTGTGGGCAGCTACAGGTTAGCCCACTATGCTCCCAAGCATGGCATTTGAAATGGCCCCAAATAGGCATCACTGATTTTTTTTTTTTTTTTTTTTTTGAGCACCAGCCTCACCGCTGGGGAGGAACCACAGGCATGATGTCATGTTCAGGCTGAATAATAGCCCAAATCCAAGCACATTAAAAGTAATGAATCAAAGTGCCTTCAGGCGGTGTGTGTGCAATGTTAAAGGATGGAAAAATAAATTCTGTGTTTGGAATTGCATTCCATCTCCAAGACGTCTCATTATGCATGCACAAATTGAAAAATTGAGAAAAAAATTTCAACATCTAAGACAGTGAGCATTTTGGAACATGATGATCAGCTTGTGCCGGGAGGGTGACTAGGACCCTGAGAATCTATACCATACCAAACCATAGCACAGCATTCTATACCATACCTTACCATACTATACCATGCCATTCTATGCCACACCTTATCATACCATACTGTACCATACCATACCATGCCATTCTATACCATACCTTATCATACCATACTGTACCATACCATACCATACCATAACCATACTATGCCATTCTATACCATACCTTACCATACTATACCATGCCATTCTATGCCACACCTTATCATACAATACTGTACCATACCATACCATGCCATTCTATACCATACCTTATCATACCATACTGTACCATACCATACCATACCATAACCATACTATGCCATTCTATACCATACCTTACCATACTATACCATGCCATTCTATACCATACCTTATCATACCATACTGTACCATACCATACCATACCATACCATAACCATACTATGCCATTCTATACCATACCTTACCATACTATACCATGCCATTCTATGCCACACCTTATCATACCATACTGTACCATACCATACCATGCCATTCTATACCATACCTTATCATACCATACTGTACCATACCATACCATAACCATACTATGCCATTCTATACCATACCTTACCATACTATACCATGCCATTCTATGCCATACCTTATCATACCATACTGTACCATACTATACCATACCATATTATGCCATTCTATACCATACCTCACCATACCATACCGAACCATACCATACTATACCATAATCATACCGTGCCATTCTATACCATACCATAGTATACGAAGCCTGCTTGTGTAGTTCACCACTCACTCCAGAACTGCCATGCTCTTGAGCACGATGAACACAACAATGGTTTTTAATACACAACAATATCAATTATTAAAAGTATAAGAAAATGCCAATGCATAAATTACAAACCCAACTGAAACCCACTGTGCTTTGCTAATACTGTGACTTCCTTATTTACCGTAGACCTACAAAGGGATTTGAATACACCACAGCCTCTTGTCTGAACCTGTAGGTCCTGCACCTGAGGATTCAACCAGTCACCAGATGAATATATATATATATATATATATATATATATATATATGTGTGTGTGTGTGTGTGTGTGTGTGTGTGTGTGTGTGTGTGTGTTGTGTGTATGTATGTGTATATGTATATATAATATGTGTGTATATGTATATGTATGTGTATGTGTATGTATGTGTATGTGTATGTATATGTATGTGTATATGTATATATAATATGTGTGTATATGTATATGTATGTATGTGTATATGTGTATATATAATATGTATGTATACATATATGTGTATATGTGTGTATGTATATATAATATGTGTGTATACATATATGTGTTTGTATATATAAACCTATATATATATGTTCTTAACATTATTTTGGTCATTATTTCCTAAACACTATAGCATGATATTCATACAGAATTTACATTATATTAGACATTATAAATAATCTAGAGCAATGATTTAAAGTATGTGGAGGGATGTACTCAGGTTTAGTACAAATACCGTGCCCTTTGCGTGAAAGACATGTGAGCTCTGAAGGCTTTGGTATCCATGCGGTCCTGAGCAGACCTTCATGTGTACTGAGGCTTCACTGGTTAAGGCTGAGAGATATACAGAAGCTCTTGCTCCAGGCTGTGATGTGTAATGGAGGCACTAGGCTAGATGCCAAGAAGGACTGACTCTCTCCAGATACCACGAGAAGTATCCATCATAGTCCTGAGTGAACCTCGGCCCCATCTTAGACTGACTCTTTGTTAACAGAGAAAGACATTGGGAAGTGAGTCAAACAAGGTTCAGTGTTCGATAAACATTAGGAACACACACATCAGGGACACACACATTAGGGACACACACCAAGAGCACTGACCCTTGACCTTACATCATTTTCCTGAGCCTGGCATCTGGGAAATATAAGGTCAAGTGCAACTTAAAGAAAAACATTCAGGCAACCGGCCTAGATTTTTCTCTGGAAAAATAATCTTTGGATTCCTTTAGGTCTCATCCTGAGGAGAGCCTGCGTTCTGCAGAGGCAATCTTTAAAACTGTGCTTATTAATACTTGCTATGTGACAGGAGCTTACTAGAGATTAGATACTACTTTAATTAGGGGATCTTGATCAACATTTATTGCCACGTTAAAAAAAAAAAAAAAAAAAGGCTGAAACAAAAGCCCGGGAAACATAAGCTCAGAAGCCTCAAGCAGGAATGGATGAAATTAGTCTTGTGTGAAACGCAGCAGGGTCTCCCAATCCTATATTTTAAACAACTAATTTTGAAGAAAAATGGCTAGCACTTATTTTTCCCCTTTCATTCTGAACACACGGACTATTTCAAAAGAAATTCAGCAGGGTTTACTTCTCAAGTCACCCACAATTAAGTGCTGGGGTTTTCAAATCAACTGCAGATTCCAGAAAGATCCACAACAAAGGCCATAATCTTCCACCCTGGTGAGTGAAAGGTGAGAGACTCCTAATACTCCAGGCCTGGGTTTGGATCAGGCAGGGTCTGCTCCATCTTAATAACAAGGCTTGACAGAAATGAGAGAGCAAACTCAAAGCTTTGCCTCTTTCGTGTACCCACTGAGGGTTCAGGGTGCTCTGAGAACATTTTCTCAGCAACTACAAGCTCTCTAAGGGAAGGCAGGTGACTTGTGTCTGTGCTCAGGCATTTTCCTGCTGACCCCCTCTTAAGGCAGCCTCACACAGGCTCCAACTCCCTTCTCTTCAAAGCAGTGCCAGTTAGTAATTTAGAGCAAGGTCTTCACAAAGAACTCTGCTTTAGAAGGTCGCTAGTGGCCCTCAGAGAGAATGGCAAGCCTGGCGAACAGTTTGTGACAAATTCCCTTGACACTTGGTTTCCATGGAGAATGAAAACAGTGAGTCAGACCTGCAGGACATGCTCAGAGCGGTCCCTCTTGCCTTGTCACTGAGTGAGACCTATCAGAGGATCCTGGGTTCCCACACGGAGACTCGCAGCACTGCCTGCTGCCTTTATGGTCTTGCTGTTTTGTTTATGTCATGTTGACATTAATGACTTTGTTACTGTAAATGTAACATACATTTTTAGTCCCCTCTGGATCCTCTCCTGACACTGCTAATGCCCAAAACTTGAAGGGAGCTTTCTGTGTTGTATGAGATTTAACAGAAGGCTGTGCACACTGTGGTATCCAGATGCTGCAAGACAAGTTTCTTGTTGATCAGTAAATGTGTGATAATAGCCAGGGTATAATCTTATGGCTGTATACCCTTTATTTATTTGGAATTCTTCACTGTTAGACCAAACAAATAGGCTTGTATGCACCAATGAGGCAAAATGTTGAATAAATGGTGTAAAACAGAACCAAACCAAAAAGTATCATTTAAAACAAGATGGCTATTCCAAGGGGTCACTTGAGTTGGCTTCCCTTGGTCAGTTCAAGAAGGCCAGATCCATGAGAGAAAATTCACCTCT
Organism: Micromys minutus; assembly: GCF_963924665.1. NCBI lineage: Eukaryota > Metazoa > Chordata > Mammalia > Rodentia > Muridae > Micromys > Micromys minutus. Next base: position 95,878,044 of record NC_137969.1, read on the forward strand.
TGTTTAAATGGCCAACGTGTTCTTTAAGGGCCATGGATTTTCTGAAAAAAAAAAATTATTAAAATTGATTGTTCAGGTCAGGAAGTCTCATAGTGGGAGTAATTTTTGCCTCCAGAGGTAAAAGATCATGGAGACATTTTGGGTTTGTCCCAATGCCGGAGTGAAGTGGGGGGCGGGGGGGGGCATGTGTTCTGAACGTCCGAGGGTCTGAAACCAGAAATGCTGGTGAATCACCACAAAGCCTAGAGAAGTTCCTATGGCACAGAACCTAAGATCCACAGTTTCTGGAACAGATTTTACAGTCTAGAACGTGACATCCACAATGTCTGGACCAGTACCCATGTCTACACTGTAAGATGCAAGACCCACGAACTGCAGAACAGAAACTATAAGATGCTAGCGAGAGGATTGGGAAGCCCAGGAAGAGTGTAGAAAGGTTGGAGCTTTATTCTAAATAATTTGGGACCTGTTGAAAAACAAATCACAGTCTGCCTGTGCAAAGGCATGCCCGATCTCTTTCTGTCTTCGCTTATCTGATACACCTCGAAAATCAGAGTTACCTGACCACATCATTTCTTCTCTCTGGAATACCAGATCATTGCTCTTATCAATACTACCATCACCAGCAGGAACTGGGCTCAGACTGGGTCTTGGTACTAAGTCATAGGTTCACCATTTCTTTACAGACACACTGAAGTTGCTTAAGCTGTCTCTGAGCCTCCTTTCCTCTGCGGCCAATAGAACTACCTCAGTGGCTAGTGAGCTGATATGCTCGTGAAACTTCTCTAGACACCCAAGAGGAAGAGAAGAATAAAGTCTGGAACCCTTCAAATCATCACCCGGCCACAGGACCTGACTCCAGCAGTGTCAGCCATGACCTGTGTCAAAACAGCTCAGATTCCAGTCTGCACTCTTCAAAGAAGCATGACTCTTCCTGTCTGTTACTAATCCACTCAAACCCTACCCACTGGCTTCGCGATAGGGTCCGAACGATATAAAAATGTAACAAGAGCAGGACAGCCTCGTCACCTCTCCACCTGGCAAACTCAGTGTCTTTATTCCTGAGACGTGACCTTCAAACTCTATCTTTGACCATTAAGTTCCGTTCATTCCAACAGATGCACCTGAAAAAATATCTCATCATGAAATGATTCTCCATTCTTCAAATAAAAAAATAAATTAGTGCCCATTTGGGCTGTTTCTCAGAATAAGTACCACATGGCTCAATGTATTTATACAATTCTTTTTTTTTTTTTTCTATTAGAATGTTAGGACTCTGTGGTATTCCACCCCATATCTTTTTCCATGAGCTTCATAACAATCATAATATAGTTAAGTACTCTCCACATGTGCATGCCCAATAAGCCTGATGACATGTCCTAAAAGAGACAGACAACAGTGGGAACTGCCTTACTGCTGCCTCATAAAGAGCAATTCAAAAATCAAAAGATAAATAAACTCCAACCAGGACCTTGCGGTATTCAGTGAAAAGCCAGATTTGGCATAAGCGAGCCCATGGTTGGGTTAGATACCCACTAGCTCACTTCTCTTCTCTGCAGACACCTGGGTCCCCCTTACCTCCCTCCCCAGAAGTTTGTTTCTGCTTATGCAATGTGGAAAGACATGGCATGGGAATCCTAGGCAAAAGTGTATCCTAGGACTCAACGGGGTACCTCTCTTCTTCTGGCCCTAGCCAGGGTGTCACACAAAGTCTCGTGTCCCAGCAGAAGTTTGCTGAGCTTCTGGTTCCAGAGGCATTAGTGTGAGGCCATGCCTCTCTACCCATGTACACTGCCAGTGGGAGGAGAGATGGTCTTGCATGTTTCAGAAGGTACGGCTTCTTTAACAGTGGAGTCCCAAGGAAATCATCTTAAAGACATTCACATCTATAGAAATATCCATTTTTTACAGTAACCAACCATTTTTTTAATTGAATTTAAGGCCAACTGTACAAAATGGAATCCATGTCTTATACTATCAATGAAGCCAAGGACCTTGACGTGATTAATTCTCGTGATTCTTAGGGGAAATCCTACTACAACTTCCTGCCAAATGAACACAGCAAAGAAACAGTACCTGATGACATATTAATCACTGTATCCATAGATCAGTACATCACTAACCCATATCAGAGGAGCTTCCCTGGAGACCTAGAGCTGGCCCACAGGCAGAGAATGAGAGACTTTGGAATGTTCAGCAGTAAAAGGGATGTCTATACCACACCCCTCTCCTCAAAGCTCAGGGATCCACATGGGGAGGGTGGGGAGAGAGAGGGGGGGGTGTTCATCAGAACCAGAGGTGAGAGATGACCTCAAGTGAAGAAAACATTCTCAACACAGTAGAGATGTGCACACAGTGGGTATAAAGCCCACATGAGCCCAGCCAGACAACATTCCAGCATGCACAATATCCCAACATGGAGAAAGGGGTGGGTGGGCACAAGGCCCCACCCCTAGCTCAGGATGTGATTGCTACAGGTAAAGGCAAAGTCCATTTTCTACAGTGGTCTGACACCTGGCGGGCTGACTGCACTCCAAGGGGGGCCCAGTGCCCAACATTAGTTACCTCATACAAAATGGCTTTGGTGGGAGGAAGGGAGAAAGAGGAGAGGTGGGAGAAGGGTGCGGGTGGATTTGGGTGGATAAGGAGGTCGAGGGGGATCTGGGAGGGGTTATGAGAGGGATAAATAGTATCAAAATACACTGTGCGATATTCTCAAAAGTTAAGAACACTATTTTAAGACTCATAACGAAAAGCAAATATTGTGGACTACACACATCACTGCCTGAGAAGGTCATGCCTTCCTCTGAAGGGTGCTATTGGCTGACCATCTTTTCCCTGAGCTTTTCTTCTAGACCAGTCTTTGAAGCAATGCAAAAGAATCTATTTACTGTGTATCTTTGTTATTTGGGGACAATTTGACAGGTTTTAACTTAGATATGACTCAGATGCAAAAGGCGAGTGACATGTCCAGGGTCCGATGCCATCTCAAGTCTTAGGCTTTCTTTTCACTAAATCAGTACCAAAAGCTGTGTTCTAAGAAGGTTCTTGCCAAGTGATTGGAAATAGTAGACCCCAAACCAAATGGAAGGAAACTCCCTGGCCCTCCAGTTCATGCAGCCAGAGGGGTGTATGTCTAGCTGTTCCTTTCTCACAGTGTCTGCAAGAAGCCACTTAAGCACATTCATGCTCAGAGACAAGCAACAACAACAAAACCTAAAATCTCACCCAAATCAAGATGAAATAGAAAATAATGGGTACATTTTTGTTGGTGATGTTGGTTATTATAGAATGAATTCTGCACGCATAAAATCATGTTTAAAGTCCACCCCTAATATGACTGCACTTGGAGATGAGGGATCATAAGAGTTACCCCTAATTTAGTAGGGCTGGGCCCTTTAAAAGGAAACAGCAGAGCTCCTCAATTGTTGAACTAAAACTCCACAGCCAAGGAGATGTTCAAGAGTAAGAGTTGTTGTTGCTCCTGCCTCCAGGACGATACAATTCCATCTTGTCTGGGGAGCTCAGGACAGCAAGCTGCAGGGACGGCCACCTGAGATGGAAGCTATGTTCTGACAGCCTCAGTGCATGGGAAGCAAGAGGAGGCTATAAACACACACACACACACACATACAAAAAGATACACACAGACATATTCAGATGCACACAGACACATACACACAAACAGACACACACACAGAGACACAGAGATCAAGAGACAGACATACACACAGAGAAACACAGAGAGACAGACACACAGACACACACAAAGACACATACAAACACACACAAGCACACAGAAAGACACACACAGACACACACAGACACACATAGACACACAGACACACAGACAGACACACACACACACACACACTCCTGGTGATGTACCTCCTTCTGTTTGTCTACCTCTGAAAGGTTCCACAGTCTGCTAATATCACTGCCAACCACAGCTGTGCCCCAGCGTTCATGTATCTGAGCCTGTTGGAGACATTCCTCATTCAGATCACACCAGGAGCCACAGAACAGGACACATGTGAACACAGCAAGAAGGCGACCAGGATAAGGACTGAAGCGGCAAGTGCTTTATGTACTTGTAGCATCTAGAATCACAGGAGAGCAAATGTCCGGTGTTTAATCTCCCCACTTCTCCATTTTGTTATGGCAGCCTGAATAGACTGATTTTTTCCCTTTCTTTTCTTTTTTTTCTTTTTTGAGACAGATATCGTGTAATCCAGGCTGACTTCAGATTCACCATGTCATCCAGGATGACTGTCTTAGCTCAAATTTCTATTGCTGTGAAGAAACACCATAACCACAGCAACGGCTATAAAGAAAATATTTAATTGTGGTTGTCTTGTAGTTCAAAGGTTTAGTCCATTAACGTCATGGTGGCAAGCATGGTGGCACACAGGCAGACATGGTGCTGGATAAAGAACTGGGAAAACAGCAAGGAGAGAGAGAGAGAAAGAGAGGGGGTGAGGGGAAAAGAAAGACTGGGTCTGTCTTGAGCATCTGAAACCTCCAAACCCACTCCCCAGTGACAAACTTCCTCCAACAAGGCCACACCTACTCCAACAAGACCACACCTCTAATAGTGCCACTCTCTACTGACCAAGCATTAAATCCCTGAGTGTGTGTGGGCCAACCCTATTCAAGCCACCACAATGACCTCGAATTTCTTGTCTCCACCATCCAAGCAATGGCAATATGGGTGTGAGTCAAATTGCACTGTTTACCCAGTGCTGATGACTGGACTCAGATCTTCCCATGTCAGGCAGTGGCTCCACACACCAAGCCTCATCCCAGCCTTGCATGATAGACACCCTACATCTACTTCCTCCTCCATAGCTAATGACCTTTGTCTGGTTGTCCCACTCACAAAGAGCCAGGATGATGGCAGACACAACCAATGGCTCAGACATAAATACTAAACCAACCTAATTCCATCTTTGCTCACAAGGGTTCAAGAATGGGCCTGTGACTGAAACTGACCCAACAGAAGCCTTGTGGGTGTGTGTGAAGGCTGATGCCAGCCATGTGCTTTTCTGGGGGATAGACCCATGAAGCTAGAATACAGGAAACAGATTTGAATCCTCAAGTTCGTCTCCATGTTGAGGTGACCAATGAAAAGGAGTCAAAAGACACATCCTGGTCTCGGGGCTTTGGCCTTGGGTCAAGTCTAGTCCTTGATGATATATTTATGTGAAGGAATAAATCCTCATCATTGTGAAAACTGATTGCAGCTGCAAGGTGCCAAACGAATAGAGAGGCAAGGCCAGAGTTGCTTTATTTTCAAAGAATTACTTCTGCATCCCCTGAGGCCAGAGTAAATGGGCACCATATTCTGGAGTTCGTTTATGGACCCACACTTTATTAGCTCGGGTGCTGGACTGGCCTGCTATGGAAATGGAGATGTGTGCCCCCCCCCACACACACACACACTCTTCAATGGCGCTGAGTTTTCAATGACTTTGAGTCCTCTGGAGATGGAAGGACGGCCTATTTTAGTAATTTCCATGGGAATGAATAGACATATACTCCAGCTATTCAAATATTTAACTAGCTCTCTTGTTGTTGTTGTTTTGAATCCCAACAAGCTGCAGCTGCCTGTTTGTATGTGTGTTGTGCCTTTAAGGGGCTTGCTGATTCAGTAGGATCTCATGAATGCATTAATTAGCGTCCTCTCCTATCCCCGGCCCAGGCCTATGAAGAAATGAGTGTTGGCACCTCCAATGCCTGGGAACGATGTGAGTCTTGAGAGTGCTCGATAAAGGAAGGCTCCGAGTCGCCTGCCTTTTGATGGGAGTTTTGTGCTGGCGGGAGCTTCTGCGCACACAGGCTTGGGCTTGTGTGGCTGCATGATTAATTTATTGGCTATCGCTACTGGCAGGCAAATGAAAGGCAGGCACCGGATTAAAGTGTAACAAGGGAGATGGGCCACTAATCAGCTGGGCACATGAGTTAAATGGAGGAAAGGAGCCGGAGAAAAGAACATGTTATGGAAGGGTGGAAAATGATTTATCATCTTTAATATAGATCATCTAAGCCCAATCTTTAGACACGCTGTAGGCCTCTGCGTTATAAGGACTTTGGCAGTGAACACCTCTTCTTAAAACACTAAGTGAAGGGTGCTTCTGGGGGCTGGTGGGGGGAGAATAAATAATCAAGAAAAATGAACTGACTTCAAAGGAAAATAAAAGCGTTTGCTTGAAATCAAATTTCCACTTGCCTCTTTTCAAATGATTTAGAAATACAGCTCGGGCTGGGAGAGATTGCTCTCTGCCCATTAGACTTCAGGAAGGCCAATTCTTTGGACCATTTTTAAATTGTAAGAATATAGGCAAATGCCCTTTCAGATAAATAGATGCTGTGTCAGGTTTAACTGCTGGCCCTTGAAATCACTCTTCACTTGGAATTCTTGAGCCTCGAAGGCTTGTTGTGCCCCTGGAGCTAAGCGCCAGCAACTTGAGAAGTTAGAAGGATTAAAATCAGCCTAGATGCTGGGAACCATATAAAACAATTCTTCTCTTAGTATTTAATCTTCTTGCATATTTTTTTCTGTTCAAGAAATTACAAGTATCATCTTTAGGAATGCTTCTCCTTCTTCCTCATCTCTTCCAGGCCTGTCAGGTATGGTACATCTCACTGCTCAGAAATGCAGGTGTTCACAGCAAGTGGGTAAAAAGCTTAGCCAGTGGTAGGCAACACAGTGAGATAGGAATTAGTGGCCCATTTTATCCCTGCCTTTTATTTCTCCTCTGTAGATTTATGTTAAGGTGGTATATGATTAGATAGTGGAGCGGTAGGTGAAGGGGGTGGGGAAGGCAGAAAAGGAGAACAGAAGAGGAGAAAGAGAGAGTGGGGAGAAAATCAAGCTGGAACTGGAGAAGGAGGATCTACATCCAGGTGGTCTTAATTGACCATAGGTAGATATGAATATTTTTAAAGGTTTCTATAGGTCTTTTTTATCTCATATAGAAGGACAGTTTGTATCTTTGTCCACTGGATGTAAGCTTATTGTGTAGAGGGTTTGTAGATTGACAATTTAATATATAAACCTACTTGATAAGCTATCGGGCTGTGGAGTCATGTTTGTGCTGGGTGATTGGGTAAAGGAACACACCAGGGTGGTCGTATCCACCTGGGGCAGAAGCAACAGGGCGGGCGGAGTGAACGGCCTGGGAAGGGAACCGTGTGGAGAAGGCAGCTTGTGGACCATGGGACAGAGTCTGTGCGCTCAGCTTCACACTGGAGCAGTGTCCACAGAGTGAGACCATGGGAGGAGGGGGCGATAAAAGGCTTAGACATTTTTTTAATATTTACCGCAACACTCCTCTATTGGGCTTCTTCAATTTATGCCGTGCATGGGAGAAATCTACAATATGCTTATGAACCAGAAACCATTGTGGTTAGTTTTGATTGACAATTTGATTGCATTTAAAAATGGGCAGAGGATTACTCATTGTCCAGATTATGTCCTGAGGCCTCTGACCTAATCAATCGATTCATCCCTTCACAGGTTCCTGACTTGGTAGTGTCACTGGGAGGTAGGGCTCAGGGGAAGGTCCCCAGATGCATGTCCTCAGGAGTGATATCTTGTGTCCGTAGTCTCTGTCTCTCTGCATCTCATTCTTCCAGAAGGGAAGAAAGACCACCTACACCAGCTCCTGCTGCCAGGCTGTTCAGCCCAAGCCCAGGGGCCCAAGTGACCATGGATGGACTGTCTAACATAAGACTGAGCCAAATTAAATCCTTTCTCCCTTGAGATCTTTCTTTGGGTGTTTTAGTCAACAGTAACCAGGAAGTAACTGACACAGAGACCTCCATTTTGTTCCAGGCTGGCTTACTTCTGTTGTGGCACCAGCCACTCCTCTGACCAGGCCTCTCCACGTCCTACAGGTTTGCTGCTAGGACCTGTTCCTGTCCTATTTCCCTGTCTCCCTCTCATCTGCTTTCCTTGATGCAGCCAGAGGAAAGCAAACTGTCTGAGATGCCACTGAGATGCATCCCAGTTCGGAGGCGCACGGACCAATGGCTTTACAACACAGCACAGCCAGACCCAACCGGCTCTTCACTTACCTTCCCCCGTCTCACGTCCTAGCAACTGAAGCTGAGATTGGTAGTTCTATGTTCCTGTGATGCCTCTGTATCTTGCCGATGCCCTGCCTCTTCCCAGTTTTCTCTCCAGATTCACCTTCAGAAGCTGTCCCCTGATAAACTCAGATGGGCATGTTTCTCTTCTCTTCTCGTAGGAAAACTCTTCACAGATCTCAGTTTTAGCCACCTATCACAACAGCCTGTTCACATCTGTGTCCCGACTAGATATTTCATTACAGAAAACCTCTAAACACGGATTTTATCTCTAGGCCATCCATGGCAGAGAGTCCCCCTTCCCTGAAACAGCCGTGTCCAGCACTAAAGACCTGCGGCCTTACTGGTGTGCCCCAAAGCTGTTCCTTTCAGGAGAGGCTCAATTACATGCACTTCACCACTGGAGACTCCCTCTGTGAGCTCTATCTGTCAGCCTTCAAGACTCCCTGGTGACAAGGCAACCAGCTCATAGCATGACACACTATTATAACCATTAAGGCCAAGCAAGGCTAAGGCGAGCAGCTAGCCAGCCTTTCAGTCGAATCCTGGAAGGAAAAGACAACACACGCTATCTTAACTCTACAGGGCAGGAACTGGAGCTCACAGAGGCAGAGAATGAGGCCACCCTGCTATGTTCACCATGGCCTGTGTCTCCCCTAAGTCGGTTGTTTAAGTTGTGGGTTCTAGTGCCCAAGGGCTTCATCCCATGGAAGAGCTGAGTGCCTCGTATCCAGACTGGCAACAGTGAGTGAGTCACTGGGCTTGAGAGATGCTACGGCAGGCAAGACGGGCTGTGAGAGAGAGCAAGGATGAGGAGGCATTGCGGCCACCGTGTGGGTTTTCTACAAACAAATTTCTAGTAAAATGCTAACTAAGCAGTTCAGCCTGGCGCATCTTTCTTCTTTGCTTAGGGGATGTAGCAAATCTCATATAGAAATGTCTACGCATCCAGGTTCCACCTTTGAAGGGATGTTCCTTGGCACATAGCTCTGGATCATGCTGCAACCTACATTCAACCTGGGACACTCTAGTTAATTCATTCACTCAAGACATGTGGCAGACTTGGGGGGTAGAGCAGGTTCCTCTATCCATCAGGGCCACTTACAGGCAACTGGGGACATAGTGGTGACTGACTGGTAGCATTTCATAGACCAGGCTTTGAAGAGAACCAAGTCAAGGGGGAAAAAGCAGGGATGTTGATGAGACAGGACCAAGGCCTGTAAAGTGCAAAGTGTGGTCAGGGAAGTCTTCCTGGGAAGCTGTGTTGGAACAAACCCCTAAATGAAACAAAAGAACATACTAGAAAGAAGGAACTACAGCTGCAAAGGCTGCTGGGATAGCATATGTATAGGTTGAGCTCCACAGTGTGGAACAATTTGGAAACAAAATCAGGTGCAGACTTCTTGGTGAACAACTCAATGGACAACTGGAGCCAGACAGTTTTTGAAGTATTAGATGAGGGGGCGTGTGAAGGTTTCAGCACTAAGTGTCCGTTATGGAATGCGCCAGGGTCAGGTCTCATGGGACAGCTCTAGACTCCATTTCAGTCATGCTCACAGCACATCCTCGAAACCATTTTATGCCCAAATCTGATATCTAGAAGTGAGGTTCCTACTGGAGACCAGAGGTAGGCCCAGCTAGCCTGGGTGTGGCTTCAGAGTCTTGTAACTAGATAACACACTCCGAGAAGGAGCCAGCCAGGGAACACAGGGCTCGATCTGAAAAAGGTCAGACGTGAGTGTTCTCTACAGGCCAAGGAGAGGACAGAGAATGACCTACCTACAGCAGCGCAGGGAACTGGAGGCTTGGAGTAGAAGCTGGGTTTGGATGAATTTAAGGGAAGAAGGCAGCTGGAGAGGTTTGGGGAGAGGACAACTCTTTCTAAGAGATGGCTAACAAGGCAGGGCAAGCTTCATGGGGGAGGAGCTTCCTCAGCTCAGCGCTTTGTGTTTTTAGACGGGAGAATGTGTGTATACACGGGTTTAGCAATGGATGGGAAACATCCTGTAGAGAGGAAAGGCAAGGCCAGGGAAATGACCTACAACAGGCAAAGGGGGCAGAATTCAATGCCCAGGAGCAGGACTGAGGGAAGGCAGGGCCGAGGCTACCTGTCCACGTGGTGTGGCGTGAGTGGGATGCGTGGGTGGCGAGATGTGGGTGGGAGGGGCATGAGTTGGGGTGCGGGTGGTGTGGCGTGAGTAGCAAGGGCTGATGGAACTTCTTTTTAGACAGCTCTGGTTTTCCCGAGGAGATGGCTCCAAGAACAAGAGAGGATGTTGAAACAAAAACCTGTGTCAGTATGTGCGAGAGTCAAACCTGGACTGTTGGCATCAAATTTGCAGAGGGTTTGCACAAAGGAACTCCAACCCATGGAGAGGTGATTGTCAGCACGACCTGTGAACCATCTACAAAAGCCAGACACGGTTCTCGCAAAAAGCCAAACTTAGTTAAGAATGAACTGGGGGCTTTTCCTCATCAGCAGGGATATGTTATTTTATTCCAAAATCATTGAGGAGGAAGTAAAGGCAGTAGACAGAAGGATAAACAGAAAGGAGTGTCAGGAGGAGGGGAGAGACTCCTGGGTATGTGGATCTTCAGATGAGAGTCCTGAGGTGCCGAAACCCTGCCGAGTAAAATCAGATTTCATCTGGTGGATGTCTATGGAGAGCAGAGTTTGACTCTCAGGTTTTGGATCTCATTTCAACCCATGTCACAACCCCCAACTCACATGCTGTGTTGACTGTGGGGCTCCAAGCCCAGTCAGTGTGCAAGATTGCAGACAGGATCAAGGGGCAGTAAAGCCACGTGAAAGTCAGCTCAGATTTGCTCGCGCTTGTGGTCTTCATCATTTTAGATTTTCAAGACTCTTCTGGTGAGAAACTGTGTGAGAACTGATGAGAACTTCTCAGGGCTTCTCACACAAAAGTTATCTGGCAAAGACGCCCATTAGGTCGACCACCAAACCACAAATGGACAGCAATGAATAATACATAGAGTCCTCGTGTGTTAATTACTCCAGTCAGGAGGAGGTGAGGTCATTTATTTTTCAAAGGATTAATGAAATGTTTCTGCTTGTCACCTAAGGTGTTTGTGGATGTCTGAGCTTTCTCTTCTCCAGACCTTACCCAAGTGTTAGCAAAAGAAATTATGAGCTGTCTCCTTTGAGTAAACAAGACATTTATTTTGCTATAATTATGTTCTTACTGTAAAAGCTTTTCTTTCTTTTCATTTCTGATTTTGTTTTTGAGACAGGGTGTCTTATAGACCAGGTTTGCCTACAACTCTTTCTGTAGCTAAGCATAACTTTGAATTTCTGATCCTGTTGCCTACTCCGAAGAAAATAATAAAAAATTATAAAACACACTACACGAGAAGAAAAGTATATAAGTAGGTTCAACTAGCTTGTACTTTTTAAAACTAAATATGAAACAAATATTCTTACATAAAATATGAACTTAATCTGGATAGAAAACTTGAAGATGAAGAAAATAGAAAGAAATTAAAATTAACCATGACCTTATGAGCTATAGTCACTAATATTCTGATTTTATGGTATTTTTTTACTATATAAAAATGTTTGGAATCAGAGTGTTCGGTGACTAAATGCTGGATTCAGCATCATGCAGCTAATCACTGGATTTACTAGGTAGCAGGGACAATTACTTTTGCTCTGTGTAATGGTGTTATACAGGTAGCTTCATGCCTGGCCACCTGCTCATCTCTTCTGAGTGTTTGTCGTTGTTATTAACTGTTCTCTTCCTGTTTTGAATAAAATGTGACTATATTGGTGAAGTATGTAACACTGCGTTTTTATTTGCCATATAACCAGGTTATAGAATCTTCAGATCCACTACTGAACTTGGGATTCAGAAACATAAATATAATTAATACTAATTATTTACCATACATCAACATACATGCCTTTCACATGGCTAAGCCCCTGCTCTGATTTTGTCTCCTTAGCTATTATAAAGCACTGACCAAAAGCAATGCAGGAAGCAAAGGGTTAATTTGGGTTCTATGACCCAATCGCTGTCCATCATGGATGGAAAGCAGGAAAGAACCTAAGAAGGAACCTGGAGGCAGGAACTGAAGTGGAAACCATGGAGCAGTACTGCTTCCTGACTTGCTTCCTATGGCTTGCTCAGCTCAGCCTGTCTTGTTGTATACCTGAGACCACCTGCCCAGAGACACTGCCAATAGTGGGCTGCCTCTCCTACATCAATTTGCAACTAAGAGCATGCCTACATATGTGCTGCAGGCTAATGTAAAAGAGGCAATTCCCAATTAAGTGTCCTTCCTCTCTGGTGTGTCACACGACAAACAAGATGAACCATCACAGCCTCTTCTGTCCATGTTAAGCCTTGTCCTGTCCATGCAAGAATAGATCAGGATGTCTCAGTAATGCATGTATGTCCTGTCCATGCAAGTATAGTTCATGATGTCACAGGAATGCGTGTGTGTCCTGTCCACACAAGTGTGGATCAGGATGTCGCAGGAATGTGTGTGTGGCTTCAGTCTGTAGTGAAAAATTCAGATATCACTACAAAGTGTGATGGAAGCCATTCATATCAGTTATAGCAGCTTTTGACACACAAAGGAGGGATTCTACTAATATTAGTCCATCAATTTTTATAAAAAGAGTTATTCAATTTTATCAACATGTAATTCAATAGAGACAATCAATGCAAGTTTCTTTTGTGCCTCAGTGTTGGATTCTTAGTGCATTGTAGTGGTGTGGGGTACTGGGTACTTAGTGCATTGTAGTGGTGTGGGGTACTGAGTACTAAGTGCTTGGTAGTGGTGTGAGGTACTGGGTACTTAGTACATTGTAGTGGTATAGGATGCTGGATTCTTAGTGCATGCCAGTGGCATGGAGTTGTTCTGTCTGAGAGGTGAGGAAGTCTCGATGCTGCACATCAATGTGGACATTCAAGGAAGGCATACTAGCTCAGGAACAGTTCCCCAGCACATCGCCTGCGTGAGCAAACAGACCCCAGTCAGAGCTGATTGTTCATATGCATGTGTGAAGAGCTGAAGGCACAGGAAGCCAACCCTGTGTGTGGTTTACACCATGGTAGAATTAGGATGTAGACCCCAGGCAGTCTAACCTTAGAGCTAGGCAATAGTCACAACCACCAAACCCCTGGCTTGAGATACAGCCTCACCTCTGGGCACCCAGAGGTGGCCCTGGGCAGGTCTGGTAAGTTCTTTAGGGGAGTTGTTTCATCTCTAAAAGAGCTCCCCCATCTATTCCAAGAGCCTGGGAAGAGGAAGTATGGCTCTGTAGGACATAAGATAACACTACATTATTCTGGAAAGTCACAACACTGTGCTCTGGTGTCATCTAATAGAGTAATAAACGTGTCATCTCAATTAGAATGCAGGTCCCTCGAGGCCCTACCACTCACTGCTGTATGCTTACTGCCACTCGCAGGCTTCAAGTACCTGTGGGCTCCTATAATCACTGCATTTAATGTCATCCGATCCAAGAGCGCCTCTGTCCTCCTTGACCCAGGGTCTCTCAGTTCCCCTTAGGGCGACTCCTTTCAGACAAACACATCAGCATGTGGAATCATTTTCTAAGAATCTAGGTCATGAGTGTGGACAGGGCAAGCTGTAGCCAAGACCAGATCAGCCTGTCCTTGCCTTTCTGTGCATCTGGAGGTGATTTCCAGCTCATCTTAAAATATGAAAAATATAAAAAGTAACTGTGCCATTAATAAAATGTTCAAAATGCATGAGCATATTTGGACCGTTTCTTTTCCACCGTAAGGCTAACTCAAACTGTTCTGGCAAAAGAACAGACCTTTGCTCAAGCAGCACGGAGCTCCTCTTTACCAGATGCTGCTCAAAAAAAGCTGGAGATGCCTGGGTGGTGGCTCTGAGTCCAACCTGCCTTGGCCTCCGAGCAGAAGAACCTGATGATCCCCACGCCTGCAGATTGTTTTGCACATTACACTAGATCAGAGTTGTTGGCACTGCAGAGAAGATGAGCAACTGCCTCAAGCAAGCTCTGTGTGCCGGGATGAAGTGGTAGCTTACCTGGCTCACAGAGTCTTTATTTTCAAAGTATCCCTACACACAGACACGATTGCAGGATAATTGTCGCCTTGCCCCTATGGGACAGCATCACCCTGCTGTGACCCACATGGCTACTCATAGCTATAACTTAAAAACACACCTGCCTGGCTTTACAATACAGTCCTTACTAACATGATGGAAGGACAGCTTCAATCCGATGCCGATCCAATGGACACCTTTCTTATGTCTATCTGAATCTTACAGTGCAGGTGTGAGGAAAAGTGTCACAGGGTACGGGAACCTGAGCCACACCCTCCTTTCATGCAGAGAAATCCCTTATCCAAGAGTTAGTGGTGGCTGCCTGTCAATCAGGAGTTGTTCGACTGGAAGAATGGAGCTGAGTGCAGGTCAGCACACACGGGCACTGGGAGCATCTTCTCAAATGATGTTAATGATCTCGGAGTGGGCGAGGAAAGGTGTCTTCGACAAGGACAGGCACTCAATAATTACTGGTTATGAATGGCGGCAGCTGCCAAGGCCACCTTAAAAAAATAAATACATGATTTGTTTGCATTATATGTTTTAATTGATTATTTATTTACTTATTTTTCTTGTGTGGGCATGTGCACGCCATGGCACTAGTGGGGAGGTCAAAGGGCAACTTTCAAGAGTTGGTTTGCTCCTTTCTCCACGTGGGATCTGGGGATTGGATACATGTACACACACATACAGACACACATTCACACACATCACACACACACATTCACACATACATACATGCACACACATGCAAGCATATAACATACATCACACAAAAATACACAAGTATACACACACACACACAAGCATATACACATGCACACATATGGTTTTATAGTAACTTCTGTTGATGAGTCAGGAGATTCATTGATTTTTCAGTTATTATGTGGAGAGGTTTTTAAGTTCCCACCCACCTCAGGTGTATCAATCCAGTTTTGTGGGCAGGATACTGGTGTGAGTGTTCTAGAAATTTTCCATGTGATTCCAGAGGGTAATGAAGATGGAGAATGCTGATAAGGGCAGGTGAGTAAGAGCGTGGGCATCTACACGCTCAGTTCATTTGGACACCTTAGACGCGGGCAGCCACAGCACTCCCTGTGGTCACTAATGGCCGTACCATTCTCCGGGCATCTCCCTACAGTTCTAGCCGAACTGGGAGAGGCCAGCATTTCCATATGGAACACTGCAAAATGGAGAAACTAGAGCCCTACTAAGGTTTCTGGATTTAGCACACAGATATGTCTAAATTTAAAATTTAGATAGAGAAAGATTCATGTTTGGCATAATTATGTCTCACACAATAGTTGGAAAATACTTAGATAAGTTGTTTGCCTGCAGTTCATAGCCTGTTGCAAATCAGTGAGCATCACTCTTTCAGGTCAGAGAGACTCTGAAGACAGGAGGACACAAGAATCTCGGGGTTCACTGGATGTCATTTTCTGAACCTTAATTCATTGTCTCATTCCTAAGGAGCTGTTTTCTAGAAACCGTGATTGAGGTGGAAACTTTGGCTCTTTACAAGTCTGCCTTACCTTCAAGTGGGGACCCGAGCCTCTCGGAAGAGTTCCCATAACACTTGCCTATGCTGATGACACATTCTCCCTGTTTCCATCAAGCCTTAACCCTCAAATCTCTTCCTTTATAGTACCAGGACCCTGCCTCCAAAAATGTTCTATCCTCCAGCCCAAGCATCTCCATGAGTTCTGGTGTGACACTAGCTTTAAGCCCATTGATAAGATCTGGCAACACTGCTAGGCTTGCCTGCCATTCTTATGTCAAAGGGGTGACGGTGTCAACCTCACAGCTTTTGTAAGAAGCTATCCTGTGCAGTGCACCTCAGGCACAGCCTACTGTGAGGTAAGTGCTCCTCTCAAGCATCCTCCACCACGACAAACCTTGGCAGAAGAGACACACTGGTCTGTTGTGTTCAGCAATGAACCCACAGACACATGAAGACACACACAGATACACACAGAGATGTACATAGAGACACACAAAGGCACAGTTGCACACATAGACATAGTTACACATAGAGAAACACACAGAGACACACCAGGAGACATGTACAGATGTAGACAAAACCATGCAGACACACATACAGACAAATTAAGATGCACATAGACAAAGGCACACAGACCCTCACACACAAGCACACACACACAGACTCAGACATAGACACACATAAGCAGATACACACATACACACATACACAAACACAGATCCTCACAGACCCACACACATTACACATATACAGAATCAGGCATAGGTACACACAGGCACACACACATACACACACACACAACTATCTACAAAACAACGTAATCACTAAAGGCATGGGTTGAAAAGCCGCAACAGTGTGGTGGCATTCTGAATTAGGCATTCCTGTACTCCTCTGGCCTGACAGTAAATTGGTCAGGGTTTTTCTGGGAAGGGAATGGATAATATGTTACAAAGGTCTTAAAATATTAAAACCTCATGACCTAGAAATGTTATCTCTAGAAATCAATCCCAAGGGAAACAAGCCAGGAAGGCGGACAAGGATTTATGCACAAAAATGTCCATTAAGGTGTTACCTTTAATCATGAAATCTGAAGATGATTAAATACATTACAGTTTATTTACAGAATAAAATATCGTGGAGCATGAAGATTTTTATTTATTTGTAAGAACTGTTAATTCTATTAGGAAATCCTTAGGAACATTTTTGATATTTGGAGAAGAAAATGCCTATATAAAATGTCATTTCAAGCATGTAGCAGCTGTCGGCAAAGGGAAGGGTTGGAGACAAGTAGAGACGTTTCTGGAATGACGGAGTCAATTATAGGAGGCTTGACTCCTTTCCTGTCAATTTTTATGGTTTAAAAAACACAGTAAAAGCATCATTCTCACAATTTTTGAAAGCAGTTAAGTCCAGACTCTGAGAGTCAGGATTAACTATCACTGAAAGCTGCTTCCCTTCGTGAGCTTCTGGGGAAAGGGCAGATTACATTCTTCCCACCTGGCATAGGGAATGGGAATGTTTTCTCATTGCTCTGTCTTGAAACATATCCCTTCTCTCTTGCAGACTCAGCAGTTCAAAGAAAGATGCAAACAAATCACACATTCACACACTCACACTGAGCATGTGTATAAACACACACTTCCACACAGCCACATGCACTATATCACACACACGCATTCATGCACACTATGACACATAATACTCTCACACATACCTGTACACGTGTGTACATGTACACACACACTCTCTCACACACAATACTCTCACACATAGTTGCACACATGCATATATACACAATCACACAACACATGCATACACACACACACACACATACACACACTTTCACGGGTCTCACACATTCTTACAAATACTTGCACACACACATACCTAGGCACACACAGATATCCAAGCATACACACACACACAGGCGTTTGCACACACACACACACACACACACACACAGAGCTAAAATCCATGACAAGAAGACTGTCAGGAGGTGCTCCACTTGGTGACAGGTCCTGAGTGTCACTCTGAGAAATGTTGCTCTCATACTTAGCAGGGTTATTGAAGCTTAGATGCTTCTGAAATGCTTGTGAAGACTTACTAAACCTCCCCCCCCCCCAGATTAGCATGGGACAAATGTGCAGAACGCTACAAGTCTGGGCAGCTGAGCACAATGTGTGAAAGTGACCAAGCACAGGAGGAATAAGTGAAACCTCCACCTCAGGTACATGATAAGCAACATAAGGAAATGTGAGTGTGTGTGTGTGTGTGTGTGTGTGTGTGTCCCTTGCTGAACCCAGAATTTGCTGATACCATTAGAATGACTGGACACCCCTTTCCCCTGAGAGCCTACCTCTCCCACCCTCCATTGCTACCACTAAGCCCAGCTTCTAATTTGTGTGCCTGCTTGTGCAGTGAGCACTTTGCCTACTGAGCCATCTTCCCAGCGTGCCCCAGATGTTTTAAAAGGTGCATTCCCAAGAATTATCATCCTCTGCCCCAACGCTGACAGATGAGAAGCAAAACACTGTCAAACCTAGTGAGGGGGAAAAGACCCTTGCTATCTCTTGTGGGAAGTCAGCGGCCATTCGGGAGTCTCCAGACAAAAGAGAAATATG
Source organism: Micromys minutus (assembly GCF_963924665.1). Lineage (NCBI taxonomy): Eukaryota > Metazoa > Chordata > Mammalia > Rodentia > Muridae > Micromys > Micromys minutus. Next base: position 95,896,320 of record NC_137969.1, read on the forward strand.
GGCTTTAGTAAAGAGTAGTAAGTGATCCAATCCATCAAACACAAAGTGAACGGGCCATAAATTCCTGTGGGGTCCCAAAAGGCGTCCCATAGACGCACCATCTATCTTGGTCGTCACTGCTTCCTCTTACACGTGGTCTGATGGCCCACAGAGATCCTGCATGCACAGGAGTGGGTGGCCATTGCCTGCTGTGAGGCCAACAGGAAGCACAGTATCAAGTCAGAGCCTGAGAAGGTCCCCACAGTGAAATAACCATCTTGGCTGTTTTGTTTAAAGAAACAAAGCCACCTGAATTGCAGGCTCCCAAAGGGCAAAAATACTCTTGGAGACCCAAAGGGGGAACTTGACTTTAAATGTGTTTTGTTTAACCTCATTTAAAACTAAAAAACAAAACAAAACACAGAACTCTTCAGAAGGCTTGCTATCATTTAAAACCAAGAGAGTTTACATAAAAATATGGATTTTACTTTTTACTTGTCTTTAAAAAGAGACAATCCTGTTTATCGGCAAAGGACATCAAAGACCCTCTCAGCCCCACTTTAGACAGGGTCTGCCATGTCTCTTTAGCAATAGTCTCTGAAGGGCCCCCAGCTCTGCTCTGACTCGTGATGTCATGATTGACAGGTCACGGGTGGGAGGCTTGCAGGCATTTGCCTTCGGCCTATGCGCTGGACTTATTTTTACCAGTTAAAACAAACACATGAGAATTTTTTAAAGAAAGAAAATAATATTCAACTGCACGCGAGAGATAACTTTTTGGGTCTTAATGGGTCCATTTGCGTTCTTTCAGGAATAGATAAAAAGGTTCATCTATAGGTAAGCTGGAAGGTAAGACGTTCATCAGCAGCCTGACTCTCCCTAAAGACAAGCAGAATTAGAGAGAAGCAGTGTATTTATGGAAATTCAGAATTTTCCCTGTCACGAGAATAAATCCAAAAAGATAAATTTTTAGCTTCCACATAAAATGAAGTTATAGTTCTTTGACAAATGATATTCTTTGTTGTCATGACAACGGAGCCTGCTAGAGGTGTGTATCGAGAAGCCTACCCATAAATCAGATGTTTTAGGAAGGAGCTAAAGCAAACATTTCTAGACTGGTCCCTCGATATAGTGCCAAAAATGTAATTATAGACATTTGTATCAGTCTACGGTATAGCGTGGCAGCTCCAATTTCACAAAATGTTAATTAAAAAATCTATTAAATCTATGCCCCTTGGAGAGAAATTAATATCACACCTAAGGTTGGAAGTCAGTGTGGCTCAGTGGCTGTGAAAATTGGGCCAGTGGAGTCAGAAAACGGTGCTGATCTCTACACAGTGTTGGGATGAGGGTTGATTAGATTCTGACTCCCCAGAGAAGAAAGACTGGGGAGTCTCATGATGCTAGGAACTCGAATAACATGGAGAAGTAATCAAAGATTTGAGAGTTAGACTTGGAGAGAAAAAACAGGAATGCTTTTTTATCACATCGAGCCCAGAAAGCCAAACCATCAGCAGCTTCTAATGAGGTCAGGAAAAGTAGTAATTAGCTTAAAACTCAGACATCTGAAGACCAAGGTCATGGCATTCCTCCTCAGGCCTGTAGCTTTCTTTTCCAAATTCAAGTTGTCCACCGACGTTTGAAAAATCACATTTCACACCCTCCCCACATTGCCTTTTTTTAAAAAATCGAGGTGATGTGAGAAGCAAATCCCTGGATTCCAGACAACTGCAGCTGGAACCGAGACCTAAAGAAAAGAAGCTCCGGGAAGATGGATTGTAAGTCCCACCTCTGGACCCAGGACTCAGTCAGGGCTTGAAGAAGAAGCTGGGCATATGGCAGGACGGATGGGTGAATGGGGAGTGACCGGTCCTGTGGGAGGTCTGCTGTGCCACCTGCCTATTCTCCAAAGTCATGTTTTCCCTTTGTACTGTGAGGTAGGCTATGTATCTTACCTGTCGGTATGAATTTCCAGAGTCTGCTCTGAGGGCCACATGTGTAAGCCACTGGAGAGAGCAGCAGCTCCTCTCAGATCCTTTAAAGACTGGTACGTTTTGTCCCCCAAACTGGAGCACCTTTAAAGTATGTCCTTATCACACCTGCTAGAGGTGTGACAATGTATAAAATAACCTCCCAAGGGTCCTGTGGTACCTGGGATGACATAGGGGTTTCAGATCTTAGGGGCTCCACCATGTGAAGACACTCAGGTCACAGTGTGTTGACGATGATCACTTCCAACCTTTATCCGTGGGACCTGTCATGGTGATCTCTTCAGAAGAAAGTTGCTCAAAAACTGTCCCTAAGCTTAATGACAAATCATTCCTAAAAGAGGAGGAGAGGACAAAGAGTCCCCGAGAAGATGAAATGGGAACAGTACAAGAGAATGTAGTGTTATGACTATAAGCCAGGGAATGCCAGCAATTGCCGGCAGTGACCAGAAGCCCGGGGACCCCCTAGATCTTAGAAGAAGCCAGCACCACCAAGGCCTCAATTTCAGCTTCTGATCTCTGCCATGGAGAAAGAAGTTTCTAAGTGGTATCACCAAGATCGTGGCCATGTGTTACTATGACCCTGGGCAATCAATCTGAAGGCACTGCTAACCATGTGTCAGAGAAGTTCCCCCCAAAACATTGTTTGGGGGTCAGGATGATCTGACTCTGTGTGTTTAGCTCATTACAAATCTGACCATTCGGTTGATGGAGTGCCTGCTCAGAGCCCTAGGTTCTATAACGAGCAGACATCTCACATTGCCCCGCCCCACCCTGTCCTGTTCGCTCCGCCCCTGCCTCATTTCTCTGGTCCAGTTCTTTATTTCTTTCCCAGGCTAGCTCTAATAAAACCCATGGATCCCCTGCCTCAGCATCAACATTCAAGATGCCCAACCTGACGCATGTCTACCCACTCATACTGTGAGAAAGGCACTGAGCCTGAAGGACACAGGCCAGCTGTCCAGCGAGTCACCACAACCATGATTTGGCATAAAGGCCGTTTTGTTTGGCTGCTGGGAATTAAAAAAAAAAAGTCATGGGCCTTGCTAGTGTTTAAAAACTGGGAAATCTCACACCAAATCCCAGATCTCCCTTCAGCTTGGAAAAAAAATTGAATTCATCTTCCTCAAGCCTGTATCCCAATACAGAAATTACGGCTGGGGCTGGGATAGCTCTAACCTATGTTATGCACTGAGCCAGTCTTTGTCAGTCATCTGCGTATGTCCAGGATTCCTCCAAGTTTCTGAGGCTCATTGAATCTACAGCCAACGTTCTAGCACATAGAAAGCATTCAATCTAGTTTCCAGACTCTGGATAAGGCATCATTTCTGTTTCAAACAATCCACTGAAGGGGGGTGTGCCGAAGAGCACGGCAGGGTTATTGTTTAAGAAGATGTATAACCCGGCTCTCCGGCTGCTTCACCCACCTGGCAAGGTATTGGTGACATACATCACCACAGACACTCTCCTGGAAGAATGCGAATCAATAGCAAGGGCGGCTGCCATAGGAAGCTCGTTTTGACGAGAAGCACAAATTGAAAGAGAAGCAAGTGTGGTTTCAGCACAGAGGCAAGCAAAACAGAAACAGATCTCAGTGTGTTAGCCAGACCAGGGTATTACAAACAAAAGGGTGGCTACAGCCTGAAACCGGCATCTCAAACAGTTCAAATGGACAGCTTTTCCAAACTGCGCATGTGGTACAGAATGACTTCGGTTGATGCTCTTGTAAGCACTGAATTTGACGGTGGGTAACCAAAGGAAACAGGGGTTCCTGGGGCACACTGGGACCTGTGGTCCAGCAGGGAAGATTCAGGTACTATTATCTCAAGAGCACACAGGCCTCATATGGAACATGAGAGTGTAGGTAACTAGCTCATCTGTGAAGTGGAGCACGGGTAAGTCGGCATCTTCAACAGAAGAGCCTCGAAAGTATCTCTCACAGGTACCAGTGACAGAACACATGACAAGGGTCTGAGGATCAGTGCTCTGCCATCTATCCCCTGGCTACAGATGCTAAGCTTTCCCCAGGCTGCCTCAATGCCAATAACTATGAGGGACAGGGAAAAGAGGGAAGGACTATCCTGGGAAACAAGGAACTCCTCAATCGACTCATTTGTGGCTTAAAAAACTCTCCAAAAGTCCTGGAGATACTGCCTTAGTGAAGGCCACCCAGTGGCTTGACTTGTTATGGACCCGTAGACTCTAAGGGAATTTTCCAGCTTGTAGTCTGGGCCTCTTGCAGATCTCCTTGGCTTTCTATTCTGCATCTCCCAAAACTTTCTCCCAGTGAAAATAAAATCCTAACGGTTCCTACTGTATCTCGGTATCAGCCTCAGAGAAGACGTATTTTGTTCTTCGAAAATATTCATTATTGGGTCAGATGTCTTGTGGTTCAAGTCCTCAATCTCAGCATGTTTGAGGGGGAGGCAGGTGCATGGCTGTGAGCTGCAAGCTATCCTGGGCTTCAGAGTGAGACCAAGACAAAAACAAAGGCAACAAATAGTAAGAAATGCCTATTGTGTGTGCTCCCAAATCTGTCTGCTCTGCCCATCACCGAGGTTCTGCCTCATCACAGAGGCTCCACCCATTCCTGAGGCTCCTGCTTCAACCTGCTCACTACAGCCCCCAGAGGAGCACTCCCCTAAGGAGAACAGGCGGGTGAGTTGACCTCACAGAACTGAGGATGGGATTAAGAGGAGGAAGAGGAAAAGAGGGATGAGGAGAAGAGGAAGACAATCTCGTAGTTGTTTCTCCAAGAGAATGGGGCTGGAGGGAGTTCATCACCTGTTGGAGCTCTTAGGAAAGCTCTGAGAGACTGTCTCTTCTGTCTTCAAACCGGTGTGTAGGAGGTGGTGGGTAGTCCTTGGAGGACTTCGATGAGTAAGTCCTTTGTGACCACAGTGAAGGCTTGTAGAGTTTCTACCCTCTCTGTCATAACACTCAACATTTCCAGTTTTTCGTTTTGTTGGGTGGCACCGAATGGAAGGTGGACCTTCTGTATGAAACGTGTCTCATACCAAGATACAAGGGTTAACATTAAAAAGGAGTCTTCGGGCTGGTTATTTCATAACTCACATCACCATAGGAAAGGGAGACAAAATCGGCAGCATCATTTATAAGCCCCGGGAAGTGGAAGTTTCCAAGATGCCATAAATAAGGACAAGAGTATCTGCCAAGTCAGAGGGTTTGCCAAATTTGAAATCCACTCAATCTCTACATTTTGGAACCTAGAACAGAACACCAACCTTGTGGGATTTATAATATTTTCTTCTCAGCAAAATTTCTTGCTATTTATAAGAAAGTAAAAACAAAAAGCAAAAAAAAAAAAAAAATGACATGGGAAGGTTTTTATATTATTTTCTTAAACCATCTGGGAGCATAACGGGTAGTGAGCACTGTGAAGATAATTAGGTGGAATGATCTGGGCGCCGTTATTGAAGCCAGTGTAGTCAAAGAACACTGAACGTATGTAGGCCTGTGTGTATGTACATGCGTGTGCATCTTTGCACATGTGTACTACTGTGCTCTCATTGGCACTCAATCTCTCTCTCTCTCTCTCTCTCTCTCTCTCTCTCTCTCTCTCTCTCATACACATATCACCACCACACATGATTCCCAACCAATTTTAAAGTTTAATGAGTAAAAAAAAAGAGAGAGAAAGAAAAGCTGAAGGAGTGTGTTTTGGGTGTAAGTACTGGGCAGAAACATAGTAAGAGTTAAATAGAGCAAAATATGTCCTCAGAAAGATAAAGGTATGGGGGAAGGAAACAAGCTAAGAGGGTAGAGACACCTCATATCAGGTGATAAGGAAATAAGATGGTCTCAGCCACCCAATGACGAGTGGAGGTTTCAGTTCTCTGAGAGGATGTGGGGGCAGAGCAGGGTTTCACAGACAACAGTCTTACCTGGGCCCTAACAAGTTCTCTCAGATCATGAGTTGGTTTCCTCATGTGAAAATTACAGAAACCAAAGCAGCAGATTACAAACATCGCACAGACTGTCATCCCCTGAGGACAAGGGTGACACCTGCTTGGTAGACTCTGGTATCACCCAGAGCCTAGCTCAGTGTCCCCTGTGCTTTTGACACAACAAACCCTAGATCTTGAATAGGCCTGAAGTAACAATCAAAGGAAGAACTCAGCATGTGTTCCAGTTACCCCCATCCCACTGAGGCACACACTCTCACCCTTGCAATTTAAACGAGATATAGGCACCCGGAGGAGAGGTCTCATCGAGTGAAGAGGACAAGAAGGTGACACAAAAAATGATGACAGTGGGGTGCCTTTGCTACCTCTCCAATGGCTGAACACTAGAAGACTCAAGCCTGGAAAAGACTGGAACAATGGAGCAACTCCAACTGGCCTCTAGATTACTCCTGGTAGAGCGATTCTTCTACACGCAGAATGTGCCAGGCATGTGCAGTCGCCCTTCTACACGCAGATCTGCAGACGGTCCCACTGCTCAGACGCGGGGAGGGCCGAACGTGGCCGACTCAGTCACATGCTTGGACACGTGATGGAGAGGCGATGGGAACGCCCCAAATCCAGTACCCCGACATCAGTACAGAATAAACACCTGTTTAGGGAGTCTTTCCAGAAAAGTCTGAAGCAGGGTGTGTTCTGGTGCCCGACAGAAGGCAGAATGATGCTTATCCCCTGACACCGGGGTAAGTTGAAGAAGCACAAACTTACCTGAGAACAAATGCTATTCTCCAAAGCAGACCAAACAAAACAGCCTACATTTTTATCTAACAGTGCTTCAGAACTGATTACAGTTTGATGAGGATTATTAAAAAAAGAAAAAAGGCTGGAAAATAAACACAGGAGTTGTTTCTTTGTTCCCTCCTTGGAAACATAATAAAAATATCAGAAGGAGGGGGGAAAGCTTACTGCTAGTTACTCTGTGGTTGGGCAGAGATTTTAATTCAGTAAACACAGGCTCTGAGATCTTGTGGCACGTGAGATGGACTTGACCAAATGACTGGAAAATTAGCATATGCCCTTGGCAGTCTCTCCCAATCCTGGGCTGCCAGAAGAGGGTGGGGTAAGGACTCCATGTGACCACACTCTGGGAGGCTGCTCAGTCTCCTGGTGCTGCAGAGGCCAAAGCCAACTCAGACCTTTATGGCACTTTGTTCTGCTGTCTGGGTTCCATGGAGGTAGCTGGATAGGTCCCTGAACATCCTGTCCCACCACACCTACCCCTGCTGTGCTGATCTCTCTTAGCATCATTCTTTAGATAGTGAAACAGCCCCAGGGGGACTGAGAAGTGTTGGAAACCAAGAGCAATGAGCAAAGGCACTCGATGACGACAGTCAAAACTACAAATCTGTCACCATACAGTACAAACACAGTCTGGGTACTCATGAGGGGATTGGCCCAGAAACCTCCTGACACAACCTGCCACACTAGGTAAAAGGTGAAAAGCAGGTGCTGGTGTCACCACCAGGCCCCACACTCACATGCCAAGGTCTGCAAGGGCTTCTTTGGTGACACAAACACCTTGGGGGCTTCCTGAGAACAGGAACAGACACCTCAGGGACTGGTTAATCTGACAACTCACCGTGGTCGAGAATAATCTCCGCTCAATGACCAGGGCCAGAAAGGGCGAGCACATTAAACTATGGAAATTGTTCTGTTGGGTAAGCTTCATAGAGCTGTGAGGAGACCTAGGAAGCCTGTGGGACACTGCTTGACACATGTTTGCAAAATCAACACCCCTTAACAAACATCAGCATCCTTTAAATCCTGGGTAGACTCCCTTTTAATTGTAAGGTAAATTTACAGGTGATCAGGAGGTGGCTGTAGGTTCAAATAAATCCAGGATACGGTTGTTTAAATCTTTTTTTTGGGGGGGGGCACGGCCAAAGTGGGAAATGAGGAAGGGAAGGTCTGAAGAGCCTGTAATGGAGACTGAGAGGTGTGATGTGTGGGGCTGTCCGCCACCATAATTGGTCTCCAGTCACTGCTGTCCTTGTGGTTTCTGTCCTGGGCCATACAGGCTGCTGACACAAGTTGCTCAGTGAATGAACTGACAGGACACTGTGTGCCTTCCTGCTATGGTAAAACATCCAAAGTGCTTTCTAAAGTATATAAAAGTTCAGTTGGAAAAGAACCACAAAGCTTTCTTATGCACTGTATACCTTTTAACCAATAGAAGTCATTCTAAGAAGTACTAAGCTACGCCTCTTGTATGTGTGATTCCTGCTGATGGAAACTCTCAAAGCTGTCCCCAAGTGATGACTTGTTCTAGAGCCCGCAGTAGGTGGGACTGCCCAAAACTCCTTAATGACATGTCTCAGCCCCCCATTATCTCATTACCTTCAGCCCCCACCTAAAACCACCAATGATACAGGGGCCATATGTGTTTGGGGGCAGGAGACAGGGTGTGATCTACAGAGAACACAGGACACATGGAGACGAATTATAAAACTTTATTGGCTTGTTAAAGAAATGGATGAATTCAGCAAGTACATTTATAGTCTAGCCACATTGTTAAAACAGCACTTAAAAGTAAAATCTTTTTAAAAAGAGAAAGAGAGAGAGAGAGATTGTTTACAGGAAATGTGGAAAAGAGAGTTGAAAACCCAGAATATTATGGGGGTCACAAAAGTGAGTCACGATTAAGTCAGGAGCTACCTCTGGATTCCAGCAGATGGATCTGAAACCGATAGGGATGAGACCCAGGGACATGTCTTCCTTGAGAGCTTCTTGCTACTTCATATTTGTTTGTGAGTTCATGGATGCATTGGCAAAAACGAAGTTGGTGGGAAGATTCTGGTTCTTCGTTTCTTATACATTTCATCTCCCCTCCCCCAAGAAAACTAAGACTCTGAACCCTGACAGTGGTTTGTAGTGTGCGGATGGGAATTGCTTCACTATCACTGGCTACCCTGAGGTGGAAGTCTGGATTAAATGTAGAGTGAATGATCTATGTCATGCTCAAAGAGATGGGAGGTCCTTTTGTTCCCAAGATCAGAGCAAGGAAATGGTTATGCACTGGGAAGCTACCTCTCAAGCAGAAACTGCCATATAACTTTCTGGGCTGGGAATTCTGTCAACCTAATTTAAGCCTGGCAGTGCTCACCCCAAAGCAACTTAAATTCAGGAGAGTCCTCAGCTGTCCCAGGTGCCCTTAGGTAAACTTAACAGATTGCTAAATATGGAGGGTATGTTAAAGGGGCAAAATGTTCTTAATAGCAACTTGTGTACCAGGTTCCTCAGAGTCAGATCTGCTGAGCTACAGGATCCCAGGAGCTCTGCCATCATAAAGCTGGCACAGCCCACACAGCTGGAGGCAGCCACCTCCCTGAGCTCTGTGTTGTGTGGAATCACTCCCCTTCAACAGAGCCCTCCTTATGACTCTCCAGTCTAGACCAAACAAGATGAAGTGAGTTTCAATTAGAGTGTGAAAGAATGAGATGGATGCTGAGGGAGGGATTCTAGACAGCGTGTATCAAAGCAGGTGGAGGTGTGAATCACCCCCTCACAGGGAGAAGAAGACAGCACAAGCTTGAGATTCTAGTTTGCAAGAGGGGAAGAAGAAAAAAAAAGTTGAGCGAGTTATAATTAGGCGAAGCAGCCAACAAAACCAGAGAACATTCTCAGCCTATCATAGGGTCAGTTTAGAAAGGTGGGGGAAGGGGGAGGCAAGCGGATCCAATAGGTGCCCTGCCAAATCCTCCTGCATCCAGCATGCCATGAGACTTCATGTCAGCCTCATGCTCTCTCAGTCTCTTACTCTGCAGGCCCCTGTGTAAGCACGGTATCTGAGGACAGGCGTCAAGACCCTGGCTATTCTGAGCTTAGCTCAGGATCCCAGAAGAATGGAGGGCCAAGATGAAGACAGAATGTGCTGGCTTTCTTTGCTGTGAGGGAGGGGGAAAGTGAGAGGAGGAACTGCTGAACTGATTCTAATACATACTGGGGTTCAAGTCTCCTACTGGGAGACAGCCCTTTTCAGCCTTAGGATTTAGTTTGTATGTTGGCTGATATCTTGTATTGTCAGAAGGTGTTTCTTACTTCGTCTCAGCTGCCTGGGAAGGCCTCAGAGACCCAACCATGGTGGGTCAACGAGCTATGGAGACATATCTCTTTGAGGTGGTGTTTTCTAGTGATGGAGGGCCATTAGTCCACTAAGAACACCATGAAAATGGGGGAGAGGAACTTTTTTCATCTCATTCTGCTCCCATGAGAGTCCAGAAGACATGGCGCCTGGAGAGAAGGCATTTGTGTCAGATAAAACAGAGAAATGTGCTTCCTAGGACCCAGGATAGCTCTGCACTTAGGTAAGACAGGACTGTAAGAACAACCTAGCAAGGTGACAGGGCCTGAGGTCCCAGCTAGTAGGGAGTCACAGGGTAACAGACAGTCATGCATCTTTGGGCTCCTGAAGTTCATGTCAGAACTTGCTTAATGCAGCTGTCAGTGGTAGGCAGGGAGAAAGAGTTCACAGGGAAAGACAGACAGATACAGTGGGAAACAATGACTCTCTCTAAGACAGAAGGAACAGACTGGCGGCCCACAGGCAGGCTTTGTTGGCCTACATAATGTTTTAAAAATAACTGAGCCAACTTTTAAAAATAGGGATGTTTCATATAAAAATCCAGGTTTCACATCTCCCTTAGAGAATAAGATTTGGTAGCTTGGGTCCTTGTTCCCTGGGACAAGGTTGGCTGTGTGGCTGTGTTCCTGGGGTTCAGGCAGGTGTTGCCTCACCTAGGCCACTGTGGGTATACAGGAGACTTGCCTGGTCCAACAATGCCAATCCCTGTCAGAGATCCACATACCTAACTCCGGTAAAAAAAAAAAAAAGTCCCTTCTTCCTTCCTGACACTGTAAAAATAAAACACACAACATTGTGGATCCTCAAAGAGCAGATTTCTTCTGAGGGATCAAAGAAAGCCAAGGATAAAAGGAAGAGTGGAGGAAAGGAGCTGTGTTGCTGATGGCAGTCCTTGGGGGTTTAAAAAAAAAAAGAGGAAAAGGCAAAGGACACAGGAACTATAAGAAACAAATTTCTAACAGCCTGCTGCTCTCGTTGTCCCCTGAAAGATGCCAAGTGACGTTTGATACTAAATCTTCTTATCTGTCTACTTCCTTATATCTTAAAACAAAAATTTACCCTATATTTCTTCTCACTGTTAACTGGATTATTGTCCTTTTTTGTCTTTCTTTCTGGTCTGAGAAACTTATAAAAGAATCTTTAAATAATCCATCATCCTCTTATGGCTTTGGGTTTTTTGGTTTTTTTTTTTTTTTTTTTTTTTTTTTTTTTTTTTTTTTTTTTTTTTTTGTTTTTGGTGTTAAATGACCGATATTTAAGAGTGTTTGCCACACTGAACCCCTGCCTGGCTGTCAGTTCAAATTTCATTTTCCTTTCAGGGGTCAAGATTTCTGCTATTAGCTGGCCTCTTGGTAAGTCAACACCTTTGGGAAAGACAGAAATCTCAGTAGTGACAGGAGCTGTCACTTAGCTGCAGTGAACTGGGCAGTGGGGGTGTTCAGGACTGGGAGCCCTCTGTGCTGAGACCCATGGTGTACCTGCAGACAAAGCCTTTGAGAGGTCTGGGAAGTGACTGGCCCTCTCAGGCACAGTGTGGATGGCCAATGCAAACACTATAATCCATAGACTTCCCAAAAGACCCGAATAGAGCAATACCACAGTGGCTCAGTATAAAATACCACAGTGTCCGCCTTATGTGAAGTGGGGCCTAAACGGGTCCTAGTTTATTAAGATTGATGGATGTGCTTAGGGTGGATTCAAACTAGTTTCCAAACATGCTGGGATTGTTGAGAGAAGACAACCTATAAATCCTAAAGATAAACTACCTTTTAAAAAAGGAATGTTAATAAGTTTCCAACTAACTGTGCTTTATGTGTGGGTGTGTAATAGAGTTGAGTGTGACTTTTAAATGAAATATCCCAGCCTGGCTCTGAAGGGGACCTCAAGTGCGTGTGGAGGGGATGGACAAAGTTACTGCCTGGCGCAGATAGGACGAATCCCACAAAGGCCACTGCCATGACAAAGTGAATGAGGAGGAGGGCTCAGGTCAGAATCAAGTGGTTGGAGGCCACAGAGATTGGCAGCTGGGGGGGGGGGGAGCTGTTCTTTTAGCAAAGAAAAGGGACGCCTTAAAGCATGTATTCATTAACAGCCTGTCACCTCTTTACTGCTTGTTCAGGACACAGTGGTAGAGCAGCATGCTCCAGGGACTATCCTTACACATGTTCTCCTGTTCACAGCCGGCCAGTAATTCAGCCTGCAAGCCTATTTACGCTAGAGAAGCTGCAGCTCCGGAATTCAAACAGCATGAGATGTGAGGCCCTTCTCAATAGGCAAACTTCTAAAGGGCGGGTGGTTCGAGGAGAGCAATGGGAAGGGTCAAGATTTTTAATTCCCAATATGCATATACCCTACCATGAGTTATTCTCAGGCCATGGTTAGTTCAGGTCCACAACCCGGGCCACACAGGTCCCTGGTGCTGCTCCATTCTACCTGCCGGGTAGACTTTAAAACAACTGTTAGTTTTCTGTGCTCTGACACCTAAGCTAAGAGTTTGGGTCTTTGCTGCCAGCAAAACAAAGAACCTATTAATGACACTGCAAATGTGCTCTTAAGTCTGTTAGTCACTAGGTGGTAGGTGGGAATTACAGACATCAGCAAGGGTTAGAGAACAGGAAATGTTGCTGAAATAGGTGTTATGTGTGGATTAGACTTTTAGTGTGCACTTAAGACCCAGTGATGACTTTAGATAGATGATAGATAGATGATAGATAGATGATAGATAGATGATAGATAGATAGATAGATGATAGATAGATAGATAGATAGATAGATAAAAGATGGATAGATGATAGATAGATGATAGATGCATAATTTTTAATTTATAAATCACCTTTAATAAACAGAAGCAATTAATGTCAGCACATTTCCCGTATAGTCAAACAGCACACTTCATTAGAGAGGCATCATCCAATGAGATTTCACTTCGATTCTATATTTGAACTACTGTAAGAACAGAAGATGAATCTAAGTGTGTTCTTCTGCTGCTTCTCAGCTGCCTGAGCCCTGCCTCTGCCTTGGGGTTCCCCAGTCACAGCCCACAACAAGCAGGCTGCAGACATCCTTGGAGAATACCCATTTCCACCAGACACCCCGAAATAAGCAGCACTTCCTGGGATAGGCAACAGTAGTCCCAGGAGTTCAGCTCACAGGGCATCAAGCAACAAGCATCATTGCCCCAGCCTTTGTTTTTCCTTTATCTCAGCTACCCATCCAGTGGGATCTTATGAAACAAAACAAAACCTAAAAGAAACACAAAACGAAACGTAAGTCATGCTCAAAAGAAAAAAAAATAATAATAACAACAGAAATTCACATGCAAACAGAGTCACTTTAAAAAAGAACATACTAAATCAAAATAAAACAGCATGGAGTATGGTTTCATACAACACAAATTGGGATAACATCGTCATCACGTGGCTGGGCGACTTAGTTTTAAACTCAAGACCAATTTATGAGATCCACAAGATGTGAGGAAGCGATGCAAACAATTTCTGCCCACATATCTACTCCTGGTTCTATCAGACATTAGCAGCTTAATGTAAGGAGGGGAAATCTGCACACAGCATAAACAACCCTCGGGGGAATTTGTAAACACTTTCTTAGGAGGGTAATTGGATTCAGCAACAACTCTCTAGTCAAACCTCAATTCTCGTTACTTTCTTAATTGCATCAAACTATTTCAAAGAAACTGACTCATGACTCAATAACTGGGCCAAAACCTAGATGGCTTTAAATCATAAAATGTTGAGCAACACAGCAATCTAGATAGTTTTCTCAGAAATTCTTAAAAAAAAAAAAAAAAAAACTATCCTAAATTTAAGTATATACCATATTATGAATGCGATATCCACATATGTGTAATGTTCATTACATAACCTAGAATATGTCATTGGGGCATGTCAAACATTGCATAGTACTTGTGAGTAAAGGACGTGGGAGAGTCATAGCTCTGTGTCTATGTCATATACACCATATATTATTAGCTAATGGAGGACAATTATTCAACACAGATGGAAACACCAATCTTATAACAGATGAAACAAGGTAAGAATGTTGAGTTCCTTGACTTCAGACACATCACTGCCCTACAGATGGAGAAAAAAAATGTGTACGATGTTTAACTGCTAGTGTTCTCTGGGCCAGCTCCTCTTTCAAATGCTGTGTTCCAATTATCCTGTTGAATTTCCCAATAAGACAAGTTTTCCTAGCATGCCCTCTTTACTGATGGGAAAACTGAGGCCTAGAGAATTAGGCAATTTGCCCGAGGCCCTACAGCAGCCCGTGGGACAGTTCTCGTCCAGCCCAGGAGTTCTGAGACCACGCCCCCATATGAGAAAGCACCAATCATACTTCTCTCTGAGCACAGCGGTGGGAGGTGCGGACAAACATAGAGGGTTCTAGTGAACTTCACGTATTAATGGTATGGTTTTCTGTTTGTCAGATTTTCCAGTGTCGAAGTAGATGGCACCTCCTTTTCAAGCTTATCCCTGGGGAGAAGCCTCAAAGCTCAGCGCCAGATACTCTGCCTTCCTCTAGTAGGTCTGCTCTGCCCAGTGTGGGTGTCAGCTGCCTCCAGAACAATAATTACCACACAGGGTGTGTAGCATTATTTAAATTAATGCTGAAGAATCTATAGTGCTTAATTTCAGGGGCATTCTTTGTCCCTGACTTTGCAGTGGAGAAGGAACTGAGTACCGACATCAGGTGTCATTCACAGGTTTAATTACCTGCAACCCTAGGAAGTTAGGGGGTAGAGTGGTATAATAGTTAGCTCTCCTTTCTCCCATTCTCTAGTCTTCTTTCTACTGGTTTTGCCTCCAGAGAAACACTAACAAAACTCAGTGAAAAGGAAACCATGGCCCAGAGCGAGAGCTGGCCAAGTTGGCAAGTCAAACTCTTCAGTTACCCCCGCAAGTCTGGAAGAAGGCAGGTCTTGAATTCCTTCCCGTTGAAACAATAGGATTAATGTAAGGATGTCGGACTTGCCAATAAAAACAGAAACTGGACGGTGGAAATAGGAGACTTTGTCCCCAAATTAAAGGGAAAAAAGTTTGTTGATTCAAAGTAATCATTCCAAACACTCAATGCTGGAGAGAAATAGAACACACACACACACACACACACACACACACACATAAATCAGGGCTGACTCCCAGCATGACCTTTCCTTTCTGTAGGTTTAGGACATTAAAACCTTAAGGGTTCCACCAACGCCAGAATGTTTGCCACTAGAGTCAAGGCACTTCTTCTTCGCTTCTCTTTGTCATCTTACTGGCCAAGCCTCTCTGAGCTAAAGATTATCACCATTAGCAGTCAGAAGTTACTCTTCTAGAAGCCACCTCTACCCACTGGACATTGTTTAGACCTCAGCCACCTTTGCCCCTTCCCACTCAACCTGAAGTGCCCTATGTAGCCTTCTGCTTGCCTTTGAAGATATCATTCTCTCTCTCTCTCTCTCTCTCTCTCTCTCTCTCTCTCTCTCTCTCTCTCTCTCTCTCTCTCACACACACACACACACACACACAGAGAGAGAGAGACAGAGAGAGAGAGAGAGAGAGAGAGAGAACAGAATTCAAGTCCATACTCCATGAAATAAAAATGAAATGAATACCCAGCCGCTATAACACCGAGCCATGAGTGATCTCTGGGACCCCGACCCCCACCTCACATACGTCTAAAGATGCAGGTTGCTGCCACTCTGTCACACACAGACTGTCGAGATTCTACCAACCACTGCAAAACACTCCATAGAAAAAGTTGATTGTCCTAAGGAAACAGTCTTCTTTTCTAAGGATGGATAGTAAGTTCAATGCGCCCCACAGGACCTCCTGACTTCTACTCTCTTATGTTTAAAAAAAAAAAAAAAAAACTCAAGAAAGGAACCTGAAGATGATATGAAACAATGGGTGATTATTTTCTTCCAGCAAGGGGGAAAGTTTTTAGACCACAACAAATGGCAGAACATCTTGTGGGCTTAGCAGCCAAACGAGCTGTCTAGCTTATGAGCCCGAAATATAGATATTTTGACAATGTGACATTCTGAAGTATTTGCAGCATTCCCATGGTGCATGGTGGTTACGGTGAATTCAGCCCCTCCACCACAAACAACTCCGAGAAAACTTTGTCAGCACTGTAATACTAGCGGCGCTAAGCGGGGTGGGAGTAAGGCGGCTTCCATCTTGGACATGAGGGTATGGCTGGAACGGGGGGTGGGGGTGGGTAGAATGCAGCATCCAACCTCTGCTGCGTGTTGACTCAGAATCCTCTCCTGCCCTCATCAGGAGGAAGGGCTGGAGAGGGTCTTGGAAGGCCAGTGAAGCACTCTGCTGGTCTACCCCTGACTCACAACCCACTTACAAGTATTCACAGTCGAGCGTGCACACATGTTCCTCCTATTGCTTAGAAGCAATCAGCCATAAAATGGCAAGGATCTGCAGTACATTTAAATCAACAGCAATTTATCCCGAGCAAAAAGGAAAAGTGCTGAGTCCAGAGGAAGTGGGGGAAGTGAGGGAACGCTCCAGCTGCCACCTCCAAAAGCAAATCTCATCACAGTTGTCATTTGGGGAGGTTAGGCAGAAAACTGTCAACTTGGGCATCTCTGGATGCAGTGACACTTTGGTGGCACTGTGGTGTTTGGGGCTCCCAGAGAACATTTACCATTCGGTAAAGGTAGATGTTCCTGCACATTTAAGAAAATGTTTCCCAAGTAAAGTCAAACAGCATATTCTCGAGTATTCATATTAGTGCATGAAAAATCACAGCTAGGAACCTGTCAAGTTAACCCTGAGGTGGGTACCAGCCTGTTACACTCCAGCACGTGAGCTCAAACATCAATTGTTCAAATCTGGCTCTTGTGGGAGTATCAATGGGTTACAGCTGTGTCAGCCTTTCCCTCCCCACTTTATCCAGGTAAGTCATTTGGTTACATAGTGGGAACTATACTACCTAAGAGGAAAGAGCCAAAATCTAAATAGAGTCTCTGGATTACTGGATCATCTTTTAGAAAGGTTCCAAGAAATTTCTGTCTGTATTAGGGCCCTGAGTCTTCTCTGAGTTTCATCCAAAAGGTACTCAAATGTTTCCAAACACATGCCTGCTTCCTAGTGATGGTGGGCTTTATCCACAGGCCAAGTCTTCAGACTATCTTCAGCCATTCTCCTTCCAGATGCCCCATTCTGCTTCACATTCTGCACAGAAGCTCCTCCCAGCTCGCTCAACTCATAATTCCGTGACCTATGTCTCCACCCATATGGCTGTTTTTTGTACTTCAGAAGGTTTTTGAGGTGCAAACGTGTTTGGTTTGTTTTGACTTGTCCACTAAATGGCAAAAGAAAGGAATTCCACTTCTCCCGTGTCTAACAGGACATCATTACACGGTGCCTGCCAGTGGACACGCTGTGATTCGGCACACGGCAGTGTGAACTTTGGGCTGCACCCAACTAACTACACAGCCAAGGAGTCATCGAGCTCAGTCAGCTGCACAAACTGGGCAGGGAAGGACTGCTGTGGTATACTGGACACCCAGTGGGCATCTCCTTATAAGCTCCTAAGGAAAATATGCAGGTCTTGGTCTATTACAGTCCCCGCACTGACTAACAGGACCAAGTCAGGGATAGAAGAGATAAATGGGTGTCCCTTTGCCAGTTGGAGATCTTTTTTAAAAATTTCCCAAAACCCTATTGATCCATGACCGAGGGTTCTCAGCAGGAAGGGAGTCTGGTTTGAGAGTGCAAAATGAAGTTTAGTTAAGAGCTGAAAATTAAGTAAGAAACAGAAAGTTCTTGGCAAAGTGAGATGGTGCAAGGAAAGCCAAGCAGGTTGCACAACTCAGACCCGATGATTCTGAGGAGGTTGGGGTCTCCTCCGCAGGGCTTCATGACAGGTGCCCAAGATGTAGCAAAAGATGAGTAACACAGTTACAGACAGACACAGTTATCCCGACACACTTACCATAATTTAATAATATGTAATGTGTAATATGTAACATATGATATAATAGATAATTAATATATAATATAATGTTATAAATATATTTTATATGATATATTATAAATAATTGTGTTCATTGTAAAATTCGAAGCTGTGGAGATGGAAACGATGCTAACCCTTACACCCAGTGAGACCGTAACTGCACAAAACCTACCAAGATCATCAGGTGCTTGGCTCTGCCAACTTGTGCCTACAGCTGTGGGCCACAGACCACTGTGGATTTGGAAAGGGATTTTTAGAAAAGCAAATAATGCACAACATGAGAAAGTGAACTGGGAAAACAGTGCGTGTCTGAGGATGATGACAGTCTCTGTGGAGGGGAGGGAGAGAGGCAGAGGAGGAAGAGGGAGGAGACCATTGGGGTGCTGCAGAGACCACAAGCAAGTAAACTGTGAGCCCTTGTCTTGAACAGAGGATTGGAAAGCTCCAAAATGGAGGTGTAAACCCAGGTCTGAGCTCCAACCAATCTCAAGAGGAGCAGAAGCAAAACAGAGACTATCACTCACGTAAAGCACCACAAGCAGCAGTTCCAGGTCTAAAGATCTCCTGTGCTGGCAATATTGTTCTCTTGCTAAGAAAATGACAATCGGGGACTTTCACATGTCCCCGCTCGACATCTCTGGAGTCAGCTGACTCAAGAAAGGTCACGTGCACATCCTCACTTAGATACCATAAGATAGCTCATGAATACAGTCCCCGCTTGAACCAGCCAAGTGGAAAAGATGGTGAAACTTTAGCCAACCGAGCACCTACAATTCCAGAGCCCCAAAACAAAGACAGTACTGCTCGGTCCCGAGAACTTGGTGCATGTAGCACAAATTACCCAATCCAGCCCAGGAGATCAGGATGGGCAGAGCACCCTCCCGCTCAGGGCTGTCTTGAAAGCTAAGTTGCTATCCTGTGACTTGGAACCGTACCAACACAATGGTGACGAGGTTCTGAGGACTAGGCTATGGCTTACGAGGTTATCTCCAGGTCTGACGATGGTATTCACTTCCCTGTGTGTTGACACAATATAGAGGCACCCTACTTCTGGTGCTCAGCCCTCACAAGCAAGAGCACTAGCCACCACTTCCCATGGTCCCAGAGCAAAGCCACCATTCTCCTCCGTTGGCTGTAAGGCACTTGTTGGGAACATGGACGGAACATCAAATGTTCTGGCTGACATCTTTATCCAGAAGTCGATCTGCCTAAGCCCAAAGACGTAGAAAATGGGAATGCCTTCAACCACACACAACTTTGTCTCTGGTACCCTCCCCAGAGCAGATGCTGACAGGATGACTGTCATCTCAGCTAGCATGCCCCCAAAGAAGAGCTGACATGTGCCTTCTCAGCAGAGAATCTGACAGGGTTGTCATAGGCTCATGGGACCCTCTATCTGTATCTGAAGAAGGTTAGGATGAAATGGTGACTGTCCTGTGCTTTGTCTGGGTGATTGGGACTTAACGACTGCCTGTGAGGAGACAGGGTGTCTGAGGGAACCTGGGGATGAATAGGACGACTCAGCCATGGCCACAGTTACCTCTGCATGCTTTGGAAAGATGAAAGGAACCCTGCACTTGTCACTGATCCGGGCTATCCATCGTTTGTACCAGTGAGAACCAGATTTGTGCTCCGCAGGTATTTCTGCCTCAGCAGAACCCACAAGAATCTGACTAGGGGAGGTCACTAGGCAAGTTTCATTTGCATGGGCAGTCCATTTCCAAAGCCTCACTAACCACTATGGTGGGAAATCCAGTGTGCAATGTGAACCCAGGACCATAGCTTTACACTCAGACCGAGGGAGCCATAGGACTCCTGGCTTGGTTTAAATCAACTGCTGTTGCAGATGTCTCTGCTGCTAAGGATGCTTCCTCAACTTCACCTGGAAGAAGCCTATTATACCATCCTGTGCCAGCACAGGCTTCCTAGCTCCCAGCAGCATCTCAGCACTACACACTGGTCAGCCTCTGCAGCTTCCCAGGCAGCACCTGCTTCTGAGAGAGGAAGGGCTCTACGGCCCATCACTCCTTTGTGATAGAATACAGGGTTCCTTCTAAAGTCTTGGAAGCCATTCTTATGTGGAGAAAACTCTGGATATTAAGGAGCACACATTACACTACATACCCATATAACACGAACAGTCACACACACACACACATATATAAAAGCAAACATATACACACTTTCATACATAGACATGTATACATGCTTATACATGCACACTTAAACATACACACATACGCATATGCACATACATATGCACATTTATATACAATATAATACACAAACACAAATATACACATATACACACATGAATATGTACACATAAACGTGTACACACACAAACACATATATATACAGACATTTATGCACTCAGACTTTTCATTATCATGTGTGCATATAACATGTATGAGCATGCACACCATACACAGCATGTTTGTGTGTGTGTGTGTGTGTGTGTGTGTGTGTGTGTGTGTGTGTGTGTGTAGTCACTTCTCTCTTTCTCCCTTCACATGGGTTCTGAGTTGAGCTCAGGTCATTGGGCTTGGTGGGACTGTACGTGAGCCTCTCACCACTAACACGATAGTTGAGACTGCTGATACCCCCATACCAGCTCCTACGTGGGGGAGTAGCTAGTGTTATGACTGCTTCTATGAAAAACTGAGGAAGGACATTTCAAATTCCCCTATGATCTCAGCTGTTGGAGGGAGGGGTAGTCAGTTTTCCTTCAGGGGTGGCCCCTAGCAGGTCCACTATGTTTCACCCATGAGGATTTGGGCATCACAGGATAGGCAGGATGGGTTATAAAAAGAAAGGGAAAGCCACCATGACGTTAGAGAGGGAGCAGGGGTGAAGCAGAGTCCAGAAGGCCCTGAGGAGGAGCTGAGTGGGTATGGTGAGAACTCGGTGAACGCTTGTGTAAAATTCTCAAGGAACTAACAAAGCTGTCGGTGATGGCAATTAGAGCCGTGCGTGATAGCACATAGCACTTGAGAAGAAGAGGCAGGTGGGTCTCTGTGAGTTCAAGACCAGCCAGGGCTCCAAAATGAAATCATGTCTCAAATGGGGTGGGGCTGGAGAAATGTCCCAGCAGTTAAGAGTTTCTCTTGCAAGGACCCAGGTCAATTCCTAATACTCACATAATCTCATAATCATTTGTGACTACAGTTCCATAGGCTCTAATACTCTCTACTGGCCTCCAATGGAAGGAGGCATGGCGCACAGATGTGCACAAACAAAACACCTAGAACATAAAGCAAAAATAAATAAACCTAAAGAAACAAAGAGAAGCTTTTAGAGATATACAGTTCTATGTTCCAGTGTGTGTGTGTGTGTGTGTGTGTGTGTGTGTGTGTGTGTGTGTTCAGAAGAACAAACTGCCAGCCCATAAGTCACAGATGACCTTGACCCATTTCTTGAGCTACTGAGAACTCGGCCATAAATGGGAATGCTTTAAACATCTCTGGTTGTCTTTAAAATCAACACATTGGATTAAGCCTTAACAAATGCTTGCTCTTTCCTGGCGAGGGAAACCAGGTGTTTCTCTCTTTTGTTTTGCTTCCGGGGTTTCTCGTGCCTCTGTTTCTCTCTGTGTGTGTCTGCAAGCCTGTCTCCTGGCTCTATGGCTTCTCTCGTCCTGTCTTTTCTGTGTTCTCTTGGGCTTGGAAGAGCAGGGAGACATGACAACTGGGTGGGAGTCATGGCCTAGATTTGGATGTTTTCCCTAAAGTTCAATTTCTACTTACTTTATTATAGGGAGTTGGAGTGTATTCCCAGGTCAGTCGTGGAAAGAAAAGTGGAATTCTGCCCACAGTCAGTTGACTCAAATACTACCAATGACCTTCCTAACCATATTCTAGATCATAGGTCTAAATACATTTATTGATGTGAGTGATGAAGGGAAATGCTACAGAAGAGAATTTTGCTCTAATTCTGAGTTTGCCCTCCTGGAAAAATGGAGGTCCAAACTGAGAGCAAGAATCCCCGGGGCAGCATAGGCGGGCCGCACAGAGCCACTGCTAGCTGATCACAGGGTGGCCGAGACCCACTTGCCTTGACCTGGATCAGCAGGGTGGCTTTCAGTGTCACTGGCTTCAGTGTCACTGTGCATTCAAACACTGACAGGGGCAACAGATTTTATACCTACAGAGAAAAGGGTCTGAGACTGTTATGTGACTTTTGTTCACAGAGAAGCATTTTTTTTTTTCAAGGGACTTTGCAAAGCCACAGCTAAAGGACTCTACCATTCGGCAGTTGAGGGAGAAAAAAATCTAGGTGACAATCATGAAAGCCAATAGATTTTTCTACTTCCATTTACCCTGACATCAAACTGGCTTTCTGAAGGCAAGAAGAGTGCCTGGAACATGTCCTCCCTCCCACTCTACCCTGACATAGCTCAGCCTACCAAGTCCTTACCCAGAAACCCTGCCTATGCCCAAACCAAGAAAGAACCCAACCCTGAGTACCTTTACCAGCCGACAGACACAAAGCCCCTTCAAAATCTTCAACAAAGTCCTTGAGGGAGAAAGTAGATGTTCTACTTTATAGGCACCATTAACACAAGATAAACTGCTTAGAGACTCATATGAGAATGAGCCAGTGATGTCGCTGCTTGTTGCTTGTTCCAGGGGACACTAAGTCTGAGAGGAGGCCTAATGTGGTCCCTAGCTCCTCCCCCCACCCTGAACTGTCCATGCCCTGTTCTTGTAACAGCACAGAATATCAATCCCTCTATGAATGGGCCCATTCTCACAGCAACAAGCTCCAGGGTCTAAACGCCTTGTCAGACACCTGAAATTCACCAAATTCAAATGAAAAAGTCAACGTTCTAACCCCGAGGACTGCAGTTCCCGGCTGGCGGGCTAAGGCAGCAGATGATTATCTAAATCCATAGCTTCGTTTCCCAGAATGCAATGACAAACGCTCGCCTAGACCTGAAATAGCCATCTGCCGTGTCATTTGTCTGCTTGTTTGTTTTTTACTTCTCGGAATTTAAAAATGCTGTTGGCAGAGAGGGGTGATTTCACACAAATGACCCACTTCCCAATACATAGAGACAGAGAGAGCTAGCATCCTACAAAACGTTTTCATCTGGCTTCAGGGAGGAGCCTGAAAACGCGAGATGTCCAGAATGATCATGATGGCATCACGTAGGATTTTGGTAAATGAAAGAAATTCTGTCTTAATTTTTCAAAACTGTCCATAGCTTCGAAGTATGACAGCTCTGGCTTGCCTTCCCTAATGTCTTTCAAAATGGACATAGGCTACGGTGCATATGCCTGGCCCACTATGGGCACAAAGCAGTGTCCCCCGAGAGCTTGACTTTTGCCTGTTTCCAATTCAACCCCAGTGTTTGTGTGTCCACATGCTGGTGGGGCTTCTGGGGAACAACTGAAATCGAGTGAGGGTGTACAGGTTGAGCACCAACAGTAGCATTAGTTGCTTTGCAGGGGTAGGAACAGGCTCCAGCTAGCTCTGCCTCTGCTGCGCCACGCCCTTGCTTGCCACGCCCCCTGCTGTGTTCCTGTGCAGTAGCGAAGGGATGCCAAGATGGTGTTCTGGTTTTGGTTTTCCAGAACTGAGCTTGCCTAGAAACTTCTTTATAAATCACACGCTCTCAGGCAGACTCTGAAGCCTCCAAGTACAAGAACTGCGCACTCTCAAGCAAGGTGCATCAGTCTCCTCCTCTGGAGCTAATGATGGCAGCACATTTAGGACGCCTTTGAAGACCAAAGGGGTTACTGAGTACACACACAGCTGAGGAAGCATCTGGCAAATAAGACGTGCTGAGTGAATGCGAGCCATTTCCATGTCTACAGATTCTTGTCTTAGCTCCTGAATAGCTGACGTTTAATGCTCACCAAGTCAGCCAATGACTAACAATAAAGATAATGTATTTGACACCTTGGTCAACAAGTACACGAGAGAAAAAAAGATGACTTGAGACTGAGATCTTTCCATTTTGTTTCAAAGATTTGCTTACTGTAACTTTAAGAGAACAAGTGTTTTGTCTGTATGTGTCTATGTGCCACATAGGCATTCAGTGTCCAGAGAGGTCAGACGAGGCTACACAGAGCCCCAGAGCTCCTGTGACAGGCAGTTGTGTGCCACCACATGCACGCTGGGAACAGAAGCAAACCTGGATCTTCTTCAAGAGCAGCAGTATACTGAACCATCCCTCCACCCCCACCCCAAGGCTGAGATCGTTCTTATGTGACCAAGTCACAGAATTTCCATCTTGAGAGCATAGCCCATATTTCTTCAGCCAGTTGAGAAAATGAGTTGCAGATGGCTTGAACAAGTTGATGAAGGAAGGGCACAGGGCCCCAAGGCTCAGACTTGACCTGGTCATGCTGTTTACAAACTCGCTCCTGGAGAAGATGTCAGTGTGGTGAGAGGGCATGTGCTACAGGGAGCTGAGAACAGGGCGGGGCCATCATATTCATATGAAAATCAATGTTCTCAACAAATTTTCCACTGTCATAGAACTTGGGGGCGGACCTTTGGGCTATTGCTATATACGGTGGTTTTCATGAGAAATGGCCTCAGACATTTGAACACTTAGTTCTCAGAAGATCAGAAGGATTGTGGAACCTTTGGAAAGTGAAGTCATGCTGGAGGAAATATGTTACCGGGGCGGCATGTGAGAGTCCGTACCCTCGCACTACTTTCTGTTTGCTTTCTCAGCCTCATGTTTTCAGTTGAAGTCAACGGCTGGCCCTTCTGCTCCTGGCTCTGACTGTTTCCATTCCCACCCTACCCGCAGACGTTATGGATGTCTCCACTGGATCCTTACACCACACTAAACTGTCTTCCTTCTACAACCTGCTCGTGGTCCTGCCATTTGACTGCAGTGACAGAAGAGTAGTGCTCCGTCATGAGGTCAGTTTCCTTGGGACCAGGGCTGACACCTTATCCAAGAGGCCTGTCTGGTCACTCCTCTCACCATTGAGAAGGCCTGAAAATGGACCTTCCAGACCCTTAACCTAGGGCCACTGTGGTTTTACATTTCTAGTTTCTGAACCCATGAGAAGAAAGTCCCTACCGTCAACAAGCCTTGTGGTCTGGGCTGTTTGATTACAGCGGTTTGAGTTGCCTAAGACATTCATTCTTAGTTCTGAACCCACCACGGATAAATTCCTCATATGTTTTATCTGCTTCTGGAAGTGCTTAAACGTTTTGTTAATATCATGGAATCACCCATACCGACTATGTAGGGGTTAGCAAATATTCTCTGAAAAAGAACAACTGTCGGGCATGTTTCAACTCCACAGGATGGTGCTCCCTGTCGCAGCTGCTGTCTGTGTGGCTGTCACAGCATGGAAGCAGACACTGAGAGCACATGTGGAATGCACTGGTGTGTTATAATGAAACAACCATGAGGAAAACACACAAAAAACTCGAGCATGCCTCTGGGCTGTAGTTTGTTGACCTTTGAGGTGTACACTCATAGGCCCAGTGTCCTTTTTTTTCCTTCCTTAAGCTTCTTTCTAATGTAAGCATTTGCACTGTTTCGATATACTTATCAAACTATTCTTGTGCAGTGGGATCTGATTTATTCTGTACTAGAAAGAAAACCCAAGGTGAACTCATAAAACAATGTTATGAAATATGTGTAAAGAAATGCAGTTTTTTATTATGTTCATATACAGAAAGGAATCAAAATTAAGTCAATAAAACATCTCTAGTATGTTTTGGCAAGTAGGGGGTAATTCAGCCTTACCCAAAAGTAAAAGAACTTAAAATGATGTGATTCATCATCTGCGTCTGTCTAACGGAATTAAAAAGTCTGTTCTCCTAGACAGTGCAGTAAAGTTACTATCAATCACGTTTCCACCATTAACCGATTTGAAAAGTCCTTTGTTCATAGAAGATTCCCACATAGTCCACCAACCTAATTACATGCTACACTAATAACCCAAATCAACAAATTTCAAAACCTTCAGACAGGCTGGAAGCATCGCAGTCCTCTGACCCTATGAATGAATACCATCTTCTAAAGTACCCGTCCTCCAGGGACCCCCATGGTTGGGTCTTCAAAATCCACTCCCAATCCTCTTTGCTTTGCTTTCCTCCACCCTCGGGGGATGGGGTGGGGGGGAAGAAAACTTTAGCCTGATTTCCCAGCATCCTTTGAAACGGGACATTGACAGACAGAAGCCCAGAAATTCCCATTTCTCCCTCTGAGACAGAAGCCTCCTTTTCTTCTTTTCTGGTTGTAATGTAGACTTTATGTCCAGGGGACAACTTCTGGAGGCCACTAGGTTGGCAATGGGAGCAGGAGGCCTAATCACTAAGAGGACAGAAGGGAAAGGTGGAAAGAGCAGAGCCCTTGGTGAAGGAAATAATTCTCCCCTGCCTCACTCAGATCCCAGTGTCAAAAAAAATCAGGATTAAGAGATGTTTTTTTCCCTTATTGTAGCTGATGAAGGCCCAAGAGAGGATTCATGGTAAAACATGGGGGCAGGGGTAGTTGCTACAACCCAAAGACCTTTAGATACTACCAAGGTAATCAAATTTTGAGTGACATTCTGGTGGCATTTTAGTGATACCTGCAACTCTACACTGTCATATATGTGTGAAGCAGGGTGAAGAGGTAAAAATATCCTAAAGAAAACTGTACTTGTGGCCCAGAGAGCCCTAAAAAAGAGCACAGAAGGGCCAGGAGAAGAGAGGTGCATTGGTTGTTTGCAAGGAGATGAAGAAACTTTGGGACCAAGAAGAAAGGCATTGAGCAGAGACTCTCAGAAGGAGGCTACAGCCTGTGTTAAGGAAGAAGCAACAGGTTCTTCCTGGCATTCAAGAATACAATTGGGTGATCCCAGAAAGGCCTGCAAAACTCAGCAGATCCACACCCATTGTCCCCTTTTAGTCCTAGTGACAGGTGTGCTGCGCCTAATCAGAGCCCATGTGAACAGCACATCATTGGGCGACCATGCATTTCCCAAGAGTCGGGAGCAGCAAGAACACCCATCAGCACTCATGTACCCAAGGCAGATGCAGAACACCCTAATGATGTCAGCAGTGGAGACACTCAGGATAGAGGCCAGACTAGAGTCACCCAGGCAGAAGACAAGCAATATTTCAGCAATGCCAATACCTGCCAAGGTAGGTCTACCCAGCCCTTGGGAAAGGTGGAGACCTGAACTCTTCTGGGCTTTCCGGGACTAGTGCTGATGGAACTCACCCAGAAGTCTTTGCGTTGTGCTATCTGCAGTGGGCAGAGGTGAGCTCCTAAGGGAACTTTATTGTAAAGGGAGAACATAGAAGTAAAGAGTGAATGCTTGCAAATCCTGGACTGAGCAAAATATTGACACTTCCTCAGTGCAACTGTGTGGCTCTGCCCTGACTGCACACACTCTGTCACTGAGGTTTAAATTAAATACGAGGAGATGAGATGGAGCCAGGACCATAAAATCAAGCTTCCCATACCTTAGATCAAGATGCAGATAGAATCCAGCCTGGTGATTGTTAGATCCATGTCTTTTCACAGATCCTAACAGTGCATGTATATTCAAGAATTTCCCTTCCTTTGGCCATATTCCCCTCTACTATGGTCATAAAGGTTTGTGCACCTTATGTGGCTGGGCTGGGGGCTGTAAATAGATAACATTTCTGTATACTCTATACTCCAAACTATTCCACATAGATCTTCTTAAACCTCTGTTTCTTCCCAGTTAGAGATGAGTAGGCAGCCGAGAAAATGGATACATTCCCTGTCTGAAGCAGAGAGGTCAAGTCAGTCCACGTGACACTTGGGGGCTACTTTGTGACACTATGTTACCAGTTTATCTGAACTGCCTCTCCTGTCTTCTCCCCCAATCTCCTCATCTCCCTCTCATGCCATATGTGTTTTTTTTTGTCAACTGGGCTGATGCTTTCAGACTCCTGAGAGACATAATTACAGCTATCCAAGATTCCCCCAAGTTTCCCTGAAAAAAATGTCCAGCACTGAGAATGAGAAGAAGGTAGCCAGACAAAGCAGAGAGTTCTACTGCATCTTCTGAGGCTCTTCTTCCTGTGCAGGAGTCAGAGTGCATGGCTGCTGTTGTCACAGAAGCAAGTAGACACAGCTGTGTTTTAATAAAACTTTATTTACTAAAGCAGATGTGGCCTGCAGGTCTTAGCACGCTAACCCCAGTACTATAACTGTTTCTGTGAGTCACAACTCAGTTGTTAACACAGGCGCACATGTACATACACACACCCACAACTTTCTTTTCTCTCACACACACAAACATACACACATGCTTGTGTATACACACATACATACACACATAACTTTCTTCTCTTGCTCTCTCTCACATGCAAATATACACATGCTTGTGCACACACACACAAAACTTCTCTTCCTCTCTCTCTCACACACACACATACATACATGCTTGTACACACACACACACAACTTTCTCGCCCCTCCATACACACATGCTTGCTCACGCATGCACATACACACCTTGGAGAGGATTCCTATTGCCCATACTCCTCATCCCAACTTTACTACATGCATCACACACTCCCTCAGTGAACAGAGCCAACACAGTAAAGCTTTTGTGGTGACTCACTCTGCAATTAAGGTCATGTGTATGGTAATCAATAAAGTTCTTGACTTACATGTTCTATGGATAGTTTGACACCTCTTTCCAATCTAAGTGATTTGGGGGTCACTGTTTGCACTTGAACCAAACTGTCCCTGCCACCTCTGCTCTCGTTGTGTGTTTTTCTACCAAGGCCTTTCTTGTTTAAAAAACAGCCTGATAGGCAAAGTGAGTGAACACACAACACATGCGCAAACGCACACATGCATGCGCACATGCACACACACAATTATATTCTTTCTTTCTCTTTGTCTCATCACATACTATCTGTACACAGACTTGCCCAAGTAGAACCCAAAAGGCCACTGTTGATTGCAGTGATAATATGGGGAGTGACGATGGCCAAGGATTTATAGAGCATGCTTCATACAGTGTGGCCACAGTGGGAAGGGCTTTAGAGCTGACATGTCAAATTCTCAAGGCCTTCCTGAAGTTTGAGAAGTAGTGTTTTTTCCCTTCCCAGAGACATCTGGGTCACAGGAGAAATTTGGATCTAAAGCTACAGATTTCTAATTTGAAACACTGGACAACTCCCTGAGCCTTGTGTAAAAGCTTGATATTAATTGTAAGGAGTAATTATACTTCCTTTGACGCTGTTGAAAAGAGCATGAGAGAACACATCTGCACAGCTCTTAGAAGCTAATATGTTTGAGCACACATATTAGACTGAGTCATTCAACTTCGGGAAATAGAGATTTCCCAACACATAAGTGCTAAGATAGAGGTATGTGTTGTTACTATTGTTGAATGTCCTTTGTGCCCAAGGACAAAAGTAGGCAAAGATAGGAATCTGAAGGTTCTTGATACTAAAGGCCAAGCCTTCTACTAAGTTAGTGATGATCGAGAAATTCCATGATCGTTTTCAACTAAACCATCTCTTCTTAAGTGGACACCAGCAAGTCAACAATAGGAATCTTCTTAGTTTTCTGCCAGAATGTCATGAACAAAGACGAGTCCATCTTATCACCAGCTCAGTAGTAGAGCACCCAAGCCTGTATGAAGCCTATTAAGCAAATGCCAATAGAATAAAAAATGTGATTTGTCTCTCTTCCTCTCTGTCTTGAGGGTCGTGATCTACTGAAGATCAGGACTTGCCTTATTTAACAGGTATAATTAACTTCAGTCACTACGTCCCACAGTGGGATGGCTGCAGGAGAGTAGTTCAGCAATACTAAATGAGCAAGCAGTTGCATTTCCTCTTTTGCATCCCACAGTGGGAACTGAGGGTAAAAATATGTTTTCTTCCCAGGCTGGGGATAAAGAGACTTCCCCCCTCAAAGCCCGTCTGTTCCTCAACAAGTGTGGAAGAAATTCCCGTCGGAAACCAAGCCATGCCTTCTTGTGTTGTCTCATGTTCAGTGGCCACACGTGTTGAATGTGTCTAGACATTTTTCAAGCTTGAGCTAAATTTTAGACAGTGTCTTTCAAACCAGAGCGCAGACTAAGGAAAGCGTATCTCTCAACATTGATAGTCTCCGAGGTGCAATCTCTTAAGACTGTAAAATCTACCCGGAAAAGATTTCTCTACTTACTTTTTCTTTAAATAAATAGCAAATATTCTATGTAGTTTGTATAAAGTCAATCACAGATTCGGGAAACCATCTGAGGCAGGTGTGGTGGTATGCCTGAGATCCTGGCACTTGGTTGCTCGAGACAGGAAGGTTCTGAGACAGATTGGGCTATGTAGCATGTTCCAGACACCAGGGATACATAGCAAACCCTTATCTTAACACAGACTAGCCAACCAACCAACCAACAAACAAACATTTAAAAGTATGTGCCTGGCACTTTGGCCAGAACTCTATGCAATCTCTGGAACTTCTCAGCATATCTGTCCCAGTGTAGCCACATCCGAGAGGACTCTGGAACTGTTGCCAAACATCTGTTATCAATGTGGGGTTCTGTCAGCCTTTGACTCTGCGTGAAGCCAAGGCTTGCTTTACAGTCTTGCA
This sequence comes from Micromys minutus, assembly GCF_963924665.1. NCBI lineage: Eukaryota > Metazoa > Chordata > Mammalia > Rodentia > Muridae > Micromys > Micromys minutus. The sequence continues at coordinate 95,926,877 of NC_137969.1, forward strand.
GAGATAACAGTTGGTTATTGCAACATTTCTGTTTCTTTTTAGTCTGATTGAGATGCAAGCCAGCGTAAGGATATGCGAGGACCCAGACAGTTAAAGAACACTCCGAGCTCATATGCCTCTTCTGGTTAAAGTCCCCAAATAACCAGATTATCAAAACAAACACCCTTCAGTGGGATGAGCAGGTCACAGGACAGGCCCTCTTTCATCTCTCAGCCACCTCTGAATTTGTATTGTGCAAATTATCAACACTCTTTTCAAAGGTACCGAAAGAATATGACATCCATTTGGGTCAATGCAAAGGTGACAGCTCACATCTCTGACTTAGTAACTGAAAATCTTCACTTCGGCCAACACATACAAAGGCAACTTGCAGACTACCAACCAGGGCACTTAGACAAGTCCCAAGGGGTCAATGTCACATTTGAAAAGAGGATCCAGTTAAAGAGGACACAGCAGTCATTGACAATGTGACACATTGATTAATCTTCTTCACAATGCACCTTACAGCCAGGGTTTATTTTAGTGCCAATAACTTCCTTATCAGAACAGATTGGCAACCACAAGGTTGGCATCTCTAACGCAAACTCTGACGCTGCTGTTGATTTCCTTTCAGACCCTCAACTGTATTTCTTCCTTCAACATCTCTGCCCCAGCCAGGCAACCCTTTATCTCCTGTACTGAGACAAACCCCACTGCACCGAGGCAGGGCAAGGTTTCCAAAACCATAAAAAAAGACCAGCTGACTTAGCAAATACCGGGAGTGTCCTTGAAAGCTTTGATCGAATGCCCTTTCTCTGTTTCAGAGGCAGGGAAATTAAATAGTATTCGAAATCATTAATGGATTACTTTCATGCTCCCCTCCCTGTGGAACAGCCTTCCCCCTGCATCCAAGATGGAAATCTCTTCTCCACTACTTTCTGGGAAACAAGTATCTCTTGTCAAAAATATTCAAGAAAAAAGGCTCAGTTTCCTCTTAGAACGTCCAACAAAAATTTAGCCACAATCAACTTGGAAAGATACATACATTTTTTCCTACCTTGGTAGGGTTGATAAGTCTGTCTTGAAAATGTACTGCAATGTTAATGGTAAAGCAAAGCTTCAGTGACAACCTCATTTTTCTAAACTTAAAGTTGGTTTGACTTTATCTTTCTCACAGAATATTTCTGTGTTTTGAAAACTGTGTTTTGAGTCTGCATTTGGACCTAGAATCTGTCTGCCGCTGATGAGAGAAACCAGGATTCAAAAACGTCCTGTCCTAAGATACTTCTCTTATCAAGAGACCCTTGGCACATAGAACAAGGCCAGAAAGCCTGGAGCCCATTTAAATGGAAACAGAGCAAGAAAACACCTTTGTAAAGTGCACAAAGTTGCTTGACAATGTTACAGACTCAGTAGTCCGTTATTTCCATGTTTTTTTTTTTTTTTTGTTCTGAAGGAGGTGCAAACAAATGTAAGGAAATGGGAGGCCCCGACAGTTTAAAATGCTCCCAAAGCTTGCAGGGTTCATCTGGTCAAAAGCCTCAAATAAACAGCCCCTGTGGCTGGATTACAAGAGAGTCCAAGACTGGAGAAGAGAAATATAAGACAGAAGAGCCGTGAGGGGCAGGGCCGTGAGAGGCAGGCAATGCCAGAAGCCTCTGCACTCTAAGACTTGAGTCGACCACTAATTTCAGATTGGCCTTTGTAAGTCTCTGTGTGCTTTGGGCCTCAGTTTCCCCAAAGAAGCTGCAGTAGGTAGTTCCTTCACTTTCTGTCCACGTGCGGCTTTTACACCAGTTCCTTTGCTATATCGAGCCTATTGTATACCTACTTACATTGTCCTCGAGGCATGAGAGAAGCCATGTGGGATAGGAGGAGCAGAACCTCATGCCTGATCTCATAGATGCTCAGAGAACTGACTTTCTTCTCTCTGACACTATCTCTGGGCCACCCAGTTCTCCAGCTTCAATATCACATGTCATTTGTAGATCCTCTCTGTGGTGGTTTGAATAAGAATGTGACTGATAGGTTTGAGCAGTGAGGGAGAGGCACTGGTTAGGCAAAAAGTTAGGAGGCATGGCCTTACTGAAGTAGGTGTGGCCTTGTTGAAGGAAATGTGTCACTGGGGTGGGCCTTGAGATTTCAAAGATGCAAGCTAGGCCCAGTGGCTCTCTCTTGCTGCTGCTGCCTGTGGATGAGGATGTAGAACTCTTAGCAACATCTCTGCCTGGGTGCTGCCATGCTGATAAAGGACTAAACCTCTGAAACTGTAAGCCAGCCCCAATTAAATGCTTTCTTTTATAAGAGAAATGGCATCTCTTCACAGCAATAGAACACAGATTAAGATACTCCTCATTCATCCTACAAGACACTCCTCCTACAAAAATACTCCACCTGTCCAACCTGCTCCAACCTCAAATGCATGAACAGAAACTCCAATCCCTTGAAGATGCCCAGGAGTCCTTGCCTTCACCTCTCTGCCACAGAGCCAGACATGGGGTGTCTCTGAAGTCCATGGGACAGATAGTGATAACAGAACTTGTCACCTGGTTCCTCTGTGTTTGATTTCCACAGATACATGAGAGATTTTGAAGGGTGTCCCTCTCCTCTCTGCAGACCAGAACCCAGAACAGACATTAAACCCAGGGTCTGAAAAATGACAGATTCTGACAAATTAAATTTAATTTTCACAACCCTCCCATTTTCTCCTATTTCTGAAAATTGCATTTTCATTCCATGACTATATCTATTATTACCAACTTCTATAAGTTACTTATTTTAGATCCTCAAGATACCTGGTAATTATGATGTAATAATTATGATAATTAAAATGCATTTGCTAAAGGTTATTCTTAAGCCATGCATACAATCATACCAACTAACAATACATGGTGCTGGCCATATGCCCCGTCCCTGTCTTAATATTTTATACTTAATAATTCACGGAGTCCTTGGTCCAGAGGTAAGGAAAATGGAAGTAGAGAACAGAACAACACAGTCACAGTCACAAAATTGACAAATGCTCCATAGACTCGGGATATGTGGCTGTATAGTTGATGTCTTTGCAGGAAGCTAGATTACCTGCCGCTTTGTCTGGGACTTGGCTGTGCTGACTAGTTTGTGTCAACTGGACACAAGCTAGTCATTATCAGGCAGGAGGGAGCTCTGACTGAGAAAATGCCTGCATAAGATTGGGCTGTAGGGAACCAGAAGAACATTTTCTTCCTTAGTGCTCAATGTGGGAGGGCTCAGGCCATGGTGGTTGGGGCCATCCCTGGACTGGTGGCCCTGGTACTATAAGAAAGCAGGTTAAACAAGCCATGGGGTATGTCTTAGTCAGGGTTTCTATTCCTGCACAAGCATCATGATCAAGAAGCAAGTTGGGTAGGAAAGGGTTTTATCCAGCTTACACTTCCATATGCTGTTCATCACCACAGGAAGTCAGGACTGGAACTCAAGCAGGTCAGGAAGCAGGAGCTGATGCAGAGGCCATGGAGGGATGTTATTTACTGGCTTGCTTCCCCTGGCTTGCTCAGCCTGCTTTCTTATAGAACCCAGGTCTACCAGCCCAGGGATGGCACCACCCACAATGGGCTGGGCCCTTCCCCCTTGATCACTAGTTGAGAAAATGCCTTACAGCTGGATCTCATGGAGGTATTTTCTCAAGGGAGGCTCCTTTCTCTGTGATAACTCCAGCTTGTGTCAAGTTGACACAGAACCAGCCAAGACAGGGAGTAAGTCAGTAAGAAGCACCTGTCTAGGGCCCCTGCATCCTCTCCTGCCTCCAGGTCACTGCCTTGCTTGAGTTCCTGTCCTAATGTCCTCCAGCAATAAACAGCAATGGGAAAATAAATTCAGATAAGCCCTTTTCTCCCCAAGTGGCTTTGGTCACGGTGTTTCATCATAGCACTTCTAGCCCTCACAAGGACAATGACCTACACACTAGGGGACTTTTAGATACTGTTTCCCTCAGTCCTCCAGATAGCTCTACAAGGTAGGTCGGTGATGTTCACCATTTACTGAGTCTCACAACTCCTGAGGTGGGTTTGAGAGCTGCAGACTCAGTGCTGAGCCCAGTGCTTCACGGTGGACTCGGGCAGAGCTGAGGGAGGCACACTCATCCACACAGCCAGTGTGAGAACAAGCCGTCACCCAGTTCTCCGAAGTCTGAGGGATGAGCTCAGAAGTCTCCATGTTTTACAGGTAAACGGACAACCAGTGACTAACTCGGCCCGTGATCACGTCTCCTGGGTCCTGAGTCTCCTAATCTGGTCTTGTTCCGTTGTCCCTGGCATATCCAACATGCTCTACTCAGTAGTATCACTAGAAGATTCCAGAAATCTAACCAGTGCGGAAATGCTGGTGCTTCCCGGACAGCAAAAAGCCAATAAAAAGGATGTAGTGATAGTGACGTCCCACATAATTTTAAAGCACACCGGCCCATACATAGCTTTTGAGCTTGAGCTGCCCCGCTCCCACCCCTTGGCACATCCAATTTCTAAAAGCAAGCAAGGGTGTTTGTGGTCACTCGTGTCTGTGGGGCTCCTTAAAGATGGAAGCCCATAATGTGAATATCTACAACATGGCAAGACTGTCTCCCGCCATTCATGTGAGACAACTCTTTTTATCCATGAGGCTTCCCTTTATTCTGTTAAATAGTATTACACTAAGATTAAAAGATTTACCTGCAAATATTTGGGTTTTTTAAAATCCTATTTTGGAAAAAAAAAAACAAAACAGTGAAAAGAAACCTTTACTGGAGACAGTGAACCAAGAGAAAGAAAAAGAAAGGAAGGAAGGGACATAAACATCCTGAAAATGTACAGCGATGTCAACCTTGAGGTCATGTCACCAGCAGCATGTCACCTACACTGAGTGACCCCGGGCAAGGGAATTCATATGCCACAAAAGCATATGTTACCGGTAGGTAGAGGTGGGACCTTAGGAGGTGGTTGGATGAAGTGATGGAGTAGGGCTCCAAACTGACATGTGTCCTCCCTGATGCAGGAAGAAGGCCTGAGTTAATGTGACCCCTTGTCCTCACTCCCAGCCTCCAACACTTTGAGCCAGACATAGCCAGCTGCTGCTGCTTTGCTGTTTACCACCTAAGAGTACCTTGTTCTGCAGCAGCAATGGCAGACCTATCACCAACTCAAGAGGTTGTGGAGGGCATTCGATGAACTAATTCACATAAAATATTTAGCTAATCGTTGGAACAAACCAAACCCACAAATAGGCATACATTTTGTGCAAAGTAATTAAAGGAAACGAAACCTTTTAAAATGAAGTGGTACATCACGGGAGAGGGGTGTGGGGGGCAGGGCTCTGGGAATGTGAGTCCTAGAAGAGGCAGTGCCGGTAGGGTCCAAGGTAAGGGAAGGTGGCCAACAATGCATGCTGTGTGAGATTTGAAACATCCAGGTGCGTTTCTAAAGGACGTCTAAGCTCTGCGCACTGCAGTGCTGCATAAGTTCCAGCCCGTGCTACCTGGAGAGCCACCGTAATAGCCCCCGCCCCGCCCCCCTTGGCTGGGAATGAATGGACCCTCAGGTCACCCCTAGTCTACAATGGCCAGTTCCTCCCAACTGTCATTGTATTCTGAGAACAGCCCATCCAATGAGCTAAACCTCCAAGAATATTCTTTGCCTGTGGCTTGAGATACTAAAGAATGAATTAAAAAATAATAATAGTAAACTCAAAGGAAGGAAAAAATTAAGGCACAATACATAATTTAAAATAATACACAACATAAATCTAGTGTAAGCAAGGGCTTCTCAAAGTAGAAGATTCTTCGGGCCAGGATTTTGGAAGCTTGATGTGAAAGCAACTCCAGGGCGAATTGTTTAAGAAGCCAGGAGTTGTCCTTCTCCTAGAACCACTGCACACTTTTCCTTCTGAGAAGTGGGTTGCGTTGTCTTGTCAGCCATATAAGAGCCACAATGGGACAGGGCTTCTTGGCACCACAGGTTCAAGCCACACTTCTCTCCCCTGTGCCCATGACACAGTCCTGCACAACACTGAACAAGTCTTTGAACCCACCCATTAGATTAAAAACCCAGGACTCAGTTTTCCAGGCAGCTCAGATGAGATAGACCTCTGGTCAGAGCAACAGTGGTCTGGCCCACAGTAAATGCCAGTTTGGGATTTACTGCTTCCCATCGGGCAGGTCGGGGGAAGGGTGGCAGAGGGGGACAATTCTTGATGGAATGTCCGAGGTGTGATTTGCATTTTTTAAATTGCCACTGGCCTCGGCTGTTTATAGGTCTCAGGGGAAATACAAGGAGAAGTTAGAGGAGGGGCTCCTTCCGTGAGAAACATGAACTTAAATTAGGATTTATGGCTTCTCTGTGTTTCTCCAGCCTCCTAACGAAAATGGGCTCCACTGCGCCAACAGGCTCGCCGAAATCATTTTATAAACATGCGTCTGTGAACGAAAGTAAATGCTGACAGAGAACGGATCACCACAGGTGTGAAGATGCCCCAAGGGCCTCACTTTTCCTTGCAGGTCTAAATTGCAATCACTCCGACAGATCATTTTCCAGCACTCTGATTTATAGTGAATAGCAGACACTTTATCACATGTGGACAGTAATTAGTTGATGAACATTAAGTTATTAAACATACTCTGCCCTTGTCCCTTGAGGAAATGACATGGGAAGGAACAGAAGCCTTCACTGGCACCTTGCACATGGCGACCATTCAAGGAATATCTGCTGAACACAGAATGTACAATGAGTAGTTGTGTGCAAACATCCAGAATGTATACAACTCACACACACGCACACTCACACACACAAATGCACCCATGCACCCACACACACATTCTCTGTGTATCTCTCTTGTTCTGTCTGTCTCTCACTCTCTCCATTATAAAACTAACACACACACACACACACACACACACACACACACATCTTCAAAGAGTAACCATCAAACTCTAAGCATGTCATATACATCCCTGCATACCATGCCTGCAATCCTGTGTAGAAGGAAGACATTTTGTGACAAAGAGGTGGAAACCCTGTGGAAAAGAGGAACAATTTACTGGACCCCACATAACCAATGACCAAGGGTAGGTCTGAACCCAGATCTGCCTGCCTTGACCTGAGCCTTCTCATTGGAATTTCTCATTGGAACACACCCCTTCCTTTGACAATGATGTATTTACTCGTAACATTTTACGGATTTATTTTTACATTTGGAGCACATTTTTTTACCCGACCTTTGAGGCTTTCCTAGCATTACATTATGCATTTGGACTCAGTCAAGCTCACTCTGACTCCCACCCAGCTGCCCATCCAGCCCTTGCATGTATCTTCCTGTCTGCAACCACAAGTCCTTCTGTGAATGCACTTACTGTGGATATTCCCCTCCCCCACACCCACTGCCCCATGCCCAGTGTGGAGGCCTCCAAGATCAATTCTATAACCACACCTTCCCCAGGGACCCCGACTGTCACCAGCTCTTTCTTCTAGTGCCTGTCTTCATTGTGTTCCAGTGAGAGCAAACCCTTCACCAACCTGTGACTGTCACAGACTTTTTCATATTTCCATCAATTTTCTACTTGGACTCTGTCCTTCCTCCTTGCCCTGCCCTTCCCCCAACACAGCACCCCTCCAAAGACCTGTGCATCTCTACTTAGGAAACTTCGAAAATGATGTCTACAGTGTGTATTGCCTCTGTGTTCCCCCACTAAAGTATATTCCCCTGGGAGACAAGATGCTGTAACTCACTGCCTAATACAGAAACATGTTCGCAAATGAACAAATGTGTACGGAAAAGGTGATAATCAATATGGGATAGGGAAGCTGGAGTTTACTCAGGGCTAAGTTGAGCAAGGAATGTGACCTCCTTACTAACATCTCAAAACACATCACCTCAGATAACACCATAAAGAAGGAGAAGTCAGTTCCTAGTCATGCAAAATGCCCCAGTCTTAAACAAATATCTCAGGGAAGGGACAACCTTCAAGGCCTCTCTTACTCGATGTCTTAGGAGGCTGTCTGCCTACAGAGAAGAGTCTTGTATTTCTCATCCTCTACCAGCGGCCTGGGAGAACACACGCCGTCTCCTTTCTCTCTAAAATATGACCTATATTCTCACACCTGAGGATGTGAAGCTCACAGTCTATCCACCTCAGGCAGGACTTAGGCTTATAGACTCTGCCCACTTAAGCATTACCACTGAAACAAGGCAGAGCTCAGACCCCGCCATCATGGCCTGACAGTTACTGGGAGACTCTGGTCTGAAAGGGTCAAACAACAGGGTGCAGTGCTTTAGAAGTGCTGAGGGAAGCGGATATCAGGCCTTTGGAAAAAAAAAGTGTCATTCAGAGACATGACAAACACAGTGTGTTCCCGCCCATGGCTGAACACATCTGAAGGGGGCAGGGCGATTGAGCCATTTGTGGATGCAGAATATCACTGTCCGATGTGGGTTTCACGCCCGACGGATCCATTCAAGTGGGAAAATGTAGAAGTAAAAGAAGAAAAAAAGAAAGAAAGAAAGAAAGCCATTGTCTTGCTGTTAGAGTTACAGCCGTGGCAGAGCCAGGGCCAATCATATGGAGGGGAGAACTATCCAAGACAGAGCCAGGGCTGTTAACACCGGGGGAAGAGACACAGCGCATGTCCCTAGCCTCTGCGTGCTTCTGACTGATCCTGGTGCAGCTGCCTCCACCCCTACACAGAGCTGTTTGCCTTTTCTCTGCTTCTTTGTGAATGGCTTTATAAGAAATCTAGACTGCAGCTATGTTTGACATTTTCCAAGTAAAGCTTCCTACAAGACAGAGAGCCCAGCCAGCCCACACCCTTGGCTTGAGCAGCATTCCCTACTGCATTGGAGATGAACTGCCTGGCAGTTACTGAGACAAATGACCTGACATTGTCATTTGATGAAGCTTAAGGCCCAGACTCTGCCCCTCCCTCCCACGGACTTGTTTCTGTCTGGGAGGCAGGCCATCTTATAAGCCTTTAAACACTTCTCTAGCATTTAGTCCTAAAACGCCCTCCAAGGTATTATCCTGAGAGGCCTCCATTAAAGAATCATTACCAAAGCCCTGCTACAAATGAGTTTACCAGATAAGAAATCCCCAGGTTAACAGGAGAGATGTTGGCAGAATTGTCACAGGGAGAATTTAGTTATATGCTCACTGAATGTCTCGCCACTCAATGTTGGCTTGGATTCACTGCATTTCAATAAAGGATCTGCGGAACTATAGGCCGTAAGTTCCACCAGTTGAGCATCCACACTGTCCTGCCATTGTATAATTGTACCGGATCTGTTTCTTCTGGTTGTCATTGACCCCCTCTAACCCGGAAAAACTTTGCTCTTGTTCCAACGAGGCACATTTCTTTCATTGAACACATTCTTCTGATGCTTGGCTAAATTCAAGATCGACAAAAAACAATTTCATACTTAAATTACTAAAATATATATTTTATTTATTGACCTAGAAATTTTATTTTGCTTGCTGTGTTCATGCTCACAAAGGTGTAACAGGCAAGTTGGCATTCATATGGCCCACAGCTTTCAGAAGCAACAAGAAAGTGAGCACTGTGGTGTGCTCTGCTCTGATTAGGGGCAGATTTCAGGAATGAAAGCCATGAGTTATATCCGACAGTCTCCCCAAAGTTTCCTAAACTACCAAGTTTAAGGCACCCACGAAGCAGGAATTGTCCAGATTTTGCTGTTGCATTAATTTTAATAACTAACTTGTGGACTCAGCCACAGGGGTCTGTCAGCAGATGACTCAATGGAAAAGACAGAGAAGTGGGGGTCTATCCAGTTACAAAGAATAAAATTATAACACTTGCAAGAAAAAAAAGATGGAATTGGAAATCATGTATGACAAGCATTACATTATATGTTTGCTTCCACTTGTGGGCCCTAACTTTTATATAGATATAATACTACACACATGTGCACACACACATGCATACAATATACACACATGTGCACACAGATGCACATATACACATGAACACACATACACACTGTACACATATGCACATAGATCCATTACACATGCACACAGATGCACACAGATGCATATACACATGCTCATACATATGCACACACACATGCACACAGATGCATATATATGCATATATACATGCTCACACACACCTACACATATGCACATATATGTATATATATATGTATATATATATATATATATACCCACACCTGAGTACCCAGTTGCACACACACATGCACACAGATACATACAGATGCATACACACATACATGCTCACACATATATACATGCACACATATGCGTATGCACATACACATGTGAACACACATACACATGTGTACCCAGATGCACACACATATACACACATATGCATATACACATGCACAGACATGTGTGTTTGTGGTAGAAGATCAGAAGGGAGGCCTGGAACAGGAAGCTGACCTCGGGAAGTGTTGAGCAGAAAGAGAAAGTATAGGAGGAATACAGCCAAGGAGTACAATATGTTTGAAAGGAATTTTCTTCAGGTAGCCCAGCATTGGGAACAGCAAAGACAGGGCAGTAAAAATAAGTAAACACAGTTTAAATGTGGAAAGCATCCTTTCTGAAGAGGCCTGCCACTTGAAGATGGAACCAACTTTCTCCCTGCACCTAGAGGTTTCTCTGCACGTGTAAAGCTGAACCCTGAGAGCCAAACCAAGGCTGATGTCCTGTGAGAAGCAGTGAAAGGGAGATGAAGAAACAATGTCCTGTGCGAAAACTCTGCGTTCCCACCCTTCCACCAGAACTCCAGAAAGTATTAGTAAATATAAAGCCACAGCAGCATTACTGGCAAAAAAAAGACATAAACACAAAGTCACAGGGATCCCAGCATTAGAACCGACTGCCGGTTGTGATTTACTTCAGAAATGTCTCACACAGTCTGCCACAGCCATGAAATCACTACTAACTCTGTTGAGCCAAAAGTTCATAGTTTTATTTTTATTTTGTCCCACAAAATCAGAGAGAGAGAGAAAGAAAAAACAAAACAAAAAAAAAAAAACAACCTGGGGGTGACAGTGTCCATTTTTACGTGCTGTTCTGTGTGCTAGCTCTTGAACAGGAATCAAGCACTCAGTATCGCCCCACCCCAACTCCAGTGGCAGCTGAGGAGTTAGGTCTTCTTTCTGCCGGGTTCACGTTTTAGAATGAAAGACGGAAGAGCCCACACAGCCACTGGAGACCAAGCTGCAACTGGGAGCTGGAGTCCTTCCACCCAGACCTGCCTGCTTGCCTGTTCCCCTCTCAGCGCTGGAGCACCCACAGAATTTTGGAGCCAGACACAACCGAAAAAGAGCTTAAGCAGTCAAGACTCCCACCTCTGAAATCTGTTGCAAAATATTCAGGGGGGGGGGGCGGGGACCACGGGTGGGTGACAGTGTCATTAGACATTTTCCTTATTCTTTTAATGCAATGTCAGGAAGGACTTTTTATTTTTCTATGAAGGACCAAGTTATAAATAAGTCGGATTTTGCCAGCCGGGAGGTCTCTGTCACGGTATCAACTTATCAGCTCTTCCGTTGTATAGTGAAAGCTACCGGGGATAATCCATTAATGAATATGTGGGGTGCATTCTAGTAAACCTTTAGTCACAAAAACAGACAGTGGGCGTAGATTTAGTCTGAAGGCTACAACTTAACTATGGTAAGGGATGAGCAGAGTCTTTGTCTTTCCTCCCACAGTATGTCACTCTGACAAGTAATTCAGCCCAGCAGTCCCCATGATGGCACAAGTAATTCAGCCCAGCGGTCCCCATGATGGCACAAATGATGATCACAACTAAAAGTGAGCAGAGTCCTGTCGGTAATGCCTGACTTTCTAATCCCCACATCAACCAGGATGCTCCACTCACCCACCAGTGGTGTGCACCTTTAGCATTGGAGCCACCTGCAGTCAGAAACACCTTGGCTTCACTGGGATCTCAGCAGTTTCCTGCATCCTTGGCAGGTGCAGACCCAGAAGGAGGCTGCTCCAAGAGAGGAAGTCCGATGTGGCAGTTACATCTCGGATCCAAGGCAACTGAGTAAAGTACTTCAAATAGGCACATTCTTTCTAACCTAACAAAGTGTCCTGCTCTTCAGATCATGGAAAGACAGTATGAGAAAAAGTAATCTCATGGACTCCTAGTGAAGCCTGCGAGGCATCCTCCAGGACTGCGCCCTCCAACAGCAGGGGGTGGCAAAGTGTATAGACCACAAAGCGAGGTACAGAATCTGAGGACTCTCGAAGCGCATTTATTTCAGTGAACAGGACAAAACCTGGGGCAGACGATGCTAAGCCCCTTTTAAAGCATTCTTCTATTTCTGTCTTCACGTGAAATTGTTACAACCTGGGACTGTGGCTGCCCATCGCCCCAGGGCTCTGACTGTAACCCTGAACATACTACTGTCTTGTAGAAATAGTCTCTCCAGTTTCCTTTGGGGCAAGCGATATTATTGCTTAACAGCCAAAACGAAGTCAAACAGTCAAAGCAGACGCCCACTCTCTGATAGTTCCGGATGGTGTGGTTTTTATTTGGATGCACAAAGGAAAGAGGACTGCCTGCTTTGCATAGCAAGCCCTGTGCAGAAGACTGTATTAAAAAGTCATTATGACCCTCAGCTTCCCAAATTCACCTTCCTCTTGCTGCGTGTCAATTATACACTCCTCTTTGGAGCTCTTAGTTCTTTTGTTTTATGTGTATGGGGCTTTCACCTGCCTGTATGTCTGTGGAGTACTATGCAGTACCGATGAAGACCTAAAGAGGGCGTAAGGTTCCCCAGGACTGACGTGGCAGATGGTTACAGATTGCTATGTGGGTGGCGGGAACTGATTGTGGATCCTCTGGAAGAACAGCCAGTGATCTTAACCACTGAGCCACCTCCCCAGTTTTCTCCTTAGTGGCCTCTTAATGTGTTGTGTCTCTTACACACTGTGATAGGAACAGGTTTGGTACTTGAATGATCTGACAAAGCAGGAAGAGCCCTAGGTGGTCCTATTGTGTGTGGTATATAATCCACTCACTCGTTTATATAGCTTCTCTCTCCACGTTAGGTTCATAGAGAAAGGTCCAGGCTAGAAGCTGTTTCTTTCCTTGAGTCTCTCTGCTAAAGATCCTCTTTAGTACCATCCGAAATGTATGCAATATATCCCTCATGAATCCCAAAGTAAATTAATTTGTCTTAAAAGCTAAAGACAAAGATGTGCCAATATCTGTTATGGGGGTCAACTCTGCAATGGTCCCTAGGATGCATGCTTTGTGAGGAGAGATGGTATTTACACTCTCCTCTCTGTTCTTCTCCAGAGCATCTATAAAGTGGAAAGTCTCAGAAGGCACAGTATCCCAGATCAGAAGGATCATGCCACCCACTTGGAAAGACTGGGAGTCTCTCACCTCCACGCTCTCCTGTAGAACAAGCGGGTGTCCATCTGGATCTACGCCCCTTACTTGTATGTAATCCTCAGCAGAATGGACAGACGCTAGAACAGCGATCCTACTGTGTGCTGTGGAGCAATTACCAACTCCACCAGAAACCTCATGTCTTCTGCTCTCTGTGAACCCGCATCAGCTACCCTTTTTAGTATGCAAGTAGAGCAAGCTCTCAGACCTCTTATGCTTCTTGGCGCCTGTTACCCATCAAACTCTAAAAAAAAAAAAAAATAACCTACACCATATTTACACTGATAACTGTCTATCATGAATCTAACTGCACTTACCCACTCACCCACATCCCTAGCACTGGCCATTCAGAAGCCTCAGAGATGTTCTGTGGCTCTCCTGTGTAATGGTTGATAAGATGGTCCACAGACGTTCCACTGTTAAGTGACTAAGATGAACTGTTGGACCTGCTGCCCTCTATTTAACACATAAATGGACATAAACAGAGTGGGTTGAGCCGTGGTTGTCTTGTGTACTCTAGAAGGTTTTCCAGTGGTGAGGTGTGTATAATTCATCTGAATGACAGTGAAGTCGGACTAGTGTTCAGTAGTCTTGGACAGAATCAGCCTAGTTCCACATCTTTGACCAGTTTTCAAGTAATGTCAATGACCCTGGTCCAAGGGCCGCATTTAGACAGCAAGGGTCTAACAACTAAATATAAATGTTATGTATTATTAAGACTATAATAGTTGCATAAACTCAAAAAAATCTAACTAAAAACTATAAGTACCTGGCAAGTCCAACAAATCAGACAATATATTTCTTGATTTATGGAAAACACTAAAATTTCCCTAAGTGTACAATTATTACATAATTATGCAGATGCTCATGAATTTATATCAGGGTTATATCCCATTAAAGTGACCCCACCATACACAGAACATATTGTAAAGATAAAATGCATATGATTTGTAGAGCGACGCAGCACACAGAGAAGGGGCTGTCCCCCTCTTAGTTGTGTGCGTCACTAGGATTTCTCACTCTGCCACTGTTCAAGCCTGAGGCAGGGGGTTGTACTGCACACTGGAAGCCCTATACAAGACTTTAAGCTTAAAATCCCAGCTCAGAGTGTTAATAAATGTATGCCACTTTGTATCAGCACTAAGCCAAACAGTTACAAGTTGAACCTCGGAGACTATCTGCATGAAGTGAACAAGTGTCTGCAGTCTCTCTCCTCTTCTCTAGCTTTTGTGCATTCTGCTCAAAGCCGGGATGGATGGGAATGGACAGATGGAGAAGTTGTACCTAAGGGTTGTGGACTGCAGCAAGACCTTCAGGGCTGAATGAGCACTCCCAGCTAAGCGTGGAAGGAGAAGAGGTATTAAGGGACTGATTCCGGAAAAACAAATCCTTCTAGTCGGGGACAGTGGGTGGAGACTCAAAGGGCTGGTGACCAGCCACAGCACATCCTCAGCAGGGAAGGCCAGCTGCAGGTGTCTCCCAAGCCATTCTCTGCCTCACCTCTGGCTGCCAGAACCTGGCCACCTACACGAGGCAGCTTCATGGGTTGTTTTCAGGACAGAATTCGCCAAAGAAATCAATCTTTACATTTTCTGTTTTGATTTGGGGACCAGTTTAAAGATCACAAGAGAGACACCTTGAAGAAAATGTGGAAAATGCCCTCTAGGGTTTAAGCAGCAACTCTGAACAGCTGCCCTACTGGTCTCCCTTCCTTGGGCTTTCCCTTGTCTTTCTACTTTTTAAAAGTGTTTTATAGGGCTGGAGAGATGGCTGAGCGGTTAAGAGCACTGACTGCTCTTCCAGAGGTCCTGAGTTCAAATCCCAGCAACCACATGGGGGCTCACAACCATCTGTATTGGAATCTGATGCCCTCTTCTGGTCTGAAGACAGCTACAGTGTACTCATATACATTAAATACATAAAATTTAAAAAGAAGGTGTTTTCTGATTTGGGTGTCCGTTTAATTGGTTTTGAGACAAGCTTTCACTATTTAGCCCTGGCTGGCCCTGAATGAGCCATGTAGACCAGGCTAGGCTCAAATACTCAGACATCTGCCCATCTCTGTCTCCCCAGTGTTGGGATTAAAGGTGTCCATAGCCCGGCCTGGCTTCTTGTCGGCTTCTTCCTTCTCTATTCATTTTCTCAGGGGAGACAAAGTGGCTTCAGTGTCCCATACCCTGCTTGCTCCTTAGTGTCTGTTCATTTTAAAGAGATTTCTCTGTTCCAATTTAAAGGCTACATTCTCAAGCCCCTAACCCCCACCACTGTTTTGCTTTTTAAACCACATCTAGCCGCATTATCTCTCAGACGGTATCTGGCTGCAAATCTTGGAT
Source organism: Micromys minutus (assembly GCF_963924665.1). NCBI lineage: Eukaryota > Metazoa > Chordata > Mammalia > Rodentia > Muridae > Micromys > Micromys minutus. The sequence continues at coordinate 95,942,583 of NC_137969.1, forward strand.
CCTCCAGTCACAAACTTTTTTTCTCGTTTATGGATGTCTCTGTCCCAGATGTCTGGTTACTGACCACTGGTTTGTCGGTATTTTTTTTTCTGCCCAGGTTACTGAACAGCTTTGAAAAACTTACAAGGGGGAAAAAATCACATTCACCACCACCCCCAAAAAAATAAACCCCACATTCTTCTTCTCTGCCTCACAGTTTGTCCAGTTCAGAGAACATTTATTGAGGGTTAGCTCTGTGTTTTGCATAATGCGAGACAAAGGAACAGAGATAGAAAGGCTGACCTCAGCAGCTTTAGCTCCCTGATAGGCTAAGCATCCCCCGCATGCACCCCATGATGACTCAAAGCAGTGCAAATCTTCTTTAAGGGAACTCCCTCCCTCCTGTGGAGATCAGAAAGGATCCCTGGAGAAAGGGCTGCCTAAGCATCACTCTGAACTCTGAAAAGTAAGAAACCTCCAGATAAGGGTGTGGAGGAAGCACTCTCCAGAAAAACACAATGTCCTACAGTCCACAGAAGTGCTGACCCTGCCACCCCACAAAAAATCACAGAAGCTAGGGGCCAGGTTTTATGGATTCCTGATGGCCTGGTACCTGAATCCACTATGACTCATTCAAATGAGACCCATAAAGAGGGTAATAGAAGTCTGTCCGCATGTTATCAGCCCTGACACTCTCTAAGGTCCGTCTGGGAAACACACTGATAACTCTTGTGGGGATCAGATTCAGTGTGCTTCATACACAGAAAGTCATTTTCTAAACAGCGCTGTGGTGGGCCTACTGGCACAGGGCAGCTACTCCAAGAGAACAGACAAGAAAAGATCGCACATTGTTCACCCTGGAAACACACTACCAGCACCCTGGCCTGCGGAACTCTTCTCAATAATTTTGTTTCTAAACTTTCCCAAATGTTGTCAAATATTAGGCAAAGATCTTTCTGTATACCATTTGGTATTATTGACTCACACACTTAGACACCATTTCCAGACACTCTTCCTATGAGAAATTAAGTTTCCTAATTTATCTGTTAAAGAAGAGATATACCCCTGCTATTCTACTGAGTCATGAACTTTGATGTTGGGATGCCTTTTTGATAGTTGGGAGAAAAATTCGATACTTTTAAAGCCCAAGGAATCTGAAAGAGCTGAAACATTAAAGCCAGCAATACGAAGCCTTCATCTATGGTTTAAAATGGCTACTTCTCTGACTCAGGTGCTTTAACAAGCACTGGCCTACATCTATTGTATCTGTAAGACACTAAATGATTATGAAAAGCAGATGGGCTGGAGGGATGGCTCAGTGGTTAAGAGCACTGACTGCTCTTCCAGAGGTCCTGAGTTCAAATCCCAGCAACCACATGGTGGCTCACAACCATCTGTAATGAGACCTGATGTCCTCTTCTGGTGTGTCTAAAGACAGTTACAGTGTACTTATATGTGATAAATAAATAAATTTTTAAAAATAAAAGAAAGAAAAAAGCAGATAAACTTAGTCAAGCCTCTGGCACATGAAAACCCTACCACTGAATAAGTCTAATTTAGCCCTCACATTTTAAATTACTATGCTCGTAGGTGTGTGGGCACATAGGTTGTAGGGTCAGAGGACAATCTCGAGTGTCAGAGTCCTTTCCCTTCAACCTGTTTGAGAACACTGTGTGCCAACCTGGGAACATCCAGGGTTTCCTGTCTCAGCTTTCCTCCTCCCACGGGGCAGTAGGAGCTGCAGACCCCTCCAACTACCCTACCCAGCTTTCCCATGGGTTCTGGGGATCTCAGCTCAGGCCATCAGGGTTGAGGGGTAGCCTTTTAAGATCCCCCATTTACACACACATACAGCCCCAGATGATTGGATGGGAAATAAAAAGGTTTAAAGCAGCTCCTAGAAGCATATTCGTGGAACTGATTTGCTGAAGAGAGGCTCCCGGGACAAGAGGAAAGAGGAAAAGAAGGAAGATTAGCAAGGCTGAAATCGGAAAGGGAATCTTCACCTTCAGCCAGGTTATCCCACATGTCAGGCTGAAGACCACAAACTGTACTAGAGTGTGATCAGCCTCAGGTGAGGGGAGTGCCGCACACACCGAGTATCCCTAATATCGGGGAGTTGAAAGAAGGCAGCAGAGGTAACTAACTCGGCCACTACCACCTCTGGGGGGAGGGGCATGGAGAAGATAGAAGGACCATGCTGGCCCTTGAGAGAAAAATGTGCACAGAAAGCAGGGTGAGCACGCAAAACCAGTGAAGAGAGCTTGAGGCTGTCCAGGCAGCAAACTGACATATGCAACTAGAACCAGGAAAATGTCACAAAAGTATAATTTTTGGATCCTTGCTTTAGGTTCTTGGTGCTTGTTTACCACAAAAGGGAATATATTTAACTATAAATCATTTTTTGGTAGTTTATAAAGAAGTAATTTAAAGTCAATATGTCCTAAGGGAAATAAAATTCACTTTTGAAAGTTTGCCTTCAGGCATCAAAAAAAAAATTGAGATTTTTCAACCCATTGTGGCTGGGGTTTACTGCAGAAGAGGCATATAGAACTTTTCACTAATAGAGCAGAGGCTTGGGAAGATTAAGAAAGAGCTTGGCCAGCTCCTCAATATGGAGGAAGATGGTAACAGTGAGTCCATGGGGCCATTGCATATGCATATTGATACACCAACTCGTGTTCATCCAAGATTATGGGATGTCACAGTGTGACACCTCCACATCTGGCTACACAGATCTGTTTTACTCAAATAAAATCTTATAATGAAATATATGTAATTAAACATGCACATATAAGCACACACACGTTTCGTTTAGACCTACGACGCTGTTGTCTGCAGAAGGACAATGGTGGGCTTTCCTCATGACATCACTCAGAGATGGAGTGCATTCCCATGGAGACAGTACACTGAGTAGTAGACTTAGTCATGAGGTCAACTGAGGACTAAGCTAGTTTCCCTCTAAATGACGAAGAGATATGAGCAATTGGGGTGATTTCTAAGTGGTGCTTACATAAATGTATGGGGATGGTGAATATTTCCATGTGCAGCTATTAAACTTCCCAGTAATACATTTGTCAAGTTATAACTTAAGGTAATTATGTCAGCATGTCTAGAAGACAAAAAAGAATGGACAGACCAGGATAATTCTCAGATTGATCAAACTCTTCCTGGACACCCTTCAAGTCCTCCAATCAGGACCTACTTGTAGACTTCCATGTGCATTTTATGTATGTTATCCATGCTAATGGAGAGTTCTGCTAAGTTTGTTGGTCCCATTTTTCCACATCTTATCATCCCCCACATATCAAGAGAGGTTCATTGTCTCCCTACACACCCAGGTGATTTCTGCTCATTGTGGCCTGTCTACAGAGAGAATCCTGATAGAGTGGTGTGCCTGGAAACCCCCCCAACTTGATACTTCTCCTTAATGATGGTATACCCACTGACTCCCATTAAGTTCTTGCCAATACTGTTTGAGATTTTGTACAGTTATACACTGGGGTCTCTTTCCTCTGTTGAAGCATTCTTGAATCAAACATATGTTACTTTAATTACTATACAGATCTTATTTTCTTTGACATTTAAAACATCATGTGATTTAAGTACATTCAAATTCACATAATGTATAATTTTTGAGGGGCCTAGTAAACCAAACACTGATAGTTAATGAACACCCCAAATTTCTATAAATTGTTAATGTCCCTTATGACCAGTGTACCCCAATGTCACCACCAGTTTTGATTTGGGAGTATGACTCGGGCTTCCCCCTAAGGCCCTGTGCATCCTTCCCTCAGAGGGTGGCTCGGAAGGATTTAGTTGATAATATTAAGTAAACGGATGCTGAATGCCATGGTGACCCAACCAAAAGGATCATTCTGTTTCAGGACGTCAGAGAACACTGTTCTCAGCTTGGGTAGGGTTGGAAATGGGTTTTAACTTAAGAATTACTGAATTTACTCCTCAGGCAAATTCTCAAGAAACACTTGTAATTAGCTAATTTAATCCAACAGCACGAACTCATTGAGTCTTCGTCAATTCTTCCCTGAACGTACTCAAATTCTGAAAACTTAAGACTGGTTTATGACTCTTTGCTGCTTTTCCACAACCTGATTATAAGCTGAAGCCTTTGGGATCAGGACGAGTGTCTTGTGTTGGCTAAGATTCCAGAGAGAAGGCAGAGGAATGAAGACAAATGGATGTTGCTTGTTTTCCAGCTCATCAAAAGGATTATCTAAAACATGACTATTGCTTCCCATATTTCAACTTTATTATGTAAATCTTTGTAAGATCTGTTTCAGATGTGGTGAGGTTGCTGAGATTTTGCTGGTACTGTGTAAGTTATTTTTGTCTTCTTTTCATTTGCTTAGCCACAGGCATCTTAGATAGGAGGTTGAAGAACAGATATATATATATATATATATATATATATATATATATATATATATATATATATATATATATATATATATATATACATATATAGGCAGTTTGTATAGAAGGGAATGTACATGTCAGAAATGAAGACTTAAGAAGCATCAACTCTCTGGGGATCATAAGGGAAGGGTGCATTACTGTTTCTGTTGGGACAGCCCAACTCTGCACATACTGATTTAACTGCTATGAAGGTGTGCCCCGTATTCTCCATTGTTAATCACTGTGCTGGGTAATCAGGTTGGCAGGATTGTTTCTTCATCTGCCCCAAAAGAAAAGCGAGCTGCCATGGGGGGTGTCACCTAGTCCTCAGCCTGGTCAAAAGGCAATACTGTGGAGCGTAGTCTGGGTGCTGACTGGTTTGATGAGTACGCTGCGGTATCTCTCCTTACGCTAACAGCTTTTCCTTCGAGGAAAGAGTGTGACTTTGAAGGAGTGAAGAGCCAGTGACTGGAATGGAGACAGAGGGGGAAGGGCTGAGGGAAGGAAGAAGAACGGGCAGAGCAGAGAGAGCCAAGTGGAGACATGCAGGGCAGGGAAGTCAGTCAGGTGGAGTCTGTAGGCTGGCTGAGGCCCTGGCAAGAGGGCCGGTAGCCTTAAGCTATGTCTCTCCATGTCGTTATTAGTAAACCCCAAATGGGACATGATAATTAATAATTAATTAACAGTGTAACCCCAAAGCCCAGCAATATGGGGTAGATGATAGGAGCTGCCCAAGATAGCCAATCAAACGCCTTCTCACACTAAGTTCTTAATCTTCTCTGCCGTCAAATGCACGATCATGTGATACATACACCAGTCTTAGCATCTTATATGCATATGATGCCGAGGGACTGCAAATGACTACAACTTCCAAGAGATCCTCAGTGTGGTGGTTTGAACAGTTTGGCTGCCAACACTCAAGTGTTTGAAAGCTTGGCCAATGGGGAGTGGCACTATTAGGAGGTGTGGCCTTGTTGGAGTGGGTGTGGCCTTGTTAGGGAAAGTGTGGCTTTCTTGAGGGAAGTGTGGCACTGTGGGGAATGGGTTTTGAGGTCTCCTAAACACAGGCTCTGCCCAGTAGGAGATCCTCCTGGCTGCCTTCTGATCAAGACATAGAACTCTCAGCTTCTTCTCTGGCACCGTGCCTGCCTGCACACTGCCCTGATTCCTGCCATGATGCTAATAGACAAAACCTCTGAACCTGTAAGCCTGCCCCAATTAAATGTTTTCCTTTAATAAGAGTTCTCTTGGTCACGGTGTCTCTTCACAGCCATGGAAAACCTAACCAAGACACTTAGTAAGAGCTGCATGGGGAGGGGGAATCTGTCCCACACTCCTGCAACCAAGCTGAAGCTGACCCTGGGACATAAGGGGTCCATAGTCTTAGATCATGAGCTTCTCTCTTCCCTCTTCCAGAGATGCATCCCCCCATTTATCATTTATTATTAGAAATATAATTAATATATCACTATGTCTAGGATGCCCATGTGTGAATTCTTTCTACATGCCTTCACAATGTTTGAGTTACCCAAGAGCCTTATGCCATTACCTGTCACCAAGAGAACATACCTCATAAAGGTTGAGTTGGTAGGAAGGAGCCAGAGAAAAATATAGGTCTGCATCCTGAGCTGGCTGTGTCGCTATCAGGCATAGACAATTAAAGCACTCTGTTTCCTACCTAAGAGATAACCTGCTTACTCATGTTCACTGTGGCTCTATTCACGATAGCCAGGGGATAGAACTAGCCTAGGCATCTAACAGCTAATGACGGATAATGAAAATGCAGGACATTTTACACAATGAATCTTACTGCACTGTACAAAAATAAAATTGTGAAATCTACAGATAAATGGATGGATCTGGAAACAATCATTCGGGGTGAATTAATGCAGACCCAGAAGGCAAGCGTTGCCGGCTTTCTCTCATTGGCGGACGCCCACAGAGGTCGGGAAGACCGTGAGGAGCCCTGAAAGGGAGCAATTCCGAGGGAAGGGAAATAGAACACATGGGTAAGTGAGAATAAACAAATGGGAAGGGTTGAATTAGGTGGGAGATGGGCAGCAGGTTGATAGGTGCATGGTGAGGAATATCTAACAAGTTTTTTTTGAAGAGATATATGTGAAAGCCTACCTACTGCTGTAGATGCATTCTAAAATATCTACATGAATAAAGGGTTCTAATGGAGATACCCCATAAAAGATAATAGTTTCCCTGAAAAGATAGCCTAAGCTCATCAATATAAAGTCTACTGCCAGAAAGACATTTCCCTTTTGGAGATGTTACCCTGTATGTCCTGAAGACCTCAAACATTACAGTCTGTTGCCGACCCTGCTGGTCTCCCTCCAGTACTTGGTGCTAAGACCCTGTTGTTGAAGATGCATTGTTGAGTCACAAGACATGGACAAATCAAGCTGGTAGGACCTGGAATATTTATCCCTACTGGCTTTCCTAGTTGAAGAAAGTACTATCTGTACAGGCCACCAGAGGAGAAGAATAATCATCTGTTTTGGAGATGCTAAGAACCCAGTGACCTTCAATAATGACTGGTCTGGAGAGATGCATTTGCTGATGCAGTAGTAGGACAGATATTAGAGGAGTAACCACCCAGGGGTCTTAAGGTCCCTCCACAGATGAAATTCGTACCTAGGACCATTACTGGGACCAAGAACCTGTGGTTAGAGAGGCCATAGGCCCAAGAGAAGAACCTACTATTATTCCGCTAACTGGAGACACACAGGCTTATTTCTAAAAGGAATAAACTACTACGAGAGGACAAAAGGTTGCATGTACATCATATATATATTCTTAGTTCTATAATAAATCTAAAGTGCCAGGGACTTAACTTCAGACAACTCAGCAAAAACAGGCAGGGAGTAAGGAAACAACCCTGCTACTGAGCTGGTCTCCAAGGCTCATAGTGTCCCAGGAAGGGATGGTTATTGCTCTCAGGCTGGGATGACAAAGCCACTATCAAAACGCCTGCCACCCACAACCAATGGTGAAGCAACTCAGCGGTCAAGTGACTAAATAAGAAGCAACCGGCTTAGGTAATTCAGGACTCAGCATATCCCCGCGGTGACCTTGGGTTGGAGGCTATGTCTCCGAGTCTCACTTCAAATGAGACTAGTAGACTGGCTCCACCGTGGAGGAAAATAAGACACACCGCACACTAATAATATCAGCAGAAGGGCCTGGCATTGAGGGAATGTGTGATTATATAAAGTGATTTTGTAATAGGATAGCATACAAGATGGGTCCCTTAGGTGAATTTTTTTTTTTTTTTTTAGGTACTGCATTGTTATTTTTGGACTTGCTATACCTTAAAAAACAACAGTAACAACAACAGAGAATCCAGGAACAAGGCTGTGGCAGGCTCAGTTGGGTAGTTGACTCTGCTCAGGTCTTGCCAGAATCGCAATAGACTCTGCTCCACTGGTCACCGCCATATGTTCCCACCCTGAACTCATAGGAGCCAAGATGACTCTGTCTTCAGTGCAGACTATTAATAACTCACGAAATACCTAAAAAGTTCAATAAAGTTCTCCCTGTTCTTCCCATCCCCCCTTTCCTCTCCTTCTCTCTCCCCTTCTCTCCTGTTTGTTCTACCCCCTTTCTGCTCCCTCCTTCTCTCTTCCTCTCTCTTCCGTCTCCCCCTCTCCCCACTCGGAACACAAATGCTACAGACAAAAAGGAAGGCAGTGTGTTTGTCCTTTAGCCTGTGCCTTGGTCAGAGCCGAGGGTTTTCTTCTGTCTTACTCCTGTCCAAGGCTTGGCTTCCCTCACAGGAAATCCAGCATCGCAGCCTATGGGTATCATATGGGTGGCAATCTGTTACCTAAGGACCTGGATTCTCCAGAATACTTCTTTCTCCCTCTAGCAGGCTGTGAATACATCAGATCTAAAGCCAGGTTTTATGTAAAAGAATTCATTGTAGTGCTTTGCTTCCCCTCCCACAAAGGGAATCTCATTCCCCCCCCCACCCCATAAGCTTGTGTCTCCAGATCTAAGCTAATGAGTACCGGCCCACACTCAAATCCTGGCCCTGCAGTAACCGCCCCTCCCAGAAGAAGCTATTAAAACTGATGCACCAAGCAAACCACACAATAGGTTCCTTGTACAATCAAAACAATTCAAACAAATGAGTTATTTAGAGAGCAATGGAATTAGGAACTGAAATAATTTAGACATAACATCTTTTAAAATGAAGGGCTCAAAGCAAGCATACGTTCCACAAATACTATAGAGTGACAGACACATTGGGACAACAGGCTTTTCTATTAAACCCTACCAATAAGTGTTGACTTCGTCATACACACTGTGCACGCATATAGTATATTTCTGCTATTCAGATTCAGGACTAATTCAGGTTGCAATCTCCCTTTTTGTGTGTGTTTTGTTCCCACCAGAACATAAAATGTAAAACATAAATGACTCTTAAGAATTAGCTTCAAGAGCTCTAAAACTAAGAATTGATTTTGTTCTTATGATTATCCACATAATGGGCTCTCTCCTTAATTTCATCAAAGTAGAAATAAAATCCAGAGACAACCCTATTTCCCTACAATGACTGCAAGTGGGAAATGCAGATGTGAAGTCCAGGCTACGTGACTTCTGACTCCAGTGGATGGCTCCTGCTCACTAGGCGGCAAGACTTACTAGGTAACGAGTTACAAATTCAAAGTAGGCACACACACTAGTGAAGCAAGCTGGCTTCCCAAGGGCCACAGGACAGTTGTGCTGACTCACAGCTAAATTCAATCCCACCGTCATTCAGCATTCTTGCCCAAAATAAAGATAAAGTTGAAGCATGTGTTGGAATTTTAGCCAAGCTACTATCTTTCTTTTTCACAAGCTCTCAGAGGCCTGTCCACCCAGGTGACATTCAAGAACGAGGAGGGAGCAAAGGAAGATTAAGAAGCAGGGAGAACAGGGCAGAGCATCGGGATAAGCAATAAAAGATCCAAATGACACATGGAGAGAAAAACCAGAGAACCTCCAGATCTCCAAGGTCTCCATCCAAGTGTGGCCCGGCCTGCATAAAGAGGTGAGAGAGTAAACAGACCACTGGGTTAAAAAAAAAAAAAGCCAGTGAGAGCTGTCCTTGACTTTTAAGTACATCGTTATTTTTTTCTAAAGAAATCACCTACCCTTAAATGAAAGTAGTCCTGTAGGGAGTTCCTAATAAGTAACATCACGTTAACTTTCTATGTTACAATGTTACAAGTAAACAGATCTTTCCTCTGGAGTCCAAACAGGCTCACCCAACGGCTGGGGCAAGGCCGGCAATTAAGTTAGAGCTGAGTTGTGTGTTTTTGTTCTGACTACATACATGAGCCTGAAGGATGCAGAGTCCAAGATGGCGGCCCTGGCTAGACAAACACCACATGTTCTCTACTGCTAGGAAGTCAACTTACTGGTTGAGAAGTGTGGGCGCTAGAGGCTGAGGAGAGGAGGCAGAGGGAAGATGGAGAGAAGACAGACTTTGGGGAGTGCAGACTGTGGCTGCTTAGGAGTGGTCTAACTGGCTGACAATACTTGTCGCTCTAAAAGGTGGAGCATAGAGGACTTTGCTGTTCCTAGCACAGAGGAATAGGTGTCTGTGGTGAAGGATGGGTTGGCTACATTGATCCAACCACAGTACGTAGTTTTCATGGATTTTTATTATTATTCCTAATTTTTTGAAAACTTCATAAAACATAATTTGAACGTATCGGCACCCAACTCCTCCCCCACACGCTTCCAAGATCTGCCTCCCAGGCCTCTCCTCCTACTTCCTGTTTTTTTTTTTTTTTTTAATAAGTTTAATAACCCATCAACTCCAGTTTATGTTGTCTCTGGGTGTCTACCAACGAAGCAGGATGAGCTCAACTGGAGATGTAACCTTAGAGGAAAACGGACTCTTCCTCCCTGACATGCTGTCAACTGCCTATTGAGCAAGCTGTTGTAGCATGCCCATTGGTCAGCATTCTAGCATGAAGTGGGAAGGGGATCAGGACACCCCCCCCCACTTCTAAGAAACTATGAACGGTTGTCTTTGTGTGTTTAAATGTCACACTGTACTCCACAAGTATTTGTAATTAAATTAAAATTTAAAATTATTAAAAGATAATTTCTCTTTCACAGCTAATGGCAGAAGACTGGTTGTTCTTCTTCCTGTATGAACAACAATACCAATGCCTTTACAATGCGGTGCACAGAGTAAGCCTCCTCTGTTCTCATAGAGATGCACACAATGTTGGTGTGAAAGTAAGAGAGACAGCCAGAGAGACAGCTCGGTGGATAAGAGCACTGGCTGTTCTTGGGGAGAAACCCAGTAAATTCCCAGCCTGCACACGGCAGCTCACAACTATCAGCAAACATGTACGCTAACAATAAGTGTACCATTTCTTCTTACTTTTCATAGGATAAAGATTCTTAACATTATTAACTGAAACATCAGCTTAATCTAAATGGATAAACATGTAGAATTCTGACATAATTTTCAGTATAGCTGCTAGAAAACCCTGTCAGTAAGGAGCTCATTTGGTAGCTGCTCACATTTGAGCTGCGTACTTTCTCATCTCAACCTCCCATTTCCACCCATCTCTTTATGTTTATACATAAATTCATTTTATGAAGTTTTGATGAAGTTTTAAGTGTCCGAAAGTGTCAAGTGAACCACAACTCATCAGCAATAAGAATACAGGGCAATTATTAAAAAGCTGGGAATGCTTGGGTCTTGCATAAAGCAGTTACATCTGTTAGGTGGCTCGTCTTCGTAAGGCATTATTGAGGGATACTGAAGCCAGAACTCTTATATTCGGATCCAACCACAATGAGTCTCATCCTTTTATGAGATGACTCTCTGGGGTATTTCATTAGAGCAATAGGAAGCTACTGGAGTAGTTTAGTCATCATGGTGTGGTACTACTTGAGAAGGCTTAGTAGGTATGGTTTCTAAGGACCTGTGTCTTTGAGGTGGATTTGTGGTTTCAAAAGTTCAAGCAAGGCCCAGACACTCTCTCTCTCTCTCTCTCTCTCTCTCTCTCTCTCTCTCTCTCTCTCTCCCTCTCTCTCTCTCTCCCTCTCTCCTCTCTCCTTTTTCTCTGTCCCTGTCTCTCTCTTTTTCCTCCCTCTCCTCCTGTGAACCAGTAGGTAGTTCTCTACCCCATATGCAGCCACCAAACCCAAGCACTATTGCTGATGCCAAGAAGTGCTTACTGGCAGGAGCCAGATAGGGATGCCTCCTCAAAGGCTTTGCCAGAGTCATACAGATGCAGTGAGGATGCTGTGGCCAACCACTGGACTGAAAATGGGGTCCCCAGTGAAAGAGCTATAGAAAGGAATGAAGGAGCTGAAAGGGTTTGCAACCCCATAGGAAGAACAACATTATCAACCAACCAAACCCTCCAGAACTCCCATGGACTAAAACACCAAACATTGAGCATACATGGCTCCAGTTGCATATGTATTAGAGGACACCATTGTCTAGCATCAGAGGGAGAAGAGGCCTTTGGTCCAGTGAAGGTGCATTCTCCCAGCGTAGGGGAATGCCAAGGCACTGAGGTGGAGAGGGTGGTTGGGAGAGGGAGTACCTTCATGGAAACAAGTGGAGGGGGAGGTGGGAGGGGAGTGGGAGGAAAGGGGATAACACTTGAAATGTAAATACAGAGAATATCAAATAAACTATTTTTTTAAAGGATGTCACTCTCAGCTACTTCTCCAGCACCGTGCCTGCCTGCTGCCATGCTGCCACCAAGATGATATTGGACCAAACCTCTGAAACTAAAAGCCAGCCCCAGTGAAATGTGTTCCTTTATAAGAATTCCCTTGCTCACTGGTCTCTTCACCAGAGAACACTGACTAGCACAGCTGCCCAGGCCTGTGCCACTAGGGAAGGTGAGACATGCTCAAAGTCGTAGAACTTGGAAGAGACAGAGGTAGGTATCAGACTTGCGCAGCCTAGTGGCAGGACTCAGGGAAGTCCTGCTAAAGACGACGCAGCCCCTGCCCAGGGGCTGGCAGAAAGGGCTACAGGTCAATTGTGACCTCGGAAAACAACACAGAACAAGACTGGTGCCGTGACTTCCCTGTAGAATAAAAGCAGGTCTGCTCCGGTTATCTACACAGAAGTAGAGCTATGCGTTTGATCATTTGCATAATGCATGCATCCTGCGAGATTCAGGCAGTTATATCTAGGAGTGGGGACGACAGAGTGAGAGAGAAAGAGTGATGGAGAATTTCTATTTTTGAATTACATATTCCTAAGCCGCATGGAAGTCTGGAAAACAAACTTTTGTTAGTGTTCTAATTTTAATACACTGTAGTTTTTTTTTTCTTCCAAAAGTAAAAGATGCATGCGGAAAAAGTTTGTCTTTTCAGATGCTTCTCTTGACCCTGTTTCTGGCTTCACTCACAATGTTTCCTCTTTTAAAAGCAGATCCAAGTATGTGTTGAACTCAGGCTCCTCAACCTTCTGGATTGTTCTGAACTCATAGAAGACAGAAACTGTGGCATTTGGCTTTGGCCCTATTGTGTATAAGAACACAATTGTTAGCACTGAAAGACTAAGATAATTTTCAGAGCCATCATTGAGTGTGGAGAAGAGAACTGTGGGCCTCTATTTCCTGAAGTGTCACTTTTGCATGTCTTAGCTGGAAATCTGGAAGTTTCTGAGATCAGCAATGAATGGATGCAGGCTAGAGACACATGGAACCTCTGAGCCTCTAGAACTGTGAGCAAAAACTGCCCTTTTCTCATACCTCTGCCAACTCTTAGGACCACTAAGACACTTCAACCTGGAGTCCAGGGGATGCAGCCATCTTGAGGGAGAAACACCACGGTGTACATCAGTCAGGAAGAGCAAGCAGCGCACTTATCAAGCCTGCTCCTCACCTCCCTGGCAAGTGCCAAGCCTGCTGGCTCCTTGGATTTATTTTCCAGCCCTCCCTGTGGCAGGGCTCCCATCATGGAATGCCCCCAGAAGAACCTACAACCTCGATGCCATGAATTCTTCCACACCCTTCATGTGTGTTTCTACATCCTGGAGCAGGGAGGCCAAGAAGCCATGGGAGAGCCAAGAAAGACTGGGCCAGAACACAAGAGCTCACGTTCACTGCACATTCATGGTCCTGTTGTTGTTCCTTAGCAACAAGCCACTCTGAAAATACTTTGAGAGCTGTATCATTGAAAACTAATCAAAATAAAGTGGAGGCAGACTGTAGATGAGAATGAATCAGATTATAACTACAGGAGTATCAGTGTGCTGACAGGAGCAGGTAGACTCACAACAGGCTATGTGTATTCATATTAATTATGCAGAGGAATAACCTGGTATGCAAGGTCAAACACTGATGGACTAACTTTTTTTGGAACTCTTATGCTAATAATAACTAGACATTTGACCAAAAAAAAAAGTCACTGGACATAAATAAACAGAAGAAAATGGAGAGGAAAAAAAAAAACCTCTACCATTTGACATCATTGCTGTCACAGGTCCAATAGCCTATCAGACATTAGCCACAAGATGCTTAAACTATAATAAGCGAGCAAGAGTGAAATACAAATTCTAGCTTAACAGCGGAATATGGGCTACCAGTTGACCCCTCTGCCAGCTTCAGGTTGGAATGAAGACACATGCTTCAAAGCTCTTTAAATCAACAATGTTAAACTGTTGGTTCATAATTTGAAAGCTCGTCCCACAGGTTGAAATAGTCGGCATGCAAGATAAGCCAGTTTCCCCTCTGAGTTCCTGCCTTAGCTGAGAGAGAGAGAGAGAGAGAGAGAGAGAGAGAGAGAGAGAGGTGGCCTAGTGGGCTGTCCTTAGGCTGGTGAGCTGCTGCCCTTGGAAGGGGTTAATGGGGCCTTTGCAGAGTGAGTTCTGGAAAGAAGCAATAAAAGAGCTAGCCTGCTCCACCCTATTCTCGGGCTTCTGGACTAATCTTGTGGTTTACCATCTCTCCTGGTTCCATCTTCTCCTGTGCAGGACAAAGGACAGGGAGAGGCTTCCTCTCAGGAGAGGATCCGAAGTACTGTTTGGGCTCTCTGACGTCTGAACCGTGAGCCGAACAGACCTTGTTTTGATATAGAGCCCACAACTTCAGATAGTTCGTTATTTCTTAATAGCCACGGGAAACAAATGCAGCTGGGATGGGCTTAAAGCCCTGGATGCCTAAAGCTGGGTTGGCACCCACCTGCAGTCTTGATCTCTGGCAAAGACTAAGCAGTTTCTTCTTGCTCCTGAGAAACTCTGGCTGGCATGCCATCTGACTATTTCAGGAGTACAATGCTTGCAGTCTTCCCGTTTTAGGACATATGTTTTGGGCACGACCCTCACTCTAATGGCAATGATGGTGCATTAACTCACATTAATGTTTAAACAGCACCTTTGGTTCAGTTTGTTTGCACTTGATCTATGAGCCCCATCTTAATGTCTAGATCCCCAAAGATGCTGGTAGCCTCAGCCTCTGACTTGTTATGTGACAATCTCAGGTTGGGGTGGGGTGGGTCAATCTGTACAGACCACACCACAGACTGACACACGTGACTGAAAACAGAAAGCAAACAAAACCCATCTGCTCCAAACAGGAGCAGGAGTCTCTGAGACAGCACTGCAAACGTGCTTTTTATTTATGTTTAGGACTAAGACAGAAAAACACACCGTAGTAGTTACTGCCTGGAAGACGCCATCGGCTGCCTCAAAGCTAAAACAAGTCCTCCCTCCCAGTTCATTAAGGATGAAAACGCAGGTGTTAGGTGGTTATCATCCGTTATCCGCTTAGCTGTTTGCAACGTTGGAAACAAATATCTACCTTTGTGTCTCCCTTCCACTGGACCGCTGGAAGAATGGGTTGCCATTTATAGGCCCTTCCTCTGCCCATGTATCATTCCTGGACCGTATCAAGAAGACTTCCTAGAGTATGCTCCCATGCTTTCCAACGCTTCTAATGAACTCCTGGGAGGGCCTAAACATAGCCTTTCTCAGAAGAATCCACGGATGGAAAGCCTCAGGTTAAACCCTTTTAGAAAGGAGATTCAGCCTCAAGAGCCTGATGCAAGCTGTGCTTGGGGACGCACACTCAAAATGTCCCCAAGGAAATAAAGCACCTGGCAAGGGTGAGGCACCATGTCCACGGTAGGTACCCAGTACTGGTGAGCAGACAGTCCAGCCTGGTGGCTTGGGCAGAAATGGCTGAGTTCCATTTGCTTGGCAACCCCACAATGTCACAGTAGGAGATGTGGCAGCTTGTACTCATGACAAAGAATTAGTGATGCTCAGGGCTTGGGCAACAGTGGCATGAGCCACCCCTGAGAACTGTTTGGATGCCAATTTCTCAATCCACACAGACACAACTACATAAGAATTCTGGGGGGGGAGCCCTGAAACCTTTGTTTCCCTGTGGGTGTCTGGCACTTGGTTAGAGAAGCTACTTTTATAGTGACTCTGGTCACTCCGCACTCTCCTTCTCCAGGGTCTTACTAGAGCGAAGGGGCCTTTCTCCTGAGGAAGAGACACGGACTCAGAGGCAGTCAAACAAGACTGGAAACGATCTACTGTGTCACACTGATGACAACTGAGAAACCCTATTATGGTCACCAAAAGAAAGAGGGTAGGAAACATCAGAGAAGATCACCCATCCCAGGCCCATGAATGCCGGCAAGGTCCTATGGCTTACATTACAGGTAGAGACACCCAAAGACCTGACTCTCCACACAGGTCACCAGCAGGCCTTCTTAAGAGTTTTCCCTTCTAGGTATTTACAGTATCGAGCTGTCAGAGACCACACAAGATACTAGGGTCCCATAATAGAGGATGTATCGGCTTAAACACCACAGCAATGCTTCCAAGTTCCCGGAAGTCTTCGTTTGCATATAAAAGCATTTATTTGTCTCCTCATCCCTGCCCCTAAACACAATTTATTAGCCTCAAAAAAGTATCAACTATCTGTTTAAGACAATACAGTCTCTACCTCTCAGTCCTGAGATACTTCAATAAAAAACCCATCCGCATGCCCAGCCTGGAATATACTGCCATGGCTTTTCTTCTTTTGCTTCCGACAGGGTTTGTTGCTTAATTTAGAAAAGGTGGGAATACAGAAAAGCAGTAGCAAAAGCAAGCAGGTGACAGGAGACTTGGAATCTCAATGTACAGTAGAAAGGAGCATGTGTGCCCACCGCCATGACCTCTCCTTGCCCCTGTGCCTCACCTGCTCATGACCACAGAAGGAATACTCAAGCACGGCTTCATGCCTACACTGCTAGCCCACACTGGAGAAACCGGTCCAGGCTTCCTGGGACCACTGCGCTCACGGGAAAGTGGGCGAGGTTGAGTAACCCTGAGTTTATTCTGTCTTGATTGATAGTATCATACTCTTGCTGCTATTTTTCAGCCCTAGAAACCAGTCATCATAAATCCAGCCGCTTCCTCCTCTGGTGATAATTAGCGTTAGTCATGAGCCAAAAATGAGTCCACTTAAGAAGCAAAATAAGCTCGCTTCTGCTTACCTTTCATGCCAAACTTGGAATGTCTCGCCAACTTGAGCAGAAGCAGCATCACCAGCAGGCAGAATCCCACCACAGACGCGATCACCACCACGGCATAGACCTGGGGAGAGAGAGAGAGCCAGGCCGTGATGACCTTGCACAGCCATTCCCAGAGATGGCTGTGGCAGGTGACATTTCCTGAGCACTTGCTATTCACTCTCATAACCCTTCGACACAGTGGGTCACTGTAACCTCTACAGGGGTTCACCCAACACCATCCGAAAACAGAGATTCACCTCACGATTCATAACAGTATCAAAATTACAGTTACAAAGTCGCAACAAAAATGATACTATATCTGGGGTCGGCCCATGTAGAACTATTTAGAGGGTTTCAGCATTAGGAAGGTTGGGATCCAATTCTCTGAGTGGTCAGCAACGATCCTTACCTAACTGGTTCTAGCTCCTGTTTCTTTGAAAACTGAAGTTCCCACCTTGCTTGTGATTAGGTAGATTCACGACACTAGACCAGTATTAACGAAGAGTGGACAACATCTGCCAGTCTGAGATATTCGTCTAAGGCTGTGGTTCTCAATAAGGCCATGAAAAGACTGGAGCCTCAACTCTCCAAGGAGCAACTGTGTGTCAGGCAAGTCCTACAGTCAGGACAAAGCTGAAGAGACTCCGAGTAAGACACCTAATGAAGTGTGAAAGGAATCTTTGTGGTGTTTAGCCTAAGATAGGGGCATGCTTGCTACTGTAGCGTTGTATACCCTGACAAGGCAAAGTATAGATAGTTTAGACAGGGCTGGTCTCTGAGTGTGCAGTTCAGATGTTCCTCTCAGCTTCTTGTAACTTTCATGTTTAACAGTTCTCTGTCTTGTGGATTCTCCATCCCTGTGGAGTTCCCACAGTGAATGGGGAACAGTTGCTACGGTAGTAAGTAGTGTAATGACCAAGATGGCGGTGGTACAGACAATGGCGCCGTCAGCTAAAACTCGAGAAAATAAATAAGTAAACGTGCCAAGGTCATGCAGCTTGGGGTCCAAACCAGTGTATCCAGCTATCCAAAAATCTGTCATTTGTTCATAACAAAGGGTATTCGCGGGGGAGGTAGGGAAGCAAGACATCACGGCTAATCGCTCTGGTTTCACTGTCTGGTGTCAGATAAGAAGAATATTAAGTCAGTTACAAAGGACTTCAAGGGCACTGGCAATGCCTGTGATGTGCAAGGGTCTGATAAGGGATACCAGCTGCTTTCCTGTTCTGCTCCCCCAGTTCCCCTGAAAAACCTGAGTTTAGACTCAGCCACTGTGTACTCAAGGTGACGGCGGGTCACCATGACCTAATCAAATCTGTCTCCATCGAGCTTGCCCAGCCTATCCATGCTGTATGAATTCTTAGTCGCCTTTTCACTCACAAGAACACTGGCATGGCTTCTCAGAATTTATGTTCAAACAGTCCTGTGTTACTTGATAGTGACTGCAAGGAAAGACTGATACTATGTTGTTACATTTGTTATTTTTTCTATTAGTGTTTTTAGTCTCTGGCCATCTGTAACTTGTAAATCAAACTTTATTATGAGTGTGTTTAGGAAAAACCATGGGGTCTCTGTATCCCAGCCAGACTTTAAAATTACCTGAAATTTCATACATACATATACATCTTAGAATGTGTCCTTTTGACTAAAAAAAAAATATGGCTACTGGGCTAAAGAAATGACGCCGTGTGTAAAAAAAAAATGTACTTGCGTATTGCAAGCCTGTGGATCTGAGTTTGATCCTTGGATACCACAGTGGAAAGCAGTCTAACCCAGACATGCATACACCCATCATTCTGGTGCACACCAGTCAGGTGCACACCAGTCAGGTGTGGCAGCAGGAGGGAGATGGGTGGGCTCGGGGCGATAAGGAATCAGGGCTCACAGGACATGCCACTCGAGAGGAAAATTCACATGAAGCTGGGCTTGTGACCAGAGCAGATACCAGACTGATCTCATCATGGAAGCCTAGGATTGGCAGACCCTTCAATGGCATTTCACTACAGAATAAGGCTAACCACCTGGGACAGTTTTAGAACCTCCCTCGGCAGCCTGAGCCTCCCCGGGAGGCATCTGCATCACGTTTCCCAGCCTGGAAGCTCTACTTTGCACCCCAGTACCCCTCTAAAGTTTTCATGCTTAGGTAGATCACTTTTCAGACCAAAGCCGAATACCGCTTCACCCCCAGTGTCCCTGTATAAAAAGGACAGGCCTGGTTTTTCTTCCGCACAACATTCTCTAGAGACAACTGGATTTCTAGGTTTGGCAGACACCCAAATTTTATTTTAAGAAAAAAAGGGGATAGATGTGAACATGTGGTCCCTGAACAGAAGAATTGGTTTTCTGGTTTCTTGGTAGTCTGGTTGTCAAGGGCAGATGTTTAAGAGAACAACAGTTATTAAAATTGGTGCACTGCAGGACTGGAAGAGCTCTGTGCTTAAGAATATTTGCTGCTGTTCCAGAAGACTCTCATTCAGTTCAGAGCACCCGTATCAGGTGCCTTAGCACCCGAAAATCTGACACACCTTTCTGGTCTCTGCTTTCTCCTGGCTTTTGCAGATATATATTTACACAGACACAGAAACAGAGTAAACTATGGTTCTGAGGCTGCCAGAAGAAGATCTGAGTTCAGTTTCCAGTGCCCAGATGGCCACTAACAACCTTCTGTGACTCCAGTTCCCTAGGATCTAAGGATATGGTGCCCTCTTCTGGCTACCTTGGGTACTGCACACACATGGTACACAGTTACATACTCAGACAGAACACCTGCACATAAAAAAAAAAATAAATGAACTATAAGGAAAATTAAATATGTGGTGCACTACCAGAAAAATCCCATAAATTAGGGGTTGCGTGGTCTCTACATCACTGTTTCTGAGCCTTCCTAATAGACCCTTTGATCTTTGATGGCCTGCCCACATCAGAACAGTAACTGTCTTATGGGATGGTGACAATTTTTCTGGCATATGAGCATCTAGAATGGTCAGAACCCTCACAGGAAGAGCCTGTTCCCCGACTCACCGAGAGATGCTCCCGATTGGTTTGGTCAGCAACATCTGTGGACGGGATTTCATTACTTTTGTTCCTAGTATCCCCGAAGTCAGTTGGCGTGGTCCAATCTTGAATTGGAGATAAAAGAAAAAGAACAGGAAGTCATTGCTGGGCTGCTGACGTACAAGGGGCTACAGTGAGACCAAGAACAAGGCAAAACAGGCCCAGAGAGTCTGAATCACTGTCAGGACAGCCTGGCTGCTCAGTCAATGACTGAAAGGCCAGCACCGTGTAAACTGAACATGACATTCAGTCTCCGTGTCTCCAGCACTGTTTCTCTGGCTACTCTAAACAGGCTTAAGGTTTCTCCTTTGCTCTTAATAAAATGCCCCTTTATTGATGCCACCTTTACAATGAACAAGAACGAGAGCCATAGATGTTTCCACTTGAAAGGTATCTGGAGGGCAGATCTGGCTGCCGGTTTTCTAGGAGAGAAAGGTGTTCAGGGGAGTGAATGATAGGGCTGCGGCCACCCAGAAACCATCATTGTCACGTGACAGGCCAGACCGTAAGGCAACACTGACTCCTGAGCATCTCTTTGGAGAACAGGACAAGTGCTTAAGATTCTACCTGATATCTTAAGATTCCATGGAAATTTGGGTCCACAAAGGATTTTCAGAAGGGCTCAGACAAGCCAATATTTCATATCAAATAGGCCAGTATAGTAATGGCCAGTAATGATAATTAGTTGTACTAAAGTGGCTTCATTGCCTCAAATCTCAACATCATTCACCACGTTCTAGATCAGTTTTAGTCTAAATGGATTAGAAGGGTAAAGCTCAACTTATTTTCATGGGCCATCAAAGTACTTATTCTTAACATCACAGATCACAGAAAATTCTTAGCAAGATGGCTGCAGACAACGTGGCTTATAAATGCCTGTGTCCAGGCTCTAACTGAGAACAGCGCTTCCTTCCCATCCCACAACAGCAGCTTCAGCCCCAGCCAGAGGAAGTTCCCAGGGCAGGATCGTCCTGCTGGCTTCGGGGCAAACCACTCAAATCACATTTTTATTAGCAGCATGTTCCTTTGAATGCGAGTGAAAAAAATAACGGAAAAGGCATTTATTTCTGCGTGTTTGTTGTTGTTCTGTTAATGCCAAAACTCAAATTTTTAACAATGTTTGTTTGGAATATCTTAAAACTCACTGATTTCAGACATAAGCAGACATCATTTATTTACTGATTTTCCTTTGTAGTATAGCCAAGTAGCCATTCAGAACTTAGACCACTTTAAATGTCTCGAGTTTAAAACTGTGACATCTTAGCCAAAAGGCCCACAGTGGAATCTGGGGCCACTGGGAAGATGACATTTTTAAGGTTTTGAAGTTGCGGAAAAGAAATTCCAAACATAATTTTAAAATGCAAAAACAAAAAAAATCACTGTTCGAACTTTATGCCCTGTGGTATAATCTGAAACACATTTTTCTTAAAGCCCCGGCAGGTTGAGTAAAATATTTGAATCACCTGCACCAAATCAACCAAGCCACAAATTAAGCAAAAATATGAATTAGCATGCATATACTCAGGTAAAGGCAGTTACCAGTTAAAATTATCTGGAGTTAAATACACATATAATAAGCATACGATGGCCTATAGGGAACGCATGTGCAATACAGATCTTTGGTCTTTGATGGGGAGGGCCACCTTACGACTCAAGCAGGCAGGAACATCAGATAGCATGTCCATGTCAGTGAAAAGCTAATAAGCAAAGGCCTTCGAAAATACGACATTCTAAGTAATCTAATTTTAATTGTTTTGAATTTTAGTCTCAATCTTGAAATATACCCAATTACATCTCCAAACTTAGTAGCTGTGTGATCACAGTGAGAGTTTGGAAGTCTGCTATAGAGCTGTTATTTCCATCAGCATACCCTTGGCATTTAGTGGAAAGGTAAGAGTGAGCGGCTAAGCTGTTAATAATGTAGCTTTTGGGTTTCCCTCTCTCCTGTTCCTAAAAGTACTTCACTTTATTTAGGTTTTTAAGCTCCTCCTCCCCCAGGAAGGCTGGCCTGCCTTCCAGGGATGAGTCTAGTAAGGGGCTTGGCACTCCTACTTCTCTGTGTGAAGAATTTGAGGAACCATGATCTGTGTCCGCTGCAACACAGCATCGGCTCACACCACCAAGAAGACCAGCCTCAGTGGAGCTGGTCAACGTGCAGCAGTGACCCAGGGTCTTGATGACGTAGCCCAGTGGTCGGCTAAGCTGCCCTACATAAAGCCCTCTCTCTTAAGGATGCTCCTGCCCATGAGCAGTCTTTTGCATTATACAAAAAAAAAAAAAAATTTTTTTTTCATATGTGTTTTCTGTAGAGGCCTGAAGGTGATCCACCTCCCTCCCATGGCTCTTAAACAGGTAATTAGTTCCCAATTACAGAAACAAAGTATCTCTGAGAGCAAAGTGGATTTACTACTTCCAAGAAGAGAGCCTCAGAGAGAAAGTGCTATTTACAGGTACTGTAAATATCAAGGGAAAAGAGCCATCAATACTGGGTGATACTTGAGATATAATTTTGGCTCGTGTAGCACTTGAAAATGTGTATTTAACTCAGCTTACAGGCCTTCTTTTAGCTGGTTTATTTCATTACACACAAACATTTTGAAAAAACATATATATATATATATATATATATATATATAAAATGAAGAAACGTGATCGCTACCTTCATAGAGGACTTCGGGGTAATTTGGGTTTGTCTCTGAAAAGCAAAAACACATTAAAAACTTGTTAGCACACATTTTACAGTTAATGACTGCTTATCTGCACCAAATAAAATATGTTAAACAGTCCCCGAAGCTTTTATAACCAGGTAGGCTGCCCTGCAGCTCCTAGGACAAGAGCATAAGAGCTAGGATTCTGGTTTCCTTACAGAGCAACCCGTCTCTTTCTCCATCCTCCAACTGTACATCCCCCCAAAACATGAGAAATCCCTTATCTGTTTGGGGGAAAAAAAAAAAAACATCAGTGCATTTTGGTCATTTGTCCTTGTCCAGTTTCCACTACACATCTGGCTGTGTCAGCCATAGTTTAGATCTTTTCATCTCAAATATTACAGTGTTCATAGCATTTTTATTATCCTCTGATATTTATTATCCCGGGACCACCTATCCACATTATCAGCCCTCCTCTACACAAACAAGAGCCCTAAGGCTTCTCTGTCTTAACAGCCCAGAAGTAGAGTGTGCTTCCCCACTGAGATCCCTGGCCAATAAGAGGTAGAAAGAAATTTCCTACCAGCGGCTAGTATAAAGCAGACGATAGATTATTCGTGTGGCTGTAAAATTGCCAATTTGATTAGACCACCTCACTATGAGGCATTTCTATAAAATTAAAAAAAAACATATTTAAAATGTTCAAATTTGGTGTTCACAGGATTGGTGAACTGAAGGTCAGCTTCCGGTTCCCAGAACACAGCTTCCTGGGTCTATGGGCAAGCATGCTTGGAAAGATACTTAGTCCTAACAGTTAAGTGATTGAGAAGGTAACGCCCACGTTGCCTCCTTGTGCTTCTAGTTTTTGCCCATCAAAAGCAAAACTTATGGCCATGAAATTCAGTTGCCACTTCACCACTGAACCCCAACATCAAAACAAACACTGGCCAGTTTTCAGCTCCTGACTTCCCCAGCAAGTAACAACCAAAATCAGTCTAAAAGATCCAGCAAGTAAAAATGATCCTGGTGTAATATACTTCAATAAAAGAATTTCTGTCTCAGGGAGCAAAAATTAAATGGACAGCTGTGTGCTTCAAATCAGGACTGCTGCCTAACTGTCATGATGTAAACAAGTCCACCTGAAAATGCACATTATCCAACCCTTCACCGATGACCATACTGTATTAATTCATATAAAAGCAACCACTCAAGAAAATTCCAATTGCATTCTGATGACTTTTATCACTGCCAATATAGTTTTCAAGTAGTTTCGAAATATAACATGAAAATATCTGTCCTTGGAATCACAGCACCATGTAAAGAGGCTGCCCTGCGGACTATTTAGTGAATTAAGCATTGAGAAGCCTGAGGATTGTACCTCCTGATGTCACGCGTAAGGCAGACACTGCTCCTCTCAAGCCCTTTCGCTTTGAGAAGATCCCCACACCACAGTGTGTTCCCCACTGTGACAGCCTTGAAGCCCTGCTGAGAGGAAGTGTCACAATCCCATGGGAGCAGGTCCCCTCTGGCTTCCCAGCTATCCATTGTCTCAGATCTGACACCCTTTGCTGTCTTCTCACCCACCCCTCCAAATAGTCTCTGTCAGCCAGGGCTTCTGCCCTCCAGAATTCACCTCAGGTGCCCTTGGTGCCTTTTCCAATGTCCCCTAAGCCCTTTTCAAAGCTCTGTTCATCTGTGCCCTACTAATCACAGCTGTACCACCTCTCTGAGCACTCTCTAATCCAAGTCTCCATAGTGAGACAAGGGGAAGGCTTAGACTGTCCACTCTCACTGAAGAATAGAGACCCAGCTCAAAGGTCACGGCCTCAGACCAGACGAACCCAAACCATTCTATTCCTGTATGGATGCAAGGCTTTGAGAATTCTACTTTCAAACCTATATTCATAGGTCAAAGGATGCACGCTATATTGTTTCAAGGTCAGTTTTGTACATAACTTTACACATGAAAAGCTCAGTCTGTACTGGAGTTATGAACCATCCCAGGCAACCAGGGATGAAGCACGTCCCTAAAATAATGAACTTTTAGTTTTGAAGCTGGAGAAGTCCCAGATGAGTCCATACAGATGGTTTATACAGGACCAAGGTTTCTTCCTGGATAAGGGACCTGCTTTGAGAACGCTGGGAAAGTTGTTGTCCTTGTAGGTTCTCAAACCCTCATGGATCCCACAAATGGGGGATTTGGTTTTACATGTAAAACACCATTTTTCAAAGGTAGAATTCTTAATCATGTTTACTTGGACCGAAAATTTCACCGGCCCTCATGAGTACCCAGGCTTGATAAATCTCCTGATCAAAGAGAAATACTGACAAACACGACTCGCACAGAGTGCCTAGGATGATCCAAGAACGCGGTACTGATTCGATGCTGCAGGATTCCGTGTAGGATCACACATCAACCATTAGACCACAACCTAGAAGACAATTCACTTTTCCCATCATGCTTGCGTTGTGCCTTTGCTATCAAGATCAAACCACAAAACATCGGGGCCACTTCCAAACTTACTGAAAAACAGCTATTTTCCCCCCTGCGTCCCTTTTCCCAGATCTAAGAGAAGAATCAGCTCTGAGCCTCCACCATCGGTCAAAAAGGAGTGACAGACTGGGCAGACAGACAGACAGACAGTGAAGCAACAACAGTCACCACTGTGGCTGTTGTCCCTCCCCTGTACTCGCAACCAAACCTTACGATGTGAAGCACATGGACTCAAGTTCGTGAAACACAAGGGCAGACATGAAAATAAGAACAATTCCTCTTCACACATCTGACAGAGATACACGTCTCGCTTGTTAGGTAGGTCAGGTTAGCCTTGAACTCACAGAGATCTACTTGCCTCCTGCCTCCCTCCTGGGGGCTGGGATGAAAGGTTCACGTGCGCAGACCTGGGTATCCAACCATTCTAAGACTCTTTTCTAACTGGTTTCTTTTACTGACATCTAAATAATGCTAATGTATTCTTATGGAAAAAAGAGGCAAGACAAACATGAGAACAATTCCACCAGAGAATGAACAAAGGATGGACCAGGAGCATCCGGCCCAGGTAGCCCTTGCAGGGGGTTTCTCTGAACACACCCAGGTCCAGCCCACCAGAGCAGGAGATAATCTGCTTTGAGCAGCACATGAGCTTCAAGACCTAACATGGGAAGCAAGGTTCTTTCCTTCACCTTATGGAGCTGTTCCACCCTCCACAGCCATTCCAGTGCTATCAAGGTCAGATGCCATGTGGGTGTCACAAGAGACACTGAAAACCAAGGACCAGTTTTTCTGAGCTCCTGGCTGAGTGCTGCCCCCTAAGGAGTTTGCTTTGTTCTTGATTTGAGCGATTGCTTTCAGTTTTGGGAAGAGGTTGTAGGTCCTAGGCATATTAAAGCCACAGATGATGCACTCCAGCAAAGCCCCAGAATAATCTGGAGGTATCTTTACCTCCAGGAGATGGTGCTTAGGGAAGAGGCCAGCCAATGGCAAAGACCAAATCACTGTTGCTTTGTTTTCTGAACACTACCAAGATAGAATACTTATCAACACCTTCACTCCACATTAAATACTCTCTCCTGCTCCCCTCCCTCTCCCTTCCCCTCCCCCTCCCCTCTCTGATTATCATTTCCCCTTTGGGTTTCTGTTCTTGATATTCGTGTTGTTCTTGTTTGTTTGTTTTGCTTTGCTTTAGTTCTGTTTGTGAGGCAGGGTCTCACCAGGGTTAGCCTCACACTTGAAGTGACCTCCAACCTCTGTCTCCTAACACTAGAATTACATCTAGTGACCATACCAGCACTCCCAACTCCATTTTAACTTTCAGTATCAACCACACCTCATGAGCAAATCTTTGGGCTTCTGGGAATCTGCCTGAATAAATTATTAGGACTTGTTAAACTGTAAGATTCTGCAGCTCAGTAGAAACATAGAGGGTAAGAAAATAAACAAGGCCAGTGAGCACACATGGAGAGACCCATGACTCCAGGTGCATATGCAGCAGATGACAGCATTGTCTGGCATCAATGGGAGAAGAGGCCTTTGGTCCAGGGAGGGAGTGTTTTCCCAGTGTAGGGGAATGTCAAGGCACTGAGGTGGAGAGGGAGGTTGGAAGAAGGAGCACCTTCATGAAAGCAAGTTGGGGGAAGGGAATGGGAGGGGGAGGAGATAACATTTGAAATGTAAATACAGGGAATATCCAATTTTAAAAAGTTAGTTAAATATAAAAAAAGAAAAGAAAAGAAACAAGGCAAACAGAGGTCTCACAGTAACAGTCATCTTGTGTTCTGTCACCAAGAGAAAAGCAATGGGGATGGGGCAGGAAGACATTTCTCTTTTCTTCTTATAAGCTCCTTGTCTCTCTAATGCCCTCAATTTTTAAGATTAATTTAATGTGTCTTACTGTTTGACCTACATATGTGTCTGCGAATTTCATCTATGGTGCCTGTGGAGGTAAGGGGGGCCTCAGATGCCCTGAAACTGGTGTTACAGATGATTATGAAACACACTGTAGGTACTGGGGACTGAACTTGTGTCCTCCATGAAAGAAGCAAGTGGTTTCACCTGCTAAGCCATCCCCCAGCCTCTGAAATACTCTTCAGACTAGTCTTAAACTATCCCAAAGAAACCTTTTTGGTAGGAAGAGCAAAACACATTCTTTCTTCTCTAGTGGACAGCCCTCCCTTTGCATCCAAGTGCTTCTGATATGTGGCCAGCAGAGGCTGTCCCCTCTTCAGAGGAGGCTGAGCCCACAGTCTGACAGCAGGGGGGCTCTTCTCTTTTCTCACCCACCAGTTTGGTGAGAGCTTTGGGTCTCTTCTTTCCTTTAAGAATGGAGCCTTCCCAAGGATGAGCGAGGAAGGTGTAACCAATTAACCTTAGTACTCTGGAGATTCGCAGAACTGTAAGGATGAATCTTAATTACCCAGTTATCAAAGACTTGTGCCCAAACCATGTTCTCCTTGTTTTCTCAAGGCAGGAATGAATTTGTGGCCCCGAAGTTTTAGTCCCAGGACAAGGAACAGGCCCTGATGATGAACATAGCTCAGGTTCCTCAGTCTACCCTTCTGTGGAACTTGGGGAGAAATTCACTCTTGGTGTGTTCCTTGACTTGAACACACCGTCCCTAGAGCTGCTACTTTGGGGCCTTCTAAGTAAGGCAGAGAGAAAGAGAGAGCGCGCCAGTTCACCCCACACCGAAAATCTTTTGACAAAACAGCGCTGGAAGAAACTGTGGAAAACACTTCCGATATTTATAGTTTGTCCCTGACACGCATTTTTTTTTTCATAAGAAGCAGAAGACACTAACTCCCACTGCTGTGTGAATGAGCGTTCTGGAACTGTGACACTGTTCTGGAACTGTGACACTCTACCTGAATGAGTGGGCCAGAGAGACACTCTCTGCACTGCCTAAAGAATCTCGAGCTTCAAAACAGGAGTGTCATCATCTGGCTCTCTGCAGTCTGCTCCGAGACGGACATATTGAGTTGCTTGTGTGATGCCACAGACTGAACGATTTGACCCCGGTCAGAGTGCTCACACTTAAGAAACATCTGGCCCTCGGAGTTCGCGAGATTGGCGCCATTTAGTCAGAAGCTACTCGAGACTCCAGATCCCTTCCTTGTAGCAAAAACTAAGTTATCGTTCGGCCATTAGCAATTGTTTCAAGGCCTCCCTGAAAAACAAAGCCTGTGCTTGCTTCTGATCTCTAGTCTGTCTCCATGATCATCTGTTTGCTCATGAAGAGTTTTTCTGCACAAGGGATTGAATTCGAGCGGCAGCCACCTGAGGGATCAAGTTCATCTGAGACAAGTCTTTATTTCGGGGCCGTAAGCTAAATAAGATACACCAGAGCCAGTGGCGACCCCTCAGCTAACCCCGTTCTACAGATGTGTGCCTGTGGCCATGGTCACCATTTACTTTCCTTTCCAAAGCTTTCATAACCATCCTCTGGATTTATTCTACTTGTTGCCAAACCCAAGAGGAGGACCTGTGAGAACACAGTTTAGTCTGCATTTTAATCATTCTGATCTGCTATCCCTGAAGACTTAATGGAGCTTTCCGGGAGAATGTCTGAACGATCCCTTCAACAGATCCTTCTGAAGTATCCTCGCCACTCAAAGAGTGGTCCATGAACCAGCAACGTCAGGAGCTCACTTGCTACTTAGGGTCATGAGCCTCTATTTTTGGTATCCCCTGTACCAGTATACCCTATACTGAATATCTACATTCAGTATACCTGCAGTTTAACAGGGTCTCCAAGGGTTCCGTGCACAAAGTAAGGTTCAGGAAATCCCAGTTTACGCCTTGCAATGTTGTATTGGAGTCAAAAGTGGGTATTACACACAAGAATTCTTCAATAAAACAGAGCAACCACTGGACACCCAGCTACCAAGCATGAAACATCTCTGCATAGTCTGCTGCAAATGATGTTCCAAAAGCATGGCATCGTTTCTGCTTCCATGACACATATCTGAGCTTCACTCCAAACAGAAGTGAAGAAAGGGAACAGCCTGGCTCATTAGAGTGAGTTGAGCGTCACCCACCATTTCTAAGAAATGTCCTCCTTACAGGGCAGATTCTAGAAAGCTCACACAGGGAGCGGCAGACTTCTAGATAAGAAAAGAGTGAAGAGGACCATGAAAGCATTTAAGAGCAAAGAGTTTTCCCCTCATTGTTCCAACAGAGGTGAGAAGCATGAGCCCCTGCTTCGTTTCCTCAGTGCCCCTTGGTGCCCCCACTGTAAGGGGGACAAGTGCCTGCCTGCTGATGATTGGTCCTCCAGCAGACCTCTCAGACATTCGTGACTCCACAGCTGCCCTGGAAGTGGCTACTAGAACCTTCCCCTCGAGACAGAGAGAAAGTCATACTCAGGTGTTTAAAACAAAGATCACTTCAAGCTACCTAGTTGCTCAATTCTGGCTCAGATCCGGAACTGGAATCAGATGAGGAACCCTACCTCCTCCCACGGGGCCAATGTACCCGTGTGCAGAGCACAGACTAAGCCTAAGATTCCAAATTCGAGCACTGTGTCTGAAGGAACCTTCTGGAGGGATGTCAGGAACAGGAGTTGGTCAGATGTTAAAGTAAAACTCACAGGTTCCACCTGCCCCGCCCAACACTCTCTGCTCAGTGGTCTTCATTAAGTGGTGAGAGTCAAGAGGTTCCTTTGTCTCAGTACCAATTCTCTCTATAAATCTTCAGCCAGGTCCTGCCTGATATGAGGGGAGGGATGATCTGTCACAGCCAGAATGAAGGCAACCCTGGAGAGAAGCTGAGCCAGGAGCCAAATGTCAAGGGCTTTCATTCCCATCATTGACTGGGTCCTGGGCACTTTCTTTTGAGAAGAGTTGCCAGATCCTACTCTACAGCTGCCACCATGTTCCCAAGAAGTCACATCTGCATTGCTCCTCAGACCTTCCGAGAGAGCTGGCGTTCTGTTCAAACTCACCCAGAGTTTAGTGCAAGGTAATGTTCCAGCCTCAGTGACTCTGCCAGTGTGAACAGAGGCTCACAAAGAAACTGGCTAAAACTGCACCTGTGTAGTCTAGGTCACCCTCTGGTGATGAGTAGTTTGAGGGGGAAGAATAAGGAAGGAATTACTAAAAATCTTCCAGGATGGGTTGTAGGTTGTTCCCTCCCAGAATTCTCCCACAGACCCATTCTGAGGACTTCCACTGTGTCTCCTGGAGGTTTTAGGCTCAGTGGACCAGGCCTATCTACAGCCACAGGGTATGGATAACATTTGTTTCAACCTGTACCCGTCAAGAAGTCAGGTCAAGGATTTTGAGTGTCGCCCCTTGAACCATGTGACACCAGCAAGGGACTGAATTAAACCTCTGTTGGGACTCACGTCCTAGGCTACTTGGAAATACAGAGAGACCCTAATAAGATGGAGCTCTTGCTGGCTAAAGTAGAGATGTGTTTGCTCCTGTCATGAGGACTAGAGAGAAAAAAGTACTTGCAAAGGCACGAGCACAGAAAGGCTTCTAAGGAAGCAAGTCTGATGGTACCATGGAACATTCCCAAGTCTGCAGGGCACCAGGCCAACACTCGTCAACCTTCCTCCTGCATCAGCTTTTCTGCCTCACTCCTACCCTCCTAGGGAGCAGGCGAGCTGAAGAGCCATCCGATCTTAGGTCTAATCTATGGCTGAACCCGAGCAAGAAGGAGGGAGATGGCCACAAGATCAAACCCAGCCTTAATTTCTATCTCTGGTGTGATAAACTGTTCTTCTGCTTATGTTCCTTTTACATATATTGAGTGTGTTGCTGGCATATGTGTGTGTATGCATGTATGTATGTATGTATGTATGTGTGTGTGTATGTATGTATGTATGTATGTATGTATGTATATGCATCTGCCATGTGCATGCTTTGTGCTGACAAAGGCCAGGATAGGACATTAGATCCCCTGGAACTGGAGCTACTGACAAATTGTAAGCCACCAGGAGGGTGCTGGGAATAGAACCCCTGTCTTTTGGATAGAGCCAGTGCTCTTCAGTGCTGAGCCACTTCTCTAGACCAAGACAAGCCATCTCTCCATGGGACCTCTCCCTGTGGTCCTGATAATGAAAGAGCCTGCTACTCCCTCAGAAAGCTCCTTCCCAGCTCAGAGTTCTCCTGCAGGGCAGGCATCACCCCTAGGTACCATCTGAGAATCACAAAGAGACAAATGCCAAACACTAACTTGAGGAGCTCTGAGTCAGAACGGCTAGGATCAAGCCTCAGGAACACACAGCAAGTGGAAGGAAGGCAAAGATATTGTTTGAACGTGCCCAGCTGACTCTACTGCATAGCAAAACCACCATGCTGGAAGTCAGCGACCACTGCTCCTAGAAGCTGCTTTTCCGGGGACGATAATGAAATAAAATTAGCAGTTTCCACAGGCAGTGCTTCTTGGTGCGCTAGCTTGGTATGCTAGACAGACTGCAGCTGTCACCATTTCTTTCAGGAACTGGAAGCTGTACCTTCCTCTTTAACACAGACCAGAATGTCCAGAGCTGGGTTCGCTTCTCAAAGGCTGAATCCAAGTTGGCACAGTACAGTGCCTGGGAAAAGGTTCTTCTCCCTTTCATAAATTCACTAGCCCAGGTCTCCAGAAGCTAACATCTGTGGAAGGCACTAGTCTTGTGGACACCTAAGGATGGCAGCTTGTCACTTCACACATCTGGGTGGGCCCCTGCAGTCAGTGACCATGGCCCAGAGACATTTTATGGGGACCTTGGGTTGTTGGGTCTCTCTAGTTCCTACCTCACACACTCAGATCTTACACATGGCACCCTGGACTCATGTGCCATAGCAGTTCCTCATACCACCCTTTCCCATTCTGGCAAAAGTACGGTGTCTGACACTGGGCAATGGTTTTTCATGTTCAGAGCTCAGAATAAGAACCCAGACTATGCCCAGGCTGTCTGTCTAATCCAAGCTTTGCAAATCTTTAGTAGAGAGGATTTTTGTTTGTTTTTGTTTTTATTTTGACTTCTTTCAGTACTTCATTTCCTGCCCTCTAACACATATCCCTAAGCAGAGCAACCATCCCCAAGAAGCTAAGCTGAATGAGGCACCCCGCTTAGGGAACACCAGGACCACCATGCTTGCTCTGTCTGGAGAAGCTACTAACATGACGGTGAACGGGGCTCGTTCATACTGTGACTCGGACTTTCTTCCCACCCTTCCTTTATAGTCATCAAAACTACCACCAGTGAAATTGGATCAATTCTCACCACGAAGATTTCTGAGAGACACCCTTCACCAGCCACTCCATGATGGCAACCGAATTAAGAAGGAAGGGAAGGTCAGAGGTCAAGTTTGACCTCCCATTGTCTTTAATGTGGAATTCCCCACCAGGAATGTGACCATTATTTTTCTTCCTTTTTTTTTTCTTTCTATTTGTTTCTTTTACTTTAGTTTCAAGGAGGTTAAAGGGGAAATTAATCAATTTTATGGACAGTTGTTATCTGAATGCTAAGACTGGGAATCTCATAAATACCCACCGAGATTCCATCCCACAGTCAATGAGACTAATCTCTAATTGGTCACATTGGTTTATGGCCCACTAGGGTCATTTATATCTACTGTCACCCAAGGCCAAGTCTTCATAATTTTCTCTCTCATTCATTACTCCCTGATAGCCAGCCTGTGAATAAACAGTTAAAGGCAAGAATAAATCAGTCTTTCCTCAAACCAGACATTAATAGTTAGTTTTCCTTTTCTTTTCTATTGTGTGTGTACACACATGTTCATGTGCACGCCCACTATCGGTGGGTGAATGCCAGGGATTTGAACACTCACCCTCCGGCTCTCACAGCAAGGATGCTTACACCACACCTGAGCTGTCTTTGCTGCCCCATATTTTTGTTTTAAATATGTAATAAAAAGGAGTAAATGGGAAATAGCAACAAGGAGGAGGAGAAACAACTTCTAAAAATGTAGCTGTCAGGCCTAGGGATGGCCCTGTCCATCCCCAGGGCCCAAGTGGTAGAAAGAAGGAACTGGCTCCTACTAGCTGCCCTCTGGCATCCATACTCACACCACACGTGCAAATGCATAATAAAATCCCAGTACGCTCCTTATAAATTAGTGTTTTCTTAACAAATATATTTGAGAGAACCTCCTCTAAGTTATGATCAAACAAGAAAACAAACCTAAGAACTGATACCCACATGAATAAAAGAGCCTTAATTCAGAAAATATCAGCCCCGTAGAGGAATGTCCAAAGGAAAACACACCCAAATCCAGGTAAAACTATAAAACTGGTCCTTTAGCATGGGGCTCTCAAAGGACACAGACCTGCCTCTTAGAGCTTCCAGACCCTGGGCCTTCGCCTGAATCAAGTTTCACCCCAAAGAGCATCAAAAGACTGATGGTGGCAAGATCGAAACAAAGCCTAAAGTCGGTGAACAGACCTGCCAAGACCCGTTTTCCACAAGACACATGGACCTCAGCAACAAAAATCAACACCGGGAAGCCTGAAGAGAGGCCTCCAGAAACCCTCTGTACTGTCTACAACTTTTCTATAAATCTAAAATTACTCACAAATAAAAGTTTTACTGAAAAACAAACAAAGAGCCGCTCTCCCAAGCTGGAGTCTCTAAGCTCTCCCTCCCACAAACGAGTAGGAAGAGGCACCCCCATCCAGAGATAGCCAAGGAGCTAACTCTCAATTAAGGAGAAGATTTAATGGGAATGACTGCAACAACCAGGGGTGTCTGGGTATCTCTTCCAATCACTGTTTTGTGTCCTCCT
The DNA here is from genome assembly GCF_963924665.1 of Micromys minutus. NCBI lineage: Eukaryota > Metazoa > Chordata > Mammalia > Rodentia > Muridae > Micromys > Micromys minutus. The sequence continues at coordinate 95,976,416 of NC_137969.1, forward strand.
TGTAGGGCTTCCGGTAAATCAAACTGACATGATCCGAATCACATTTTGAACATGCTCAGGAAGCCTGTGTGCTTAGGAGATATTTAGAAAAGACCAAGAAAATCGAAGGTGCTCACCTAAAGAAAATGGTCAAACTCTTGTTTTTTGTTAGACAAATTCACTCTGTGGATAAAAACAGCTTTGTCCGAATCACCTTTGTCCACAAGCTGCCGTACATGCCCCACAAGTAAACTCTGGCCAAGCAGCCCGTTGCTTCACGCCTCCATGATCCTCTTTCCCTCTGGCTCTGCCACATCACTTGTGACTCAGACTAACCCTAACCCGACAATATCACAGTGAAGAGTTCTCCAGGCAGGCCTCAACATCACAAAGCAGGCTCAGCCCTTCAGTGGAGCAGTCAGCTAAGCAACAAGACTGAGTGGGGGTGGGACACTCTTTTGCAGGGTTGCAGCTGAAGCCTCGAAGGTGTGACAACTGCCTGTCCCACGTGCTCTCCTGCTCACCTGGCAGGGCCTGCTCCTCCCCTGTTAAAAACATGGGGCAACATAGCCAGATGAGCAAGAGCCACAGTGTCAGTTTCTAACCCATGAAGAGGAAGATGGGGCTCTGATCCCAAATTGATCAGATAAACCTTAGATAATTTATGACTCCACCAGTTGATCTTTTTCATGGGGCTCAGCACTGTGGGTGTGAGATCTCATTAGATAGACGTCAGTTACAATGACCTTCTCAAGAGCCATCAAAGTCCTCTGTCCACCCGATCCCTGTTCAAACTCATTCACCCCCCGATTTTCTGTGGATCACACGTTTCCCCTTCCTTGCTTGACACGGCTTCACCCTACGAGTCCTTTCAGACTGAGGGCCTTAAAGCTGAAGAGGCAGCCAGCACCGAAACCAGGTCTATGTTCCTAGCTGTCTACACTCCACACTTGCCACGAAAAGCAGATCTCCTGTGTCACAGCACTAGCTACATGAAGAACAGGCCATGTGGCTAGCAAGTCCCATAGCTTACTGCCCCTCCCCCACGTGCAAGGCCTCCAGGTGCTCACCATAGTCGACTACAGGCCGGCCCATGAAGTGAGCAGAAATCTGTCTCTCGTCCTTCCCGTACTCGTTCTTGGCCATGAGGGTGTAGTCTCCATTGTTCATGTGAGTTGGGTTGTCCAGCTGGAGGCAGCCATGGTACTCCGTGTGATTGGTAACGTGTATTTTGGTGCAGATGTACTTGGATTCATTCAGTATGGCCCCGTTGTAGAACCACTGGAGTGCTGGCTTAGGGTTGCCTCTCACAGTGAACGGGATGCACCAGTGGTGGTCTGAGGTTGGAGACTCGAGAAATGTGATAGTCGGCGCAACTGGAGAGAGAGAAAAAGAGAGAGGAGAGTTAATAGCACCAAAAAGCTCAGAATCCTCCCTTTAGAATTCTGTGTCAAGACCTTTTATTTTAACCACCATTTAGCTTAAGAAAACCCACCACACCCAGTAACTCCAGACTAATCACACCCTGTGACTGGTCTAACCTCTACCAATCACACCCTGTGACTGGTCTAACCTCTACCAATCACACCCTGTGACTGGTCTAACCTCTACCAGGAGCAGCTTATCCACTCTGCTCAAGACCCACACAACACAGTGAGACTTGGCTAATGGAAAGCGTCATCTGAGGTCTACCCTGGCTCTGTTCATGCCCCCCCCCACACACATCTTCATATTATGTGTACTCGTCATACGAATTAATGAAAAGCCCTTTTTTCATTAGTAATTCTTCCTTAAATAATTAAAAATAACTATAGAAGTCACTGAGTTGATAATGACTTTGGAAATGTTCCATGAAGCTCTCTGATCCCATGGAACACTTACTAAAATGTATCAGACTAATCAAGGCAGTGATTGTTGCTGTTGCTGCCAAGTGACTAGCATAGAGAAGGAAAACCTGAGAGCTTGTGTCGCTGCCGAACAGCGAATACAGTTTAGATGCTCTGGATTACAGCGTGGTCCGATTTCACTGGATTCTAAATGTCCACATTTCAATTCTCAAAATGCCTGAGGTCTGATTTCAACTTGAAAAAAAAAAAAACCCAGCCTGCTGATTATCCAACTTTAAACGTGTATAACATCTTAGGCTTTTGGGGGTTTAAGCATGAGCAAGCAGTCCCTTTAAACTGACTTCAGAGCAAGAACCAGGGGCCGACAACATTTCTAAGTTAAGCACACAAAAAAGCCTGACTCTTATGTCCTTATGCAGCCTACAGACTCCCCCTGGGACATTGGCAGAAGAGCCGAAGTTAGTGCCCATGGCAAGCACGCTCTCCTCTCACTACGTACAATGCACAGTGAGGTTCACAGAATCTTGATCTTCTCCTACGAGGTTTTCTGCCACACAAGAGATCTGCTTTCCACTGTCATCAGATGAAATGTTCATTATTCTTAAGGAGCCCTGTGTTTGGCTTGTTTCGTTCTATAAATGAGTTAACAGACAAAAAAAAAAAAAAAAAAACACTGATTAGAATTAATCCCAAAGTATTGGAGTTTCTTCCTGAAATGGAATACACACACACACACACACACACACACACACACACACTTTTCTTGCAGACTGCAGACTCAAGTAATAGGAAGTTAGTCCCTGGTTCTGGGTTTCAATTGCTCAATTGACTTAACTCCTGAATCCAAGGGCAAAGACAACTTGATGTATACAGATAATTAAATATAATATTTCAATTAGCTTTGTCTAATTAAAGATAAGTAAAAACTAAATGACATTTAAAAAATCATTATAAATGCCTATGTGTAGACACATAAAATATTGGGTGGTTTTGATGGTTAGTAAAGATCAGCAACTTGACAATATAGGATGACCTGGGAAGAAAATCTCAATAAAGGACTCTCTGGATTTAGGCTACTTTGTGGGAGATTGTCTTAACCTGGTTAACTACAGTGGGCTTATCCACCTTACAGGTGGTGACAGGTCATGTTGTCACTGTAAAAATATAGGCTTGGCTATTTTGATCTCAAGCTGATAAGAAGAAATGAGTTGATACTTGTATTAATTCACTGTTCCCTGCTCTTGGTTGTGAACTTACTGTGACTAGCTCCTTCAAGCTCCTGGGGCTGTGACTTCCCACTAAGGATGGACTGGAGTTGTATAGCCTGGAATTGGGCACCCAGTAAACCCTTGTTCCTTTAAGTTGCACCTGTCAGGGCCTTTCATCAGAGCAGCAAAAAGGAATCTAAGAGTGGCCATCAGTATGTTTAATATGGACTCTCAATGTCACCCTACAAGACAGAACTAAACACAGCCTTACCATGTGTTTGGAAACCAAATTCCCAACGTCCCAGTACAACGTGGGGAGTGGGTCACCCCCCACACTGCAGGAAAGGGTCACAGACTTCCCTTCCTCCACAGTGAGGTTAGGAGCAGCCAGACGAGCAGATGGCAGACCTATAAAAGAAATGCACACAAACAGTTACAGTCAGAATTAAAGTGTCCAGACATGCATTTTTGCAGAAGCCCATGGTTGCAGGAACTCAGCTAAGTCTAGACACCTCCATTGGGGCCTAGAGTTTGATAGAATCAGATAGTCTAGGGAAAATAGTTTGAAAGCATTTCTCAAGGATGAAACTCAAAACTATGACCTTGTTGGACTGCTTCGGAGCCAAAGTAGAGTTAATTATTATGAATTAAATGGACCATTCTGTTCATACTAATGATGAGAAGTTATATATATGACTCCTTATCGTGGTGAAAACATTCTTAAAAGCAAAAAGAAAACCTTAAAGATGTATTTGTTGTTAGAGGGAATTATGAACATTACACGTGTATTTTAGCATTTCAGTGGTACAGTTCTTATATTTCCAGAACTAGACAGTTTTTAATTCATGCTGCCTTTGCTTCCTTTGGCATCTCTCTTCCCAGGTGTGCACGCTGCCTTCAGGAATCACACAGTACCTTTTACCTAAAGCACAGCTTGGCTAATTAACCATGTGCTGGTCCTGCCAATCAAATCATCCCACTCAATATGAGGACCATGTGGAAAAACTGTCCACCCAGAGCACCACGTCCACAGGACCGTGGTGGACCGTTGTCTAAGAAGCAGCTTGGAAGTCAGAAAAGGCAGCTCTTCTGCAGTCAGTAATAAATTGCAATTAACCCACCTATTTGTCAGCAACCACACTGGCATATTTGTTATACAAACCCTTCATCACTAGGCCAACCTCACTGGACAAGCCATTGTTCTTTAGAATTGAAGCCAATATTTGTACACAGTGTGTGTCGCAGAGTTTTAGCCTCTGAGGGAAGACACCCCAGTAAAATCTGGTTTTCAGGGACTTTTGAGACCTCCTTGGAATGGCCCTTCCCATAAACATCCAATAGAGAGGAATGCTACATCTTTTTGTGTGGTTTCAAAGAGTCCCTGGCTATCCCAAGTTTCATGAAGCAACAAAGTACACCACAAGGGTTAAGAGAAAGCACAGTAAACAAAAGCAGACCCTACTCTGTAGATCTCATTCATATAAACTGCAGGAATTAGGAAGCAGGTCAGGGCAGAACACCATTAAAATTAATGGGTAACTTCCTAAAAAAATATGTGCTTCGTTTATTTTTAGCCAAACACGTAGTCACATCATTTAAAGAGTCTATAGTCATATAAAACTTGTTACTAAAAATAATCAAGCTATTATGTGAAGAGTAGTTTGACCTCAGCTGGTTGACATTACTTCCTGTTCCCAGACACACCCATTTATCTCTTTACATGTTCTTTGCTGTGGATCTCCACATCACTAAATATTATGCTTGTACTCTTATTGGTTGGCTTTTCTGTTGTAAAATTACCTACTGATCTCCCGACCAGGAGGGTACTAGAGACTCCCAGCCCCGTCTGTGCACTTCCCCACCTGCCCACAGCTTCACTTTGCATTTTTCCACATGCTGGGAAGGCATGTGATATTGTGATATAAGGAGACATAAATCAAGACACCAAATCTTACTGAGAGTTGGACCATCTAAAACTCATAAAGCTCATTGAATCTACCCAGTTTTCTTCAAATCAATTTTAAGGATAAGAGAATTCCAAATGCTCAGCCCAATGGAAGAATTATTAGACATTCTCCCAATGCCCTGCTTAGATGAGGTGAAAAAACATATGTGTGGGGGGGGTGTTTGTGTGTGGGGGTGTGTGTACACATTTGTCAGGTTTTCTATTAATCCTATAGCCTAAAATATGCCCAAATGGCCTCAGGGTCTTTAGTTTGTTCTCTTTAGAGAATGGATTTCCAGCTTTCTCCCAAGAAAAGAGGGTGACATTGCCTGAACCATTCATAGCAAGAAGCAGGTTAAATGTGCATTATAGCAGGCTTTTAGACAAAGTCTGTTATGGTGACACCTACACTTACGTACAAGTCATATTTCCTCTGTGGACCACTCACCGACCAACATTCTGATGCACCATGACAGTTACGACATATCCCTTTGCTTTCCCAGCTGGTGGCGTTTGGTGTTCTGTTGGCCCCCATTTTCCTCATATTTACAGATTTATTTACTGACTCTAGGGTGGGTGGCCTTGGGATCCAAACTTGTTCTAAAGATGTGGCCTCTTCCAAATATCCCTGTCCTAATCATGAAGCTTTGGGATGTCTGCTTCATAAGTGTATCTATGATTCTTGATTTTCTGAATACAGAAGTGTTAAAAGGGCTTCAGTAGGAAATGCTACATAATAATCATGATTATTCCCATAAAGTCTGCTTTAGTCTTCCTTTTAAAACTTCAGTTTAGATGACTAACAGCCCTGGGTGTGTTTGTTTAGTTACAGTGAGAGCAATGGTAATATTTTCAGAGTGCTCATTAAAGTAGACATTCTCATCCAAATGTATTTTCTTACAGAATCCTTACAACCAACCTTGAAGACAAACACTTAGCCCTTGTTTAATTAATGACATCTATAAGTAGTAGAAAAGCACATCTTTCAAAGTTGCCCAAGTCAATGTAGACCTGGGATTTGAAGCCAAATTAAAGGGCCTTCTCCACTACAGTACATGGCTCCCCACAGTTACACACATCTTGTTCAGATCATACATACATCATATCCAAGATCTGTGAATTTGGTCCATCTGAAAAGAGTTCTATTTCTATTCTGTGAAGGAAGACTGGGCCTCTGTATTCAAAATTAACTGTCTCACCCTGTCATAGGACTTTGCAAAGGAATCTGCCCAAATTGGCCAAGCTCGATCTTTTACATGTCAAGTCTTCTGCAAATGGGTAGGCACCTGCCTCACGTTACGTCCACAGCACTGATATGCTGGCCCGAACCCAGCAATGGAAAAAACAATCTGGACTTGAAATATCACTTGAGGCTTAATTAGCACAATAAAAATGAATTGGGAAGCATGGATTGCCAAGGCGGGCGAAACCACTCGTCAGGCACTATTTCCTGGCTTAATAAGATTTGAAATCAGCACAAGTCCACAGCAAAGCCCAGCAGAAGTTAGAGAACCTGGTAGAAGATGAGAAATAGCCAGCATCCCCAGCAGAGAACCCATATCGGTGCTCTTGGCTGGAGTTTGTTCAGGAAAGAAGTATTCACCTGTAGGCTGTTTGATTAGTGAAGTCTCTAAATGTAAGAAATAGTCAAACAGCTGGATTTCTTTGAAGCACAGCTCCCCAGTTCTTAAGGCACACACACAACTCACCGAGGGTTCTTTCCCAGGTAGTGTGAGTTGAACCCAGAAGGTTTATGTTTCTAACAACCTCCTCATGCCACAGACCACAGTTTGAGTGGAAGAGGTTTAGACAATGGGTGTTGGACAATTGTCCACTAGGCTTTGGTTTCCACAACTATTATTCTTAAACCCAACAGGGGCCCGAGTAATTATCTCTTCTATGGCCAAAATTTCCTCAAAGCGTGTTCTGGGAGAAGTGAATTCTTTAAGACGTTTAAGTGAGTGTTGTGGGGATGGGGCAAGAGGCAGAGACAAATGCAAAGTAGCAGGTGAGAAGGGGAGAGAGCCAACTTTTGTAGCATTGCCATATAATAGCCCTCTGAAGTCTTTCTGTGGAAAATAACAAAGCATGTAGCCACCACTGCCCCTAGACCCCCTCAGCCCACTTAAGTACCAGACTACTTGGACTGTAATTTTGTTACTTTCTTTGAAGTGATTTGACATCGCGTAAAATATTTAAATCCAGTTTAGGATGTTTAGATCGCGACAAAGATACTATTCATGTTGATGATAGCAAACAACAGCAATAGCCAACATCAATTACTTCTCTGATATGTGCTGACTCCATCTTAAATGCTGTCCTGTGTTCTCTCTCTAGTCATCCCAAATATCCAAGAATACATTAGTATCTATTTCCCAGTGAAGAAACTAAGGCTTAGGGGGTATTGAAATTAAACAGATGCGGTGTTAGTCCCAGCCTGACCATCATCTCTGACCATGGCTTTTACCAGTGCACGACTGGCACTGTAAGCAGGAATGGAGTCATCATAATAAGACTGGTCTGTTTAGATGGAAGTACGTACAGAATGATGGGAAAAAGACACCAAACTAAAAAACACCTTTAGAAGGTCTAACGGGAAGTTGCACATCTAAGCTTTTGTGAGTCGTGATAAAGAAGTGACCAGATGGCATAGAAACAGCAATCCCAGCAGCTTCGGTTGACATTCTAAGAGGGACAAAGAAGAACAACAACCCACCATGGGCTTTGCTTTATTTTCAAAAATAAAAACTAACCTCTCATACAGTGAAAGCAAACAAGCCAAGACTCAGAAGCAAGAGGGCAGGTGTTTATGGGAAGACAGAAATAAGCCACGTTAAGATGCCGTGTTGATCCTGATAAGATGCCATCCTGCTACATTCTGGGCAGACATGTGCCACAAACAGTGGCTGAAGCTAAAAGTCAGCCATGTAAATAAACCACTGGCATAGATTTAATTCAGAGAGCAACCCTCTCCTCCCGGGCACATGCGGACATCCACTGACCCTTGCCACCCACACCATATGTGGATGACACTTTAAGGATTCCTCACGCTAAGCTTGGAAAATTCAAAAATGGACATTGTCATTTCGAAGAACAAAGAAGCCAAAGGCAGGTGTGACATCAGTCCAGGGCGGATGTTCAGGGTTTTTTATAGAGGACCTACCCTGGTCCTCCAGCAGCAAGCAAGCCCAAGGCTTACATTTGCTACAGGGCTATCATTCTCACGGTGACTGAGGGGTTACATTGATATGACCTGGAGACATGCCACCTTTCCTACCCTTACGGTTCACCTAGAACAGACCATCGCCACCCCTGTTACGTTTTCGATGAAGCCGCCTCACAGATAATGTTAAGTCATGGTTGTAGTATTTAAAACTTGAAGTGTAAGCGTGAGTTAGGCAGAAGAAATTGTTGCAATGCTCTGATTGAGAAGGACCAAATGTTCCCACTGAGAAGGACCGACGGTAAGACACCAGCATGAGCATCTTAGAGGGGACCTTCCTTGGTCCTGCCCCACACCCACAGGAGATGAATCTACAGGGCCCATTGGTGTCACCCTCTTCTCAAAACGTGTATAGGAGCTATTCCAGTCCCTCGGAAACCTAGTCCCCTGCAACCCTTATCCAGTTAATGTGGAAATCTCGTGAATCTGTGTGCCACCTTCCCATGACCATTTCCCTGGAGCTTAAAGAGAGCATGTGCAGAAACAGACCACAGTTTGTGTCGCAGCCTGCTCATTTGATGCAGGTTGGGCCATCACCATAATACTGCTGGGCGTTTTGACTGTTAATAGTAATGGTGCTAAACTCCTACCCTGTCCCTTGGCTTAACCCTCTTTAATATGACAAGGACAGACATATCAATGGGACCTTCAGGTACTTGCCTGATGACCTCCGTTCACTCTCTAGATCCCTCCTGGCAGAAAACCTCACTCCCCAAAATTGTCTTTCAGTGTCCAATCCCATGCTGTGCTATGGAACACGCTTGTGTAACTTGCTGACTTGGGAGAGCTGAGCTCACACTGGGTAAGGTGGACCGCCATGAAGGAGCAGTAGAAATGGTGGGAGGGGCTGGTCTGACCTAGGATTGTGTCTATGAGCAAGCAGGGAATTCTATAACACAGAACTGGAAGCTGAGGACACAGAGGGAAAGCCTGATGTGTCCTCAAGCAACGTCCACAGGAATAGGGAATCCCACAACTCTCACAAGAAGCTGCAAATCTAAGCAGAAGGTCATAGTTGACTCAGGACAGTACCTGACACTCAGGGGAAACTAATAGAGTTGCAAGCCCTAAATATAAGTCCTACAAAGATAAAATGACCTCAACTCTACTATGGCTTAGTCTTCTCCTGAACATGATAAATACATCCACCAAAAAGAATAATGATGTAAATTTTAAGAAGATAAGAAAAAAAGAAACAATCAATAAACTAATTCTTGATGTTCAAGCCCCAGTATAGAAACACACACACAAAAAATAAATCTATAGAAAGAAGTTGTAACCCTGGTATGAGAGGCATTGAGAAGAGGTAAGATCAAAAATTTATACTTAAAACACTAAATGTATAAAGCAAAGAAAATATATTGAAAATTGCAAGAGAGAAATACCCAGTCAAATAGAAAGGCAAGCTCCCTGGAACAGCCAGCACCCAGTAGGAACCTTAAAAGGTAGGCAGGTTTAGCATAATATATAGTTCAAGTTCTGAAAGCCAGTAATTGCTAACCCAGATTACCATACCCAGCAAAACCATATCTTATAATTGAAGAAGGGAGAGAAACTTTCCAAGATAAAAACCAACTAAAGGAGATCGTGACCTCTTAGCCATTCCTAGAGAACAGCTTTGAAAGGTTAAAGACCCCTCTGGGCGGAAGACAAAGAAAATACTTCCACCAAGCTACAGGGAAGAACAAAGCACATGAACAGCAGTAACACAGAAGAGGAATTCAAAACCCCCAAACACTACAAAACCAAAAGGGGGGGACAAGATTTTATATATACGTTTCAATGACTGAATACCAATTGTACCATTGCTCCAATCAAAGCCCATCAGACTTGACTTAAAGTGACCCATCTACTTCTTCCCTCCAAGAAGTGCATGTCTTCGTCAAAGACAGGCTCAACTCAGGGTGAAAGAATGGGAGAGGAATTCCAAGCAAATGGGACTATAAAGCAAGCAACTGTTAACTGCTCTAATCCATGACAAAATAGACGCAAATGAAGATCAGCCATAAGATTCAAAGAAGGTCACTTCATACTGACTAGGGGAACAATTAATCCATGAAGGGCATATTGCAATTAGAAACACGTAATGCACTGCACACAGTGCACCCAGTTTCATAAAAGGAGTGCTACTGGGTGTAATGACAGTAAGTCCCTACACAGTAAGATTAGAGGAATTCATTACCCTGCTCTCGATAAACAACAGGCAATTCCTTTAACGGGTGCTTTTTAGGGAGACAGAAGACCATGATATCAAAACCCAGTAAAGATATAACAATAATAAAGGAGAAATTCTAGCCAATTTCCCTGAAGATCATTGCTACAAAAAATGTCAGTAGAATTCTTACAAACATGTACACGTCAGAAAGATCATTTACCACGACCAAGTCTGCTTCATTGCAGTGGCCCAACAAGTACAGCTCAGCGGATATAATACATCACAGAAGGAGACGCAAGGTCAGAAATCTCATGATTGTCCTCACAGACACAGTGATGGCCTTTGACAAAATCCAGCATGGCTTTACAACAAAAGCCCTGAAGATGCTAAGAACAGGAAAAACACCAACACGGTAAAGACTATACGCACAAACCTATAGCCAACAGTATACCCAATGGGGGAAGCCCAAAGTATTTTTACTAACATGGTAGGAGTGTTCACTCTCACCAGAGCTTGAAGTATTAGCTGAAGCAATAAGACGATAAGAGGATCCTGAGTGAGGTAACTCAGTCACTAAAGAACACTCATGGTATGTGTTCACTGATAAGTTGATACTAGCCCCAGAAGCTTGGAACACCCAAGAAACAATTCACAGAACTTAGGAAGCTCAAAGAGAAGGCCAAAGGAAGCTCAAAGGCCAGAAGGTGGATGCCTCAGTCCTTCTTAGAAGAGAGAACAAAACACTCATGGGAGGAAATAATGTGACAAATAGAGGAGCAGGGATTGGAGAAAAGATCATCCAGAGACTGTCTTACCTGGGGATCCACCCCATAAGCAGCCACCAAACCCACGCACTATTGCTGATGCCAGATAGTGCTTACTGGCAGGAATCTGATATGGATGCCTCCTTAGAGGCTCTGCCAGAGCCATACTGATACAGAGGAGGATGCTTGCAGCTAACCATCAGACTGAACACAGGGACTTCAATGAAGGAGCTAGGGAAAGGGCTAAAGGGGCTGAAAGGGCCTACAACCCCATGGGAAGAACAAAATTATTAATTAACCAAACCCACCACAGCTCCCAGGGACTAAAACACCAACCAATGAGTTCTTATGGAGAGACCCAGGGCTCCGGGTGCATATGCAGCAGAGGGTGGCATTCTCTGGCATCAATGGGAAGAGAGGACTTTGATTCAGTGAAGGCTCCTTTTCTCAGTGTAGGGGAATGCCAAGGCGCTGAGGTAGGAGAGGGAGGCTGGGAGAGAGAGCACCTTCATGGAGGCAATGGGGGGGGGGGTGGGATTGGTGGAAAGAGAATAACACCTGAATTGTAAGTACAGAGAATATCCAATAAAAAGAAAAAGAAAAAAGACAATAAAAGGAAATAGAAGTGATACAAACAAGAAAGCAAGAAGCTGAACTGTCCCTATGACTTCATAGGATAACTCTTAGAGCCAACGATTACTTTCCACAAAGTGTCAGGATGAAAAAAGAAACGTTTCAACTTCGATAGAGTCATGAGTGCAAATTTAAAACATGCCTACTACATTGCCCCAGCCAGAATCATAGACATTAAGACACACTGTTCGTAGACATTAAGAAATGAACAGTGACAAATCCTGGTGAGGTTATTAATAAAAGGCACCCTCGTGCACTGGTAGGGGAAATGTGAAGGGGTCAAACCACTGTGGAAATCGCTATGGAAACTCTTCAGAAAACCAAACATTGGAACCACCATGTGACCAATCTCACCCACTTCCAGGTACCTACACAAGGACTCCAAGTCCACACACCACAAAGACACTGGCACGTCCGTGTTCACTGCCACTCTGTTCACGACAGCTAAACTGTAGGGGCACCTAAGTGTCCACCAACAGGAGATGAACAAGGAAACCCTTCCAGCCATACGGAAGCATGAAGGTGCCTCACCTGCAGGGACATGAAGGCAACTGACCAATAATCATGTGTGGTGAACCAAGCTGGTCCCAAAACACAAACTTCTCATGCTGTCCCTCATTTTCGGGTCCTGGGTTTTATATAAATACATAAAGCCACAGACATGGCATCAATATAGAAGAGAAATCGTTTACAGAAGCAACAGGTACTAACAGGAGAAATTAGAGTGAGCCCACGTAGTGCAGAGAGAACTCGCTCACGGCACGTACCTCACACAGTTGACCAAAATGTCCTCAGATAGCCCAGTAGCACATGCAATGAGTATATACCAGCAAAACTCTTACGATATAGATCTACACTTTTAAAGACTCCATGACCATGGTTGTCATTTCCCCAATTCTTTCCCTGTGGTTTATGTGTGTGCATGCATCTCAGTGTTCTGTCTACCAGGCCTCTTGGGTTATGACTTATAAAATATATTTAGTGTCTCTTCACTGCCAGTTACAGGAAAAAAAATTAGTTTCTTAAGTAAAAACCCATAGATTATTGCCTTTCTGGTGTCTTGCCGAATCCTCTATTAATTCGCCTTTATGTTTATTTCAAATTACATTGATCTGCAAATGGGTCTTTTTTGTTGTTGATATAGATCTAGGAAATCATGCCATTGACGTCTTATGATCACTGTGAGCTCTTTCTTCTAATAAGTGACAATACATGAAATATGGAACAATTGTCAGCCAACTGTTCGTAAGCATGTTCCTTTGAGCAGAAAAGAATAAAGACAAAATTTGAGCTTGATAAAATGCTGAGAAATGTGTAAATAAACACAGAGAAATATATTTTTTCTTATCTTTTGGTGTTAGATAGATACTTACAGGAAATGTTTGGGTTTATATTTTTGAAAACAGCCAGAAGTATAATTTATAACTTTCAAATAATTAAAAAAGCAGACACTATGGATAAAGATGAATGAAAAAAAAATGCAAATGCTACGGAATATCCAGGGAAGCATAGAGAGAGGCACCGTCTCCAAAGCACAGAGCAGTTTAATACACGCTGAAGAATACTTAGGAATTGGGAAAATGCATAGTAAAAGGGCTAGGTGGCAGTAATCTGAGTGGTGAGTTACAGGCACACATCTTATAAAACAGAGAAGCTCAGCTCTGTAAGGTCTTCTAGGATGCTGACAGAAGCATAGGAAAGAACTCTGTGGGAACACTGTGACAGTAATAAGTTAGGCACACTGGCTACTCTTTAGAGGACTGGGTCCAGTTCCCAACCAATACCCACATGATGGCTCACAAGCTATGATTCCAGTTACAGAGGATCAAACGCCCTCTTCTGGCTCCTGTCGGTACTTCATGCATGAGATGCACATACATACACTCTTACATACATATACAAATAATTTCAATTTAATTTAAAGTAAATACAAATAAGATCTTTCTCTAAGGTGTGAAATAAACTCAACTGCCACCAACATGGAACATTTAGTGTAATTAAGATATATTTGACCATAAACATTATACAATATCATGAGTCTATCAGTATTAGCTTAACATGATTAGAAACACAAACGGAAATGGTGCTTTTCTCGAGTGCAGGGAAATGCTTTTTATGACAAAATGGACTGATGTTACCTATGCAATGGCAAATGTAAAATACCTTGAAAAACACAAACAAGTAAAGAAAGCACAGAGCAACAGGAATCAACATCATCTAGCACAAAGTCACCTGACACAGCCCCAAATGCCACTTTAATAGGCACTATTGACACTCAAGTGGCTTAAAGATGTGACCAGTTAGACATAGGTAATCAAAGCTCAGCTCCCCTCACAAGGGGGTAGGGTTTTAGGAAAACTCTACTTTCAAACACATAATTCATAAAGAAATGTGTAGAAAAACAAAAGAAATAAAAATATTGAAGATAGACAGACTATAAAATAAATAAATAAAGTATCTGTGTACTTCAAGCATTTCTTCTGTCCACATCTCGATGATCAGTCACATTGATGATGAGTCCCCTCTGAACCAATGTCAAGACCACATGGTCATTTAAGAGTCTGTGTCGGGCAAGGACAAAGCAGCCAGCCACCCATTCAGAAGTGGCTTGGGGGACAAGGGTCTGTGTTAGATGCTCTCTGTTCTGTGTTTCCTGGACAGGAGACCAAAACAGCTGTGGGGGGTTGGGTGAGGCCAAATGGCCAGGTGACCAGCAGGGACTGTGTTGCCCCTCTAAGCATCTTCTCTTACCAGTTATAACATGTTCCGAACAGCCACAGACACACACACATAGTAAGGGTTGTTTGCCATGGTTTTGTTTGTCCATCTATTTGTTTGTTGGCAATAAAGGCTGAAGGAGGAAGCAAGCAAGGGAATAAGGTGACGTCCCCCCACAATGAAAACAGAAGATGCTATCAGTGACAGAAAAATCTGTGTGTCAGGTGAGCGCTGTCTTCTAAGGTCCTCCAGAGCAAGGAGCAAGCCCTTTTATTACCATTATTAAATCTCATTAAGAGTAAACAGCAACAGCGTCATTCTTAAATAAAAGTGGGTCTTCAAGCAGGGGAGCTCCGGGAGGGAAATGGTTATACACAATTTCTATAAACAAGATATAAACAAGGCACTACATGGCATGTTCCTGCTTTGTCACCCGCCACCAGGCAAGAACAAACAGAACTGTTTGTGAGCTTGTCGACTGTTTGATTAAAATTTTAGTGAAGGAATAACGCCCTTGTTGTGTCATTGTAGAAATAAATCACAAGGTAGGAAAATCCTAACCTAAACCCTGCTCTTCCTCCTTGTGGGACATAAGCTCTTGCTGAGAGCTGGGCTCTGTCCAAAGGTATCCTTTTAAACTCTCCAGATGGAAGTGTCGGGAAGAACATGAGAGAACAGTAGAGCTGAACCCAGGCACAGAGACAGGCAGACAGGAGGGCAGCCAGCCATGGCTGGAGAGACAGGAACGTGCCGCAGCAAGTCGAACCTAAGGATGTGCAGTTTTAGACTGTTCACCTCAGCTGCTAGGGCTCCTTCAGCGCCCTGTGGTCCACCCTGTGCATGGCTGACGTGTGAGTCAAGTGTGTGGGTATGACGTAGGGAAGGGCTGCACTCTTCCATGGATACTTTTGTAGAAGTGGAGAGTTGAGTGGACTCGTGGATGACAGATGGACAGGCAGACAAATCAACCAAAGAATTAATGGTATACTTTCCCTCCATGTTCTTTAGTGCCAGCCAGCCAGAAGCTATGTTCTAACTTGGAGAGAAAATTCACTAAAGGTGCTCCTGGCTGCCTTCTCCACAGTGCATGCAAACATCTGATAGGCCAGAGACATCCACAACACACTGTGAAGTCTGGGTACTGACGTCTTTCCCAGGCCCACTACCATACCAAGGCAATTGGAATAATTAATAGCAACTAGAACCCATTGATTAAAGATAAATTACCACAGTTGGGTATCTGCAGGTTCGCCAGGGGGGTATTCTTGCTGCTCTCATTGAGACAGTACAAATCCTGAGTGTCCGGGCTGGATTTAATCTCCTGGAGGGTCTTGAGCCACATGATGTCACAGGAACACGTAAACGGATTACCCGTCAGAATCCTACAGGAAGAGAAACGCAACCTAGTCAGGCTCCTTCAGCCTCGCTAGCACTAGTGTTTAGGAATGATTACAGGAGAAATATGTGCTAGCCACCAACCTTTGAAAGTCACACCCACTTTGATGGCCTGACGGTGTTTATTATTCACCCCATTGTTTAATAAATATGGCTTCGCTGTTCCATGCAAACAAAACAGTAGAGGCCAAAGATGGCAAAGAAGTGCAAAACTTTGCAGAACATTCAGGAAAACGGATCTGAACAGACACGGCCACGCCATGATGGGGGAGGTGCGTTCTTGTGCCTAAGTTGAGATGCCAATGGTGACCTTTGTAGAAATATCCTATTTCTAACCAGGCTAGGGACTTAAGAGTCCTTGCTTCCATCTCCACTGAAAATGAAATTAGAGACAGGGGTCTCAGGCTGAGGCGTACCAGTGGGAGGCCTTCTCACTTGCTGTTCTGCACCAGTGCCCCACCCCACCACAGAGGCCTTTTCTCCCAAGCAAACAAGCTGAGGGCAGAGGCTGAAAGAGGGAGAAGCAGAGGACATTTATGCGCATCCTCAGTCCAGTGAGGCACACTGGGCTCCCAAGCTGAGCAATCTACACAGTGCAGGTGCAGAAAGACACACCGCCAGCCAGCCCTCAGCTGTCTGGACTCCTAGGTTCTACAGTGGGTGAAGGAGGAAGTGTACAAGAAAGAAAGCACAAACCACAGGGGGCGGGGAATCTTTAATGCTTATTTATAATGCTCAGTGGCCTATTTAAGATGAATCCCATTTATGATAATGAACCCTTAAATGAGGCCATTTTCAATCGTTACATAGACCGCCTAGCACTAACCACAAAACTTAAGATTTCCTGAGGACAGGACCTGACTCGGCAACATCATTTACTACTGTGGTTTTGTGATTGCGTTCTAAGAATCTTGGAGATCCCTGGAGACTTTTCTGTGAGTTTCCTGGGGGGAAATGTGGTCATGGTAGATGGGTTTGATTTGTATCTGCTCGCCCATCTCCAAGTATCCCGCCAATATCAAGATGGAATGTGACGCTATGAGACATGGGCTGTGAGACAGAAAAGGCCCACCCTTGGCTCAAGCTCAAGTTGCCCAAGATATTTTCTAGAGTTCTGAGTACACAAATAGCAAAAGTCTTTCTGAAATGACGCTGTCATCAAATAAGCTAAGAGGGGGGGCAAGGACATGGAAGAGATGCTTCAGTGACAAAGCCCAGGGTGTTTCCATGGCCACACAGCCCTGGCAGAGACCTGGTCCTCCTGATTTGCTTAGGCACCCACCTCTTCCTCTAAGAGACAGAATCCTAGACATAACCTTCTCTCCTCCATTCTAATAGTGACTCGCAGACAGTCAGCACCTCCTGGGTGTGTCCTTCAAGAGCGCTGCTGGCGGAATCTCAAAACATGAACCGGAAAGCAGAACTTTGGTGTTTAACCCAGAAAAGTTTATACAGCGTCACCCGGACACCTTCCCACAGAGCACCTTCCCTGTGTTACAGGGTGGCTTCTGAAGGGCCGAGCCTCTTCCTGTGCTAGAAACACCAAAAGCACAAGAGGCAAGCAGAGCATGCCCTCCACAGCATGTGCAAGCTAATTAAACTGGACTCGAAGACATAAGGTGCAGGACAGCGGTTCCCAGAAGCTGGGAAGGGTGAAGGAGACAGTCAGGCAGCTGTGTACAAAGCCACACACTGTCAGACCAAGACAGTCACAGCTTTATGCAGTGTAGGAAGCTTACTATGTCAATTTCTATGTCAATTATATTTTATAACAGGCAGAAGAAAATATTTTGAGTGTTCAATATATAAGAATATATATATGTATATGTGTGTGTCTATATGTGTGTGCATATATATGTAGGTATATAGATGTATATATGTATGTGTATGTATATATGTATATATATTATACTGTACCCAAGAAAATATATGACTAGTATAAATGTAAAGTAACTTAAGTCAACACTAGTCCTTCAACCCCTTGAAGTAAGTTTACTCCAAATAGTCGCCAGTTGTCAATGTTTTCACCATGTGACTCCTTCCCGCTTGTACACTATGGACCACTGGGGATATCTGGATGATGTTCCTAAACTTAGTGTTAAGACCCTCTTCATAGGAAGATGCCATGTATGTCTCAACCTGAGCACCTAACCCAGTGGGCCTTCCCTTCTTCTGGTGTTAATTTGGGGATCATGCCATCCTCCCCAAACTCTTCTCCAATCTGATAGACCAAAGTTTTACCTACACACACACACATACACACACACATACACAAACATATACACACATACATATATACACACATACACACACATACATACATATATACATACATATATACATGTATACATACATACACACACATACATACATATATACATACATATATACATGTACACACATACATACATATATACATACATACACACATGTACACATATACATATACACATACACACATACACATGCACACACACATACACACACATATACACATACACACAAATACATATATATACACACATATACACACACATACGCACATACATACACACATACATACACACATACACACACATACATACACACACACACACACAAACACACACACACACACACACACACACACACACACACACGCCTCAGAAACTAGACCTGCCTCCCAGCTCTGAAAGTTGTAACTACTTCCAGCAAGATGACTCCCTATTGAAGTAAACCATCCTCATCTTCTTCAAGCCCTGTGTGAGCTGTTCCCAGGATGTTTCTGTGGAAGTGGCAAGCACCTACCCACTTGGGGCAGCCAGCACTCAGACGTGCACACACCAGTCTGGCTGCAGCTGGAGCGTGTTCATAGGCAGCCTTCTCATGTGTCAGCCTTGGAGGCCGGGCAGGGCTTCCATTGTGGTTCCTTCTCAAGGGGACTTCATCTTAGTATTCAGAGCTCAAACCAATTCTTAACCCCATCGCCGCCTGGATCAACAGCAAGGGGAGGACAAGACCCCTCGATGGAAGTCAGAACCAAGGTCCAGTGCCATCTCTCCGGTGGCCCTGGAACCCTCTTCCTCTACCCTGAGCTGTAAAGCTCCATTAAGAATCTTCAGTTCCCCCTTTCAGCTTTTGACTCATGGTGACTCCTGCCTGTCCCGTATTCCTGACTTTCCCAGAGATTTTTTTTTAATGTGCCACGTTGACGTTGATGCTTCTTCCTGATATCCAGAGCCCTGTCCTTCAAGTCCTCACACCTTGAAGCTGCTTCATGCACCTCACCACAGCAACGGCAGGGATTAAGGTAAGAGCTGAGCGCCCTTGGAGATGGTGACTGTCAGCCATCAACACCGCTCAACCGGACATCAGGATTCATATCAAGCAAAGGGGTGAACCCAAAATGAACGGCTCACAGAGATGGTGGGTATGGGACTAACCTCTCTGCCAGGGTTGGCTCTACCCCCAGCCTATACTGGGCTGGAGGACAAGGCTGGAAGGGTGTCGTTATCCACTGTAATTTCCTCTCTGACAAATGCACTTTATTTTAGGGCTTGAATAAAACAAGAGCCAGATGAGATGAAATATAAAGCTACTTTAGCACAAAACTCCCTGCTGTTTTTTTCTCCCCTTTTCCCTCTATTAGAAAATAAATTATTTATGTGAAAACGACATTCAACTGATCAAAATGACATATGAAGGAGACAGAGATGTAATCACCCCATTGGGGCGAAGCTGTAGAAAACATTTTTCAATAATTTTGATGCAACATGCAATGGTACTCATTCAAAAAAAAAAAAAAACTTAATTATTCTTTCTTTTGAAAATTTCCTCCCAAATGCCAGACAGAATCGTTACTTACAAGTCAGACAAGTCAAGGTGGCGGAAATGTCTCCTGGACAAACTCGTCAGCTTGTTTCGTGTGAAATTACTGAAAGGAATCAGATACGTTAGTGTAAATTTAAAGGTTAGGGTTTAAGGAGGATATGCTCAGACGGAGGTTTTATTTTCAAAACGTAATTTTCCTGGCCTGGGTTACCCGTCTCACTTGGAGCCAATTGTGTCTTTTACCTGAAGAGAACTCTCTGGGGTCCCCGCCTTTCTTATGGTTCCTGTGCACTATGAGAGAAGAGTGGGCGTTTCTCAGAGTCTTTAATCTCCTGTGTCACCCTAAACTTATTTCATGTATCAGCCAGAGTCCAGTGCTCTGGCCAGTCGGACATTCAATTGGGGGAATATATAATAAAATATCACATTATAAGCCCATGGGGGGGAGGACGGACTCTAAAACTAAAAGACATCTTGAACATTTTTGAGGTATGTGACAAACAAAACTTGGAATAGACAGACTTTCATCTGTCTTTCCAGGAAGGAACACACCTGCTGACTGAAACCGCCTGGTGGGACCGCTTAAATGTGACCTCGGGGAGGGAGTGGCTCTGCAAAGACAGCAGGGCAAAAACTGGGGGACAGGGCGCGTGCCAGGCTTTATTGTGAGCTGAAACACAGCATCTTTATATTTAAACAAACCAACGGGAAGATGCTCTATCCATGGGAGAAAAAGAAGAAAAAAAACATGAATTTCCTGGTGTGTTCCAAATGCGGGTTTTTTGTTTGTTTGTTGTTTTGTTTTGTTTGACTCGAAGATGAGAATTCCCAGTGATCTGTAGCCTAATCGTCAGGATGGGAAACTCGCAGCCCTCATCTTGGCAGCTGAATTTTACTGTTTAAATTTTACTTAAAGGTCTTGAGCCTCTGGACGGGTATTTTTGACAAGTAATTAAAGTGTAAAAAAAAAGAAAACCAAAGGAGCAAACAAAACCAGCCAAGACCCCATTCACATCCACGTGGCTCTTGGTTTCTCCTGTGGCTCAGGCAGGTGTCTAAGAGGAAGGTCTGCTAGGGACAGTAACCCTGGCCCTGCCCTGTACCTGAGGCCAGTATGCTACCAGGACAATGATATGCCATTCACCTGTAGGAGCTGAACATGGGCTAGCAGGGTTATCTGGTGAATAGGGGAAAACGTGACTTCTCATAACTCCCGAATGGTGGTCCATTCTGACCCCCGGGAGGATGCTCTCGTGCCTGTAAGCTTGCATCTTTACCCTGCACACTAGCGCAATGTGCTCACCTACAGAAAAGGGTAACCCGGGTGAAAATATAATTCATCAGGAAGTTGTAAGGCATGCCCATGTAAGTCTTTTCTTTGGGGACATGAATTAAGAATGGTTTCTGTGGCGCATATCGCACCAAAAATCTCTGCCTGTCTTTAAGGCTCACAAAAGCCCAATCTTTCTGGAAAAGAAATCTGTTCTTCTCCTCCCCCCCCCCCAAGATAAATAAAAGGGGTACAGGGGCAGGGATGGAGGGGAAGGAAAGAAAAGAGAGGGGAGGGGAAGGGAAGGGAGGGGAAGAGAGAGAAAAGCAGAGACCAGAGGGAAAGAGAAGCAAAAAGAGGGAAGAGGAAGCTTACCCACCAGGTCCAAGCTGCCCAAAGGAGCAGCCTCCCAACCCTATCAGCTTCGCGCTACCCTATGGAGCAGCGCCCCACCCCCTGCCCCTTCAGCTCGGGCTACCTTAAGGAGCAGCCCCGCCCCGCAGCCCCTCCCCCCATCAGCTCTGTGCTGCCCTATGAAGCATCCTCTCCCCCTCCCCAGCCCCCATCAGCTCCCGCTGTTCTACGGAGCAGCCTCCCCCTGTCAGTTCTGTGATGCCCTCCCTGGAAGCAGCTGCTAGGTTGGGTTGCCAGCAGCACAGTGCAGCTCGGGGTTACGGGCCAAAGAACAAGATGAGTTTTATGAAGCATACTTCGGAATGGGGCCAAAAGCCAAAAAGGAGGAAGAAGGAAGGAAAAAAAATCAACAATCCTCTTACTGTTTGATTGTAAAACTTTGCTAAGAGCCTAATTAGCACCTCGGCAAAGCCCCTGGAAAACACAAATGCTGGCTTTTCTCACAGTCCCTAGGGTTTTAGGGGCTGGGCAGCAATTAAAGGCACCCAGACATACATTCAGAGACCAGTTCTGGATGGCGGCTGTGTGAGGCTAACAGGGACCGGGCAAACTGAGGCAAAGATGAGGCAGGACACTGTTATGAGATCCCCTAAAGCCGGAATACATCAGACCCGTCTGTTCCTCATTTCTTTATAGGTGGGGTAGCTCAGAGGGATCTTCGGGCCAGCCTCGGGCTACAGAGAGACAGCTTCTGGCATTTGTTTCCTTATTAGCCCTGTGCACCTCGCTGTGCTGATAACCCAGGTCAGTGCAATTTGAGTTCAGAAAACCCAGGCAAAACAAGCTGGTCCCCCAGAGTACTCAGTCCCAAGTAGAGAGGCTAGGACAAAAGGCAGATGCTAGAGCTGACTCCTCCTCCATCCCAACCATCCTCCAAGGCAAGACTAGATTCATTTCTACACTTTGACTAGGAAGAGCCTCTGCATGTGGCTGTGCGAACCCTGTTGGTGTCTCACTTCTCCTCATGGCTGTCTGAACGCTCGCCTAATTTCATGGGGACATTCCACTTGACAATAGCTATGCCCATCAGTAAGAGTTATTGAACTTTGCTTATTGGATCCTGATTGTGGTCTGGCAGGGAAGCTATATAGAATATCTATCCTTCCTGAGTGAGGCAGATACACCATTTAATATAAGCTGGACCCGGAAGCTAGAATGCCATTAAAATTATTCTATCACCACACATAAGGGCTATCAATAAAATTACAATTAGCCCTGTCCACTGTTCATCTCATAACAGGAGCATCAATCCCCCCGAGGAATCAGACAACACACGGTGTAACTGCTGTGTGATTTGGGTCTAGGGTCATCGCTAATAAAAATTCAAAATCCTAACCACTGAGGTCATTAATTACTTCTAAGAGGTTGCAGTGGGATATGTTTCCCTTCTGCTGCTGCTGTCATGGCTGTACCACCAAGGGTTACACACACGTCAAGTTTGCCCCAGCAAACCGACCCAGACAGGCTGTCAAGAAGCGTTTCAAGAGAATGTGCTTTAAAAGATGCCCCGAGTTTTATCCTGCTTGTGCAGAATGTTTTGTAGCTTAGAAAGAGGCTTCATCATTCTTGTCACATATAAAATATGAACTCATGATAATGACTTTATGAAATTAAGGTCTTCGGTAATATCAACACATCTCCACCGAGCATCCAGGCAGGCGGTACTGAGGCAATGAACGCTTTAATAACCAGCGTAGAAGTCGGGCCAGGCACTGTTTTCTCCGGGGAAGGGAAGAGGGACAGATGTTACAAGATGATAGCAATGGCGGAAATTTTATCTCCTTGGCTCCTGACTTAAGAAGATGGTAAGGAGTTAGTCGCCTGGTTAAGTCCCACAGATCCCTCAGACTGGATTTTTGCCGGTGTCCTGGGAATACAGACATCACTCTGAGCAAGTGAAATGTCCAGGTGAGACCTGCAGGTAAACTATGAATGACTGAAGTTGTCATTGCAAAGAGAATTTGATCAATAAGAATCAGGTAACAGCCCTCCGGCAGAAGATTCCCACTGGAAACTCACGGGGTGAGGGAATGTGAGTTTGGGGCGGGGCCATGGACATTTTTGCTGATCTGTCTAATAGGATATCTCAGGGAGGCCATAATTTATTGACTTAACTCATATTATTGAGGGGACTTACCAGAAAAACCACATAACAACTCGGATTTGTTGCATTTCCGATTGACTCCAGTCAACAAAACCCAACAGGACTTGGGGAGAAAGCAGTTCCAAGAATCACCTGGAGCTTTGGCATATACAGTGATTGATAATTTTTTTCTCTATTTTATCAGTCTATGGCTGTTGAGAAAATGAACGTTCAAATGGTCCTATTACAAAGGGGAAAAGGAATAGCAATTTTTGTTTTCTTAAACCATCCAAGGCCAAGTCAGAATCTTGATTAGTTAGCTTGATGTCTTCCAGGGAGTGTGTCTTGATTCCAAGGGAAAGAATCAAGGACTCTGTACAAGGACATCATTTTCACATCAGAGTCCTTGCCGTTGGCCCAGAGCTCCGTCCAAGATGGAAGTGGCCCAGAAAGTCATGAAAGGAAATAAACAGGCTGTTCTAAGTACCCCTCTGAAGCCATTCAGAAATCAAACAGAATCAAAGCTAATGTTCCTAAGCTATTATCACAGCTATACTAACTCGTAAGAAGGAGGTTTAGAGTTGGCAAAGAAAGAAAATAAAGAAGAGTGAGAAAAACACTCAACAAATTGGGTCCTGGGAAGGAAAGAGGTTCTACTCACATGTGCCGCAGGTTGCCGTTTTTCAGAAAAGCTTTGTAAGCCACAAACTTTAAGCCAGAATCCACAATTGTACTGAAAAAAAAAAGATACATAATGGCATTCACATTAGGAGTAACCAGTAAATTACCTACCCGACCACAGCGGAACACAAGACAAGCCTCTGAGGTAGTATGCGGACACGGTGAGTACTCACAGGTTTTTCAGCCCCACGTAAGCTTCCACGTCATCTTCATTGATGATTTCTAGCCTTTTCTGGTTTGCAATGAGACTGTAACAAAGCAGAAAGGGAATTGTGGGTGACTGAGAGTGTCAGCCGTTCTGTGGAATGATGGGTAACTGAGAATGTAAGCAATAATGTGGAATTATGGGTAGTGTGCACACAACCTGATCAAGGTGCCTAAGGAGCCCCTTCCTCACTCGCCATCTATATTATTCCTCTGTTACTGTTGGTTCTCTGACAATTTAGTACACATTAGCTCCACCATACTTGCCCCACGCCCCCAGCTTCCCCTGGATTCGTTCCCACCCCTTCCTTTACAGTCAAGGCAGAGGGATTAACCTGACCGGATTCTACCATCCATGACCTGTTCACCCAGTGTCTCATTGCTTTTCACTTTTCTGTCTGAAAATTTTCAGTTTGAAAGGTGTGAATGTCCTGAGAGTACCTCTATCACCACTCTGCGTGGCACTCTATGTGACAGCCTGGAGGTGTGAGAATGGTCACATATCCCTGCCATTCCAGGAGGCATTCCTCCTTTTATCTTGTTTAGCCTCCCTCTCTCTGGTTGTTCTTTTCTTGGACAGTGTCCTCTCCTTCTTCCTTTGTCAGCCACAATTCCAGTACTGCCTTTGCTGAACCACATTCCACACATCCCAGGTGGCCCTAGTGGAGTCTCCATAGGAAACTGTCTCTCCTCCCAACCTCCCAAAGCTTTTAAATGTGGGAATTAACTAAGGACTCAGACTAATGACAAAGAATAATATTCCCTTGGCCTTTATGATTGGCTGAGGGATGTGCATGTGACCTCAATGAGACCAAAGAAACGGGTCCTTAAGTTTTAACACCATGAATCCTGGGAGAGGGAGGTTGGGTCTTTTTCCTTCTCTGGACTCCCAACTAAAGAATAAGTCTAGGACTTCCAACGGGTGACTTTTCTGCCACAAGAAAGACTCCATTCAAAAATGAACTCAATGGGAAGACAAGAGCTAATGAGGCATAAAAAGGGATGGCATCCTGGAAATATAGGGACATCCTGAAAATATAGCTATTTCTGAAGCTAGAGATTTCAAACCTAGTGTGATCTGGATTGCTGTCATGTGAAATCATAGTCTCCAATGGAACAAACATGTAAATATTAAAAATACCATTCTTGGGGGCAGGGCTCTGCTTTGTATGACAGCTGTTTAAGAACCCTATGTTCTTACATCAGAATCTCTTGAAAAGAGAATTGTTTCTAAAATTCTTAGTATGTACCCCAACTCCAGTTCAGTAAGATGATGTATATATAATAGGTCAATAATGGGTAATTAATGTATAGATGATGAATGGGTAGATGGAGATGTGGGTGGATATGATGAACTGATAGATGGATGGATGAATTATGCATGTATGTATGTATGCATATATGTATGTATGTATGTATGTATGTATGTATGTATGTATGTATGTATGTATGTTGGATGGATACTCGTTGGTGGATGGATGGATGGATAATACATATGTATATATAGATGAATGGATGATGAATTCATGGATGAAGGAAGACTAGATAGGCAACAGTTGCAGTTATGATAGGGTGACTTTTTCTTTGTCTTAAAAACTAAAACATTAAGATGTGAAGCCCTTTAATTAATACACCAAAGCCAAACATAGCTCTTCTGTTGACAATGAGGTAAAATGGAAATAAATCTCTAGAGTAATGGGGCATGAGAGTGGCCCAGCATCTGGGTTTCTGCCCAATAGGAAAAAGAACATGACAAGATGCATGGTAAGAACATGGGCAGGAGAGCTGAAGAGAGAGCCAACAGCTTACAGTGCAGACATGGGAAACCAGGTGGAATTGGGGGTATGCACCTCTAACCCTACTTCTAGGGGTATGGAGAGAAGCAAGCTCTGTGGGCCCCCTGGCCAGCCAGTCTGGCTAAATGGCAAGCCCCAGGCTCAGCCAGAGATGGTGTCTTAAAAAATTAAGATAGAAAGCAGCAGAGAAAGATCCAAAGTTGGCCTCCAGCCCCCCCACACACACAAACAGACAGAGGTAAGTATGGCCTCGCACTTATGTACAGATAGACCACATACAGAATTGCACACTCATAGAGAGAGACAGACAGACAGACAAAGACAGAGAGAGAGGGTGAGAGGAAGAGAGAGGGAGAGAAGGAGAGGAAGAGGGAGAGAGGGAGGGAGGGAAGGAGGGAGGGAAGGAGAGAGAAAGAAAGAGATCTAGAAGCATAAAAATGGAATTAGGGCACATTAAAATTAAATGGCCAAGTATACAAACTACACCAAAACCGTGATTCTTAAAAGGAGCCACCCGAACATGACATCAAAAACACAGCGTCCACAAAGGAAGGTCAGGATCTTCTCCAGCTCTCCGATTCCTCATCCAGGACCCACGAAGGAGTCCGTGAACTTGCTGGTAGACAGTCCCTCCCTCCTCCCAGCAGCCGAAGAAGGACAGATTGAAGACTCCAACTGAATGCTCAGTTTTTGACATCAAGTTTTTATGAAATGTTTCAAAAAAATCATCACATTTTCGAGTCATTTTTTCCAAGAATTTCATCGCACTAACATTTTCAGTAAGACCACAGTGACCTCATTCTTTTCAGAGAGCTTACACTAAGACCTGGATTCCAGAGTGCTAAGTATTTTTAGCTTTTTTTTTTTTTTTTTTTTTTTTTTTTTTTTTGCCACAGCAGCAGGAAAGGAAGAACCAGTGAGAGAGGGAGGTTGCTTTGGATTCACCAGCAGAGCATCAGCCAAGTCCACTTTCCAGTGCATCTGAGCTAGTCCAGCACTTGCCCACCATCTTTCTGAAACTGTGCACTTTAAATTTCTTCCTCTTGGGATCACCACTGCATATTCTTTGATGAGAGACAAAGCACTTGACCCACCAAGTGGGCACCTAAGCAGCATCCATGACAGAAACGTGTATCCTTACTTCTTTCTTTTCGTTGCCTGTGCCATTTTTAAATGTTTATTTCATTTTAACCCAATACCTGGATCATACTTGGCCTGGCTGAGTTCAATAACCGTGTTTGAATGAGCTAGCAAATAGGGAGTTAGTTGGGAGCAAGAGACAGAAGCCATGAGGTGAAGAATGGAGATTAAAAAAGCATTAAACTTGGCCAGGCATTGTGGCACACGCCTTTAATCCCAGCACTGGGGAGTCAGAAGCAGCCAGGCAGGTCTACATAGTGAGTTCCAGGACAGCCGGGAGTGAGACCCTGTCTCATACAAAACAAAAAAAAAAAAAAAAAAACAAAAACAAACAAACAAATAAAAAAAACCCACTGAGTTGTTAAAAGAGTCGTTTTTATGTTTGGGGGTTTTGGTTACAAATAACAAAGCAAGAGGATGATACATTGTGTCAGCGACAGACACTCTGTTCTGCGAAGGAGTAAACAGCACTAAAGCAGAGCAAAGTGTGATTAAACTTGGATGTAAGACCAGATAGGTTTTTCTGAAAACCACTCAAAGACCATACACAGTTATAGAAACAGACCTAGAGAGAAATGCCGGACCTGTGGTTCTCCTGGTCAGAGACCATGTGGGCGTGAGCTTCCCCGGCAGCTGATACTAATGTTGGCCATACTGGTTATCCTCAGTGGGGAAGTCAGAACAGCCTAGCTGCTAGCTACAAACTACTCATGCCATCTACTCCTAAGAAATTCTGCTTCTGCCCGGGGAAGTGGCTCAGCAGTTAAGAGCACTGGCCACTCTTGCAGAGGACCCAGGCGTAGTCTCCAGCACCTGCGTGGTGGCCTACAATTGTCTGTAACTCCAGTTACAGAGCATCTAGTGCTCTCTTCTGGTCTCCGTGGGCATTAGGCATGCACGTGGTGCGCAGAGATACATGCAGGCAAAACACTTGCACGCATAAAATAAAAACAAATACACCTTTTTAAAAAGAGAAAGAAGGAAATTCTGTTTGATTCCTCACGGTGAGGAACCATGCACAGATGGAAGCCAGAACAGCGAGCAGGCCATTTACAGTGAAAACAGTCCATGGAGAAAACCTGGGTGACCAGGAGTCCCTGGGGAAGCTGATTGCCCACTAGGATTCTGAAACGCAAATAAAAGCAACACGGTTCTATCTCTCTTACCCCATTAGATGGACAGGTATAAAACATCTGAGACTCCTTGCTGCTGATGGGGTGCGGAAATATGCACTCTGAAGAACACAGTGGCAGTATTCTACAAAATTACAAGCTGGCACCATTTGGGAATTCAGTGATTCTACTTGTGGGTATTCACCCAAGAGAAGCTCTCATAGGTAAGCACAAGACAGAAGCTCCCATGGGCTTGCTGGTGCTTCCCTGGGATTTTAGCACTCAGATGGGGAAACAGGAAGGTTCCCAGTTCAAAGCTACCCTGGGTCATTTAGGGAGGAAGACCTTATCCAAAGATGAGGTGTACAAATTTTAAGGCAGTCAAGAGGATATTACAATATTTGTTATGATAGAAAATACGCACCCATAAAGATATCAGGAACTTTAAAAAGTAAAAATAGGAAATACATAACAGAGCTGAATATCACACACACACACACACACACACACACACACACAGAGAGAGAGAGAGAGAGAGAGAGGGAGAGAGAGAGAGAGGGAGGGAGGGAGGGAGGGAGGGAGGGTGGGAGGGAGGGTGGGGGTGGGGAGATCTTCATGCAAAGGTTTAAAAGCATCAAAATTATATACTTATATATACATATAAAACTCTACTTAAAAGCTTAAGAATGTGCAAAATGGTACCAGTGTAGTTCAAAGTAAGCATGTGTACAAAGTGCAAAAAGCTGACTCTGACCTTGGGTAAGAAGGAAGGGATTAGAAGAAAGAAACAAACTCCTAAATGTTTTACCTGGTTACATTGAAATCTTTTTTCTTTTAAGAAAGAGAAGGGATTTGCTAAAGAAGAGACAAAGTGTCCTGGCATTGATTCTTAATATCTTGTGACTCTCTAGTGAATGTTTCTCACTTTAGGAGGAGAAAGGGAAAGTAAAGAAGGCTGGGGGGGGGGGGGCGAACACAAATAAGAAGAGAAGGAAGGAAAAAAAGGAAAAGAAATGGGGTAGAAAGGAGAACTAGAGAGAGCCACACAGTGTGATGAAAGGCTCCTCCTAGGGCTCCCCAGGCCTCAGTGTCAGGACACAACTGAGTTCAGGCTCTCAGGTCCACAGATGATCTCTTTCCAGCCAGGGCCTCAGGGCTACGAGGCAGAAACTGAAAACTACTGCCTTCCCTACCTATATAGGGTGGCTTACACCAGCTTCGAGAACTTCTGGAGGTCAGTCATCTCCTGCAGCTGACCCCAGAAACCTTCCCCCAGTGGCTCCTGGGAAGTACTGCTGAGACCTAAGGGCTCTGCTTAAGAGCAGTCTCCAAGAAGGCCTTCACTCCCAAGGAAGCAGTGGAAAAGGCCAAGAATTTGGCAGAGGACTGTGAGAGCATTTGCCATGACAACCCCTGGCTCCTCTGACCCAGCCTAGAATTCTAGAAACCTCTGGACCCAGGGCTTTCTGGCCCAAGGCCTCCTTTCAGCCCAGTCTCATGGGACTCCACGGGAGGCCAGCAGAGCACAGTTTCTCCACAGAAGCCTACGATTCCTCCCACTGCCCTGAAGACAGTGCCTTTCATGTACCTTCCAATCAGTAGGAAAAGATTGGACAATCAAATGATTCAAATGCAATAGTCCTTAGGCATCCTCCCCCACATCAGTAAGCCACTACTGCTGCCCACCCTCTCATGAAGTCCACAACAAGCCATCCTCCTTCCTCAAGCCCAAGGTTCATTTCAGGATGTTGTACCAGGAGCCTCGTTGTTAACACTCTGGCCACACCGGCACTACACCAGAAACATGCTCTACTTCCCTAAAAGCTGAACATGATTGCCGTCTCAGAAAAATCTGCCCAACGTCTACTTGGAGACACCACGGGCCTGCATAAGTGGCAGATGGACAAAATCCAGACAGCCCCTGCTAATCATAGGCCTTTGGCTTGCTACTCAGAGGGCGAGCATTCACGGCCCTTCTAAAGTGTGTGGCTAAGACTTAGAAAAGAACGCTTCCTGAACCAACAGTTTTATTTTATTACTGCCCCATCTGACACCCCGTAACTGAACTATTAACTTCCCAAGGGCACACGTATGTCACACGTATGGCCATTCCCTGGTACAGAGTAAACATCCATGAAATCTCTGTTCTCGAATGTCCTCTGCCTCGAGAAGCTAGATACACACACATGCCAGAGTACGGGAAGAGTAAGTGAAGGTCTTAAAGATAACAATTTCAGTCATGAGAAAAATCAAGAACACACACACACACACACACACACACACAAAACAGAGGGAGGAGTCGCAATTTCTAAAGTGGATATTATTCAGCTTAAAAGTGAATTTAGGGTCTGGAGAGATGGCTCTGCAGTTACCAGCACCTGCCATCCCTGAAGAGGACCTGGGTCTGGCTCCCAGCACCTACGTAATTATAACCATCTGTAACTTCAGTCCCAGGGGATCTGCGGCTCTCCTTCTGGTCTATATAGGCACCTGGCACACTTACATGCACGAAACATTCATATTCATGGCCTATAGGTGTTACACATAGAGACGTGTAAGCAAAGCACTCATACACACAGAATAAGTAAATTTAATTTTTAAATTTTTAAAGTGAAATTAGATTACTAACATACAGCAGACTCAAACCAACTATGCTTGCACTTTTAATAATAACAAATGAATACCTATTGGCCACAGAATCTGAGATTTGATACGGGATCTAGGGATTCTACTGAGAGAGGACAGTGCATGCTCTGAGGTGGACAGGCCTCGCTGTCACAGTATCTGGGAAGCCACAAAGAAAAGGTTCCTAAGAGAAATTCGAGCACCTGCTGTGGGCAGAGACAGGGAAGAGGCCACGGCACAGATTGGAACAGCACACATGTACAAGTGGACACATGTGTGACTGGCAGCTTAGCTGAAGAAGAGACATTGGTTTCAGCCTTGAAAGTTTACAGACAACTCAAACACAGGTGAGGTGGTGTCACCTTATACGGTTGGTCATCTGATGCTGTCCAGTCTCAACTTGACATTTTAGGCCTTTACTAAGACATTTTCCTGAGGGTAAAGAATTTCCTCTTTGTGGGATTAATAAAAAGGTGTGGGTGTTTATTTGTTTGTTTAGTTTTGTTTTATTTTGAGAAAAAAAAAACAATGTACTATTAAGAGAACATCATAGAAATGGCTTTGAATTGAAGGCTTCCTGGAAAAGGATTCTCCTCACATTTTAAGCGATTTCACATTTTCTTTTCATATAACCCAACCAGGAAATATCCTCAAGTACAACAAGGGGCCCTAATGCAGCTTTTCTTTTATAAATATTAGCTTAAAGATAATACAATTCAAAGGCATTAATTCCCAATACTCCTGACACCTGCCACACCCAAGTCCAAATAGGTAGAAGATAGATCAGTGGTTCTCATCCTGAGGGTCTCCATCCTTCTGGGGGTCAAACGACCCTTTTCACAGGGGTTGCTCAAGACCATCCTGAGCAACAGCAGCAGAATTATGGTTATGAAGTAGCAACAGAAATAGTTTTATGGTTGGGGTCTCCAAAACATGAGGAACTGTATTAAAGGGCTGCAGCATCAGGCAGGCTGGGAACCACTGTAATACCTGGAGAGACTCAGCCCCATTGGGAGGGAGGGCTTCCATTGGTAGCAGTGGGAGTGGCGAAGACAGGCCTGTAAGTTGGATAAATAGAGTCATGATACATGGTGGGATTGCATGAAATGGTCAAGTCTTATTTTTTTTTTCTTTATGTAAGATAATCTCAATGGATTAATGTAAAGAATGCCCCTGCATCCCGGCTTCAGTGCTAGACAACTTCATTCTCTCAGCAAGAAAGCTTGATGTGTTTTCACAATCAGCCCAGAAGCCAGCGTGAGGCCTGTGATGTGACAGGTCAGGTCAGGCCGGTACAAGATGCAGGACCAGGTTCTCTGACTGTGGCTTCCCCATTTTGAGAGAATGCCACACAGCTATCGCCACATGGCTATGGCCACACCTTTTTTTTTTTTAAGTTGTAAACAAGCTTGCTCAAAACTTAATTCAGCAAGCCCACTAGCATGCTCTGTTAAATGTTAGCATTTACAGTCTGCCCAGAAGTGAGCCCCCCCCAACATTCTTATATGAACTGCTTGCTGCACTAGGCTCAGAGCTACCAGGAGATTGTCTGGTGACATAAAATACTACCAGGAGAACGTTTATGGCTTCCCTTTGTCAGAAGGCGGAACTGTGCCTCATCCAGCCAGGTGGATTCCCCCAAGGTCACACAGCCTCTGAAGTCATGGTACCAAAACACCAAGAGTTTCGTCCTACTTTGCCGTGTTTCCTGTGATAAAACACCATGACCAGTCACAACTCGCAAGGGTTCTCTTAGCTTACAGATTACAATGCCCCTTGAATGGAAGTCAGTACAGGAACCCAAGGCAGGAACCTGAAGGCAGGAACTGATGCAGAGGCCATGGAGGAGTGCTACTTACTGGCTTGCTTCCATGGCTTATTTAGCCTGCCTTCTTATGCAACCCAAGACCACCACCCCAGGGATGACATTGCCAACAGTAGGATGGGCCTTCTGTCCACTTCAATAACCAGTCAAGAAAATGTCCCACAGGTCTATGACAGGTCAATAGGATGGGAACATTTTCTCGATTTGAAGTTTCCTCTTTCTAGATGACCTTAATTTATATCAAGTTGAGAAAAACAAACAAAAAAAAAACCAAACAAACAAACAAAAAAAAAAAACAACTAAACCCAGCACCTCTAACACTGAACCATCCCTAGAATATCTTTTTAGTGGCTATTCACATGGAATATTGGCCTAAAAGCATGAGGAGGAAGGGCACTTTTCAGGGAGAGGGTGTCTCCCACTGTATCTATATAAAACTTTAGTAGGTGATAAAAATTATCCTTAGTTTCTCACACAGTGCCATCCTCTGAGCACTATAGCTCCCAGGAATTGGAGCTTATGAATTTATGAATGGAAGCACCTGCAGAACAGTAAATGCTCCAGAGCATAGTTGACGAGCAGAGCATTTTGTGCTGGCTCCCCTGCCTCATGTTAGCTCCATGGCCCAGGGAAAGGGCCCAGATCTACTTCTCTTGTCCCAGTAGGAAAATGACAGTAACTACCTCAAACTGTGGAGAAGACAGAAAACTTGCCTCCTATGTGAAGCCCATTAGGGTTGCCTGTTACAATGAGTGGTCACAAAGTCTGAGTCCATGACCCAGTTATGGACAACCTGGTGGGCTTAGTCACCATGCATCTCATGTGGAAGAGGGTTTGGACTTGATGATATTCCGGGCTTCATCGGTGTGCAGACTATGAGAGAAGTTCCCCTGAGTGATTATGGACAAAAAGGTTTTCACGAGAGTTTGGATAGCTTTGCTATTGTCTGCATTGGCCAACATGAGCTTTTCCAACAAGGAACAGCACCATTTATCATCAGAAAACTCAGCTGGAGGGGTAGCATAAGGTCTACATAAAACACATCGGTATCTACCGGGAAAATACAAGTTTAATTGAATTATTACATTGTCTCCTGTGTAGATTTAAGACTAAACTTGAGCCAACAAGTTATGTGCCAAATCCTACAAATGGATCACACAGTTGCTGCAAGACACATGGTCTAGACTTTTTCTGCTAACTCTGACCAAAGGCAATTTAGGGGAGGAAAGGGTTCGTTCCAGCTTGCAGGTTACAGTCCATCATTTAGGAAAGTCGGGGCAGGAGCTGAAATAGGAACTTGGAGCAGAATTCATGAAGGAATGCTGCTTGCTAGTTCACTCTCTGCCTCACTCACTGGTGCACCCTTAGCTAACTTCCTTGCACAATCTTTGTAGGGGATGATGCTGCCCACAGTGGGCTGGTGCTATCCACAGTGGGCTGAATCCTCTTGTGTGGTGTAACAATCAAAACAACCCTTACACACACATGCACACACTCAAACGCACACAGGCTAATCTGGTCCAGGCAATTCCTCATCTGAAGCTCTCCACCCAGATGGCTCTAGGCTGTGTCAAATTGACAATTAAACTAACTAGGACACCATGTGGCATCCTGATCTGCCCGACACAGGGTGTTTTTTCTTTCCTTTTTTTCCTTTAATATTTTATTAACCACTACCAAATTTACATATTTTAAAATCTGAATCTCCCTCTTCTCTCCAACAGACACTAAAGTAAAGCAAAATCAAATAAAATGAAAATCCAGAGGACAGAGGGAACTGCCCTAGCATTCCACTCTGGGTCACGTGGCTAATCAGCTCCGTTCTCCTTCTCCCCTCTAGGAGCTGAGTATGTTTCTGCTTACAACACATTGTCTGCCTCCTGCAAAGGTTTTGTGATGCTGATTTTATTCTCAATTTTAACCCCCTCTGAGACATTAATGCCCCATACACTCTACCTTGACAGTAGTTGCCCAGAGGTCCCTGAAGGAGCTTCATCCAATGAAATGAACAAACAGCAAATACTTCATTTTTAAAAAAACAGCGATAAAATACTTCTTTTTTATGCCAGGGCTCGGAAATTCCCCCAAAGGCCATGTGGGTTTGCCAGCTTGTATGTCTGGTAGGAGGTGGTGTGGAGCCTTGGGAAGCCAGTCCCCATGCACAACACAAGCCTCTCTGCTCCCCACACCCTCTCATGTTCTTTCTGTATGATGCTCTGCCTTCCTACAAGTCAAGGGTCACAGACAAGAACAATCCTTTGCTCCTTGATAACTACCTGGCCTCGAGTGTTGTGTCCCTGCAACAGAAAGTTCATTACTATATACTTCTATGTCTTCCAGGACATCTAGAAACTTCCCCTATTGTTAATTAAAAAAAAAAAAAAAAAAAAAAAAGCTTAAGCCAGTATGCCTGTTTAAGATAAGTAGTTCCACAGGAAATTGCGTGAGGCATAAATGAGCTCTCATGGCGATTTGGGGGTACAGTTAGCAGCTAATTCATCCTCGTGGATGGGCACCAGCCCTCTCAGATTGAAGGCACCACAGGAGCCGGAAGGAGCTTTCCCATGGCTGGAAAAGCTGCCTGGACACAGTGGCTCCTAAGCCAACACCATTTCTGGGGCCCTGTCGGCACAATTCTGGGGCTCCACGATTGGTCCAAATTCTGGGGATGCCGCATCACTGCTTCCCAGCATGCCTCGGTCTGCCCGCTGGTTCCTTTGCAGTTCATCTCCTGTGCAGGCTGTGCGGCTTCCACCTGAATGAGCGTACAGGCTGGGCTGCTCAGTCTTTGTAAAAAAGAAAAAAAAAAGATGCCAGTCCTCACCATCTGCTTGTCTGGTTTTCAAGGAGAATAGATCTGGCCTTATCCAACCACGAGCTGATTTTTTTAAGGCTCAAATCAGAGGAGGCGACCTCCAAGCACCAAGGTAGAACTCACCAAAGGATCTGTGGCTATGATGGTCTGAGGTTACAGCTCGAATTGTCCCTAGAGAGTCACCTCTCCGGCCGCTTTAGCCCCTGCAGACTGGGTCTTGCTGTCATGTCTCCCATTTTTCTCCAGAAGACACGGAACTCTACCTCTGGATCTTTGTAAGCTCTGTGTACTGCATCATTCACTGTCCCAGCAGAGAAATTCCTTTCCACACAGGGTGCCGCCGGACAAGGCTGCACTCCTGTGGGCTTAAGAGGCTGCCTCCTTCCTAATAATGAGTTTTTCTCCCCACTGCCAGGAAGCTGAGGACAAATGCTGGACTCAGTCAATGTAACTAATCCGAGCGTTCCGGGTTGATGGTGTTCTGATCTCAGGTAGATGGTGATCTGATCCCTCTCTCCCTCCCCCCACCTCTCTCCCTCCCTCCACCCCTCTCCCTGCCCCCACCTCTCTCCCTCCCTCCACCCCTCTTCCTGCCCCCACCCCTCTCCCTCCCCCCACCCCTCTCCCTGCCCCCACCCCTCTCCCTCCCCCCACCTCTCTCCCTCCCTCCACCCCTCTCCCTGCCCCCACCCCTCTCCCTGCCCCCACCCCTCTCCCTGCCCCCACCCCTCTCCCTGCCCTCACCCCTCTCCCTCCCCCCACCCCTCTCCCTCCTCTTAAATCACTTATTTCCTCTTAATTTCACCCTGTTAACTTTAGTATGTAAAATGATCACCATCAACTGTTTAAACTAGCAAAGAATTGTCTGTCACGCTTCTAATATTTATTCAATAAAACGTAGGCGACCATCACATATAACTACTTGATCTTATTTTAAGATTATCTTCCAGGATAAATACTGACTTAAAAAATATATATATGAAAACTTCACCAGAAGTGGCAGCACACACCTTTAGTCCCAGCACTGGGGAGGCAGAGGCAGGTGGATATCTGTGAGTTGGAGCCAGTCTGCTCTACCTGGAGAGTTCCAGTGACACCTTGTCCCAATTTCATTTTTCTTAAAACCGATCCTACGCACAAATTATATTTGTTTTAAATGTGTCTACCTCTCTTCTTTTTCTTCAGGTAAACCAGAGTGCCACTGACAATCCCCAAAGAAGAAATGCCAGTAAAGATCCTGAGAGGAAGAGATCTTGTGGTACTTCAGCCAACATGAATCACAGTGGAACAGCCCTTGGGTGACTGAGCACACAGGTCACTCCACACAGATACTGGGAAAGTATGCCTTCAGAATAGGTCAGCACAGCAGAGGGGGGTGAGCCATGGGCAAAATGTCGAGAAAGGAGAACAAGGCAAGCAGGCAAATGGCTTCACTTTGTATCTCCCTAAGGCTCTCTTCCATCTGGCACAGCCTTTGACTAGCAGTTATTCGGGGTGGGAGTCAAGGGGGACAGCGATGTGAGGGGCACCCTGTATTCTCTCCAGTGCTTCACTTTATCTGGAGTCAAATTACAAGCATGCTAGTGGGAGTGGTCCCAAGGTTGCCCTGCGTGACCGAAATATGGAGAAGTGACCATGGAGAGACAGCTTTTAAACACATCTGCTAGAAGATCCTTTAGATCCTTTATACACAGAACATGATTCTTGAAAGAGAGAGAGAGAGAGAGAGAGAGAGAGAGAGAGAGAGAGAGACCACATTTCTGAGCTGGTTGGATGGCTCCTAGAAGAAATCAGAAGGGCTCCTGCAGAGAGATGGGGAGGCGTCTGGCTGTTTGATGTCTCCATGTCCAGATCAGCCTGCCTCAAAGAATCCTGAAAACAAATGCTAAGATGGCCCAGCACCTGGATGCACAAAACACCAGACAGCCAAATATTCAAAATGCTTGAAATGCATTTATTTTACAGAAGCCTTGCAATTGAAAAATAACAGTTGGGGGAAATTGGAGTACAAACTGTTTACCTCCAGAGTCGGGGTGGGGGGGTCAGAAATCTGCTAAGTGAAATGGACAAGGTCTACTAGCCATACAGCAACTGCAGAAGACTGTGCTCTGAATCTCAGTGGTTAAATCTGCCTCCTGCCTGCTCAGCATAGAGCATATTAGGCCAACCAGTTGAGAGGCGCTCCTCTATGCAAAGATGACAGGCCAGCTGCCACTCCCTGCATCTGAGCTCTCAACTGTAGCACCTGTTCAGCGCCAAGGTCAGGGAGAATCTGTTCACTTTACCACAGTTCTTCCTCAGCCTCACAGAATCTCCCACAAACCTCAGCAGAGGATAGGCATTTGAAATCTAAGAGAAAGGGGTCAACCGAGTCAAGCCTTTTACATGCACGGACATAATTCAGCCACACGACATCCTGCACGAGCAGTTCTGTGGCTACTCCTTCTCCAGGTGAGAAAGCAGAGGCACTGGAAGTGAAGCAACTGGCTCAACATGGCAGAGGGAGGCTGCTTGACCCACTTCCCAAAGTACCTAGCAACCCATCCTTCCTTTAGAGCTGAAAAGCTCTCTGCTTCAGCCAGAATGACTATCATCAAGAAGTCTCGTGATGAATGTTGGGGAGGACATGGGAAGAAAGGAACACTTGTTACTGCTAGGGGTGGGGCGCAAATTAATTTACCCATTGTGGAAGTAATTATCCTCAAAAAAAAAAAAATGAAAAAAAAAAGAAAAAAAAAGTAAAAAACTCTCCAGGTTATCCCAGTCCTGAATATATAACCAGAATGTTTCATATCCTACCAGAGATATCTAAGACATCAAGGAAGTGGAAACAACCTAGATACCCATCAACAGAAGAATAGATCATGAGAACTTGGCACGTGGGGTATTATTTAGCTCTAAAGAAAAATAAATCATAATAATATACAAATATAAATAAATAAAATTAATCTAAAGAAAAATAAAGAATTTGCAAAAGAATAGAGTTAGCATTTATAATATCAGCTGGGCAAGCGTCTGAGCGGCTTCCTTCGTCCACCCAAACAATGGATCTGATGAAGTGATTGATGAGAAAGGGAACTTGTCATACATAGTTTTCACAATAGTTTACACGAGTTTTCCTAGGATATGACTTAGAAAAAATAAAGTTGGGGAGGAGAAGAAGAGACAGCATCCAGTGTTGTCCTTCTTGAGAACATGGCTTGAGCATCCTCCCGGATCAAAGCCACAGTAACGCCTTAGACAAGCGACTCCACGTTCACTTAGCTCTGGGCAATGACCTAGGAAGCTCGAACTGACTTGGTCCACACACCTCTACCAGGTCCCTCCTCCTGAGAGGGAATAGAGTCCAAGGGACAACAAAGGCTCCTACCAGAGTCGCACTCTTACTTCATGACTATGTCCATACTCTCAAAACATCAAATCTGCCACTTAGGCCTACAGAAGTCTGTTCTTCTGAGTCTAGCCTCTCTAGGGTAAACTGTGACATTGATACACATGTCTCTCACCATGATGCTGTGGGGAAAGTGTCCTCTGCGGTGCTGAGGTGTGACACGGGTGTGACACAGAGACTGTTGGCACACTATGTGTGAGGTCCGGTGAGGTGTTGAGAGATGGGTATGGCAGTCCAAGAAGGGGAAAGGAAAGCTTTGTTTGTGGCTTTGAAGTAGGCTATATTGTAGGTACGGTAGGAACTGACCTGTCTCATTACCTAGAATGCAGAAAAATGTCCAGAGATGACACGCTTAAAATACATTTGTTGACTAAATAAAGAGTGAATGCCAGACAGTGGCGGCTCACACCTGTGATCAGAGGCAGGTGGATCTTTGAGTTCAAGGCCAGCCTGGTCTATGGAATGAGTTTCAGGACAGCCAGGACTACAAAGAGAAACCCTGTCTTAAAAAAAAAGTAAATGCCTTACGGAAACATGCATAAACATATATAATGTATATACATCCATCAGAAAAAGGCAACTCAGCCATGAGAATCCAATCAGCCTTTGAACTGGATGTGTGCAAATACAAAATTAAATAAAGGGGAATTTCTGCCTTCATGACTTACAAGGCAGGTCAAGGTCAACTTAGCAGTAGACCCATTACCAAGCCCCAAGAGGAAAGTTTTATTTGTCTGTTTATTTTGTTTGTTTGTTTGAAATTGCTTCTCTGGCAAGAGGTAAAAATCCCTAAAAGAATATTAAATAAAACAGCTAAAAATTAAATTCAGAAGGGTCCCCAAGACTCAGCATAAGACCTGTGACTCTACCAAAACAAACAAACAAAAAAAAAAAAAAAACAAAACAAAACTCTTTTTTATCAGAGGTCGACATTACAGTCAGTTCCATAACGAATCCTGTTCCTTTCGAAACTCTCAACTTCCAAACCCACAGGGAATCTAAATATATAAATATATATTTATATGTAAATATATAGCACTATGCAAACATAAACAAGTGGGTGTTATTTAACTCACGGAGGAATTATCTGTTTGGATCTCTCAACACCATCTGTTCACCTATAGATCCCTCCACTCTATCTCGAAAAGCTTTGCAATCTCGTACGCCAGTTATTTTACCATCAGTTCTGCGAACAGTTATACATTTTTTTTCAGATACAAAATAGCATTGGTTGCTATAAATATGCCAATGAAGCCCATGCCTCGTCCACAGCGCCAGCCTGTCACATCTTGACCTCCAAGAGACAAAAACACGCACTCTCAGGGTGTGCGGTAAGCTGGCCCCCAGCAGAGTACATCCCCGCTCCTACCACTCGCAGCTCTTTGAAAAAAGCGAACAACCTCTGCGGTCTGCACTACAAGGAGTATAAATCCCATCTGAAATCTCACTCCAGCATTGCCTTACTTGTGAAATAATCTTGGTGGGGGAGGGGAGGCCTCTATGGATTATCCGCTATTGGCAATTACACAACATGCTCAGCTCTTCATCCCTGCGCCGGTTTGTTGGCTGATGTGCTGGAGACATCTTCCCTGGGTTCATCCTGTTGGTTCTGCATCTTCTGCATCTGTGGGCCACCCTCCTCCTCCCATCCAGCCCCTGTCATCCTTCTTGTTGAATAAATATTCTTTTAGTCTCACCAAGCTTTAGCCTTTTCCCCTCTGCAGTTAATTGATTTCTCACTGTGCACAAACTAATATTGCACGTTTTAATTCTGAGGGTTATTTGCATAAATAAGAACCATAACCTAGTGGCTGTAAAACAGTCATGTCTAGAGATTTATACATTGATGACTGAGAATTTACCTGAGTACTCGTACTTGGAATTCTAAATGATAGATAGAAAGATAGATAGATAGATAGATAGATAGATAGATAGATAGATGATAGATAGATAGATAGATAGATAGATAGACAGATGATAGACAGATAGATGTATAATAGACAGATAATAGATGATAGAAGGTAATAAATAGGTTATTAAAAGATAGATAAATGATAGGTAGATAGAGATAGACAAATGATAGATGATAGATCAATAGATGATAGATTGATAGATACATAAATACATAGATAGATAATAAATAAATGTAGAATAGCTAGATGATAGATAAATCAACAGATGATAGATGATAAATAAATGATAGATTGATAGATGAAAGATAATGATAGATATATAGATGATTGATTGATAAATGATAGAAAGAGATAGATAGATAGATAGATAGATAGATAGATAGATAGATAATAGCAGATTCACGAGTACATATCCTTATGTGTTGAGAAAGAGCAGAAACAAGATGTATATGACACCAGTACCCATGCAGCTTATATTCCACTGGGGTGTACAACAGGTACACAGTGGGCACCAGGGATGCCATGTGACCTTCATGTGATCAGGGCACATGATGATCCTGTAAGAGCAGGAGAGGTGTGGCCTAGATCTTAAAGAAGAATAAGAGACTTAAAAGACAAGGAGGGACTGGTTAGGAGTAGAAGGCAGAGACAGCCTCAGGTCCTGGGCATCCATGGCATGGTCCACCCTCGTGACATCAGGAAGATGAGACCTCTGCAGGCCCCAGTGATAGAATTGATGTCTTCAGTACGGTATTCTGTGGCCCTGGACACCAGGCCAAGAAGGGAGTGTGTGATCTTCCAATTGGAACCTTCTATTGTCCATTGATCCTTTACTTTCCTTACGTGAAGGAACATGGTAAAGACAGACAAAATGGATATCTTCATGCTGCCCAGGATGCTCCCAGAGCTAAGGGTTCTGTGGACCAGTCACTTGCTCACCCTCTTGTGTTGTGGGTCTCAAGCCGGGACACTGCTCTAGCACAAGGCAAGTAAGGGGTGTTGTTCTGGCTAGTTTTGTCTCAACTTGACATAACCTAGAACCACTTGGAAAGAGGGAAATTCAATTGAGCAAAATGCCTCGACCAGATTGACCTGTGGGCATTTTCTTCATTGATATTGAAGGGGGAAGGTCCAGCTCACTATAGGTAATGCCATTCCTGAGTTGGTGGTCCTGAATTCTATAAGAAATCAAGCCGAGAAAACCATGAGGAGTAAGCCACTAAGCAGCATCCCTCCATGGTCTCTCTGCTTCAGTTCCTGCCTCCAGGTTCCTGCCCCGAGTTCCCTCAGTGAAGGACTGTGGTGTGGAAGTGTGTACGCTTAAATAAATCCTCTCCTCTTCAAGTTGCCTTTGTCATGGTGTTTATCACAGCAATAGAAACCCTAACTAAGACAGGTGTATTTCTTGAGAGTATCCAGTATGGCCACCAGGCTGTTCAGGCAGCTTTGAAGAAAACAAAGTGGTGCGCGCAGCTCAGAGAGAACCATAGCTTAAACACGTTAGGTGAAAACAACCCGGATTCAGAACGGTGGGTGTAAACAGACGTATCTGTTTCTGTGCTACGGGCACATGCAGACTGTTCCTGGAAGGAGAAACAGACTGAAGTGAGCGAGGTAGTTGCATTGCAGAGGGACTGAGGGGCTGAAGACTGCAGCATCAGTTAGAAGGAAAATCAACTTCTCAGGGGGCACCATTCATACTGTTACATTGTTTATAATGCCCAACGCTACTTTTTAAAAGTTAGTTACCAATAAAAAACGTGTAATAAATTAAGATGATTTATCACCTATAATAAAATAAATTCAGTTCAGAGGAAAATATGTAAAATCACCTAAAGAGTTCAAAAGGGTCTTGGGCTTTCAAAAGAATGACTGTCCGTTGGAATTGGTGCCAAGTGAAGGGGCGGGGCATCTGCCCAGAGGATCCAGGCCCAGGGGGAGATGAGCCTCCACCAAGCTTAGCCTAATGCTGACAAACATGCTAACTGTAGAAGTAAGTGGCCTGGGCTCCAAGATCACTAATCAGGCTGCCAGCCATAATTTGTTCTTCTTCAGAAATCTGCTTGTGAAGAAAAGAGATTTTCATGCTGATCTCCACGTTCTAGCCCCACTCGATAATTATTTGGACTCTTTATTGTGACATAATGCCCACCGGGAGAAGGGAAGAAGAGGAGAGGAAAGAGACCTTCATCTTTGGGTGTGGGAGCCCTCAAGTAATTAGTAGCAGAATCCATGACAAAAAAAATCAGCCTTTTGAAAAGGCCAGTGTACCTTCTTGACCATTTGGGCTATAGGGTTACATAGGCCTAGAGTGGGTGAGGAGTCAGGTATGCAAACTTGGAGGCGACCACGGGATTTTAAGGAAAAGATGATGGTGATTGCAGTTGAATTGTTTTTAATTAAGTACTTATTTGATACTTGTTTTCCCTCTCAGACTGGAAGTTCCCAACGAAGAGGCAAGATCAGCATTTCTCATTGTACTCCACGCACTTAGCACAGTGTCCCACACAGACAGAATCCCACGAATACTTAAATAAAGAAAGGATGGGCAAAGG
Source organism: Micromys minutus (assembly GCF_963924665.1). Taxonomy (NCBI): domain Eukaryota; kingdom Metazoa; phylum Chordata; class Mammalia; order Rodentia; family Muridae; genus Micromys; species Micromys minutus. The sequence continues at coordinate 96,019,917 of NC_137969.1, forward strand.
GAACTGAACAAAACGGATAGCCGAGCTAAAAAGAGTGGAAGTGTTTGTTCAGGAAACACTTGAGAAGTTGGACTGGAGCATGAATGGCTGCACTGGATGAAAGAGAGAGCAAACTCCAGTTTTATGGCCTGTGTTCCTACATGGGCTGTGGTGTCATTATGAAGAGAAGGGAACCCTATATTTGGGTTAGGGACACTGACCACGGATTCAATTTGTAAGTGCTGAAAGGGATATACTCTTGCGTATGCCAGAAGTGTTCAGTAACAGCTGAGCACAGGGGCCCAAAGATAATCACCGGAACATGGGTGGGATTTCATTAGCTCCAAGAAGGCAGCTGACACGATGCCTGAGCATAAAGTAGCCCAGGAAGAGAACCATCTGTGGTCAAAACTTCAAGGAAATCTACTTTTAATGGAGGAGTGGAAGAAGAAAAATCCACAAGAAAGACCCATGAGCACACCAGGGAGATGGACCACGATGGGAGCCAAAGCCCAGGAAAGGATGCTTCAAGGAGGATGTGGCGACAAAGCCAAGTTCTGCTGAGAAGTCCCCTGGATCAGAGAAGAGTGTCACAGGTTACAAAGATCTGTTAGGATGGGGTGCATGGAGCAGGAAAGGGGGGGCACACATGATAGGGGATGCAGATCAGTTCTGAGATCTGACTTTGGTTGCCTGTACCATCCCGTCCCCAGCAACACCTGTGGAGCTTATTCAGCCCAAATGAAAGGGTTCGGTGACCAGAAACGTAAGACTTGATCCTGTAGACATGGCATTTTCTGTCATTACTGTCACAAAAGGCCAACTGAAAAGACAGGTAAGTTAGGAACCCTCCAGAACCTCATCCACAAATGTTGCCCAGGCATGTATCAACAATGGTGTTAAGAAACACAGCAGCAAGTTTTGATTCAAAACCAACTACCAAGCTACCTGGTACAAGCACTTAAAATACAGATAGATGGTACATGTTATCCCCCCAACTCTAGGGAGGGATCTCGCTACTCTTTAGTGGGAATCCACAGAAAGGACACTGTCCAGGACAGAAGAGAGCTGATGTGAGAGGGGTGACTCAGAAATCTGTATGTCAGAGTTCTGCCACCCATAACACCATAGCAGGACCTGTTAAGAAATAAGAAGGAAAGAAAGAAAGAAAGAAAGAAAGAAAGAAAGAAGAGAAAGAAGAGAAAAGGAAAGAAGGAAGATGGGATAGAGGGAGGGAGGGAGAAAGGAAGGAAGGAAGGAAGGAAGGAAGGAAGGAAGGAAGGAAGGAAGGAGGGAGTGAGAGAGAAAGGAAGGAAGGAAGGAAGGAAGGAGGGAGTGAGAGAGAAAGGAAGGAAGGAAGGAAGGAAGGAGGGAGTGAGAGAGAAAGGAAGGAAGGAAGGAAGGAGGGAGTGAGAGAGAAAGGAAGGAAGGAAGGAAGGAAGGAAGGAGGGAGTGAGAGAGAAAGGAAGGAAGGAAGGAAGGAGGAAGTGAGAGAGAAAGGAAGGAAGGAAGGAAGGAAGGAAGGAGGGAGTGAGAGAGAAAGGAAGGAAGGAAGGAGGGAGTGAGAGAGAAAGGAAGGAAGGAAGGAAGGAAGGAGGGAGTGAGAGAGAAAGGAAGGAAGGAAGGAAGGAGGGAGTGAGAGAGAAAGGAAGGAAGGAAGAAAGGAGGGAGTGAGAGAGAAAGGAAGGAAGGAAGGAAGGAAGGAAGGAAGGAGAGAGGGAGGGAGGGAGGGAGGGAGGGAGGGAGGGAGGGAGGGAGGGAGGGAAGAAACCATGCCCTGGCTAGCTGATCAAAAGCAAAGGAATCCTTTAGGGGTTAGCATCCACCTACATCTCTACTTCTAGGTTCAACACTATAGCTAGTAAGGGCCAAATAGTCATGCAGATTTCCAGACCCAAAGTTGACTTAGATGAATCAGCAATTCCAAAGTGGCCAGACGCCCTCACTCACTGTGGTAGTTTTAACATGCCTTGGACACTGTTTATTGCTGCTGTAACAAAGTACTAGAGGCTGAGTTGACTGAGTTTGCAGTTCCCAAAGCCAAGTCTCCTGACAGCCACGCTGAACGGGAGTGAGAGGCATAGGGATACTGGACCTCGGACAGCAACCCACCTTCAAGATCATGAACATAGTCAGAGACCCAACTCTCTCCCCCAAACCAAACTGGTACCTCCAGAAACACCTCAGGTCCTTTACAAGGTGTGTATCCCATGGTCTAGTCAGCTCAGACTAGGTTACACCTCTCCATTACACACATGGGGACTGAGCTTCCAGCACAAGGACCCTTGAGGTCGGACCTCATGCAGTTTGTCAAGCTCAAACTATCTTCCTGTAGAGTGCCTTTCATTTATGAGGCATTCCTTTACCCATTGTCTGTGTGAACCTCACTCAGCCCTGCTCAAACAATGGTGACTTAAATCCCAGGTCAGCTACCAGAAAGAGGGGGAGACAAGACTCCTTCACAATCACAGCCAAATTCTTCTGTCTGTCTGTTTGTCCATCCATTCATCTGTCCATCCCTCCCTCCATCCCTCCCAAGACCAAGATCAGGGATCCCAGCAAATACAGTGTCTAACGGGGCCCGTTTATCAGAAGTGACACCTTCTGTGTCTGTCTTCACATTGCAGACAGAGCACTGAGCTATGGGGAGTCTCCTTAAATTACTCATCTGCCCCCTCCTGGCACCAACACTTTGGATATTAAATGTCAACATGGGAATATGGGGGGGAGGGGGGTCAGGCACAAACACTGAAGCCACAGAACCAGGAACACAAACAACACATCTAAAAAGCAGAGCCTTCTACAGCACCCTAGGACAGCTCTGGAGGGAGACGGGTTCCCACTAAACAGAGTAACCAGCTTCTTAGTTTGCTTGGGGTTTTCTGTTCACTGGTGGTGTGGGTGGGTAGGTGGGTGGTTAATTTGGTAGTTTATTTCTGGGTGGGTTGGGTGGCTGGGTGGGTGGGTAGGTAGTTCCTCGGTGGGTTTTATGGTGTGGAGGGTGGAGCCCAGAGCCTTGAGCATACTGGGCAATGCCTTCTACCACTGGGCCACTTCTGGACACACAGTTTGTTTGTTTTGGAGAGAGGTGCTTGATTTTTGTTTTATTTTTATTTTTTAAATCATACCCTGCCAGGGAGCTTAAAGGTCACCATGGCAAGTTCTCTTGCTCACATATCACAAATGAGTAAGGCAACTTCGGTGAAGAGACAGGGCCTGTGCACAGTGATCCAGAGTCACATTTGGCGACAGATACCTCTTACCTCCCAACAAGGGACTCTGGAATCCATGAGGTAGAAACAACTCCCAACAAGGCTTAGGGGTACCTGGTCTTTTCTTTATGTATTTACTTACTTATTTACTTACTTGTATACGTGCATGCACATGTGTGTATAACTGTGCACATATCTTAAGTTCAGAGGATACTTGCAGAAGACAGTTCTGTCCTTCCCCAATTTAGGTCCTGGGGATTGAACTCAGGCCCTCCGGCTTCGAGGCAAGTCACATTAACTGCTTAGTCAATTTTGCTGTCTCATCCTTGTTAAAAATGGGGGGTGCTGCACCATGTTTCACAGGTCATTTGAAAACTCAGATCCCAAGATCTCCTGATTCAGAGCAATTTCCACATGAGTTGAAAGCTGATGACGGACCGACCACGAAGAAGACGAACGGACATTCACAACCTTCACTCTGAGATGCCTCATCAGGTGCTGGGTGAGCAAGCAGCCCAGTGATCAGAATGAAATTAGAAGAGCATCTTCAGACAGCTAGCCTTCTGTGGCCAAGAGAATTTTATAAGTCTCTGATTCAATCCGAAGGCTCACACGGAGTGAAGTGTTAGCGGAGATTTATATATTCCCAGTCATAGGGTTCTACACAAGTATCATTTCTGGGGTATGTGGGTACACATAAAAATTTCGGGAAAGGCTGAAGTGCTTAAAAACTAATTGGTCTCTACTTGAAATAGACAAACAACTCTGAGTAGAGTTTGATTAATAGTTTTATTCCCAATAAGAAGATTAAAAAATTACTAAAGTCACCCAAATCATGTGTCTCTTGAGTACAACTCACTGCAAAGGAGCTGAATTAAAGCGGGAGGGGAAGGGGAAAGAGGCATCAGTTGGCCCCTCCCCCACCAAGTGCAAGGTCTGAAAACCAAATCCAGGGGAGCACAGCTGAGCAGCCTAAGGCCAGGTGGGTTCCTGGTGCTCCATCCCTAACTAAGGCCTGCTTGACCAGAGCTGGGCAGACAGGTGAGCAGTCACTCTCTCAAAGGCTACTTCAGGGTGAGGTTTTAAACCTACGTAAGCAGACGCCCAAGGGCCCCTTGGGTCCATCTCAGGCAAACAGTCCCGTCTCAGAAATGTTCTTCTGTCACCACTTGTCTTGGACCTTGAGGACACACAGGGTAGCCGTTGAGTGCACCCTAAGGCTTGCTCACTGGCTCCACTGCTGAGCTTGGTCTGTTGTTTTTGAGTGTTGGGAAAGAGGACAAGAGAGAAGCCAGAGAAGAATGAAAAGTAGTCTCTGGCTGCAGGCTTTTCATGGACCGTAGCAGACTTCTTACAAAGGGCTGCAGGCCTGACTATGACATAAGCCTGTGTTCTGTGTGCACTCTCCAGGATCCGCCCGCCACTCTGGTCCACTTGGTAGGTCTCACCTCTATCAAATCACGAGGACTTTTCGTGGTAGCCCAATTTTGTATAAGAACTGTGTAAGGCAGAGGACTGTATATGCACGTTTTTTTTGTTTGTTTGTTTTGTTTTGTTTTTTTTTCTCAATGCAAAGAGGCATGCCTTCCCATGTGAAGGTAAAGTCATGGCTTTGGAATTTGTAAGGGCCTGGGCCTTTTTAATTGCACTATGTCACACAGAATGTGTTTGCTCAGAGCCTACCCTCTCAAGCTTGTCTCCCCGATGCCAAAACTTCAAGCTTCCCTCAGGAACTTCCCTAGTAGTGGCCTGGAGTTAGACCTCAGTCTGAAGACTAGAGTCAGAGGAGGGGTCCCCAATAGAGAGGCCGCCATGCTCGCCTGGATACAAGGGGACAAAACTTGGGGGTGGCAGAGTCCCTTCTCTTTCTATGGTCTTGATTGGAAGCAGCCTTTCTGAACCCTGGCCTTGTCACACTCTCTCCTCAGACCGCCATGCCTACAGCCAGGATGGGGAGCAGCTCACATAAATGTTTGGGGGAGTTCAAAGCAAAGCGCCATGGCTGTGCCACACTCTGACATGGAAGAGCTAATCTGAGCACCATGCACCCTCCTCTCTCTCACCACTGATGCAAGGACCAGAGCCTCCAGCCCCAAATACAAGCTTTGGGGAGCTGCAAAGCCAGGAGAAACTTGTGTGAGCACCAGAACCCAAGCTCCTCACTTACATGGAGACCAGAGTCCCTGAGTCCATGTAACGAGGTAGTGATGTCTGGGGCGGGGGGCGGGGGGGGCTGCTCCCAGAAGTCACAGCTCTCAGTTTCCACTCTGGGGTGGTTTGGAAACACTTGAAGAAAGAAGCCATTGTCTGTGTATTACTTCTTTTCGGGGAGCTGTGATACCTTCAGGAATGTTCATGTACTCGCCTGGTGATCAATATTTATGATTTCCCAGCCTCATGGACATTCCAGAGAGGGAAGTAAGTGGTGAGGGAATCCTGATGGGGCGGGGTCTCTGCTTTTTAATGGAGATCGACCAGCAACCAAATGCAGAGCTAAAATTATCAGGCTGTTTCAGAGTTCAGATCTCTGCCAGTTGGGATAGCAGGGTGATATTTGTATTTTAAAAATAGCTTGACAAAGTAGATCATGAATAATGACCAGGCAGCTAGTAGTAATCTATGAGCCTAGGCTCTTTGGCTCTTTGGTGTGCTCTCTCTCTCTCTCTCTCTCTCTCTCTCTTCTTCTTCTTCTTCTTCTTCTTCTTCTTCTTCTTCTTCTTCTTTTTCTTCTTCTCCTTCTCTCTGTCTCTCTCTTCCTCTCTGTTTCTCTCTCTCCTCTCTCTGTCTCTAATGTGCCCTCTTGTGTGGTCTCTCTCTCTCTCTCTCTCTCTCTCTCTCTCTCTCTCTCTCTCTCTCTCTCTCATCTCTTTTTCTCTCTCATACTCTCTTCCCCATATAGACACATAACACATACACAACAAAACAAAAAAAGAAAAAGGAAAACAACCTGCCATCTATAAATAATCTCTTTCCTGAATCTCCTTACTTATTTGTAGGAACCTAGCAAGAGGCACTACATATTAATATTGTTCAACAGAACGGCAGATACAATGCCATAGTCAACCCCATGGCTTCAGACCTACTAAAAGCACTCTAGAGACACAGAAGAGCCAACTTATGAAGACGATATCAGTGTACAGTATCCAATAATGGCTTGATAATGTTTTTCCCCTAATAGTTAAGTTCAAACCTGAAAAACTGAATTACCACTAATGCAAAAAAAAAGTTAACACAGAAAGAAGAAACATATTTTCCCTTCCCCAGATAAACAAAAACTCAAGGTTTTATACTTCAGTGGTCTAGACATAGTCACAGATCATATGGACAGTCCCGAAGGGGAAAGAGACCTTGACCTTCAGCTGCTCACCCGACTCTTCATCTTAGCAAATATCTTTGCCAGGGAATATTGAAAGCGATACAACAAAAGGTTTATGGGAGAGAAACAGCAAATGACCCTAAACAGACCCATGCTCAGCACGAGGGAGCTATGACCACTCGGCTTCAACCTCCCACTGCTTGCTTGTAATAACATACAACCCGGTTCTTCTCCTAGCCCTCAGCACTCTGAATTCCCATAAGGAAGTATCATTTTTCAGAGAAGAAAATCAAGCACATTTTCCTGGACATTCAATGGTGGGTGGTGGGAGAGAGTAGGGTCAGAAGGGTCACCGGGCTTTTTTCATTGTCTTACTCAGGGCAACAAAACAAGATAGGAGGCATAAAAGTAAGAAAGACTCTGGACGGTATAAACCTGGTGTGACTTGTGCAATTACGCTCAAGACAAAATGCATGGCTCTTAAGTGCAAGAAAAAAGACAAGCAAACCCTGCAATGCAAAGTCCTAGAACCGCACCAACTGAGGTGCCTCAGAAGATGGTACTGATGCCCTTGGCTGAATCTTCGCTCGTGCCAGAATGTTTTAAACACGATTAATTTCAATAGCAAAGCTTATTAAGATGCTGGGGCCAAAATCAATGTATTAATGGCAAAGCTTTACCGCACTTAAACAGCCAATAATAAAATGCACAGAGACGTGCTGACAGCACAGGCTGGGGGTTCTATTTGCATTGTGCTAAGAGAAATAAATATTAGACTTGCTTCCAAACATTGTCTCTGATTCGAATACCACCCAAGACGTTCAGAAAGAGACCCCTCCCCACTGGCCTTCACAGACACAGGCAATATTAGAGTTCATGGGTCCCTCAACATGAATGCTACAGACACCAACATTGGGAAGCTAACCATGGGAAACTTGTCTTAGCCAAAGGTTAAGATGGTAGACTCATCTCAACTACCACTTGGGTGAGACTGAACTCATTGGCATTCAACACAATGTGGGTTTAAATGGCCATTATCCCAACAGCAATGCACTTGCGTGTAACATTGGTACTGTTTTAAAGATTAATTTGGTGCTGCTGCAGTTTACAAACTACCACTCTGTGGTGAGATGCTCAAGCCTGCATCCCGGGCCATCACACAGACAAACCCAGATCAGCTCAGACAATAAACAATGTAACCACAGATGCTGTGACACTAAGATTTCTAATAAGTTCCAACAATGACTCTGACATGTCATGTTAATTTCAACTTTGTGTAAACACAGTGTACTACCTGTTAAGTGATTATATTTATATATATATACACACACACACACACACATACATACATATCCTCAAATACTCTATCGTGTGTCTCTGTGAACCCTAAGGGACATGCCATGGTTGAAAATACAGATAGTAAAAGATACATTATCTTCAGTGTGAGTAGTCAGCTGTCGCTTTAGCAAGTTCTGAGTGTGGATTACAGATGTTACTCCCACGCACAAAGGCCAGAGACACATAACTTCAGGGGTACAGAAATAAATTGCCAGCCCAGGATGCATTAAGAACAGCACTGGGCCAAATAACAACGTTTTGTAAAATGCGTAATTCGGCTCCAACTGCAGCTCGTAGCCACCGGTGGAAAAGGAACACAGATGGCGTCCTATGCAATTGAGGGTGAAACTAACTCAACTTTTGATGTTATTTTGAGTTCAAAATAACTATTTTTTCCCCAAAGAAGCATTACAATACAATTCACAGATGCTACCTGGGTAGGCTCAAGTGTCACCAAGAGGCTAAGCAAACAGAAATACATTTTTCAAGACCTCACCTCTCCTGACAGATATTACCAACCTACTTTGGCATCCTGGACACTCAGTCATGTGCTGAGTTCTCAGTTCCCTCAATACCAATGGATTTCCATATAAAACCAGAATAGGAACCAGGGCATCACGAGAGAGAGGGGAAGTAAGAGAGAGAGAGAGAGAGAGAGAGAGAGAGAGAGAGAGAGAGAGAAAGGAAGGGAGGGAGGGAAGGAGATGGAGAGAGAGAGGGAGAGGGAGAGGGAGAGGGAGGGAGGGAGGAAGGGAGGGAGAGGGAAAGGGAGAGGGAGGGAGGGAGGGAGGGAGAGGGAGAGGGAAGGAGGGAGGGAGGGAGGGAGGGAGGGAGAGGGAGAGGGAAGGAGGGAGGGAGGGAGGGAGGGAGGGAGGGAAGGAGTAAGCTGTTGTCACATAAAAAAGAAGTAAGAACATCTGCAAGAAAACCATAGTTTGCTCTGCCTAAACTGCTGGTTTCTGGCATGCATCAGGAAGAAAGCTCTGGAACCCCAGCAGTGCTGATTTTGGATTTAGAGATGCTTTCTCTTTTTCAGCTGATCTTAAAACGATATAGTAAAACAACTAAAGTGAGAACCAAGCGACGAGTCTTGTTTCTTCCCTCATCCAGTGTCTATCCTTGACCTTTATAAAATGCTATGGTATCTAGCTATGTAAATGCACCTTTCAGGTCCCCAGCCACCAAAAGGCTCTGAGCTCCTTCCACATGGCCCCTCCATCTGACTGACATCACCTTCGGAAAGGCATGGGTTCTGAGAAAGACCACAGACTCTTTGGACAAGCCCAGCCCCAGAAAGGCACATACTCATCCTGCCCTCCCACTAGGCTGCTGTGCTACTTGTCAAAGACTGGGAACCTGGCACCCAGTTGTTCAGGGCTGGATTGGCTCAGCTATGCCAGGCCTGCACACTTCACATCATTTTGCCGTTCTCTTCTTCCACCTGAGGCCTATAGCATAATCACCAGAACCAGAACAGCTTAGATTAGAAGGAACGCCTACTTACATTTAAAAACCAAAACAGGTTATCTTGATGCTTTTGGCATTGGCAGCCGCATTGGCAGAAAACAACGTTGTACACTGGGGGAGGGGTGCATGCGCACTCGCCAACCGGAAGGCCACAGCCCAAGCCCTACTTTCAAGGCTGCCTTTCTTAGTCTCAAACACCCAGGAAACTTATAATCCTCCACACAGATTAATAAAACCGTCTGTCCCTGAGACTTAAAACAGCAAAATTGCTGGGGAAAGACAATTGCCGTCCGTCCAACACAGGTGACCTAGAGGAAGGACGGTTATGGTCCTGCTTAGCAGTGTATTCGTCACAAGACCTCTGATGGGGAGAGAAAAGAAACACACTTTTGTGTCCCCACCAAGCCGGACAAGCTGTAACCTTTCTGGGGACAGGAAGGTCCCAGGCTGAAGCCACCATCCGTCAGTGTGCACACTATTTGCCATCGAGACTAGTCCTGGGGAATTTTTCAATGGGCAATTAAGATTTATAATCCAAATGGTCTCAAAATCGTATCTCTGAGAAATCAGGTCCAAATTAAATCAGCCCAGGCTTTTAGCCTTTCCCGTGATCACATTTTCTCTCTTGAGCGAGTGCTTTTCGACACTCTGAACTTCTCCTCTTACAGAGCATCCTCAAAGCATCTCTGGCTGCAATCTCTGAAGCAAAATCCAATAGAGGAGATGAAAAGAGGAGACAGGACCAGTCAACTCCAAACCTCAGGAAAATATGTCAAGGGAGAGACCCTCACTTCCTCCAATCAAGTCTTGAAAAGGAATGATTTTAATCTCCTTTCTGGTTAACATTACTGGAACTTCTCTCTCTCAACACACACACACACACACACACACACACACACACACAGAGAGAGAGAGAGAGAGAGAGAGAGAGAGAGAGTATTTTACCAAACAAAAATGTTCCAATATAATTATCATATACGGAAAGCCTAAAACACACCCATCATAACTTTGAAATGAAAAGGCATGCGGGATTCCTTCCCAGGGACACAATGTACTTGTGAATATATTTCTTTCTATATGGAATTTTTAGAGTCCCGCTCTTCACAACTGTCACCCGTAAACCAGTGAAACAGACAGAGAAGTGACAGATAATCCATCCCTCTGGTCTCTGACTTCTTGCAGGGTTTGGAAAAGCATCTGTCCCAAACATGCACCTGCTTGTGCCCTGAGTTGGGGACAGGAGAAAAGAAAGGTACAAGGAACTCACATTTCGGTGATGTTCTCCGGGTCAACGCTGTTGGGTTCCAACCTCGGAAATGCCACGATGCCAGGAGAAGGCTCAGTACACCAAATCCTAGTGGCGCTGCATTTGCAAGACACGGGGCAGGCGAGAGAGGCCCTCCAAAAGCCCAGGACCAGCAAGCATAAGCCCCAGAGCCGCGCCATGGCTGGTCCATGCCACCTCGGCCAGGGTGACATCCTGAGCTGCCAGCGCCAGTCAGCCGGAATGCGCGTCCTTACTCTGAGCCAGGCGTCCCCCGCCGGAGGGGGGAGGCCTTCCCTGCGCCCTCTTGCTGCTTGGTGCTGGTGGCCTCCCGCGGAGTGGAGTGTACCAAAGGCTGAGCCTGTCGGTGCTGGTGCTGAGCAGGTTGGCTCCGACCAAATGGTTCACAGTAGCTGGGACGTCATGGGCCGCTGCTCCAAGCCACAAGGCGGCTGCATGGTCCAATACGCCAGACACCACTCGATGGATCTCCCTGGACTCTGGGTCGAAGAACCGCTAAACCGGCACGGATATCGATATCGGTGCGCACCTCAGGGCTGAGGACAAACAGACATGGATGAGACTAAGCGTAGACCCTACACACCACCAACTGGAACACAGTCCCTCCCGCGCTCTCCTCACCCTGAACCCCAGCCTGGAGAAGGAATGTCTGAGTGCCCAGCTCCCGCCCCGCAATTAACTTGCCCCTCAGTACCCCCCCTCCAGTGTGCCCGCCCTCCCTTCAAGCTTGAGGCCGAGGCAGGAGACGTCGGGAACGGGTCTTTGAGAGCAGATTCCATGGCACAGGCCAAGCCAAGGACCCTCTAAAGAGGCTGCAGCAGTGCTGGGGCCCCAATGATGCTGCAGAATCCTCCCTGGCCGCGGGGCGCGGAGGGGAGAAGGGGAGGTGGGCAGGTGTCGCGGCACATCCCACCTGGGGAGCAACTGCGGTAGCAGGACAGTGCCGGTCCAGGCCACCGAGGACTGTCCACGCAGCTTCCCCGGCCTCCCGTAGCAAGCGCGGGGAGCAGAGCTCAGCAGAAGCAGCAACAGCAGCTGAAGCAGCGACTGGGCTCTAACCGGCGGCCGCCGCCGCCTCTGCTACTGCTGGCGAAGTGACGTGAGGGCTGACGCAGAGCAGGGGCAGAAACTCCAGAAAATTAGTATGAAATCCAAAAACACACACGCTCACACACACACACACGCACACGCACACACGCATAGCATAGCACCCTCCAGACAAAAGCAAGGCGGAGGGGAGGGAATCTGGGGGCGAGCAGGGAGGAGGAGGCTTGGTGCCAGCGGACAGGCGTAGACAGCAGCATGTGGGAGTTCACACTCGCGCGCACCTTGGCGGGGTAGCTGTGCGGGTGTGCATGTGTGCGCATATGCGTGTGTGTGTGCCCCTTTAGACCCCGCTACCTCTGAAATTCAGTGCTGCGCCGCTGGATGCTTCCTTGGTCCCTAATTCTTACATCTCTTCCACACCGCAGTACAGGCTAGCTCCCCCCTTTTTGAAATGGAAGCCCTGTTTGGTTAGGCTCTGAAAAAATGCTCTGATTCTTATTGTAGGAATCCTCCCTTTTCCTTTTCCTTTCCCTCTCCTTCTCCCTCCGCGATGCGTTCTCCTTCCCCACCATGAGCATAGAGGAAAGCAAGCTAGTCCCAAAATATAGGAAAGACAAGCTACACCCCATACAAAAATAAATACATAACGCTGTGCGTTAGTAACCAAGGTTCCGGACTACCTATTTAGGAGTGGATGGTTCCAAAGCTCTCCTGATGGGGTTTCTGCCAAGAAAGAGAGGAGCCTGCAGACACAAGTGTAGCTCTAACGGGTTTTTCTCCAGCCATTTGCGCCATAGGGTGAGCCCTGCGTGGGGAGGAAGCGCACCGGCCGCGCAGTGGGTTCTTTAAATGCTTTGCAAGACCCTGGCCTATGGAATGGATAGCTCCGCGTCATCGTCTCTTATTCCTTAACCTGGCAGGATGCAGCCATTTGAGGACCACAGTTTCACTCCCCCACGACACCCACCCGCACGCAGAGCACCCAAGCCCCTGTCCCCTGCCCTGCCGTACCTTGCGCGTGTTCGCGTGCGCGCGCGCATGTGCGCCAACGTGTACCCTGCACCCGAGCTGCCCGAGGCAGGATGTGCTTCCAAGCTACCGAGAGGCCGGGCTCCGGCAGCGCCCTAGAGTCTCACTGGGGACACGTGAGATGATTCGCGAGGGTCGAATGGCAAACCTTAACTGCTGTGCGGGTGCAGTTAAATGATCGCTGCAGGCCATTCGCGAGCCTGGTCTGAGCCTCCTCTCACCATTTGTGGCTCCGACCGCCCGCATATCCGCAGTCATTTAAAAGGGATTCTGGTAGATGCGCCGCAGTGCCTGACACTTCCGAGGGCTCTAGTGCCCCCGCGCGGGGAGAAGAAACCCAGCACGCTCCGGTACATCAGGCCATTGCCACCATCGCGTCAGAAACTGCGCTACAGGCGCACTGCAGCTCCAGATGCTCAACCACTGCGCTGTGTGCATGATGCTGCCCCTCACAGGTCCCTACAATCTCCTGTCTCGGAAGTCCTCCACGCATCGCAAGACTATGCGCTGGAGTCCAATTTAAGACACAGGAACGGTCACTCACCTGCCCGCAAAGGCTAGAAATGAGAAGGATGATAAGATCTCTGCACAACCTTAAACATCACTAAGAAATGAAATCCATCTAGCAGGGCTTTCACACAGATGCCACTCACGGAGGACAGAAATATAGTCCCCCCACACTCAAACACCCGGTTGAGGCCTGGAGCAAAAATTATAGCAAGTCACCTCACCCACTTACTTCCCTGAGCCCTGATACACTTTGGGGGCTGGATCACGAAGATTCAGGTAACTCCTCAGTTCTGCCTGCCACCTTTGCTGCGGTGGCAAGGCACAGAACCCCAAAGTAAAAAAACGTCTTTGTCCAGGAGACACTGTGAATCCCCATTTTGCTGCCAATGTCCTTTTAGGGAGCCTTTTCTGGACACACACACACACACACACACACACATTCACACCTTATTGTGTATATTTGTGGACTAGCAAACCAAGGGTATTAGAGGACGCGTTGTAGAAGTTGGATTTTCCCTTCCACCACATGTGTGTCCTGGGATCAAGGTCAGATCAGACCAAGTGTTTACTTACTGAGCCATCTCCCCTTCCTATTGCCAGTGTCTTTTTGTGGAAAACCCCTAGGAACACTGAGAGAGAAGGGAGGAGTAATTACCCACCTCCCACCCCTCCACAACCCCCCACCCCCATGCACATGCACCCCAGTGTCCATCTTTTGTTTCTCAGAAAATGCCCATTTCTATGATGGTAGCTGCAGTGTTGAGGTGGCCTCCACAACTGACAGGGTTTGTGTGGTCTATAGACAGGAAGGATCATATCATGAAAGCTGGAATATTTGCAGAATTTGTGGAGTGGCATGTGCTACTGTTGCAGTGGGATTGTAAGACTAACCAACCTCAGTTAGAACGGGGCTCCCACTTCCTGCACCCCATTCCTCGAGCCACTGTCTTGGTTCATACTGCTTTGTTCTTTAAACAGATTGTTTATGGAAGCTGTGGAGGGGTAGGAATGATTATCAACTGTGTTTTTTAAACTAGCTCCAGATCATAGTACACATGTTTAAATAAGCGCCTAGTGGCAAATACAATAAATAGAATTTGAAGCATGCCTCACCTAACCTCTCCCCTGGCCAGCCCTCTGTGTAAGCTTTCCTGGACACAGTTCCTCTTGTCCTGCTATCCTGTGATTCAAGTTCTCACATTCTTTCCCTGATTCCTCTAGTAACCAGATAAATCCCTCACTGGGTCAAGGAGGGCTTTTCTCTCCTTCATAATGGTAATGTATAGACAATAACAGGACACACGGATGACTGATAATGATCTCTTTGCTTATAAACTCTTTGATGATTGATATCAATTTTGAGAGCAGAAAGCTGTTATACAGAGATCATTCCAGGGACCTCCTCCACCCCCCAGACGTTTTGAGATTGGGATAAGCATTTTGTGGGGATTATGTAAAGTGATAATTATGTCTCCCCGGGTCCCTTCAATGCAGACAAATTGCTGTAGATACAGTCTGCATAGTAACAGCATCTCTCAAGACCTTACGACCCATGAGCCACAGCAGGAAATGCCAGGTGCATCACAACTCAGTGTGACTTTTTAAAAGCTTCTCTCTCTCTCTCTCTCTCTCTCTCTCTCTCTCTCAGTTACCCTTGATAGATGAAAGATTACATTTAAAATAAAAATACATTTTATTTTCTGTCATTTTGTCTTATAGTGTTTATAATCCAATACATTGTTTCTAACATCAAATAATGAGTTGTAAAACATCTCAAAACTCTACTAAATTTTGTTTCTGACTGAGGTTCAGTCTCTCAACCAAACAGCTAACAATACATAGGAGCTGTTTTTTAAGAAAGTGGACATCAAACAACAAATGAAAAACTATGGCAGAATCCAGGGAAATCAGGTGAGCAGAACGCTAAAACTAAGACTTCTCAATCCTGCTTAGCATATTCCGAGGTGAAGCTGCCCTTGTGTAGCCAGGGGAACTGCCAATTCCTACACAGATGCAAGAAATCTATGCCAATGAGAAGAATGGAAGGTAAAGAGTGAAGTCCCAGCACATCAGAATTTGAAGGGAGCCACTGACCCAGCTGTTAGGAAGAATGCTATACCATTGTACCCCAATACTGGAAAAGAACAAATGCCCCTAGTCTGTGACAATGGCTCTGACCCTTGGAACCAGTAAAAGAACAAATTATCACAAAGTAATCCAGAGATGGACTGATGTAAACCAAAGTGAAGAAACAGGAAAACACGTGAATGGAAACACAGCAGAAAAAAAAAAAAAAAAAAAAAAAACAAAGCCGAACCAGGAACTTGCTGTTTAAGATGAATAACGTTGATAAACATCTGTTTGGGCCAATAAGAAAAGAAGGAAAGCAGGCATGGGGAGCGCTGGAGAGATGGTTCAGAGGGCATGATAGGCAGGCAGGCAGGCAGGCAGGCAGTTGATGAGAACTCACATTTCAGTTCACAAGCATGTAGCAAAGAGAGCTAACTGGGATTGGTGTGAGCTTTGGAAACCTCGAAGCTGGACTACAAGGACACCTCCTCCAACAAGGTCACACCTCCTAATCCTTTCTGAATAGTTCCACCAACTGTGGACGAAGCATTCAAATATGGAAGAATTGGGTATTCTCATCCAAACCACTGCAAGTGGTTTCTCTGTGTGTGTTTTGAATTTACTCAAGTTTGGAGATGAGGAAAGACTTTTATGTATCTATTTGTATCCCTCCTTGCCCGGCTTTTCCTTGATGCTGTTTGGTTTGTTTGCAATGCTGGGGATTGAGTCCAAGGGTTTATAGGTACTAGTTGAGTATTCCACCAATTTAGCTACATCTTCAGCCTATAATATGTCTTGAGTAGTGTTTATTCTGATACTTTCCCATTTTAAAATAAATCTACTGAGGTGGGATTTTTGTTTGTTTGTTTGTTTGTCTTTTCTGCTGAGTTTTTGTCAGTTTCTTATATACACCAAATATTAACCTTCCCTTAGATAAAGTTTTTCAGTTCTCCCAATTCTACAGTTTGTTCCTTTCTTACTTTGGTTAATTGTTTTGTTGCAGGGAAAAAATATTAGTTTGATTAATCCCATTTATTTGTTTATTTTTCCAGCCTATGAGTACATGTCTTCCTTTGGTCTCTACACGGAATTCATTAACTGCTTCTCTAATGTGGGGGATCATCCATGCCTGATTTTGTGAACATAGTTAAAAACAAAGACGAAGGAAGCCATAGGTCCCAGATGGAAAGCTGCTGGTATTGTTTGTGCTAAGTGATCATGTTGTCAAATTCTCTTCTAAATATTTATGTTAATACCCATAAATTGTGCTGTTTCAACCTTGATGAAAGAAACTTCTTACTGCAGTGGGCAGTGACTGAGGCAGAGACTCATAGCTGATTAAAGTGTTGAGAACAAGAGACTAGATGCTCAAAGGTATCACACACACCCCAGCCCCAAAGTTCAGAGAACATGGCAGAAGAGAGGGCAGAGAGAATGCAAGAGCCAGAGGATAGAGGAAAAGTTCTCTGAACATAGCGTGGCCATTGCACACATGAACTTGTAGCTTCAGTTATCTGCATAAGAGCTGCACAAAACCAAGTTCCCATGATGGAGGGAAGAGGTTTCTGGGACCTCACCCTGGAGGAGGAGACATTGGTAGTTGATAACTGTTGTAACTTTCTTTGGGGATGTAGGTACTGGTAGTCTCCCCTGTGTCCCAGTGGATGATCCTGTACCCACCAGCATTTAGACGCCACCAAGTGTACTCAATGAGGTCAATTAAGTAAGTAAGTAATTAATAATAATTTTAAAATAGAGAGATGGCGTCAGGGAGGAGGATGTGACCGGTATCCTAGAAGACAGAGATAGGTTGGATGTGATCCAGATACATTATATCTGTATAATATCTCTAAAGATTTAAAAATATTTAAATATCAGTTTCTTTATTTAAATATCAGTGTCCTTTATGCATTTGGTACATTGGATTAGTTTGGGAAGAAATTCCTTTGTTACCATTCAGACTTGGAAAATCCGGCCATAATTCCCTGCAACAAATGACATCCACTTTCCTTCCTCACCAGAGAGAATATGGCTCTGAAACGTATTTACAATAAGATAACAATGGGCAATTCAGGTGCAAGATACGAGGGTTGGTCACCTGCTATACTCAACTATAAATTCATTCTTTGGCATGAAAAGTTTTAGTGAATATGCATATTTTCTGCACAACATCAGAAGATTTTGGCTAGCAAGCCCCATTGCCTTAATTTTTCTTCATTTATTTATTTGTTTATTCAATTTCCATCCTGATCACAGCACACCTTGCTCATCCCCTCCCAGTCCCACACTCACAAACGCCTCCCCACCATTACCTATATTCCTTTTTCTCAGAGAAAGGGATCAGAGGTACCAGCCTGTCTTGGCACATCAGGTCACAGCAGGACTAAGGATCCTCTCTCATGAGGCCCAACAAGGCACTCTAGATAGAGGAAGGGGATCCAAAGGCAGGCAACAGAGTCAGAGACAGACCCTGTTCCAGTTATTAGAGGACCACTTGAAGACTATGCTGTACATCTGCTACAATTGTGTCTACAGTTGTGTCTTATCTCTACCCCCACTTCAAAATTAGCTCCAGATGTACATCTTAGTCTCCATCTCTTCAGCTAGACTCTAAGGAAATATAGTGTCCGTTTTCTTGATAGTTCCTTGTTCTCTGGCTTGAGTCACCCTAGGATGACCTCTGTTGCCAATGCAGCAGGCTGTCTACAGGATGCTTGGTGATTCTTGCCACCACCTGCAACTGACAGACCCAGCAACTTTTCTACCTATTTGCATATGTGAGCCCTATTTGCATATGCAAGTCTATTTGCATGTGTGGAGTTCATTTGCAAAAAAAAAAAAAAACAAAAAAAAAAAAACAAAAAACTTCTTTCTTTTCGGTCTTGAGGTCCCTCACTCTGGTCTTTAAGTGACCTTAGATATCTATCTATCTTAAATCTGGTAACTAGAAAACCTAATAATAGAGACAAAGTTCAAAACAGAATTGGAATTGTCAAAGTCAAACCAGCAAAGACAAAACAGAAGACATGTTACGCTCTATAGCCTGGAGCTCATCTCTGTGTGGCTTGGTTGTTTTGTCGTCTAATTTATTTCTACTTCTTAAGGCACCTTCATGGTCAATTGACTAATCTGATGCCTTATGAGAAAAATATCCGCTTTCTATCTAGAAAGCCCCAGAGGTTCTGAAAAGTTCTTTGTAAACCAGCAACTTCACCTTTTATCTTCGCCCTATTACTCTCCAAAATTTTAGTAAACTTCCCCACCACCTGGACAACATCTGTGTGGGGGAGACACATCTCATGGATTAAGGAAAATGTCCTGGAGGCCAAATAAGTCCTCCCTCACCTCCCATTTCCGCTGAGAGTATCATCTAGGATCAATAAAAGTTTTTAATCTGTTTCCAAAGAATAATTCCACTTCTGAGGGAAAATAGTACTAATTCTAGATTTTTAGCATTACCAGAATAGTTCTAGCAATCTTCAAAGTCAGCTATCAGATCCTCAAAACACAACTCAAAAGAACAGTTATTTTTAATTTAAACCTGAAAAAAAAAGTGCCACTTAGAACTTTTTGGTGAAGGGGAGGGAATCCTAGTGCCATCCCCAAAATTCTAACAACCTCAAGAATTTTGCAGCCTCTGCCATTGCTTCCAATTCTCTATTCTTCTTTGAACTATTTGCTCCTTAAAAAACTGAGTAAATAATGTCCAAAGACCAAGGAACTTAGAGCCAAAGCAGGATGCAGTTTTCGCATCACAACTTGTTTTTCTGTGTCTGCAGCTTTAACTTTATAAGTCAGGGAGGGAGTAGGGGTCATTATCACAGTTTCACAGGACTCCCAGGCAACTAATTAGATGTTATCTTTGGATGTGTGGAAAGAAAAGAGCATCATGCAATGGAGGCTCAGTGACTCCTCAACAAGACTCAAAATGGCTCTGTCTTAGTTAGGATTTCTTTTTTTTTTTTTAATTTATTTAATGTGTATGAGTACACTGTAGCTGTCTTCAGACACACCAGAAGAGGGCATCAGATCCCATTACAGATGGTTGTGAGTCACCATGTGGTTGCTGGGATTTGAACTCAGGACTTCTGGAAGAGCAGTCAGTGCTCTTAACCACTGAGCAATCTCCCCAGCCCCTTAGTTAGGATTTCTATGGCTATGATTGAGCATCGTGATCATAAGGAGCTAAAGGAGAAAGTTCATCTTCCAGGGAAGTCAGGACAGGAACTCAAGCCATTATTTCCCAAGCTCCCAAGAAACAGCTCGCTGAGCTTTGAACAATCATTGGCTTTTCCAGCCCAGAGTTTAGATGGCACCACCACCCTTCTCCAAAACACATGATCAAGTCTGTCACAGCAAGACCGCTTGACCTGGTAGAAGACAGCTTCTGTGTTGGTTTCATTTCTGTTGCTGTGATCAAGCACCATGACCAAGATAACTTGTAAAAGAAAGAGTTTAGTTGAGGGTTAGAGTCTATGATGTCCAGGCAAATGCATGGTGATAGGTTCACATCCTGTCCTACAACCACGAGGTGGTAGAGAGAACACTGGTACTGAGGGGAATGTTTTGAAACACAGTTCCTCCAATAAGACTGCATCTCTCCTAATCCTTCCCAAACAGTTCCACCACATGGGGACCAAGTATTCAAACTTGTGAATTTATGGAGGCCGTTTTCATTCAGACCAGCACAGCATCCTTCTCACTGTGAGAGAACAGCTAGCTGACCTGTAGCACGGCTCTGCTTGGCCTACAACAGGGAATGGCATGGGGCTATCCATGAGCAGAGGTAGCAAGGCACACGGTGCCTTCCCCACAGGCAGCAGCCTGGTGCTTCTGTGTTTTCACGTAGCATAGGTCTGGCTCCATCATACCACATCACATTCCACTGAATAGAGGGCACCACAGAGCTATCTATTACATTACCATTTCCTCTTCAACCTTCTTTACTTTCTGAGATATGACTTTACAGAGAAGACTGTGATCCAACGTAGTCAGTTTCCTCGGTGGGGAGCTACAATACCAGAGCATCTTAATTCTTCTATTTAATACATGTGAATGAGATACCATCTACATACCTGCCAGTCTGCCACAGATCTCTATAGAAAACGATCTGCCCTCCCCATTATTTTCAGGTCTCTTAATAACACCATAAACAGGTGCTCAGAGCCTACCCTGAAACCCCCTCCTTAGGAGCCTGATTCTTTTGGGGCCAGCACACTTCACAGGTGGTGATGCCCGCCTTTACCTTACAGATTTCTGTCCTTGGTCTAAGCCTAAGCCTATATTCAGCACAGTACTCAATATGAATGGAGCCAAATTTTAAACAAAGCAAATGAAAATGCAAAACACCTGCGTCGACTTCCATTCCCTCCCCTCATCATTCTTCCTGATGAGTCTATTCCTCGGTATTTCTCAGCATCACGGGTGGTTTTGTTTCCACTCTGTTTCTAGTCGGCAGACAGCCTAAGTGAGTCTTGTGCTGTACCACGGCTGACATCAGTTCTCTTAGACTCAGTCCAATCTTTGAGTTGGAAGGAGGGAGGCCTCAGACTCCCAGTCTGCTCAAAATATGTTTATTTCATTTATCGGGTTATTATTCTTAACCCACACATATTTGTGCATATTTTGAGGTATAGAATGAGATTTGATACAACTATTTCATGAACAAAGGCCACACTGAGGTAATTAGCACATTCATCTCCTGGGACAGAGATCTCTTTTCTGGGCTAAGCACTGCGGAAATTTGAATAAGAATGTCCCTCACAGGCTCTGGTATTTGGACACTTGGCCTTCTGGAGGAAGTCTGTCACTGGGGGCGGGCTCTGGGTGTTTACAGTTACCTCACTTCCTGTTCTTCTCTGCTTTGTGCTGTTGTTTAAAGAGTGTGCTTGCAGCTCCCTGATCCTGCCACTCTCCAGACACTGGTAGCCAGGCCTCCCTGCTGTGGTGAACTCTGATTGCTCTGGAACCATGAGTCAAATCAACCCTTCCTTCTATAAGTGGCGTTGGGTGATGGTGTTTCT
Source organism: Micromys minutus (assembly GCF_963924665.1). Classification (NCBI taxonomy): domain Eukaryota; kingdom Metazoa; phylum Chordata; class Mammalia; order Rodentia; family Muridae; genus Micromys; species Micromys minutus. The sequence continues at coordinate 96,041,193 of NC_137969.1, forward strand.
TCTACAGCAAGAGAAAAGTAAGACAACACCCACACTCTTTTTCTTGCCTTGTAAACTGCCGTTGTCTTACTGTATAGAGACACACTCTAAGTGGTTTCTTCTAACTACATGTAAATTAGTACAGCCATTCTGGAAGACAATATGGAGGCTCCTCAAACTACTGAAAACAGAACCACCATATGATCCAGCACTCCCCTCCTGAGGAGACAGCCAAAGAAAATGAAGCCATTACACAAAATATTTTTTTAAAAACAATGTATGGGACAACTATGTCGGCAGGCTATATTTGGCCTGTGGCTGCTTGTTGAAGAACAGCCCACCACCACCCTGTGAGTCATTACAAACTCACAGTACAATGATAATACAATGATCATCTACAATAGTGATATGTACAATGATCATCTACACCCTGCCTTGGCTCCCAGTGTTATCCATTCAAGAAGATTTGAAAACATGGAGATCATGGGCTATTTGACTAAATACTCACTCTTCCCCTAAAAATGTACACACAATGGGGCATTCTTAAGGAAAAGAAGTAAGGCGCTCAATCAAATACATCTACCCTGTATAAAAACTCTCTGGAAATTGATTTGGGAAGCAGGGCATGGTGGCATAGGCTTATAAACTCAGCACTTGGGAGGTTTAGACAGGAGGACAGGTGTTCAGCCTGGGCTATCTGAGATTCTGTCTCAAAACAAGATAGATCATGGATGTATGTAAAATGTTAAACTATTGGGGCTAAAGAGTTGGTCCAACAGTAAAGAGCACTTATAAGAGTATGTTTTTATACAGGAAGGCAGGTACAAAATAAAACAAGGCCTGTCATTGGGTGAAAAGGAAGGGCAGGCGGGAACAAAGGTTTAGAAAGAGAGAAGGAGCTGGAACAAGGAGGAGAAGCTGGTAGCAACATGGCGTCAGAAGTAACAATTCTTCTCTGTGCATAGATACGGGTTGTTAAGAATATTTTTAAGGGGTGGGTGTGTACAGGATCTTGTGCTGTCTAGATTGGAAAATTATATCCTACCAATTGAATCAGAGGTTATCATGTGGTGTTTTCCTTTATGTGGCGACAAGAGAAGGTGTCGTGGCGGGACACACCAAGCCCACCACGAAATTGGGGCGTATGAGTCTGGCGTGGTAACAATCCGCCAAGGGAACTGTGAGTAAAAGCAGCGTGGTGCGGCTCTCGGACTGCCCAGGGTCAGAGAGTACCCTGAGGGCCAGCGTGGAGCCACTGAGATAAATTAGGGCAAGCTCCATATGGCCCTATGGTGCTGGAACTGTCCTGGGAAACAACTGCCCTGTCAAAGAGAGCCAGATCTGTGAAAAGCGAAGCTCATGGGAACTGGTTGTGTTGCCGTTGTTGTTGTTGTTTTTAAATATTTACTGCAACAAGCACTTACTGCTCTTGTAGGGACATGGTTCAGTTCCCAGCACTGCATGGCAGCCCCTGTCTGTAACTCCAGGGGGGTTAACTGCCCTCTTCTGGCCTAAACAGATGACTTCATTTATGTGGTACACATATGCTCATGTAGGCTCACAAGTGTATACATAAATGAAAGTTTTGAAAAAAAGAAGTAGACAAAATCTTGTGAGCTAGAAAGTATAATTCATAAGGAAAAGTTGAGTATCAAACTTCAGCAGCTTTAAAATATTTTTCTATGGAAATCCTGTTAAAAGGATAAAAACAAATCAGAGTGAATGTATTTTCATACCACAGTCAGCTAGGGAGCTTATGTGTAGACTACACAAAGAACGCTCAATACTCAACATTTACTTTTTTAACCCCAGTTACAAAATGGGCTTGAATTGGAATGCTTTTTTCACTGAAGAGGAAAAGATCTCAAAGATTCTCTCTCTCTCTCTCTCTCTCTCTCTCTCTCTCTCTCTATCTATCTATCTATCTATCTATCTGTCTGTCTATGTGTGTGTGTGTGTGTACATGAATGTACATGTGTGTCTTTCTCTATGTGTCTCTATGTGTGCATGTGTGTATGCCTATGTGTGTGTCTTTCTCTGTGTCTGTGTGTATGTACGAATGCACATGTGTATGTTTCTGTGTGTCTCTCCCTCTCCCCCTCTTCCCCTCCCCTCCCCTTCTCCCCTTCCCCCTCTCACATCATATACTTGTGGAGGTTTGAGTGAGAAATGTCCCCCATAAGTTCAACTATTTGGATACTTGGCCCCCAAATGGTGGCACTGTTTAGGGACGTTGTGAAACCATGGGAAGGTGTGACCTTGGAGGAAGTACATTGTTTAGGGTGGGCTTTGAGAGTTTGTAGCCTTAGTGGGGCAGACATGGTAGTACGTCACATACGGTCAGTTCTGTAGATTATGCCTGTGTCAGTGACCTGGCTGACATTGCTCTATGATAACCGAATTGACATTGAAGGACACAGAGCTTCAATGAGCTGAGGGGGAGCAGGGGCGGTGAAATTATTTGTACATTTCTTTGCAATTGTTTCTAAGTCTATCAAATTAAAAAAAAAGGGGGGGGGTTTAAAATCTAGAAGCTAGAGTGTCAGCCATTATTATAAGGAATTATTTACATAACACCAGGTTAGACAGCACAAAATACTGTGCACCGTGGCACCGGGCTAGCACATCTTGCTCCATTCGAATTAGATTGCACTCAAAACAATTTTATGTGATAGCTTTCCCAGCTACTGACTAATCCAGTGGCTTCTAATGAGACAAAACCAGTCATCCCAGGAACAAAATTGCCTTTGTCATTCTGTAAAACCCCGTAGTTCCTGAGGTTCCCTCTCCATAAGTAAACTGAGTCACCTGCCTCACAGAACTGGGGATAATGACGGGCTCAAAAGATGAAGGGAGTGGCTCAGAAAAGCCAGCTGGTCCAGGAAATTCCCCTGATTCCAATAAACTCACTTCGCTTTGTACGAGTTCCAAGCTGGCCTTCCTGACTAGGGTGGAGTCCTCTCACTGTGATTTGTCCCCTTGTGCTGTCTGTCCATCTTAACCCCTCTTCAATCCAAGGTTAGCCCCGCTGCAGAACAGGCAGAGTAGCGAACAGGATGCTTTCACAACCAGCCTGGAGTGTCATTTCCTTTAGTGTGAGTCAATTCAATCTGTCCCAAAGTCAGATGGCTGGAAAAGGTGACTGAGCTGAATGAATTTAGTGCCTCAGCAACCTTTCCCACGAGACCGGAGTCTCTCGTGGAAGAGCAAAGAGGCCCTTAGTCCGGCATCAGAGGCTTGAGCTCACTGGAGTGTGGGGCAACATAGAAAGTTCTATGTGGAAACGCCACTTGCTGGCCCTGCAGAGAACGTTTTCACTCTCAGAAAGATCTCGAAATCTGCCTCTGGTTGGACACTGCTCTCCCAGCAGCTGCTGTATCACAGGCGGTTTTGTTGTTGTTGTTGTTTTGTTTTGTTTGGTTTGGTTTGGGTTTTTTGTTTGGTTTCTTTTTTGTTTTTATTTTTTTCTTGATATATATATATATATATATATTTTTTTTTTTTTTTGATAATTACTCATTGCAAGTAATAGTTTTTCACTTTAGGTTATTCAGGCTGAAGTCTTCCTATCCACTTCCAAAAGACAGGCTGATTCACTAATAAAGCCACAAGAAGTGTAAAGACCTCCCACCAGCCATCTAAGGACATGTCCGGGCAGCGGGAGTGGGGGATTGGGGGCATAACTTCCAGAATGCAGAATTTTTTAGCTGTCCTTCCCAGCAGCCAGGAAACAATCAGAGCTAGCAAGCAAGAAATTCAACAGTACTCTGGGCAAGTGGACCCAACTGTATGTCTTTTTCTTGGCTCTACCCTCTGCTCACCCACTATAGCACAGGTGATTTATTTATAAAAGTCTCAGTCACTATGCCCAGATTAGGAAGAAGAGTCTCAAAATGTTTGGCAGCTCCTCGAAAACAGTTGCCATCAACTTCCATCCGAAGTTGTGTCTATCTAAGTACCACGGGCAATGGCTCCCCTTTCCCAGACCACCCCATAAAATCCTCTTTATATCCCCAGTGGTTTTCATGGATCACCCCATCTGCCCTTCCCATGGGCTTTCTAAAACTCTCTCCTGCACATGGCATCTGCATGGGTCTGTCCAGGAGAGGACTCCTCCAGGTTGCTTAGAAACAACTATTTCTTCACACTCCTTCTCTCAGATGTCAGATACGCTCCCAAAGAGCCACAATAACCCCTTGTCTGTGGCCCTTTTTCTAGTTGGAAGAACACCAAGAGCTGAGCTTTTTCCAGAGGTCTAGTCACTAAATCAGCACCCAAATTATCTCCACTTCTGCACCAAATTCACCTCTGGAAGTCAACACCCATGTAAGTGCATCCCACTGTAATCTCGCCAGGGGACTTCTTGTTTATTTACATAGGCCAGACCGTGTAGTCATCTTAATGGGTTTTTACAAATGAATACAGTGAGATTATAATGCAGTACAATACCAGAATCTTCCATTTGTCTCTGTCAACTCTCTTGTCTACTCATGAATACAATCCAGGTGAGGCAGTATGGTTCTATTCTGTCTGTAGTTGGTGTTTTACATTCTGGTAATTAACCCAGATCATCCTGACTCAGATGCTTATACCCCAGGCCAGCCTCATCACCTCCTTCATCCTCATCGTCATCTTCTTCATCTTCACCTGAGGCAGCGCCAGGTCCCAGATATGCTGAGCGAAATGCAAAGAAAACAACCCAAGTTTGCACTAACACACTTTTACTTCATTTCCTGGGCTACAGAATGCTATTTAAAAAAAAAAAAAAAAAAAAAAAAAAACATTAATCATTTTTTTGAAAGAAATAATTTGATGTTGCTTTCTTAAAATATATGAATCACACAGTTGTCATCATAACTTTTAGAGGAGCAGGAGCCAAGGGCTAGAGATGGAACTATAAGGTGCCCATAGTCTGAAAGAGAAAACAAGCTTTCAGATGCCCACCATGGCAGGGATTCGCCAGAGATTTGCCTTGCAGTCTGCTTTAGTGAAGTTCTGCTTTAACAGATTCCTGGGATGAGCTTCAAAGCATTTGCTGTGACCCATGAGCAAAAGAGCCCGAAGAACATGCCTCTTTTCCTCTCAGAGACAGAAGGGTCTATGGCATTTGTTTCTGATGGTTATGCGTTACCTTCTGATAGCAGACACACACACACACACACACACACACACACACACACACACACACACACACTCAGAACAAAAGTAGAACAAGATGTAAATTATCGAACATTTAAATAATCTGTTGGGGGGAATGTTTGTTCATCCAGAACACACTGGGGACCCCATACCTGGGTGGTAATTCTCGATGCCACAAATCTGCTGGGCTTTCCTAACTCCATGGCTTCATCAAATGCTCTGAGGTGTGTGTCTTACGTCCAGAGCGGTATCTTAAAATCATTTGCATAAAACAAAAGTAAACAAATCTTTTGAAAAGGGGCTGGAGAGATGGTTCAGTGGTTAAGAACCTTTGCTACTTTTCTAGAAGACCCAGGTTCAGTTACCAGCATCCACATGTCAGCTGACAACTGTCTGTAACTCCAGGTCCAGGGCATCCGACAGACTCTTGCAGATATACTCGCAGTCAAAAAATCCCAATGCACATAAAAGTAAATAAATCTCAAAATCATTTGCTATGCATTCACTCGTCATCCATTCATTCATCCATTCAGTCAGTCAGTCTGTCATCCAATCTCTCTAGGTATAGCACCCATGAGCAGGTCAGAGGACAACTTCCGGGAGTCGGTTCTCTCCTCTACACCACGTGTGTTCTATGGCTCAATCACAGACCGTCCGTCGGGCTTGGCAGCCATCGCCCCAGCCAGCCCCCAAGAGATTTTTAAAAATAATTTCCTACAGACTTCATTTGTCTTTACCCACATTGGTGAAATAAACTCACCCCTGAAAGCCTACACTGGGAGCTACATATATGATCAGAGAATTACGAAACCTTTAAACAGTTTTGTTCTCTGAATCATGGGGGTGGGGCCTATGTGTGCAATGCCTAGAGAGATTGGAAGAAGGGGTCAGATTCCAGGAGGAGGTGCTGAGAACCAAAGATAGATGCTCTGAGAGGACAATGGGTGCTCTTGACCCCTGAGCCATCCCTCCAGCCCCCTCCCCATGCTATTTTGATGTAACTACATGTTGTGTAATATTAATCAGAATGGACGAGCTCACCTGTCTCCTCAGATAATTATCTTCTTCTTTTGTTTTATGGTGAATACATTCAAATCTTTTTGGCTTTCTGGAAATGGACAGCACATGATCAGATCATCATTAACAGTTGCCCTACTGTGCGATCGTACATCAGATCTTCCTCCCTTGTTCTAACTGTAACTTGGCAACTGCCAATCGAGTGTTGGGCACAATCGTTTCACCCATCTCTCTTCTCAGACCTTTTTTTTTTTTTTTTTTTTTTTTTTTTTTTTTTTTTTTTTTTGATGGTGGGGCAGGGTTTGAACCTGGGGCCTTGTGCTTCCAGAGTACAACCCACTGAGCACGTCCACAGTACCTCCTCTGAACTCTCCTGAGATGAGCTTCTTTAGCTGCCTGCCATATTTGTGTTCTGTGCCTCCCTTACCCCGTGTAACAGAAAGTCTTCTGGTTCCACCCGTACTGCTGCAGCAGACCGAACGTCATGGCCAGATAACATCCTCTGTGTCCGAATGACACGCCTACTGTGCTGGTTGATTTTTGGGCACTTGACTGTTGACAAAATTTAGATTTTTTTTTTTAATAGCTGACCAAATGCTCAATAAATGAAGACCTTGTCTAGAACTAATTTTGATGCGTCCTATGTCACATACAGTGGGACAGCAAGACCTCCGACATTCCAGATTCCAGTTTCCCACATGAAGTGTGACTCTCTCAGGCTCACTTCCAACACCTCTGCACCTACACAGGGAAAACAGAACTAATCTTCCCCACAGAACTGACTTCCTGCTCAACTGTAATTCCCATCCCACCAGGATACGTCTGTTTAGAACTCCACAGCCTTACCCACTTGCCTGTTTCCCACTCTACCTAGGCCGCTGCCAGCCAATGTTGCTCCCGTGGGCTTATTTTGTCCTGTTTTGTTAATAGTTTTGAACTTCCCCACTCTATGTCTGGTCCACACTGGTCATTCCTTTGGTTTAAGTATTGATTACTTCAACCCAAAGTTCCACAAAGAGGTTTCTTACATAATTGTTTCTCTCATCTTTTCCAGTGGTTCGCCAGCTCCGCTCTTACGTGCTGTGCGGCCACATGAAACTCTTTCCTGGGGCCACACTTAAGAGCACTGACTATTCCTGCAGAGGACCCAGGTTCAATTCCCAGCACCAAAGACCAGTAACAATTACAACCATCTGTAACTCCAGCTCACGTACCTCCAAGGGCACCAGGCATACACGTGGCGTGCATACACGTTAGCAAAATACCCATACATATAAATAAACAAACATCTTAAAATACTTTTTGATTTCTTATTTCCAGCCACCAAATAAACGCACCCCAGGACTTGCCAAGGCCCAGTGTTAACATCCACATAACACAACTTCCACTACGCCGGTGTGAACGGCCTCGTCTAACTCCAGCCAAATACACAGCACACCTTCCAGGCACAGGCCAGCCAAGTCCTCCACAGCTTTGCTCGCTCCTAGCCCACCAGGGAGCTCCTTTTCCTTCTCTTCATTTTTCTGTCCTTTGTTTTCAGGCATCGAATATGGTCTTTGGAGGCTCAGCACAGTGAAGTTTCTGCCTCAGGAACCATATTCGATGGTGTGCCTGGTCGGGATGCTTCTAAGTTCATTCTTCCTAGGTTTTGCCGGTTTAGGTTGTGGCTATCTGCCCTGCATTGTCCTATTAACATTCGCCCAGATATCTTCTATCTGCCACGAGGTCTAAAGCCTCTGATTTCTACTCATCTCTGATGATCTCCCGGCTCCTTCCACTATACTGAGAACATTCCTCTTTGGGCCTACTCCCTCAGACAAGCCTTCTCGAATCTGCAAGGCCAGCTGAAGCCAGCCACCAGCTCCAATTGTCTGCTTACCGCTGCAAGCCCTGTCATGCCCTGGCGGGGTGCAGTTACCCATACTGATCCATTTTCCCCGACTTTCCTGTATCCTGATGCGTGGCACCCAGAACTGTAGTGCGTTTTACTATATTAAGATAGATTGCCCTGTAATGTTGTGTTCCTCTCAGTTGACCTAACCATCATTTGTGGGAAACCTGGAATATTACTCACAGTAACACTAATCAGCATCCTCTTGAATCCTCAGATCCAACAGGGGATAAATGGACTGCCTGGACAAAGCTGTCTAGAATAGTGTAAGTGGATGCGCAAATAAACTCAAGAATTCTTTCTTCTTAACTAGAGGTTGGAATACAGAATATAAATCCACATTAATATTGAGCAACATTATATAAAACAAATGAAAAACAGAACTTCCCAGGAGGAAAAATTAAATATCCCAAAACGTAAACAGTGGTATTCAGATGTTAGAAAAGTATCTTTTCTCCTCTGGTTGGCTTCTGTCCCTACGTTCTGTAACCAGTGGGCATTTCATCCTTTAAAAACAAGCATGTTTTAATCTGTCATTCCTAGCTCAGGTTTTTTGGTTTACGGGTTTTGGGTTTTGTGTGTGTGTGTGTGTGTGTGTGTGTGTGTGTGTGTGTGTGTGTGTGTGTGTGTGTGTGGTGGCGGGGAGGGGAATTCATTCTCATTTTTGTCTTTCAGGTTTTTATTTATATCAGAATTTTGTATTTCAGATTCTTTAGAAACTCTTGCCCTGTTGGCTAACTGTAGCCCTCCATTAATATCAAAGCTGCCTGAACTTGAGGGCTGTAAGCTGACTCAGCACCATTCACATGAAGGCAGAACCCTTTGGGGAGGGGGGCGTTTACTGAGGAGCAGGAAATGAGGTCAATGATCTGCAGCGACCAGCCTGTCACCCAGCAGGACTAACTCCAGACTGCTGCTTTTCACTTGAAGCAACATCCTTTGTTTTTATTATGGGGTGGGGGTGGAGACAAAAAAATAAAAGCTACTATCCTGACCCACTTTCCTCTCTCTCTCTCTCTCTCTCTCTCTCTCTCTCTCTCTCTCTCTCTCTCTCTCTCTCTCTCTTATTCTCTCTTATTCTCTCTTCCAAAAATAGACTACAAAGCACTTAAGAGTCTTTCAGAGTCAAACACAAAGCTCAAAGGTCCACTCTGGTTCCCCTGTGTTCTGATCTCCTCTGGGGAATGTCTTCTTTTTGAGATGCAAACAGGATGCTTAGAGCAAGAGAGGTTTTCATCTCCAGGTTCACACTGTGGGGACTGAATAATTAGAGAACTATCCTTAGCAAGTTGACCAGTCTTTGCTTCCCCTTCCTGTTTTCTCCTCCTCCTTTCCTTCTCCTCCCTCTTCCTCTCCCTTTCCTCCTCCTCTTCCACCTCTCCCACCTCTTCCTCCTCCTTCCCTTTTCCTCTTCCTTTCTCTTTGCCCCTTCCTCTTTTCTTCTCTCCATATAAGTTACAGTTTAAAGTCACATGGTCTGAATGAGAATGGCCCCCATAGGCTCATATGTGGCAGTGACTTAGTTAATTCACCTCAGCTCCCAGTGCTGCGCCCACCCAAGAGCTCTGGATTTACCAATGAAAGACACACACACACACATGCCAGCCAATTTTGATATGCCTTAACTAGCTCAATGGCTGGGTATTTCTAATCCTCCCCATAGCTAGTGTTCTGGTGTTCCTAGCTTAACACCTTCTAAATATGTCTTTTATCTCTGCTGCCCTGTTACCTTCTGGGAAACCCCTCCATTGGGCTGCCTTCTCTTTCAGCCTGCATTGTGGATGCCTTTTCTCCTGCAGCTCTCAAATCTGATCTCCCCCTCTGAGTCATGGCCATTCTTCTCCTTCCCCTTCTCCTCCTCCCTCTCGCTCTCTTCCTCCCTCTCTGTTTCTCTGTTTCTCTCTCTGTCTGTTTCTCTTTGTGTGTGTCTCTGTCTCTGTCTCTCCGTTGCCCATGAGATCTGAAAGTCCCACCTCCATTTTTCTGCCCAGCCATTGGCTATATGTCAATTATTTATGACCAGTTGAAGCCAGCTGGGGACAGGAACCCTCAGGTATGGAAATGGCTTTTGAGAGCCGAATTAAGACAAAGCATTAGGACCCTTTCTGCCTTTCTGTCCATTTTTTTTAAGGTTCTTCTCTCAGACACAAATTGAGCACAATCATAAAGATTGTGTAAATTACAACGTATGATATACAATTAACATCCAGTCCATCACATTGTCAATTAGATAAGGTACCCTACGGTCTCTCCTCACTTAAGAGTTTACACTTCTCCACCTGAACTATGTTCTGACTTTAACTTGTATTACCATCTGAAACCCTTCCTTTCTCTATCATCTTCCTTAATGTTAAACAACTTGAGCTTGATTATGAAACTATAACTAGCCCTCAACCACATCAGAAATCCGAGAACGGTTTATTATCCGAACTTGTAGGAAGCACAGAAACATAGCTTCCAAACCTTAAATTGTAGAGACAGCAGTCTACTTGAACAGTCACCTATTGCTCAGAATGTCAGGACATCTGTCTTCAGTCTTTTGGCCCAGAGCCATCTGACAGACCTCACAATGATGTGGGAACTATGAAGGCCTGTTTACTCTGACTTGGCAGAGCTACGCTGTCGACTATCCTGCACTGTGTGTCCTCTCTTAGACAGTACTTTTCTTTTGTCTGAGGATGAATAGAGTAATTTTTGTCCAGTGGCCATAACTGGAGCAACTCCATATGGAGGTTTTGATGCTCAATTTTTTCTTTGAACCAAGAAGGGGATACTGTCAGGAGCAGACATGTCCCTAGTCAAATGATCTTTAATGATGCGTTAATATTAAATGTCATATCCTGTGGATTTCTGATGTTTTTGAAGACTCTCTTTCTATATAAAATGTATCTGGATTGTTGAACCTTGACTACTTTTAGCTATTTCTCTTATAGCAGAAAGCACTTCACTATAATTAGATCAGAATCTAATATAACCAGAACTTTATTACTTGTTGCCAATGTGGCAAGCAAGAACTTACTTTTGAAAATTAATTGGATATTCCTGAATGAACACACACACACACACACACACACACACGATGTAAGTTTGAGAATTGTTTTTTTCAGCAAGCCAAGTCAAGCCTCCAAACTAGAACCAAGGAACACAACCATCAGCGGGGATTTACTCTGGCCCTTCTAAAAGCTTCTAGCTGCCTCACGGAGCTGAAGCTCAGGTGCTGGGGGACCTGGCTGTGCAGAGGCAGGCGAGCTGCTCCAAGTCAGGGAGTCGGATGGTAGCCACTGTCTGCTTCCTACAAGCAAATAATCGAAGGGTAGGGATAAATACAATTTGGGGTGTTTTTAAGGATAGGCAGGAGTATAATGGTAATTGTTTAAATGTTCTTAAGTCCACATGGAATAAAGAAATCCAGGCCTTTGAACTCAAATTTAGGAAATAAAGGCTAGGAGGGAGAATAGAAGGAATGAGAAAGATACATTAAAAGACATTTGAAGAATGTCTACGCCAGGGCAAACAGTCAGAATCTTTTGAACGTGGTCTCTACACAGAATTTCCGGGATTGTTCATCCCGGTGTGATAAAATAGAGCCTGGAAATAGGTTTATAGAGTAAATAGGGGGGAATTTAATTAAAGTTAAATATGTAGACGAATAAATAGTTGCAACTTTTGTTCTTAAATTATAGGCCTAAGACCAGGGGATAAGTGGAGAAGACAGACCTCAAATAGATAAAGGAACTTACGTTAGTTCAAATTACACAGGGAGAAGGGGACATAAGTCCTCACAGAGATATTAGTCTCCACAGAAAGCAGGATTTACGAATATTTAGATGATTAAACCATTGAGGCTTTTGATCTCACATCTTATTGGTTGAAAAGCAGGGGATAGGTGGCCTAACCTGTCTCAGACGGTAGAAACTCAGGCCTTGATCTCATTCTTAAAAATTTATCATATAAGAGCAAAACAGGAGAGGTTGGAAGTGCACTATCCCAACAGATATTTCTTTTAATTGCTTTGAGTTGTTTTAATTATCAAAATGAAGATGATGATAAGTTTGTGGGGGTATTTATGATATTAAAATCCCTCCGGGAGAGAGGTCAAGCTATTCATTTAATTCATCCTGTTCCTTTAATTACCTCACTTCATTCAACCTTTCAGATGGATCCAGTCAGAGCTTTGGTCAAGTCCTGAGTCTTCTAAACACACAAAGACTGGATAACCGATGCTAAACCTAGCTTTCTTAAGTCTAACCAAATTTTCTAATTTTCCTACCCCTTCCCACCCTTCTAAAGAATGTCTCATTGCCCCTGTCCAGCAGGGAAACGTTGTGGAGAGTCCTCACCCCAACCCCTTGGGTTCAGGAGTCTGGTTATGATTATTTTACACATGATAGATAGGTTATCATTTTAAGGGATACTTTGAAAATAATTCTGAACTGACGTGGGGAATAGTTGAACACTTGGTCCCCACTGGTGAAACTGTTTGGGAAGGGTTGGGAGGAGCCTGTTGAGAGGGGGTGTGTCTCTAGGGGGAGGGTTTTACCATTTCAGAAGCCCATGTTATCCCTAGGGTGGGTGCTGTCTGCCTCCTGCTTGTGGATCACGACATTAGCTCTCAGCTGCTGCCCTGACCTCCTGCTGCCTTTCCATCATTGTAGACTCCAACTCTCTGCAACCATAAGCCCAATTAAACTCTGAGTCGTAAAGTCTGGTCCTAGTACTAGACAGTTAGATGTCATCTAGACACATCATCTTCCTTTTGAGCATAAAGTGGCAGCCCGTTCTGGGGTGCCTAGGAGGACCTTGTCGTCATGCGAATGCTGGTGCTCACCGAGTCCTTCTTTTTCTTGGCTTATGCTGCCTGCCCCAATTTCTACTGAACTCACTTGGTCAATTAAAGAGAGACTTAATTGGGTTATTTATAAATATGACCCCAAACCCAGGCCTCTGCCCTTATCACTGCCAGAGTAGGTTGCAGAAGGTGCCTTAGTCAGTGCCATCATTTCCTTGTTTATAAAATCAGTGTTATTACAGATTTCCTCAAGGGGCTATTAATTAATAGAAGGAATTAATGTAAAGTTGTTTGTGAATTTAAGTATTTACTATTCATATTTTCCCCAGGAAACTGATGTGTGTGTATCATATATGATAGGTGATAAGTATGTAGTTTATAGTGATAGATAAGTGATAGATGTTCAATATACAGAAATACACATGATTTGTGGGTAAATAGAAGAGAGACAGACAAACAGATAACAGGTTGACATTTGATGATTGATAAAATAGATGATAGATCGATAGTAGATGGTGATAGATAAATGATGGCTGATCAAATGTAGATACATAAATTAATGGTTAAGTAGATAGATGGTAGACTGTAGGTAGACAGACAGACAGATACCTGCAGCCATTCACACATATCCTAGCTCACATGAATGACTTTCTTCCCTATAACTTGCACACACCACGGAGCGAGCTCTTAACAAACCTTATGTTGTTGTAAAACTAAAGGGAGATGAAGTGTTGAGGGAAAAAGTGTAAAAAAAGAAAAAATAACCTAAAAACAAAAAATCAGTGGCTTAGAGAAAGTTGAGAATTCAAGCCCAGCCCTCCTGATGCCCATGGTCAGGGCTACCACCAGGAACCATATCAGTGTCTGTGGCCCGTGGAGGCCCCCAAGACCATGTTGATGTCCTTGGTCTATTCTGAGCAGAGCACAGGCTATGGTGATGTCCCTAGCCGGGGCTGTGGCAAAGGGCCTTGTCCTATCTGAAGCCTGGACTGTCGCCGGAGCCCTTGCTGAGGTCCCTGGCACGTGCTGTCAGCAGAAACCACGGGGAAGTTCACGATCTGTCTGTAGTGGGTGTCGAGGATCGGATCACAGACTCAGCTTTAAGGAAAAGAGACATACAGGTCCTCCGTGACCACACCTACCCTCGCTCCACCCCCACCCCACCCCAAAAGGTAACTGTCTAGACAAGAAGCCATCAAAGGGAACTCTTGAGAATTGTGGTAGGGATGCTGAGGAGTCGCCCTCCTCAGCATGAAGAACAGGGATGTCGCGGGGGGCGGGGATGGTAAGGGACTCAGACTTCTTTAAGGGGCTGGCCACCCGGAGTTTGACCATGCTCCAGTGAGCACATGGGCAACGGAAATTGGACTTCTTTTCTTTTTTCTTTCTTATTTTTCCTTGACGGGGGCATCACAGGGTGAGGGGGACGAACCTGGGAGGACAGAGAAGTGAGTTCGATTGGGGTACATGATGTGAAATTCACAAATCAACAAATAAACATTATGTCAGAAACAGATCAGCTGACAGGAAGGGAGGGAGGGGAAGAAGGGGGACAGAGGGAGGGAGAGAGGAAGGGGGAGGGAGAGAGAGAGAGAGAGGGAGGGAAGGAGGGAGGGAGGGAGGGAGGGAGGGGGAGAGAGAGAGAGAGAGAGAGAGAGAGAGAGAGAGAGAGAGAGAGAGAGAGAGAGAGAGAGAGAGAGAGAGAGAGAGAGAGAGAGAGAGAGAGAGAGAGAGAGAGAGAGAGAGAGAGAGCGAGAGAGAGCACGCACAATTGGTCTGGAAACATGGCTCAGCCTGTTGAGTGCTCACTGCGCTTCTAGATCTGTCGCCCTCTGCTGACATCCTCGGGTACTGCATGCATGCGATCGCAGGCAGACATGCAGGCAAAACGGCCATAGACATTTATATACATATATGTATATATATTAAAGACAGAAATTGTTTTCTTTATAGGAGCCACACAGAGAAGGTAAATCCTATAATCTGTAGCTTCTCAAGCAGGAACCACTCCCACCCCCTCCTATATGCGCATGCCCATACTGCTGGCGGGCTGCTATGTTTTTAGAAAACAGAATAAAAACACAGGTTTTTGAAATTTGTAACCCAATGCTAGATATTGTATTCTGTGCCCATAAATATAGATACACATCGATCGATTATCAGCTACAGTTTTTATATAAATAGTCCTTAGTCTACTCAGATATTTGGCACAGGTGAGCATCTACAGCAGTTTTTCTGCTGTTTGGTTTGAGTTTACCACATACGATTGTGTTTCACTTTAACTAACTCAAACCCATAAGGACAACATAAAGCCTACTTGTCTGCATTTAAGGACCCCGTTTGTCTCCATTTAAGGACCACACCTGATTTCGGAAGGGAAAAAAAGCCATAAGAAACCAGTTCCAGGCTGGAGAGATGGCTCAGCAGTTAAGAGCACTGGCTCCTCTTCCAGAGGTCCTGAGCCCAGTTCCCAGCAACCACATGGTGGCTCACAACCACCTGTAATGGGATCCGATGCCCTCTTCTGGTGTGTCTGAAGATAGCTACAGAGTGCTTATATATAAGTAATAAATAAATAAACAAAGAACAGCCTGGGGATAATCACAGAAATTAGAAATATCTCAGGACGGACCGGGCACTGGGCAGCCCTGTTTCATCCGATGGTTAACCATTCATGACATAGGAGTGCAGACCACTGACCACCTGTGACCCCCCCAAGCACTCACTGATGAAATATTAGTATACCTAATTTTTCTAGAGAGTGTCCCCAGTTTCCTATAAGAAGGCCTGTGTTTTCTGGGGTCACCATTTTAGAGAGTGGTTGGTCCCCACATGCCGGATGTCTCAGCAGATGTTCAAACATGGCTCTTGGTCTTTGCATACTCTCTGAGTCTGGGGTCTTCCTTCAGACCCTTACAAACCTTGGGCTTTGACACCCTGAGGAAACGAATATAGAGTGTGTTTCTCTGATGGAGTCCACTGTCATATCTGCCCCTAGAGTTAGAAAGGATTTGCCAGTGACTGGCTGCTACCTCGGTGGGTCTCAACTTATGGGTCGCGACCCCTTTGCAGGTCAAACGACCTTTTCACGGGGGCTACGTATTGGATATCCTGCACATCCGGTATTTACCCTGCTCTTTCTAACAGTGAAACCACAGTTATAAAGTAGCAATGAAATAATTTTAATGGCTGGGGTCTCTAAGACATGGGAGATTGTATTAAAGGCTGTAGCACTAGGAAGGTTGAGAACCTCTGCTACCAGGGGTTTTGTCATACGTTTCCCCCACTCCGTCCCACGCTGACTCGGGATCCTCAGTGCAGACCGATCTGAAGACTAGGATGGGGCCCCAAGGGCTGAGCGCAGGCACTCAAACAACCATAGCCCATCGGAGAGCCCATGACCAGCTCCTGAAGAACTTGAAGTCTCCCCCCCCCCCCAACTAAGGACTCCTAAGATCACAAATGACAAGTGTTGTCGTCCTAGTTTGGTTTCTGTAGAGGACACACGTTTAAGTACAACCCAGCCCCCTTTTCCAGAAAAGTAAATTCTTGTCATCCTGAAGAAACAGTAAGAAACTCTGTATCAAACTCACCAGCTCAATCCATACCGACTGAGCCGCCAGTTGTGTTTGTTCGGTCAGTAGACCAAACGATTTTTCCAAAGTGACACCTCCAGGTCGGACATTTCCCCAGTATTAGAAGCCACAGGAGACCTCCCGGGCAGTTTTCTGCCAGGGCTGCTATGGCAGGCTAGTCCTTGGACGGCAAGTGTCAAATGCTTTGTTAAGTTAAAGCATCCATGTGACCCCCCCTTCCCCCAGCCAGCAGGAGCGGTCTCAGGCCGGTGCAGAAAGCAAGTACCAGCCAGTCCGCAGCAAGTGGACAGAACTCATGCATCAGCGACTTCATTTCTTTTAACTGGCTCTTGAAAACCATGAGAAGCATCTGAAAAATAAATAAGTAAAAACTTAAAAGTATGTATTCAGTTTCTTCTTCTTCTTCTTCTTCTTCTTCTTCTTCTTCTTCTTCTTCTTCTTCTTCTTCTCCTTCTTCTTCCTCCTCCTCCTCCTGCTTCTCCTCCTCCTCCTCCTTCTCTTTCTCTTTCTCCTCCTCTTTTTCTTCTTCTTTTTTTTAATTGACTCAGGAGAACAGTTGTTTCGCTCCTAAAACTTTTAATCTGTATTTCCAAACACTGCACAACTTTTTCCCTCCTCCTAAGCCTATGAGTTTCAGCTTAGCACAGCACCAAGCCAGGCCCATGCTGAACCAGTCCCAGCCGGTCTTAAAGTGGGGCTGGTAGTGCTTGCCACCCACCTGATGTAATGCCTACGAAGGAGTTTGATTTCCGGGGCCGAGGGGGGCTGCGTCTCAAGTACCATCACGTTCCAGTGTGACATCACCAGTTCGTTTTTCAGGAGCTCATAAAAGGCGGGGGGGGGGGTACCACAGGATATAGGCAATTAAGGAGGAAGTGCTTCAGCTGGAACTTTCTGGAAAAGCCTCCCTAGGACCATGGTTATAGTGAGTTT
Source organism: Micromys minutus (assembly GCF_963924665.1). Classification (NCBI taxonomy): domain Eukaryota; kingdom Metazoa; phylum Chordata; class Mammalia; order Rodentia; family Muridae; genus Micromys; species Micromys minutus. The sequence continues at coordinate 96,058,537 of NC_137969.1, forward strand.
CTAATGGCAGATCACACTTGGAGCAGAAGCAGCACCCAGGATGTTTACATACATACTAGAGACAGAAGGGTTGGGGAACCTGGGTCCTGAGGGATGTATGTGTCTGCCCAGGCAAGTCTAAAACCTGCACGGCTGAGAGGCAGGCCAGAAAGCGAGCCAGGAGTTTGGGCTTGCAAGCCATGGGTGAGTCTCATCCTTTCTTAGGGAAACCTTGGGTTTTGCCCTTAAGCCTCTCGAGCTGATCGGATCCACATGCAAAGTCATTGTCGTCTTAGTTCAGTTCAACTGGCTGCGAATATTAACCAGTGCCAAATGCCTCTGGGAGAACACCTAGTTAGTGTGTGAATTGAACACAGAGGTGACCACCACGCAGCTTCCCAGGGCTGTTCCTGCAGTCACCATCTATCGGGTTAGAAACAAGGAATGTATTTGATTACCTTGTCGTTGATAGGGCAAAAATACACTAATAATTAGATCCCCAATGAGCTGGAAGTCTCTCATGCATGTCCTCCAGACCTAAGAATACCAGAGGCCTGGCTTCTCCTCATGAGGTTCTGATGTTGTATAAACTAAGATATTAAGGAATACTGAGCCTGGGAAACTTTTATTTTTAGTGTATTGTTCTTTCTTCTGGACTTAGTTTTCTACTTCTTCCTACCCCTGGTCCAGGCCTCATTCTAGGGTGCAAGGAGTGGCTATCAGAGCTTAGTATCCCACTGTCCACTGTGATGGGCTCAAAAAAAAAAAAGACCCAAGTGGGGAACACCACTCACAGACCTGAGACCCTGTGTCCGAGCTCTCACAGGCATGGCTGAGAGGGGCAACCTCTTCTCTATGATATCATGGCTGACAGCGGAAACTCCTGGCCTTGTTAGTGACTGCTGGACCTGCCGGATGTACAGCTGAGACCGAGACACACTATACTGGGGTCAGGGTCTGAGGGACAGAGGGCCTTGCCCTAGGTCAAAAGCAGTCTGAGTGACGTCCCCATAACTGGCCAATGATGTTCCTGACTACATTGGGTACCAGCTGTCTCACACTTTAAGGAGTGCTCACAGTGAGATTGTCCTAGAAGGAACTGAAAACAGCCCATCCTCTGCCTTAGCTGAGGGCTTTGTCCAGTCAGCATCAGATGTTCCCGGGGTATAGCCTAGAAGGTCACAGTGGGCACCCCAGTTCTTGCCACTCTCCTGCTGAACAATGCAGACACACACTTGGGTACATGAACATATACAAAAGACAGGAGGCCACAAACCTACCCACAGAGGCCCTCTTCACTCTGATGGGCACTCCCTCTCACAAGAGACTCCACATGGGACCAATGATTGCCACCTAACACGTGACTCTGTGGCATCAGGACAAGAAAGAGAAAGATGCCTAAGAGGAACAAAGAAGTGGGGGTGGTAAGTAAACTTGTATTACGCTCCTGCTCTGGGCCAAGCAGGATACCACATACCTACCCCCTCCCTCCCCCACACATCCCATTGGTTTTCACCGTGTCGTCTGAAGAAGAGCTATGAAGCATTTTCTTAAGCAACTGCCATCTTCATTTTAATCGGCAAGAAAACAATCATCTAGAGACGTCGTCACTTTCGCAAAGTGACTTAACAGAGTGTCAGTCAGTGGCGGGTGTGGATCTTAGACCACTCATCCGACTCCCATACTTCTGTGTGGCTCCCGTCTTTGGGTATCCTGCAGAAGACACAAAGACAGCACAAGCAAAGGAGGACAGACCATGACAGGCTTGGCGGAGGAACCTGGACTGGCTGAAGGCTCAGCTCAGACACCTGCTTTCTGTGAAAAGAATGAAGCATACAAACTTCCCCTGGAAATCGGGCTGCCTGGTCTCCCGGAACCACACAGAACCGGAGAGACGCTATAGATACTAGATAATTGTTTATTGGATAGATAAGCAACTAATTAAATAAATAATAACAACAGGCATGCTTGGCTATTTATAGTAAAAAATAACGGGAGATAAATGGAACCAATCTCCCGGTTTGACTTCTCCTTGCAGTAAACACCCCATCCAGATCCTGACCCGGCTCGTGTTCCTTGTGCTGGAGCCTCCAGGATGGCTTCCTGGAAGATTGCCTGAAAAGATGTGGAGTGTGCATTAGCCGCACTCCTCCTCTGATCCGCATCAGAAGGATGTGAAAGCCTTCTAAAACCACTGGGGGGATATAATGGAGTGTGGAAGGAAGTTCCAAGGTCAAATGTACTCTCCTACCGTCCCAATGGCGACTTTGACAACCTTGGCAAAACAGATTTTGTTTTGTTTTGTTTTTTTGTTTTTTGTTTGTTTGGTTGGTTTTGGTTGTTTTGTTTTTTTGGTTTTTTTTTTTTTTTTTTTTTTTTTGGTTTGCTGACATAGTTTGCATAGTTCTAAGGAGCAGGTCTCAGAATGGAATTCATAAGGACAGGCCAGCCCAGGAGCTCACTGACCCGTTCACATTATGGTCAGGGAAGTCCATAAATGTTTCCCGAAGTCCACCCACTTTGTCTCCAGCAGACTTTTCATCACAGAGGTATATCCTTACACACCCAACTTTCCTTCAGAAAATATTGACTCCGTTTATGTTTGTTCAGACAAATATCCGGAATTGCAGGGATTGGTCCACAGGACATGTGACAGTCCAAGCCAATTGGATGAAACATGGTTGCAGGTCTTTACTGTCCGGTGGGATTTGAATCTGAGGAGTTATATGGCTTGAGTTTTCCATGCCTAAAGCAAACCAGAGAACCAAACAAACAGGAGAAGATCAAGGCATAGTCAAGATAGAACCCTAGTTGAGATCACTCATTTGTCCCAGGCTCTCCCTGAGACTTTCCATGTCTGTGAGAAGACAGTGCCCTCTATTTAAACCAACTGAACTTGAGGTTTTAATCACAGGTAAGTCAGTCCCAGCCAACACATACCTTTTACATACTCACCCCCACTCGATGCTCTTAAGAAGAAAGGCAAGTACTCACTTTTTAGATAGAAGAAAGCCAAGGGGGTGGAAAGATGGCTCAGAGTTCAGTGTGTTTACTCTTCTTGCAGAACAAGAATCAGTTCCCAGCACACGCCAGGAGGCTCACCAGTGCCTGGAATGCCAGAAGATCTGATGCCCTCTTCTGGAGCCTGTTGGTACTGCACCCACACTCAAGTCTTTAAAAACTCAGGGTTAGAGAATGTAGAAAGATTTTAATGCCATTAACTATTCAAAGCCTATGTACACACTGTTGTCAAGAATTTTTAAGAATAATAATATATCCTGAACCTGAAGATGGATAACTTCCTGTGTAGATCTCTTCAGTACACGTGTATGTTTAGTGTCAACAGAAGTGTAGGATTATCTGACAGAACGTGGATTCTAGAATCACACTGTCTCCCTCAACCCCTCCCCAGCCTCATACTCTTTATGTGTAACTTGACCATTTAACCTCTTAACCTTTTACCCTGAACACATTGGCCTATGCCTTAATTTCATCTGAAACAGGAATGAAGACATCGCTGCAGTTGCCTCGTGGGACTGTTGAAACAGCTAAGCTAGCGATGTGAGGTCTAATGTAATGTCTGCCGTAGAGGACTGCTTCGGTTGTCATTAGCATATATCAGCCAAACGTACCTGTAATGGCTGGTTTTGTGTCAGCTTGACACAGGCTGGAGTTACCACAGAGAAAGGAGCCTACCTTGAGGAAATGCCTCCATGAGATCCAGCCGTAAGGTATTTTCTCAACCAGTGATCAAGGGGGGAAGGGCCCAGTCCACTGTGGGTGGTGCCATCCCTGGGCTGGTAGACCTGGGTTCTATAAGAATGCAAGCTGAGAAAGCCAGGTGAGCAAGCCAGTAAACAACATCCCTCCATGGCCTCTGCATCACCTCCTGCTTCCTGACCTGCCTGAGTTCCAGTCCTGACTCCCTTTGGTGATGAACAGCATGTGGAAGTGTGAACTGAATAAACCCTTTCCTTCTCAACTTGCTTCTTGGTCATGATGTTTTGTGCAGGAATAGAAACCCTGACTAAGACAGTACCCCAAATCATACAAATGTAATTACATTTATACTCTATCCTTAAAAGGCGTAATGAAGGTGGGGCTGGGTGGCTCACTAGTTAAGAGGATTTGCCACTCTTGCAGGGGACTTGAGTGAGGTCCCTGGCTCACAATCACCTATAACCCAGCTTCAGGCTATCTAACGCCCTCTTCTGGCCTCTATAGGCTACACCACATTCACAAGGATTCCCGTGTCCACTCCCCCCACCAATCCCCGAAGCACATACACATAATTATAAATTAAATAAATGTCGAACTGCTTACCCGAGCCCCGCATCCCTCAAAACTCATTTTTAAGATATTGCTTATTTGTTCTTTAACAGCTCCTTTCACGTATAAAATAAATCTTAGTCATCTTCGGCTCCAATCAACCCTCCTTCCCAGCCTCCCCAAATGTCTCTCTTCCCAGTTCCGGCCATCTCCTTACTCTTTTTAAGTTGCTGAGTCTAATTAGCACTGTGCATTGGGGCGTTGGCTTGAGCCTATGTGGTGACCATAGCTGCAGTTTACAAGCAGAGCATCCACGTCATGTCAAGAAGACAGCATCTCACAGGACTCCTTCCAGCCCCTTGGCTCTTACACTTGATGCCCTCTCTGACCTTGGGGAGGGAGTGGAATGTGGAATAAATGTAACCAGTCATTCTGAGCACCTTGGTCAACCACGAGTTTCTACATGCACAGCTGCCCACTGCAGAAAGAGGTTTCTCTGGCTAAGGTTGGAAGAAGAACCAACCTAACTTGGTCCATTAGCAATAAGGTCTCTGTACGCCACCCAGACATCCAGCGGCAAAAGATTTCCAAGCTCTAAGCCATCCTGTGCATCATCATCCAAACCTTAGAAATAAGGCTTGGGAGATGGCTCATGAGTAAAGAATTTGTGGCACACAGATAGGGACTTAAATCCAGACCCCCAGAGCCAGCAGAGCCAAGTGTAGCAGCATGAGCCCAATCAAAGTGCTTCTCTGTAGAGAAGGGAGACAGACAGACATATCTCTGCAAGCTCAAAGGTAAGCTAGCCCCACGCCTGCAGTCAAGAACAGCCAGACCTGACCTTAACTCAAACAAGATGGAAAATAAGGACGAAAACACCAGGCTGACCTCTCACTCATCAGTGTGCCCCTCCCCACCCCCACAGACATGAACACACAAAAACATGAATACATGTACACACACGGAAGGGGGAGGAGAGAGACAGACAGAGAGAGAGAGAGAGAGAGAGAGAGAGAGAGGAAATTTCTTTCCAGGTGTCATTGCAGACTCTAGGAGAAGCTGTTTCTAAGCCACAATGACACGGATGTGTCCATGGAGAGGAAGTGGCTACATCCTGTCACAGAGAGCCATGGCAGGGATCTTGGCCATCAGACTGAATAACTGACACTCCTCCATGACTGTCATCCTGGTGCGCAGAGATGTAACTCAGCACGCTAGTGCACATCCCTGCTTTTTAAAGGCCAAATGGAAGCTGGGGGTGAGCTTTGGCTTCTGCCTAAACAGCTGGGTGTGGTGATGGGTGCCCATAACCCCAGCTCTGAGGGGCAGAGGCAGGAGACTCCCAGGGATTCACTGGCAGGCCAGCCTTCACTAAATCAAGTTTTAGTGGGAAACCCTGTATCACAAAAGGAGGTGAAGGATGATATAGGAAGACACCTTCAATTCACACACACACACAAACACACGTGAATCCAAGTGAATATCAAAAAACAGCCACCCAGCCCCCTGCCCTGACACCCTCATTATCATCATCCAGGACAGGGTCTCTCCCCGGGGAGAAAGGTACTTAGCTTGCCTTGGCGGCAGCACCAAATCCCTTGCTGTAACACAATAGACAGGTTCCCACCAACTTCTTCTCCAAGAGCCAGAGCCCGGCAGTCTCCAACCAGAACAGCAAAGGCACCTGGCAAGAAGCAGGCCGTGAGCCGCTGGAGCTCAGAAGAAAGCAGAAAAACCCCAGTCCTGTCATAGCATGAAGAAGTCACCTAGGCCGTGACCCTGGTGGAGAGTTCAAGGTGGCTAGACACTCCTGGCATTGTCCCAGCTCCCTTGGGTGGCTCTGCTAGCTACAAGTGGTCGGGTCAAGATGTGTTTCATGCCAGGCATATATATGTTTAATAGAAGACAATTGCTATGAGACAGACCAGCAATCTGGACATTTGCAGATTGTGCAAAACCCTAATTAACATCACAGAAGTGAGCCAAAAGTGTGTTTTCCTTTTGTCTAAACAAAGCACAAGAGGCCCTATATTACTCTCCACAAAAAAACCAAGATCCAAAGTCTTTCTCTAATTCTGCTCCATCATGAGTCACCCTGTGCCCCAAGTGGCTGGCTAGGTCTCCAACAATAACTTTAAGTTTAGCTAGTAGAAAGGAGACAAGCCAGAAGCAGAACAGAAGGTATGTTTTCACAAGCCATTCTGGAGGCCGGCCATCCTCAGGGTCCCTTAGCCTTCTCTTTAGTTACTGGGAAGGCAGGAATAGATATGGTCCTAGGGACCCTACATGGAAAGACAGACATACAGTTAGATTTTAAGTCCGTGTCTTCAGAGCTGGCAGAGGGTGTAAGCCTTCGCTCTCCTGAGGGTGCACAAGCCAAACTCCCTCATTTATGGTACTAGACTACCCACAATGATGGCCAACAAACATAGATTTTATATCAAAGTTAGTTCTCTCCCTCTCCCTCTCTCTCCCTCCCCTCCCCCTTACAACTCAAAACTGATTTTACATCATGAAAAAGCTAATATGACCATACTATTCTTAAAATATTGGCTCATCTCCCTAATATATTTGATATTGTTATCATGGGGTTACTACATTATATCCTGCCTATCTAGAACCCAGCAAAGAAACATCTTTAAAACCTAAGTTTTGTGACTTACTCAAGTTTTCAGCCGGAGATTTACTGTCGAAAATCTGAATGTTTTGTTTCCAAACTGATTGCAAGTGGGCAGGGTCCAGCTGATTTTAGCCCTTTGTGTCTGTCCCTCCTGAGTCAAATATGACCCTTAGTGAGACAGCTCAGGCCATAAAGGCTCTTGCCACCACTAACAACCTGAGCCTGATCCTCAGGATTCACATGAAAGGTAAAGAGAACAACCCCCCCTCTGTCACATATACACATACTATATATACACACACATATATACATATACACACATATACATATATACACACATATACATATACACATATACACATATACACATATATACACACATCATATACATGTACACATACATCATATACATATACATCATATATAAATATACACACATACACCACATATGTGCAAACAAATATGATTACACAGACAGACAGACAGACAGACAGACAGATATGATGTCACATCACCTCTGAGTTCAGAGCTCACTTCTGTCATTTACAGAGCAGGAACCATTTTCAGCAGTTTGTGCTCCGGAGGCATCCTCTGTATGAAAAAGCTGAGATAGACTGCATTTTCGCTTTTTTAAGGATAACTAGAAAATTCTCTCAACAGATATTTATTGATAAATTATTGCTTTTCTCAGGTAAGTTGTTAGCATTTTTTAGGCTCCACCCAGCAGTTACCTGGCAACATGATAAAAGGAGGGCCGCTTGCCCCCTCCTCGATCTCTTATTCTCTGACTCTCTTCTCTCCCTGCCCCTTTCTCCTTCTCTCCCCATTCTCCTAATTCCTCTCCCTTCATGTGTTCCTGACTGGCCTCTCTGCTTCCCTGTCTCTCTGTGTGTCTCTGTCTCTGTTTGTCTCTGTCTCTGTGTGTGTGTCCTCCCTCCCTCCCTCCCTCCCTCCCTCTCTCTCTCTCTCTCTCTCTCTCTCTCTCTCTCTCTCTCTCTCTCTCTCTCTCTCTCTCTAACACAACATAAGTACCCTCATCAATTATGGTAAGGGGAGGGAGGAGAGAGGACAGGGAAGGAGGGGAAGCCACTGGGCAACCAGAGCTTGCAGCTGTTGGCCCCTGAGTGTACTTGGGAACTCAAGGCTATCACAGAGAAAATGGAGACAAGCCTCTCCCCTAATTTTTATGTATCCCCAATCCCTCCAGGGGGAGGTTACCCTGTGTGATCGACTGCTGTGTGCAGTTAGGTAGGGAGCAGGTGGCAATCTACACAGACTAGTTAATAGCCATTAACAGCACTTAAAACCCCACTAAGCCAAAGACAGTCCAGCTATACACAGAACCAGGATCCGAGAAGCCCTCCTAGGAATGGTGGCCAAGTAACCATCAGCACCATCCCTTGTCACCATCACCACCACCAAAGGTGAGGCTTCCTGCTTTACAACAAAAGCAAAACCATGCCCTGTCCAGCCTCTCATGCGGGCACCCTGCCATCCAGCATGGCAGGTGAAAACATTCCCGAGACCTGAACTGGCCATGAGCTTCGGAAACCCAGAGAGCCGTGCGTGACTGACCAGCGCATCTGTGATGAAGCAAGTGAGCAGCAGCAGGCTTAGTGGGGAGCAGGTGTGAATAACTTAGCGGTGTGAATGACAGCACAGTGTGAACCCTTCCATCCTCTTCTGATTAACCGTTAATGCCACTGGCTGAACTTGACGGGCAAGTATTAGTACACTTCCTTTCAACTCATTGCCTTCCCTGCCTCCCTCATGCCCCCTGCCTCCCTCTTGGCTGGTTCCTCCCATTCCCCACCACATCGACTCCCTTTCCTCTTCCATGACTTGCCTATCCTGTCACCCTTCCTCAAATCCTTCCTCCCCTCTTATGCATGGTCCTTTTCTTAGTTTCATGACCTAAACACATACCTGCAAACACACACGCACTTTTAAATCCAAGTTTCACCTGTACGGGAAAGCAATGGGTTGGTTGGCATGTTCGTTTTGGTTTCCTCATTCATGGGTATGTCAAACTGATAATTAAGATAATCTTAGCACAAGGAGAGCCCGTAACCACAGAGCTTTGTAATGTAGCTCACCAACTGGTACCAGAGCCTGACCAATGCAGATGCAGATGCTCGCAGCCAACCATCAGACTAAGCACTGGGACCCCAATGGAGGAGTGAAGGTAAGGACTGAAGGAGCTGAAGGGGTTTGCAACCTCATAAGAAGAACAACAATATCAACCAACCAGACCCCCCCCCCCCAGAGCTCCCAGTGACTAAACCACCAACCAAAGAGCACACATGGAGGGACCCATGGCTCCAGCTGCATATGTAGCAAAGGATGGCCTTGTCTGGCATCAGTGGGAGTGAAGGGCCTTGATCCTGTGGAGTCTCCATGCCCCAACATAGGGGGGCACTAGAGCAGTGAGGTGGGAGTGGGTGGGGGAACTCCCTCATAGAAACAGGTGGAAGGGGATGGGGGGGTGCAGGGGGGACCAGGAAGGAGGCTAACATTGGCAATGTAAATAAATAAAAATAACTGGTGTTTTTATAAAAAGATAAAGAGAAGGTGGATATGTTCTATGGAGGTGTGGCGAGGTATTGGGGAAGGGGTACCTCAGCAGGCCCGTGCTGAGGCATCCCCTTGCCCTGAGGGACCAGCCACATGATGATATAGTATAGAATAGAGTTTATACAGGGCATGGGGGAGGAGAGTTGAGAGGGTAGTAGGAGCAGAGAGAGAGAGAGAGAGAGAGAGAGAGAGAGAGAGAGAGAGTGAGAGAGAAAGAGAGAGAGGAAGAGTAGAGAAGAGGAGTAGAGGCTGGCCATGAGCATATGGGGGGGAGGGGAGAAAACGGGGAGAGAGAGGGAGCAGAAAGGCAAGAGCAAGAGACAGAGGAGGGAGCAAGCAGCCCCTTTCATAGTGTCAGACATACCTGGCTGTTGCTTAGACAGAATGCTAAGGATAACCAAAGAAAAAAGAAAAACAAACTTGTATCTTTTTTTAAAATGGCCTCCTGCATGCAACCTCCTGGTTATCAGCAATGGTTCTCCTGTGTGCCTCCTTGTCTTCTATCACGGCTCCCACATTTTAAATTGCTCTAGGTGAGTAGAGCACCCCTATCTTACCACCATCACATCCTTGCCTGCTTCCCCTCCCTCTTACCTCTTAGGCAGAGTTCCACACCGCTATAAGAAGAAGGGGAAGTTAAAGGGACCTTTGTTCCCCTTTGTTTTGCTGGTTTTGGTTTTTAGAAACAAAAGCGCCATGGGTCAAAAATAGATCCATGTCTGGGGGGAAAAAACAAATAGGCCTTTACTAGCAGTGTGCACATTTTATTGGCCTCTTTAGAATTAATTTCCTTTGGCGTGAAGAGAATAACAGAACCAAGCAGATGTTCCGGCCACTCCACAGCTGTCTAATTTACAAGGTGACGCCAAGTTTATGAAATCAGCCCGAACTCCGTGACACCTGAAGGGTTCGGGAGGAAATCCACAAGTTTGACTCAGTCCAGGGTCTGTACTATTATATGCTTCTGAGTGGGAAGCTGCTGTAAAGTCCCCGAGGATGGAGAAGAAGCCTGGGGGAGGGGCAGAGAAGCAAAGCTGTGTTCCCTCCTTGGACAGGACCAATGAGAGGGTCAAGAGGAGAAACATGAAGAAAGAAAGAGCAGGTGGATGTTCATCGTTGGTATCTTCTGTCAAGACTGACCTCCACTGTCTACCCCGCTCCAGTCCCAGTACAGGCAGTTCACAAGCCATTTTCAGCTCTGTGGAGGACACCTGCACTGGGGGGTCACAGAAGAGGTAATCCTGTTCCTTCCGCATCCTTCTCTTCTTGTGTTGACAATTAAAAATATGCTCTCTATGGGCTGAAAAGCGGGCTGCTTAGGAACTTGTCACCAGTCTAAAAAGCCCATCCCAGACAGCACTGAATAATGTGTAGTAAAGGCAACAGGAAATGAAGTGCCGGACAGGGCGGTTGAGATGCTAACATCTTATATTAGAGTGGCAGATTTCAACTACAGAAACTTCACAGCTCCGTATAAGGAAGAACTCAGGCAAAAGCGCACGCTAACCTGGCGAAGGGAAAGGCATACATTCTTCAGCAGAGGACTGTTCTCTGAAATATGCACATCCCCAATAAGGGGCCCATCCTTCAACAGCTAAATGAGCAAACGCTCTAAAGATATCGTTTTTCAGAATGACAAATGTCAACAAGCAGATGGTAAAATATCAATAAAAAGATGGTGAACTTTATTAATAATAAAAATGCATACGAACAGCCATATATCCATTTTGCCCATCCACTTGGCAAACAGTTAGAAATATTAATGATTTTCAATATTGAGGATCAAGGAAGAAACATGTTAGAGCCTTTTGTGAGAGGGGAGGGGCTATCCCTCCCCACTATGATAGTGAGTGCACCATCCTAACTTTAAATGTGCCGGTGCTTCAGCAGACACATCGCTACCCACTTACTTAACTAAAACGCACCTGCACCCAGGGCACACACGAGTGATTTCGGCAGCATCATAATGACAAAAACTAGAAAAAGAAAATCCAAACGTCCGTGAAATCAGGGGGCAAGTACGCGTTAGTTAGTTGACAGAAATGTAGGAAGACCTGTACAATATTTGTAAAGGAGTCCATTTTTATATGCCTGTGTGGCAAAGTATCCAAACAAGAGGGCAGATCAATTGATGAAGAACAGGTGAGAGGCCGTTAAGTTAAACTGTGGGAGAGGAGCGGAAGGTAGCCCTTCTAAGTGTGCGCTTCCCTCAGATACTCGAAGGTTACGGTAAATGAGCCGCTTTGACATTCCCTCTCAGCCATTTTCACGTGATCACGTGCTCTACTACCTATCCTCCACATTCGCAGCACGGTCACCTGCCATATCTTCATGGGGCTGTGCTTCCAGGACCCTCGTGGACGCTGGAAACTACATATGATAACATTATCTACCCCACCCCAAACATCTCTATTGTCTCAGCCAAAACAAACATGGTGGCAAAGGGTTTCTTTTAGCTTATGGCTTACAGTCCATCACAGAGGGAAGTTATCACAGGAACCCAGGCAGGAACCCGAAGGCAGGAACTGAACCAGAGGCTGTGGAAGGGTCAGGTAGGAAGTGAACCAGAGGCCGTGGAAGGGTGCTGTTTCCTGTCTTGCTCCCCATGGCTTCTCTCGGCCTGCTTGCCTATAGCACTCAGGACCTACCCAAGGATGGCTCGACCCACAGTGAGCTGGGTCCTCAAACATTGATTAGCAATACAGAAGATGCCCTACAGGCCTGCTTATAGGCCAGCCTGATATTCAGCTCCTCGGTGGAGGTTTCCTCTTCCCAAATATGTCTAGGTTTGTGTTCACAAAAAGCTAACCGAGACTCCAGTGATAACTTCTACAAATTAAGCAGAGAAATTAACAGGGATCAATTGTCTAACAACTATGTACTGTGATAAGAATTATGTAAATGTCATTTTTTTCAAACTATCTTTTTGGGCTGTACTCATTATTTCTATTAGGTGAATCGATACAGTGTCTATAGCATGAAGGTAAAGGTGAAGGGCAGAGTATAGTGGGATAGCCTTGGGTTACTACTGATCCTAGTGGGATAGCCTTAGGTTACTACTGACCTCTTCATTTAACCCCGGAAATCTCTTCCAAGTAATATGATGAAATGCCACACTGTCCACCTACCTCTTGCATAGGTCTTTAGTCTCTTATCCTCAGTGTGTCCACACTGCATGTGACACCCATCTTTTAGCCACCATGGTGTCACGGTATCTCAGTATTTATGTTTAAGTAGCCCTTCATAAACTCACAGCTTGGTTAATGATCTATTTGTTTCTAAGCATCTTCATGTGCTATTATAAACTATATTGGACTAAAACCACCAATAAGAGGAGACTACTATTTGTATTAGTCAGGGTTCTCTGGAGTAACAGAATGCAGGTGTGTGTGTGTGTCTAGATTGTGTGTGTGTGTCTAGATTGTATGTGTGTCTAGATTGTGTGTGTGTCTAGATTATGTGTGTGTATGTGTAGATTGTTGTGTGTCAAGATTGTGTGTGTCTAGATTATGTGTGTGTGTTTAGATTGTGTGTGTGTCTAGATTGTGTGTGTCTAGATTATGTGTGTGTCTAGATTTCGTGTATGTCTAGATTATGTGTGTGTGTGTAGATTGTGTGTGTCTAGATTATGTGTGTGTGTTTAGATTGTGTGTGTGTCTAGATTGTGTGTGTCTAGATTATGTGTGTGTCTAGATTTCGTGTATGTCTAGATTATGTGTGTGTGTCTAGATTGTATGTGTGTCTAGATTATGTGTGTGTGTTTAGATTGTGTGTGTGTCTAGATTGTGTGTGTCTAGATTATGTGTGTGTGTCTAGATTTCGTGTATGTCTAGATTATGTGTGTGTCTAGATTATGTGTGTGTGTCTAGATTGTATGTGTGTCTAGATTATGTGTGTGTGTTTAGATAGTGTGTGTGTCTAGATTTCGTGTGTGTCTAGATTGTGTGTGTGTATCTTCACTGGAATGACTTACAGGCTGCAGTCTAGCTAACCCAACAGTGGCTGACTGTGAACAACTATCACAACCATACTCCTGACAAGTCCTTAGCCCTTTGCTTCTCAGAATCCTTACCTATAAATCAGAAATAGCAGTATCCAAGAATTATTACTAATTACCGTTATCATTTGTTTTTTAGAGTTTAGTCCCTTTTCTCGGGCCTAATTATGACAATTATGCTAATTATAAAAATATTTGCATATAAATTATATTTGGATGACTATATCAATATTCTGCATGGACGTATAGACAGCACAGGAGACAATCACTCATGTCACAAAGACAAGAACAAATGTCATGAACACCGAGCTCGTAAAAGTAAGCTTTCAAAGCTGCAGAGATAGCCCAGAAGGTAATGATACAAAACAATTAACTGGCAAATGGAAAAGCCGTCGTTGCCCCATGAGTTAAGTCAGGTTGACTCAGCTCAAGGGTCACAGGGTCGTGCCAAGGTTGGTAAGTGCTGAGGGAGAGATCTAAACATGTCATACAGACACGGCAGCCTGCGGCAGACGCACAGCCAACCCAAGGACAGGAGGGGCTTCCTAGACTGAGAAGGACAAGAAATCAAGTACAGTTGTGTACTCATTATCCTACTAATTAGCAGATAGAGAGTTAATCCTCAAAACCTGACACCTGCTATCTCTGGGAAGAGATTGGGTTTGGAGGCAGGTGATTGGGGGAGGGGAGGATAAATACTTTCTGTTGCACTCCTTTTATATGATTTACATTCTATGTGCAATGTGATAACTTAATCCCAGCAAAAGAAGTTCATCCTTTGTAACTTCTGTCCGTCCACCAGAAAGTCTTGTCTACCTTTTCCGCTGGCTTCTGCTCCCAGGCTCAGCGCAGGGTTCCCTCAGCTCCACGTGCACCCCTACCCATCACAACCTCCCAGGAATCCCAGGACAGCAGAATATAGCACCTAGGGGGGGTTGTGAATTCTCACCTAGTTTTGTAGAGCATCATCAAATGATGACCATACCTGGCCTCCTCCTGCTGCAGGGTTCATGAAGTCTGTGCTCTAGCCATGGTTCTTGGTCACAGCTTGCATCAGAGCTGACCATGTCACTGTCTGGCTGCATCAGGCTGCGAACTGCAGCCACATACAGTCTGGCAGCCCGTCCTCTCACTGACATAATTTCACGGTTACTGAGCGTAATCGGTGCCTCAAGAAACCCACCTCTGATGCTCTTCAAGAATATTGTGGACTTCAAGTGCCAACAAAGACCCGGGTCATAGACAGTCACAGTGGAAGGTCACAGGTGCTGACAATGTCAGTGGGGTTTGTTACATGTCTGCTTGTTGCTTTTGTAGAGTCCTAGGCACAGAGCCCACAGACTTATACTCGCAAGGCAAGCTTGCCACCACTTAATCTATACCCCAGATCCTCCTTATTTTGATTTTAAGACAGGCTGTGCAGACTGTCTTTGAATTTCATAGGACATCCTGACAGTTCTCGAATTTGCAATAGTCCTATGATAGCCTGCAGAGTAGTCAGAGTCACATCTATGGGGTCATACGGTGTAGTACTTCCTAGCCTTGAACTCACTATTCAAACCAGGCAGGACCCAAACTCACATGGATCCACACCTGTCTCTGCCTCCCGACTGGGATTAAAGGAGTTTACCATACCTGGCAAACCTACAACTTTTTTTTTTTGTTTTAAATGTTTGTTTATTATGTATATCGTATTCTATCTGCATCTATGCCTGTGGGTCAGATCTCATTACATATGGTTGTGAGCCACCATGTGGTTGCTGGGAATTGAACTCAGGACCTCAAGAACAGTCAGTGCTCTTAACCACTGAGCCATCTCTCCAGCCCCCAACCCTACCATCTTAACCAAAGGAAATAACTACACTTCAGTTAGAGATTCATGAAAACAAGTTTTCTTATGCGAGATCATGGGCACCCAAAGCTGCATACAACCCCAGGCGAGAATTCCGACACACTCCGAATGTGTTTACAGTTCTGAATCCTATTTGTGGTAAGCTGCCGGGACCCCAGCTTAAGACCTAGACAACTGGAAGATGTTGCAGGACAGAGCCAAGGATCCCACAATGTCTCAGTGTTAATGAAATTACCAAAAAAAAAAAAAAAAAAAAAAAAAAAAATTAAAAGGGGACTACCTGAGTTATGTAGTGTGTGTGTGTGTGTGTGTGTGTGTGTGTGTGTGTGTGTGTGTGTTTCTCATAGGTTTTATTTTCATTTTATCATTTTCTACATTTATTTATGTGGGGTAAGAAGTTCGAATACACTTGTGACGGTCAAAGGACAAACTTCAGGAGCCAGTTCTCTCCTTCCGCTGTGTGGGTCCCACGGGTTGAGCTTTGGTGGTCGGGCAGGGGTGGCCAATGTCTTTAGTCACCTAGGTATCTTGCCACACTTTATAGGTTTGAGAAATTAGGATTGTCCGTGTTCACTTTAGTTCTCCCAGACTTCTGACAGATGATTAAGGAAATCATAAATTAGAGATTTCCTCCTCGAGCTGAATGGTGTTTTGTGCTATGGGTGCGGGCACTGTTAACAACAGCCCAACTACTAACTAATGAGAGAGTGTGGCCTATTTGTCAAAACCCTCGCCCTCAGACTCCTGGCCACCATTCAAAAATTCCTGACCATCCTAAGATTGCCACACTCCGAGGAAGCCCGAAACAAATGAGGCTGTTATTAGATCATCTCAGGCAACAGTCCCAACAGCCACGTCTTACACAGATGAGGTAGGAAAGGTCAGAGATTCTGTCCTTTGGGTGTTTGTCATGGTTTAAGCATCCAAGCTGAACTCCTAGTTACCTTGGATGGAGATGGCCCTTCCTTGCTATGCTAGCCCCGCCTTCTGACCCCGAGAAACACAAGCATTTAAGGTGGGTAGGCATTGCGTGCCGTGAACGTCTGTAGGAGTCTGTTACCCAAAACAAAGGAATCAAAAATGAAATCTAGTGCAGAGCCTGTAAGAAGCCGGCAGAGACAGCCGCGCCCGAGAGGCAGGTCGACACAGCAAACAGCAGTCTGGATGGTTGAGCGGGACATCCTCATCCAGACCTTATGTCATCAAAATCTCGCTACTTCTGTGGACTCAGGCTGATTGGCAGAGTGAGGTCAGCTGAGCCAGACTCACGTGCTGAGGCCAGCAAGACACTCGGTGAGGCCAGCTCCATGGAGGTCACGTGACGTTTGGAGGGGAGGAGCTTGATTTTCTTGTATAGCTAAACGCTTCTTAGTCTCAAATCTTCACTGATCTCCGCTTCATCGAGAGAGACACAGCCCAGAACTGTTCCTGGTGTCCCTGCTCACGAGGCCTGGCTGTTCCTGTGAGGTTGTGCCGCTGCTGCTTCTTTCCCCACACTACTGAACTGGACTGCTGGTCCATGAAGTGTTTGCAAGTGGATCGAGCTGCCGCTGCTGGCCTATGAACTGAACTTCCTGACCCGCACAGATGAGATTTGCATCACAGAACCATTTCTAAACAGGTCCGCTCCCCGCACTCCCTCACCCCTCCCCCATATTCTTTCTTTTGCACTTCCCCTGGTGGGTGGTGGGCTGGGAGGGAAGATAAAGCATCATTAAAATAGGATTTGAAAGATTTAAAGTTACAGCCTGCTAACATCCACTTTTCTCCTTCTGTGCACAGCTGATACTGGAGAGTGGTTGCCTGGAAACCTGTTTTCGCCCTCCTCCAAAAGTCAGTGGAACCATTAACTAGACGCACCGATGGAAGAGCAGTGCCCTTTACAACGCTGACCTTCATCCCTACTTCCACACCCGCCAGTCGAATACGAAAGTTTAAAAAACTTCAAGGTCTCCAACCACGAGGCAGAATGAGCCCTGGCTCTGAATGACTTTGAGGAGGAAGGCAGACATTCAGCGTAAATCCCCACATCGGTCTGTCACACAGGTAGGCGATGTGTTTCTACATATCGGATACTGAATGTCAGAGCTGATTACAGTAATTGGTACGTTCCCTAATTACTGCACCAATGGCAAGTTGCAACTCACACTTGACCTCGGTGTCATCCAAGTGGTAAATATTGCCAAGTACTACGGAAACCTCAGGCTGGGGCGATGGCTCAGCAGCCAACAGCACTTGTTAGAGGTTGGTCCCCACAACCAACATGGTGTCTCACAACCATCTGCAATTCCTCCAGGGGACCTAAGTCCTCTTCTGGCCTCTGTGGGGCATTACACATATATGTAGGCAACCCCCCCCATACACATAAAATAAATTAATAAAATCTTTGAAGTCAGTGGGAATCTAAAAGCATTTGTTTCAGCTCACCACCATCTGAGGTTTTCTATGTGAGATATGACAGGAGGTTATATATTTTACTGCCCTTCTTATTTTTCATGGGCAATTCCATCTTTACAAGCCCCGGTAAAGTCAAATAAAGTGCCTTCGAGCCCGTGGCGCTATTACACCTTGCACACTCCACATCAAGACTGGTGGGCTCTCTTTACATTCTTTTTAATGTTAGAAGACAAGAATCCAGATCTTGAGTTTTCTTCCCCTAAGACCAATCCAACTGAATAGAACTGAGAAGTAAGGAGTCAGGAGGTAATTGGGCCATAGCCTTCACTCTCTTTTAGGGTGCACTTAAGAAGGAGACTGGAGAGATCTGGGGACAGTAGGGAAGCTTGGAACCCTTGCTAGACATCAATTTTGTTGCTACCTTGGCCTTGGTTCTCCCCACCCACATATCTTGGAGAAGTAGATTTGACTTTCTATGTATCACCCAGTCTGAAGTGTCTGCTTATTCATCACAAACAAACAAACAGACAAAACCCTAAGATGCAGAGCTAATCACATCATTTCAAGTGTGCATCTCCTGTCACATCTTCATCCACGTGCAGCCCGGGGCAGTCACATACCTCTTCACCCTTTCTCTCCTAGCAAGTTCCTCCAAGATGCACCTGTAGTGGCTATTTCTGGTTGTCAACTTGACTGTATCTGGAATGAACCACAATCTAGAATTGGAAGACTCACCTGTGACCTGGATCTTGGCATGGAAATCTTGAGGCATAGAGGTTATGGATCTCAGGACACTAAGGCAAGGAGATCTCTGAGTTCAAGGTCATCTGGGACAAAGCAAGTCCCAGATCCAGGCTTGGTGGTCCACACCTTTAATCTGAAGCACACCTTCTGTTGGAGACCTACATAAAGACATTGGAAGAAAGAAGGCTTTCTCTTTGACTGCCTGCCTTGTGAGACTGAGCAACTGCTAGGTCCTTGGACTTCCATTTACAGCTGCTGCAGACTTTTGTTGAGGAGATGGGCTACAGACTGTAAGTCACCAACAAATTCTCTTACTATATAGAGACCTTCCATACGTTCTATGACTCTACAGAACCCTGACTAATACACCACCCCAACCTAACATGATGCTCTCCAGCCCGCACCTGCCACTCGGTACCCTTGGATCTCCCACATCCTGCTTTGGTCACAACCCATATACCCTGTGCAACTGAGTGGACTCCCCCACTGTAGCCCAAGAGCAGCCCTACCATTCTCTGCTCAACAAACATGGATGAAACGTGATTAAAGTTCCACAGCAAAGTAGCTCCAGATGGAGAGAACAGATCTAGGCCCATGAACTGAAGCTGAACCCTCCCAGGAGGAGAGATAGGAAGGTTTGAGATAGATATTCATGCATGGGGAGCTGTAGATGCCTCCGAGAAAAGGAACTTATGAAGAGATAGCTGCCAGCCCATATCTGTTCCCACGAAGGCTGTCCCTAAGAGCTCAGATTCATTTGTCCCATGAATCTGAACAGGCCATGAAGGACAGACACGTATACAAAACTGGGAATCGCCACCATACATCTGTCCACATCCATAGCAAAAGCTTGCCATGTATCTGAAGATTGCCTCACCCTGACCAGAGAAAGCTGGGAGAGGGTCCATTCTTTTGCTGAACATTTTCCTATGAAGAACAAGACAACAGGGAAGTCTGTTCTTATGTATCAAAGTAAGGTCCACCCCATTCCCTGCCACCACCACCAATGCCCCGCCACAGCTCCCCTCCCGCTGCCCCCACCAAGGAGCCAAAAACAAAAGCACTGAAGACAGAGTTTAGGAAATGATGAGCTTGGTGTAGGGGTCCCACGCCCAGAGTTTGTCTTCAAAATCCTGGCTCAGGCCTGAGCAGCCAAGAAGTCACAGCACCTAAGGGTCATCCCCCCCCCACAGTGAGACTGCAACAGAAAGGGGTCATTGGTTCCTGCTGTGACAGATGCCCACACTTCCTGTGGATGGTTGTGAAGTTATTTACCCTAAGTCATCTATTCAAATGCAAACTCTTACTCCATCTCCCTCCACTCATATACATACTGTTGCCTTTTCCCCTAAATTACCTCCTTCTGCCTCATCCAAGGTTCCAAATTCTTTGCCATACAAGCTCTAGTGTGTTGTTTTCCACACAGGCCTTCCACAAACATCTTCAGACTGTCCTGGAGCAGAAAGATCATCCATGACAGTCACAAACACAACATGATTATTCAGTCAACTGCATTTGTATGTGCTATGGGGAAATGGAGAACAAAGATAGACAATCATTCTGGTTGAGCTATACTGCCTTCTCGCAGCATGGCCTTGTTGCAGTAAATATTAAAAAGTGGTTTAACCTTTTATCTTATGCTTTGCTCGCTCTTGCGGGGCCATCTGGCACTATAGGGAATCTCTGACTTGGCACTCCATGCCACCTCTAAGAAGTCATGTGCAGTTTACTCCAATCACCCCTGCTGCCTCTGCCCCATGTGGATACGACCACCCTGGCGTGTTCCTTTTCTCTACCACCTGGTACAAACATGACTCACATCCATTAACTTATCAAACAGGTTTATATGTTAAATTCTCAATCCACAAACCCTCTACACAATAAGCTTACAATCATCTGACAAAGATACAAACTGCCCATCCATAAAAGATAAATTAGACCCATAGAAAGCCTTAGAAATAATCATAACAACCTCATAAAGCTAGAGATGCACCGAGAGAAACATACACATCTGCCTCATCTCCTCCTCCACCAATATCCTCCTCCTGCCTCCTCTTCTACTCCTCCCGCCTCTTTCCCCACTTACCTCTCCACTGTCCAATCATGTATCGCCTTGACATTAACCCACACAGCCTCATAAGGGAAACACTGGCCAGAGAATCACAAGGCATCAAAACTCAAAGGAGGACTTTGATCCAGCTTGGAATCTAACCTATGAGCTTAGCAACCTACTCAAGAAGGTACTTGAGAAAAGCAAAAATCAAAACTTAGGGTGATGCCACCTTCGAGGACTGGCACTTGTTTCTGGATGTGACTGTGGGTGAAAAGAATGCTTGTGATTTAATTCAAATATACCATGAAGTTTACCTACCATCTTACATGATAACTTTGATATGAAAGGGAGGAAGAAGGGAGAAATCGAGGAAGCAGAACAAAATTTAGCAGAGGAATTCTCAGAGCCATTACTTCAGGGCTGGGGCCCATTGTCCAATGGGCAGCGAGAAGCTACCTCACATCTCACGTGGCCTTTTAAGACAGGCTTAACCCATCACCTAAACAGAGTCTTCTGTGTTGAGGGATCTGAATGACTTTCTATCTCATTCTGAACAGGCTCCTGAGAGGTCAGGAGAAGCCTTCCTTGATGTCTACCTGGGCTGGACCTGCAGTAAGCATGGGAGCAGTGTTCCAAGCTGAGTCTGGGCGATAAGGACAGACTTCCTGAGGGCAGAGTAGAGGGACAGAGGGGCAGAGTTTCCAGTGTCTCAAAACTTCATCTGCTTTCACATAATATTTTCCCCCTCAATTAAACATCCATTTCTTTTCAAAGGAAACCTAATTTAAACAATGTGTTACTGTAATTAAATAAAGAACTCAGTGATACAAACAGCAACATTCTTGTCTGAAATTAAATCTTTCCTGGCTCCTAGGCCTGCCAGAGAATTTTTTTTTTAAAAAAAAAAGATCTGCAGAGCCTTCGAGCTGAGCTTTCAAAAAGTTAGGGGGGGGGGGAGGGAAGCAATCGGGAATATATGATCAAGATGTGTTGCACCAGGTCTGTGTGGACAGGGCTCACATCTCTCCACAGCCATGCCAACTACATGTATACATCAGGCGTGGACATTTCTGAGAAGGTCTAAGAGGCCCCTCACTCACATCGAATGCACAGTGCCACACATCACATTTTCCAGAAAAGGGCATCATGCTGGTCTGGAAATCCCAACAGGCAGTAATTGCCACAGAAAATTTTTTTCTGGGTACTCCAGTCATATTTGTCCATTCCTGGTAAGGCATCCTGCCAGCCACTGACAACCAAAAGAATCTACAGAGGGGTTCCCCCCAGGATGGTACAAAGCTTCAAACAGAAACACAGAACAGACAGAAGGAAGATACTTGGAGCACATTGGAAAATGATGACCATCTCAACAGCGAAGAGCTACCTGACTCCCGAGAGAGGACAGGACAGACTGCTCTCCACACACCAGGACATGCCTGCATACTTTCTGGGTTACAGTAATAACTCAATAAACGCTGAGACATTTGCCATAGGCTCAGCTCAGGGCAAAGAGCTCACACTTGTGTCTGTTTCCAATTATGTTTAAGAGCCTAATGGGTCTACCACAGACAGAGCCACCACCCAAATTTTGTCAACTTGGAGACCGAGGAGACTCAGACAGAAAAGGAAAGGAGCCAAGACAGCAAAGGGCTTCAGCGATAATGCGTGGTCCTATTCCCTCTGCCTGGTCACTAGCATCCTCCATCCCATCTAAGGCAGTCTCACTGTGGTACATCATCCTTTCTTATTTTGTCTCTTTGCTGAAAATTCAAGGTGTTGAGAAATACTACTCAAAAGACTAAGGTCGGGCTCAATCTCCTCTCCCTCTTCAGAGGACAGCTCATGCCCTAACAGTCCTGGGAAGGACAGGAAATCACAGTGCCTCCTACCTGTGGCACTACCAGTCCTACCCCAGGAAGATGACCCAAGATTATGCACAAGAGAATCTGACAGTCATAGCCCAAAGAGACACTCCAAGGTCACAAGCAAGAAATCCAGACAAATAAAGTTATCAGTCTAGTGTGAAGGTCAGACAAGGGTAGACAGAGTAAGTGGTCCAGAGGAGACAAATTTCCAACAGGATAAAGTCTGAATGCTGAATGCCAAAACATGGCTTCTATCAACATATTCAGCTGCAAGGCAATGTCCACAGCAACAGTCATGACAGCAACAGAAGCAAGAATTTGTTGTAGTAAATGTTAAAAAAAAAAAAAGTGTGCAGCCAGTTGCAGCATGTCACCAGGCGGCTGCTCCCACACTAGGTCTGGCACTGGTGGACCATATAGAACTAACATTAATTCATCTCAGCGGCTGTCAACCTCTGGAAAGCATCTCTCTCCCAGCCGGAAACTCTGTTCACATTCTCTGCTGCCACCCCCTGGTCCCAGCGGTGGCTACAAGGGAGTCGATACCACACCAGGCCCACATATCTCAGTTCTGTGGTGGACTTGGTGCGTTCCACCAAGTTGCCCTGTGAAAGGAAACACCACACAACAAGCTCTGATCTGATTGATATAATATAATTTGCCCACCTAGACAAGCCAAATCATCCAGTCCACATCCATCCCTTATAAAACATACATATACATAGCAGGATGTAACCCCCTTCTTATAATATTTCTAACAACCTGTATCTATGCAGAGATGAACGGAGAGGATCGCCTGGTCGGCCTCCATGTTGTCTCCTGCTCCTTTCACGATTTTCCCTTTTTCTAAAACTTTATTCCTGCCTACCCTTCCTTCTTGTCCTATGACAGGCCTCATTTTATCTTGTGTCTGTTTTTACCTGCATAAGGACATCAACTTATAAGAATTAGTATGTTACTATGAAGCATCTAATACACTATGCTGCTTCCAACACATTTTAGCATGGACACAGCTACATCGCCTTTGGCCATTAAGAAAAATCAAAGTGTAAAGAGCTTGAGGAAATCGGCCAAAGTTGGCTGGCCATTGAGACAAAGAGTTAAGAGTCAGACAGTGTGGCTCCACTGTCAGCAAGCCAGCAGGCGTCAGGGGACCTGCTACCCCACAAGAGCCCTCATCTTTGCATCACTTGCAGGCTACTTTGGGGTTCAGACCCTACCCATAGTAGCAGGGTCACCTCCAAAGAAGGCAGCTTTTCATCCTGAGTGTGGAATTGCCTGTTTTCCCTAGCATGGGAGATCCTACAAGTTCAGATACCAACAGTGCTGAGGACCACACACCCAGGACATTTCTTTTCTAGGCAACCATGGGAAGAAGGATGCCTATGTTCCTTCCTGGGCTTTACATAACAGGATGTAACCCCCTTCTTATGTTCATAACACCTGGGCACTCTCCACCACGGAGGCAGCAATACTAACTAGCAGTGCTTTTGTTGAAAAGTCAAATGGAGGAGTATTCTCAGGCATTAACTTAAAAGTAAGTGGGAAAGTTAGACCTGAAAGAGGAAAAGCATTTCATAAAATGTCTCATTAGAAGAATGTTTTCAAGCACTGTACATGTTTACACTTAGAACACCCAGTATGAACACATGATATCTTCCAAGCAGAAAGTGGCTGAAGGGTCTTCTCACTATCAGAGGTTGTAAGAAAGACCTGGGCATTACTTTCTTTGTGGGGAGGACCAGGAACTATCTGACCAACCAAGGTGAACATATTTCTCTCAGTGAATAACCAGAATAGGCCTACATTTCTAATCTAAGCATGTCACACCTGTTTGTTTAACACACTCAACGCCTTATTTGTATCCAACAGTCCAAAACGTGTAGTGTTAGAGTCTTGACATACAGACAGACATGAAATGCATGTAGCTTCATGTAGATTACATTTTGATGGCCAAGACAGATATTAAACAAGGGCACTGTTGCAGAATGTGACAAACCGCATGGGGAAGATACATAGTATATGTCAGAGATGACAGCAGGACACAAAAGCTATTTCCAGATGAGCAGCTAAGGGTGGGGGAAAGCTAGAGAGGAGAATCAAACCCTGAACAAAGCCAGAGGAAAAAACAATCCAGGCAAATGAAGACAACAAGGAACAGAGACTGACGACAGGAGCTCAGTAAATGAGGGAATAAGAAAAATAAGATTTAATAAAGTTACCATAGTTAAGGTCTGAAATGTTCCCCATGGGTCCATGTATTGAAGTCTTTTTCCCTTGCTTGGTGTTATGGAGACTGAGAACCATTGGTCCTTTTGCCACTGAACACATTCTCTTAAAGGGGGAGTAGTGGTGTGTAGCAAGTTTCCTATGAATTCAAACATTCTACCCTGCACAGAGGCTCATTAAAATTCAGGAAGTAAACAAATCAAGCCTCAGGAAGGCCCTGAAACCTAGAGGATTATTGTAATGCCCCCTCCCCACTGAGCAGTAATTGCAACTGAGGAAAGGAGATGCCCAGCCTGTCCAGCTGCCTGGGAATTGGAGAGAGAGTGTTCTAGAAATGTAGTCTTAGGAATCACCACTCAAGCTGATGTGAGATTTTAAGTGATGGAACTGCTTTTGACTAATCCATGTTTTCTGTAAGTAACTATAGTGGTTTGTTCCCCATAGGCTCATCTATTTGAATACTTGGCTGCCAGTTGGTGGTCCTGGTAGGGGGTGTTATGGGACATTTAGGAGATACAACCTTGCTGGAGGAAGTACATCACTTAGGCTAGACTTTGGTTATATTACCTTGACCCACTTCCTTGCTCCCTCCACTTTCTGTGTGTGGTTGAAAACTTGATCTTTTAGCTTCTTGCTCTTATTGCTTGCTACCATGCCATCCCACCATGATGCACAACTCCCTCTGGAAACAGGGAACTTCAAGGAGTAAATCTAAAGGCAGGGGAAAAGTTCAGAAGCCAATAGAGAGAAGCTGATCCCTAAAGATGGGAAACTGACTGTGAAAATGGGCCCAGAGGCTCAAGAGGGGAGTCAGAAGTGATCACTCAAGAGGGCAGTCAGAAGGGACTGGTGGATGTTGCTTGGTTGGTTGGTTGGTTGGTTGGTTAGATGATTGGTTGGTTGGTTAGATGGTGGGTTGATTGGTTTTGTTTTGCTAGCCAGGGTTTCTCTTTGTAGCCCTGGCTGTCCTGGAACTCAATCTGTTGACCAGGCTGTCCTCATACTCAGAGATCCTCCTGCCTTTGCCTCCTGAGCACTAGGATTAAATGCATGTACCACCACCACCTGCTGTATCTGTTGAATTTGTCAGCACAAAATTCTGGTAACTCTGGCCAGAAGGATTTCAGTGAAAGAAAAGGATGGGGGAAAAAAGAGAAAAACAATCGCCTGGAAACAATGAATGGAAGTGATATGAACTTGAGGTAGAGGCTGTAAATAAATATTTTAATTCCCATAGCAAAGTACCATAAACTAGGTAGTTTATGCACAAAGAGTTCAAGATCAAGTGGCTGGCAGAAACAGTATGGGCTTTGAGACTCTGTTCTTATTCCACGGGGCCTCCTTACCCCACACGCACATAGCGGAAGCATTGCCACATGAACACCCCCTTTAGAAGGTGCTACCTCATTCACGAATGGTTATCTTCCATGACCCAGTTTCAGAAGGCCTCCATGTGCCCACATTCTAAGCTGTTCTATCGGTAGTTGGGTTTCAATGCTGAAATTTTGGAGGCACATAAGTATGTGATCACAGGGGGAAAATCCCATGGGAATAAAGTTTGTCATTAGCCAAGGAGTTAAAATTTTTTCGTTTCTTTTCTTATATTTCTGTTTTCTAAATGTACTTGGTTTTGTTTTTGTTTTGTTTGGTTTTTTATTTTGTTTTAGGAAGAGCTATGAGGATGTGATCACATATAGCAGGAGACGTCTGAGAAAAAGGGAGAGAATGGGAGTGAAAAAAAGAAACTAAGGCAACAAGTCCCACAAAGGGCAAAGATGTCCTTGGTAGTAGAGAGGAAAAAAAAGACCATATGGAGTAGATACAATTCTTGGCTATCTTGGAGAGATAGTTGAGAAGTCAGGACAGGTGGAAGCCCCTTTGCTGTGACTTTTGTTAAAAAAAGAAAATCTGGAGTCTCTGATCTTTTCGGGAACCTCTCTTAGAGGGGTAACACATATTCAAAGTAGGTAAATAAGTAGAGAAGTGAAACATAAGCCCTTTGCAGGCACACACAACCTAGTACACACAACCTAGCACACACAACCTAGTACTCACAACCTAGTACTCACAACCTAGCACACACAACCTAGCACACACAACCTAGCACACATAACCTAGCACACATAACCTAGCACACACAGTATAGCATATACAATCTAGCACATACAACATAGCACACACTAAGGCCAAAACCAAGTGCAATGATTATCTCGTGCTAACTTTGCATTTTACAAAAGTTAAGGGATAAGAAAGCAGGTAGCAAGAGAACTAGAAACAGAAGCACTCTGATGAAAAAATACTAGAAACTAACCCTTCAGTGTTGATTTAAAGTGACAGATGACGTATATTTCTCTACACTGCCAAAGAACAGGGCACTGGGTTTGGACACAAAGATAGAATCTTCAGCTTAGCAATTCTCAAATGAAATATGACTCTGACCTAAAGTCTAGACGTCACCTATGAATATAGATAGAAACAATCTTCTATGCTGAGAGCGCTTAAAGGTCAGCCGTTGTTTGGCTGTTGAATTATGTGCTCTTACATTGTGCTATGAAAACGAGCTAGGCATTTGTTTTGAGGTATCAGAGAACCCCAGCCTCGGCTTGAGTGTGTGGTATGTAACGTCTCTCATTCACGTTACCCCTTAAAACATTTTCTAAATCCTCATTAACTGGTTCAAGCAAGTTGTACCACTTGCCAAAAACAAATGGCGATGCTTCCATCAGGAAAACTCTCTATGATGGATGTATCTCTGGGGTTGGGGCAGAGCCCTGAATCCAGAAAGGAAACGCCCCAGCTAGGTACAGCTGATATTAAGTAATGATCCAACTGTTCAGCTGTCCTTGTTCTGATTTGCTGATCAGTTGCTAGCTTGCTGTGATGACACATTGGCCAAACATAGCCTGGAGAAGGGCAGGTTGTCATTTGTGTTACAAGTCACAATCCATCGTGAGGAGAAGCCAAGGCAGAAAGTAAAGCAGAGACCATGGAGAATCACTGCCTACCGGTTTGCTCTGTTACCTTCCCACACCTCCTACAAGCAGCCCCAGGCGGGCTGTGGCCTCACACGTCAATTACTAATCAAGAAAAAGTCCTTACAGGCTTGCTCACAGATCAACCTGATGGTCACATGTTCTCAATTTAGGTTTCCTCTTTCTACATGATCTGAGTTTGTGTCAAGTTGACAAAAAGCTACCCAGTACAACTACCTTTGTGGTAACATTTCAACCACCCATGAGCCCTTAATGTAGCCTCAGAGTTTTCAGAACTCTGGGTCTCTGTCTAAAACTTAGAATGTGAGCATGAGAAGCTAGTTTGTCAACGTTTAGTGTGAGATGCCTTGGATTAGTGACTGTGAAGGAGTACTTTAAAAACATTCTTTCAGACAATAAGGAGGAGTCCTACAGTCGAGTCCTATAGATGTTCCATCCATTCAGCCATGTTAGCAGTCATGTTTGTTAGCAGCCGTGTTTGTTGGCAGCCATATTAGCAGTCTTCCAGCTTTTTCCAAGAATAACTGACCATGAACCTTAGCAATACATATTCCCATACACTATCCTGTCCTCATTTAACATGTTTTTGCTGCCAGGCTTCAGAAGTATGTGTGTGTGTGTGTGTGTGTGTGTGTGTGTGTGTGTGTGTGTGTGTGCCCACACATACTCATCAGCATCTGCATGAGTATGCACGTGTGTATGTGCTGGGAGAGATTCCCAGCTGCGTGACTCCAACCTGGAGGCAGGATATAACCACTCTAGAAGGCCAAGGGCTGCCCTGTCACTCACATTGTAGGAACTAGAGAATCATCTTCTCTAGAGCCAGTTGCCTGCTTCCCCCTGGGGGCTGACTCTTAAGAAAGTACAGAGAAGCAATAGAGACATCCAAATGACCCTGCTGGGGGACAAGATCCAGGGTTCATCCATTGCCAGCACAAAGAAAGGGTAAGTCTCTGCAGGTGATAACTCTGCTGTTCCCACTAGGCTGTTGCCAGGGCACGATTTCATCTCTGACTCTAAGTGCAACCTCTTCTCACTTTCTCAACCTGTTGTCTGGGTTTTGTGTGAAGGGTTCACACCAGCAAACCCTCTTTATCCTCATTCAGGTGTTCACAGCTGGCTCTTGCATCTATGGATGAGAACGTTCTAGAATTTATCTTTTAGCATATGTCAGAGGTGGCGTTTAGGAGAGCTTTGGAGCATGCAGCCTTCTGGTGCAGGAGAGCAGCCAGGTGAGTTAGATGTTGCTAAGATTCCTGCACCTAGGCTGCCCTGCTGTAGATACACTAACACCATTCAATGCTGGGTAGAGCTAATGTAGACCCAGACAGCACAGAGAGGCTTTCATCCTGAACCTTACCTCCAGATCATTTAATAACTAATTTCCTTAAAATTATCCACCCCACTTCCTCCAGTTTAACCAGGGTCCTTTCCCCAGCCCACCCTACAATCATTTCCTACTTTCTCTGTCATCATAAACAACCCACACTCTGTCTTTGGGCTGAAAGAATCAATCACCTTGTGTCCAAAGAAATAACAGTTTTATGCCACATACATCCAACCAAAAGAAAAATGGCAAAGATTAATTTTAAAATGGTAAGATTCAAAAGAAAATATGCCCGATGATTTTTGTTGAGAGCAAATCCCAAGTTCAGTGGATGCCCTTTACAAAAAGAAAATGAGAATCTACCAGTGTTGATGGCAAGAGATAATTTAAAATGTTACTACAGGTGGTGTATTTTTATTCTCATATTCTGATAGGTGAGAACAAATATACTATATTTTATACACATACACATACACACACACACACACACACACACACACATACATATATCTATACATAAAACACCCAAATACAACAGGCAATGGCACAGGTTAAGCACTTCTTCCTAGTGCGCTTAACATATGGACCATTGTTTAAAACAAGCAGTCATCAAATGTGAGAAGTCCCAGAGTGCCAACTTATCATACAGGCCCAGAGTTTTCCTTGTTAAAAGGAACTATTCCATTTCCACGGCAACTGAGCACTGCACTGTCACCAATAGACACTAGTCACTTAACTCATCCTCCCTACAAGAAAATATAGACAGCCAGGCAGACACACCTTTAATCCCTGCACTCAGGAGGCAGAGGCAGGCAGATCTCTGAGTTTGAGGCCAGCCTGGTCTACAGAGCGAGTTCCAGGATAAACAAGGCTACATAAAGGAGAGAGAAACCCTGTCTCATAGAAGAAAAGAAAACTTGGAGTTTAATACTATACTATTTATCAAAAAGTTCTTAGCAAAACTTCAGTAAACTTAATAACTCTTTTTACTTTACAATCAAACTATAAGAGACGAAGAATTCAGCTTATTTAGAGAGATGATGCTTTGAGATATTAGCTAATATGTCCTTTTATTTGATCCTCTCTTTGGGCACAGATATTGAGGATCAGAATAATATAGAGAACAGACAGCTGATTCTTAGGTGTCAAGCTCAAAAGCTAGGGGTTCATGTATAAAGAAGCAAGAATCAGGAAGTGAAGCGGAAGTCCGATTTGGGTTGAGATCCCTTTCCACCACACACTAGGGTCAGGTACTCCTAAGGCCACAGAGGAAGAATGGCAATATGAGGTACTTCACAAAGGACAGCAAGAGCCACCCTCATCATGCAGGGACCAAAAAGTAACCAGGCGACAGGAATGAAAACCCTTCCCTGCTCCAACTGAGGATAAGTGAGAAAGAACAAATCTCAGCAGGGCTTTTCACTGAGTTTATGTGGAAGGAACAAGAGCCATTTTCTCTATCAGGAAGAATAAATGCATGGAGCCAGAGAGAACACTCCTCTTACCAAAACGATGCTCCACTACACACGTCTGATCTTGGCCACTGTGAAGCTCACACTGTCAAGTGTCAGGATTGAGAGCAGGGCATCAGACCTGCCTCTGTCAATCTCAGGGCCCTCTTCCCTACTGTTTCCAACCAACCCAAACTAAAACCGTGGCTTTGGTGAGGCTGTTGAGAAGGCTCAGAGGTTAAGAACCCTTGCTGCTCTGTAGAGGACCGGCTTAACTTCCTAGCACCCACAGGATTGATTGCTCATCATCATCTGTAATTCCTATAGCAGGGACTCTGGTGCCCTCTTCTGACCTCCACAGGCTTCTGCATGCACATGGTACATATAAAATTATACAGGAGGATATATATCTACCTAAAATAAATATCAGGCAGACGTGGTGGCATAAGCCTTCAATCCAAGAAAACCAAGATATAGAGGCAGGTGAGGGGGATCTCTGTGGGTATGAGGCTAGCCTTGTCTACAAAGTGAGTTCCAGGCCAGTCAGAGCTACATAGTGACTCTCTCTCTCTCTCTCTCTCTCTCTCTCTCTCTCTGTCTCTGTCTCTTTCTCTCTCCCTCTCTAATTCCCTCCCTCCTCTCTCCCCTCCACCTCCCTCTCTCTCCTCTCTTCTCTCTCCCTCTCTCTCTCACACACACAAGGACAACAAATAATAGATTTAAGAAACTGAAAAGTTTTCCATATTTATCTTACATGGAAAAAGCTAAACAGTAAAGAGAAAAGTACAAAAACAAAACAAAAAAGCATGTTGACAGCAGGAGTAAATAAAAAACGGACGCCTACCTCAGCATGACACTTAGTGGGTCCTAGATGCTCGTTTATGAATATGTGCACCATCAATCAATAGGCTCTTTGTGGTTCTAGTAACAGAATTGTGATTAGACAGGGAGCGGAGATCAAAGTAGATGGGCCTGGTAGAGTCCGGGGAAAACTACATTCCAGGAAAGGCACAGGCAGCCAGCTTCCAGAGCAAAGGGGTCCTAGGCTTGCAGCCTCACTACTTCCTCCCCTCGGCCCAAGCATCATCGCTATGACTCTCCACCACCTGGAGAGACTGGCTATAAACGGAGCCCCAGGCACAAATGACTTAGTGAAGGCCTCTTGTACAGGCTTGCTTGGACAAGTTTGTATAAGAGGTCCAACCAAGACCACCAAGTGTGGCCAGAGGACAGATAGTCCAACATGGTGGCGACTCTCTTGATCACTGTGTTCTTGCTACATTCAAAAGAGGGGACAAGATAGACTAAGTCGCTGTGTATACGATCCCCAAAGCAAAGGATTTATGAGAGAGCGAAAGGTTGTAAGTAGGCCACAAAAAGGCTACAGGGCTACAAAGATAATCCTTTATATACATTGTAACCTGATAATCTGGTCAGCATGGGTGGGCGAGAAAATATCTGTGGCTCTTGTATCTCTTGCCTCTATAAAACTGTTGCAAATGCTACTTGGGAAATAGCAAGACTCCAGACAGCCAGTCTCTGGTCACCAGACAGCCTTAGTGGCATACTATACCAGGGGAAAACTTTACTCAGGTGTCTGTTTACACAGAGATTATTTTCACACCCATGAAGCCCACCTCCCAGCTCTCATGCTTCTCAGAGTGAAGTCACATTGAGGAAAAAGGATGGTTAATGATGGAGAGAGAAGTCCACAGAGACAGGGACACTGGTCAGGAGGCAAGGTGAGTTGTCCTGTGGCATTAGCATGGGAGGCAAAGGTGCTAGCCCAGGTGGCTTAAGCTTTCCTTTGGCCCTGGAATTCCCAAGCCTTCTTAGAGCCTCAAAGCCTAGTCCCTGATTGGATGCTAAGCTGATTGAGGTGACCACAGAGACAACAAGCCAAGCGTACTGTTGACCTCACATCCTTGTGGGTAACACTGCAGACATTTGTATACCAAATGGAGATTCTCCCCCCACCCCTCTCTCTCTCTCTCCTGCTCTGTTCCTTTCTTATAATACAAGTTAACCTAGACAGGTGAAAAGATGAATAAATTAAAAGGTGTCCCTCCAATAAGAGACAAAGAAATGAGAAACAACCTTTTCAATCTTCGGTTCGGTGAAATCTGCTAACAGCCCAGCCTCCACTAACACGGTCTGGTATTTCATGATCACCCCTGAGTTATGAATATAAAAACACTGGTAAGAGGGAAATATTTTGCGGCTTTTACATAAAACCTCCATGACTTTAGCTCCATGCGATGAAGTATGAGAAGGTCGGGTCCCACGGTGATTAACCAGATTTTATAGGCAATGTTTCAAACAAACACCAGGCTGTGTGTCCTCAGCTATTGTTGTGATGATTTCATTAGGTTTCTCTGATAAATAATGCAGGTTCTAATGATGCATTTCCTCTTTTAAAACACACACACACACAACCCACAATGGAAACTCCATTTCATGAAGCAAAGAACTGTGGCTTCTGTTTAATTTTCTGTTTAATTCTGTTTTATTATTTTTAAATTAATCTGCAAGGTTTTAAGAAATGGATACCGATGTGAAAGGGGAGGAAGGATGGAAGGGAGGGAAAAGGTTTACCTATTTGAAAGGTGAACTCAGGCAGGGGTGAGTGGAAAATGGATCTAGGTCAACAGCCAGCATGGAAGCCCCGCCTTCCTCTGCTGAGCCCTTTCCAGATCAAGAAGGGAAAGCAGCCCTGCCAAATTAAAACTCTCCATAACAATAAACCCTGATTTAATGCAGTCATTAGTTTTCCATTAAATCTGAATATCATCTAATGCATGGATGTTATTTTAAACCTACCACACTAATGCAAACCCAGCATTCCTTATAAATCAGACCTAAATGCTCAGTCAGTTGCCATCAGTACTATTGACGATCACAGGACCTTAGCCCCAAGGGCCCCGCCCCCTCAAGACACAGGAGGAAGGAGCATAGATGCATTTAGTCTCCAGTGGAGAGATGCTTGCTAGAGTACAGGGACTGTGTCAGTAAGCCCTGGAGCTCTCTGCCTAATTTGGTTCAACATGTAACCCTTGGTTCTCCAGGCCACACGAAGCTGGGAACTGTTCAAACTCAAGTTTAAAACACCACAGACATAGAAACTTCTTTAAGGGTTTAAAGCAGAGGAAAGCTGATGGTGGAGATTGAGCCTACTGAGAAAGATGGATATGGAAGAGCTGAGAGACTGAACAGGAGATGGTACAAGCCAAAGACTGGTGAACATGGGCAGTTCTGTTCCTTGGCTGGAGGGACAGAGAGAAAGAAGAGCAAGTGGCAGCAGGAACTATGGACAAGTGATGTTGGGAGAATGTGGGCATCGCATCGGGATTCACAGATTCAGATGAGACTTGTGTGAGCAATGGTAATGGCACTGTTTAGCCAGGCAGTGGTGGTGCATGACTCTAACTCCAGCAGTTGGAAGGCAGAGGCAGATCTCTGAGTTCGAGGCCAGCCTGGTCTACAGAGTGAGTTACAGGGCAACTACACAGAGAGACCCTGTCTTGAAAAAAAAATTCTATTTAAGTCACAAATCAGAAACATGATGTGCCTGTTTTTCCCCTGTTGTCTGGCACCTACCTATTGGCCAAACACATGAGAAGACAGCTGATATGAGAGTCTCAGAAATGTGGAGACATTTGTCCCTGAAACAAGAGCCATGCAGAAAAAGGAAGAATGTAGCCGCAGACAGCCATGTTCCTGAGTGTTTGCCTGGGCTGGGCAGCTTCAAACTTTGCTTCAAGTGCTATCACACACCTTCTGCCAAGAACCAGCTAGGTTGGTAAGAATTTGCTCAATCACTGTTAACTCATCGAAACCTATCATGTCTGTGGGGTACTTAATATCACTGTTGTTCCCCCGGGGTTTAGTCTAAACTCTGGGGAGAAAGTGTTCTGGGAGGCATCATTCTGGGCCAGGTTCTGAAGTTGGAACCCAGAGATGTCACTTCCAAGTGTCCCTTACCACTGTTGTCTGACTCTGGGATAGGCACGTGCGCGCAGAAGAGACTGGTCACGGAGCATAGCATTAGCCTGACTGTGAGATCGAACCCAGGAGGGTTAAACCTGCCTTAAGTAGCATTTTGCCCTGAAAACGTAGGAACTAAAAGCCATAGGCAAAGTTACATGTGATCGCAGGAACTGACAGTAGAGATTTATTTGGCTACCAACCAGAGGTTGATAGTCAGCTGAGGAAGAAAGAGAAACAACCAGAGAAACCCACCTATAGCCCAAATCTTGAAAGCAAGTCACCCCACTCACCACAGAATCTGATACTAACAGATTCCTTTATGGTTTTAAACTGCCCAAGCTTTCTGTGGCTAGATGGAAGAGTCCGAAGTAATACAGGGTAATTGGTTCTCCAAAGGATCAGCATGTGGCAGATTTATTTATTTATTTATTTACTACTATTGCTTTCTTGTAAAGTTATTAAGAATTTTTTATATCATGTCTCCCAGGTGCTAAAGTGAGAATCATCTTAACTCTCATAGAAAGACAATATATTTATCACACACAAACACACACACGTGCATATATATATATATATATATATATATATGGTGGATATATATCCAATAAAACACAGACACCCCTACCATTGTTCTCAAGGTCTTTCTTCACTTCCTGAGTCTGCCCAGAAGCCACACCTCGACTCCTCCTGTCACCTGGCTGATGTGAAGATCTGCTTCCTGCTTTTTGTTATCTTTGTTCAAATGTGATCTGAGACACTAGGCACTCACACCAAAGGGGTAGACTAAACCTCACATAAGCCAGCTTCTGGTGACGCCTCCCTTCCCTGCAGGTGATGTTAGTACTCAAAGCTAGCTTGCCTGCCACCTTTTCCTCTTTGATGATGGGTTTCCCCACGTGGAGTTTAAGGTCTTCCTTGAAGTTAAACACGTGGTCTATCATATTGTGAGGTCTAGGAAGTACTTGGGATAGGCTGCCCAAAGACTAAGTAAATCTGTATATTTTTCCTTTGCTATCCTAACAGTGTGATATAAGGCTCCAGCTTTGACTCGAGCAATTTAAGATATTTCATAAAATTAATTTTCTTGTACTGACATGGAGTATAGATGGCACGAGGGAACCCATTGCTTTGAGTTCTAATCTAAAACCTTAGTAACATACGAATAGGGTCGTGTTTCGCCTGGTATTCCAACAGGGTTAGAAGCCAAGGTTCCTGTCCAGTGCAATAGGTTTCCTGGCTCCTCCCATTTGTAGGTGGTGAGGTTGGCAGTGTCGGGGTTAGGGGTTATGTGTGTGCCAGATTGGACTGGGTGGGGTATTTAAATTGGGGAGGGGGACAAAAAGTTGAGACAGGAGGGAGAGGTTGGAGTGGATCTGGAAGGAACAGGAGAGAAGTAGTGGGTAAATCTGATTAAGATGTGTGTGTGTGTGTGTGTGTGTGTGTGTGTGTGTGTGTGTGTGTGTATAATTCTTAGGGAGTTAATAAGAAATAAAACATTTTTAAAAGAAAGCTCTTGTTGCTCATGGCCCTGTCCATGCATAATTTAGAATTAAGTTGTCAAAAAAAAAAAAAAAAAAAAAAAAAAAAAAAAAAAAGCACGACAGGATGAAGAAAGCTTTCAGAATGCATGATCTGTGGGACAGTCTATAAAGTTCTGGAGAAATGACATTCTACAATATTAAGTCCTAAAAGGCATTAAAAAAAAAAAATCTGACCCTCGCCTCAAAGGTTTATCTGCAGTAAAGATGTCTGCCCTTCTCCTTGGAGGCACTGCATATTGTGACAGGCTGGGTCTTAGTTATGTGGTGTGTGTTGATGCTATATTTTAAAAGGTTTTTTTCATTATTATTTTTTAGTCTAGTCCTTACCCTCTTCCCAGTCCTCCCTCCCACAGTTCCTCATCCCATCTCTCCATATCTCCAAGAGGATGTCCCCAACCCCTACCCCCATCTCCTGCCAGGCCTCTCCACTCCCTGGGACCTCAACAAGTCTCTGGAGGGTTAAGCACGGCTTCTCCCTGGGTATATCACTCACGTGGAACGCCAGTTAGTGTTCCTCATTCTTCATGCTCGTTAATACAGCATGTGAGGCCTGGAAATATGTCTACAGCTTTCTCTGAGTTTCCTAGGTGCAGCCTTCCAATTAGGAACTTCTTGTTATGTACTCTGCATGTGATATGAGCAGAGTGTGGGCCATTTATTTAATCAAGAAACACACACACATATATACACACATGTATACACACACATGTACACACACACACATAGAGCATCCACTACCTGCCTATACCTCTGACCCTTATCCACCCACCACAGCATTGTTAACAGGACAGTCTTATGAAGGTCTCAATCCAGGGAGCTGCTGAAGCTGCGAGTTCGTGTGTGTAGCCGCCACCTCATCTCCAGAAGACGGCATTGCATAGAAGTCTTCCCCATCCTTCAGCTCCAAATCCTTTTCTTCACGAGATTTGGGGAGAATGGTATGAATGTCCTGCTTGTAGACAGGCCCCGACCTCACCCTTGTCTAGCTATCTGGGTATTAACTGGCGCCCACTGTAAACAATGCTCTCTAACCAAGGTCGACTGTAGAAGCAGCGTATGGGTATAGATGTTAATAGTAGGCTACTGAAGTGAGTCCGAGGCTGAAGCTACACAACCCCAGTGATCTGAGTTCAATCCCTGGGGGCCACGTAGAAGAACCAACCCTACAAAGTTTCCCTCTCACTTCCGCATGTACACTGTGGTGTGCATACACACGTATGAGACACACACGTACACACGCATGCACATGCACATATGTGATGATAATGCACAGAATTTAAAAATTTTTAGGAGGCAGTTAGATACCATATGTAGTCTATAAGGATTGGTGTTTAGCAAATCTTGAAACCCTACGTGAAACCTGACTTTGATACTGTGCCTCCTCTTACCCTCTCCTACATCCCTCTGAATTCCCATTAAACTTACATTAAACCTTATCATGTGTTTCTCCAACTTTGTCTTATACTGTAATGTACAGAATTTCTCTGGTTACCTCAGCTGAGCTCAGGCATCCTCTCTTCAGTCACGTCTTATGTGACATTAAACCATCTGATGCCCTTTGAACAATAACTGTGTTAGAGTTTTGGTTTTCCATGCAATGGTGAAGTGCCACCCCAACCCCTATAAACAGTTCACCTACAAAGACCTCCTTCAAGAAGGGACTCTCTGACCCATCCACAGTGCTGTTCACAGGAAAAGCTGTGCGGCTCTGACTGCTGAGGTCCAGTGGCTGTGGAGGATTGTTACAGGCAATACCTGACTAGCCATCCCAAGAGAGGGGCCTCCTTCCCTAAAGTTGTACAGAAGTAACCCTGAGGGGTCACTCATCCCCCAGGTAGGTGATGGGGCCCAAGAGGGGACCAGGCTTTAGACATTCAGAAGGATGGCTTACATTCTCTGTGGAACCATTTTATTCACACTTGTGAGAGCCCCGGGGAACTGAGTCCGGATGCCTGCAGGGGTGATCCACTCCCTTACACTTTAATTTAAAAACACATTCGGTTTTTCTGTCTCCCTCTCAGTTCCGACACTAATTTCTAGGAATCACTCTCCACAAAGCCTGTCCAGACTTTGACTTAAGGGGGCCCAGGTCAATCCTCTCTGTGAGACGCCCCTGTCTACAGAGGTGCCAACGGCCATATCCAAGAAGTGAGCACAGGGTTGAGCAGAGGCCCAGAGGAAAGGTGGCGATGGAAAATCAAAGTAAGAAAATAGACCAGTCACTGGGTCCCGATGGGGCAGTGGCAGAGCCCTGACTGCAGGTGGAGAGAAAGGGGAATTCTCCACTCAGACAACGAAAACACTGACGCAGGGCCACTGTGACCTCGGGCCTCTCAAAGTGGGGACAGAGGGAGATGCATAGTGCTTAGGCAGCTGAAGAGAAAGGATGACAGCCTATGCTGAGGCTGCTGGGAAAGAGCAGAGCAGGCAAGTCTGAGACCTTGAAGTCAGCTGGAGGGGTAGCGAGGGGTGGGGCCAGGCCAGCCACTTCCAGACCTCTGCGCCTAGCTGTGAACTTGACTAAGCAGCT
The DNA here is from genome assembly GCF_963924665.1 of Micromys minutus. NCBI lineage: Eukaryota > Metazoa > Chordata > Mammalia > Rodentia > Muridae > Micromys > Micromys minutus. Next base: position 96,096,945 of record NC_137969.1, read on the forward strand.
AGGGTTTCCCAAACTAGAGTGAAAAGAGAGCTCTTTAAGAAAAAGAGCCTGCCTTTGACCTGCTCTTTGGCCTCCGGGAGCTCTACTACCCTTCAAAAGTTCCTAACATTTTTGCATGACCCAGGGAGTAAAATGTGTGCTATTCCACAAGTGCTCACATCCACGAACAGCTATTGAGTCCTCTTCTCCTCTTGCTCCAACCACGTGTCAATAGAAGCTGGGGACAATACAGGAGGGGAGGGTGTGCCTCTCTTGTCATTGTTCTAGGACCTATCAGCAGGCCCCTGACACCTCCGTGGGTACTAGAAGTTTCTTGTGAGCTCGGCCACCTCTAATGTTCTCATCTAATATCGGCGCGCTAAAGCTCTGCCTGAATTTCCCCTTGAGGAGCAGCTGGACCCTAGACCCCAAACCATGACTATTTCCACTGCCTCTGTGGAGTACAGATCTCAGCGCATGCGGTGGTTGGGTTAAAGGGATAGCAGTTCTTTATTTATTTTCCACTCAACTCGAGGTAGGCAAATATCACAGACATAGCAGTGTCTACAGATGCTCTGACGTATAATGTGATTTTGTCCTAATAGGCACAACATAAATGAACACTATCTTATTTCACAAAAGTGCATCTGAGAGGCAGGGCAAAGAGTTCAGTCAGTAAGGGGCTTGCAGTGTAAGCAGTAAGGACCTGAGTTTGAATCTCCATTGCCCACAAACCTGGATGTGCCTGTAATCCCAGCCCTGAGAGGTAGAGACCTAAAGATCCCTACAGCTTTCGGACTAGCCACGCTTACCAAGTAGCATGCTCTAGGTTCTCTGAGACGTGCTGTCTCAGTAAAAGAAGGTGAGTGGTTGAGGAAGACACCAGCTGTCAACCTCCAGCCTCTGAATATTCATGCATACGTATATGCACAGCAGCATTCATGAACATATACATGAATGCATACATAGGTACAACCCCACACGGACTTCCTACACTAGGCAGGGGAAACATTGGGATGTTAGTTTGGGCTGAAGGATTCTGCACATCCACCATCCATTCTTGGTGGCATAGCAGCCCTGTTTTTGGCAGAACATCATGGCTGAAGTGTGTGAGACAGGAAAACCAGTCAGAAAGCTGAGGGAGAAGGAGAAGGACCATAATCTCCAAGGCCATGCATGCTGCCTGCCACCTCCAGCAAGGCCCTACCTCCCAATAGTGCTATCTGCTGAGATAGGAGACACTAACCTATGCTAGCATGTTAGGAGATAGGACAGCCATTCAAGTTATACATACCCAGAGCTGGAATGTCTCATGTGAGTGTGAGCAAAGCAAATTCACAAGCATTTGGAATCCCAGCACATGGAAATTTAGTGCTTTGGGAACTCTGCACTGCTCTGATTGTTGTACAAAGACAACACAGCTTGAATTTTTAATACCACACCTAAGATGAACCTCCAAGCAATTCGGGGAAGCCACATCAACATTATTCCACTGAGAGGGTTTTTTGTTTTTGCAGCAGAACAGACAGGCAGACTTAGCATTAGAAGACCATTCGTTCCTGAAGCATGAATTGGACCATGCATTTGAGAGTGAATCTCATTTTAAACTGATTTTCTTTATGTCAGAAACAGTCTCCCCAGTCTCTGCTCTCCTCGTTTACCTGCAAGGACAGTACAGACAAGGAGCGAGAACAGTTTCCTAAGGGCCAGCTGCTTACCCGATGTGCAGCGTCTAACAAAGGGGCTCCTCGCTGTAGCTCCTGTGAGACAGCCGGCGGCTCACCCCAGCACAGACAGTCTTCAGCTCCTGGGTTCTACCAAGAGTTTTTCGATAAGGTAAATGGCAGGGTTGTACCAACCTTCACTTCAGGAGACGTATAAGGGCCGAGAATGGCTCAAAACGCACGGGAGGGCACTCAGGGCACCTGGCTGAGGGACAAGGCTCGGCCAAGTAGAAAAGAAGGAGGGTTCAACAGAATACCCAGAGTCTGAACAGAGACTAGATTGAGGCCAAATGCAGATTTCCAGTCTGGCCACGTGCTCATGATCAAATAATTCCAGTTTACTTCAGAGCCTGTGCCTTAGTTTAGAAAAGGATCGTCCAACCCCTGATGAGGACTAGCCATACATCCGGACAGGTTGGCAAACCATTCTGCAAAGGTTTGGAGATGCATAACACATCTCTAGCACAACTAGTCATCCATGCCACTGTAGTATGGAACAACCACAGGCTGTATGTAAATGAATGCGTGGCTAGGAGAGAATCTGTGTTCTAATAAAGCTTTATTGACAAAACCAGGAAGCAGACTGGCCGTGACCGAAGGGCCACAGTCTGGTAAGTTTCATGTAGAATATGCTAAATACGTGACCTGTGTGATGTATGGGTCCCAAGCCTGCTTATCCTCAATCAGAGGCCATATGTGCTTCCTTGAATCACAGGGAACTGACTCATGCAAATGACATTTCCCATCCTCTTTGCTAGAAGAGGCGAGCTAGCCAATGAGAGGCAGTGGTGGAAGAGAGCTTTGAGGTCGAGAAACTCTTCATGCAGCCTGTCATCCTGATAGGCTCAGGAGAAGACTGAAAGTACAGTTAGCCAATGAGAGGCAGTGGTGGGAGGGAGCTTGGAGGTCAAGGAACTGTCCTTCTACCCATAGCCCTGGCTTCTAATTCCTGCTTGGCATCCTGGCGTCTGAACCCTGGTAACATCGACCTTTCCTTTACCTTAAGATATCGGCTCCCTACACACACATACACCCCGCTGTCTCTTCCCCCAGTGTCCAAGTAACTACCGCCCTACGCTTCCATTACATCTGTTGAGCTGACCAGCTTGCGTTCATTTGTCTTCCAAACAGGACCTGACCGAACAAGTTACTTCTCCATAAATAGTTGCTGTTCTTGATTTATTCCTCTTAACGCTCTGGGTGTTTTTTTAATTTCATTAGAGAATGCTTCTGCATTGTATCTGTGAATTGAATATTATACAGTGCCTACACGGAGAAATGTAGACTCCTGGTTATTAAGTTAGTAAGTACTTAATGAGTACCTACTGTGTGCCGGGGAAACACAAACTATGCTGTACAATGAACTGGTGGGTGGCTTTATTCACCACCCAATCAAACCTTTTCATATTACACACGTTTGGCCCAGCAGCAAGGCCAGGCAATGTTTATTGGAAATGTTGTTTGTGCTGGACTCTCATCTAAGCATTTTAAATATTAATAATTTAACTTACTTAACTCACATAATAGCCCAGCGAAGTAGGCAGCACCATTGCCTCATCTTAAAAAAAAAAATGAAAAACTGACATATAGAGATAAAAGAATGAATGTGTCCAGAAACACCACCAGCAAGTGGTGGAGCTGGGATTTGAACAGAGGCCGTCATGGTCTGCACATCAAGCACCTCCCTCCCAGAACAGTGAGTGGAATGGTCAAGGCTGCAACAAGAATCACATCCTTCAGTTCTAATTATATATCCCAACCATTAGTGACTTGGCAACCCCTTGTTAGACCAACTGAGACAGCAGCCATAGAAGAAGAAGAAAAAAAACCAAAAAGTCATTATATGTCTCTTTACAGCTCTCGTGGACTCCGCAGAAGGACGTAAAAGTCAATAAGAAGCCCGCTACACTGGCCATCAAAACATACTTGCAAACAGTCCAAACGCCGACAGACACCAGGAAATCCATAAAATCAGACTTCAGTGGTGGGTAATGATCTAGTTAGGGCTTTTTGAAAATATTTAAGCTAATAATGCTTTCTTCGAATAAAAGCTTGGGGGGGGCATTCTGGCACATATAACAGTTGGCAGATAAGAATGGCTTTCCTCTTTAGCACTGGGCAGAATATTCTAGAAGCCTCTTTGTACTCATCTCCAATTCTTAGAGGCTCCCCGAGGCTCCCCAGGGGCTGGTTTTAAAGTGATCACTCTAATTCATTCTAGGCTCTCAGAACCGCTGAGGCAGAGATTAACCCAAGGTCATTCTGGGAAGTATGGCAGAGTCAAGGTCAAAGGCAAAGGCTGTCCTGCCATATGCTCTTTAACTTGGATTTCCAGGAGCTGCCTTTCCAGTGGGTTTCTCTCTGAGCCATTCACGTGGCAGCACTGACAAGCCTGAACGGAGCAGGTCTTCAGCAGTCCTGGTGGAACAGCCCCACTCCGAGGGTCTGGGCACCCTGGGCTGCAGCTTTAAAGTGGCAGGAGCCAAGCCTGATCTACCCTGGCAGCATTTAAAAGCGCCCAGCATGAAGCATTTCCTGAGGTATCAAAGGCCCAGACTGCTGTGATTGGTCAGGCAGGTCATTGATGCAGATATGGTACCCTCCCCATACTCCTTGTCCCCAGTCCTCCTCCTTCCCCCTTCTCCCCTCCCAAACTCTACCTCCTACCCCTCCCCTGTCCCTATCTCCCCACCCTTCCCACCCCTGCTTGTTGCTGCTCACAGCTCTTTTATAGTATGGCAGCAAGGTTCCTCTGCATTTGAGCCCAGAGTCAGAGAATACCCATGGGCTTCCACACCATACTGATTTTATACATCCCATGTTTCTCTGAGGCCTTCTCTAAATGGAACCAACAAACTCCAGCTGCCGTTTAACTGCATGGGGGTCCCAGATCTCAGCACAGGGAAAGAAAAGCCCTGGAAACACCCACAGCTCTCTAAGCCTAGGAAGCCCAAGAGTTAGAGACAAATGCCTGCTAACTAAGCAAGAAGAGCTACAGGCATAGCAGCCAGGTAGTAGTCAGGGGGCATTAGCCCTGCCAGGCAATGTCTGCTATCTGGAGAGGCACATTTCAGATCAATGCCCAGAGAACACTGATGACAGTCAAGACGCCTCAGACCACCCTGTATTTCCCATTTGCAGATGGAGCCGATCCTTCAGATCTCCCCTCCTCCTAAATAAACTGTTATCCTGACTTCCTCCCAGCAGAAAGCAGAGCAAGGGTCGCGCATCTTCCTCCTCCTCCTCCTCTCTGACTGGCTTGTTTTCTTCGCACCAATGGAAACTCAGAAGTTATACTTGAATTACCATCAAGGCAAGTCTTGCAGAGACACAGGCTCTGACAGTTTTCCTTTGACGATTTAGACAGTCATTATTTTGTTCTGGCTTTTAACAGCTTCTCAGTCTAACCTTCGTCCCCATGTTCTTCCCACTCTGAGATGACAAAGCAGATTGGATGCAACCTATGCACTTTCCCTGGCTGCCTTTCCAGAGACCCTGAGTCCCTAATGTCTGTGAGGTTATTGGCTTGCTTTGTTTTTTTGTTTTTTTTTTGTTTTTTTTTTTTTTTTCCAGTGAACTCATTTTTCAAATTCCAGGAAATTGGTGAAGTTCATATCGTAAAGGACAAAAAGCCAATGTCCTTAATTTTTATCTGTTACATTAGGGTGTCCTCCCATGGGGTGGAACAGGATCAGACTTGGATATGGATCCAACATCACCTATTTTTCTGTGTTCCTAAACCCCCACACTTCCTTTTGTCAGAAGGCTTAACAAAATCATAAGACTAATGTTGAAGAACTGTGTTCAGCCTAGAACACCCAAAGCTCTACCCCACCTGACTTTAGATTCATGGAGCTCTTAAAAGGAGGCAGCTATACCCATCCCTGAATGGCTGTCAACCCTACATGGAGACCTGAGGTATAGGGATCTTCCACTGTGTGATGGTTTGCATATGCTTGGCCCAGGGAGTGGCACTAGTAGAAGGGGTGGCCTTGTTGGAGGAAGTGTGTCACTCTGGGGATGGACTTGGAGACATTCCTCCTAGCTGCCTGAGGATGCCCAGTCTATTCCTGGCTTCCTTTGGATGAAGATGTAGAACTCTCAGCTCCTCCTGCACCATGCCTGCCTGGATGCTGCCATGCTCCTGCCTTGATACTGGACTGAACCTCTGAGCCTGTAAGCCAGCCTCAATTAAATGTTTTTATTTATGAGACTTGCCTTGGTCATGGTGTCTGTTCACAGCATTAAATCCCTAACTAAGACACACTGTAAACTACAGAGAGAACCTGTCAGTGATGATGATGATGATGATGATGATGATGATGATGATGATGATGATTAATAATAACAGCTATAACAACAATAGTGTTAGGACTTGAGGAAAACGTTTATTTTCTGTTCTAACTTCATTGTATATTTACTATGATATAAAGTAAACTTATTCTTCTTTAATCACCTCCAGTATAGCATTCTAATTTTACCACCTATGTATATACCACTAAGAAATAAACTAATCTATTGTGTTTTGAAATTTCTTGTGTGGGTTTTGAGAAGGGGGAGTTGTATGTACATGTGTGGTGTGTGTGTGTGTGTGTGTGTGTGTGTGTGTGTGTGTGCATTTTTGTTCATGTGTGTGTGCACTTGTGTGTTCAGTTTTGTTCATGTGTGTATGTGTGCTCATTTTGGTTCATGTGTGTGTGTGTGTGTGTGTGTGTGTGTGTGTGTGCATGTGTGCTCACTTTTGTTCCTGTGTATTCAGGTACCTATGGAAGCTTGAGGTGAACCCTGATGTCATTCCTCATTTGCTCTCCACCTTGGGTTTTTCTGTTGTTTGATTGCTTGCTTGCTTGCTTGCTTGCTTGCTTGCTTGCTTGCTTGCTTGCTTGCAGACAGTTGTCACTGGCCAGGAGCTCACTAAAAGGGCTTTGCCAGTAAGTCCCAGACAAGGTGGCTTCCACCACTCCAGAACTAGGATTGAACACATACCTCCTACCCACCCATTTAGCGTGGACTCTGGGGATACAACCCAGGTCTTGATGCTCACTCAGCAAACAAGCACTTTACCAACTGAGTCCCCAGCCCTGCTTTGACATTCACACTGAACTAACGTGAGATTTTTCTACAAGATGTTAAACAAGAGACAAAGGGGTGGTAGCACCAAAAGAAGCAGTCTAGAATGGCACTGCTCCGTGTTGTGGTACCACAACTGTCAAGCACTGAAGTACTGATCAAAAAGAGCATGAACTGGAAGCCACTGCACACAGAATTTGGAAAACATCCACATTGATAGACGCCACAGGCAACCATGTGTCCCTTCTGCTAAAGGGAAGAAAAATGGCTCCTTTTGGCGATGAGGGAAATTTGTTTTACAGGTTTCAGAAGACTAGTGGCTTTTATATCTAACTGCAAGAAATCTCCCTACGGTCCAGGATGAGTTCATTTCTAGATATTCGAACTGCCTTTTGAGGTTTGGGGACCCAATAACCACCTGTCAGTCAAAGAGAAGAGGACGCCATTTTTCAACACCCCTTTGCAAATGGCTGCTCACATTTGCATACTGCTGTTCCCCAGGACTTCTCTTCTTCCCTCATACCTCAGGCCATAGTACCCGTGTCTCAGGCATCATGGGTCCTACGCTCTCACCCCCATCCAATTCTCTCACTGAATCCTCGAAGAGCTGTGTGCACCTGAGGGCTCAGTCCATCTCCTTTCCATTTACCATTTACTCTTCCTGGAATAAAAGGACTTTGCGCTTTAGAAGAAGGAAAGCAAGATCCACCAACACCTCTGTCCTGTTGAGTGTTAAAAGTTTGCATATGAGTCTTGTATTCTATCAGATGTTAGGGACACATGGGAACCTAGGCATCCATCTGCTCCATGAGAAGCTCACCTTGTGGACTAACCAACCCTTCTCCACTTGTTTTCAAATGAGTAAAAGAAACTGGCCACCCTTTCTATCGGCCCTGCACTTGGTAGCTTACCCATTACTCTTGCCAAAGAAACCTCAGAATTCTTTCTCCATCACTCAGTGTAGTAGAGGGGACTGGGGCTCAAATGAACTTGAGTATTTACACCGTGGTCCTTGGTCTCATTTGGCATCTTAAATCTATCATCCTACCATCTCCTCTAAAATACCTTTCTGAAGTCCTACCACAAGTACCACCAGTTATTTCTTGTTCATATTCCTCCTCGATTTATTGTTTAAGAGCTGGAGATTAACAAGAAGCATCTCTGACCAGCACTGTGTGGAATCTTAGGCTATGCACTCTCAGCTCATTTCCTCGTCTCTCTGTCCAGTGCTGCTTGGATGTGAATACCTCATCCTTGAGGCTAAGGCTCCCTCCAGCAGCCACACAGAACAACACAGAGGACCATGTAAAGTTGATGAAGGGTGGATCTTAGGTTCAACACAAACTCAGCCATCTCCTGGTCTCTCAGAACCTGAATATGCCCCAACCACCATAAAACTGGTCAGTTACTGCATGTAGACAGAAGGAAACTTAATCACCAAAGGTTCTTGTTTTGATTTTATGGGGGGGGGCTGTTGCTTTATTGTCACTTTTCAAAAGACGGTTGTTTACTCATAGCCCAGGGTTGCCCTGACCTCTCAATTCTCCTGCCTTAACCTCCCAAAGTGGTGTTTACCAGTATGTGTGATCATGTCTGCTTTGTGGCAGGTCCCTAATGAATGGGTGACCTCTCTCAGGTGTTTTCTTGGTTGCAAGAAAGGGTCAGTTTTTATGTCTGCTGAGAATATTTTACTTCCTCAAAAATCCTGCCTTAAGTCATTGGCTTTTTGTATTATTGTTTATGACCATCTGAAAGCCTCCTCCTGTGCCCACAAAAGAGGGAGGAAGGGGCTAAAGTAAGGAGGAGAGATAAACACACTTTGCATACCATTTCGACCTTCCATCGAGTGATGGAGGTTGGAGAGATGGCTCAGTGGCTAAGAATGCACTCTCGAAAGGACCTTAAGTCAGTCCCCAGCACCTAATGTCAGGTGGATCACGGAGCACCTGTAATTCCAGATTTATGCAATCTAAAGCCTCTGGCTTCTGTGGGCACCTGCACTCCTGTGCAAAGGTGGGTGCGTGCACATGCACGTAAATGCAAACACACAAACACACACGTAAATGCACATAACTAATTTTAAAATTAATGTCATTTCAAGCTAGTAACAAATCATCAGTAGTATTTATTATTTATTAGTTTGGGTTCCTTTAAGCCACAGAAGAAACCTCATCGGTACGTGGCACTAGCCTGGACTCACATATCTCAAGGTCTTTGTGCTGTTCTTTGTGTCTGTGTTTGGTTTTGTATTTGTATTTGTTGAGTGTGTTTGTCTGCAGATACAGTAGGATTTCTGGGCAAACAAGAAAGGGCCGTGAAAGGCTCTGAATGAACACAGCGCTTGGCATCTAGTGGCGACCTGTTACAAGGCTGCTCAGCATATTAGCATTCCACACGTGGCTCCTGAAGCTTATGTCTAGATGTTCCTGTTATAACAGGAAAAGGTCATGCTAGGTCTATTCCAAAATTCAATGCAAATGCCTATGATTGAAAAAATATACCTACACAATGAATCTATAAAGGGGAACCCTGTCCTTGCTCATGGACACTGACTGGCCAGGGGTCCCAAAATTGTGTGGTTAGTTCAAAAGAGGCCAGGACAAAAAGTGCTAACTGGTCATGTAACTCATCCTACTGATGGCTTTAAACAGCATTCACACACCTGGCCACTGAGTTTCAGCAGATGTACAATGGGGAGTTTTAGAAAGTCAAAAGTACAATAGAAAGCGAATAGTCCCTGTGGTCATGAAGAATAGGGGTAAAAAGGCAGTGCTCTGAAGCCTCTCATCCAGGCCTGTGACTTACTACTGTGTGGTGGAGAGTTGTGGCTGCTATTGTTTGCAGGGCATAAAGCAGGAGTTTATAAAACCTGGAGTTGGCACCAAAGGGCTCGTCGCTAGAAAGAGCCACAAAAGGCCAGCGTCCATTCCTGCAGTTGGTAGAAGATGCCCAGTGCAAGCTGCTGTCTTCTCCTGTGGCCCTGTCATCTTGACACAAGTCTATGACTCATGCATGCTGGTCAAGGAGAAAGGCAAAGTCTAGTGGCATCCTTGTTCCCTGTGGCCCAAGGAGGGTTCCCGTGCTGACTTGCGTGTCAGAAGCTTTTCTAAAAATTTATCTTCCTAGCCTGGCTCTACCTGCCTAAGCCACTTTGTGTTATATAAGAAGAGACAGACAGGATTCCCTCTGACCATATGCATGCACACATACACATACACATACATGCATACATATGCACACACATGCATACACATGCACACACATATGTACACATGCAAACATGAATTTGCACACACATGCATACACATGCACAGACAGACACACACACACCTGTACATAAACCTGCATACACACATATTTACACACACAGTGGCCTTGGCCTCAAACTCTGAGGTACTGGAGAACATTCCAAGCCCAATTCCTACTTAAGAAAAGCTCCCATATCTTACTTCCCACAAGGATGTGCAATGGCAGATACTTTTGGAAACTCACTAACACAGACCAAAACGTTTGCAATGGGGGTAAAACAGAAAGATCAAATGAAAACACGCCATCTGTAGCAGCTGTTAGGAAAGTCGCCTGTCCAGCGATAGGTCACTGGGGAAGCTGCTGGTTTGGCTGGGAATCAATAAGCTCTCTTTGCTGTGCTTTGAGAAGACAAAATCAAAACTTAATTTAAAATCTAGGCATCGTTATAAAAACTTGGTATTTTAAGACACAGCCAAAGAAGAGGAAGTGATTCCGAGCCAACCCCCAGAAGAGGAGCTATCACACTGTGGCTGTAAACCAGGCATGAGAGGAGGGGCTGAGCGCTCGCCCCTCCCCTCCATTGATTCCCTGTAACATGTGGTTGTAACACTGTGGCTTTAGGAGGAGAGGGGGGACTGGGCACTGGAAGATGAGCTACAACACTGTGGCTATCACCCAGGCCTTAGGAGGAGGGATGTGGATGAGTTAAAAGCCCTACTCCACGTATCAGTTCACAGGCGAATGAGTGAAGCTGCAAACATTCATTCTGAGCGGGGTAACCCAGACAAATATGCCAAGCCTTCTCTTACTTGCTGATGTCAGCTTTGGGTCTTTAGATAATGTGCGCTTCCTTGGGAATAGTATCAAAGAGGCCAGGAAACTGATGTTCCTTCATAAAGAGCAGAGAAGCAGGGAGGCAAATTGGACAGTTGACCTCCATACTGAAGCTGTCAGTGTGACACTTGAGATTTGTGCTGTGGCATAAGGGGTGTGGGCCAAGGACTCTTTGATGTGGGGCTCTTGCAGCAGCTGGGCTAGGGGAAGTTCAGGGGAAGCATGGCGGCCATGCAAAGGCCCGGGAAGTGAGCAGCCCCTTAGGTACAACCTGAGGCTAGGGAAAGGTTGATGAGTGAGTGGTTTTACCCTTCATATCAAGATCATGAGGTCTTGCTTTAACACATTACCGTAGTGTCTACAAATAAACAACACCAGGCCCGAACGCCCCAAAGATTAGCGCTGCTTACATTGATCTCCTTTTAAATATCATTGCATTTCCCTAAAACTCAAAGGGAAAAGCTGTGAGTCAGAGCGGCAGATTTCAAGGTCACTTGCTCCCATGCCTCTCCAGGCTTTGCAAATGAAAACCCATTACTCCGTGTGTTTTAACACCTTGCTCGCCGTGTGACGACAGCCCGAGGACCTTCAAATGTGATCTCTATTGCCGCCGTCACTTTCATCTCTATCTGAGTGAAACGGGATCGATGCTCCTCGTCCAGCCAATTCCAATTAAGCCACTAGCCAGCTCTGCTGAACCTGCAAGCTTCAGATTTATATCGAATTAATGCAAGCCTAAAGGACCACCCGCATCACAGCCCCGCATAATGTGTCTGTGCCCAGACAAAATGTAATCACAATGTCACAGGGACCTTGTAGGTTGGTCAGCGGAAGCAAGGTGACAACCATGAATAGATCATGCGAAAGTACCAAGAAACATGCTAGGAGCCATTGTTGCGCTTAACTGCATTCAGGGTAGTTACCTACAGGCCGGATGGTGCCGAAGCCTGGTAAGAAATATACACTCCAAATCAGTTACTTTAGTATCATTCATTTAAGTCAGCATCAAAGACAGCGTTTAAATAAAACGTGAGCCTTAGTGTAATGCTTATTTCCACATAGTTAATCCAAGGAAAAAATTACATTGAAACAATTATTTAATCTTTTTACGATTGAGATGGTTTGTCTGTAAAACACTGCCCTTTTCATTAAAATTATTCATCTTTTTCTAATCTGTTATGTAAAATGCATATTATATGATGTAGAAAACATTGTACACTGAGGCCCATATGCGTGTGTGTGCAAACATATATTTGTGTGTATATGAACATATCTCTTTTTTTTTGTTGTTTTGAAGTTAGCATACACAATATTAGGTTCCGTCGTGACATTTTTAAACAAAATTTATCGTGTTAATTTTCCTCCTCCTCTCTTCTCCCCCATCTTCCCTCCTCCCCACCTCCCTACCCACCCGCATCAGCCTCCTTCCCGCTCCCCTGTTCCACACAACCTACCGCTTCCCGTGTCTTTCTAGACACCCTGTTTGCCTCTCGCGTGTTCTCTTCTCCGGTTTCACAGCCTGGACACACACTCGCCTCCACTGATAAAACAGACTCACATACAAACACAAGTGCAAAGCCACACCTGAGAAGGAAGATCCTGCTCTTGTCTCCATGTCTCTCCGAACCTGCGTCACCCCACCCGTAACAGTTTCTGGCCACATTCTCTTTCCTGCAAATATCATGGTTTCGTTTCTGTTTACCACTGAATATAATTCCACCGCATCTGCAGTCCCATCACCTGCTTCTATTTCCTTGTTACCAAGACTAGAGCAGCAATAAATACGGATCTGTGAGCAACACGGGTTGGAGAGAAAGTCCGGCAGGGATACGCACAGGTGGGGCCCTTTGACAGTTGGAGTTTTGATTTGGGGGGAACCCTCACTCCGATTTCTATAATAGCTGTAGCAGTTTATAAGCTCGTCCGTGGGGGTCTGAGGCTCGTCTCTCTGCACGGCCTCACAGCATTTGCTGCTGTGTCTTTTTGATCGCCTTTCTGACCAGCACGAATTGGAATCTCAGAGTACTATACAATATGCACTTCCCTGATGACTAAGGACACTGAATACCTTTTAAAGAACTTACTGGTCATTTTGACTTTTTTTCTTTTGAAAACTTTCTGTTTTTGGTGTTTTTGGTGTTCTGTTTGGGTCTTTGGTGTTCAATTTTTGAAATTATATATATATATATATATATATGAAGTATGATGTCTGGTAAAGATTTTCTTCCATCCTGACTATTGTCTCCTTTGCTGTGTGGAAGCTTTTAAATTTCATATACATTTAATTGCTAGAATTTTTTAAAAGTGTATTTCATTTAAAAATAAGAAAATTGTAGGTAGATGAAGCAATATTTGCATCTGCACTGTAAGGCAGGTTCTGATTACAGTGTTAGGCATAATAGCTTTTAATGGTACAGTCTGACTTGATGGGTTTACTTCTGAGAGAGGGGAAAAAAGCTGCCTACTGGGAGGCGGGGCTGGATCTGATTACTCTGGTTGGTAAACTTGATTATCGTTTTTTCAACAATAATTAGCCTTTTATTTACAATAGTACTAAGAAGATAATTCTATTTCCTATTTTCCCCTAAGCTAACAAGGAAAACTGGGGTGGGGTCACCCCACCCTAAGCTGCATCTTGCTGCTGAGTCTTCTGGTAACTGTGTCTGGGGAGACAGGCTTATAAAGAGGCCTGTGCTTTGACCATCTCAAACAAACGCAGAATTCTCCAGAGCCCACATCCCACTGGAAGATAAACCAAGACATCTAGACAGGAGCAAAAGACCCAGGATGCATGATGGGATGAGCGCTGCAGAGAGCAAACATTCATTTTTGCAAGAAGTACACTACCAGGTATGTTAATGTAGGCAGAATATGGTAGTGTGCAGGTAAACAAAAGTCAAACTGTGAGCAAACAGCTCCTGAAGGGAGGACCAAGCATAACCTACCCCGCACAGGAATTGAGATCCCCAAAAAGCTAGTGGCAAAGGCAGAGGCCCCAGGACAGATTTTCCTGATGGCCCAAGTACCCCAATTAATCTGTCTGCCTTTGTTCTGCAAATGGTGGGCCAGGAAAGCTATCACTCAATAATGAATAAAAGTATACATTTTATAAAAACATACTCCAAGAACCGAGAAAGAAACAAAGAAGCAGGAAGGCTGAGAAATACATCTCAGAAAGCTATGCCCCACAGCAGTGTCAGATCTGAATTCAGTCTGAAAACAGCTTGCCCCACAAGCATTAGGACATGAGTCTGACCCTCAGCAACCACACTAAAAAGCCAGAGTTGTTAACTTAAACTTCAATCCTAGTGCTGGGGAGGCAAAGACAAGCAGATCCCTGGGGCTTCTTGTGCAGCCATTCTAGCTGAGTCGGCCAGCCCTGGGTACCAGCGAGAGACCTGTCTCATCATCATCAACAACAAGGTGGGGAGCACCAAAATGATGACACCAGAGTTGACCGATAGCCTCCACTCATATGCATGTGTACATATACACATTTACATATATATACATGTGCATGTATGTACAGATACACATATACACACATATACATACACATGTGAACACACAGACATGTGTATACATATGCACATGTACACTATACACATATATACATAAATACATGTACTCAAGTGTATATATATACTGTACACACATACACATGGACACATGTACAATGTACACACATACACACATACATGTTTACACATATACACACATATATACTATATACATGTACACATATAAATACACATGTATGCATATATACACATATATGGATACATGTACACATATATACTGTACATGTATACATATATACATGTACATATATAGACATGTACACATATACATGTATATACATATATACATGTACACATGTGCACACATAAACACATACACTTGTATGCATGTATGAATATACACATGTACATATGCACAAGTATACAAGTATACATGCATGCATGTACACAATGCACATGCATATATGTGTACAAATAAATACATGTGTGTATATATATGTATGCGAGTATGCTTGTGCACAGAAACACACGTATACAAAAAGAATACAGTCAAAACTATTCATGAAAATCAGACAATTAATGAAATATGGCCTAAAAGGAAAGCGAGTGATAGGAGAAAACAGAGAAATGAGCCAGAAATGGAGAAAATACAAGCAGAGCAAATGAAGTCCACATTAGAGGTACATTTAAAGAAGAGGCAAGCACACCCAAGGACAAGCTTCAGAAAACTAAACATAGTGAAAAGGGAAAAGGGTAATTTTTTTTAAATTACTAAAATGTAATGTTAATTTTAATAATCTAATGGAAAGAAGCCACTGTGATCTAAGGAAGATAAGCAATGTCAAGCAAAAAAAGAAAAAAAAGGTTCAAAGATAAAAGAGAAGAGTCTCCTGAGTCTTGCCACAGGAGATTCAACAACTAAAGCAATCATCAAAACAAAACAAAACAAAACAAACAAAAAATGTCCCCAGAAAATGACATGTTGTAAAACTTGGTTCTCATAAACATTTCAAAAATAAATAAATAAAAAGCTCTGGAACAAGCCAGAGCCATCTAAGAAAAGATAAAAAGGTCATTAAAGGGATGGTGAGTGGAACCGAATCAATATGGTTGTAAAAGGAACTGTACCTAATGAGATCTGAGGGTAAGAGGTGGGAGGAGCATCTGGAAGAATCTAGAGCAGGGAGAGGAAGTAGAGGGGCAGACAGGACCAGTAGTCTGAGCTAGGTCATGGGCGGGAGGAAGTGGACAAGAAAAGAGAGAGAGTGGCCATTGGCCAAAAGAGAGGGGACCAAGAGGGCTCATGGCCAACACAGCAGGGTTATACAGAAGTGAGGAGCTGAGGAAGATGGTGAGTTGAGAAGTTCAGGGCCGTGGGTACCAACCAAGGAAGCCTGAAGGTCAGGATGTGCCTGCACTCTAGTGGGTATCACCAATAGTCATTTGCCCCAACATTTATATCAATATCTGTAAATTATCATTACTTCTCAACATATACACACTAAGAATTTCAAAAATGTAGACTAACAAACCAATATCTAGGAAAAGTAGAAGAAACCTTGAGAAACAGTAGGAAATTTTATAGAACTAAAGGAAATTATTATTGTAAATACTGAAAGGTCGTATGACTAAGAAGACAGAAATGAACCTTTAAAACACCAAAAAAAAAAAAAAAAAAAAAAAAGAGGAGGGGGTTAGAAAGGTAGCTCAGCAGTTAGGAGCACTGACTGCTCTTCCAGAGGTTTTGAGTTCATTTCCCAGCAACTACATGGTGGCTCACAAGCATCTGTAATGGGATCTGATGCTCTCTTCTGTGTGTCTGAAGATAGTGTCAGTGTACCTGCATACATGAAATAAATAAATAAATAAATAAATCTTTTTATAAAAGACCTCAAACAACTATTAAAATATGGGGAGGGAGCAGGAGAAGTGAAGAGATGGATCAATGGTTAAGGGCACTGGCTGCTCTTTCAAAGGAACCTGATTGTTTCTCAGCACCTACACGGCAGCTCACAACCACCTGTAACTCCAGTTGCATGGCATCTGATGCCCTCTTTTGGCTCTGCAGGAACCAAGCACACATGTGGCACACATGCATGTAGACATAAAAAATATATAAAACCTTTTAAAAAATACTTAGGCAGGAAGATTGATGTGTGTGTATACATGTGTGTGCATGTATGTGTGAGTGTGTGCCTTTGCATACATGTGTGTCTATGCATGCATCTCTGTGTATGCATGTGCATATGTGCATGTGTATATATTTATGTGCACATATATGTACATGTGTGAGAAAGAGTGTGTGTACATGTGTATATGTATGTGTTTATGTATGTGTGTCATATCTGTGCATGTATGTGTGTGTGTGTGTGTGTGTGTGTGTGTTGAACACAGTGCTGGAGATCAGACCCAGGGATGTGTACATTAGGCAAACCATCTACCAATGAGCTCCACCCTCAGTCCCGAAATTTAGTAATTTTTAAAGTTTTTTAGCTCAGTAATAGATACATATATAACAAAATAAAACAAAGAAGTTATAAACAAATCAAAAGCATATATAAATCTGATATGAAATAAATAGTCATGTCAGTAAAGGAGGGACTTCTCAGTCCACAATACTAGAAAAACTGTTTATCCATATAAAAAATGGAATCTTATTTTACAGCAGTCTAAATTAAGTAATTAGATGTATACACAGGATACAGAAAACAACTTACATATTTCTGAGTTTGAAACTAGACTCCTAGTTTCGGTGTTGACTGACAAAGGGCCTGGCTAGCATTACCTTGTTCCTTACAGCAAGAAAAACAACCTATGCAGACTTAACATGCCTTTTCTTGGACCTGTTATAGAACTGAGCTCATGAGGAAAGACCCCTGAAATCCAAAGAGCCCAGGGAAGAGAAAGAATCTCCATCAAGACCAGACAATCTGGAGCCAAGCTGCAAAAGCCACACTCTGGGGCCCCTTGAACGGCAACTGTGACAGACGGTAGGAGGTGGAATGTTGAAGACAGCATGCTACAAGTCATGGTCATGGGGACCCCCACTTTCATGGGATCCACCTCCAGAAACTGCCCCAGTTTCTTCCATAGAAGAAGGTAAGGAAAACCAGTGTAGAATGAAAGGGAACGCTACAGGATTCTTTCCATGAGTCAGGCTTCCTCGGCAAGGATGTGACCCACCAAACCCCTGTCGGCCTTCATTCTGACTTCTCCTGGCGAGAGACTAACCCTGAGTGAGTCAGGGTTCTCTAGAGAAATAGAGTGAACACCTACTAAAGAAGGAGGATTAGTCTGGGCACTGTGGCACACATTTGATCTCAGCCCTTATAAGGCAGAGGCACATGAATCTGAGCTTCGGGCTAGCTTGGTCTATAAAGTTCATCCCAACCATGGCTTTCTAAGAAACTTTGCAAGAGGTCAGCAGTAGTTTTTAGTTAATGATTCAGATCTAATTCTCTATACTTGTGATAGTCTCTCACTTTGTAACATTCTCTCACAGGGTTTTACTGATATGGTATGACAAAAAATGTCTTAACATATTTGCTCAACCCTAGGTGAAATTAAGTGTGTGTGTGTGCATGTGTCTGCACTTATATGTGTGTATCTGCATGTCTCTACACCTATATGTATGTGTGTGCTTGCATGTGCATGAGTCTGCACCTATATGTATGCATGTATATGCATGTGTATGTGTGTCTGTGTCTGTGTATGCATGTGAACGTGTGGGAGGGCGTGTTCAGTATATGTGTGATAGTTTGAATGAGAATGTCCCATATAGCCTCAGAGGTTTGAATATTTAGTTCCCCAGCTGGCGACACTGTTTAGGGAGGTATATGAGGTGTGGCCTCCTGGAGGAAGTGTGTCACTGGGAAACTGGGAGTGTGGCCTCCTGGAGGAAGTGTGTCACTGGGGAACTGGGGGTGTGGCCTCCTGGAGGAAGTGTGTCACTGGGGAAAGGTGAATTTTGTTCTATTTTATCTTATACTGAATATTTTGCGGATCATAATTTGGAAAACTGTTGACTAGAAGTTAGATGCTTGTCTCAGTATCTATGTTCTGTGGAGTGTGCCATACAGAATCACAGAAAACCTTAGCCCTCTCTCAACTCTGAAAACTAGATACTGTTGCTGAGGAACTGTTTTGCCTTTGTTTAGAAACAAATTACATCATTGTATTTTTAGTATCATTTAGTCTGGAACATTGATTGCAACATAGGAAGAAAGAAATCCTTCCCCCTGGGCACTTACTGTGAGGCCCTGTTAAAAATGGAAGGAAGAGAGACAAGAAGCTAGAATATTCCAAATAAAATTGTGAGTGTATGAATATATTTAATCGAATGCATATGTACCCAGTTTTAACATCTTTTAAGTAAAAGAGTAAAAACTTCCTAAATAAAGACAGAAAAGAATTATATTTCTTGTTTGTTTTTGAAACAGGGTTTCTCTGTATAGCGGCCTGGCTGCCTGGAACTTGCTTTGTAGACCAGGCTGGTTTCAAACTCAGAGATCCATGTGTCTCTGCCTCCTGACTATGGGGATTAAAGGCATGTGCCACCATGCCTGGCCAAGAAGTAATTTTACATTTATTCTTTCTGTGTCTTTAACAGAAATGCAGAATGTTGAGTCAGGGCCAGGTCCCCACCTACCACTCTGTTAACTAGCACAGAGCACTGTAAACACAAAAACTTAAGGTTCAAGATGTGACCATGGCCACCTCAGTGAAAAGAACAATACAAATGTCATCATTCCTTCGCAACTATGAAAACAACAGTGTTCCAAGAGCTGTGAGGCCCTTTTCAAGCCAAAAGACATAAAGTGTAAGATCAGACACTTGCTTGACAGAAAAGTTCTTTGTGCCAAATAATAGCAGGATGTAGAAACCATGGTGGTGCCCATTAGAGAGACGGGAAACGTGCAGGTGCCTACAGCAAGGCCTCTGAAAGTTAGCCACTGCTAACTCTCTAAGTATAGTTAGGTGTCACTGTCAACAGATCATGCCTGGAGCGGGACCATTGATCCCTGAAGGTTAAGTACAGACTGACTGGCCCACCCGCCCTGGATTGCCACTCTCCTGCGGTCAGCTAGTGTGGTAGCGGCTCAGGTTCTCGGCGTAAGACCACAAGCTATGGCCACTGTCTACTCGTTAGGTTGTTTTTTAATTGAGTATTATTATCTAAACTTTGAAAAACAAAATCTAGTTGCAAAATTATCACCCATAATTGAAATGATACCGGTGTCCTATCTTAAATGATATACAGTGTAATCCAAGAACGCAGAATGTGTGCCTTCTCAGCTCTGCAGTTACGGATGTCGCAGCAACAGCCAACTTAAATCAGTTGTGATGGAAATGTTTACACTACAGAAACTGGCAAGAACTGAAACTCAAGGCTTGACTTCTCAAAGAGCTGATTGCTGGAGGCAGAGACACTCGCCAGCACTCTGGAGCTCTCCTAAGAGCCATCACTAGCTAACTCCACTAAACACAGGCTGCCCCGGTGCCTCTGCGTGGGTTCACACTTAGGGTGCAGCAGAAAGAAAGGGATGCTCTGTGAAAAGAGCTAGGCTCCCTCCAGAGTCCTGCTGGAGGACCATGCCCAGCAGAGCCCCCCCCCCCGTATGCAGGTGAGCCTGGGTGCTGTTGGGGGTGAGAAGGGGAACCACAGTAAGGTTGTTTAACAATAATTAGCTATCCCGGCAGGAACACTAAAACTGCTGCTGGTAGGTCCTAATGACACAATAATTGTAGTTTGTAGACACCCAATGGTAGCCCGTAATTATTTGCTTAGTAAGGTTATTAGTGAGCAGAGTCACCCAGGGGGTTGTGGGGGGTCGGAGATTCAGGATAAGAGCTTCACAAAGGCATCTGGGAGTGGGGAGATGTGGAGGCAGGAGCTGAATGAGCCTGCCCTCCACTTGCCAGCCACAGACACCTGATGCCTTAAACTTTACACAAGTGTGCTGTGTGCTCATGTAAAGACAAGGGGAAGAGAGAACTCTTGACTACAGGAAAACCTAAGAAGCATGGGACTGGGGGTCATTTAAATGTAGTCCTAGGAGCACAGGACCACCTCATCTGGGGACTCTGTCACCATCTCAGCATGCAGAAGCACACCCTACTGTTTGCACAATGACAACACTATCCAATTACTTAGTCCTCAGGGTGTAACCCCCTTGCGCAGCCTCCTATGACCCATGTGAGACAAGAAGAGTAAAGGATTCACACCCTTTAGTAAAAGGAGGTTTTTCTGAAGATTTTCATTGACAGACTGAAGATGCTTTAAAACCCACTCAAAAGAATTCTATCTGGGACAGTTCTGTAAATTCAAGCTTTGACATACTTCTGCTACTCCAAATGCATAACAATGGTGGGGGGTTGTTGTTTGTTTGCTTGCGTGTTGTTAGTTATTGTTGTGGTTTTGTTGACATTATAGCCAGATCATAAAACAAGGTAGACACCACCAGGCCAGAAACAGGAGTAATCTAGATGGTATGCAGAATGGGTGTGCTGAGAAAGGAGTGGGCAGGAAGTCCAGGACAAAGATGAGCTGAGGGACATCCACAGACAGATGCACACAAGGGACACAGTGCGAACTGGACAGACTACACAAATGAAATAGGGTGACAGCCACTGAGCTCCTGCAGAGCTCCACATCAGCCCTAGAGAGAGGATGGAGCTGCAGAAAAGGCGGTCACCTGTTGGAACACTGGGTGCTGTGCGAGCATTCTAAATGGGAAGGGCCAGCAGCAAAGGGGGAGACATGTAATGTTCTGTCTGGCAAACTTACACAAGAATAGAGCACATGTCTGGTCAACCTCTCAGACGGCACGGTCAGAGAAAACAGGAACCAAGTAAAAAGATCTAAAACAGCCCAAGGGAAGTGTGACCTCGGCAATGCATGCAGACTCCCTGAAGTAGAAACTTCTGGTTTCTCATGAGATTCAATCATCTCTTGTGGTGTTAAGCTGTAGCAGACATGGGTGAGAGGCTGTTTTGCTGAAGCAGACACATGAAAGAACTTGTCATGTTTAGAAAGGATATAAATATGACGCCTAAGACAGCTGGAGGAGGCCATGCCTGACAGAGACCATGCCTGATATGGTTACCATGTATAGCACAGAGACAGACCATGCCTGTCACAGAGACCATGTCGGGTTACCATGTATAACACAAAGACCATGCCTGACACAGAGATCATGATTGACATGGTTACCATGTATAACACAGAGACCACACTCACAGTGTCATAATCATTGTTACAGACATTTGAACTTTGTCAGACAATCTCATTCCTTCTTCTGTTGGTCAAGCCCACTGCTGGTGCTTTTCACCATGTTCTTTATCTGTTTCTATGAGCTTTCACTCACTTCTATTTGAGTTTTACTGAAAATTGGTTACTTTGCCAGCTCTGTTCTATGTTGCTGATTTTGTTTGTGTACGTTGACTTTTTCCCTTTGCAGCTCATCTTTCCTTTCTAGCTCTTACGCTGAACTCGCTGGTTTGTTTGTGTTCTGTTTCAGGCCACTGATCATTTTTACCATTAAACGTTTGAAACATTCATCTGCCATTGCACCTACATCAGTGACTTTGTGCTCTGGAGTTAGGAGGTGTGATCTTTTGGAGAAATTGTAATGTCTTGATCTTTAATATTCCTTGTGTTTTCATGTTGTGATTCATGCATCTGCTGATTTGGATTTTTCTCCTGGTTTTGTGTGAGGGTTGCTTAGGTGAGCTGCCTACTCTTAGAGGTCGAATCCCCAGTAACACTGAACAGGGAAAGATTAAACTACTTTTCCAGGAAGCTGCTCCTCCTGCACACAACAGGAAGCTGTGCAGCTGAAGCTCTTCTAGGTTAACTTCCTGTGGTGGCTTGGATGAGAATGGCTCCACTGGGCTCATATAACTAAACAGCTGTTTCCCAGTGCATGGAACTGTTTGCTAAGGATTAGGAGGTGTAGCCTTGGTTAGAGTGAATGTGTCACTCATGGTGAGCTTTGAGATTTCAAACGGCTCATCATTCCCAGTGTGATCATTCTGCTTTATGATTTTGATCAAGTTATGACCTCTCAGTGACTGCTTCAGCGCCATGACTGCCTCTCAAGCTACTGCCAGGCACCCATCTGAAACCCTGAACCCTAGATCTAGTGCTTTCTTTTATAAATTTCCTTGGTTATGGTGTCTCTTCAGGCAACCCTAAAAGGAGAAACAATGTAATTGTGGTTTACTTATAATTCGAGAGGCTTTGTCCATTAAGATCATGGCAGAAAGCACTGCGGAATGCAGGCAGAGACTGAATCGGTAGCTGAGAACAACATCCTGATCCATAGGGAAAGAGATGGAATGGGGAATCTGGAGCTGCCTTGTGCTTTTAAAACCTCAAAGCCCACCTCCAGTGGCACACTTCTGCACACAAGGCCACACCTCCCAATCCTTCTAATCCTTTCAAATAATGACAATCCCTGGCTTTCAAATAGCAACAATTCCTGGTGACCAAAGCATTCAAATCTATGAACCTCTGGGAACAATTCTTAGTCAAACCACCAATTTCTTTTATTAATTGTAAAAGTCCTTTCTGTTTTTCTATCCTTGGAATAGAATCCATTGTTTTTCTCTTTTTCCAACTTTCTTCTTCACTCATTCACATGGAGGCAGATTCTAGCCCACAGCTTACCCAGAATGTCTACAATATATGTCATTATTACAACTCCTTGCTCTAGGCAAGTCACATCGTCTCTCTGAACTTTGTTTTCTTGGCATGGTATCTTCATTATTCTTCTACTGCTGTGATAAAAACAAAATGACCAAGGAAAGTTATAAACTAAAGTGTTTAATTTGGCTTAGTGATTCATAGAGTTAGAGTCCATAATGGTGGACTGAGAGAACAGTTAAGAGCCCACATCTTGATCCATAACTATGAGAAAGAGACACTAGAAATAGTACTAGTCTTTTGGAACCTCAGAGCCTACCCTCAGTGACACACTTCCTTCAATGAGGTCATACCTGCTGATCCACCCCAAACAGTTCCACCAATGGGAGACCAAGTACTTAAACATGGGCCTATGAAAAGAGATAATCTCATGAAGCCACTACTTGTCATGGAACATCCTATTATGAAAAAAAAAAGTCCTTCACATACCATGTATTCAACAAATATTCCTGGAACCAATAAATGTATTCCAAGTAGAGGTGAGCAGAGATTGTTTTGTAAATGGAATGTAGAAAAGAATTATATTAACCAGCAAGGCTTTTGGTTTCTTCTTTTAAACATGAGCCAGAAAAAAAATATTGCCCATTCAATGTTTTTAATTATCTTCTGATTCAGAAATAAGAGATTTTTGTCCTGGCTTATGGAAAACATGATGCCGCATCCTGTTTTTCCCTCTCCCAGTAATTGTTGTAAAAGGTTTCCACCACGGTGCCACTTTGTCCAAATGAGGCTTTCTCACATGGAAGAGGTTTGGAAAGCAAGGCCTGGTATCCTGCAACCTGCAATAAAAACAGGGAACAAATGCAGGGCCTGCTTACAGAGGAGACACCATAGAATTTGGTGAAACGTAAGTCACATAGCTGTAAAAGATGGTCCTGGCACTGAGGGCTGCCACAGGATCACATCAGGCAGGAATCCTCATGAATTCCCTCCAAATGTGGTATTCCAGACATGTGGAACTTGAGGCAGGCTTTACACCAAGAGACCTGGCCAGCTCACTAACCCAGTGAGTAATGAGGTACGGTAATCAGAATGGCACAGACCGCCTTGCCACATTCCCCCTCGTGAGTAGCTACTTTAGAGATATGTGCAAGCTGGCTATCTGTGTATAGGTGGTTCAGAAGACCGGTCTTTTCTCTCTGCATTTTTTTTTTCACTAGACCTTCTCGGGGCTAACTAACACCAAGACTCTGGTCAAGGAGAATGATTTCCCAGATCGTACAGATAGATAGCTGACAGCAGTGACAAAGCCAATGAGAATGAGACAGACAGTTTAGGAATTCCACATTCTTACCGACAAAAGAGCAAATAAACACAACGTGTACTCAGAAAGGTAGCTAAGTACATTCTCACCTAAAATGTAAAACACCTTGGTCTCTCTGACATCATCAAAATGTATATATATTTTGTAAATTCAAACCAAAAAGAAAAAAATGAGCATTTAAATACATAAAACATTTAGGCATTAGAAAAAATAATCAACCATAAAGGTAAATAACAAATATGCAATATCTCTGAGAGAGTTCATTTTTAATGCAAAAAAATGGGAGCACTTCTGGGGCTTTTACTTTGTAATTCTTAAGGTGTGCTAGCCTGTGGCTTTTAATATGGTCAACCTTCTAGAAGGTTTTGTGCTACTAGGAAGAGTTTATTTGCTATCTGCTGTGGGTGTTGTCTGCAAAGTTGCTGGTTTTTAATCTTGCAGGACCAATCTAGACATGAGTGTGTCAGAACTCTTATGGACTTTTAATGGTTATTTTTATAAAATTTGAAGACCCAAGATTTGCCACATAAAAATTTACAATATTTACATCTTCCTGATAATCTGTTTCTGACGGGTTTTTTATTCAAATTATATATTATCTGATATAAAAATCCCTATGCTAACTTTTGACTCTCATGGAAACCATGGTGGGAGTTTCTTAGAGACCCCAGAAAGTTGTATTTCGTTTCATTATTTAATCTTTCTTCACACCTATCTGTTTTGTCTGTGTCAGCACCTGCTTTGGTGTCTGTCACTGTGATAAACCAAGATCAACTTAGAAGAGGAAAGGGTTTCTTTGGCTAACAGGTCACAGTTGGTCATTAAGGGAAGCCAGGCAGGAACTCATGGCGGGAACCTAGAGGCAGGAACTGAAGAAGAGACTGCAGAGGGATGCTGCTTATTGGCTTGTTTCTCATGGCTTGCTCAGCTGCCTTTCTCATACACTCCAGGACCATTTGCCTAAGATTGGAACCACCCACAGTGGGCTGAGCCCAGCTACATCAATCTGTAACCAATCAAATGCCCCACAGACACACCAATCTGGTAGACACAATCCTCTCAATGAAATTCCCAGGATATCTAGGCGAGTGGCAAGATGACAGAAACTAGCAACAACAGCCTCTTCAAACCAGTGAAGTGCATTTGCATCAAGTTTATCACTCAAATGGGTTTGCTATCAGTTAGTTATTTTGTGGGAAGTTTTTCCAGTTGGTTGGTTTATTGGGAGTTCTTCTCTTCCTTTCTAAAATTTTCCATCTCTTGGATTCTTAAGTTTAATCTCCTTAGTGCACCAAGATTTCCTGGAAGGTATTAGTTTGTTTTCCTTTGGGTCCATCCATGAGTACTTCTGTGCTGCCTCTGTCCTCCACTTCTGAAGTTTGTGCTTTTGCTACATGTCATCTGCTGATGGTAATTTCTGTTTTTGGGATGGTGGGGCGTTAGATTGCTTAGTTTATTGATTAATGCACTAAAGAATCAATGATTCTTTTTCTCTCCAGAATTCCTGTTTGGTTAATTCTTAGCGTCTTGGGGTTGTTTTGTTTTGCTTTGCTTTGTTTTGTTGGCTGGAAATTTCCTCCATGGTTTTACATTTCTCCTCCGAGGGATGGGTGGTTTCATTCACTTCATTAACTTTGGTGTCTAAGCTCTGAACTGATTTGCTTCTCTGTGTCTACAGCCAGGGCTGCTTGGGTCTGCTGCTCCATAAAGATGCTGCTTAATGAATGCTCCCTGTCTCTCTACACGCTTCCTGGGGTCCTGACCCCTTGGTTAACCAGATAACAGGGCTTGGGGAGTAAGCTTGCAGACCTGCAATTTCAGGTTCCCATACTCCTTTTGAAGCTGTGTCCCCAGTTTGGTGCACTCTCCTCCATTGTCATGGAACAGGCTGAGTCCAGCCTCCACCGTAATTTTCCCATTTCCTGGTCCCTTGCTCCAAGCAGCGGTAGAGATGAGGGCACAGTGAGTATTACAAACCTCTCAGCTCCAAGGTCCCATAATGCTGTTCTGTGCTGCGCGCACGTTTGCTCTGTTCTCCCTGCTGTGCAGAATGAGTTCAACTTCTGTTCTTTCCCACAGACTTTAAATCCTCTCCAGATGGCTTATGATGCGTTGCTTAGACGGTGTACCTATTATGGAGGTAGTTATACTACATTTTTCTTCAGGGATAGTGAAGGTTATGTCGAGTTCACGTGTCCAGTGCAGATGCCCTCATTCGTCTTTGCTGTTCTCAATCTCTGTTGAATCTGATGTGTAGAACCCAAGGACATGGAGGTTGCTGGAACCTTCTTTAGTACCTTGCTCCCGAGGATAAGTATATATGGTAGGCATTTAGAACAGTAGCTGGGTCAAGAATTGCAAACGGCCGGCTGTTATCACAATGCCCTGTGGCTCAGAGTTCTTGCTTCTCCTAGCACAGATTACGCTGAGGCTACCTAAGGTCATACAACTTAAAATTACTGCAGGGGTCTCAGAGCCCCAGATGGGATGCAGGTCCCAGGGTTCAGAAGTCCCTTCATCCGTCAGCCTCCCTAAACCTAGTAGCTAATAGACAAAAAGGTAAAAGTCTATGTATAGTAGTCAACTTATTGGGCCCGCAGAAATGAATACACCCCTGACCAATGGCATCTAGCAGACGGTTCGTCTCAGGCTTATCTCTGCTTTCGCTGTGCCTTGGCCTTCGATCTTGTAGGACTTACTTGTGAATGAACAGACAAAAGCATGATAGCAAACTACTTTCAAAAAAGAAGTCTTTCATTAAACAAAGGTTGCCCGTACTGTCAGGCGTTCCCTGAGGCCAGTCATCTTCCCTTGTCCTTGCCTGATTCACCCTCTGCAGGGAACCTCTTGTCATAGCCCCAGTGGTCACGTTTTAAGAAATATTAACTCCCAATCTTTTTCATGTTGTGGCTCAGGCTTAAAGAAAAACTGATGCTGATTCCTGTTTCATGTTTTTAATAAATTAATGCAGTTGACTGATGGATGTAGGGGAAACTATAGTTTACCTCAGCTGAACTGGTACCCAGCAATTTTCACAGACGCCTGCTCCATTGTACGAGGCTCACAGTTTCTGAAACAAAAATCGACATGTGGCTTGACAATCAGGCGTCTATTTATAGGGACAGAATAGTTAGCAAACCAGAAAATCCAGGCCATATGCATGCCATTAACTATATATAATGAATGATGTGTATGAATTATGTATGGACATGTGGGCTGGCTAGTGCCTCTCAACTGGCCAAGGTCCATGGCAGCTTTTCAGGGGCTGGCTAATCAAGCCACTCTGATGCTTGTGGTCTCCATTCCAATGGCTTGTTCAATTGATGTCAACTCTCTTGATTAAACCACTTAATATGTAAAAGTGATGGGTAACCCTACATCATTATGTCTTCTCTAAGAGAACAGTAGAATTGCTATAATTCTTTTAATTGGGCAAAGAAACTGACAAGGCTACACATGCACCTTTAATTTAATAAATACGATTAGAATAATATTTTAGCCGGTAGATATAATAAACTCGCGATGTTCTTCAGACATGCTTTGAAACTTTACAAGTATTTGAATGAACGTCAAAGATACCTGCGCATATTCTGACCTGTTTCTCTGAGCAGACACATGCAGCAGTGATAAAGGCTAATGAGCCTTACCCAGTTGTAAACTAGGGAACACGGTCAAAGGACCCAGAGAATTAATATTTGTAACAAACTTTAAAATGTAAGTGTTGTACAAACACAATTTGTAGTGTTGACTTTTAGATGGAATGTTGGCTTCTTTCCAAAAGTCATTCAAAAACTTGTCATGAGTTCTAGCTTAAGTTTTGATATGAAGAATGTTTCTATTTCTCAATGAAAAGTAAATTGCAGTGGTTTATACTCTAAATCTATTTTAATTATTTATTTGGGATTTTGTTTAGGTGGAATTTCCCCCCTATAACTCTATGGGTGACAGCTGAGACCCCACTGTTTCTTCCGGTTCCAGATAGTATAACGGCCAAGACGCAACAAAGATCCATACACATCTATAGCACATGCATGAGCGCTATCGTGGAGCAAACACAGCACAGATAGGAAACCTTAACTGTATCAATGTCCTAAATAAGCCGGGTGCATACAACACAGACTCTCGCTGCACTGAGTGAGCCCCTCCTTCTCCCAGATGGTGGAAATTAAGTGCGAGCAACATCGAGAGAAAGCAAGGTCTATTCTTGGGCACTGAGGAGGATGGGCAGCAGGATCCGGCACAGAGGTGTGGTTCTCAGCCTGTGCCTGCCTGGGGGAGAAGTGGGGGCTGTTGAGCCTGTCTGATAAAACAGGTGTGACTTCTAGAAAAATCTACTCTATGAGGTTTTTAAAAGTTTTTGGGGGAGAGCTGGAGAGATGATTCTGTGGCTAAGGGAACTCTCTGCTCTTCCAAAGAACCTGGATCCAGTCCCTAGCACCCTCATTGGGTGGCTCAAGACACATGTAAATCCAGTTCCAGGGAAACCAACACACTTTTCCAGCCTCCCAAGATGCTTGCATGCACATGGTGCCATACATATCCCCAAACGCAGAGACATATATATATATACACATACACATATATGTACACATACACACATACACACATACACATACATACATATACACACATGCACATACACATATGCATATACATACATACACACATATATACACAAACACACATATACATATAAACACACACATACACAAACACATATATACACATAAACACACACATACACACACAAATACACATACACACATACATGCACACATACATACACACATATATACACACACACAAAGAACAAGCATGTGATGCAGGATGTGTCACTAACTTCTCTTATGAATTTCATTTGTGTGACTGAGTGTATAGGCAGGAGAGGGTTGCAAACAGGCAGTAGTGCCCCTATGCCCACAGTTTCAGTCTATGCAGTAGTCTATTTATCCATGGATTGATATGTAGTCCATTCTGTTCAGACTGAAATATTAAATGGAGAAACCCATACTTTGAGAGAAAGAGAACAATTACATATATCTAGTTTCCAAATAATATTTCTCAAAAAAATCATTCTCCATCATTAGCATTATTACTAACCCTTTAAAGCCCCTCATTTATAATACACTAAACTTTATAACATGATCATATGTGAGAACAAACACCTCCAGATTGAATTCGATCTATGGTTTGGGGGTTTACAGGTGTCTTGAAACATCCCCTATGGGTAAGAGCACAAAAGAGAGGCTGGGGCACAAGGAGAAGAGCGCTGATATTCTATATCACATTTAGGATAAGGACTTGGGGTTCTTTCCTCATCTCTACACAGATACCATACACTTGGGCAAGCTGGGATGGCTGTTCTAGGATGGTAGGTGACTTCTGGGTGACCTGCAGCACTGTGGCATGGAATCCAGTGGGTGCTGGGCAGAAGGACTAAGAAAGGATAATGTCCAGCAGATGGGCCAGGAAACATGTCCCAGGAGGGAAGAAGAGACAGCATCAGAAGTTCTGTCAGCAAATGTAGATCCAGCAGAGCAATGGTCAGAGACAAGAATCCGTGTCCTTGAAGACAGCACAATCTAATCATCAAGTCAGAAGCAGAAAGACGAGTGAGAAAAAGTAACGGGCACGTAAGATGTACTGGGCACACATACAGCCTGCCTTCTCATTTAAACCTTTGCATGGAAGTATTGTGTGTCGTTTGCTTCAGAAAGCCAATAGAAAAATTATTTTAAAAGACTCACAAAGTGGTTCCATTTTGTAGAGTTGGCAGTTGGATAGTAACATTACACAATTGTGTTTCTCCTGGCCAGCTATTCTGTGCACTGGAGGAGAAAGATTGGTACCACATATATGTATGCCTGTGTGTATATTTGCGTACTGTGTTTGTACAATACACTCAGAAGTCAGAATTCCCTGAACCAGCTTTATAGATGATTGTGAGTCATCAGATGGGTGCTGGGAATCGAACCCAGGTCTTTTGGAAGAACAACCAGGGCTCTTAACTACCAAACTGTCTCCCCAACTCCAAGAACATTTGTTACAACTGAGAACATAGTTCAGTGTTAGAACGATTTCCTAACGCATACAAAGCACTGAGCTTGTCTCTCAGTACCAGAAAGGGAAAGGAGAAAATCCCCTTTTAGAAGCTGTATCTGCACTCACGTGCAGACCTTTGTCTTGTCATTATTACCCAAACAAACTAGTAGGATAGTCATTTACATACGTACAATGTGTTTACATGATCAGTGATGTAGAGAGGACGTGTAGTATGCAGGAGGACTGACTACATTTTAAGCGAACACTACTCCATACCATGAAAGAGACCTACATCCCTGGACTTGTGTCTCTGTGGGAAGAGAATGTGTGACAACCAAACCCTTTAGAGTCCAAGGAGCAATTAATACTACAGTATTCGTTTCAATCCTCTCCACTAAACGTTGTCTCACGGTGAAAGACAGGACCGGACTGTTCTCAGACAATGAAGTAAGCCCACAAAATCTGACACTCTGGGCCACAGGGTGGACCCTGCCTCATACTGCAAGTTCTTGAAGCTGGAGACCACTCTCTTCTGCAACCCCAAATCCTACACCTTCTCCCACTCCCCTGTGTCCTCTTTCTTCTAAGTATGGGATTCTCACGTTCTATCCACTTTGGCTGATAAAAGTTGTACAAGTCACCCCAGAGGTGGAAAATGTAAACTTATGGAAATGTGGGATGGGTAGGTGACTCTGTGGTTAAAAGGACTGGCTGTTCTTGTAGAGTTAGGGGTTCAGTCCCCAGCACCCACATAATGGCTCACAGGCATCAGTAGGTAACTCCAATTCCAGGGAACATGATGCCCTCTTCTGGCATCTAGAGGCACTGCATGCATGTGGTGCACAGGTATATATGCAGTCAAAATACACAAAATAATAAACATTTTAAAAAGAAAATTTGACAGGATAGGAAAGCCGAGAAATCTTAGCAAGGCTTAATCATATTTAGCCAAAATGAGGCTTCTTTTTTTATATATCACAAAAGCTTAATCATTCAAGCCTGCAAGCGGATGTGTACTTTTAAATCAGAGAACCAGGAGACTGTATCAAAACAGGAAATATTCCCCCCACCGGGAGGGACTGTAAGTGAGGGTAGCTTCTCGGTTGTCAACTAGAGTTCCAGCCTCAAAGGCTCTGTTCATACAAAACCAACTGCTTAGCACAAAGCCTCACAGCTCTGTGGTGAGCAAATGACCAACCGCAGGCAGACCGCACACACAAATTGGTTTTGGGCAACTTGTGCTTCCTTAAGTGTTTCTTGTCTTAATTGGACTTGGCTTTCAAAGTGTGGTTAGGCTTTGGAAATGTGCACACAACAGCAAATTACAAGCTTTCCAAAAGCAGGTGTATGTTTCCCCCTCCCCGATGATGAATTTACTGTCTCGTTCTTTATTTGCTCTTTATGAAAACTTAATCTCGTTTTGACTGACGTATGAAATGCATGCTTACGAGGTGCAACATGAGAGTTTTATTCATAGATCAATTCAGCCTAATTTTCATATCTAGCACCTTAAACTCCTATTGTTTCTTTGAAGCAAATACATTCAAAATCCTCCCTTCTGCTACTCGTGTGATAGACAGGAAATATTCTCAACAATGAATCCAATGTCTTTATATGCTTAAGAAAAAAAACATTACAGTTACATGAAAATAATTCCACTCTTCTGTGACTCACGAGTTTATACAGTTAATAATAACTATTTTAATCTTCTCACAGCAACTGTAACCTACATAGAAAAGCAACGCACTGCATTTGAAGTGTGCTCTGCCTAATGAAGAACCATTGTTGAACTTTGCTAAAGCCTTCTCTCTTCATCTTTAATGAACTACGATGGGATCTCCTTTCTCCTCTTGGTATCAGGAACCTAGGTGTTCAGAGAATCAGTACATTACCCAACTTAGTATTCAGCACACTCTCAGCCATGACTCAAAGATTCCAAGGCATTTACTAATATCGATGCTGAGAGGTTTCGATGAAGAACAGGGGCCTATATAATTGCTCACCATGAGGGTTCTCAATGGAAGCCATAGGGGGGCTGATTCTGTCCGAACCTCCTGATTCACCTCCGAGCATCACCCCTGCCTCGCAGTACCTTTGAGGTCTTTCCCTAGACTGGCTGTATCTTCTCCTCCAGGCTGTGTTTTCTTTAGGGTTGAGTAAAATGCCTTTAAATCAGAGAGGGCCAAATGGTGTCCTCTGTGTGGAAAATTGCCAAGCTTGCCCCCAAATGGTCCAGTGAAAATGTAAATGAATTCGGAGGAGCAACAAGACAACAGGATTCAGGGTACATGATGCTTCTGATAGGAAGAGAAATACTAATGCTGCCTGCCCAAGGTTCCCCTGACATCAGCATGCTCTTGGTAACCACTACACATTGGAGGTTTGACTCCAGGTAATAGCTCTACCTTGTTTTTAATCTATTTCTCTATTACCTATGAAGCTTTAACCTAGCCAGGCTGTCTTAGAAAGAACAACTGTAGGCTTGAGGGAAAATTATTCAAAAGAAAAAAAGAAGAAAAGGATGGTTATTACCCAAGCGTACCATCAAACAGCAAACAGGTTTCAGAGGGAGTTGAGGAAGGGATCACAAAGGCAGTAACAGTGGCTCTGGGCCCCTGACAGAGCCACTGTTTGGGAAAGAATTTCCAGGTGATTCTAGGCAAAGAAACACAGTTGAGAGTATGCATTCCATCTCATACAAAAATCTTGATTTTTTGAACTCTGCCAAAGAATAGCACCTATAAAAAAGCCATGTTCCAAACACAGGCTCCCTGACCCTAACCTCATCCTTTCTACTACTCCAGGATGAGCTCTTTCTTTATCGATGAGAGTCAAAGTGAACACATAGATTTTATGAGGTGGGTGGGTAGTACCAGTTCTTGCTGTGTACTGTTAAGACAAGGAGGCATATGGAAGGTCTCCAGGAGGTTCGCTATGACCAGGAGAACACATGTGGGTGAGCGGAAGCTTGGCCATTTAGCTTATGGCAATATGGAAAGTTTAAGTAAACTTTGTAAAGAGAATGATTTTCTTCCATCTAACATGAGCCATCATTTGCCATCTGCCCCCCCCCCCATTGGCCTTCGTTCAGTCCTGCAGAGGGGTGCAAGGGTTTCCGTGGTGATTTCGTTCCTTAAGTAGAATTGGAAATCGTTATTTTGGATACCTCTGAACCACTATGCCTCAAGATTGTCACATGACTGATACCTTTCTGTTGCTATGATAAAAAACATTCTCACCAAAAGCGACTTGGAGAGGAACTGGTTTATCTGGATTATATGTCCCAGTTTCAGTCCAACATGGAGGGAAGTCAGAAGAAACTGAAGCAGAGGTTGCAGAGGCATGCTGCTTACAGGCTTTCTCCTCGTGGCTTGCTCAGCCTTATTTCTTGTAAAACCCTGAGCCACTTGTCCAGGGGCAACAGTGTGCTGGGGTCCCCAAATCGATGGTTCATAAAGAAAATGTCCCACAGACTTGCCAACAGGCCGACCTGGTGGGGCATTTTCTCCATCGAGATTTTTCTCTTCCTAAATGATCTATCTTTGCCATGTATGAAAACATGACCACACAGCAGACTCTTCCTTCATCTCCTGTTTAAATCTTACTCCTACAAAGAGTCCTTCCCTGACTACCAGCTAAAGATGGCGCCCAGCTCTCCTACCCAAATGTGATACTCACTGTCAAGATCTAAAATTGACTCTATGTGTTATTCACTCGATTGTCAACCTCCAACTCCCACTGAACACACTGACCCTAAAAATGGGCACACTGACCTTTCCACTGCCTCGGGAGTCACAACATTTTCACACCCAGGACTGCAAGTCCCTCCCCCAGTCAAATTACTACCATGTGGTTTGTTTTGGCTCAATGAAAGGTAGGCCAAAAATCTCTTACCACTTCAGGAAGAAGACTTGGGAAGTAGTGTGCAGTGTTCTACACAAAGAGGGGGACTTGGGAAGTAGGGTTCAATGCTCCAAAAAGATTGAATAATTTCAGAAGTGCTTTTCCTTATGATGTCTCCATCATCCTGGGTCATTGACTGCAAAGAATGAGAAGAGCTCACAGCTGCCCTTCAGTGGACCTACAATGTGAATAAGAAATGAACCTTTGTTGTGTTATGCCAATGTGACTAGGAGGATTTTGTTATTGCAGCATACTCTAACTCTCCTGACTATATCCTGACTATACTGGCTGTTACCATAACAAATGCCAGATGCTAAATGGCTTAAAGCACCACTGGTCAGAAATTTGAAATGAGTCATTTGTTGACTTAGACAAGGCATGTGTAGGATTGGGTTTCTTCTCCACTAGGGAAGAATGGTGTCCTTGCTTTATCGGGTTATAAACTTCTGCTGAGGTCCTTAACCCTTGGCCCTTTCCCCCCATCCAATCATGCCATCCCAACCCCATATTGCCACAGGACCCTCCCCCCATGTACAAAATTTAGGACAGTGTACTGAACCTTTAATCACACCCATCATTTTTTCAGTTAAGGTAGCATTCACAAGCTGTGGGAATTAAGACAGGCACATGCTATAGTCCTATCTGTAACCTACCATAGCATTTCATTCCATACCATACCACACAATTCCATACCATATAGTTCTCTTCCAGAGCTTTGTACCAAGTAGACGCTTCCCAAATACCAGCTTCCTTCCTCTTTCTTTGCCCTGTGGCCTACCAGACCTTCACATTGAAAGATCTTTCTATATTAACACTATGAACTCCATTCCCTTGCCTTCAAGGTCTCCGGCACATAGTAAGTCAAGGAAATATGAATGAGTCTCTCTCTTGATATCAGCCTTACAGCTGTCACTACAGAGGAATAGATTTCTTGTTTGAAACATCAGCCAGGTAATCTGTGTACTAGAGACCACTCTGGCTGTTAAAAGAAGACATAATCACAAATTAAGTTTTATATACTTATTGGCTTTATTTGAAAATCTAGAATCAGACGCAGGCAGCACGACTGCGACAGAGATAATGCTCAACCTGCAGCATCGCCCAGGAAGCAATATGGAAAGAAAACAGGAGGTGATGTGCAGGAAGTAGAAGCTGAATTGGCTTCTGGTTTTCTTACCTGAACTTTGTTTGGACAGTTGGCTGTCCACATAGAGAGAATACTGTTACTGTAATTAGCCAAGACTCCTCTGCTGCTTACTTGTTCAATCATGGTTTATGACACCAAGAAATCTTCCACCCGTATTTGATACAATTTAACACAGTTCTAAATGTTCAAAACTATTCCAAGGTCTTAGTTTCTTTCAATAGGTATGTAACAAACTCTCCCCTGTGGGACCTACACTGGAGATTCAGTATGCAGAGGTTTTTGGCTTGCTGGGTTGGTAAAGAGATGCTCTGTGTGGTCCCTGCAGATGTGCTGTGAATGTAGAGGGTCTCACACTGTGTAGGGCAATTACATAGATGAAGAACAGGATGCCGAGTGTTTGTGGAGATCACCCCTAGTCGGAATCTTTTTGAATATTATTGTTTTGAAATCTAATTTTAGTGGAAGTTGGGGATGGTTGACATTATGCAGATAATTACATTTAACTTCGTGGTAATTTCTGCTGTAAGGTGGCTCTCATGAAATCAGCACCCGCAGGGGGCAAGGTGAGCTTTAAAAGTCTAGACATTCTAGGTGTGTTAAACAGAGCACACATTTCTCAACATTGGCTGAACTGTAGAATCAGTTGGGGACTCTTTGCACATAAGGAGGACAGAGCTGCACCTCTGAGATTTTGACTCAGCGGGTCTTAGATGAGACTCAGGTATCACCGTGTTCTAAAGGCTATTCAAGTGAGTTTAACTCGAAGTCAAGATGAACAACCCCTGACCTAGGAAAGAATGATGTTTTGATCAAAGGTGCAGAGGAGCTATAAGCCAGAGTGAATCCGATTGTCTTTGGCCCATGTAGGAGCCCCAAGTTGCTTGGTTTCAACTGGTTCTCTTCAGAGTCAGCGTTTAAACCAGTCTACTCCAGCAGATGGGAATCCAGCCGAGTTCATACAAAAGGCTGTTTTCCTACCCAAACCATTCCCTGTGGGATTTTGAGTAGCCAGCTCAGTGCTGTGCACTGAGAACCCAGTTTCACTTAGCATAACATGTATAATGCATGTGACTTCTCAGAATATGACTCTGGAGATGTTGGTGTTTTAAAAATAGCCACCAGATGCCTTCTTTTAATGTGCAGCCCATTAAAAGAAAAGTGTGTTACTTTCTCAAATCACCCCCTCCCCGAATCTGAATTGGAGACAATTTCACTACCCCAGGGATGGGCTAAATAGATCAGTCTGACCAGCTGGCCAAAAACCACTAAACCAGTTAGAGGGAATGTAGTTAACACTTGTTAATGACCAAATCCAATACCTTTATCATGTAGACCACTGGGGTTTGGGACCACTCCTAGCCTCTCCTAATTAGAAATTCTTGAGAAATTTTCTACACATTAGAAATGCACACATCTCAGTCCCTGCCCCCAATCTACTAAATTATATGTCATAAACTAATGTTGTCAGAGGGATGCAGGAGATGAATAGCTATAAAATAACTAAGGAGACGTTTGACAAGATTTGGTTTTCATAGGATGTTAAAGGGGACAGTGGCATTAAAGGTGGCCCCCGGGCTTCTAAGTACCAATTACCAAAACATCTCCAAGAGGAAAAGCAACCTTCATGATCAGTTTCTGCCTCCACCTACTCTGTCCATCCCTTATGTACTATTCACTGGAGCCCTTTATCTGACCTGTATCCCTTCATTTTCCACACCTGACTCAGTGTCTTCATCTCCCACACATATCCACAGGATGCTCAAGGACCCAAAGACATACTGAGTCCCATTGATCATCTTTCTCTCAGAACCTTGATGAATCTCCCAGTAAGTACAACAGTTATATTGTCTACTTGATGGCCAACGAGAGAGGTGTGGAAGCCAGGAGTTAACCTTGCTCTGAGCCCCCCTCCCACCCCCCAAAACAATCACTTGCCACCTCCTGATTTCTCCCTTCCTTAGATCTGACACTGCCCACCTCTGCTTTCCTGTGAGTCCATTGAGATATTCTCCTTGTTTTCTCTGGCTCCGTTGTTGATTCGCCTTCCCCACCCATTGAAGCGCTCTGCTAAACTCCACTGCAAAGTCTAACAGTGTGTCCTGAGAACTGCATGATCACACAAGGTCATCAGATGGGTAGGCATCTGCTACTGAGATGGGTGAGTCTCTCTGTGCAGACTCCTGATGCGCTCATGCATGCATGCAAGATGTGGCAGCCTGCCCCTGGGCAGCACAGCATCCTGTCTGTATAAGGAGGAGGACACTCACACCAGGAATGAAATATGATATAACTGTGTGCTATGTGTACTACACACAGCTGTATGTGTACTATACACAGCTGTAAGAACGGCACAGCCATACAGCAGGAAGCTCAGTAAGTTTGTTCCCACAAACATTGCCACAGGCAAAAGTGGTGAGATACTTAGGAGTTGTGATGCCAGTTGAGAATTTCTCAGCTCCATTAAAATCTTTCTTTAAATCACATTTATTTGTGGGGGTTTCTGTTGGGGTAGCCTGCGAGGGTCCTCACGGACGTCAGAGGCTCGCCTGCAGCCTCTTCTCTCCTACCACCATGTAGATCTCAGGGATTAAATTCAGGTCATCAGACTTGCAAGCAAGCATCTTTACCTGCAAGCGCCTTTACCTGCAAGCACCTTTACCTGCAAGGACCTTTACCTGCAAGCCATCTCACTGGCCCAGCACTGAAATCTTTAAGGACCAATGGAGTATATGTGGTCATCGTCGGTAGAAGCCTCGCCATGTGCTGGATGACTGTGAACCAAAGAGAGATTTCTAGGTATGACATTCACGCCCCGGATGCTCTTCAGTGAGTCTTCCCATGACACTTCGGACCAAAGCCCCACCCTGCTGTTTTCCAGCCTTGCCTCCTGTCAGTCACTCAACATCCTTTGCATTCTTGTCCCCTGCTAACTTTGACTCTCTCAGTACAAGTGTGAGCCACATTAAGCTCACTGAGCGGGGAACTTGTTTAGATGCATTGTGCTTCATTTATTGGGTCCCTAGTGCTGAAAGGATAAAGTGGTTCATCAGCGGAGGTTTGAATGCCTCTTTATGTGCCATATTCACAATACCCTGAGCAGCTTACAGAGTGTGAGAGATAAAGCATCTTTAGTTTCAAGGGCCCAGAAGACAACTTCAACTTTATACTCCCTTAACTACCACCATTCTCTCTCCTGCGACCCAGGAGAAAGGACCATCAGATGCTATATCGGGAGACCCATTTATCCATTGGGCACTAAGTGGTCCCTGCTAAAGAGTTCAGAAATAGCTGTCATTGTTAAGCACCTGCTGGCTCATTCATTCCTCACTTCTGCCCGCAGCGAGTGATTTCCTCTGGGCCTGACATGGCCACTGCCATCATGGAACAGAGGCTGCAACTGTGACCTGCAGAATAACCTCGGCTCCGTAGTCATGGCAATGAAATAAGCAGAACGATTTGGGGAATGTTCATGGCTTATGGTCATGGTGACAGGACTATTAATACTTCCCAGTAGAAGGAGAGAGGAGAGAGTCATGGGACCCTAACCAGACAGCCCAAACTTCCCCTTGCTCCTCAGTCACAGGCCGTCTTGTGGGGAGACTGGAGGATATGACTTAGAAAGCTCACTGAGAACAGACTCCAACCACTTACTTTCTATGAGACTGTCACCCAAGGTGAAACGGTGCTTTTCGGTGGGTCTACCTCCTCCTCCGGAGTCACCCATACTTCTGTTAGGAATCCCCCACTCTCAATCCTTAAATCAGCCAAATAAACTCATCATCTCAATCACCTCAGCTAGAGTGGGTCCATTTCTTTGGTCTGGCATCAGCGCATTTTCTGTGGCTAGTGTTGTTCACGTCTCCCCAAGAATCATAGAATAGAATACTTCAATCCCAGGTGAGGAATAAAGCTGCATCCGCTTGATTTATAACATCGAAAGCTACTGTAGAACCCACAGGGTCAATAAACATTATGAATCTACCTCCCAATTTTTGAAACGTGGGACTCAAGTAAATGTGCGTTGGAAAAGTAAATGACTGGGAGGCGTGGGGCTGGTGTGAAAACCCAGGGTAGCTGCGCTCGGACACCTCTGCAGTCCCACGGAGAAGTGCGCTGAGCTCATGAGAAGCCAGCCAGCCTCCTCTTTGTCTGACTTTTCTGTCCTTTCTGGATGTGGTTTGAAAAGAAAGGGCAAGAAAAAAAATCTGACCAATGTCACAATCGTGGAAGGAAGAAATCAAAGCATACTTTATGAAGCCATGGAGGATGATAATGGTTCCTGCCATGCCGTGGGTCCAGTTTGTCTCTCTCTGTGGGTGCTGAGAACACCGTTTTAAGGTGAAGTTGGCAAACGGGTGAAGCACCCAGTCTTGACGTCACATGGTGTCTACCACTCTGTCTTGCACATGGTGGGAATGAGAGTGATTCTCCTGCAGCTTCCAGAGGGGCTTTCAGCTCACACAGATCCACACACGTCAGAGAGATTTACTCCTAACACCCCTTATGGGGAAAATTACATTAACTAAATGAGGCAAATTGGGTCCAGGTTTAGACGTTGCCTATTAAACAGAATCTATCGCACTGTCAAAGACACTAAATTGCCTAATCCGCCATTTTAAACATGAGAAGTTGACCCTGGTTGAGGAGTCAAGTGTCCTCTACATTCATCACTCCCGCGACAAAGCTATGGAACTGCTTAAGCCGTTAACTACTTAATAGTGTCAAATGCTTTATTCTGGTGGTCATAAATTGGCTAAATTACAAAACCACAATTAAAAATAATTATTCGTGTTGTAACAGAGCAGGTGCAGAAGTCTCAAAACATTATGTACAAACCTGTGTCCACGTTTCATAAAAATACAAGTAACTAAATCCAGTCCTAAAGAGCCTTACTTCACTGGCCTAAAGTAAAAGCCCAAGAATTAAAACTTCTCCAGCGGTAGACTACTGCCTTAGACCAGTGTACTCCAGTATGTTGTTCCAATTTACCTTCAACAGAACCTCACTCAGGCATTCTATTAGCCAGGGTTCTTTAGAGAAGCAGTGTGATAGAATGTGGGTACATGTGAGTGTGTGTATGATTTATTAAAGTGACTTACAGGCTATGGTCCTGCTAGTCCAGCTGACTACCAGCAGA
Organism: Micromys minutus; assembly: GCF_963924665.1. Classification (NCBI taxonomy): domain Eukaryota; kingdom Metazoa; phylum Chordata; class Mammalia; order Rodentia; family Muridae; genus Micromys; species Micromys minutus. The sequence goes on from NC_137969.1 coordinate 96,137,522, forward strand.
AGGTCCAAGAGTCCGGTAGCTGTTCAGTCCACAAGAGCTGGTCTTCCTGAAAAAGTAGGCTTTAATGCCAGTGAAGGAATGGGCTTGGGGGGGGGGGGAGAATGGTTCTCTTCTGTGTCCTTTATTCAGGCTAGTAGCAAAAGGTGTGGCCCAGACTTAAGAAGGTCTTCCCACCTCAAATAATTCATTCAAGAAAAAGCCTTCACAGATGCACCCAGGAGCATGGGTTTTAGGTAATTCCAGACATTGTCAAGTTGATAACCAAGAATACCCATCTCGGGACTATTTTCCCTTAATACCTTCATGACAATGGAATGTCAGTACATACTTTTAAAATATGTATTATACACATATTTGTGACTTAGATCTTAAGAAAAGAATAGTTGCTCCATGAGAACCAATTTCTCCTCTTGAGTGCATCTTCCTCATTTGGAGAAAATGTCTTCCAAGTCACCCCTCATGACTTGGTTTTGCCCTGAGTACCCACAAATCCCTTCCAGTGTAGGCATCAGGTCTCAGAACAGAGCCTGGACAGCGATTTCACCAGACTATGGCCAGAGCCACAAAGCCTGTGACCCTTTCAGGAGTGGCTGCACACCCTGCTAATTCCTCTGTGCCTCGGTGGCTGTAGCCTCAAGGAGTAGTGTTTGCATTGGCTGCTGTCTCCCTCTATGCTTTCAGAAGTGAAGACTTCCTTTGTACAGAGGCATCCTCCTGGAGACCAATGGGTTCTCCAGCACCACTTAAACAAAGTCTCTCCCTGATTGCTAGTGCCCGCTCCAGTTACACTGTAACTATGGGAACTACATACAGTGTGTGGACCACAGCTGCTGTTTGGGAGAGAAAGAAAATGGGGCTCTACAACTCGGGTGTAAAGACCTTGCTACAGGAGTGGCAGATGAAACTGTGGATGTAAAACAGGGTAAGCAAAGGTTTAAGAAAGAAAATAGGGGAGGAAATCAATGTTATTGGTGCCTGCTTTGTGCCAGGAGGTATATAAACATCTCTTTTCGCTTGCTTCTCCTCGATCAGAAACAAAAGGAAACTGAAATCTCTCAGAGCAAGAGGCAGGAGACACTGCATTTAAATCCTTGCCTGTATCCTCAGAGCTCATGTTCCTCCTCTTCCAGTCCTATCCTGCTCTCCTCCCAGTCTCTAGACAGATGCACCAAAATAGGCCACAAAGACCGTTAGAAGACAGGTCATTCTGATCTAAACCTAGTGAGGTGGCCTTGGTCAAAGTCAGAGGCTGAAGGGCACATTGAAAGTTAGCAAGGCCCTGTGAAACCTAGAAACTCCACCAAGGGAGTCTGCTGTGGTGGCGCAGGATTGCCATCCTGGAATTTGGGAGACAGAGACTGGGCAATCAGGAGTTCAAGGCCAACGAGAGTACACAGTGAAATGGCCTCCAATCAGAACAAAATGTATCATATATAAAAAGCAATGAGAAAAAGCAAAAGGAGGAAGGTAGAAGATGGGGAGGGGGAACAAGGAGGGGAGCAGGGAGGGGAGAGGGCTGGTTCATACCCAGCTTTATGGAGGAAACTGAGTCACTTGGGGAAACATAAACATCAGAATCTAGTGACTGTGGTAAGAGGAAGCCAGGAGAAGGGGAAATGAATAACCCCAGAGGAATGGTGATTTACTTGTCTTGAGAAGGCGGGACAGACAGCCCACGGTCCCCTCATCTCTGTCTGACCTCCAGGAAATGAGGGAGGAGAGAAACTAGAGCAAGTTGCCCCCAGGAATCCTGAAAATGGAATCTCCTCAGAGAAAGGGGTGGCTGACCTTACCTCCAGCCTCAGACCAATGAAATACCTCCCAGAAAAGCCTGTCTCCTCTCTAGGACAAAACTCACTGTACCATAAATCCTGCAGAATGAGGGGAGGAAGCCTGAGAACATGAGGCTTCTCAGGGGCATGTGTGCAAGGGCCACACAGTCACAAGTGTGAGGGAACAGAGAACCATGAACACCTGCTCTGCTGAGGAGAGACTCCATCTTCCTCATTAAACCCACAAACTGAATCCCTCCAGGATGACCTGAGATCAACCCTGAATTACAGACTGGCTGAAAGTCCAAAGCCAGGGAGCTGTTCCCAAACAACCAAGCTATTTTTCAAAACAGCATATTGATGGAACAGGAAGGAGGAAAGGGGGGAGGAACAAAAGGAAGGAAGGAAAGAGGGAGAAAGGGAGGAAAAGAGGGAGGGAGGGAGAGAAGCAGGCAGGCAGGCTTGCTTCAGAATAATGCACTGGACACCAAGAGCCTCCAGGGTTGCATTTCTAAATTGTGTTGGGGCTTGCTGAATGCTAGGTCACAGGTGGCATCAATTTCATCAAACCCTCTGTGTGTGTGTGTTTGTGTGTCTGTGTGTCTGTCTGTGTCTCTGTCTCCCTCTGTGTGCGTGTCTGTCTGTCTGTCTGTGAACGTGAAAACATGAAGACCAAGGGTTGTTGTCTATGTCTTCTTCTATTGGTCTCCACATAGCTTTGCAAAACTTATTTATTTCTCAAGAGTTTCATATATAGTGTATTTTGACTACATCTACCCTCTTTCCCAATTCCCCTTTTAACTTCCCCTAAATCATCTCTTCCCAATTTTCTGTCCTCTTCTCTTTTCATATGGCCCACTGAGTTCAGTCACTGCTTCTGGGGTGCACATGGACATCCTGTCAATAGCCATAAACTCCTCCGATTGACTCTCCCTCCTCCAACTGTCAATAGCTCCTCAGATGAGGGTGTGGCCTTATAAACCTCTCCCCTGTCCATGCTGGAATTTTGGCTGGATTGTCTTGTGTGGGTTTGGTGCAGGTAACCACAGCTGCTGTTGAGCTTATAGATGTGGTGGCCACACCCTGTTCATGGGAGAGCATTTCAGAGCAACCTCCCCATCATCCAGCTTTTATGTCCTTGTACCCTGGAATGTTCCCTGAGCCTCAGTAGGGTATAGAAACGATACAGATGGCCCATTTAGAGCCGAACAATCAGAGTCACTCTCAGCTCTTTGGCCAGTTAGAAGTCTGCATTGACCACAGCCTGCTGCAAAAGGAAGCTTCTCCGCCCATGTTGAGAGCAGCCTAGGTCTATGGTTATGGTGAATGTTTAGATGGCAGCTGGACAACATAATTATTTAGCAAAATAGCAATAGGCTTACTACTAGGGCCTGCGGCCCTCCACGGACGCCTGACCAGGTTTAGAGCCCCAGGAACAAATTCTATCCAGTAAAGCAGCCTAAAATTCAATTACAGAAGCACTGGTCACCTCTGTAGCAATGCCATTATTGTACCACTGAGCACATTGTCCTTGGAACATGTGCATGGAGTGTCCCTCACCAGGTCTTTTCCCTCCCAGCCCTGTAAAGACTAGCCATCATGGGGAAAGTTTCTCCATTGGTTTGAGACTTATTTCTTCATGTCCTAAAGCAATATCTGTGGCATTTTGGACCAGTGTTCATTCAACCAAGTGCAACACCAATATCCTATGTTTCATAGGCCTCCATGGACTCCCTGACATAAATGGTTGGAGGTATTTCATCCTCAGCAGGGAGATTTTTGCTTCCTAACCCATGTCTTCTGGGAACAGCATTGTCCACCCTGTGCTAGGTAACTCCGTTCAAACCTCTTCTTAGACGCTGTGTTTTACAGTTAGCTTACATAGCAGTGGGTCCCCCCTGGGCCTTTTTCATACCTGCCTAGCTTCAGTTACCTCACCCCGACCCATTTCCCAACATTTTCTCTCTGTCCCCAGTGCCACTGAAACTTAACTCCCAGTTTTCACAGTATGTCCTCCTCTTCTTTCATAACACCTCTGCTATACAGCCCCTTCCGTTTATCCTAGCTGGGTATAAAACAGTAGGCCTTTGTGGGTCTCCTCACTCTCATAGATCATTGGCCGATTAGGTCCACATGTGCAGTGGGAGCAGAAACAGCAAACGGGTTTTGGAAGCCCAGTGAGTAGGTAGGGTAAACCACACTGGGGCCTGCAGTCAGGATGCAGATCAACTTTACTTGGGTGATTGAAGGTTTTTAAAGTTTTGAGGGGCTGAGGGTAGGGACATCAGGATGGAAATAGGTCACTGGCCAGGGACTTAGGTACCTGAACCGCCTCGTTAGCATGGGGAAGCATTTCAGGAATCTCAGCTGCTGGCTGAACGGGTTTTGATGAAGAAAGGAAATTGGTCCTATAAATTAATTAAGACTACATGGCATTCCTCAGGTAAAGGCGAGTATGGGGGCTTAGACCTCTCCAGACAAGGTCAGTGAAGAAGAAACTCTGCTAACTAAGGGACTCTTCCATTATGCTGCACTGCGCCCCAGTAGGCTATCTGGTCAATGGCAGACTTAATTAGCAAGAGTTTCCCCATAGGTCTTTCCATACACCATTCAGTTCCCTTAACCCACCCACTACCCATCCTCCATCTTCCCTGTTTAAACCTTTCCAGTCCTTGTATTTTTTCTTGATTTTTTCCTTTTCCTTATGAAAGCCCCTTATGGTGCTTTTCTAATGTCTAATTCCATATGATCCCCAAAATTAAATACATAAAACAAAAGATTCAAGCCTGGAACCACACATGAGAAAGAGAGAACATGCACCGTTTTTATTTTGGGGTCTAGGTAACTTCGCTTGGTATAATGTTCTCCAATTTTATTCACTTTAGCTACAAGAGACTTTGCTTTTCTTTACAGGTAGATAAAATTTCTTCGTGTGTTGGTACCACATTCTCAGTATCCATTAAGCGTTTGTGAACATCATGGTGGTTTGGATGAGAATGTCTCTCATAGATTCATCTATTTGAATTCTTGGGCCCCAGTTGGTGGAACTGTTTGGGAAGGATTGAGAGGTGTGGCCTTCTTGGAGGAAGTATGTCACAGGGTTGGGCTTTGAGCTTTCAGAAGAATCATGTGATTCCCAATGTTGGAAGGTAGTAGAGGAGATTTCAAGACAGCCTAATATTAACTCTGTTATGTGGTTATTAGCAAGTGCTCTTATGTACGCTTATGATAAGAAAAAGCAAATGGGGCAAAAAGAAATACAGTACATACAATTTGAGGGGAAAAAAGATCAGAAAGAAATTTAACATCAGAGTCAAGCTCTGCAGGCTGGAAGTACGTAAGTGCAATCCAATTAAGAGATTGCCTTTCTCAGAAAAGACTTTGAATTTCGGACTTTTAAACCATATTGAGACTATAAATACTGTGAGCACCTTTCAATTATGATTAAATTCATGTTGTCTTATGATACAGCCATGAGTTTTGGGGGACAGGTATAATATAGCAATTTGAATGTGAATGGCCCACATAGAATCATAGATTTGAATACTTCATCCCCACTTAGTAAAGCTATTTTAGAAAGTTGGAGGTGTGATTGTGTTGGAGAAGGTGTGTCCCTGGGGACAGGCTTTGAGGTTTCTGAAAGGCGTTGTGATTTTTATTTCTCTCTCTCTGCCTCATGGTTGTGGATTGAGATTCAAACTCTGCTCCAACTCTACCATCATGAACTCTAATCCTCAAACACAAGGAGCCAAATGGGGCTTTCTTTTATGAGTTGTCTCAGTCATGGTATTTTGTCACAATAGAAAAGTAACTAAGACATCTAAGCTGATTGCATTTCTTAGCTACTATGTTACAGTTAGTAACACAGTAGCACTCCCTGAACCTGAAACTCACCAATTTAAGTCAGAAAGACTATCTGGCCTGCAGGCTCCAGGGACTCCTCCCCATGCTGAGTCTACAGGTGCATGCTATCACTTCTGGATTTTAAGTGGGGGCTGGGGAGTCAAACTCCCCTTAGCTTACATAGTGAGCACTTTATCAGGTGAATCATATTCTAAGTCTTCAGAATTAACTCCAGACTTTTAACCCATAGTGTTGCTTATATTAAAATGTGTCTGCATGCTTTTGATTGCATGCTTGCATACATGCATGCATGTGTGTGCATGTACGTGTGTGTGTGCGTGTACGTGTGTGTGTGTGTGTGTGTGTGTGTGTGTGTGTGTGTGTGTGAAGTACAAGAGAGTTCAAGAGGCCACAGCACAGGGTTGGAAGCACCCATACTGAAGACAGGGAATAAGGGCTAACATAGATGCAAGAGAAAGTCTTTGTGGGGAAGAAGATGAGAGATCCTACCAGCTAGCAAGAGTGGGGCTGTTCAGGGTGAAGAGCTGTTAAATGCCAAGCTGGGTATCAGACACATTCAAGTGTTTGCTTGAAGTGGGATGTATGTCACAGACAGGAGAAACTGCACTTAGACAGAGGCAGGAGCCTTGTGGGAACATTCCTGGACGAGGCTCATGACAAGTGACCAGACGAGGAATTAGCACGCTACCATTTGTTGGTTTTTGGATACTTTCTTTCATAGCCCCTGATGAGGCAGGGGCAGCTGGTGTGCTTAATAATCCTGCTGTTACTTGTAGGGATTTATGGAGTTGTAAGTTTATTCACTTATTTGTTGGCACAAATGAACTATCAGTTATGTCTTGTCTTGTGTGAGTGGATGGTGGCAGTTCATCTCCACAGCCTACGTATAAAAGGGCCAGAGAAGCAATGCAGTGCTTAGAAGCATTTGCTACCCTTGCAGAATATCAAGGTTTGTTCTCAGCTCCCACATCAAGTTATCTCGAAACCACCTATAACTCCAGCTCCAGATCTGACACCCTCTTCTGGCCTCTCTGCTGGATACACACACACACACACACACACACACACAATTAAAAGCTATAGAGTATTCTGTGTTGGTACTGACCCTTACACTGATGTATCTCAGGTCAGAACTTGCTTTGTAAGATCCATTCTGTGTCGTCCAGGCTCAGCCTGACATGTGCTGCATTTTCCTCAGCACACTGGAATCCAGAGCAGGCACAGCCAGCTCTCAGCCAAATCATTTCTATGAGTCCATCCAGAGTGAGAAACTCCCAAGAACCTACAAGGTGGCCCTAAACCGAAGATCTGGTGCCATCCGGTGCGTCACCTGGAAGTACAGTGCACCTTCGTGGGCTTGAAAGGCTAGGATTGCGTAGCCTGCAGGGGAGGCCATTCACAGAGAGCATGAGGCGTTTCCCCCAAAGAGTTTGTTCATAATGTACTAAGGCTTAGATTTCTTCAGTGGCCTGATCATGGGTTTAACTTCAATACCTTTCACAGGTATTGGTATTGAAAAACCAACCATTTTAGGTTTTTAGGTGTCAGAATGAAGCAGTCTATAGGCAAGAGAAGGAAACTTATCTGCTTTGTTTCACTGCCCATACTCCTCAATACACCAAGCCCTTCAAAGTGACCACTACCATTCCACACAAAATACTCACTAAAATATCAAGTCAGAGTTGCCAGGATTGTGTGGTTTTGATCCTAGCAGAAGAACCTCAACTAAATGGGTTTTTTTCCTCCCAAGAGCAATTCAAAGACTCCTCTAACCTGACATCACCCACGTTTGCATTCCCAGGAATTCTGAAGGAGAAATGGCTTAGTTGCTCCCTAAGTACCGTTACACTTAACAGACAATCTAACTCCCAGGGAAAGCTTGGATTTGAATCTCCAGCCTCATGGAAAGGCATTTTATGGAAGATTGTCTGCCAGGAGGAGACAGACTCCATTGGACACCTGGAGTATGATGTGCTAAGTCCTAATCCAGGGAGCATGCTCAGTGGGAGAGGTGTCTATCACAAAGACCAAGAGCAGCTATATCTGAGTAGATCAGGGTCGTAGAAAGTGTACCTATTTAGGAGGAAGAAGAGGGGAGAGCAGGGGAGGGGAAGGAGTGGAGGAATTACTGGAGGAAAAATGTAGAAAGGGGGTAGAGAGAGAAGAGGAAAGGAAGGGATAGAAGCAAAGGCGTGAACCAATATGAGAACAAAGCTTCTCACATTCTTCCTTGTGCAGACATTGCACCTTTCACCAGCCAATAAACTCAGAGACTGGTGCACAGACTCCGCGCAACAGGCGGACATGTTTTATCTGATCTGCCTCACTCGACCACGACAAGACTGCTGAATGGAAGGCTTAAGACTCAGGTGCAAACTGCTAGCACACTGTGTAAGAGCCGGGCCCACATGTGAGCGCTGCTCACTTGTATTTTTCATAGGCATGCTTGCAAACAAACCAGAAGCGATCACCAGTAATCGCAAGGCTGGCGTCCCCAGGTGCAGGACGGACCCTGGACAACTGGGCAGGGATGAGCGCAGGTCCAGTGGGAGACAGTTTTCCCTTGGGTGCTGTTTTACTCATCTTGTTGTTTGAACCATGTAAGTGTGTTTACTGTCTAAAAGTGGGGTGGCTGAGTGGATGGGGTAATATAAAGCTGTAGCTCACAGCAGCAACAGACACTCGGGTGTGCTCACATCCTCTGAGAAAGGAAGACACAACAGGTCTGCCTCTTGCCACCCACCCCTCCACTCACCTCCCCCTCCCTCTTCTAGTCAAGCCTGAGTTCTTGAGTTCCAGAAGTCGTACTAGTAAGTTTTCAGAATTTACACGGGTGGTTCTCAAGCTGTGGGTTACACCCCGCCCCTTTGGCAAACCTCTATCTCCAAAAATATTCACATTACGATTCCTAACTGTTGCATAAATTAGATTTATGAGATAAGCAACACAAATAATGCTGTGGTCCAGGGTCAGCAGGACACAGGGAGACATATTAAAGGGTCGCAGCATCAGGAAGGTTGGGAACCACCGGTCTGGACTAGGAAGATGCTCTCTGTTCAAGCATTTGTCACCAGCACTGTGGAGAGTCTTCCACACATGTGACAATGTGAAGAAAGGCAGCATTGATTTTGGCTTTTAGTCCTCTATGGACACCACCTGCCCATGTGGCAGTATATTGGCACCTACACACACCCCAGGCAGAGGCTGTGGCTCTAATCCTAGCCACACTACACTGAAAGCAGAGGTTGGTATGAATAAAATTAAACTTACAAATTGCCTGCTTGAAAGGTTACATCTGTGGTTCTGCTCTCGTGGTTCAGGACCATTGTCCTGAGGCTGATTGGAGGAGTCTACAGTGTTTTTGCTGGAGTACAGTACAAACATAATTGTGTTGCCAGGGAAAGCTGAGTTGGCTAGCAACAGATGGACAGTTCCCTGCAGTCCAAGTAGGTCGAGAAGCTGGGCCTTCTATAGCTTCTTGGGCAATTCCAATTTTACAGATTAAAGCCAGTGAATGGAATGGTCAGTACATTCACTTACAGTGGGCAAGAGGCATTCTCACTGCAAGAAGGTGGATACCCCGTGTGCCTCTTCCCCTTGTACACCTTGGCTGCCTTCTAAGTAAATGGCACTGGGTCTAGATTTTTGGTGCCACAAGTGAGAACTCTGGTTGTTCTTGTGAAGGACCTGAGTTTGGTTCCCACCTAGCCGTTCACAACCGATTGTAACTTTACCGTCTCCTACCTTCCCCAGGACCCCACACGCATGTTCCGCACATAAAGCACATGCGGGCTCATACTTTAAATCCTTAAAGGAAAATATCATTGAAGGCGATTTTACTAGAGCAGGGGTGGGTGGCTAGGTGTTTGTTTTCCAACGTCAGCAGTGAACTGGGCAGGTGTGGTGGCATGGGAGTTTCACCACCCAGTAAGATCTGCTCCGGACAGCACATTGTCACGTCTCCCCTGTCCAAGATCCAGTAGGAAATGTGGGTTGTCCTGGTGCTGTTTGTATTCTAATGTTAATCCTGCTTCCCCGGGATGAGGAATAAGCCACATATGCAGGTGATTTCATGTGAAACTTCTCCCCATTCCAGCTGGTCAGATAAAGGCTAGAGCCTGTGACTGGGCAGAGGAAGGGAAAGGTGGGACTAGAAGGACTGGGGGTGGGGAGAGTAGAAGATGGAGGAAGAGAGGAAGAGGAGGTGGTGGGAAGATGAAGCAGAACCACATGGCCCAGAGGAGCCTCAAGCAGCAAGGGATCTCATAGCTGGGGAGCAGAGTAGTCTAGTGGTAGATCTGCCCAACCGAGGCGCGCAGCTTATAAACATTCTGACTGAGTTGTGCGGGGGTTTTTTGCACAGGCTTATTGAGGCTGGAGATTTCCTGCAACGTGTAAATGTCCCTTCTGCTTCCGTTAGAGGTGTGGCACGCTGTTATTGTCTTGTATCATTTCCAATATTCTCTGAGGATTTATTAGTGACATGAAGGTTTATGCAGGTCATGGAATGCAGGGAGGTGACACAGAGGAAACCTATACATGAGCCAGGATAGGAACTTCCCACGAGGGGCTCTTTTCTATGACCTCACCCTTCCCTAGCTGGATATCCTACCCCAGACAGGATGGCAGACAAAGAAAGGGTTGCCATCTCTTTCCCTTACCTTCTATACCCTCATAAATACCTTCTCTGTTTTTCTACACTATCTTTAATAGCGACTCATAAATGACAAGCCAGGGAGTTGTGCCTGTGGGCCAATAGTTTAATTTTATGTAAGGAGTCTAATTTACTTCTGTTTAATTCCACAGCCATTTTTCGGGGCTCCCAGTGGGTAACACCTCCTCTTTAATTTTATTTAATTTCTAATTTATTTCCGTTTAATTAACCCCTTTGTGCCTCAGTTACCTATGAGGCTGGTGCTGTTTCTCTCATGGGCCACCCAGACTTGATGTCAACTTAAGGGTCTTAATTTTTCTAAGATTTTTTTTTTTTTTTTTTTTTTTTTGCTCTAAGACAATGTGGTATAAACCAGTGAGCAGCTTTGAAAGCAGTTAAGTTCAAACACCTAAGCCTGCTGTTTTGCTTTTAAACAGTGGGCCAAATGACAAAGAAAATGTGAGGCCTCAAAATATTGGGTTAAAAATTAATCTCCCCCCACCCCACACACACACCAACTTCTGGACACTGTGGTACATAACACCTAGACACCACCAGAGATGTTCTCTGAGGAGAAGAGTGTACACTTGGCCTGTCAGCAGCTGTGACTGTTGGGTGACTTACCAGCCAAGACAGATGCATGAACAAGTGGCTCCTCAGATTTCAAAACCTGAAAACATTTACATAAATAGACTTTTTTTCTATTTTCTGTGCATGAGTGTCTTTGTCTGCATGCATGTATATACATCATGTGTGCGCATTGCATACAGAGATCAGCAGAGGGTGCCAAGTGCCTGGAACTGAGTCACAGTTCAAAAGGTTATGAGCCACCCTGCAAGCATAAGGAACTAAACCTAGGTCCTTTGTAAGAGCAGCCAGGGTTCTTAATGACTTAATGAACCTCCAGAGCCCGTAAGCAGGGTATTCCAGGCTCTTGATGCATGGGTAGATTTAAATCAGACTGCTATTTTATGAAAAGATATTGCCATCCAAGGTAAGGGTTGGCAGTGTTCAGCATCCATTGGCAGAAGCCGCACTCCACCAGCATCTTGCCCTTAGCTGTGTTGTTTGTCTTTGTTCTGTTCAGTTTCACAAGATGGTATAGTTCATTGAGAGAGCTTCTGACAAGTTCACAGACTTGAGAGACAAGGACCTAAGCTATAACTTGCAAACCTGAGGACCACCTGATTTTCTGCATTTATAACCAAAGCCTGAGAGAAACATAAGCCTGATCCAGATTGGTCCAGCCAGTGACTTGGGGACACAAGGTGACAGGTGGTGGAGGAACCAGGAAAAGAGGTGCTCCCTGGGAGTATGGGTGCTCCCTGAGAATATGGGTGCTCCTTGGAAATATGGGTACTCCATGGGGATATAAGTGCTCCCCAGGAATATGAGTGCTCCCTGAGAATATAGATGTTCCTTGGGAATATGGGTACTTCCTGGGAATGTGGGAACTCCCTGGGAATATAGCTGCTACCTGAGAATGTGGATGCTCCCTGGGAATGTGGGTGCTCCCTGGGAATGTGGGTGCTCCCTGGGAATGTGGGTGCTCCCTGGGAATGTGGGTGCTCCCTGGGAATGTGGCTATGGCAGAAACTGTTCTCTTATACAGTGGAGAACTCCGGCACAGTGGATGAGGAGCCAGAAACCTTCCTCTGATGTAAACCACAGATGCTCCAGAACGGAGTCTGGCCCTTCGCTTAAAAATTTCATTTCATCTGAACTAACCTTTCCTTCTAAGGGTCAATCCAATTACCCAGGATAAATATCAGTGCCTCCACCACAGCTCTGTCAGTCTCAAGGAAGGGATCTGATGGGGGAGGCCAAACAGAGAAGCAGACTCCCAGGGGCTGCTCACCCTTGGCCTCTCGCTTCCCCAGTCCGCCCACATCTAGAGGAGTCCTTCAGGTACTATTATGATCAGACTCCTAATTAGCCCTTAACGACATTTCCACCTCTCTGGTGACAACTGGTTACAAACATGGGCATTGACAACATCAGGGTTGGTGTTGATTGGCTTCCTCTTCCTCCAGATCAGCCCACTGTTCCGCCCTGAGAAAGATAAGTGTATACAAACTTGGTGCTCAGAGATGGTATGATCCAGGCTCACAATTCTTTTTCCAAGCTTATAAGTTGCTACAACTCTAAAATACACACACACACACACACACACACACACACACAACACAGTCACACATGCATATGCACACACTCACATGCACACACAGACCACAGACACACACACAGATACACATACATACATATATACATATATGCACATACAGACCAGATACACACATACATACATACATACATACATACATACATGCACATACAGACCAGATACATACATACATACATACATACATACACACATGCATGCATACACACAGAGAGAATACAAAACTGTTTGGCAATCAAAAATGATCTTATTTATCTCATTTACTTTCAATGTCCATATTTCAACATTAAAATATTAATGCATTCGAGAAAGAGCATTGCTCCAGGCCCACTGGGAGGATTAAAATTCCAAGTACATCTGGCACTGAGTCCTTTAGGTGAGGATCTGTGATTGTTTAGCAGAGAAAGAATGGTCTTGGCTCAGACTAACAAACCTGAGACTGAATCCCCTCTCTATATGCAAAGATTTGTCTCTAAGTATGTTGACACCATCTATGGAAAGGAGCTAATAATATCTTCCTCATGAGAGGCAAGAAAGGGGGCATGTTGGACTAAATGGGTAAATTACAGCTCCCTGTGGGGGCCGGTGAGAGGGTGCACTGTGCACTTGTTATGTAAATGATAGGATCTGAGTTCAAATCCCAAGCACCTACTAAAGACTGTGGTAAAAAGGTGTCTGATGTCTTCATGATCGTGCATGCAAATATATACATGTGAGTGGGCGCGCACTCGCGCGCGCGCGCGCGCGCGCACACACACACACACACACATCAAAAAGACAAAAAGACTCTTCCCTAATATCTAGTTTTTATACAGGGGATCTTTCTTTACCTTATGACTTCTCTGATCTCCAAAGAAGATGTAAGCAGACATAACGATCCAGACATAGACAAAGCAGAGAAGAAAAACTCTCTTCCAATAAAGGGAAAGAAGAGCAGAGACTCAGAAATTCCCTTTGCTTTCAGCCAGGCTGATGCTCAGTTATGACTGCAAACAAAGACTGTGATCCCTCACCTAAGTCCCTCCACGCTTCTCTTGGGTTGATCTCTTTTTCTGTGACCGATTAACCACTTCTAGTCTTATCTCGTTGGTCCTGTCCTCCTAGTAAGTAATCAGTTGAAACAATGTGTTCTCCTGGTAAGTGATCAGTTGAAACAATGTTACCATTGTCAACATCTGGCCTGAGAGACTCTGCATTCCGCCTTTTCTGTCTGCTTGCCTTTCTAGTTAGATGCATAGGCCCCATCACACCACAGCCCAAAACAAAGGCCATGGAGCACAGAGATCTGAGAAGTGCATGTGCATGACTTTAGGTTTAATAAAATTTGCTCAAACAAAAAGAAAGAAGAAAAAAGAAATGGATCCATAAGGAACTTGAGACTTCTGTTTTAATAACTTTTTTTTTTACAAACCTAGGTACTAAAACCAAGCCTTTATACTTTTAGTACTCCCAAGTATAAGTACGGTCAACTTCTTTCTTTTTTCTTTTTTTAAAAGCAAGGTAGTATCTTCAGTCCGCAGTCCTGGGAAGATGCTAGGATCCACTAATCTCCATGGCTTTCACGAGCATAGACCCAAGCAGTCCTTTTCTTATTTTCCAACTGTGTCTCTCCACTCGTTCCTTTACCCACCATCTACCCAACCATTTGTGAAACCCTTTTCACAGCCAAACATTCAGCCAACATGGGGACACAAAAGTGGGTGGGACACAGCCATGGGTGGGTGAACAGACACATTTCCCATTAACAGTTCATGATTACCTAAAGAACATCTTACTATACTAAGATGTCACCAGTGAGGAACAACCCCCGCTCTTTAAAAAGATAAGATCCACTCCCTAGAGCAACTTTGCTAAGAAAGCCAAGAGGAGCATGGGTCTGAAGGCTAGGAGTAAAGGGTAAACTTGGGAACATAATCAATTCAGCATAGCAAGGAGGTGAGAAACCCAGCTGACATGAGCCTGAGCCCTGGATGGGGAGAGATGCTGGGAACTGCAGCAGCGGATGGCTGTCACAAAGGGGGAGTTTAGGGAAATGAAATCATGGCAAGATCTCTTGAGGGCAGTGGTCATCAACAAAGGCCTGAATGGCTGTGTTAGAATAGCAGTGTGGTCTGATCAGAGAAAACCCCTTCAGGTGGTGAGAACAGAATCCCAGGCCTGTGTGGAGACTTAACATTGCCCCTGGGTGTAGTCAATCACCCACCCAAGGGACCATTCCTTAGGAAGACAGACCATGACAGCAGAAGCTGGGATCGCCTCAAGCCACGCTGGGAAGATAGGTGGAATAACTATTCCTTTAGCAATGAGAATGTTTCCTTCTCACAATCTCTCTCTCTCTCTCTCTCTCTCTCTCTCTCTCTCTCTCTCTCTCTCTTTCTCTCTCTCTCTCTCTCTCTCTCTCTCTCTCTCACACACACACACACACACACACACACCACTGGGATGGCTATTCTTGGTTGTCAAGTTAATCTGGAATTAACTAAAACCCAAGGCAACTGGGTGGCACATCAGTGAAGAATTTTCTCTTAATTAAATCTTTTGAGGTGGAAGACCAGCCTTAAATCCGGGGCCACACCTTCTGCTGACAGCCAATGTAAGGACGTGGAAGGAGGAAACTCGCTCTCTGCCTGCTTGTTTTCACTTTCTAGCAAGTCCATTCCTTCACTAGCTTTAGAGATCCAGGCACACAGTGAAGACCAGCTGAGGCACCCACAAACTGAAGAAAACTACTATAGTTTTGGACCTTCCCCTGGTAGATGGATATTGTTGGACAAGCTGGACCACAGCCTGTAAACTACCCTGATGAATCTTATTTTTACGTATGTATTTCATTCTATAATCTCTGTTCCTATAGAAAGACCTGACTAAGATTTGGCTGCTCACCTTTTTAAGTTATCAGAGAGAAAGTAAGAACTCAGCTAGTTGGTACAAATTTAGGATACATTGAGACTGGAGATTAGATTAATCAAGGTTCTCTAGAGTAACACAATGTATAGAATGAATCTATGTTTTATAGAAAGAAAAAAAGAAAGATGGTAGACAGACAGACATACACACACATACATACATACATACATACATACATACATACATACATACATACATACATGTATAGAAGAGGATGTTAAAGTGGCCTACAAGCTGTGGTCTAGCTACTCCAACAATGGCTACCTATGAATGGAGAGTCCAAAAATCCAGCAATTGTTCAGTCCACAAAGCTGGTCTTTAGTCTATGGTGGGATCCTGAAGGAGGCTCCAGTGCCAGTGAAGGAATTGATGAGCTAGCAAAGTGAACACAAAGAGCACACCTGTCCTACTTCCACATCCTTCATATAGGCTGCCAGCAGAAGGCTAGAATCGAGGTTTGACTTACCACTTCAGAGATCAAGATTAGTAGCTATTCCAACTTCAAATTAAATAAAAATCCCTCCCAGGTGTGCCCCTTCATTTTTTGGTTTTAGTGAATCCCAGATGCCAACAAGTTGACAACCAAGAATAGC
Organism: Micromys minutus; assembly: GCF_963924665.1. Taxonomy (NCBI): domain Eukaryota; kingdom Metazoa; phylum Chordata; class Mammalia; order Rodentia; family Muridae; genus Micromys; species Micromys minutus. The sequence goes on from NC_137969.1 coordinate 96,153,494, forward strand.
CATCACAGATTGTCTGACAAAAGCAACTTAAGGGAGAAAGGTTTATTCTGATCCATAGTTCCAGAGTATTATGGTGAGAAAGTGCAGGCTTCAGAAGTTTAAAGCATCTGGTCATGTTGCATTGTTGAACAGGAATGGGAGATGATAAAGAATTTGTTGCCTATGTGCGGGGAAGGGGGGAACGTGGGCTTCCATTTGTGGTGCCTGCACCACTAACAGCTACTCCAAATCGGGTGAAGGCCTAAGGGTTTGAAAGAAAGACACAAGTCCATTATTCATGTTGCCAGAAAGTTTACTCCATCTTGAACTGACTTTAAGTTCAGCCTGCTGTCACACCACACAGACTGAGGTCCCAGTATTATACACTCAGGTAATTACAGGGGAGGTATGCAAATTTCCTAGCTGCTGGATGGCAGCTACCCCCTAGGGTGAAGTTTGTAAGCTGAGGCAGCTGGAGACCAGAAGGCCAGATGTGGAAGTAGGCTTGTGACTGGACTAATTAGCATAGCAATTAGCATAGGGGGTGTGTATCTCTCCCAGGGTCCAGGCATGCAAGCAGGAAGTGTAGGTAACCCCAAACAGATTTGGAGAGTTGGCCTGATTATCCCAACACCTATGTTCTGCCCCCTCTCTTCACTTACACAGCAGGATGCAGCTAGTAAATGATACCGCCCACAGTGGATAGGTCTTCCTGTCTCCACAAAATCAAGACAGTTCCCTACAGTCATACCTAGAGGCCCATATTCTGTCAGGCTGACAACACTAACCATGACAGAGGTAGACCACAGGAGCTCTCAGCTAAGATTCATGTCCTTAACCAGCTGCACATTGCATAAGAGTTATGTCTGCTCCACTTTGCCTCCCTCCTTCAAGAGACACGTGCATGAGAGTGTGTGCTCACACGAGCACACACACACACCTCCCTGTTTCCCAACCACATAGAATAGTGTTGGGAACCACATGGGGGATTGTGGGATTATTGATTCTTCTCTAGACTTTTCATTAGTACCCACATTGTTGCCCTAATGGATTCCTCTGTCTAGCTTTCTTTTATATGAAATTTATCATCGAAACAAACCCAACTTTTCCCCTTTGATATTCTGAAACACGGGTGGAGCTCTCTGGAGCATCAGCTTGGTCTTTTATGGTTTTAGGGTTCCTCACTCTTGAACATTTCATGAGTCCAGGGGCAGACCTCCATTATAAGAAAGTTGTTCTCTGTAGAAAAGGGACTAGCCCATGTTCTGTGATCTGAGAGTCACAGAAGACACCTTCAGAGGAAGTCTGTGCACTGTATGTGTGGACTACAGTGAAAAAGACAGGTCTTTCCGGGGCTACATTCCCAACCTCATCTGGGGGTGTTTTACAGACCCCTTCTCCTGTTTTAAGGCTTTTTGTTTTAGGGTTTGTTCTTTTTTTTCCCCCTCAGGTTTAAATTTGCTCATGCACATGATCAGAGCACATGGACCCACAAGAATGGATTCAGCAATTCTTAATTAGGCTTCATTATGTAAAATGTGTATGTGTATAAACGTGTGTTTATATCTATACATACATTATGGCCAACATCCTGAAATAGATCCATAATCACATACTTTTCCCTGTAGATTTAACATCTGAACTACCCTCATTTGTAAAGTGGTTTTCTTTATGTTTTAAGAATCAGCTACATAGGAAGGAAACAGTAAGAGCCCCCTTTCCTGACAGAGAGACCGAACCCAAATCACAACCGATCATGATAGAAATGCAACAAATCATTGTGGAAACCAAGCCAAACCATGGAATGAACCTCCATTTGGTTAAATGAAAGGGTGTGTCAGCCATGGAAACAGAGACCTGATGGAGGTTTTCTTACCCACAGCTGCATGCTAGACCTTAATTAACTACTGGGGTGGTTTAACCACTGTGGCCATTCACACCTGAAACCCCAAGCCTATCTCTGCACCACACCCTCCCACGACTCCCGGATGATCTGACCCATCGTATTGAGAAAGAATACAATAAGCCTACTGAAATAGGCTTCTTTATCAATCTTTTGTTTGTGGTTTTTAATGTGTCTGTTTTGCTCTTGAGGAAGAAAAGGTAAACAAAAACCACTGAGGTCTCTAAAACTTCTCTGTGGAGACAGGTGAATGATTAAAAACCTCACCCAAGGAGGGAGATATTTTTTTTCAACCCCGTTTTAAAGTCATCAAAGTCAAACCGCCCTCAGGTGGGATTAAATGTTTAGGTCATTTCATGTTCTGACAGTTTGGGGGGAAACCCTCAATCCTCAATTCCGATGGCACCTTCCATCTGGGTTGCTTTCCTGTCACCTGGCTTCAAAAAAGATGTAAAAGACTCCCCAGTTTGGAATAAGCCCACACGGCCCTTCAGAGCATGTTTCGGCCCATATGGACTCTAATGTATGCAGCGCCGTGCTGAGAAGCGGGCTAACATTCCAGAGCTCAGGCCTCTGCATCCGTGAGAACAAGGCCTGCAGTCTCAGCTCTGGCCCTCAATCACTGCGTGACTGTGTCTAAGCTGTCACTCCTTTGTGTGATCAGTTCCCACAGTGTGATGGGGGGGTGACTGCTACCCCTGACTGTACAAATACTAAGTCGGTAAAGTGTGGCTTTTATTGGGGATCAGGGACTTGTCATATGGGAAACAACCCTATTGCCTTGGTGGCGTGACACCACAGGGCATGGTTCTGTCTCATGCCCCAGGTATAGCTTGGGTTGGTACAGGGGTTCTGGTCTGTGCTGTCCTCCCGTACTGACCCAGCTGCTGCTGTGTCGTCTACAGCACCAGTGATTGCCATGGCCGAGAGAAATAACATGCTAGGTCAGAAGATGGTGGAGATGACTCGTGTCCTTTTGCTCACATATCATTGACCAAGTCAAATGATCTGGCCACACCCACCCTCCAGAGAGTAGAGGATGAGATGAAACTCAGGAGTAGAGCCGTTGACTGTGTTATACATGGTCCTGGGATGGAACCTGGCTGGGAGGATATAAGAAAGTGGAAGATCCAGCCCACCTGTGGCCAGGGGAAAAGAGTTGGCATTCCACTCTCCTTTGCTGGGTAGAAGCATCAAGTTCACACAATTGCATCTGTCAGTTCCTGGTGTCCTGTCCTGTGCTGATAGAGTCCTTCCCAGAAGCCCGTGCTGTGCCAGGACCTTGGAATGCCTTTCTCTGGTCCTGTCAGATCTAACACGTCCAACTGATCTACTTCTGTGGCGGTACCATGCTGGTCTGGGCCCCATAGCTTTATAGTAGAGTTTGAGATCAGTTGTTGTGATGTCTCTAACACTGCTTGGTCTACTTAGGATCGCTCAGCCCTGTGGGTTCTTTTGTGCCTCTGTATAAAATGTACCTTTCCTGGATTCATGAAAATGTTGTTGGAGTTTTGACGGGAATTGTGCTGAGTCTGTAGCTCCCTTATGGCTGCTTTTACAGTGCTGATTCTGCCGACTCATTTCTCTTGTCTACTGTCTTCTTCAGTTCATTTCTTCATGGTTTATCTCGAGTTTGATTGGTTGATGCTGTTGTGAAAGGTTTTTTTTTTTTCTCTCCCAGATTTATTTCTAAACAGCTTTATTATCGGTACATTAAACAAGCTACTAGTAGGCATAGAGGTACATGCTGTTAATCCCAGCACTTGGAAGGTGGAGGCAGGCCAGACCTCTGTGAGTTCAAGGCCAGCCTGGCCTATAAGAACAGGTTCTAGGATAGCTAAGGTACACAGAGAAACCCTGCTTCAAAAATTGTCTTCTGAGAAGTTGACTGAGCATCAACAAAGTACCTGGCAATCCTCACCCAAAATCAGGAAGAATTATTACAAGATATGATGGTAGGTTTGAACTAATACTTATTCTCAATGATAGAAACCTAGATGTTACAACACATGGGCAGAGAAAGAGAGGCAGAGACAGAGCTAGAGAAACAGAGATGAAGATAGAATAAAAGAGAGAGACAAACAGAGAGACAGAAAGAGAGACAGAGGAAGAGAGAGACCAACAGAGAGACAGAGAGACAGAAACAGACAGAGAGAAAGAGACAGGGCAGAGAGACAGAGAGAGTCAGAGAGAGACAGACAGAGACAGACAGGGAGACAGAGAGTCAGACAGACAGACAGAGACAGACAGACAGACATACAGATTAAAGGAAACTTGCAGGAACTGTGTTTTTCACTGTCTGTCACGGTGCTGCAACTGTGCTGCGGGCCCTCAACCATGTTATTCCAGATTTACACTTTACGAGAGTAAATCTTAATTTCAGTGACACTCGTGATATATCAAGCTCCCTCTGTCTTCCGGCCTGCTCCACACGCTGCAGGCTAGGTTCACTCACTGCCTTTGTCAAAACAAGCCAACTCCTTTCAAAGAACCGAAATACAACAACACAACTCCGGGTCTCCGTAGCTGACGAGGGGTGTCTACTTTAAACAGGCACTCCAGCCGTATTAATAATGAAGGCTTTCTCTGGCTTTATGAACTGAGAAGCCCCAGTTAATAACAGCTGCTAAGTCCCAGCCTTCCTCCCCGGTAGATCAACTGAAAAGGAGTGTGCATGGCTGTCTGATTTATTATTCCCATTGAGTTGTGTCCATTGCGGACAAGCTCTACAGATGCTGAAGCATTACATATATGGGACGCCAGGCTGAATAATAGATGGTTGATGTTAAGAAAGATGATATTTAAGGTCCCACTGGTGCAAGGTAGAACACAACCTCCGTATGAAAGTCTTCTTTTAATGAGCACTGAAGGCCCAACCACATTAAGCTTATGTACTTGAGAAGCATAAATCAGACAATCACAAATTATGAACAGAAAGGGATGTATAAAGTTTTTGGGAAGACCCAATTGCCCAGTTGAAAAGGCAAAAGCAATCAAATGCATTAGTAGCACAAAATATCATATAGCGCCAACCTGTCTTAGGAAATCTGTGCTCATCAAAAACCCCATCAGTATGAGGTGATGGGTACAGAAGAAAGTCTGAAGACCTAGGTCCCTGGTTGGGTGTGGTTGAGGGAGAAAGGTTTCCAGGGAATTCAACATCTTCTCCCACAAATGGCTCAGAGTATGAAAGAGCTGGGCCACATCTTCACTCCCCCAGTGCTGGGAAATAACACTGTATGAAATATATCCTGTAAGGAGTAAGAAGGCCATGCCATCCCTACAACCATCCAGGGTCCACAAAATTCCCAGTTCCTACAGGATTTTCCCAGATATATCAACAAGGTCTGTTCTTGTCAAATACACAGTCACAGTGCATGGGCTCACCATGAGGCTATCTTGAATGTTGCAGATCCCAGCCCAGGTATAAGGTTACAAAGTGTGCTTTCCCAGGCTGACCTTCTTCCAACACCCTGCCCTTCCCACAGACTGCTGAAATTCTTTTTTTTTTTTTTTAAGGATGAGATTTTTTTTTATCATATTCCCCCTCCCAGTTACTCCCAGGCCCTCCCTTACATCCCCATCCACATAGCTTTACATTATTTCTGTTTTCTCTCTCTCTTTAAAAAGCAAAAACAAAGGCAAGTGTGCCTCTTATTTTTACTGTTTCCCATGTTGCACTTTTGTTTTTAAAGAGATAAAAAGAAAAAAATCCAAAAATGTAAAATAATCACATACAGTCTGAGGCAAGCAGGCTTTACCTTACAGAGATACACTCATCCAGGTAATTTCAACACAACAGCTCTGGTGTGGTGGGCAGGGAGGGCCACACAGCACCATTCTGAGCTTTCTAAAAAATGGACTGAATCAATGAACGTCTCTGTGCTTGCACATCAGGGCAGTGTGTGTTCATCTGCAGCACGTGCTGGTCTCTGCCTGGTTTCAGACCAGGTGAGCATTCCTCTGAGGCTCTGACCCACTGATCCCCTGACCTCCTTAATTTAAATGTCTACTCTCCATCAGCATACACAGAAGCACCTCTGCCTCCATTCTCTCCATTCTCAGCACTGCTCTTTCCTGTAGTCTTGCAGCAACCTAATAATTAAGACGTGGTGAGTGGACCCTTTCCAAGGCTTGATCCCTGTCTTAGATAGAGTTTACTGCTGTAAACAGACACCATGACCAAGGCAACTCTTACGAGAACAACATTTAAGGCTTACAGGTTCAGAGGTTTAGTTCATTATTAATAAGATGGGAGCAGGGCAACATCCAGGCAGGCATGGTGCAGGAGGAGCTGAGAGTTCTCCATCTTTATCTGAAGACTGATTTCTAGGTGGTGAGGATGAGGGTCTTAAAGCCCACACCCACAGTGACACACCCACTCCAACAATGCCACACCCACTCTGACAAGGCCACACCTACAAATTGTGCCACTTCCTAGGTCAAGAATATTCAAACCATCACAGTCCCCAAAGCTTTGTAGGGGCCCTCATATTGCAGGGGAAATTCCAGTGAGCTTCTGACACACCCTGGAACCAATGCTATGTGGGCAGGGGTGGGGAGGCTCTTTGTTCAGAGCTGCTGTGTGGAGGAATAGCTGAATATTTTAGGAACTTGAAGATGATCAATGAAAACCTTTTAATCAGAATAATGAAGGGCTGGGAAATGGCTCACTGGTTAAGAGTACTTGCTGCTCTTTTGGAGGATCCAGGTTTGGTTCCTGGCACCGACATCAGGGTGCTCACTACTGACTAGATAGCTCCAGTTCTAGGGGATCGGCCCCTCTCTGGCCTCTGTGCACACTGCGGGCACATTCTGCACATAAAATGCATACGAATAAAATAAAAATAAATTTAAACCAGAATATTGGTAGAAGCAAAACCCAGGCCTTTCTGGATTCAGGTCACCACTGGAAAAGAAGAAAGACCTTGGAGCCCTAGAATTTTCCCCCTGTGTTTCTTGACTTTCGCTAAACCTTACACTTGAATATAGTTTTTAAAAACATAATTTCTTCCAAGCAGTGGTGGCACATGCCTTTAACCCCAGCACTTGGGAGGCAGCAGCAGACGGATCTCTCTGAGTTCAAGGCCAGCCTGGTTCACAGAGCAAGTTGCCAGGGCTACACAGAGAAACCTTGTCTCAAAAATCAAAAACCAAAAAAAAAAAAAAAAAAATCAAAAACAAACAAGCAAGCAAAAAGCACAATTTTTCCACATCTTGCCTGTTTTCTCAAATGTTGGATTTAAAAAATAATACTACTAATAATAAAACGGAATTCTTTTTAAAGAAATAGCTTTCAGACAAGCATACATTTAAAAGTCCCTAATGATTGCAAGCATGTATAGCCCAGCTCCTCACCCCTACCCACTTTGGGGAGGTCACCCTCTGAGCAGGCCATGTGCAGAGTAATGAGTCAAAAGTCCTTCCTGCTGGGAATAGGAGCCAACGAGCTAGAAAACCGTGAGAACGCAGCCTTTGACCTCCAAAGCGCCGAAGAGAAAGTTCCAGATGTCAAAAACTTCTGAGATATTTACTTTCTTATTAGCATTTCTCCTGTCGTGGACAACGAAACGCCTAATGGAAACGGCACGGGGCGTTGAAAGACAGGCGCTTTTTGTCTCATTTGAAGGTGTTTGCGCTGCATCCCGGGATCCACATTTGCAGGGCTCACGTGGTCCACGTTCTGCAGCCCACTCTGAGCCCTTTGGTTATAAACTGCTCTGCTGTTTCTGTAAGAAAACCCTGACCCAAAGCAACTCAGGGGAGAGTTTTTGCTACGGGCTACATCCGCTACGGAGGGAGATCAAGGCAGGAACTCAAGGCAAAACCCAGAGCCCAGAACAGAAGCAGAGATGGTGGAACGCCGGTTACCGGCTCCCACGGTTGTCTTTGTTTGTTTTAACTTTCGCATAGACGTTATGCCGGGGTGTATTTCTATGTACCACGTGCATGCCTGGTGCCCACAGAGGCCAGAAGAGGACAGTGGACGCCCTGCAACTGAAATTACAGATGGTTGTGAGCTGCCGTGATGTAGGGATTGAACCTACGTTTTCTGGGAGAGCAACCAGTGCTATTAACTGTTGAACTATCTCTCCAGCCCCTACGCTGTCTTTCTAAACCATCCTAGGCCCACTCGCCCAAGAAAGGTACCACCCATAGTGGGCTGAGCAAACACACATAAACACACACACACACACACACACACACACACACATGCCCATAAGTCAGTCAGATGAAGGCAATTCCTCAATTGAAAGTCTCTCTTCCCAGGTACATCTAGGCCTGTAGGCCTGTGTCACATTGACAAAAACTATGACATATTATTCCTTTATGTACTTTGACACATATACATAACTTAAACAATAACCTTCCCTTTCTTATTTGTCTCCAATCTCCATATTAATATCACAATAACCAAACACAGTTAAAAGTTCCAGTGTTTAAATTTTTTTATCGTTTTAAAAATCCAATGTATTAAAAAAAAAAAAAAAAAAAAAAAAAAAAAAAAAAAACCCAGGCCTCTTAACTGTGTGCTTCAATAAAAATCCAAAACAAGTTACAAACTCCCTTTCTCCAAGAGGGAAGAACTGGGGTACTGTTACAATCAGATCAAAACAAAACCCAAATCCAATAGTGGGAAAACCTCAGTGCCCAGCATCTGGCACTTCCTGTGATCTCTGTGCTCCTGGAGTCAGAGGCAGCCCAGTCTGCCTTTCATAACACACCCAGCTTGGCTCACTAGCCCAGGCTGGCCCTTCTCCATACCTGCCGTGCCCATGATAGACATCCCAGAGTCCTGAGACCTCCAAAACCTTGGGGGTCTCTTCTTCAGGAGCCTCTCCTGGCTTCCTCGGGGACTCTGACCCTGCCATGTGACAAGTGAGGCTGTGCTGCATGTCACTTTTAATGCCTTCAAAACCAGCACCACCTGGGAGACTCTCCCACAGCATTTAAGTTGGGCTGATTAAGATGCCGCCTTGGCCCCACTGGACCACAGATTCTGTGTGCTGACTCTGAAGAAATTGGTCCCAATTGGTCGACGTTGCTGTCTTCTTATTAAAACTTTTATCTTTCCTGCTCCAGCTGAGCCATGTCGACTGTCGGGGTAAAACAGAAGTTTCACTTCCACGGATTCAAAAATCCAAAATAGCACGAGAATTACACATGAATTGCCTGATGAAGCCTTGGCTTCCCTTGCGAGGCTTCACAAGCTGAGCCTCCACCTCTGAGTCCCTCGCAGCATCCTTCTCCTTCTGGCCCCCACGGTCGAAAGGCTTTGAGTGTTCAGTGGCTGCTTCACCCCAAAGCTCCACAAACATCCACAGTCCCCCAAACAACGTGGTTGGGTCTGTCACAGGAACTTCTCGCCCTCCTTTTACCAACTCCTGTTCCAGTTTGGTTTAAAACAACCCCGGAGGGAGAGAGTTTGCATGGCTTCCTTTGTACATTACAGTATCTCACTGAGGGGAGTCAGGCAAGAGCTCAATCCTGACCCCAACACGGGAGGCAAGAACAGAAGCAGAGATCATGGAGAGTCACAGCATGTTTACCAGCTGGCCTTCTCTGATTGGCTCGGCTACCTTATTTTCAGTTTTTTTTATTATTTTAATTATGTGCATTGGAGGGGGTATATGCACATGAATGCAAACACCCACAGAGATCAGAAGTATCAGATACCCAAGGAGCTGTGGTTATAGGCAGTAGTGAGCTGCCTGGTGGCGGTGCTGGGAATTGAACTCAGGTCCTCAGGAAAAGCAATATGTGACCTTAACCACTGAGCCACCTCTCTGGGACCCCTCTTTTCTTCTTCTTCTTCTTCTTCTTCTTCTTCTTCTTCTTCTTCTTCTTCTTCTTCTTCTTCTTCTTCTTCTTCTTCTTCTTCTTCTTATTTTTTTTTCTTTTTCTTTTTTTAAAGATTTATTTCTTTTATGTATGTGAGTACACTATAGTTGTCTTCAGACACACCAGAAGAGGGCATCGGATCCCATTATAGATGGTTGTGAGCCATCATGTAATTGCTGGAAATTGAACTCAGGGCCTCTGGAAAAGCAGTCAGTGCTCTTAACCACCGAGTCATTTCTCCAGCCTCTCACCCACGTTGTGCTGGGCTCTCCTCCTACAGCAACTAGCAACTCTCTAGTTAGGGTTTTTGTTGCAGTCAAGGACACCATGAACACAGCGACTCTTATAAAGGAAAACATTTCATTGGGGCTAGCTAATAGTTCAGAGGTTTAGTCTGTTATCATCATGGTGGGAATCATGACAGCATGCTGGCAGAAGGAGCTGAGAGTTCTAATTCTTGATCCTCAGGCAGCAGAAGGAGACTGTGAGCCACACTGGGCAAAGCTTGAGCATATCAGACCTCAAAGCCAGCCCCCACAGTGACACACTTCATCCAACAAGACCACACCTCCTAATAGTGCCACTTCCTGTGGGCTAAGCATTTAAACAAATGAATCTATGGGGCCATTCCTATTCAACCCAACACAGCAATTAAGGAAACGTTCCCACAGATGAACCGACAAGCCAGGTCCTTGGTTAAGAGGTCTTCCTACAATATATATGTGTGTGTGTGTATTTATATTGAGAGAAAAGTGAGAGAAAGGGAAGGGAGGAAGGGGTAGGGGCTGGGGGAGGGGGAGGAGAGAGAGAGAGATTGTGCCAAGTTGACAAAAACTGTGACACTTTTGTTCTTCTTTCAAATATTATGAAAACAAAAGACCTCAAAGTGGTACCTAGCCCGGCATTGGCTCACAAAGTTTAAGAGGTGCATTGCTCACACATTTTGATTCTGTTTTGTTTTTAAAGAACACCAGTGAGAAGTGGTCTTTAAAACTAATCCTTGAGGGTTTCCCAAGATTTCCTGAGGCTTTTTAACAGACTGTTAGGGCTTTCTGGTGATCTGCATTCACTGTCAGTTAAAATAATTTGTTTTCTATAACTAAGAACCATTCTCCATTTGTCTAAAACTAGATCAGGGCTGGAGAGATGATCATTAACTGAGAGCCCTTGGTGCTCTTGCAGAGAGCAGAGTTTGACCCTCACCAGCCAGTTCAGGTGACCCTTAATATATTTCTGGCTCTCACAGGATCTGACCCCGCTGCCCCCCAAGGGACCTGCACTCATGTGTAATCACCCTCACATAAATATGTCTACCCCTACACATAATAAAAAATACATCTAAAAAGCAGCATTCAAAGCCAGAACAGAAGTTCTTGATCAGGATCATCATGGATGTACATTGGACCATAATGACATGTACTCTGAATGAAATTTCTAGAGCGGGCTCAAGAAAGAAAGCACACAGCACATGCACACACATACATACACACACACAAATATGAATTTTATGCATATGCTTTTAAAAGTTCATGCAAAGAAAAGATACCTTTTCTACCAAGGCAGGCCATGACTGGGAGGGAAAAAACAGATTTTTAAGACCAGAAAAGTGAAAACAGGTTCTGGGTTGTTCTAGAACTCTGTGAAAATTGGAAGGAACTTACATCCCAAATGCAACATGAGTTATGCAGAGATAAAGACACCGGCTTCTAAGGGCAAAAGACTAGAAATGTCCTAACTGCATCAGCAAGAGAGTGTACAAACCCCTGTGTGCATCAGCAAGGGAGTGTACACACCCTTCTGTGCATCAGCAAGGAAGTGTACAAACCCCTGTGTGCATCAGCAAGGAAGTGTACACACCCCTGTGTGCATCAGCAAGGGAGTGTACACACCCTAGTGTGCATCAGCAAGGAAGTGTACACACCCCTATGTGCATCAGCAAGGAAGTGTACAAACCATGTGACACAGTATTTTCCGTCTTTAGAGAACCAGGGAAGAGAGCAATGTGGAGACACCGCACACGTTCAGCTGGGGAAACAGTATCTTAAGCTTCACAAAGTGGGGGCCACACTGACAGTGCACATAACTATCTGCAAACAGGAGCCTGGAGGCTGGTGTTCACTGGAAAGAGAGCCGGTTCCCCAGACCTGGGGGATGAGGAAAGCAAATCTGTTTGATTGCCACCTTTTGAATTCTGTGCCATGTATGCATCATGCACATTGACAAAAAAAAAAAAAAAAAAAAAAAAAAAAAACAGATTAAAACAATATTGTAAAACATAACCCGCAAGCGGACGGCTCCTGCCCTTAAATCTCAATGAAGAATCTGGCACAGGGCCAGCCATGCAATAATCATTAATTCATTGAACAAAAAGTAATAGCTTACTCAGAGTTCAACAACGGACCCCCCAAAAATGAATCACTCGATATTTTTCATTTAAAGGATATGTTTTCAAAGAATGGAAGTCATTTTGGCCCGAATGAATCAGCTGTGTTATAGAAAACTTCTAAATCTGATGGGAAATCCGAGGATCGGCTTAGAAGTCACATGCTTTCTACAATGGGCTTAATTAGGGAATTTAGAAAATTACATATTTTAAAAAAGATTTACTAATTTATTTTATGTATGTGAATACACTTCTGCTGTCTTCAGACATACCAGAAGAGGGCATTGGATCCCATTACAGATGGTTGTGAGCCACCATGTGGTTGCTGGGATTTTAACTCAGGACCTCTGGAAGAGCAGTCGGTGCTCTTAACCACTGAGCCATGTTTCCAGCCAAAAATTACATATTTTTAGTTATCTTATTTTTGGCCAGGGATGTCAGGTATTAGGTGTCGCCTACCAGCTTTTCTTTTATCTTTTGTTCAGACAAATTTACAGAATCAAAAATGACTATTCTGTTTTGTTCCTATCAAACTGGATAAAATAACAGTTTGGGGTGAAAATGAAGTTAACCATAGTGTTACCTTAGGTTTGGGCCAGCAGCTGTGAGGAGCTTGTCAGGCTACCCACTGCGCTCTCCTGCCTCTATCCTCCCAGCTGCTTTAAGGAAATGGGAGGCCCTCATTGAAAGGGGCTGGGACTCTATGGCTCACGCTGCCAGACTCCAGGACATCAGGGGGACTGGTGCTGCTCCATCCCCTGGATAATGGAGAACTTAAATGTAGCCTCCTTCTCCCTCCTCACCAAGATCCCCTCCTTTCTTCCTGGCCATGCAAAAATCCCACCCTACCCCACCCCACCCTTCCCCTGCCACCCACCCGGGAGTCAGAGACAGTGACTACAAACAACCCTAGAGATCAGTTGCAGACAGACAATCTTCCCCTGGTAAAATCAAAAGAACTAGGAGCAAAAAATCACCCTGAGGCTGAATGAGATCTGAGTTGGGAAAAGAAGCCTGAAGGGGGTGGTTCTCAGGTGTGAGAACCAGAGTTCCCAATCTGCTGGCACTCGGGCCAGGGCAGCCTCAGCACCCAAGGAGGGAGAGGGAGACTGAAAGGTTTCCCTTTTGGGCCCTCGGTTAGCCATAGCTGGGGGTAGCCAGTGAGTCATATAAAGAGTAAAGATAATTAATAAACCACTCTCTGTGGCAAGCCATCAATTCCTGCCAAACCCACCCCCCCACAGGCTCACAACCATGCCCTGGGGAGTGGGGTGGGGAGGAGTCAAGGGGTTAGAAGGGTAAGAATCTAGAAAATTACGTTTCTTTACTTCCAAGAACCAAATTGCTTTTTTTAAAAAAAAAATTGTTGTTTGGCCAAAATGGAACTTTACAAAACAGTATGGCCATGGCTGCTGCCCCTGATAGCTATGAGATCTCTTGTCCTGCCACATGGGCCTGAACTCTTCACAGAGCCCTACATGTATCTGTCTGTCTGTCTACAGCACTGATAATGTTTCTAATAAATCACAACCCCAAAAGGAAAAACTACCACAATGTCCCCTCTAGACCCAAACCGGGGACTTTCCAATAATAGGAAGTAAAGAACGTGGCAGGATCCTGGGATTAGAAATCCCTTTGGGGTGTGCAGGAGGCTGCCTGCCGTCCCGGACCTGGGAAGAAGAGAAAAGCTGGTACTTGAGCATGCAGTAACCTCTGGCTTGCTTCTGTATTCTCTCCTGCAGGTACAGTGAGACGTGTCTGGGTTGCATAATCACTGACTATGAACTCAGCTATATTTGTGTCTGTTCTTGGTGTTAATTCCAGTTGGTCTCACATCCCTCAGATGAGTTCGCATCCTCATTAAATAGTCTCAGGACTCTCCACAGAAATTCAATTTTCCTCCCAGCTTAATTGTTGATTTATCCAGTGTCCCACTTAGGGAACAGGGAGAATTCCCAACAAGTCTCCAAGCAAGCCCCTACCCCCACTCCCAAACCCATGTGTGTTGCTGTGAACTATCCCACTACCTGCAGGAGGAAACCATCTTGGGCCACTTTGAAAATAATTAAGTCAGGGGTCATTTGAATTTAAAAATCACTCCCTATCTTACTTAGGGTTCACTGCTGTGAACAGACACCATGACCAAAGCAACTCTTATAGGGCCACAACTTAATTGGGGCTGACTTACAGGTTCAGAGGTTCGGTCCATTATCATCAAGGGGGAGGGGCATGGCAGCATCCAGGCAGGCATGGTGCAAGAGGAGCTGAGAGTTCTACATCTTCATCTGAAGGCTGCTAGTGGAAGACTGTCTTCCAGGGAGCTAGGATGAGGGTCTTAAAGCCCAAGCCCACAGTAACACACCCATTCCAACAAGGCCACACCCACTCACACACACACTTACACATATACACACTCACTCACACACTCACACTTGCACACACTCACACACACTGGCAATCACACATACTCACATGTGTGCACACTTGCATGAATGCTCGCACCATTTTTTTTTAAATACCAGCTATGTCACTTAGCTGTTGCTATAGAATATACTACTTCAAAAACTTGCTGGCTGAAGGTATTCCTATGAAGCCCACTTAACACACTATTTCTTGGAAGATGTTGGTAAATAGGTTGGGTGAGTTGGGCTCATTCAGCTGCGTTTATCTGAGGCCCACAAGACACAGCTGGCTTAGGATGGTCTTGTATGGGACAACATGCCTTTCTTCTACATGTCACTCACACCCCCAGAGGTCTATCTGAGGCTATTTCCCATGGCATTCCTTGGGTTCCTTTATAAAACCTAGAGTAGGCAAGGCCGGCCACCTCCAAAAGGCTTGGACACAGGAAGATGTGAAAGACAGGGTCCAGCCGAACAAGCATCTGTTGTGCTTGCAGATTAACATCAGAAAGTAGCATGCTTGGAAGGTCACCAAAGAGACCCCAGCTCTGCCCCTAACACACACACACAGCTGAGGTAGGGCACGGTGATCTGGGAATTAGAGGACAAATCTCTCCCACTATACTGAGGCTGGTAGCTAGTAACAGAATCAAGGCCCTTCCACCCAGAAGCTGGGGATACATGACCACAGTTCTCTGTCAGTGCAGAACATCATGGTCAAAATGGGGATAAAAATGTTCCAAGTGGGGAAAGAGCACGTATTCAAGCCAGGAGGAGAGTAATGAGTCCTACGCAATGTGTTGGTATTTAAATTACTCACTGTGCAAGGTCTAGCAAGCCTGTCCCATGTCCCAAGATGAAGGCAGTTATAAGTAATGAACTAAATGTTTCATCTTGGGAGCTATGTCATGGGAGATACAGAACACATCAGAGTCCCAAGGCTTAGAAGTATATGGAACAGAGACAAGTGTGACCTCTGTAGTGGGCTCACTTTTTCTCAGACAAGCACTGGGGAACCTAGAATGTTAGAGCTGGGGGTTGTTCCTTTAAGGGAAGGACTGTCAAACCTGTTTTCTGCCCAGACAGTTGGAGCTTTTCAGCTAATGGCCCGTTCTCAACCTAGTGACTCACTGTCAATCTAATGGCCCATTTTCAATCTATGTGGCCAAAGACTTTCTGATGCCAGAGCCTTCTTCAGACCCTCTCATAAACTTGTGTTTATTTTTCTTGGACTGTCTTTACTGAAGGGGTTGTGGGCACGTTACAAAGGGTTTTGATGTAGCCAAATCTTATTTAGCTTACTAAAGAGATTTAGGTATCCTCTGTGGAGTACTTGGGATAAAGTTAACTGTCACAAGACTCTATCAGATTGTGCTGTGTTTAAATACACCTGGAATAAACAATTTTGGGGTCAGACTCCCACAGTCTGAACCATTACCAGCCTCTGTACTAAATGACCATTTTTACTCCCACAGCTCATCCCTCTGATGCCCACGAAGGTTGCAGAGACACTGCCGCCCACCAGGACAAGGACTTTTCAGTACCCACAGCCCCTAAATGTTGCAGGACACCTGAGGGGTTGGGGGTGAGTTTCATAAATCTAAATCCTGAAGAACAAATGAGCTTTCAGTGCTTAACAGCTAGCTCCCTATAGGAAAGGGTGTTTTCAGTGGTAGATTCAAGGATTTTATAATAGTATTCAGACAGACAGACATATATACATACATACATACACACACACACACACACACACACATACACACACACATGCGAAAAATGTAAAGGCACAAATATAAACAAACACAAGATACAACTATATTCTCACTAGATCTAATAGTTATAAAATTATTCTGTAATTATCAAAGTTAAAAATAATCCCTCCCCAAACAACCCACCTACTGCTCTATGGCACACACTTGTAATACACCCTGTGAGGCAGTTGCCAGCTTTTGTTTGCTGGTGTGAAGACATTCATTACCATGTTTAATCAGGGGTAAAGGTCTTGGGAGTTGAACCCAGAGTCTTGAACATATTAGGAAAATGTTCCACCATTGAGCTGAGCTACATCCATAGCCTGGTGTTCTAAGCTCTGGGCTCAACACTTTACATAGATTCACCTTGACCTCTCACTTACTGACCCCATTTAAAGACAAGAGACCCAAAGCCTGTGAAGCCATCTCTGGCTTCCATGTCAGTGGCCAAGGTGGGGCTTTCTTATACTAGTGGGCAGAGTGTGGGCTTAGATAAAAAATGAAAGTATAAATGTTTTCATACTCTAAGGCTCAAATAAGGGTCGGAGGTGCCCAGAACAACCTTCATGCTGCCTGAGTGTAAGTGAACTTTGACTTTAGCACATCTTTACTCCTTTCTAAATGTAAAACCTGGGGTTTTGCTGCTCCTCCCCCACCCTGCCCCTCTGTCCACAGATGCAGACAGTATCTGGAACCCTGGAGCTGCTAGAATTGGAGATCTTTGAACCAGGTGGGATCAAACAGAAAACTGTACTGCCTGGGTCCTTACCACTGAGGCAGACTCCTTATAGGTCTGTTCCAAGTTTCCAAATGTGTTGTCTTGTGGGCAGTTGCTTGGTCTACTCAGATGAACGGGAGTAAACTTGCTTCACAAACCCATGCCACACTGTACAAACTCAGGGTCATGGGTGCCTTGGGCTTCCTTGGCCAGCACCATGGACAGCAGAGCATCTCTCTGGCCCTGTTCCCGGGACCTCATTATCAGAGCAATAATCCCCAGTGAACATTTTTCCGGAATATTCACATGCTCAGGAGATGAGGAAGGGGCATTTGGGAGCCTCGTTGGCAATTGCCTGAGCAGATGCGCAAAAGGGAAAGGTGGTACAGGTCCTCCATGATGTCTTTCCCTCCCTCTCTCAGCCATGGAGGTTTCACTGCATAGGTCAGATGCTATAGTCTGACAGTGCATGTGCACACCCAATGCATATGCTGAAATGCAATTATTGGGTGGGGTCTCTAGAAATCCATAGGTCATGATGTCAAACTATCACGAATAGAATCCATGCCCTTATCAAAGAGACTCTGGAGTGGGGCTCTCACCCTTCAGCTCAGTGAGAGAACAGACAGAAAGCAATGGCTGCAGGCAGACAGCAGCCCCTGCCAGACACCAGACCAGCCGATACCCTTGACTGTGGATGTCTCAATGAACAATGAGAAATTGATTCCTATTGGTTTTCAACTTCCTCATTTCCACATTTTGTCATGGCACTCCACACCAATCACTTAAGACCAACAACTTCTTACTCTAGTATTTGCTTCCAGCACTACCCCTGGCCACACAGGCTAACTTGAAGTGTTGCCAACTGAGTGTCAGGAACAGAATTGTCTAAAACAAGTAAAGGTGTTATAGAAATGTAAAGTTCGTTCTAAAAGCAGAAGACAAGGTTTAACAAAGCCTTTAACTGTGTGTGTTGGATTATAAAATAAAACATGCAATGAGCTAAATCACAGAAACCAATGGCTTCATGGGAACCAAGAAGCCACCAAGAAGAGCCAGGAAAAGACCCCCTTTAATTAAAAACATCATTGCTGGAACCACAAGATGAAGTGCGGGTATAAGTTTAAAGTCACAGCATTGTTTACAAAACTTAAAATTTAAGGGGAAACCTATTTTCGGGTAAAGAGAGGCCTGGGAAAGCAAAAACCAATGTTTCCCAAAACCAGAGAGGTTTCCAGCAGAGACTGGCCACTGTCGCCAACACTGTGGCCTCTTACCTCAGGACAGCAACATGAATGAATGAGACTCACAACGAGGACAGACGAAAAATCACGGAAGCCCTAGCCCCACCCAAAATTGCTCTCAGCATCACTTGGTTCTCGATGTGAAGAGAGGAGACCTCTCCCATGGCTGATGGTTCCCCATAGAAGTGTCTGCCTCACTTGCCGGTCTCTACTCTGAGGGGAACTTGCACATGTCAACCTCATAATTCCACCCAGACACAGCTACGGGCTCTGGGCAGGGAAGCTAAGCCAAACCAGTCAGTGTGCCTCTTAGAAATCTGGAGCTGTCGTCCAAACTTCATTGCCAGGATCCTGTCAGCAAATTAAGTTTCTGCTGCTGCCAATTTGGTTGGGGATTCCCTATTACTCTCACCCAAAGGCAAGATGACCAATCAACAGACCCAAGGGTATGTTCAAGAAGAGAAAAGCTGCTGGGACCCTGCTTTACCCAGTGTGCTCTGATATCCAGAGATTCTAATACTTACAATTTTCTTTTCCTGCTTGTTTTGTTCTATTTTAAGACAGGGTCTCAAACTCACAGAGATGCTCCTGCCTCTGCTTTCTGAGTGCTGGGATTAAAGGTATGTGTCTCCACACCAGGCCAAAACTAGAATTGTTAAGAGAGACTTATTTCTTTATCATTTTAGGAGCCCTGGTAAACAGTATGTGTCCCCAATGGCCTGAGTCTGTTTAAGTGAAATTTTTTCTCACATATATCTGAACTACTCAAAATGGATATGAGGTTCTTTTCAGCTTAAAATCATAGTGATGCAAATGATCATTAATTAGACACCCTGAACTAGAAGGTTTTTCCTCTTCTCATTTTAGATGTGCTATTCTGTCATAATTAAGTAAACTCACACCTACATCTAATTGAAGTACATCTTCTACCAAAACAACAAAGGAGCACATGTCCGGTGCCCTGATACTTCATTCTAGTCTGGTTTGAGTTTCACAGATCTGAGGAAGAGGCCGAACCTGACGGAATCTATCTGTGACCTGGAACTTTTATCTAGAAAGATGCTGAGTGTCCTTTAAGTCTGCTTTGGGGTTTCACTAGCACTTTCCTTCCTGGACGTCGGTGCTTCTATAGGGCAGATTCCATTAGATGCTTCCTTAGCACACCTCACTCGGCCTTATGATCTCTGCTGAATGGAAGCCACCCTGACCTCCGTGAAAGTTAGATGAGCTCAGCCTTTCCTACAGGCCCCAGCTAAAAGTGTGAGTCTCTTAGGTCAGCCAGAATCATCCTTTCCCAAACTCCAAATGGCTCTGCCCCATTAAGCCATTAGTAGGCCAACTCTAGGTTGCGTTCCGAGCATCAGTAATTGCAATGAGCACGTAAAGATAAGGATGGGAATTGATATTGATTCTTCCCACTCTGTTTTGTGAAGTGTTCCTTATTCTACAAAGACCCAAGACTGGCTGCTACACCAATACTCACTAAATGTGCAATACACCCAAAAAAATCAACATCACACCCTAAATGCCAAGTTTGTACACCTCTAAGTGCAGGTTAGAAAGGGCGATTTTTTTTACCATTTAAGAGAGGCTTTCCAGGGTTCAGGTAGGCACAGGTGGGTACAGGTGGGCACAGGTGGGCATAGGTGGTTATATGTGGGCACAGGTGGGTGCAGGTGGGCACAGGTGGGCACAGGTGGGTGCAGGTGGGCACAGGTGGGCATAGGTGGGTGCAGGTGGGCACATGTGTGCATAGGTGGGTGCAGGTGGGCACAAGTGGGCAGCTACTAACCTGAGAACATTAAAGTTATGTATTTTTGAGATCATCAGTTGTAAACTTCCTTTTCAAGAGTTACCGGGTCACACAGAACCAGGAATAAGCTGTCTTTTCTGGAGTCCTCCTTAGGGGGAAGGGATGCTTGGTTCAGCACCCCCATAGAGCTATCACGAGGTGATAGAACCTTTACAGGTGGGACCTAAAAAGGAAGGAAAGGGAAAGCATGTCCTCAAAGGGGATGGTGGGGCTCGTCCCCTGCAGCTGACCCCTGACCCCTGGGAGCCATTAAGCACGTGGCTTTCTCTGTTGAGTATTTCTATATGATATGCCAAACAGCCATAGGGTCCTAAAACAACAGCAAGCCATGTGAAGGAGATTCCCAAACCATGAAGAACATTCTTCTTTGGAGGGAGGAGTATGAAGAGAGTAGGGAAGGGTTGGGATAAAGTCTTGCTATGTAGCTCAGGCTGGCCTAGGACTCACTATATAGCCCAGACTGGTCTGAACGCCTTATCTTTCTTTTTTGGCCTTGTAAATTCTAGGATTTAAAGGTACATATCATCATGCCTTGGCTCACTTAAGTTATTTTTCAGTGAGTTTTACCTTCATACACACAAATTATGCCTCTGGGTGGGGTGTGGCTATATCAAACACCACATGGAGAATGTTCTTGAGACTGCTTAGGAAATCATGGCTTCCCGTGGGTGTTGTATCAGATGCTTTTCTATGGCTGTGCTAAAGCACCTAGGCCCAAAAGCAATTTGTGGAAGAGTTTATTTTGGCTTACAATCCCAGAGAGAGATTAAGAGTCCGTAATGGCCGGGGAGGTATAATAGCAAGTGGCAGAGCAGAAAGCAGAGAGACCTTGGAAGCCCCGCCCCACACCTACTTCCCTCTGCAAATCTGTGCCACCTCCCCAGGCAGCACCCAAGTGTTCAAATGCCCCAGCCCATGGGAGACAATTCTCTTTCAAGCCACCACAGCCTCGTCCCTCTGACTGCTACAGAATTAATTCACCAGAGACGTCCTTGTAATTGATCTAAGTGAATAACGTTAGCTTACATTCTTTCATGCCTGGCTTCGGCAATCAGCAAAAGTTGGTGAGTTTTGTTCCTGTTGTGAATGTATCTGTTGTTTGATCTTTTGTGGCTATGTAAAAATCTCATCAATATTTTACCACTTTGTTTTTGCGAGCACGTGTGGGCCTCCGTGAGCATATTACCCCTCGTGAAAGGGAGAGGGCATCAGATCCTCTGAAACCTGAGTTACATGCAACTGTAAGCATCCGTGTAGTTTCTGGGAAGTACCCCAGGTCCTCTGCAAGAGTAGCAATTGCTCTTAGCTGCGCAAACATCTCTGGAGCCCCATGATTATGAATCCCCTCGCTGACAGATGTTTGGGCTGTGACTAATCTGGAACCCTGATGACAGTGCCCTCTTCCATACCAGTGACAGGAGCTCATGCTTCACTCAACACTACTCCACAGAGGAATTCACACAACCCAACAGCAGTAAACTGGAGGAACACAAAGAATTCAAATGAAGGCAAATTTTAATGCCTCTGTGAATGAGCCAGTATGCAGCCTTCTGGTTCTTTATAGCTGCAATAATTGAGTTTTGAGACAGAGACTGGGCTTCCTGGAAGTCAAACCAAAAAGAAAAGGCAAGGTGAGTTATGTAACAGCCAATCAGGAAGAAGAAGCCAAAGCACTGCTAGCAATAAGTTCCAAGAAAATTCTCCGTATTCAGCTTCACAGTACGAGTTGTTGTGAGACAGAATTCAGCGTTCCAGGAGAGGGCTCCGTGAGAAATGCACTCTGGGAGCTAGATCGTGATTGCATAGAATCCTCATAAGATGATGACAAGCCCAGAGGTTAAACAATGTCAGTTAGTGGGGTGTGTGTGTGTGTGTGTGTGTGTGTACACGTGTATGTGCATGTATGTGGGCATGTGTGTGTGCCCATGTATGTGTGTGTGTGCATGTGTATGTCTGTGTGTATGTGTGCATGTATGTCATTTGTGTGTGTATACATGTGTATGTGTGTGCCCACACTCACATCATATATGTATATGACAAGAAAGCTGAACCAGAACTCCATGGAAGAGGGATGCAACCGTACTGGGACCAATAGGAGCAGATGCAACAATACATAGGTATGAAGACATCATGTCAAAACCCATCGTATCCTATACTAACTTGAAATAATTGACTTTTTTAAGCCTCAGATTGTGCTGCTCCAAAACCCAAAGCTGTCTATGTAGCTCTGGGTTCATAGTATCTTAGACTTTCACCTAGTAATAAAAAAAAAAAAAAAAAAAAAAAAGTGAGCCTCCATAAATATCACCTATAAACAGAGTAGTCCAAGGTGGTTTTCTAGGAACATTGTTACATTGTGTTCTGTTGCCATTTACAACCCAGAAAAAACAGTCCCACAGTCTACTCCTAATAAGCGTAAAAATAAACAAGGGTCCACATTACACAATGCTTAGTAGCACTTAATTGCCCGTGCCTGCTGGGATACAGCCACCTTGCCCCTACCCCCACCCCACTCCCAACCTCATCCCCATTCCAAGGCATTCTTTTCTGCAAAGAGAGACTAAGGCCACACCACTCCTCTGGAACTTTCCTGGTTGGAGGTGTTTTATTACTCATATAATTTTAATAGCATCTCAGTAATTATTGTAGGGGCCCTGATACAACTTAAGTGAAGTGTAAGGTCAGTACAAGTAGATCCTTTTCAATGTTTAAGTAGAATTGAAGTTTACACAAAGCACATGCTTTGGTAACAGCGAGGCAGAGGCTGAACTAGTTTAGCAAGGGAGTTGAGCTGTTACTCCGGGGCCTACAGGCACTGCGTCCCCAACAACTGCAAAACATATTGTTAGTGATTACAGCCAGGGCTGTAATGTTTTTTAACTTACAGGCCATTGTCAGGAAGTACTGTAGGAAAATGAACCAAGAAAATATTCTGGTTTTCTTAGACAAGAGGCCAACCAAAGGCAACTGGGGAGGAAAACTACTCACTCAGACACATGAGGACAGACCCTGCGATACTGAGTAAATGTACTTTAACGCCATAGTGGATGGGCTTGGAGGAGGTTTAGTGTCAGTGTTTATCATCAGGAAATGGGTTTTTTTTTTTTTAAATACACAAGTACTGCTAACACACTAATAACTGAACCATAAATCCTACCCAGTGAGCTGTCAGACGTGGTCTATCAGCAACATTCTACACAATGATGAAGCACTTGTTCCTGCTGGTACAATAGGAGGCTCGGAGCAGAATCACTCCCAAATCCAGATGCTTGTACTCTTGGGAATTTTCCCTGGTACAATGCCCAGTTGTGAAACAGTAAGACATCTTGAGAAAGACAGGGCTGAGGGAAGAGAGCTCTGAGTAGTGTGTGTGTGTGTGTGTGTGTGTGTGTGTGTGTGTGTGTGTCAGAGAGAAGAAGAGAGGGAAGGAGAGGACCCAGATGTGTGACATAGCACATGTGTAAAGGTCGGAGACAACTTTCAAGAGTCAGTTCTCTTTTCCCAAGGCTCCCGGGATTGAATTCAGATTTTCAGGTTTGAGCAGCAAGCTCTTCTACCCACTAAGCCATATTGATGGCCCCCAATAAATTCTTCAATTTACTAAGACACACTAATACTCTTTTGCCTCTGGTCAGTGATATATTTACATACCATGTATTGGTGATGATGGTCTTAGTACAGCTAATCTCCGTGTCCTGTTCCTTGGTTCCTCGCTGATGTTTATTAAAATTCTTTCAGATTGCCAAAGGATGCTGTGGCTTCTCTGCATTCCTTCAGCTTTACCTCCCCTTCAGCTCCCAGTCAAACACACTCCACCACACAGACTTCACAGCCCAGAGCTGGGGACACCTCTCTCCCAAAAAGCCATCTGCCTTAGTCTTAAAGAAATTCCAAAGGTTTTGTGTGTATGTGTGTGTGTGTGTGTGTGTGTGTTGTTTGTTTGTTTTCTGATCGCCATTTCCTGTTTTGCCAGCACATGTGTAACACTGGTTGCCATGCAGTACCCAGGGAGGCCAGAAGAGGGCGTTGGTCCCCAAAAACCGAGTAACATGATTGTGAGCCATCATGAGGGTGTTTAGAATCAAACTCATGTCCTCTGGAAGAGCAGCCAGTGTTCTTAACTGTCTCGCGCCCCACGTCCCGCCGGCAGGAACGACGTGCGACAACAGGATTCTTTTGCGAACAACCTTTATTGTACAACAGTCTGAGCAGGAGACCCACGTGGAAGAAAAGTGCACTGCTTATATATGCCCAGGAGACTCGTGTCGCTACCTGATTGGTGCACTCTCCAGTATCTCATTAGCATGCCCCGAGAGTGGGCTGTGACATCTGTGGTACATGCGCACTACGTCTCTCGGGCTGGGCAACAGCTCTGTTTGCTGAGTCATCAGTGGGAAGCCGGCGCCATCTTTGGGTGCGGCACAAACGGCTTCCAACACTTAACCACTGAGCCATCTCTCCAGATCCAGAGTTTATTTGTAAGATAGAAAAAGGTTTCCCAGAAGAAACTCTGCCTTAAGACTCCAAGCCTCTCTTTATCTGGGGTTTATATTAGAAGCAACTCAGTGACTATTTGAAGCCATGCACAATAACAAACCTGCATTGTGTTTTCTGCTACATATGCACCTCTATGATACAGTGTAATTTACAAGTTAGACATAATAAAAATTAAAATAACAAGTAGAAAAATAAAGTAATTATGAAAATATATCCCATAATAGGTCCTCCAGGCATCAGGAGTTTGGAGCTTAAAGTAGGACCTCAGCCCCTTACTTGAAATCACTGCCAAACAAGAGATATAAAGCTTTGTTCTGCTATGTGTGCCTTGTGTTACACACTGACTCACATGTAACACACTGACTCACATGTGGCACACTGACTCACATGTGACACACTGACTCACATGTGACACACTGACTCAGCAGGTGACACACTGACTCAGCACATGTCACCATGTGACAGACACACTAACTCACCACAGGATACATTGATATACATGTAACACAGTGACTCATATGTGACACACTGGCTCACATGTAACACACTGACTCAGCACGTGACACACTGGATCACCAGATGACACCCTGACTCACCAGGTGACACACTGACTCACATGTGACACACTGACTCACATGTGACACACTGACTCACATGTGACACACTGACTCTGCACATGACACCCTGACTCACCAGGTGACACACTGACTCAGCATGTGACACACTGACTCTGCACATGACACACTGACTCAGCAGGTGACACAGATCAATCACGGGTCCCAACCTCCAAAACTGAAAGCCAACATAAACCCTGTGTCTTCCTCACTGAGCCTCTAGCTGTTGAAGCACCAGAAAGCAGATGCCATTCTCTTTCTGACATACCTAATCACCAGCTTCCCCCTCTA
Organism: Micromys minutus; assembly: GCF_963924665.1. NCBI lineage: Eukaryota > Metazoa > Chordata > Mammalia > Rodentia > Muridae > Micromys > Micromys minutus. The sequence continues at coordinate 96,178,931 of NC_137969.1, forward strand.
TCGGATTTGGGGGGAGGGCTTTCCTTTTTCTTAGGAAAATAAGGTTCCCTGAGCTGTGACACCTGAACAGGGTGGAGATGATGAGAAGAGTGGGGTGAGAGATGCCACCCTATCCTCAGAGTGGAGTGACAGGAAACATACAAAGTTATTGTATGTAGAACTTCCTACTTAATGCTTCCTGTCTGTGCACAGGAGATACCTTCCCATGTAGAAAGCAAATCATGCAGAAAGGGGGACCCCCACACAGCTTCAACTCCTGCCCCAAATTCTACCTGCTAACCTGGGCTGCGATTTTGTGCTTGGAAGATCTCCAGAGCCAGGCCTGACAGGACCATCTTCCTTTGTACTGGACCACAGCTGGTTGAGCCAGAGGATGGGACTCAAGGGTTACCCGTCTTGAAAGAGGGATCTCCGTGTATATTAAATTTTATCTCTTAATATTCCACAGGGGAGGGATTTTGAAGTCAGGTAGTTATTGCTATGAAATATACTATGGTGAGAGTTACCTGGTAGGCCCAGGCCAAGGTGTGCCCCTGAGAAATTATGCCATGCAACAACAGATCCAGTATAAAGGGGGGGCATTATTGGGGGAAGAGAGGGGAGTGAGAGCCTGAGAAGGGGTAGAGGGGGATGAGTGAGCCAGGAAGGCAGAGAGAAAGGGAGTGGAATGAAGGTCTGGAGAAGGGGTAGAGACAGAGGAGTGGAGGTGTAGACCGACCGACAGACAGACAGACGGGGCAGAACCATGAGAGCAGAAAAAGGATGTAAGACCCAAATTGAGTCTTATCTACCTAGAGGTTCCCATAAATGAGACAAGAGGAGATCAATGCAAAAGCAAGAGGTTTATTAGTCTTGCACACTGGGGTGGCCTACATCAAAGAGGAGAGACAACCCTGAACTTCCTGTTAGTACAAGTTTTATACATTTTGTACAGGGTGGGCTATAGTAGTGGTGACTAGGTATGCAAACATTCGTGGGGTCATTTGACTTTTAAGGTGATTGGCTGCTGCCAACTTGAGTCACGTTGGGGTTCTCAGCCCACACTTCAGGGGCTAAGCTGTGCCCGAATAGAGGCTGGTGTCTAGATAAGGTTGGGATATTTCTTCCTGGAAGGAAGGGCTGCTGGGTGCCCTGGAGACATTCCAAGAGCTGTGGCTAGATAAGACTGAAGCATTCTTCTTGGGGGGAAGGGGTTACTCGGCGACTTGAGGCTGGTGGAAAAATTATTAGCCTTTTCTTTTCAGGGGAGCTCAGAGAAGGACAGAAAGAGAGAGGAGACAGATAAACAGAGAGCGCTGGGGTGGCAGCCAGTCCTTTTATACCCAGTCCACACCTGGTGTACCTGACAGAGGGGGTAGGTAATGACGTAAGCCGTTGCTGGGTCCCAAGAAAGAAGCCTAGTGGGATGACCTGGCTCCTAGTAAGCTAGCTGTTACTGCTATGACTAATATTTTCTCTAATTTCAAACTGACTTATAATTTAAACCAACCGCCCAGCTACACGATTGTCAGCAAACACTAGGTATAGAATGGGTGATGTAATCACAAGGTGCTGCATGCCGAAGGACTTGGGTTGGGAGAAGATTCTAAAATTTAGAAATCTAAGCCCCAAGTAAAGGTATAAAGTTAAAGTAGAATCCTACAGGGTGGGGGGAAGTCCCACAAAATTTCCAAGCATTTCTTTTCAAAACACTCTTGTATTTCTAAGTGTTTGGATCTAAATGCTTCAGTCCTCTGATTAAGATGGGACATTTTCCTCTAAATTCTTGCCTGCTAATCAGAAACAAACAAACAGCACACAGTCTTGCTTGTTCCCAGTGGAAGGATAATCATGATTATCAAGTCTTCTGGTGGTGTGGCTATCGACTAGAAAATCAAACTAATGAGACCACACCGCCCACAGTGTATGTTGTCAGGATTAGCCATCCAGAGCTATTATTGGAAACTTTCATGGGAAAGACTGTCAGCCAAGAGAAGCTGCCTAAATACCCTTTTTAGAATTGGTCATACTAGATCCTGGTCCCCCCACCCCCAGTGAATACTGAAGGAAAACTGTTCCCCTCTCTCTCGGGTCATTGAAAAGAACAAAATGGCACAGAAAACCACTGCAGAAGTGAAGTCCCCTCACCGCCTCAGTCTTTTAGGAATGAGCAATAAATGGTCCAAGGACTGTGCCTCACTTGCATCCATGTCCCAAAATGTCCCCCCTCGAGACCCTGACCCTGAGGGGCTTCTCCATCCCTTACAGATACATCCCTGAAGTTCTCATCTCTGCTCTTGTCTAGTCCCTGACGTGGATGCTGTAGAAAAAGAGCCCAATTCCAGTGGACGAAGAAACGGTGTGCATCTTCAAGATGGACGCCAATGCGCGCCATCGAAAGAGCCAGCCTAAAAGTTGGCCAGATATAATGGCGCAGGTCTGCAATTCCAGCCCTCGGCCCTTCAGACGTCTGAGGCAATAGATCACAACTTCAAGGCCGACCTGAGACAAGCCAGTGACCTTGGTACTCGAGAAGCCGAGACAAGGGAGCACAGAGCCCCGCCAGCCTGGGCATCGCAAGCCCCCAGCAGTGTGGCAACTGGCAGACTCGGAAACCTGAACTGTGATCTCCATTTTCCTGTAGTCTGAAGTGATGGAAATTTCCTGCTTGTTGTTATAGGTGGGAAGTAGAGGCCACACATGGCCACAACCTCTTACCAGACCCTAGCTGGGATCTCTCCATCCTTGTCTGGTAGACAGGACAAGCTTCCTCCCTGGGTTCTCTTTTACAAGAACTTAAATTTCATTCATGAAGCTTTCACACTTACCACCTAAAGCCCTCCCCCTCCCCCCAAAAAAAGCCTCAGATAGTTACAGTTGGGCTCTCAAACTTCCCCTGAAAGTCTTTCTGTTGAAACATTAGTCTACAATGTAGCAATGATAGGGGTGGGGCTCTAACTAGTAAGTGGTTCCTGGGAGCTATGATGTCATGAGTAGAAACCTTACTCCTCTGGGAGAGAGTACACACCCTTAGCTGCTGAGCTATCTTTCCTGCCAGCTATGAGATTCTTTCTAAGTCCAGGTTAAATAGGATTAGAGACACCAAAACTTTTCGGAGGAATGAGGGGTGGAAAGGCAAGTGTACCTGTAAAGGACAAACCAACCACGAGCACTTAGAGGAGGCATCTGGGAGCAGCCAAGCTCCCCTTTCTTAGAAACCTGTGCTGAGGCCTCAAAGCCCAGAGTATAGGAACCTGAAGATGGGAAATTGTTAATGAGTGTGAGACCTGGTACCTAGAGCCTTCCTTCATATGATTACGCCAGAGCACACCTGCGTCTCCCACTCCAGGGGCTAGAAAGTTATTCTGCAGTTTTTGGACTGAAGACTCCAAAGCCCGAGAACCAACCCCACTGCCGACATGCTGAATGCTTTCTGATGTACTGGGTATTAAGTACATTATACTTTATAATTCATCGACTCCAGCCCAGGATTCTAAAGTTCTCTCAGGGCAGAAGCCAACTGCTGACTGCTCCCTAGGAAAGACACCAGCCTGAAAGTTCACCCCACAGCCAAATTCACCCAGACTATCAGTCACCTCCCTAGGGACCCTCTATCCAGGAAACATTATAACTCTGCGAGGAGTCCCACTCAGCTTCCAAGTTTGCTTCTCACCGATGAAATAAACTGACCACTTGCTTGCTTATATTTAAAAAGCAATATTTTTTTAGGACAATCCAATTTGTTATACCCTACAGACGCCGGTCATTGTCTTTAGATGTCATTAAAGATCGAATCCACACAGAGAGGAGCACCAGCCTGCATTAGACTTTTGATCTCTAGAACAAATGTCTGAGAAACAATTCTAGAAACAATTAATCATTTGAGGTGAGCATCACAGTGGCAGGCAGACATGGTGAGGAGACAGGATGTGCTATGGGACCTCTTCCCCTTTTACCATGTAGGCCCCATCCTATTGGATGTTTCTGTCTCCCTTTATTCTCCTCTGGAATTTCCCCCACAGACACACCCAGAAGTATGAATTACCAGTCTTTTAAATGCTCCTAAACCCAGTCAAGATTACAGTCACACATCTATCCTGAGTGGCACCATCCCCTGGGAGTGGGATCCTGAACTGAAGAATTAAAAACAAAACAAGAAGAAAACATCAGCAAGCTGAGCACCAGTATTCTCTGTTCTTGGCAGTAGATCTTGTGAGCAGCTGCCAGGGTCTCCCTCCACTGATGGACAGCTCCCTGACTGTAGACCTGATGTGAGCAGCTGCCTCCTCAAGCTCTTACCAACATGACGCCCCTACTGTGATACTGTAACCTTCAACTCAGAGCCAAAGGAAACCCGGTCTCCCCGGGATGGAGACATGGCTCAGTGGTTAAGGTCAGTATGGTGGTTTACAATTGTCTGTAACCCTGGTTCCTGGAATCCAGCGCCCCTCTCTCTGGTATCTGCAAGGACGAAGCACACATGTGGTGAATACACATTAAATAAATCTTCATTCAAACCCTCTATCTCTTAAGTCTGCAGGGGTGAATTGTCATGATAACAGGAAAAGTAATTGAAATCAAAGATAAGGCTCAACAGTTAAGAGCAACTACTGTTCTATCAGAGCATCCAAGTTTACCGGAGTTCAGGTACATAAAAATACAGGTACATGCAATTAACAAATTCAGACATACAATTACAGTTGTGAGCCAACTGCAACACCAGCTCCAAGGGATCTAATGCCCTCTTCTGGCCATCACACACATATAACCACACACACACACACACACACACACACACACACACACACACACAAACACACACACACAAATAAATAAGTAAATTAAAAAATTTAAGATAGAAAATACACAAAGACAACAGTGCATGTTGTTTATTTTTCGGCTCAATACTTAGAACACAAAAAAAAATGGTAAAAAAAAAAAAAAAATAGGAGGAGAGGGTCGCCATGACACAAAGAAACCCTGAGGACAAATGTCCTGTCACTGTGATGACATAATTCAGTGACTTACAAAGAAGAATGTTTTATAATAACCTGTGGTTTCTGAGGCTTCAGCTTGAACTCAAATAGCTCCATCTTTTCATGTCTGTGTGAAGCCGAGCATTTGACACAGAGTAGAGAAAACCCCCACTTTGTAGAAGTAGGCCCCTCCAGGGCTACAAGGGACCTAACACTCTCCAACCAGGCCCCAACACACACCTCACCAGAGCACTGCTAACTAAAACCAAAGCCTGGGTCTTGGGAGACACCCGAGACCTGTAGCACAGCAGACACAAAGTGACCTCAAGTGGACAATACCGTGACCCATTCTCAAGAATGTAGAGTGCCCTGTGTACATACATCTAGTAACCAACCAACCACAGGGCATGCTATGTGCAGTTGAACCTACATGGGCACATCCCTATTAAACAAGCGCCCCTTCCTTCTTGTCTAATATAATAGCTATTAAGAGATTGTTTATACTGCATTAAGTCTGATAAGGAATGTAGAGGCTGAGAACTTGGGAGGGTGTGAGTTCCTTGCCACATCTTGTATACCGAGACCTGAAAATCATAGATTACTTTCTTTCTTTTTTCTTTTTCTTTTTTAAATTATTTATTTATTATCTATAAGTACACTGTATCTGTCTTTAGACACACCAGAAGAAGGCATCAGATGTCATTACAGATGGTTGTGAGCCACCATGTGGTTGCTGGGAATTGAACTCAGGACCTCTGAAAGAGCAGTCAGTGCTCTTAACTGCTGAGCTGTCTCTCCAGCCCAAATCATAGATTTCTTATTCTCAGAGTCATGAGAGAAATCCCCCATAAAACCAAGAAAGAATGTTTGAAATCCTAAAGATAAAAGGATTTGGGGAAGATCTAGGATAAAAAAAGAGCTCTCCAAGAAATGAACATTAAGTCCTGTTCAAGCTTCCAGAAGCAACAGGAAATGCTAAGAGACACAGGAGTGAGGCCCAGGAGATTCTCTGAGGAGAAGCACCCAGTCAGACATCCACTGCCTAATGACCACCCAGACAGAAACACAAAGTTTCCCGACAGGAAGTAGCCAAAGGATCGAGCTCCTCACACACCGTGGATAGCAAGAAGGAATTCTCTTGGGTTTGGTTTATTTTTATGCGTTTGAGAATTTTGCCAAGTATACACAATGTATGCTTGTACCTCACCTCAAAATCTTCAGGCAGATGGATCTCTGTGAGTTCAAGGCCATCCTGGTCTTGTTCCAGAACAGCCAGAGCTATTCAAAGAAGCCCTGTTTGTAAAGCCCATAAAAGAAAGAAAGTCAATAGAAAAGTGCAGTTTTAAAGTGGCAAAGCACTTGACAGAGACATCTACGGTAAGATGAGCTGTGCTTATCTTGTATGAAGATGAGAGACAGACCAGATGGAGAATCAAACGCCCCTGTGTGAAAACACTCTGTGGCTTAGTGGTACACCGCGTGCCTGGATGCTCAAAGCATACATAGTTTGATCTCCAACGTTCAACTATAAAAGGAGTTGCTAGTCAATGAAACACTGTCTTCTCTATCGATTTGTACAAACACACACATACTGATTAAGAATACTTAATAAACAAGGTAGAGGTGGGACAACCTTCTGTGATGGCTAGTCCTCATTGTCACCTAACTAGACTTTAGAATCACCTGGAAATCCACGTCTGGGTGTGTGCTCCTGTTTGGACATTTCTAGAGAGATTAGATGAACAGGCAGGTTGCTGAGACTGAAGAGGCAGCCTGGTGGGCGTGAGCATTCTTCTCCCTGCTTCCTGTACACTGACACAGAATAAGGTGGTCCGCCTTGGACTCCTGCCGTCCTGAAACCACCAGCTGACGTAAACCCCAACCTCGGTGTGTTCTTTGGTATTTTATCACAGGAATAAGAAACCAACCAATGGAGAACGCTGCTATAAAGGAGTGGGGTGCCGTGTTAAATCTGACGATGTAGTTCACAGGTAGGAACAGGTCTGCAAGGATGGTTTGGAGCTGTAGCCAGAGAGGTCCAGAATGGTCCCATCATTGTTAGGTTGCATGTGAAGCCCAAACAGACAACCTAAAGTGCTAGCATTTGGTGTTTGACACTTCTGTCTTGGTCTTTTTGTCTAGTCCTTCCTTGCTATGTCTCCATTCCTCTGTGTCTTAAATGGAATGTTTATTTGGTATCACTGCCTATTGGAAGTGTATACACTTTCATTTGTAATGGCTCACAATTAGCAGATGGTCTTGAATCCTGGTGGGGGAGGGGGATGGAATTTGGACATTGGAACAGTGTTAGAACCATTAGGAGATGAGAGCATTAGCAATTAAGCCAAAAGTATTTGGCATTATGAGATTTCCATCCACGGGTGGGATGTGGTGGTTTAAAGGCGGCGTGTCTATAGAGCTGGGTCAGTACCTGTTGCTGTTGCTCATGAAGAGGACAGTTCAGCTCCTAACGTCCACATCAGAGAGCCTACAACATCCCATCGCCCCTGTTCCAGAGGACCCAATGTCCTCCTCTGGCCTTTGTGGGCGCCTGCACCCATGTAGTACACAGGTATATAATTCAGGTATATATGTATACACACATGCACAGGCACACTTGCAAGTTGAGCCAGCACAGTGACTCACACCTGTAAATCCCAAGACTCAGAGAGCTGAGACAGGAGGACCTCCATGTTTGAGGCCAGCCTGGACTGTGTAGTAAGTACCTGGCCAGTCCATTGTACTCAGTGAGATTCTGTCTTTGAAAACAAACAAACGAACAAAAAACAGTGATGTGCTATGTGCCAAGAGGTGAGAGTTTGATGGTTGATATTTTAATATCAGCCTGGCCTGGATAGACTTTTTGAATCACCTAGGAGACATACTTCTAGATGCATTTATGAGCACATTTCCAGAAATTTAAATGGGGAAGGAAGACCCACCCTAAAAGTGGACTGAACCAATCAGGGAGAGAAGCAGGAAATTGTGGCAGCGTCATCTGACCACACCACCCACACAGTGACCTCACGCCCGCAGACCAACAAAGTGACCTCATGTGGACACAGCACTCTAGCGAGACCCAGTGACCTCACATTCTCCATCACATCTGCAGCCAGATATAGTTCCTTGCCATGCTTTTCCTGCTGAGACAATAGAGTATTTAAAGACAATTAACTCAGAGGCCCAAGAAATGGCAGCCGCGTATTATTTTACTTTTGGCAACCAACTGCCCCAATCCAAAATCGAAAACTAGAATTTCGAAAAGCAAAATCTATTCCAGCCCTTCCATCACAGTTCTTTGCCTTCGCTCCCAAGAAATATTTTAGGAATAACACCCCGAGTGGTGAAGAAATACAGTGTGAACCTCCGCAGACACCGCAGTCTCGTTTCTGCTCATTCTTTCCTGCTAAACTTAAGTAAAGCTGAGCTTAAAATATGTCTAAATACAGCTTTCAGTTTTATGAAAGCTCTTTGTGTGAGGGGCAGGTCCGTGCTAGAGCACAAGCCAGTGCGGCAACAGTTAATTAATTGAAATGCCTTCACTCACAGAAAACTATTTCCCTGGTTTTTCTCCATTAATAATATATCAACAAAGATACGAGGAGAGTAAAAATTAAATCTTTAGAGACGGCACGCACTTAACATAATGAGGGTGAGTTCAGAAGTTGGCAAGCTGTAACCTGCAGGTCAAATCTAGCCCTAAATAAAGTTTTATTAGAACACATATATTTGCGTTCTGCCTCTGACCATTTTTTTTTGTTTGTTTGTTTTTGTTTTTTGTTTTTTTTTTTGTTTTTTTTTTTTCACGTTGTCAGTTTCTCTCTGGACCCCTCTCAGCAGCCACCAGATCCCTCCATTTTGGTTAAACTGTAACAACTCCATTAGTAAATTAACATCTTCCTCTAGAGTCTTGACTCCCTGTCCCTGTGGTCCCCAGCAGTGGCTGCCTGCCGATTATCGATTATCGAGTATCTTTAATTGACTATGCACCATGGTTACTCCTAGCAACGGCTAATCTCAAGTACCAAAACAAAACAAATTTTTAAAATGGAAATTCAAATCTTTTTCCCTGCACCCGCTTCTGTCCTATAACTCAACACAGAGACAGACAGCAGACTCTTGTTTTTGCAGAAACACCCTCAGCAAGGTGTCCCCCACATAAAAGCCTGGAGTGACCTAGGTGGCTTTCTCCCTGTGTCCTTCCTTTTCCCTGGCCCTTCACTTGTCACCATCATCAACCGAATTCAGAGGAGATCCACAATGTGTAGCATAGAAAATGGGCACGTTTTACGACAGAGAAAGGGGGACATGAAAGGTGAGAACAGACAGGGTGGAAAACAACCATTCTTTCAATATGCCTTCCAGGCAGGCTTTATACTGTTCCTTGAGGGCTTCTGACGTAAAGCAGCATTTCCTGAGGTGTCCCGCGCAACCGTCTCGCCTGCAAGAACGACGCGGCACACAAAATAGAATCCTTCTGCGGTAAACTTTATTAATCTGGAAAAACCGGTACTTGCTTCACGTAACGAAAAGGACGGGGAAAACCAAGAGATCCAAGGAGATGAACAGGACGAACAAGCTCCACGAGACGGCCGAAAACCAACGAGGGGAAGAGAGGAAGAAGAGGGGAAGAGAGAGAGAGAGCTATCCAGCTCGCCCCCTTATAAAGGGATCAGTCCTTGCCTTGGACGCGGAGCCCCCTGATTGGTTGAAACTCACCAGGCCCTCTGACGCCACGGGAAGAGGCGGAACTCATGAAGCGGAAGTTACCCAGCCTGTGCGCACATGGCTTGTTTACTGCTAACTCCAGCCAGATATCAGCGCCATCTTGTAATGGCGAATGCGTGGGAATGTGTGGGCGGCGCCCCACAGCCGGATATCAGCGCCACCTTGTAATGACGGAAGCGTGGGAATGTGTGGGCGGCGCCCCACACTGAGGGCCTTCCCTGTAGGGATAACTGATAGGCCCACCAGGACCAGCAATGGCTAATGCTCACTCTTTATCAGGAAGCATCAGTTAGGTAATAATCTCTTAAGGTTTAGATAACTGTTAATGGCTTCTAAGGGGTTCTGAATGGCTTGTCTCTTCCCAGGGCCAGAGATCTGACTTGGGTCTATCCCTCAGACTGTTATTGGGTCCTTATTTTTAGGATCGGTTAATAACTGCCCAGGTACCTAGTCCTGCTCTAACTGTAGCAGCATTTGCTTTGGGGAACCTGAGGTTCTTCTGACCTCCTTCAGCACAAGCCAGAAAGCAGGATGGTAAGTGAGACAGACATTTCTTCATGTTTCCATCAGAGTCTCTTTGTCTTTAGGTCCATTTAGGGCAGGAGCCTTTTATACCTCTATCTCTGAGGGTCCCCTTCAAGCCTGGACTCCCAATTGCTTGCCTAACACATTCATTTTGCATGGGAAAGGAGAGATGTCAGTCTGATGTTTGCGGTGGATGAAGGGAGGCACACAGACGCCCTCCTTACACTATGAAGTGACTCCTGGGGGCCATAGGCCGGCAAAGTGCAGAGTGTGGACTCCACTCCCACGGGATGCATATACAAGCCGCCTCCAGCACCCACAGCTCAGGGAACCTTGTAGAAGAAACGCTGAGAAGAGAGGAAGAGCCAGAGGACCGCAGAGTTTGCTGTGTATTTGGATCTCGTATGGATGTCAGAAACTACACTCATAAAGTCTCACTGACATGACTCTCCAAGCGTGAGCTGGACAAGGACGATGCTATTGAACATGCCAAACTGGACAGACCAGTCTTCAGCCCTACAAGAACTACAGGCAACTAAGGAATGCGGAAGCAGAAGAAATGGTCTTCCTCCAGGAGAAGCACACCTGCTGGGCATCCAATACCAGATGGTCAGTCCTGAAAATGTACATGTAAGTAACATGTGTGTGCAAATACACACACACATACATACACATACATACATAGAGGGAACAATAAGGGGTACATGAAAGGACTTGGAGGGGGAAATGACTTAATTATTGTCTCAAAATATAAAAATAAAAAAAACTAATAAAATAAAATGTCTCCTCTGTCTGCCAGAAACCTTGCCCGTTCTCTCAGTGTGGGATCTAAGCTGCATTCAGTTGGTGGGACCGTCTGAAGAAGCTAAAACAGCCACTGTCTCTCTACACTCAGAACAAATGCTTACTGAGTCCTGCAGACAGGGTGCGACTCCAAGTAGGGGTCGTTTGGTTCTAGCGTTTTCTGTTTATTTGTCAGAGTTCCCTAACATTTCTAGCAACTGCTGTCATTTTTAATAAGGCAGTTCTGAATTTTAGAGTGATCACCACAGCCACCGCCACACTCGGGTTTCAGTGCCCCTGATGTCATTCCCTTGAAGAGCAATGGCTGCCGTCTGAAAAGCTGGTGCCTCTGTGGAGGCCTGAAATAAAGGGAGCTCCTAGCGGCCAACGTCCAGTTTGTCAGGAGCTTGTCTAAAGGAGCCAGGTGTACCAGAAGTGTTGGCCAAATACTTCCATTTAGCAATCTAGCAACTAGAAACATGAGAACCTATATAGCTCATTTTTAAAAAAAAAAAACCACTTATTTATTGAAACTCAGACAGAAATAGGTCAAGAATCAGGAAAAAGAGAAGCTAGGGCGTGCCCCTGTCTTTACAGTTTCCTCTCCTCTACATGTTAGCTTTTCCAGACCTCGGCAAAGGCCTTCTGGGAGGATCTAAATAACAATATCTTGCAGTCTCCACTGTGCAAAGGACAGAGTCTGGAAGTCTTCCAATCGACCTGAGAGAGGTGTTGTTGATCTGAGGATGAGACAGAGCACCAGGCCATGCTCCTTCTTGTGAGCCTCTGAACTTAGACTCTGGGCCTCAGCTTTTATACCAAGAAAATCTCTCCGACAATGTCGGGCACCAAGGTTATCCCTGACAGTGTCAGGTGCCAAGGCTATCCCAGAGTGGGATGAACATTCACTCCTGCCCCAGTTCCACGCTGTGCCTCACTCAACATAAAGAAATTATTAACTAATTACCAGTGTTCCAAGAGCGCAGAGGCGTGAGCCACAAGGGCAGCCATTTGCTGTTTCAAACAGGAGGGTGGCTAAGACTTGGAAATTAAGAATGTTCAGATTCAAGATGCTTTCTGCCTTCAAATAATTAATAATCTTGATTTTATTCCCTTGTTGAATAAATTTACTTACTTCAAGAACAGCAGATCTACCCAAATCCAATAGTAATCACAATTTAAAAAGAAAAAAAAAAAGGTTTCTAACAGAAACCTTCTGCTTTCTTTCTGATTAAAAAGCAAATTTACTTTTGAGCAAATGGGGGGAAAATCTATAATGAGGGTCTGCTCTTACTGAAATGCTCACCAGTGTTCTAACTGTATCACAAGTCAGAGACCTACAGACAGTATTTCTTCACACTGTCACAAGGGAAATCAGGGAACCCCACCCCCACCCAGAGTCTTAGTCTCATTAATAAAAGAATTTAAGCAAAGACTCAAAAGGAAGCTCAATGACAATTTTATTAGAGTTTAAAGGAACAACTCCAAAGCAGGTCCCAGCAGCTCCCTGGAGAACAAGGTAGAGCAGAGGAAGAAAGAAAGCCATGCCCTTTGGGTTAAGCATGGAGGATGGACACATGCTGGACAAGTGGGCAGAAGGCAAGGAGAGAGCTGTGGAGAGAGGGTGGAGCCCATGGCGTTATCCTTTTATACCAAGTCAGAGACATGCCCCTATGCAGGAAGATGCATGGCTGCAGCTCCATTGTCAACTGCACAGAAAAGGAGAGGCAGGAAAGGAGCATATGTTGTCTCATTTAAAGGGCAGTGGCTCCTCCCATCTCTCTAGCAGGGCCTACCATGAATCCTCCCTCCCAAGGGCCGACCCAACCAATGATAGTAGCTCAAAGTGTTAAGTCTCCACCCAGGCTAGGGAAATAGTTTTCCCGGGGGGGGGGGGGGCTCCACAGAGCCCCCAGCTCAGACTGTTGTACCAAAACCTCAGCAGGCTTCTTCCACAATCAGCACATTTAAGAATAAATTTTTAATATGCATGTTCCTGGATTTTCCTACCCCTGCAACAAAGAAACCTTCTTAAAGGAGGAAGTGTTCACTGTGGCTGTAAGAGATAAAGCTCATAAAGCAAGTCAGAGAGACCTTAGGATACAACCATCTCTCAGTGACTGGATTCCCCAGCTGAGGACCTAACATGTGAGCTTTGGAGAGATGCTTCCTAGTCAACTCATGGGAAGGTAAGTGCAAAAGTAACTGTGAATACAAATTAAAGTTGTATGGAAAAATGGCTTTGAATTCATGCCACAAATTGAAAGAACCAAAAAGATATTTCCCCTGAGGTTTTCAAGTTTTACTATAAAGATAGGGTTCCTCTGCCCTCTTCGGCTGTCCAGATGTTCAGTGAAATCTAGAATATTCACCCAGTGCATGTAATACAATCTGGATGTTACCAGAGTGTCTATCAAACCCCACAAAATCTCTTCTGAGAAAAGAAACAAAAAGAATGCAGGAGAGTGGGGAGGGGAGAAGGGAGGGATAGGAAAAGGGAGGGATAGGAAAAGGGAGGGGAGGAGAAGGGAGGGGAGGAGAAGGGAGGGGGAGGAGAAGGGAAGAGAGAGAAGAGAGGAGAGGAGAAAGGAGGGGAGAAAAGGAATGAGAGAAAGAAGGGGAGAAAAGAGAAGGGGAGAATAAGGGAGGGAGGAGAAGAGAGGGAAGAAAAGGGGGGGAAAGAAGGAAGGGGAGAGAGGGAGGGGAGAGAGGGAGAGGAGAAAAAAAGAGAAGAGGAGGAAAAGGGAGGGAGGACCCTTGGACATGTTTCAGAACAGCATCCCCCAGTTAAGCTACAATGCACTGAGTTTCCCACAGATTCACACTGTTACTAGCAGAGGAAGATGAACCAGGACACTATGAGCAATTCAGAGACAACCAATTTATGATTCCAGATCAGAAATCCAAACCCAGTGGTGAAGCCCAAAAATACCATGTTTCATTAATCAGCAAAGACAAGCCGAAATACCCAATGGCAAAAGGCGCCGATAGAAAGTCTCGAGTATCACAAATGATGAAGAAAGCCTACTGGTTTAATTTCATTCTTCATATATATACAGCTTTTTATATCACTCCTTGTCACACCATAAATATGTGACACCCTCAAAATCCTCATGCTGGAACCTGGAACCTGACCAAGTGTGAAAATATTACAACAGGAGCTTTGGGGAAGAAAATGCACAGGGTGGCGTTTTCTGCTGCTTAGCAGTTGAGTTGCGTAAGATGCCCTCACCGTTGTGGGGAACTGGGTTCTAAGGTGGGGAGCTATGTTGTCTTTGCTTCCCCAGTCACGGAACATGGTCCTTATTCTCACCATGGGTTGTATCTGAGGGCTTTTCCACCCACGCCCTAGCTCCCAAAACAATAACTCTGAGACTGGTTACTTCTGAATAGATGCCTAGACCATTAGCTAAGTCTTGCTCTCTGACTAGCTCTCAACTAAATGAACTGCTTTAGTCTATTCTATGAGGGCCACGTGGCCCTCCTCTCAATTCCATGTGGATATCTCCTCAGAGTTCAGCCTGAGTCTCCTCCCATGCCAGACTCTATCCCAGAGTTCTCTTCCCTACCCAGAAGTCCCGCCTCCTACTTCCTGCCTGAGCTAATAGGTCGTTAGCTTTTTATCGATGCTTCCACACAGTACACAAGAGATTCTCTCTACAATGGGTCTTTTTTAAAGCTTTTGCTCAGACAGGATTCCAACTCAACTGTAGGGTCGAAAACCCCCACTCCCTTCCTAGGCCCCTGGATACCATCTCGTCCTGCCTCCTAGACCTTTGTCAGTAGACATGCCACTAAAGATCTGCCCCGGGCCTGAAGGAAATTCTCAGAGGGCTGTTTCCTGAAATGCTTCCCCTTGTATACCAACCCAGCATGCAGCCTCAGCACCTTCTCTCTGCCTTTTCGTCTCTCTCCCTTTTCCCCACCAGCAAGACCTCTACTCAGAGCACTCTGCTGAAGCCCCTCTTCCCCACTGGGAGCACTCTGCTGAAGCCCCTCTTCCCCACTGGGAGCACTCAGCTGGAGGCCCTCTTCCCCACTGAGAGCACTCTACTGAAGCCCCTCTTCCCCACTGGGAGCACTGTACTGCAGGTCCCTCTTCCCACTGGGAGCACTCTACTGAAGCCCCTCTTTCCCACTGGGAGCACTGTACTGCAGGTCCCTCTTCCCACTGGGAGCACTCTACTGAAGCCCCTTTTCCCCACTGGGAGCACTCTACTGAAGCCCCTCTTCCCCACTGGGAGCACTGTACTGCAGGTCCCTCTTCCCCACTGGGAGCACTCTACTGAAGCCCCTCTTCTCCACTGGGAGCACTGTACTGCAGGTCCCTTTCCCCACTGGGAGCACTCTACTGAAGCCCCTCTTCCCCACTGGGAGCACTCTGCCAGAGCTTCTCTTCCAAACCGTAAGGAGTATAAAGTGTGTTGTCCTGTGCTTTTCTCTCTCTCAAGAACCACAAGCAGTAACATCTGTGAAAACCCTACAGTGTTGCCAAATATTTTTCCCAGTCTTTTAGCTGCTAGTGACAGAAAGTTTAGCTTGCTATCCTGTCTGGTCTGGAAATGAGAGGCCTGTGTGTTTTAATACATCGGTAATCTTCATTTCTGTAAAATCAACACAAAGCTCTAAACAAATGTCACCAACAAGCATTCTGAAGGAAGAAGCCCTGGTCCCAGAATGCAGTGTCATACCGCTGTCCTAGTCTTTGCTGTCCAGCCTCACATAAGCTCCCATACCTCCCTTTGATAAACAAGCCAAGCACAGGACGGTTGATGGCCCTCCCAGCGTGAGTGTATTACGATGCTCCACTCCCATTAGCTAATTGGATTAATGGGATGGACTCCTTCAGGAATCAAATCAGCAGTTCCTTGGGAAGAGCAAGTTATTTTTGAAGCTCTCAGTTCATAAAAATCTCATTGACCCCCCTCTCCCCCACAATCTCTCCACGGGACCCTCTGAGGGCTGGATGGTTTCAGGAGAAGTCCAGGGTAAGATAGGTCTAAGCCTGGCCGAAGGTCGATGGGCCATGCGTGGTGGGCCAAGGGAGGCCGGGTGACCCAACTGACCCAAGTTCTGAGCTACGTACAGTGAGGACTGGTCATTTTGCAGCCCCTCTTCTCTGTGAAGCCCCTCTTCCCCACTGGGAGCACTCTGCTGGAGCCCCTCTTCCCCACTGGGAGCACTCTGCTGGAGCCCCTCTTCCCCACTGGGAGCACTCTGCTGGAGCCCCTCTTCCTCACTGGGAGCACTCTGCTGGAGCCCCTCTTCCCCACTGGGAGCACCCTGCTGGAGCCCCTCTTCCTCACTGGGAGCACTCTGCTGAAGCCCCTCTTCCCCACTGGGAGCACTCTGCTGGAGTCCCTCTTTCCCACTGGGAGCACTCTGCCCTGCAAGACTGCTCAGGAGACTAGGTGGGATAATATATACGTTTGGGGTGAGGCAAAGATCCCCCCACAGCCCACTGATACTGAAGGATGCACCTAAGTCCACTAATAGCTTCCGAGACATGGCTACTCATACATTAAGGTTTAAGCGTCTTCCTCACTACACTGTCTCTACCTCCTGCCATTACTAACATCCACTCTACAGAGACAGGACGGGATGGTGGTAGGTAACTCCACACAGTAACACGTGCCTGTCCCTTCCTTGGGAAGCACTTTCACTTTAGAACAAAAAGGAATCCACCAGGAAGAATGGTCACAAGGCCTCAAGAAGAGGGTGCAGGCCACCAAGATGGCTCCTCGGGTAAAAGGTACTTGCTACATAAGCCAACTTACCTGGGTCAGATCCCCAGATACCACATAGTGACCACCAAGGTGACAAAATTATCCTCTCTCACCTCCACTAAGCATCATGGCAGCTGTGTGTCCCATAATATTACACACACACACACACACACACACACACACTGACACACACACGGGGGGGAGGGGAAGGATAGGGGGAGAGGGAGAGTATAGGAGGAGGGGGAGAGGGAGAAAGGAGAGACTCCCCCAAAGTGTTCCCAGACCTCAAGAATAAGAGGCTTCAATGTGGATACCTGTTGGGGCCAGCTTAAAGGAGAACATCTGAGAACTACTCCAAAGAATCCTCCCAGTACCTCCCGGTACCTAGTGAAGCAGGAAGGAGAGAAATACCTTCCTTTGACGGCCCCTGCTGTGTAGATAGAGAAGCCTGTGGCCTGGATTGAGATCACGGGTGGGTACAGGAATGGAGAACAATCTGTGTTCAGCTGCGCCCTCTAGTGGTCACCTGCAAGTGCAGCAATGCCAACATTACAGATTTCCTCCCTCTCTCTCTCTGTCTCTCTCTGTCTCTCTCTGTCTCTCTCTGTCTCTCTCTGTCTCTCTCTCTCTCTCTCTCTCTCCCTCCCTCCCTCTCTCCCTCCCTCTCTCACTCCCTCTCTCCCTCCCTATCTATCTATCTATCTATCTATCTATCTATCTATCTATCTCTATCTCTGCCTTCCTCCCTCCCTCTCTCTCCCCGAAAATGAAAGCTTGGAATAATTCCGAAGAGAATACTAAACTGGGGAGAGGAGGCATGCAGAATGTAAGTTTTCAGAAACTCTCCTTTATGTTTAAAATGTTTCAAAATGTTCACAGATCTTTAAAGAAAGGACCGACCCTATGAAGACCTTAAAGTCTACCCGCTGGTCTCCTGAGAGGACACCTGTGCTCCAGGTCATTGCAGACACATTACATACATGAAGGCCAGCAGCCAGTCTCAGCACATAGGCAACTAGTGAATGGTCATTATGACCCTGTGGGGTTCCCAGCAAACACAGGCAGAGGGCAGCCCTCTGCAACTTCAGGGCTGTATCTTATGACCTCTTCTGGCTTCTATGGGTACTGCATGCATGAGATACAGATATGAGCAGGAAAAACATTCATACACATAAAATGAAAATAAACCCTTTCTAGAAATAGTGAGTGTGGTATCATTCATTTTTACATTTGTTTGTTATGAGTATGTACATGCACATGCTTGTGGCACATATGTGGAGGTCAGAGGACAGCCTTCAGGGTCAGTGCTTTTATTCTGTCCTGTGAGTCTCAGGGATAGAATTCAGGTCATCGGGCCTGGTGGCAACCTTACCAGTGCACTAATTCCATTCCTAATGCTTTCTTAAATTGTGTACCATGTCAGCAAGTATAGCTGGCATGAGCCTGTTAGAAAGAAAATGGGGCTGTTCACAAGCATGCCCCATCTGCCAGAGCATCCGTGAGCAGCCCAACAGCATGAGAAAGAATGGGGCTGCAGAGACAGTCAGTGGAAATGGGTCCACAAGAGCTCCTTTCTGCTTTTCACAGCTGGAGGACCCAGGCCTAACCCCAAGCACCGGGGGACTAATGAGCATCTAGTCTCAATCTGCAGCCTCCGTAGGGGACCAGAGCAGTCTGAGGAAAGAGTATTTTTAACGATCATTGTCTTGTCTATTACTGGAAATAGTAACTAAGTATCCTTCAGGCCCCTCCAGCTAAGGATCTATAAGAATTTCTATTCTTTGGCTTCAAAAGCGTGTTTGTTTGGTGTTTTTTAAAAAAGAGAAAGAGAAACCTGTCCCTAGCTGTGTTTAAATGCCCTTTCCCATCAGGACACTTCTGCAGCTGCATGCATTGAGAGAAATCAGGAAATGACATCAAAGTCTAGACGTAGAACAAAACATCAAAAGAGACATCTTTGAGACAAGCCTGGAGAAATGTGAGCATGAGCCATAATTGGACGGAGACAAACCTCTGTTCCCAGTTTCCAGTCTGCTGGGTACCACAGTAGAGTCTAAGGAAACCACACACAGCCATCTTTATCCTGCCCAGGACTGGGGAGACATGAGCTTAAAGATCTCCAGTCTCTGACAGGTGGAGTAACCTTTATCTGAAATGCTTGGGACCAGAGTGCTTTAAATTCGAGCTTTTTTCTTTCTTTCTTTCTTTCTTTCTTTCTCTCTTTCTAAGTTTAGAAGGCTTGCATATGCGTCATGAGGGTCTTGTGAATGTGGCTAAAAGACACACAAAATTCATTACATTTTATATATACAAATATACAACGCCTAGAGATAACTGTATACACTTTCATCTCCTTTTGAGGCATGTTCTTCTCACTGTGTATCTCTGGCTAGTCTGGAATTCACAGAGATCCTCCTGCCTCCGCCTGCTGAGCACTGGAATTAAAGGTGTGCACCACCACTCCTGGCTAAGTGGCTGCTCTTGTCTCTGAGACTAAATAACCATATAACGTTGTCATTGACAAATTCACACTTGAGAACCATGCACTCAAGTTATAATAAATGAGTGAATAGATAGATAGATAGATGATAGATAGATAGATAGATATGATAGATATGATAGATAGATAGATAGATAGATAGATAGATAGATGAAAGATAGATAGATGATAGATAGATAGATGATAGATAGATAGATAGATAGATATGATAGATAGATAGATGATAGATAGATAGATGATAGATAGATAGATAGATAGATAGATGGATGGATGGATGGATGGATAGATATGATAGATGATAGATAGATAGATGATAGATAGATAGATAGATATGATAGATAGATAGATGATAGATAGATAGATAGATAGATAGATAGATAGATAGATAGATAGATAGATGGATGGATGGATGGATGGATGGATAGATATGATAGATGATAGATAGATAGATAGATAGATGATAGATATGATAGATAGATAGATGATAGATAGATAGATAGATAGATAGATGATAGATAGATAGATAGATAGATAGATAGATAGATAGATAGATTCCATTAACATTTTAAGTAAGCTTATCATTTGTGACTGTATTCATAAGTATCCTTGGGGACCAATCGGAAACAGACCATCATCTCATTCAGGTGGCTCTGATTACCCCCAAAGCAGTTCAACCTGCAAGTTACTTGCTTGGGCCCTGGGTCCTCACGCCCTTCCTGGGCATGCTTGCCTTGTTTATACAATTTGCTCTTTCCCTGCTTCTCCCTCTGACTCTTGACAGCAATGAGGGAAGAAGACAAGAAGGCGCCAGAAGGTATCTGTTACAGCAATTATTTTCCACTCGGGATCTTATTTTGCATCTTTGCCTAATATCCATAAATTGAAACTTGAGGGATGGCCCAAAAAAAATCCCCAGAAGGGGTTTCATTACCATAGAGCCGGGTACCGTGCGCCAAGCAAAGAGAAACACTGCCACCAAGTGGTTATTTCGGGTCATCACAGGTGGGGCTTCTTTTTTCCCTTCTTCCTAGAAGCATTTTATTTATATTCATAGACATATATTCACAGGGCCTGGGGGATATCTTAATTAGTTATGTGCTCGACTTGTAAATATTAATAGCTTGTTCCATTCCTAAACCCTTGTGTTTTGTTTTGTTTTGTTTTGTTTTCCGTTTAGCCAGGTATGGTAGTGTAGAGCCCAACTCTGAAGAAGGAGAAACAGGCAGCTCCCTGGGGCTCAGTAACCAGCCAGTCTGGCATGCTTAGCCCTAGAACAGTGAGAAACTCTATGGCATATGGCTCCTGGGAAACAAGACCCAGGGTTATCTATCCTCTGGCCTCCACACACAAGTACACACCATATTCACCTTCACATGCACATAGAAACCAGAGGGAAAAGGGATAGGGGGAGAGAGAAGGGGGGAAGGGAGGGGGGAAGGAAGAGGAGGAGGAATTATGGGAGAAAGAGTGGGATCCACATGGTAGAGAACACTTTGATCCCAGATGGTCGCTGTACCTGTTTTCAGAGTTCTACTGATAATGATCTTTAACTAAGGGCCCGCATTCGGTCTTTAGCCCCATGTCTGTGCTCTCCCCAGCATTCCTGTTTGTAGTCTTACAGGGCTCTGTTCCCAAGTGCTCAGAGTTCTGTATCACCTTAGCATCCTTCACAAACCCTATTCAGCCACAGCCAAGGTCTGAGGCTGTGTTCTGAAACACCCCAAAGTCCTCTGGTTTGAAAAGCCTTGAACACTACTAGCCCATGGGGTGAGACATCACTGCAGTGGCTTCAACTGTTCAAAATACATGGATGTCCCTACTGTGGAGACTTCTCTGTCCCTCACTGGGAAACTCCACTTTGCACACAGTGTATGATTCCATCTTAAGAGCAAACTCAGGAGGATGGTTCTGCCCCTTGCTATTTGTGTAAGCAACACATCTCTGGGCAATACACACAAGGCCAGACTGGTAAGTTAAAAAAAGCAGCCACATTATAAATTTACAGAGCAGCCAAATGGGAACCTACAAGCACATAGTATGTTTTAGTCAGGGTTTCTATTCCTGCACAAAACATCGTGACCAAGAAGCAAGTTGGGGAGGAAAGGGCTTATTCAGTTTACACTTTCACATTGCTGTTCATCACCAAAGGAAGTCAGGACTGGAACCCAAGCAGGTCAGGAAGCAGGAGCTGATGCAGAGGCCATGGAGGGATGTCACTTACTGGCTTGATGTCCTTGGCTTGTTCAGCCTGCTTTCTCATGGAACCCAGGTCTACCAGGCCAGGGATGGCACCACCCACAATGGGCTGGGCCCTTCCCCCTTGATCACTAGTTGAGAAAATGCCTTAGAGCTGGATCTCATGGAGGCGTTTCCTCAACTGATAACTCCAGCCTGTGTCAAGTTGACACAAAACCAGCCAGTATAGTATGTAAAAAGCATTTGAAGAAATCCAGGCCCAAGAACTCACAAAACAACCAGACAATAATGGGTGCAGTGCCCTCACCTGGACCTGTAAAGAGGGGGACCTAACCTGTGATAGGGACAGTCTTCACTGGCCTGATATCTCACTCTGTGTTGTGTGCATCACAGACAGAGAACTCCACCTGTCCCTGGGGCTTCAGGTCTGCTCAGTTGTCTCCCTCATTGGTGGTGTAACCTACCTACATTGCCATCTGTCATCTGGCCCCACCATCCACATATCCATCCATCTACAGTGCTCCTGTACCACACACTT
The DNA here is from genome assembly GCF_963924665.1 of Micromys minutus. Taxonomy (NCBI): domain Eukaryota; kingdom Metazoa; phylum Chordata; class Mammalia; order Rodentia; family Muridae; genus Micromys; species Micromys minutus. The sequence continues at coordinate 96,200,882 of NC_137969.1, forward strand.
CAAAGTTCAGCTCTGACCCTAACCTGGAAGGCAGAACCTCTAATTGCTGCAGACTCCCTCTGCATCCTTAGCGGCCTTCTGCTCACCTCCACTGGTCCTCTTCAGTACTCCTTGGGCGCTGATGTGACCTCTAACCTTCTGTGGCCATTCTGCAATTGGATAAGTGGATAGATAGATAAATAGATGATAGATAGATAGATAGATAGATAGATAGATAGATAGATAGATAGATAGATGATAGATGATAGATAGATAGATAGATAGATAGATGATAGATAGATAGATGATAGATAGATAGATGATAGATAGATAGATAGATAGATAGATAGATAGATAGATAGATAGATAGATAGATGAGAAAAGAGATAGACAGACAGACAGATAAGAGATAGATAGATAGATAGACAGACAGACAGACAGACAGACAGACAACAGATAGACTTACTGTGAGCTGTATAATTTGTGACCTGAGAGCTGATTTGAGTGATAAGATTACAATAAGAGAGTCCGTGTTTGCCTCCGCAGCTATCAAGGGAAAGCAGGACAGCGTGGCACATGTCAGCCACAGAGTGAACAGAGAGAGCTGAGACTTTATCGTTAGTCAATAAGCTCTGAAATCACGAAGAGATGCAAGCATGTCTGTTTCTGACGTAGCATGCTCATGACACCTACCAAGTGAGAGATTCAGGCTGCCACATCCTAAAAACCACCACATGGGCAAAATGAACACCAAGTTTCTGTGGCAGCCAAGAGAGCTAACAGGTTCTGTGGAGATCTCACTCTTGGGTTCAACCTGACTGTAACGAGTGTTGGGGGTAATGATAACACTACTGTAACAACGTAAATGCTAACAACGGACGCAGGGTCCGCACTGCACCTGAACCACACCGACTACATGTGCTCACTGCAGTCCGTGAGAGGTGTGCACAGTGCATGGCTGTGTCCGCAAGTCATCGGTGCCTCTCCACAATTCTCTTAGTCCTGTCATAACCTGAGTACCATCAGACAAAGTATTTACGATTCTGCTTCATGAAGAAAGTGGTTGTTTTTTCCTTAATAGCAGGCGAGGCGAGTCAGGTACATGGCAGGTTTTAACCCTTTTATCAAATACGGACCAAGTTGAGCTCCTTCGAAGAATTATGGTTTCCTTTTCAATGTCATGAACATAGATGGGTTTGGTGTTTGACTTTTATGAGTCAATGAAACAACTATGTATAAGAAATATGGAATATGGAAAAGCCAGAGTGTGTACTGGGGGCTGGGGGATGTGGGGTCAGGGTGTGTACCAGGAGGGATGTGGGGTCAGGGTGTCTACCAGGAGGGATGTGGGGTCAGAGTGTGTACCAGGAGGGTTGTGGGGTCAGGGTGTGTACCAGAAGGGATGTGGGGTCAGGGTGTGTACCAGGAGGGATGTGGGGTCAGGGTGTGTACCAGGAGGGATGTGGGGTCAGGGTGTGTACCAGGAGGGATGTGGTGTTAGTGTGTGTACCAGGAGGGATGTGGGGTTAGTATGTGTACCAGGAGGGATGTGGGGTCAGGGTGTGTACCAGGAGGGATGTGGGGTTAGTGTGTGTACCAGGAGGGATGTGGGGTTAGTGTGTGTACCAGGAGGGATGTGGGGTTAGTATGTGTACCAGGAGGGATGTGGGGTCAGGGTGTGTACCAGGAGGGATGTGGGGTTAGTGTGTGTACCAGGAGGGATGTGGGGTTAGTGTGTGTACCAGGAGGGATGTGGGGTTAGTATGTGTACCAGGAGGGATGTGGGGTCAGGGTGTGTACCAGGAGGGATGTGGGGTTAGTGTGTGTACCAGGAGGGATGTGGGGTTAGTGTGTGTACCAGGAGGGATGTGGGGTCAGGGTGTGTACCAGGAGGGATGTGGGGTTAGTGTGTGTACCAGGAGGAATGTGGGGTCAGGGTGTGTACCAGGAGGGATGTGGGGTCAGGGTGTGTACCAGGAGGGATGTGGGGTCAGGGTGTGTACCAGGAGGGATGTGGGGTTAGTGTGTGTACCAGGAGGGATGTGGGGTCAGGGTGTGTACCAGGAGGGATGTGGGGTTAGTGTGTGTACCAGGAGGGATGTGGGGTTAGTGTGTGTACCAGGAGGGATGTGGGGTTAGTATGTGTACCAGGAGGGATGTGGGGTCAGGGTGTGTACCAGGAGAAATGTGGGGTTAGTGTGTGTACCAGGAGGGATGTGGGGTCAGGGTGTGTACCAGGAGGGATGTGGGGTCAGGGTGTGTACCAGGAGGGATGTGGGGTCAGGGTGTGTACCAGGAGGGATGTGGGGTTAGTGTGTGTACCAGGAGGGATGTGGGGTCAGTGTGTGTACCAGGAGGGATGTGGGGTCAGGGTGTGTACCAGGAGGGATGTGGGGTCAGGGTGTGTACCAGGAGGGATGTGGGGTCAGGGTGTGTACCAGGAGGGATGTGGGGTTAGTGTGTGTACCAGGAGGGATGTGGGGTTAGTGTGTGTACCAGGAGGGATGTGGGGTTAGTGTGTGTACCAGGAGGAATGTGGGGTTAGTGTGTGTACCAGGAGGGATGTGGGGTCAGTGTGTGTACCAGGAGGGATGTGGGGTCAGGGTGTGTACCAGGAGGGATGTGGGGTCAGGGTGTGTACCAGGAGGGATGTGGGGTTAGTGTGTGTACCAGGAGGGATGTGGGGTTAGTGTGTGTACCAGGAGGGATGTGGGGTTAGTGTGTGTACCAGGAGGAATGTGGGGTTAGTGTGTGTACCAGGAGGGATGTGGGGTCAGGGTGTGTACCAGGAAAGATGTGGGGTCAAAAAAATTGGAATGGCATATGGAAGATGAAGCCTTCACATGAGTGCTTTATACACACACACACACACACACACACACACACACACACACACACACACATAGGGAAAACTGAGGCCCAGGAAAATGAAATAGTGTATGCTGGCTGAGGGCCTGAAGTCTGAGTCTCTGCTCTCAGACTCTCAGAACCTTCCAAGCTTTGAAATTCCTGAGCATCACCCAAATCTCAGAGTTTTGGTTTCCTTTCCTCACCAGCAAAAGGATAAGGCTGGACAGAGAATCTTACAATGCACTGACTTACCAACAGCCCCTCCCATGTGCTCAACACTCCATGTTAACTCTGAATCAGACCCACCAATCTACAAAACAGAAACTAGCCACATCATTCCAGCAGAGACTTCACCCACCTCATTGATAGCTCTTGTCCAGAGGGCTCTGGATGTTAAGCAATCCCTCCCACAGCCGAACAGCTTGCCTGACCCCAGGATACTTTTCTACTGGCAAGACCATGTAGCAAGGAGATCAAAACTCCCCACAGCCAGCTGAAGCATCTTTCTCCAGCAATCTGCATCTGGGAATGTGTGCTCCTTCACTCATAAGCCCACAGAGTCAGGTAGAAAGAACAGTCCACCCTGAGGAGTATCACCGCTCCCACCAGAAGTGCCAGAAAAGCTACTGTGCCCCTTTGTGCACAGCCCACAAATGTACCTGAAGACACCCTCCTCAGTCCACAGTCAAGCCTGTCTTTTCTATCCCCAGAGAATTAGAGGAAGCTGAACCTGTGCCTAAGCAACTCTAGATGGGATAAAGAGTAAACTCCAATAGGTAAAGGGATGTTAGAGAATGTTCTAGCAGCTCCCCACCCCTGGGTAAATTACCACCCCTGGCACAGGTGAAAGTGGCCTGTCAATTCTCTCTGAGCCTGTGAAAGGGCTCCTCAGGCATCTAACCTCCAGTTCACCCACTTTTGCCTCCTCCCCCGACCATGACCTTTCTCCTAGTTTCTTACCCTTGTCCTACCTTGCTCCCAGCTTCCTCATTTAAAGAAAACTTCACTTGAGAGCCAAGGAGACAGCCCTGTAGATAAAAGCTTGGCATTCTGACAGTATAGTCTGTGGTCCTGTCACTCGGGATACAAAAGAAGAGGAGACGGGATGGTCCAGAAGCCCACCAGCAAGCTTGCCCAGAGCACACACAGAAACAACAGAGACTCCCACCTCAAATGAGGCAAAAGACAAAACCAACAACTGAATTATGACTCAAACATTTAAAATAAAAAAAATACCTCAGAGTGCATGTCAGGCTTTGTCAGGATTTATCAGAGACAGGGAGGGAAAGAGAGAGAGGGGGGAGGGAGATCGGGAGAGAAAGGGGGAGTATCCACAAGAGAAATCTCAGCAGACTTCTAAGTTGTGTAGCCCACAGCAGGGGAGCTCAGCAGGGAAGAGAGAGATTGAACTTGACCCCAAGCCCCGGTTCCAGACATTTGCTGAAAGGTGCTGACCTCGGCTCTATGCACAGGGCATTTCTGCCCCAAGCTGCAAGGGCTTCCCTCCCCCATTCCTGGGAGATACCCCGTGTCTCCTTCCCTAGGGTCCCTACAGAACTTGCTCAGCACTGCTCTTGTGGAGAATGAGAGCTCTACACTTCAGAGTCTCCACTCACCCTGCAATCATAAACCCACGTTCCCATTCCAGAGAAGCCACGCCCCAAGCCTGGGCAGTGGCCCTCGAGTTTCCACAGCGTGTGGAAAGCACCTGTGTCCTGTGATCTGCAGAGCAGCTCCCAACACGTCTGCTCAACCCTCACAACAAAGCCTGGGAAGTTTTTACCCCTGCTAGGTTAGAACTTAACCTGGGAAAACAGAAAGACCTGGAAGGCTGGGTGTATCGGGAGGGAAAGGAGTGCTGCCTGGTAGAGAAGCCAGAATTCCAGCAGCTAATCAGATGCCTGTGGCCCTTATCTCTTCCTGGCTGTAAACCTGCAATTTTCTAGAGATCTCAGCAGTCCGTTTTAGGGAAAGGACACACACTAAAATTCTTGAGCAACCTCAGTGGCATATGGTTTTAGCCTGTGAGATTGCAATCCTGCCCAAGGTGTGTTCAGAGTCAACCTGTAATACCAACAATTATCAAGAAGGAAACAGAGGGCCGGAGGGGGTGGGGTACCCAGAAACCCTTGGAGCAATGAAATTCCAAAAGGATTTCAAAATCCAATCTACAGTCACCAATAGGATATATGAAAGAAGGACATTCCTAGCCTGTCTCTCCCTCTCCCTCTCTCCCCACCTCCACCCCCATTACTTAAGTCTATACTAAAAGTTCTGCCTCATAAACTCACTCCTAGAATTCTCTCCAGGGTTGAAGCTATGGACTCTGGTTTGGGTCTGAGTCAAAGCCCCTGAAAGGATGAGAGGAAATCCTGCTAAAGGCTGCAGCATACAGCGGAGTCTTTGTCCACTGACAGTTTCCCTGCATCGTGGCAAGCTAGTCTTATGAACTTGATGCTCCATCCATCCCCAAGCCAAACCCCTACAGATGCTCCGAACCAGTGCTTTGGGGTCCCACTGGGCCCCTCATTATAGTCCATGGCTATAAACCTGTAGAACCCTGTTACTAGCCCCGCGGAGAGGAGCCTCACGGAGAGGAGCCTCACAGAGAGCAACTAAGTCTGCAGCGGGCAGTGGCTCACGTTCAAGACATTTGTATTGGGATCGGTGCATTCTGCGGGGGGGAGGGCAGAGGACTGAGGGCTGACATCTTTGCTATTACTATCCTCAGAGAAACACTGTGAGGCACACACACCCCTGCCCAGTTCCAAGCTACACTGAGGAAAGAAAGGGGGGCGGGGTCAGTCATTGTAGCATGGTAAGGCCAGGCCTGAGAGTTGCCTTCCCATTTCCTGTACCCAGGTGGCTATCACAGGCCTCAGAGCCAGGTGTGACCTCTACTCAATTCCATTCAATCCTATTTTATATTATTTTTAAGATAGGGTCTCTCCAACGTAACTCTGGCTTGCCCAGAACTTGCTGTGTATAGCAGGGTGGCTTCTGCCTCATGGAGATCTGCCTCTGCCTCTTCCTCTTCCTCTGAGTGCTAGACATACACCACCCTAACTCACTTTAAGATAAACCTCTTTCTAAACACCTGCAAGCCTGCCCATCACCTGCTTACAATCCTACATCAAGGAATAGGTTGGAGCTCCCACAGTAGATGTTCTTCCTAAGAACAACCAGAGAAAATGTGTAAAAAGGTACAGCAGCTATGGAGAGTCTGGTGAAGCCAAGGCTGGGTGACGTTCTAGGAAGAGCCACTGTCTCGGCCATCTGATGCCCCTAGAGCCAACGCTGAAATGCGTTTTCCTCCCTTAGCAGGTATGCTATTAGTAAGGTCTCCTTTGCTGTCGTAAAACAATGTCTTAAAGTAACTTGGGAAGGAAAATACCTATTTGCCTTACAGGTTCAAGTCTAGCACCAGAGAAGCTAAGGCAGGAACACAAGGCAAGAACCTGGAAGCAGGAACCGAAGCACAGACCGTGGTAGAACTCTGTTTGCCAGCTTGCTCAGACTGCCTTCAACCCAGGACTACTTGTCCAACTGTGGCACCGCCCATGTGAGCTGGACCCTCCAATGTCAATCATTGTTTCCTCTTCCCATGTGATCCCAGTTTGGGTCAAGTTAAAAACACAAACCAGCACAGGATGTGTGGTCACAGGGATAGCTCTGAACCCCCAGACACAGGAACAAGGCTGGCTTGCTTTGCACACGCACCATTCAGACAGATGCACAGATTCCTCCCCACTCAATCTGGGAAACCAGAGCGGATTCCTGTGATTCATGACACTCTTGTCTGCTAGAGCTTAGCCCGGCCGGAAACCAACACACCGATGCCTGGATTTTTTTCCCTCCTAAACTAGATCTAACTAAGCAATTTTTCCTTGTTGCTTGTTTTCGTGTTAATTTTTACTTATATTTGAGATGGGGTGTCACCATGTTGCCCAAAACAGTCTCAAACCTCCCATCCTTCTGTCTCAGCACCCCCAGAGGTGTTACGGGCAACTAGAATTAAAGGTATGCACCAGCTGACGGAACTACTTTAAACTGTAAACCACACAGAACTAAACGTCTGCAACCATTCTGTGGATTTGGCTGAGTCGCTGACCTTCAGCCTTGATGGAAAGCATCAGCCCAAGGTTTGTCATAAAAGTGAGCTAGCCCTCAGTGGGGAACTAGAATGCTTCAACCAGATGGACTTTGAAATGTGAGTGACAGGCTCCTCCTACATCCAAAGGGTCAGCATTGCTCTGACTCCATCAGCCTGGCACACATGGGACGAGCCCCAGGGCCCTCAGGCATGCCAAAGCCCACATACGCTCGCACCTCCTGGGTACGACTACACTGATGTGTAAGGCAACACTGGGATATATTGCACATAGTCTGCATATCCTCTTGCATTCTATGTCACCTCTAGAATACTTATGGTGCCCAGGCCATGCACATGACTCACCAAGAACAAGACCTCCTGAGTGGTTTTTGGAGCTTTTGGCAGAAGGAGAGAACTGACTCCCAAAAGTTGTCCTCGACAGCACATGCACACATAACACAACAATAAATGAATGAACAGATGAACAATCAAACATTAAAAGGTTGTTATTCCACACTGCTGAGGAATGACAAGAGCAATCCCTGCGCATGCTCAGTACAGATATGACGCTTCCGTGTCCCGCCCCACTCCTCGGCAACAACGCTGTATTTTACCTGTGGTTAGTCGAATCCATGGATACAGAAGGGCTGACTACTGATTCTATGCAGTCCAGACTTCTTCCAATCGATTGATCTTTTTTAATTATATTTTTAATTATTATTTGTGTGCATATGTGTGCTCATGTGTGTGTGCTCGCGTACATGCGTGTGCTGCTACAGATTCTATGTTAAGGTCAGAGGACAGTGCCTCTTTGAGGCAGGGTTTTTCTTTTTTAAAAAATGTATTTATTTATTTTATGTATATGAGTACACTAGGCATCAGATCCCATGACAGATGGTTGTGAGCCACCATGTGGTTGCTGGGAATTGAACTCAGGACCTTTAGGAAGAGCAGTCAGTGCTCTTAACCTCTGAGCCATCTCTCCAGCTAAGGGTTTTTCTTACTATTATTGTTGCTGTTGTTTCTGCTGCTGCTGTTACTGTTGTAAGACCCCGAGCAGTCTTAGCTCAGAACCACAACCCACAGAATACAATTAGACGATAGATCACTGCAATGGCAAGAGGTTTTATTCCACGTACCTGGGGTTGCTCATCCTCGAAGGGAGATCCAACCCTGAACTCAAAAGGCATACATCTTTTATATTTTTGTGAGGGGGGTGAACTACTGATCAGCAGTATAATTTTCAGGATGAGAAGAGGAAGGGGAGATGGGGACAGAAACTTTGGCAGTAAGGTTGTCAATTTGCAGTTTTCCTTGGAATTCAGTATGGGGGGGGGGGGTAGGGGAGCTGTTCCTAAAGCAGTTGTTTTGGTTTTGTCTTAACTCAGCTTGGTCAGTATAGCTTGACCTGTCCACTAAAACCTTGTTTTTATATTTTCAGAACCTTGTTTATATATTTCAAAACTCTGAGGGGTTTTGTCCTTGTTTTGTTTCTCAGAATTGGGTGATTAGAGCATGATTTAATTATAACATAGGTCAAGACCCTATCTAGGGCTTTCTAGAAGGCCAGATGGCTATCAGTCAGTATATTCTGTGTTTTTTCTGAGAATTACTCTGGGCCATTGTTTTTATTTGTCAGGCACGGGCGGGATCTCATAGCCTTGGGGTGACTGGAAAATCTCTTGAGTCTGACTTTAACCATTTCTGTCTTTAGGGTCTCACATTCTAAGAATGCGGTGTTTTGGAAAAGTCTCAGAGCCCCTAAAAACTTTGTTTTTTACATCATTACTAGCTTACTGTGCTAGCTAGTTTATGTCAACTTGACACAAGCTATAGTCATCTGAGAGGAGGGAACCTCGATTGGGAAAATGCCCCCATAAGATCAGGCTGCAGCCAAGCCTATAGAGCATTTTCTTAAATGATGGTTGACGGGGGAGGGCCCAGCCCATTGTGGGTGGGGCCATCCCTGAACTGGTGGTTCTGGGTTCTGTAAGAAAGCAGGCTGAGCAATCCAGTAAGCAAAACCCCTCCATGGTCTCTGCATCAGCTCCTGCCCTTAGGTTCCTGCCGGATTTGAGTTCTGGTCCTGACTTCCAAGATGAACATGGAACAGCGACATGAAACAGTAGGCTGAATTTTCTTTTCTCCCCACGTTGCTATTGATCATGGTGTTTCGTCACAGAGATGTCACCCTAACAGTTACTGAGTGTGGAGTACATCCCTCAAAACACATTCACACATACTTCACTGGGCTGACTCTCACTGCGCTGAGTCTTACTGATGCTTCCAACCCAGTCCTGTGGCTGCCCTGCCCTCTTTGCTGTGGCTCCACCCACTCACCCTCCATCCTGTGCTGCCCTCAACCTGCCCCTCTCTCTGCACTCAAATGGCTCAGAGCTCCGCTGTCTTCCCATTTAAAGGCTCTGCTGCAATTCCCCTGAATCTTGCAGTGCTAAACCGACCTCTCAGACTCTTCCCCATCTCAGAGTAAACAGGACACCTTTGATACTATGTGTGGGCTGGGCTCAGCAGTTAACAGGGCTGACTTCCAGAGGTCATCAGTTCAATTCTCACATGTAATGGTTCACAACCATCTGTAATGGGATCCGATGCCCTCTAATGATGGTGTATTCATATACATAAAATGAATAAATAAATCTAAAAGAAAAAAGATACTGTGTGTCAAAGGACAATGATGTCAAAGGACAATGATGTTAAGGGGGGGGGTCTGTTCCTAGCCACCAAAAACTGTGAAGAGCTTAAGTCACTCAGCAAATCCCTTCAGAGAGTAGACACAGACATCTTGCCCTCAGATGGGCTCTCCAAGCTCAGACCAAGAGAAACCCTGTAACTAGAAGGAAGAAGTGGAGGGAGGGAGCTGTCTGTGGTCTCTGGGATACACCGCCAGGATTCTCCACTTCCCTCCAGGGCCCTGCAAATCCTGTGATCTCAGACCCAGTTTTAATAACAATCCTGGCCTAGGGGCTTGAAATGGCCACTTACCCTTCTTTATACCACGAAAGCATCATTCTGTATTAATGTCACCTTTGGGAGCAGCTCCAGGGTTGTCCCTCATCTTATAAAGAACTCTGAGCCCAGTGGTCACGTGATGGGTGTTGGTGCCCAGCGGGGTGAACATGCTCTGTCCTCCATAGCTGGGGAGGTCACACTGACCGTACACTGTCATATTCTCTCAGACTCCCAAGGAAGGACTTCACCTTCTGAGAATCATTTTATAACATCTCTCAGAAGCTCTCTGCTCACAGTGCTCCTTTGTCCTGTGTTCAAGGAAGACCTCACATGTGGGTCACTTCACCTGGAAAGTTACTGACTTTTTTCCTTCTTTCTTCTTCCCAATGCCTGGCTAGCTGATGAATTTTTTTAAATAATTTTTTGAGATTTTACTTATTTTTATTTTACGTGTATGGGTGTTCACCTGAATGTATGTCTGTGCACCCACTGGGTGTGTGCAGTGCCCGAGGAGGCCAAAAGAGGGGTCTTGGAAACTGAAATTACAGATAGCTATAAGCTGCCATGTGGTTGCTGGGATTTGAACTCAGGACCCTCTAGAAGAGCACCCAGCACCCTTAAGCACCCTACAGCCCTACATTAAGAGTTACTGAACTCTTAATCTTAAAAACTCACTAGTCCCTACAAATACCATAAGGATACAATAGCCATACTCATTTTATACACAGGGAAACTGAGATCTGAAAGGGGATTGCTTCAGCAGGCTGTGGGTTCAGAGGCAGCGGTGCCTGCGTCTTGAGCTCAGACCATGCACCCTGCACCAGTGCCCCCTGCTACTTCTGCATCCACCGGTCTTCGCATGCTATTGCCCCCCACACACACCAAGGGTGAGGCAGTTATTCTCCCAGAGCCTCCTGGGATTCATCTTCAGACGGCGTCTCTCCTGGCTCCACATTCCTCACCGTCTTGCCTACCCTTCACAGGCTGTGAGCAGGCACAAGTGTGATCACCCTCACCACGTGCAGGAGCCTTACAGGAATTCTGGCATCAGACGGCTTAGTGGCTGCTGAGAATGTGCTCAGCTCTGGTCAGAACACAGGCTTTTGTCTCTCAGCACTGGCACAGCTCTGGGTACCAGGAAAGACACAACAAGGCAACGGGGAAGTTGCAAAGTGACTTAACCTCTGTTCTCAAGTTACTGGGAATTCAAAAGTGAGTTGGTAATCAGCAACCACACAGTGAGATTACGTACAGAAGTGGTCAGCATTCCTCAGGCTGTGATGTCATTGACAACCTTCCAGGGAAACACTACCAAACCAGCCCATTCAGACCAACCTCGCCCCCTAAGAAAGGAACTCCCAGGGGCACAAGTATGGAACTGTCTCACGAAAATACACACTCACACACATACACACTAACACTCACCACACACACTCCTCACAAACATATACATACTCACACATGCTAACACATACACACTCACATATACACACTAAAACACTAACATACCACACACACTAACAAACACATATACACACCCTTACATACACTAAAATACACACCACACACAACTCACACACACTAACACATACCATACATAGTCACACAACTCACACATGCTCTCATGCACACACACTCTTACACATACACAAACACTTACATATACACATACCACACACACTCACACATTCACATACACACTCAAACACTCACACACACATACACACTTACATACACACATACCACACACATACACACATTTTACATTTACCACATACTCATACATGTACACAAACACACACTCACATACACTCACACATACACACACTCTCACACACACAGGCCTTCATCACACATTATCAGAGGCCGGCTTATTCAATGAACATCATGTATCATGGTATGCCACATCTACCAATAAAATATAAAAATATAAATAAAAAAGAAAAACTATTTTGTGTGGGTAAATATCAAAACCAAGCAGATGAACGGGGATGTTAGAATTATCAGACACTGGCATAGAAAATGGGACAACACGGAAGATCTATATAGTCTACTACAGTGAACTGAGAAAGGGAATCAGGAGTTCGAGGCCAGCCTGCCATATAATGTAAGAAATGTGTTTTCTAAGTAAAAACCAAGGGCTCAGAGGTTAAGAACACCAGCTGTTCTTGCAGAGAACCTGTCTTTGACTCATTCTTATCACCTGCATGGTGGCTCCTAACCATCTACAACTCCAGCTCCAAGGCATCTGATACCCTATTCTATCCTCCAAGGAGACTGCACACATGTGCCATCAACATTTTACATCTAAATTAGTTACTTAAAAGTAAAATAAATATAACTTGAAATGAAAGTTATAATAGAAAGTGTTAGGGTCTCGGAGTTGCTCCCAGAAACCACACATCTCAGTCAGACAGGGATAATTTATTGAATGCACAGCCCCAAGACTCACCAGTCAGGGACACCGCCCAGACTCAGGAGCTGGGATCTATGACCATGAACATTGCTCTGGGTCGGTTTATAAAGGAAAAAGAAACCTAGTGAGCTCGTATGCAGATGAGGGGGAGGTGCTGCAGGGTATCTGCCTGTTTTCCGGGGGGCTTTCGTAGTTTAGACATAACAGTTCAAGCTAATGTCTGTCTTGTTGGATCTGAGTGAAGGCTACAGCTGGGGAGTTTCCAAGAAGAGCAATCCTCAGACTATGATAGCAAGTTCTGTGAGCACAGCAGGAGAAAACGGGAGAAATCTGGGATTTTTAAAGAATTTTTCTAATCCACTGGTTCCTGTGTGTGTGTGTGTGTGTGTGTGTGTGTGTGTGGTGTCCAAATATCTAAAAGCATGTGCTTTGCCCTACATTGAACCTATGTTTATTACTAGATACAGAAGTATCTAGTATGTTGTTTATTGCATTGACACAAAAGCATATTTTGCCGCTTACACTCACTGCGTGGCAGAGACAGCAATACAGGAGTGAGGGGTATTTGTGAGAAGTGCTACAGGATGCCTGCAGAACAGGTAGGCAGTACTCCTGTGCTCCCAGCCCTAGGACACTTTGCCTGGAGTTTTGTTGAGGTAAAACTATTAGCCCTGTGAGTGCAGTGCGCATGCGCACCCAGGTGGCGGCAAGAGGATCCAGGACATTTTGGATTAGATTACATGTCAAAAAATATCCTAATAAATTCCAATTTACAACAGGGCACATGAGCCAATAACTGTCACCAGACAGCTCTTGGATACTGGCTCAGCATCCTCTGCGGAGCCAGGGGCATTGGCCGCTGCTGAATCATTGTAAATTCTTCCCGTCTGGTTTGTAGCATGTTTTACTTTACTGAATATGTATCTAAGTTCTAGTTGTCCAGACCCTTTTATAATTTCTGGCTGTTGTTTATACCCTATTTCAGATACTAGGCTGTAACCTTTCCCCTCCAGCACATCCAGCCCCCTGGACCACGGATTGAGATGTCTCCAAGCAGTTGCGGAGGTTGGCTGGGGGCGCAGCCTCCACTGGGATGAGAGAGGCAAATGGTGCTTCTGAGGGGGGCAGGATGCAGACAGGGGTCTTCTCTCTGCTCTCCTACCTTGGGCTTGGCAGCTCAATCCAGGAACTCGGGAATTTTCCTTTGTGACGTCAGCTCCTCTCCTGTCTTTCATGCTGCCCGTCAGATCCCGGACCTTGGCTTGGTGAACTGTCACATGGCTTCCAGACGTGGGCAGTATGCCTCTTACGGTGGCTTTCAGGAAGTAGTGGATGCGCGAGGCAAACAAAGAGAAATAGGAAAAGCCCAAGTCTGAAAGGCAGACAGCCCTGGCTTGTGTTATCTGCGACCACAGGTTTAAGCAATCTGAATCTCGATATGGTTTAACTTCTTTCCGGGGATTGAACCCAAGCACCTCAGGCATGGTATGCAAGCGTTTTTTTTTTAACAATGAACTACACCTGCAGCTGTGGGGTTTAACTTCTGAGCCTCTGGGCGTCTTCTCTAGGCTCGGTGATGGTGACGTGTGGCTGCTCAGCAATCCGCTGAGTGTGGTACCCGGATTAGTCGACAACACTGCCTGTCTGCTCTCTCTGGCCAGAACCATAACCTAATCTCAGTCCCCACTTCCGAACACCTTCTCCACCTTGCTTCAAAGAACTTACGGTTCTTAGCCTCCTTTATGAACAGCCATATCCTGGTAAGATCAAAGAAGAAAGAGGCAGGGCCCCGGAGTCTGATTCGCCCATTCACTTCCTGAAACTAAGTGGAGGGAGCGGCTTGGGAACTCCAGCCTTGCCGGGTAGGTGACACATAACACCTGAGCTCACACTGGGTCTCTCACCCAAGACTCAGCTCTGACGTTCTCATGACTTAATTCTTGGGTGGAGACATGTAAGTTCAGCCATTCTGTAAGCAGCTGACTTTTTCGGGTTATGAAATAAACTTAAGAGTTTCTCCACCTTCCGTGAACAAGTTTTAAGCAGTTGAATTAAAGTTTGGGCTAGAGCCTGTAGTCCTGACTGTGCCCGTCAGGTGGTTCAGACAGGATTCAGTCAGAACCCTTGCATCTCAGAGGTCAGAGCCTTTGCCCAACATTCACCAGGCCCAGGCAGGGTTCTGCCTCCGGCATCCCAAGCAAAAATGAGCAAGGAAGCTTTGATCATCATCAAACATCTACTGCACAGCAGGACCATTGCATAGGTTCAGAGTTCATCAGTGAATTAAGCCCTGCCTTCACGTGGACTAAGGTCTAGCAAGGGAAACCAGAAAAAAAATCAACGGAGTGAGGAATAGGGACCGTGGTTTTGTTCTCCTCCTCCTCAGAAGGGTAACCATCAAGTTACCTTATGCATGATTTCCAGACACCAGGAGCACAGCACTCTGGGTAATCTTCCTGACCCTGTGTATATACATGCACATGCGCAGATGTGTGCATGTGCGTAGACACTCTCTTCCTATATGTCATACCTTTCAGGTCCTGTCTACCTTTGAAATCCCGTCTCCTAGTCCCTTAAGTGGTTTTCACAAGTCCCACAGATGGCTTTCTGGACAGAAGTATGAATCCTAGTACCTGCTGGAAATCTAAAATCCTGCACCCTGGGCCAACGTGGGCTGAGGAAGAGACATTGTTATGTACATACACTTAAGTCTTAGTCATGGTTTCTAATGCTGCACTGAAACATCGTGACCAAGAAGCAACTTAAGAAGGAAAAGGTTTTTCAGCTTACACTTCCACATTGCTGTTCCTCACCAAAGGAAGTCAGGACTGGAACTCACACAGGTCAGAAACCTGGAGGCAGGAGCTGATGCAGAGGCCATGGAGGGATGTTACTTACTGGCTTGCTCCCCTGGCTTGCTCAGCCTGCTTTCTTATAGAACCCAGGTCTACCAGCCCAGGGATGGTACCACCCACAGTGGGCTGGGCCCTCCCCCCTTGATCACTAGTTGAGAAAATGCCTTACAGCTGGATCTCATAGAGGCATTTCCTCAACGGAGGCTCCTTTTTCTGAGACAACTCCAGCTGTGTCAAGTTGACATACAAAGCCAACCAGTACAGTACAGCTTATTATGACTTTCACAAACATTAATTCTGGGGGGGGGCGGGGAGTCGACGTTTGCAATAATAGCTGATTGGGTTGCAAATACCAGGTTCTTTCTGCTCTAACAATGCTTCAAATAAGATTCTCATTAGATCCACACAAGTCCTCAAATGCTCCTACAGGTTACAGAGTGACTCAAGATTCCCAACCTAGATGTGTTGAGAATCCAAACAAAGCAGTCTCTGACTATCCACAAACTCCTCAAGTAGCCAGCCATGGCTGGGCTTGAACTATTGATTTCTCTGTCCCCACTCCTTCCCTAATTGCTGAGATTGGAGGCATGTCCAGAGACAACTTTGATCTTACGAGTTCTTAATAAGAAGCAAACACACAGAAACAGAAGTGATGGTGTGGACCTTTCCTGGTTCCAAACCAGAGGCTCGCTGCTTCTGATTAGCCCACTGGAAGCAAATTACCCCTTGTCTTGTGACTGCTGTGTCACTGTGCCCTATGCCAGGATGCCAACTATGATTCTGACAGTATCCCACCAATCACCCCAACTTGGGCTTGACACCAACTGCCAATCCTTGCTAAAAGGGCCTCAAAAATCATATCCCCCCTCCCTCCATGGCTACATAAGGTCTGACTTCTTACCGATGGAAGCTCGTCAACAGCACCACTGCTGACTTTTCCCAGCTATGGTCTTTTTTCCTAGAGTTGTTTCTCTTTTTGTCATCTAGGAACATGGCGGAGCATGCCTGTGATCCCAGGAGTTGGGACACAGAGTCAGGAAGGAGACTGCAAGTTTATGGCCAACTTGGTCTACACACACACACACACACACACACACACACTTATACACACATAGATACACATACGCACATACATACATATGCATACACATACATACATATACATACACATGCACATACACATGTTCCAATTTTAGCTGCCGAAGCGAGCACAAAATGTGTAGCCCAGGCTGGCCTCGAACTCGTGATCCTCCTGCCTCTGCCTCCTTCAGCAAATCCTACCGGTGTGCGCCACCACAACCGGCTACACATGTTCCAAAACCAAATTAAATGTTTATTTCAAGTCTTTATTGGTGGGGGCTGGAGAGATGGTTCAGTGGTTAGAGCACTGACTGTTCTTTCAGGAGTCCTGAGTTTAATTCCCAGCAACTACATGGTGGCTAACAACCATCTGTGATGGGATCTGATGCCCTTCTCTGGTGTGTCTGAAGACAGCTACAGTGTACTCAGATATACAGTTTTTTTAAGTGTTTATTGATGTAATGATTAACTACTTGAGTGGAGTTATGAGGTTTTTTGTAAGCATCCTTATGATCTTTGAATGTCCACAGTTCTGATGTGTTTTGATACATTATAATGACAGTTCTTCCCCAGAGCTCACTTGCATCCTTTAGAAACTATGGTGGGAAACTTTTTTAAAAAGAAAAAAAAACAAACAAAAACAAAACAACAAACAAGACCTCTTGTTTCTGGCACAAAGAGCCTGGTCCAGGTCCTGGTAGCCCCCACTGCCAGCCAGCTCTGATTTAGGAGGCAGGCACTAGTTGCTCAGAGATCTGACATCCCTTAGCTACTTCTATACCAGGCTCTGTACCTGACTTGGGAGAACCTGTGGTGCCCATGTCCTTGTCCAGAGGTAGACGTTAGGACAGTCTTCCAGGGGCCAGTTCGAGTTCAAGTGAAACCCGAGATCAGAGCAGTCTTGAGGGCCTGGAAGATTTGCCAGCAAGGAAAAGAGAAAAGATGAAGAGGTGAGAGTCAAGTGTGACCCGAGCGGCTCCCTAACAGAAAGCAGAGACACATCAACCATCACCACACAGTGGTCACTAGAGGAAGCTGGGAAATCCACCCATTTCTCTTACTTGCTATAAGGTGCGTTAGTGACTGATTAGAAGTCGACGATAATAAACTATAACCTTGACTGAGAAACCGGTAAGGACCAGTCCTGCCCCTCAGCTTATCTGGTTCTGATTGTAATTGCTAAACTGTATAGAAAAGGCACTGTCTTTCTCGGCTCAGCAACTGCCCTACAGCAACTCACCCCTACCACTCCAGGAAGGACAGGGCACACCCAGGGTCCCAGGACTCACGAAGTTGAAGCAAAGGATTAAGAGTTTGAGGCCAGACTGGGCTATGTAACAAATCATGTGGCGGATCGTGTATCAAATAAACCAGGCATCCTAAAGTATCCACCTTCCCAATGTCCTCAAATGAGTCTGCGCCTTCACTCAACAAAGCAGACCTGGCCTCCAGATTCTCCCAGCATCCTTCAGTTCTTACTTGTTATAAGACGTGGCTGGCGTACCCTGTTCTCCGTAGCCCAGAAGCTAAGCTGCCCTTCCCACAGAGGCCCTGCCCCGTACAATCCAGACAGTTGCATTACCCTTTGTACCTTTGGCCTCCTGGTGACTGTTCCTGGCTCACCTCTCTCCCCTCCCTTCTTCCCTTCCCCTTCCTCCTTCCCTTCCCTTCTGCCCTTCCCTCCCTGTATCTGGCTCAGGGTCCTGATCACCCTGGACTCTCCCATTTGTTGCTGCCTCTGGCCATGCTCTCCCTTTTGTCTACAATAAAACCTCCTCCATTATACCTGGGAGCAGTCATGTTCTTTCCTTTCCTTCTTTTTAAATTTTTTCATTCACTGAACCAAGACACCACCTCTGTTTTCTATGGGGTGGGAAGTAATGACCAAAGGGGGGGGGTCTTCACCCCTTATTGATTTTGTTTTCTTTTTTAATTTTTTAAAGATTTTATTTTACTTTACATATTTGCCTGCGTTTATGTACATATGCCATGTATGTGCCTGTAGAAGTCAGAAGTGGGTGTTGGATCTGAAATGGAGTTTCAGGCAATTGTGAGCTACCATGTGGGTGCTGGGAACGGAGCTTAGGTCCCATACAAAACCAGCCAATGAGGTTAAGGACTAAGTCATCTCCATAGAATGTCCGTTCCCCTTTACTTTGATTAAGAACAAACATGTCACTTAGGAGAAGGTCCTCAGCATTTCTACAAATGTTCTTGTCATAAAGTTTCAGCCACGAGTGTTAGCATCCACTCAGAATTCTTGCTACGATGGTTACAAAATAGTCAACAAAAACATTCATTGTATTTGAGCATTTGCTTTTTCCAAAGATGATTTCCCCCCCACATCCCCACCTCACCCCAACCCACCCCCAGAACAGCCAACTATCTAAAAACTCTGAGAAGGAACAGGGTATTTCTCCCAACAGAATGGTAGGATGGCAAGTCCACAGAACAAACCTGATGTATTTAAAACTTGGGCCCTGAGCCAAGTGTGGCCATGTATGTATGTGGTCCAATATCCAAAATACTTATGCAGAACTATTGCAGAGGGTTTGAGCTACTTCCTACCTAACTTCAGAAGCATAGAGGGGCCCTGTCCCAAAATAACAACAAAACAAAACGGTGTTGGGGGTCTAGAGAGACAGCCACATTGATAAAGTACTTTCCACACAAGCATGAGTTCAGGTCCCCAGCAGAAAAACAAAAAGCCAGGCATGGCAGTACATGCCCATAATTCTAAAGTTCAGGAAACAGAGACAGGAGGATTCCTGCAGTTTGCTAGCTATCCAGCCATCCTAGCCAAAGTGGCAAACTCCAACTTCCATGACTCTAAAAGAAGGGTGAAAAGGGATTGAGAAAGACACATGATATCAACTCCTGGCCTCCACATTCACACACATACAAGATACTCGTGTGTATCTTGCACACACACACAGAATAACATGACTTACACATGGAAGATCTATTCATTTATTATATGTAAGTACACTGTAGCTGTCTTCAGACACACCAGAAGAGGGCACAAAATCCCATTACAGATGGTTGTGAGCCACCATGTGGTTGCTGGGATTTGAACTCAGGACCTCTGGAAGAGCAGTCAGTGCTCTTAACCGCTGAGCCATGTCTCCAGCCCTCAAAGTGAGTCTTAACTACTGGGAGACACCCCCAAGTGAGACATAAGTTTGATGCAAAAGAGGTTTATTTTTCAGTGCATTGAGGTCTAGCCACAATCAGCCCCTCCTGGTGAGTGACTGGAAGGTGGCCCCGAGTGGTTATAACAAACAGTTTTTATACCTTTTAGGGGTACAGGTTATTTCAACAAGGTTACAGTTTAAACTTATAATTAAAATTATAATTAAATTATATTAAACTGACCTTTGAATCCATTGACCAGCAAGCGTCAGTCAATATATTCAGGCACTTTTTTCTACTCAAGAATGTCCCTGTGTGTGGAGAATGGAACCTGGCCTAGCCTTGACCGGAGGCAGGTGGGTGTAAGGCTGTCGAAAGCCCCAAGTGTCCTCCACACACACATAGACACACACACAAATGCACACTTGCACACACAAGCATGCACATCCCTTGACCTGGTTCTGCAGAGCTTTAAATTACACACAATTGACATACCGATCAGTTGTTCCAAAGGAATGGGACCAACACTATTGCTAACAGCATCTTTTAAAGACAGATAGAATTCTATCCAAGGCAAGGGGGGGAAAGGTGGGTCTGCTGCCCACTCACAGAGCAAGCTGCCCTCTGATCGATCCAAACAAGGGATAATACTGCTAAAAGGGAAAACTTAATCTCAGCCCATCTTTCTCAGAATGGGTTTCCTGGAAGGTCCTTATTGACCCGGAGGTTTAAAGTTGTTGCTAAGACAAGTCAGGACAAATCGCTGTTTGTTCTCTCCTGCCTCTGGCTCCTTATCTGTTTAGGTGCAATGTCACTATTCTTCTAGACATTCAGGGTGGGAACAATCCATACCTCATTAGGGACTCACCACCACAGGTTTGCCTGCTGTCCTTTGTGAGTGGACATACACTCCAAGCGCTAACTACCCTGCAGGTAGCAGCCTCACCCAGCCTTCATCACAGACCCAGAAGAAAGTGTAACTGTAATCCTCATTTTACAACTAACAATGGCTAGGGGCTATTGGGAGTGAGCTTGCTTGCAGAGATTTAACACAAAAGGAAAGACTATGTTGTGAGCTGGTTAGACCCATTGCCCTCAGAGAGTGAGCTCAGCAAGGGATAAGTGAAAACCGGTGCAATGGGAGCAAAGAAAGTGCTCTGGGGCTGGGTGTGGTAACACAGGCCTCGGATCTCAGCAACCGGGATGAAGCTCTGTAGAATATCTGTGGCTTCGGGGCCAACCTGGTCTATATAGAAAGTTCCAGGCTAGGGAGAGGTACATAGGGAGACCTTGTCTCAAAAAAAAAAAAAAAAAAAAAAAAAAAAAAAAAAAAAAAAAGCTAAAAAGAATAACTGGGGGGGCTGGAGAGATGGCTCAGAGAGGTTAAGAGCACTGACTGTTCTTCCACTGAGTTCAGTTCCCAGCAACCACATGGTGGCTCACAACCATCTGTAATGGGATTTGATGCCCTCTTCTGGTGTGTCTGAAGACAGTGACAGTGTGCTCACATACATGAAATAAATAAAACTTTTAAAAAGAAGAATAGTTGGGTGTGGTGGCACATACCTGTAAAGCCAGAACTTGAGAGTTCAAGGCAGGAGGATTGTCACAAGTTTGGGGCTACTGTGGGCTATATAACAAGTACCAAGCTATACATGGTGAAACCATCTCAAGGAACAGGAAAGGGAGGTCAGGCACTAAGGAAAGCAGGGTAGAGAGACCCTCACCACTGAGTTTCCCTCTCGGTCCCCAGAGTTCAGAGTTTGGTCCTCCATTCACCTTCGATCAATAAGTACATTCTTCACCCTTTATCATGGAGCCTACCCATTTCTAGGACTCTGCAAAACAGCTCAGCTAGAGCAGGATCTCCGTGCTCTGTGATCTCTGTGCTCCGTGCTCACACAGCTCCGAGCACTCACTTCCAGTAGCCACCTGGGACCTGAGCTGTGACCAAGCATTTCGAGTGCATACATAAGCTAGACTCTGACTCCCCGGCAGGTCAATCATTTCTTGGTTTTATTTACCTTATTCACAGGGCGAACTTTTGATATGAACCCTCCTGTGCATCCCGTAGGCATTATTGCTTTGTGGAGCTTAAGTAGATGTCAGAGACCTGAGCCCACCTTTTGACTTTTCGACTTCTTGGCCAGACCCTTGGGAAACTCACTTTGTCTTCTTAAGTTGGAGGAAGAGGTATCCTGGGCTTTGACATGGGAAGGACACAAACGCCTATTAGCATCCAGTGTGCTGACGCGTGTATCATATTCTTCCCTTCCTTGTCGGCAAAACTGTCCTTCTTAGAATTTTAACTGAAGTGATCAAACAGCCAAATAAGCCATGCACAGGCCTTGGTGCAGTGCCAAAGGTGTAGGCGGCCTCTGCAGCCATCTTGGCTCCTGGTGGCATCGAGAACAAGGAAAAGAGACGACGGGCAACTGCCCCAATGTGCCAATGTGCCATCAAGCAAAGCCGGGGACTCCCCGGTGTTGAAGATACATTTCCTTATTTATCCAGTTTTGTTATTTGTTTGGCTAGAGGCTGAAGGCAGGGCTGACACATTCTCTGCCACTTTAATGCACCTTTATTCCCTGATACAAACTTCTCTGTTTCTAGGTAATCTTAAGAATTACCTTATCGGGGAGGATGAAGAGATGGCTCAGTGGTTAAGAGCACCGACTGCTCTTCCAGAGGTCCTGAGTTCAATTCCCAACAACCACATGGTGGCTCACAACCTCAGAACCATCTGTGATGGGATCAGATGCCCCCTTCTGGTGTGTCTGAAGGTAGCTATAGTGTACTTACATATAATAAATAAATCTTTTAAAAAAATTAAAGTGGGCCAACTGTTTTCTTGGGTTTCTTGGCACTTGAATCCCAGTTTAGTTTCAGAACTTATTGTCCTCCTACCTCAGCCTCCCAAATGTGGGGTTCACAGGTATATACCAACACACCTGGTACATTTTATTTGAGTTTTAATGTTGACCGCAACGGTAATAATGCTATTTCTTCTTGCAAGCGCACTATGACAAATGAACAGTCTCCAGAGAACGGCTGAGACAGAGAGAACGCCAGTGCAGCACCTGACACCCCTGCTCAGCTCTGAACACGGGTGGCACACAGCAGCCT
This sequence comes from Micromys minutus, assembly GCF_963924665.1. Lineage (NCBI taxonomy): Eukaryota > Metazoa > Chordata > Mammalia > Rodentia > Muridae > Micromys > Micromys minutus. The sequence continues at coordinate 96,223,383 of NC_137969.1, forward strand.
TAGTTTATCTCGTCTCCCTTTTAAAATGCATTCGGACAGAGCGACCCCGTCACAGGGTGGGATGGGTAGGGCAGATCGAGTGTTTTATTAGCTTTGCTCTTGGACTTTCAGCAAGGACAAACATCAATCTCAGTGGGCACATGGGGAGTCTCAGCCTGAGGCAAAAGGTATAGATAGTTACCAGTTGAGTAAAAAGCCCATTGATTCAATCGCTACATGGTACTTTTAAGGTTTAAAAATGAGATTGGGGATGCTGGGGAGGGTGGGTAGCGTATGCACACCACAAGTCCCAACACAGAGGCAGGCAGATCTCTGAAATGGAGGCCAGCCTGGTCTACATAGTAAGTTCTAGGACAGCCAGGAAAGACCCTGTGTTGAAAAAACAAAGATGAGATGTGGGAACGCCAAGATGAAAACAGCCCAGAGGAGTTGGGAGACACAGCTACTTCTAACAAAACAGGGCTTGAAATCAACTCTAGATGATATCAAATCCAGTCCTGGAAAACTGGAAAGAATTTCCATCTCTTTTGCTGATCCCATGCCTTACTTCCAGAGTGAGAAAAATGAGCCATATGTAGCTCATAGCCAGGCACCACCGTCTTTTCTGACAGACTATAATTCCAGTCAACTGTGGCATTTCAAAACAAGCTGGATTCCTATTAGTTCTGAGAGTTTTATCTCCATAGGCTGAAGGTTGCATAGGAGATCAACCCGTAATCTAGACATTACCATTTGGGGTATCTTAGGTTATATATGTGTGCGGCTGCCTCAGGTATCAAGTTTTTATGGTGAGGCTGGAGAATAGGTAGACTAATTACTGTGTGTATCTTTGTGTGGGAGTGGAGAGGGGTAAGATGGGGGACTGGGTGTACAGCCTAGTTTGATCTTTTTTAATTATTTATTTTATGTGTATGCATGCATGGTCTTCAGACACACCAGAAGAGGACACCAGATCCCACTACAGATGGTGGTGAGACACCATGTGGTTGCTGGGGATTGAACTCAGGACCTCTGGAAGAAGAGCCAGTGCTCTTAACCACTGAGCCATCTCCCCAGGACCCCCCTAGTTTGATCTTGAACTCGAGATCCTCTCTACTGTCCCTGAGGTGTATGCCTATCATATTTAGCACACCATACCTGACCATCAAACTATAGAGTCCTCCCTGTTCCCAGGCTCAAAAATATTCACGTACCGTGTCTTTAGCCAATGAGTAGAAGATGCTTGGGTTGTGGTTGGGGCTTGAAGCAGGGTCTGTTGCCAGCTCCAGGATTGCAGCATTTGCAAAAAAAAGAAAAAAGTCAGCTGTCAGCCAAGTTCCTGCGATTACAGTAAAGCAACCAGAAGCAATGCATAAGTAAATGGGCACCACGCTTGTATGCCAGTCGAACCATTTCCAACATAGAATTTGACATTTTAAAAAGACGCCATTATTACATGTCTGGGGGGAGGGTCTGATTTTTTTTTTCTAAGACAGTCTTATTGCTGGTCCTGGCCTAGGGAAGGAGACTCACTATCTAGAATATGCTTGCCTCCAGCTTGCATCAGCCCCGCCTCTGCCTCTGAGTGCACCCACTGCCACATCCAGCCTTAAATCGGAATTTCATGTGACTTTCGTGTGACATAAAATATCCCTGTATGTAACAGAAAGTACAAGGGAAAGCTAACTGAAGGAAGAATGAGAATTAGCCAGAGGGGGAGGGGCGAGGGTAGGGGGGAGCCAAGCCGAACACCCAAGATACATGCATATGAAGACGCCATGATAAAGCCCCATTACTTTTGTATTCCACTCTTAAAACATTAATTTTTTTAAATGAAGTATTCTTCCCTTTAATTATTTAATTTATTCGACAGCCTAAAACACACTCTTAGCTCTTAAGCTATATAAAAATGGGCAGTGGGTTGGATTTAGCTCCTGTGTTGTAGTTTGATGACTTGGGACAGGAAAGCCATATTTGAACCCACACGACAGGTTCGGATGAGTCTGGAAGTGTTATCCAGGGTCTAGTAGTGAAAAATTAAAGCCACGAGCCTTATTGAAAAATCAGCAAAATACAAAGGTCGTTCTAGCAACCATTCATAAAACCATCGTCTAGATACAACCTGTAGGAAGACGGTTTCTCCTATTTTTATGTCTACTGTCTCCCAGTTTTGAGTTTTCTAGTTCTAGTTATCCACTAGTGAGAATCTACATGATAATAACAATGATGAAGGAGGAACTACACCGTGAGCGGTTCATTTAAAATACTAGGAAGTGTACTTAGGGACTGAACACCCCCCCCCTCCGTGCATGCGGCTGGCCTCTCTGCAATTCTGTTCTTGGGGTTTGGGGCGTGAAGAAAGGGCCAGTGAAAGGCTTTGCAGGCCAGGCGTGCACCTGATTCTCATCCTTTTTGTCTGTCCCGTATCTCAAGCTTCTCCAGAAGGAATACAAAGTCACTTATGTTGTACCTTCCACGTGCCCAGCACAGACGCAGCAACACCTGGCTAGCCCCAAACGCCATCCGCAGGAAGTAGGCGATTTTGCAAAGGGCTTCAGAGAAAACTGCGGGTTCCCGGGTTCCCGTTTGTGATGAGAAATCTATGCGGGGCATCCCTGGAAAGAGGAAGGGGGTGGGCGTGCTCAAAAAGAGGCCTCACCCCGCCCTCCTGCCCGCCCCGCCTGCCCCACCCAAACCAGGTTCCAGCCCAAGTCATTTAAAAGGTTATTGGAAAGGTTTCCAAACTGAGGCAGCAGCAGGTGGCCCTCTGACATAGCAGAGGTGGTGCTCGCTCTCTCTGGAGCAGACGATGTCCATGTCAGACCCAGGAAAGAATTCGGAGCCTAAGGCGAGCAAGATGAGCCTGGAGCTGACACCTACAGCCCCCAGTGACCAGGGTCGCAGCAACGAAGCCTTCCAGGTGAGCAGCGCTAGAGGGGACCAAGTAACCTGCGGTCTTCACATCTGGCAAGCTTAGTAACAAGAGCCCTGAGCTCTCTGAGCTACAGCAAGAATGTTAATTCTTTTATGAGTACGCTTTAAGCCCATTCTCCCCCCACCCCCCCACTTGGACTCGTCTGGGTTGGTAAACCTGAAAAGTTTCTTTCAAAGTCTAGTCTTGGTTTGGACTTCCTTCCTCAGTCCGGAAACAAGCTGCTTTCCTTCTCTCCCTTTCTTGCCCCTGGACTCTCAACAAATTTCGGGATTTATACTCAGGTTCCTTACCCCAAGAACCTGGGTAGGAGCTCAGCACCCCCACTTCAGTGGAGGCTGCAGAAGCCTGAATGGGTTCTCAGCCAAGGTGAATTGTAACCCAGAATCCTGCCCAGGTTGGCCTACTTATGCAAAGCCTCAGCCAAGGCTGCTGAGTGATTAATACACCTAGTATCAGGGCTGGGTGCCACAGGTGGCCCGTGAGGGAGGCCGGTCCCTGAGCTGAAATACCCCGACTGCCAGGAACCTGGATTTGAGTTGCAACATGAGAGCTTAGAAAACACAGGGAATGCTATCAAACCTTAAAAAAAAAATCAAGTACTGACAAAAATATATTTATATATTTTTATGCAAAAATGCTTTTAAAAATCTATATATGCACCTGTTTTTTAATAAAGTTGAAAAAACAAAACAAAGAGAAAGGAAGAAAGAAAAAGCACAGGGAACACTTGGCTACCCTCGGGTTTCCTGGGCACTTAATGAGCAGATCACAACTTTTAAATGCTAAGACAAATGGCCAGCAAAAGTGCCTGCATGAACCTGGTTTTAAATTTCACGTGCATGTCTCACAAAGAGGCAACGAGTCCAACAGGAGTGAACTAACTCCGGGGCGTGTGCGCAGTACCATTTATGTATAATGTGGAGAGGCCAGCAGAAAAGACAAGGGGCTGGGACTTTGGGGTCCCAATAAATAAGTGCAAAATGATTAGAAATAGTTGGAATGTTGGTGGAAGTTAAGAATCATTGTCCCGGGGTTTATTTGTGCGAGCTTGTCTCCGAACCATCCTTGCCGACATCTCCCCTCTAAGTGCACCATCAGAGGGAAATCTGTGAGCATCATTAGGAGGACCAGGAGGGTGTAGGCTGCTTTTTCCTCAATGTCTTCAGCACAGGCACCATCCTGACAAACAGGGTTCAAGCTACTCTTTCTGAAGCATCTTTTACCAGGGTTTTGTAGACACAAATTTATTGGGCAGAATCATTAGGTGCACCCCCTTACTTAGATGACCCGCACTAAGAGGGAAGGAAGGCCAGTTCAAGGAGACAGCCATAGCTTTTGCCCTTGGGAAGCAGAGCAGGGCAGTAAATCCACAGGAAGCTACAACAGAAAACGAAAGATCAGCCTGAACCAACTGGGGAGCTTAGTGAGGCTTCAAGGTGGGGCTGCCTGCTGAGCAAAGATGGGGGTCAGTGGAGCAAGAGAAGCAATAGGCTTAGGGGCATAAGAGCCAGGAATTGGAGTCTGCAGTGGAGGTGGCGCAGGCGCGCAGGACTTGGAGGAGGCTGGTGGTATCCCGCAATGGGGTCCGTAGGAGCTCACGTGCTCCATCACCAGATTGTTACTGGTGCGTCTTGTGACCTTGTTGAAAGAAGAGTGTGTGCGGCCGGACACCAGAATTAGGTGCTTGCTTCCGGGTGAAGGGTCAGGGTGGGGACAGGGCGTAAGAAATAATCCCTCTGAACTTCTGGTTTTCCTCTGTTAGATAGGATCAGAATGCCAAGGCTGTTGAGGAAACCCAATGTGTGAATACACCATGTTCCTTAAACGCGTGTAGCACACAGGAAGGCGCTTCTGAAAAACAGCGCACTTGGTGCCTCGGCTATGGGACGTGGAGTTTTCTAGTCAGCTTGGAAGACGCTCCTCTTGTTTAGCAAGGGCAATCCAAGAGGAAGGCTGGCACACGGCAGGGAGTGAGTTCCACTTGAGGCCTGTTGGTTGGGATCCCAAGTGTGGCCATCAAGAGCTAGATCCACCCACCGAGAACGCTGAGCACAGTCAGGCAGGATCGGGAACAGGAGAGAGCCACAGTGTCAACCAAAAGCCGGAAGGCAGAGAAGTGGGGAGGGCTCCACGGTCCGCGGCCCAGCTCCTCACAGCTGATTGCAGGCTAACCCTGCCCCACTCGCTGCTATCCTTGGCTGACCTGCTTGCTGTATCCTTAACCTCCAGCTAGGAATACTATACAGCATTTATGCTGCTTTTGAAGCTTACGCCAGAAGCACCAGACTGTCTGTCTTCAAACTTACAGAATTAGGCAGGATGATGCTTGCCTCTGTGGGAATTCTAAGATTTAGCTGTGGTGTTTCGTTTTGTTTTGAGATTTATTTATTTCATGTATGTGAGTACACTGTCCCTTTCTTCAGACACACCAGAAGAGGGCATCAGATCTCATTACAGATGAGCCACCATGTGGTTGCTGGGAATTGAACTCAGGACCTCTGGAAGAGCGGTCAGTGCTCTCAGCCACTGAGCCACCTCTCCAGCCCTGTCCTGTGATGTTATGGCTGACTCTTCAGTTCCCCGCAGTTGCATCGACATAAGGTCCTGTGCATACTGATGTGCAACGGACAGGGTGTTGCCAGGTTAGGGATTTTCTTGGAGCCTCTAAAACCACTGTAGGATTGGGCACACTCATATACCCTCCTGGAACACCAGAAACAGTTTGCTCTAGATTGTGCATAGCAGTAGAACCTCTACTGGGGCAGTGAAATAGAGCTATCCTTTTTGTGGTTGCTGCCTTGGTGTTTTGTTTCATTTTGAGGCAGGGTCTCAGGTAGCCCAGGCTAGGGTCTCATGTAGTCCAGGCTATCTCCTAGCTCCCAGTGTACTTGAGGATGCTGGGATGAGGGGTGCATAGACCACAGTGCCTGAATTAAGAGTCGCGGGGTCAACGATGAGACTTCATGCTGAACAAGATGCCACTGAGCCCAGATACTTTCAACATTCACTAATTATGCCAAACTGGCTCCCTGCATGTTCATGCCAATGTAGACCCGTCGTAATGGTGTGAGTTCTTGTTTTCCCCCCACAGCCTCACTATTTCTCAGATGGCTTTGTAAGTTCAGCCAGTCTGGTGAGTGTGGAGCAATACAATCGTCAATCAGTACAGCACACACTGGCCAGTTCTTTGTGTTGTTGTCAGGTTTTGTTGTTGTTGGTGGTGGTGGTCAGGCAATTTTGTTGTGGTGAAAATATTCTTTTTCCACAGACCTATATAGACAGTGTAGACCAGCCCCTGGACTCACGAGTGAGATGTGGTGAGCAAGAAGTACCAAAAAGCCAGTTGCCAGTGTAAATAGCCTCCCTTTGTGAGTTGAAAGCAGAGAGTGCGGTCGAGGAGTTAGAGAGATGGCTCCTGCCAAGCCTGGTGATGGTGACTGAGTTCCATCCATGGTAGAAGAAAAGTGACTCTAGCCAGTTGTCGTCTGTCCTACCCAGGAAACCCTCAGATCCCACAATTGCTCTGAAGTCAGCTGAGCCAGGTGTGATTGTACCTGTCCATAATCCCCACACTCAGAGGCTGAGGCAGGAGAATCACTGAATTCAAGGCCAGTCTGGGCTATGTGGACTGCCCTGTGGTTCAGTGGCTTGCCTGACACACACAAGGGCTGGAGTTTCATGCCCAGCACCACAGACAATGACAGAGCACAAACAAAGAATTGGGTGGGACCCACTTAGGCAAGGCTTGGAGCAGGACCAGAGTCAAGAAATTCACTTTGAGTCTGCAGCTCACAGAACACTGGCTGAGTGACTCAATGAATGGGCCGGGGACCCAGCCAGGCAGGTTTGGAAAGCCTGCTCAGCAGAGATCACACTGGAGAGAGGTCACAGGAAAAGAAATCCTGTCAGGGACGAGGGCTGCTGGAAAGCAGGTGTGGATGAGTTCATGGTTGAGTGGGACCCCAGAGATCGGGGAGGAGGGGCATCACCAGAAGGGGTCACACACAGGCTACTGGGGGGGGTCTCAAAGCCTAGGACAAGACTGACTGAAGCTGCCTTTCACCTTTCCACACACGATTTAAAATGCATAAAACATGGGATGGCGACTTGCTTTGGCTGTTTGTTTCTGCTTTGAGTTTTTTATTTTGGTTTTTTTTTTTGGGGGGGTTGCTTTGTTTTGTTGTTTTGGTTTGAGTTTTTTGGTTTTTGGCTTTTTGCTTGTTTTTCAAGATTCAGGTTTCTCTCTGTAGCCCTGGCTGTCCTTCTGGAACTTAATTTGTAGACCAGGCTAGCCTGGAACTCAGGGATCTTCCTGTCTCTGCCCAGTGACTTCCAGGAAGGGACAGTTTATTAATATTTTTATTAAATCTTGACATTGTCATACATACACAAAACATCTCTTGATCATATAAAAACCCAGCAGCCCCTCCCCACCTCCTCCCTGCCGCTGCTACAACATCTTCCTGTCTGTTTTTTATTTTGGTAAAGAAAGGTTTTGTTTTGTTTTTAAGTGTCTACTGTTTCCTAAAATGGGCACTTGCATCTGGAGAGAAAGAGCCTGGGACTAAAACCAGAATCATATCCATGACGCCCCTCAGGAAGAGCTCTCGGGCTTAGTCCTCCGTTCAAACACTCCTGAAGTGGTTCCTTTGGAGAGGAGCCTCCAGCTCCTCAGGGATTAGGCCCTGAGAAGATAACTCGGGGCAGGATGTCCACTTCGACACCATTGGTTACGGCTTCCCTTGGCACATTGTTTCTATGTCCTACTGACACTTCTTTTTTTTTCTTCTTCCTATTTATTTTTCTTTGTCATACTATTGAATGGTTGCCGATTTTGTTCTTTTGAAAATGCCGTGGTTTGGTTTCATTGATTGACTGACTCTGTTGCTCTAGCTTGTCTCCCGCATCTTCAGTCCGCTCTTGGGGTTTCTCTGCTGCTATATTACCCAGGACCTTGCACGTGCTAGAAAGCATAAGGCACTAGAGGCAGACTCACACCCTTCCCCTCCTAAGCATCCTTCGTCCATCCCATTCTGTTTGCTGCTCTTTTCCAAGTTTCTTTCTGTGAAAGATTAGGTCATTGATTCATCTTTATGACTTATTTTTATTTTGTGTGTATGCTTGCATGTCTGTACGTCTGTGCACCACATCCATGCCTGCTGTCCTCCGAGGTCAGAAGAGAGTGTCAAACCCCCTGGCACTGGAGTTGCCGTCTGGGTGCTGGGAGTGAAACCTGGTTCTCTGGAAGAGCAGACAGTGCTCTTAACTGCTGAGCCGTCTCTCCGGCCCATGACTTAACATCTTTTTCTTTGTGATGGAAGAAATCACAAACTTAATTTCCCTCTAGCCACTACTTCACCTTTGTCTCGTAAGTTGTATGTATTTGTTTTGAATTTGTTTTAATACAGTGTCTTACTTAGGGTTACTATTGCTGTGATAAAACATCATGGCCAAGAAGCAAGTTGGGGAGGAAAGGGTTTATTCAGCTTACACTTCCACACTGCTGTTCATCATCAAAGGAAGTCAGGACTAAAACTCAAGCAGGTCAGGAAGCAGGAGCTGATGCAGAGGCCATGGAGGGATGCTGTGACCTACAAATTGGGCAGGCATTTATTAAACCCTGACACTGTGCTAGCCATTAGACTAGGAGCCACAAACAAGGCCACTGTTCTGACTGTCATCAAACAATGACAAATCGGTACCACTCGGTGTGTACAAAATCTATTCCTGGCATAGGAGGTGCCCTCACCTTGCCTGGGAAAACCAGAGAGTCACTTCTCACCTGTGCCAAGTGAACATTTTATAGACAGTTTACTTCTTTTGTTCAGTCCACAAACTATACCAAGCTACCTATCCCAGGCTAGACAGAAGGAAAACACTGAGCACAGGATGTTACTGTCTGAGATGTATTCTATGTTGTGTTTTACGAAGATGAGTCAGCACTAGAATGGGAAGGTAGGAGGGGCAAGAAACTGGAGATGGATCGGGTAGAAAAGAAAGGTAGAAAGCAATAAAACCCATGTATACCGACATATCTCAGGGCAATCCACTCACTACAAGACTTAAAGGCATGAACTACCACACCCAACTTAAACATTTTTAATCAAAGTAACCAAATTCACGCTGGAAAGAGTGGTTAAGAGCACTGACTGCTCTTCCAGAGGTCCTGAGTTCAAATCCCAGCAACCACATGGTGGCTCACAACCATCTGCAATGAGATCTAATATCCTCTTCTGGTGTGTCTGAAGACAGCTTTGGTGTACTCATATATAATAAATAATCTTTAAAAAAAATAAGGTAACCAAATTCATAGTTTCTATCTGATCCCACCAAGTCTCTGGCTTGTACAGGTAGAGCAAAGGGACAAGGGAAGGGTTGCTTGGTGAACTGTAACAGACCCAGCAGGGAACAGAGTCACCACTATCTCAGGAGCCACCAAATGCTCCACTTCCTCTTGGACCACCTGGCCAGTTCCTCATTCATCAGCAAAGCACAGGCCCTCTTGTCAGAGAGGAGGAAGAAAGATGGGGGTTGGGGAGCGGGCAAAGCCAGGGCAGCCCAGGGGGCAGGAAAGTCTGCCTTCAGTGCTCTAAGTACTGACTGTACTCAGTGTGGCAGAGACCTTGGCTGGATATTGACAAGTGGCCTCTTGCCAATGGGAAGACAGTGACGAATTCTGGAACAGGAGGCACCACAGATGGGAAAAAGAAAAGCCGCACTCTAGATAAGGCAGGAAAAGCAGAGGTTATGCAGGCAGTCAGGATATGTGGATCTGCAACCTACAAGCGTATCCAAGTACATGCACACACACACACACACACACACACACGTATGCAGATATACACACCCCAGCACACATATGTACATACATGTACACAGACGAATAGGCATGCACACCCGTGCACAGATACACACACCCCAACACAGACACATACATGCACGTACACACCAACTCAGACAAGTTTCCTAACTTCTCTACTTTATTCTCATCCAAAAGGTGTCTCAGCAGTTATAAGCAGGAACTGTTTATCCCTCCAGAGGAGGAGGAGCAGGGTCACACTAACCTCCCGTGCCGGGATATCCAGTGCTGCTGGCCTCTGTCGGCACCCGCTGATTTGCACATCTGCACTGGCAGACCCACACGCAACTAAAAATAAAAATAAATTCTTAAAAAGGTGAAGGCTGGAGAGATGGTTCAGTGGCTTAAGGGCACTTGTTGCTCTTGCAAGAGGTGTGGGTCCATTTCTCAGCATGCACGTGATAGTTCACATCCATCGTTCCATTTCCAGGGTATCTGATGCCCTCTTCTGACCTCTGCAGACACCAGGCATACACATGGTTAACCTACATGCATGCAGGCAAAATACTTAGACATAACATAAAATTAATAAATAAAATAATCTTTAAAGGTTTTTAAAAAGTAGATCAATGAATGCCCCGCATCAGGGGATGCCCTATGCAGAAAAGAAAGCCCAAATGTGGCCCCGCCCCTTGCCTCGGTGGCAGACATCAACAATGATCTCACACCACTTGGTGCACACCATTTGGGTTCAAAGCAAAGTCAGTCAGAAGTCTGAGTATGAAGTCACGCGCCTCTTGTATCAAGCGCTGGGGTCTGCTGATGTGAGGTCGGGAAGACTCCCCTCCTTGTGACTCTCTGAAATCTGAGCTTTGGGTCCGGGCTCCGTCCTTAGCCTTCTCCCTTTTATGTGAAACCAGATCTTAATGAGGTAACAGAGTAGGCCTTGAATGTACAATCCTCCTGCCCCAGCCTCCTGAGTAGCTGGCATTACCCAGGAGAGGGAACCTTGACTGAAAATTTGCCTCCATCCGATTAGCTTGTGGCCATGTTTGTGAGGCATTTTTTTTTTTTGTTGAAATTTCCTTTTCCCATGTGTGTCCAGTTGACTTCTGAAGCAAGCTAAGGCACGCTCTTTTCTACCTACGTATTATTTAAGCAAATGTTTTTCATACAGTGTTTGCGGTATGTAAGTGTATTGTAAGTTTTTGTTTAGTTCGTATCTATTTAATCAGCAGCCCCTTGATGTGTAAATATTTGATTTACAAGTTAATTTAGAAACCCCCCCCCACAAAAGAACCATGTTCCAGCTGTAACTTGAGCACAATGTCACTGAATATGCAGTGTAGGTAGGCCCCCAACTTGACGTGTGTTTGGTATTTGTTTTTGAAGGAGGAGTGAAGGGGGATAGAAAGAGAGGAGAGACAGACAGACAGACGGACAGAGATAAAGAAACCGAGACTCTCGCTATGTACCCCTAGCTGGTCTTGAACTCAGTATATAGACAAATTTGGCCTCAAACCAAACTGTGATAATGTATGTTAATCATCACAGAAGCAACCGCAGTTTGCATGGTTTATGAGCTGTTCCAAGAGGAAGTTACAGGCAGAGTAGCAGGATGACCGCTCTGAAACCATCCCAACTTCACCAGTCTCTCACTGAGGCAGATCACTTAGGCATGGCACAGGCAGTGCATACCTGGGACCCAAGCAGCTGGAAGGCAGAGATCAGGGAATGGTGTGTTCATGGCCCATCCTGTTACAGGGGCTTTTAGAGTTTAGTCAGGCCCTAACAAGTTACCATTCAGCTGCTTGTCCCCAGTGCACCAAAGATAAATGGTGACAAGCAGAGAAAGGAGACTTATTGGAAAGAGGAGGGATCTTCAAGGCCATCCATATGAAGTGTAGGTATAAGCAAAGGGAGGGGGTTGTGTGATCAAGCACTCCTGGCCAAGATGTGTTCCCACCCATCACCCACCCTTGACCTTCCCTGTGTCTACTCTGGTCAGTCAAGCAGGAAGATCTGCTATCAGAAGTGTTCGAAATCTCTTCCCACCCTGGCCAGCTTCAGGCTTCCCTGCCCCAGCATGAGATTCCTGGAGTATTTAAAATTCTGTTAGATAGTCTGATAGCAAAAGTGTCTCTCTTTAAAATATCTTCTCTGCTGCCAGGAAGGTCAAAACCCTGAGCTATGGTATATGACTCTATTTTTTAAAATATATTTACTTATTTTATGTACATGAGTACACTGCTACTGTCTTTAGACCCACCAGAAGAGAGCATCGGATCCCATTATAGATAGTTGTGAGCCGCATGCGGTTGCTGGCTGCTGGGAATTGAACTCAGGACCTCTGGAAGAACAGTCAGTGTTTTTAACAACTGAGCCATCTCTCCAGCCCAATATATGACTCTAGAAAGAAAGAAAGGGAAGGGAAAGGAGGGAGAAAAGAAAGGAAGAAAAGGAAGGAAGAAACCAAGAAAGAAAAAAGAAAGAGGGAGAAAGAAAAGAGAGAGAAAGAAAGAAAAGAGAGAGGAAGGAAGGAAAGAGAAAGAAAGAAAGAAAGAAAGAAAGGATTAGATAAAAAATAAGCATTCCTAATCCCAAACATTATCAGGAGCCTTAAAGGGGAAAGAGGGCTTCTTACCGAGACTGGGTGTGGCAGACCACAAGGACCATTATAAACAAGAAAGCCCACCTGTAGCTCTCAGGAGTCCTGCTTTACTTTCTCCCAGACATCTGGTGACTTGCTGGTTCCTGCTTCACGTGACAAACAAGTTACGTTTTTAAAATTACAGATGCAGACAAGTTCATTCAAAGTAGCCCATGACATAGCATCTTGAGGTTGGGGGCATAGCTCACTGGTAGGGACACTTACTTCACAAGTACATTGCCCTGGGTTTGATCCCAGCACCATGAGGAAGAGGAGAAGGAAGGGAACAGGCACTTTGAGTCTCTTGATAGTTGTCGTCACAACTACAATTAGACAATCAAATATCTAATTTCTGGTGCCAGACCCCCCACCTTAGGAACCATATATGCCATTCCTTCACCCATCCACGGGTGCCTATCCCGCAGGTACACAGTTATTAGTTATTGGGGGGATGAGTGGAAATGCTTAGGGAACTCAGGACACTTCTGGAACATTCAGGGCTGAGGAGAAAGGGTCCTAGCAACACAGCAAGGGAGGAGGCAGTCTGAATCCAGGAGGAAACACTGTGATAGCCCTCAATGGACAGGGGAAGGGGGCAGGGCGTTTTAAAAAAGACACGGGCCTTGTACGACAAAATCTGGATTTAGGGACACAGAAAAACATTGAAACTCAGAAGTGTAGGGAGTAAATCTAAGACAACAAAATAGATGTGAAAGCAGTGAGTTCAAAGAAAAGGCTGGCTTCATCGAGGAAAGGTGCCTACCTGTGGATTCTTGCCCTCGGGATAAAAAGAATTAAGAACAGGGCAAATACTGAAGATGCACAGGAGAAAGGCTGTGCACCCATTCATTCCCTGCTATACCAAAACAGCAGAGACTGGGTTAAAATAATGATGCAACAGAGAACAGGCTAAAGGGAAAAGAAATAAGTTCCTCACGGTTCTGGAGGCTGGGAAATCTGTCATGGTCCTCTGTGACAGTTATGCTTGGGGGGGGGGGGTGTCATCCAATTGACACCAATGAGAGTCACCTGGCAAGGGAGACCCCCTGAGGAGTAAGAGTGCCCTGAAGGCATGTCTGTGGGACATTTTCCTTGACTAATGATTGGTATCAGAGGACCCAGTCCACGGCAGGTAGTGCTGGGCAGGTGAAATAAGAAAGTAGGCTGAGCAAGCCGCCGGCGAGCAAGCATTGATCTCTGTGGTTCTCGCCCTGAGATTCTGCTTCGGACTCCCTCCATGATGGACTGAGATCAAGACATAAGCCAAATAACCCCTCCCCACCCCCACCCCAAGTTGCTTTCAGTGTCATATCACAGAAACAGAAAGCAAACGATAACAATTACCGAGCCACTTTCTCACTGTGGCCATAAGGACATATTCCCTTTCTCATTGGAGCCACCCATTATCTCCTAGAGGCCCCAGCTCTCCACCCTTGGCACTGAGGGATTAAGTTTCTAGCACATGAACTCTGAGGCACTCATTCAGACTACAGCAAAGCTGGGGCACGTATTCGGGCTACAGAAAAGAGGTTCAGCAGTTCCATGTGGAGAATCACACTGGGGCTTGCCTAGCCACACACTACTGCTCTCAGAATCAGCTGCTCGGTGCTTACAGACTTCTGGTCCTCTCCCTTTGGGATGCGTCTTAGACATCCTCATGGGAATGTCTTCTTTAACATCAAATAGGCCAGGCTAAGTCATACTGGAAATTAGAATCAGGCAGAAATCATTATATACGGTCCAACACAAATTATGGGCACTAAAGTCAACCACCCATAAAAGAATGGGAGAGCCAGGCATAGCAATGCGGACTGTTGTCTCAGCACCTAAGAGGAAGAGGTGGAGGATTGCTGTCCCCAGCATACTATGTAACAGACTATCTTATTTGTGTAGTTCTGTAACATCGGACTTTATAGAATAACAATGTATCTACAAGGTAAGGTTCAGTGGCAACACTTAGCCACACAATGCCACTCTTCTTGGTAACCCTGCTGTGCTGGCTAGTCTACAACAACTTGACACAGCCTCAATTAAGAAAATGCCTCCATAAGACGGGAACTGTAGGGCATTTTCTTAGTGATTGATGGGACCAAGCTGAGCCTATTGTGAGTGGAGCCATGCCTGGGCTGGTGGTTCTGGGTTCCTAAGAAAGCAGGTTGAGCAAACAATGTGAGCAAGCCAGTAGGCAGCACCCCTTTGTGACCTCTGTGTCAGCCGCTGACTTCAGGTTCCTGCCCTGCTTGAGTTCCTGTCCTGATGTAGAAGTGTGAGCCAGACGAACCTTTCCTCTCTATTTTTGGTATATAGTAACTTTTACTAAGATATCTGCTAGGGTAAATACAGGTTATTTTATTTATTTAAGTTTTCAAGACAAGGCCTCACCATATAGACCTGGCTGACCTGGAACTCATTATATGGACTGGGATGGTCTTAAAAAGTCACCTATCTCTGCCTTCTGAGTACTGGGATTAAAAATGTGTTTCACCAGGGCTAGCTATGTTTTCCATTTTTATTCATATGTATTATGTGTGTTTGTGTGAGCCTCTGCCACATGAGTGCAGGTGCCCACAAAGACCAGAAGAGAACATCAGGTCCCCTAGAGCTTGAATTAGAGGTGGCTGAGAGCCACTGTGTGAATGCTTGTTGTGGAATGGAAGTTAGGTTCTTTGCAAGAACAGCAAATGCTCTGAACTACTGACCCTCTCTGATACCCCTCATTTCTGTTTCTAAGGTTTGTTGTTGTTTGGTTTAGGTTTTGGTTTTTGGTTGGTTGCTTGGTTTGTTTGATTGGTTGGTTTTTGGTTTTGGTTTTTGGTGTGTGTGTGTGTGTGTGTGTGTGTGTGTGTGTGTGTGTGTGTTTGTGTGAGAGAGAGGGGGGGTGTGGTTTTGTTTGGTTAGCTTATTTATGCAGCTCTGGCTGTCCTGGAACTCACTATGTAGACTAAGCTGGCCTCGACCTGTTTCTGTTTCCTGAGTCAAGGCATTAAAGGCATGTGCTACCATGTCCAGCAATTAAGTTGTATTACTGTGTGGAGTTTGCATTATAAATTTTCCCATTTATAAATGTACAAGTGAACCCAAAGACTCACTTTTTTGCTTTAAAAAAAAACAAAAGAGTAAACTGACTTATTGTAGAATTAAGATTCTATGTTCTCAATATGTTCAAGTAACATGATAGATTTTTAACAGATTTAAAATATAATAAGGTGGTTATTTAAAAACCAATCTCATTCCTCTTTGATAATATTTTTTACGCTTTTAAATTTTATTTTTATCTTGTGCGCATGAGTGTTTTTGCCTGCATGTATGTGCACTGTGTACATGGAATAGCTGATGAGTCTACCTCGGATCAATGTCACAGGCACCTGTGAGTCGTCCACCGTGTGGGTGCTGGGGCCTGGTTTATGTCCTCTACATGAGCAGTAAGTGCTCTTAACTGCTAAGCCATTTCTAGCCCTTATTTTAATTCCTGAAGCTAAAGCAGCTAACACAGGCACATGAATCTGTAGCTAAAGTTCTCCAGGGTTGCTGTACGAATCCTTAAGTTTTAAAATGAGTCATTTATACACTAATGAAGTGAGAGAGAATTAAATATATCCTTAACACATAGCAAAAGTTGTGAATTTAATGTATTATCTGCCAATAGCAACAGCAAGCATTAAGATAATTGGAAAGGGGGAGTTGTATTTATCAGCAAGCATTCGTGTGTGCTTTTGACATAACTGAAACGCAATACAATCACCTTGTGTGTCTCCTCTTGGTCCAAAGTTGTGTCTCGAATTCTATATTGCTTAGGATATGAATATAACAGCTCTCATGCGTGAGTTTCTGTGTGAAGATTTATTTGGGTTTAAAATGATAGTCTTTACTGGGTGTTAACAGCACCGTCGCTGGTACAAATCTTTTCTTTCTGAAAGTTAAAAACTCTTGATGCTCCCAAATCAATATGACAGATATACATTTGCCTAATTTAAAGTAACAATAGTGATCAGATACTTGTGTTTTGATTGTCCCTGTTAAAGTAGAACACCTCTTAATTTACATCTACCCTATTCTGTTGTCTGAACCGCGGTTATCATCTTTGATAACTGCCCTATATTTTAAAAAAGAAAACGGATTTAAGACAAGTTGGTGGTCTGCGCAGTGATTGAATGGGGGATTCTGCATCGGGACAACTTTAGCCTCCAGCTACATCTGAGCGACGACATCTAAGGAAGCAAGCAATCGGTAGAGAGGATGGATTCAGAGCTTTGGATATTTTTTCCCCAGAAAGAGCAAGACAAGACGCTGATATCAGGAAAATCAGTGAGGACAGATTTCACTCCGTAATTAGCTTCAGTTTCTCCAGGGTGAGTGGGCCTTCTGAGGAAGAAAGAATGAGGAAACAGGGAGAGGTTCTGGCCCAGTCAGAGAGAGGTGTGGACGTTGCAAAAAGCAGGAAAGGGTAGGAGGATTTGTTAACCCTGTTACTTAAGTCAGGCTCCTCCTCCCAGCCAAGTGGCTCGGGCTGCCTTCCCCCACCTTCCAAGGGTCTAAGTGGCTCTGGACGAAGAAACTTTCTCTCCACCTCTAGGGGGCAGGAAAGGGTTTGCTAGATAAGTCAGCTCTAACTGCTCTGAAGAGTTCTGGGGTCCTCTGCGCTGTCAGCTCTTAGAAGTCAGTTTCGTCTCTTCCTGTGGGAGAATGTGCAGAGAGACTACCGTTCCTCATAGGTCAAGAGAAAGGTCAAAGGCTTAAGGAGCCCTGACCAGCCTTTGTCGTTAACCACTTCCACATCTGGAAACCACACCACCGCCCACACATGTGCATGCCCACAACCATCACGTCTAACCTCCCGCTAGTCGGTCAGTCCGGAGCTCCTTTTAGGTTCACAGCAGTGGCTGGTTTCTCCTTAGTCACCAGAAAAGCAACCGCACGCTTCAGTTCAGCAACATCAAGTGGGTTGTTTACGGTTTGTTTTCTTTCTTTTTTTCAAGAGTCCCGAGGTACCTTCTACACTAATTCCTTTTTCCTGTCACTATGATAAAATATTCTGACGAAAGCATTTTAGGCCTATTGATGGTACATGCCTTTAATCCCAAAAAGGGAGGCCTGAGTTCAAGGCCAGTCTGGTCAACACATTCGGTTCTAGGACAGTTAAAGCTACATAGAGACCCCATCTCAAAACAATCAATCAATCAATCAATAAAGGACTTAACCCTGGGACTTCCCCAGTGAAAGAGGCATCAAGCATCAAGGCAGCAAAGACTTGAAGCAAATGGTCACATGATCGCATGGCACACACACACACACACACACACACACACACACACACACACACACACACACACCCTGTCGGTAACTTGAATGCTGGTGCTGGGCTCACTTTTTCCTTTCCTACAGTTCAGGGAGCGGCGTTGCCCTCTCTTACTGTGGGTCTTCCCACCTCAGCTAACCTGGTCAACATCACCTTCCCAGCTGTGCCTGGAAGCTCATCTCCTTGGTAACGCCAGCTCCAGTCTCCTAGGTAACGCCGGCGGTCATGCGGACACCACAGGAGGCTCTGTTGTTTCTTTGGTTTCTTGCAGCTTCCACATTCTCCAGTGCTTGTTGGCCTTCGTTTCCCCGTGGCAGTGGCTTTCGGAATAGCTCAGGCTGATGGGAGGGGAAAACAAAACGCAAACAAGCAAACCAGCTCTCACCAGAAAGGGCAAGAGGTGGTTTGTTCTGGAGCCAAATATAAGTGACCATAGCCCAGGAACAGAGATTTAGGTTGCTCCAAACTCTAGAAAAGTTTCGTGGAGTTTTTTATAGTAGCAAAGCAAACACAGTCATAAATCAACTCACTTTTCAAAGATTTATTACACACACACACACACACACACACACACACACACACACACACACTGTAGCTGTCTTCAGACACACCAGAAGAGGGCATCAAATCCCATTACAGATGTTGTGAGCCACCATGTGGTTGCTGGGAGTTGAACTCAGGACCTCTGGAAGAGCAGTTAGTGCTCTTAACCACTGAGCCATCTCTCCAGCCCAGTATATGGCATTCTCATTTTTAGGGGAAACTAGTATGTTGGTTCTTCACCAAGGCCAGATTCCTTGTTTATAATATATTTTAATTCAGTTTAATTTAATGTGTGTGAATGTTTGCCTTCTTGTATGTCTGCACACATGCCTGCCTGGTTCTGATGAAGTCCAGAAGAGGTATCAGATCCCTTGGAATTGGAGCTATAGATGGTTGTGAGGGACTGTGTGAGAGCCTGCTGAAATCAAAGTGGAGCTCAGGGGTGCACCTCAGCTGCTGTCCGACAGCTCGGCTGAAGTGGAGCCCCCAAGTGGGCACTGCAAGCAACACGCTGGTGTAGGAAGCCATGCAGTACATGTAATAAGGAAAAGGAAACCCTGTTAGAGAAACCAGGACTTTAGACAACTAAGCAGAACACCCAAAGCATTCTCTTCCTGCTTCAGAATCTAAATGATCACGATGTTACTGAGCACAGAGCTGGAGCCACCACTCCTGAATGCCTATGACTCTTCCACTAGTATAGTATGTCCAAACTATAGTATAGACAGCTCCAGAGGCAAACCCAAGACTTCCCAATGTGCAACAAAGGTGAAGGGGCTCCTATGCTCACAGATGTATCCGCTTATAATTGTTCCTTAGAGGTCTAAAGAGATGCTCGGAGGTTAAGAGCACTGGCTTCTCATGCAGAGGTTCTGAGCACCTCCAGGTCCATGGATCTGGTGCCCTCTTCTGGCCTCCATGTGAACTGCAGACATATGTACATGCCTGTGAAGCACCCACACATAAGACAAAATAATAGACAAATAAATAGATTTTTGAAACAGGATTTATGTAGCCCTGGCCATCCTAGAACTTACTTTGTAGACCAAGCTAGCCTTGAACTCACAGATCCACCTGTCTGCCTCCCAGCTGGGACTTTTAATGTAACTATTTCTTAATTTATAGATGCACTAAGCAGGGGCTGGGAAGGGAAGACTTCAGCACAGCCTTGAGGGAAGCATAGCTCACTACACTTCCAGGGACCAAGAGAGAATTCCCACAATGCATTAACTTTCCCCAACCTCAGGATTTTATTTTATTTTTAACTGTTAATAAGATATATGTATTATATTATTATATATGTGTATATATATATATACACACTATCAGAAATATATTTTAACGTCTTTTTAAGTTTTATTTATTTTATGCCTATGAATTTTTTAGACCCCACTTCATTGCTTAGAAACATACACGTGATTCCCACGACTCCCCCACTCAGTCGACATCCAGTGAGGTTTTACCCTGAGAACAGGCACCTATAAGGTGTTAGGTTCAGAAGGGTCAGCAATCTGCTTAATAAATAGAACGAAATGTTGGCTAATAAGTGGTTAGAAGCTTCGTTTAGAGACCCAGAGTTCTAACTTACAGAGAACGAGGAAAGGTGGCTGTTTACACCCACTCACCCACACCCACCCACCCACACCCACCAGAACTCCTATTTCTGCGACCAAGTTGTGACTCCACCGAATAGAACAATCGAGAACGCAGGGGAAACACATCCTCTGTTAGCATGCAAAACAGCGTGCACTCCACCCCCAAATACAGTAGCTCTTTCCAGGTTCACTGACTTAAAATCCCCGTTCTTGTTCCTTCAGCGACGGCTTCAGATGCTGCCAGCAGGGGGCACCAGAAGGCTGCGGCTTAAAACGGAGACACCTGAAGTTCCACTTGGCCAGTGAGAAAAACCTCAGGGTTCTGCAGAGAGCCAGAAAGAGCTGCTGCGTGCATAAGATACCTGAAGTTTAGGGTGATGTGACCTGTTGAGGGTCGCACATGTAATTAGGGATGCTGGCAACTCAGCTTCCCGGGTCCTGTTGTTTTCAACTTAGCGTTAAGGAAAATGTAAGAATCCATACACGCAGAAGTAGTCCCCAGGGCTACGAGAACAGCCACGGTTCTGCCCTCTTTCCAGTCTCTGTATAAACATACATTTCCTCCTATATCACCACCAGGAATTCTGTGGAGCCCCATCAGAGGTATCACATGTTACAGGGAAACTTGGGTATCCGTTTGTGGTCTTAATCTCTTTACAATAATCTAAAGAAGGGAGTGTTTGGTGCATGCTTCAATCCAGGACTCAGGAGACAGAGGTTGTCAGATCTCTGTTAGTTCAAGGCCAGCTAGGGCCATATAGTACAGGCTTCAAAATAACAGAGGAGGAGACAGGAGCAGAAAAAAAGGAGGAGGAAGAAGAAAAAGGAGGGAAAGGAGGAAAGGAAGGAAAGAGGAAAAAAAGAGTGAAGGAGAGGGATATGTAAGAACAGACCCACAGGGTTGGAGAGATGTTAGTGGTTAAGAGCACTGACTGCTCTTCCTGAGTTCAAATCCCAGCAACCACACGGTGGCTTACAACCATCTGTGATGGAATTTGATGACCTCTTCTGGTGTATCTAAAGACAACTAAGTGAACCCATACATAAAATAAATAAATCTTTTTTCAAAAAAATATAAAGTTTAATTTAAAAAAGGAACAGACCCACAAGGATAATTTTATTAGAGTTTAAAATTGAAACCCCAGGACAGCAAACTGCAAATCTCAGCATCTCCCCTAAAGAGAGAGAAGCAGTCGTGGCAGCTTCAAGGTGAGCAGCGTTTGGGCAAGCAGCCAGTCTGCCAGACGGGAACTTCAGAGGAAGAAGCCAGACATGTTAGGGAAATCATGGGCAAAAGCACAAAAGCAGATGGAGAGAAAAAGCAAGGTTTCACTTCTCAAATTTAATCAGACTTACGAAGCTTCGGCGCGGGAGCTCCGCACATACCCGCGCTAGGGCCAGGAATTCTGGGAAGGATAAATACATTATCTCATTAAAGGGATAATTATTTCTTCTGTCGACTGAGCATGGCTTAAAGGTGGATGGATCTGCCTTCCCGGGAGGTGATGGACCCACCCAGCTGAAATGTTAGGACCCCAAGCTGGCCCCCATTGGCTGTTCGTATTTCCAGTGTGTCGGGTGGGAAGCTGCTGCCCTTCCTCAGTGTGTATCGTTCCCATCAGAGCAAAACAAAGCCAGATTCATTTGTTTCCTTGGGCCCATGGTTCCCTGGCAGTTCCCTGAACCATGTACCTCATCTGAACACGGAGTCTCGGCTTCTGCCGCTCTTCTGGACTCTTCCGAGAATCTTTGCGGAAGGATGCTTGGATTGAGCCCTCACACCGAGTTTTTCACTCTAACTTTTTTTTCCTTCTTCCTAGGATGAAGACCTTGAACAGCAGAACACTCCCGGAAACAGCGCAATCAGGAACAGAGCTGTACAAAGTGGGGAACAAGGACGTGCCAAACAGGTAGGGCAGGTATGGAAGATGACCCAAGATCTGCTACCATGGAGAAACTGCGCTGTGAATGACTTGTGGTTAGCGTGTCTAAGGGAGAGCCAGAGAGAAAACACACGTACCCTACCGATGAGATTTCACTTTGGCAGACCAGCCTCAGACTTCCCCGAAAGGAAAATCATCTCAAGGCAAAAGACCCAGTGTTAGGCAAGCATGGACCAGCTACTCAGGGGCAGAGGTAGGAGGCAGGGCTAGCCTGGCGTGGGACCTCCTCTCAAAGATGAAATGCACCGGCAAAAGAGGCAAGCCACACACCTCTCCCTTGGTTCCATCAAGCCTGAATCCTTTAGAGGATTCGGTATATGGTGAAATTCTGAAGAAGTAGGATCTAATGCCAGAGGGAGAGAGAGAGACAGAGAGAGAGAGAGAGAGAGAGAGAGAGAGAGAGAGAGAGAGAGAGAGAGAGACAGACAGACAGACAGACAGACAGAGAGGCTGCCAGAAGAAGGTGTGGCCCAGATTGAAGGTGGATCTTCCCACTTCCAAAGATTCAGATTAAAACTGGGTCTTCCCACTTCAAATCATTTAAGAAAAAAAATTTCCTCCCGGCAGACCCAGCCACTTGGGTTTCTAGATGTAATTAGCAGATGACCAAGAACAGACATAACCCTGGAGGTAAACTATGGGATTTGTGTGATCATCAGTGTAGTAGGGTCATCTGGGGTAACAAATGGACCACTCAGGTGAAGGATGTGGGCAGGATAGGATAGGCTGTGTGAGACTATATGGGGAATCTCCATGTCTAAAGCTTATTATTGTTGTTATTGTTATTATTATCATTATTATTATTGCTGCTGCTGCTGCAATTGCTCTCAAAGGTCTGCTCTTTTGTTTCACAGAAGAACAAAGCAAAACTTTGACAGCTGTAGCAGGAGGGTGCAGGCTGAGCAGCAGCTGGTTTGGCAGCTTTGGGTGAAGCTGAAGAAGGACATTCAGTAGGAATTCACACAGAGGCCTGAGCAGGGAGTGGTTCTGAGCAGATGGTGGCAGGAACGGAAGTGCAGAGTCCCGTAGAGACCAGGAAATGGAACATAACCCGTGATAGTGGAGTTGGGGGTGATTTCGGTGTCCATTTTAAAAGATAAGAAGGAATTAAACAGGGCTGGAGAGATGGCTCAGTAGTTAAGAATGCTGACTGCTCTTCCAGAGGTCCTGAGTTCAAATCCCAGCAACCACATGGTGGCTCACACCCATCTGTAATGAGATCTGGTGCCCCCTTCCATGCATACATGCAGGAAGAACATTGTGTACATAATAAATAAATAAATCTAAAAAACTAAGAAAAAAATGAAACAGAAGCATTCCATGGGTGTCAGGCAGTTTGGGACACACTGATAACAGAACATCACAATCATTTAAGTTAAATATTTACCAAAATTGCTGGCCAAGCTTGTGCCAAGTAGTCGATAATGAATAAGGAGCTGAAGAGATGATGGCTCTGCCATTGGGAACACTGGCTGCTCTTACTGAGGACCTTCTTGCCATTCGTGGAACCCACACGACAGCTCATAACCATCTATAACTGGGCTCCACAGGATCTGATACTCTCTTTGGGCCCCTGTGGGCACTGCATGTACATGCTATATACACATACAGGCAAATCATTTATACACATAAAATAAAAATAAGTAAATGTTTTTAAAAGAAGACATAAGCTGCAGACTTGCCTCTGCCCCTTGACTGTGGTGTCTGGACCTTGGACTCGGCCTCTTTTCCTATGGTTCATGCCTTTCTAGTTCTTGAGGACCACTGCAGAAAACAAAGGCAGAAAGAATGTGTCTGACTTTGATGTGCTATGGGACACGCATCTTTGGAATCTTTCGGGGCCAGATGTTTTAAGTGTAGACGATCAAGGGTCATTCTGTATATGTTGGGGAACACAAGCTGAGGTCCAGGTGTGTTCAGAGCCAATGTGTACCTGAACCCTCCCCAGCTACATACAATGGCAGCTTCACCAGCTGAAGAATTACAGGACTGAGAGGAGGAGGTATTCTGGAAACAGGATAGGTTGTGGATATTTGGGAGAAAGCTCATACTGGTCCCAGAAAAAAATCGCCCATAAAAATTGACTCCGACGAAAGCACTTAAATTATCAGGGCAAAGGCAAGGGCAGTGCTCCCAGCGGAGAGGACATGGGTCCCAAGGGAGTCTGTCGGCTCTTGAAGGATGAGGCAGGTGCACATATCTGCAAACCAGGCCTTGGTTTGGTTTCAGGCTCTGGAAATAGGCTGAGTTCAATGTAAAGGGAGAATTCTACAGCCCTTGCTGTGAACTTCATGTAGCCCTTCCCAAAAAAAGGCAGAGCTGGTGTCTGGTGTTGGTCAATTGTAGCAGAATCAGACTGCAAACATGTTCCCTTTAAAAAAAAAAAAAAAAAACAGCCTAAAAGGGTGGTGATCGGGGAATACCAAAGGCTTTCTGGGAGAAAAAGGAACATAAACATGGCCCCAAATTTCTTGTAATTATAAAAGAAAAATAAACTGTCCACCCAGTAGAAAACAGGTGTTGACCATTTCTTGCCTGAACTCAGAGCAAATGAGTCCAGAGTTCCTAACACCCAGGTTCTCATAATTGTCTTTGCTCCAATGTTTGATCTCCAGGATGACAGGCAGATCACAATTGAGCAGGAGCCTCTAGGAAACAAAGAAGACACTGAGGATGACAGCGAAGATGAGCATCAGAAAGGGTACAGTTCTTACTCCATTGACACAGCCACGCCTGCCCCGAGTGTGCCTTATCCTATGTTTTGTCTTTTTATTGTATTCTTTTCTGCTCCTAAATTTTACTATGCTCCATTAGAAACTGTCACCACCACGCCCCCCCCCCCCAATGGTGTCACTCACCCAGGCAGCACCACTTGGAGAAAGTAATGGCCTTTTAGGGTGATAGATGTTGTCAATTTGAAACAATGTTGCAAAAAAAGAAACAAGGTTGCTCTGGGAACCTCGAATTTATTTTTACATTCACATAGGACAGTCTTCTCATTAAAGGTCCAAATTACTTACTAATGGCTCCACTCCATACATAAGGAGTCAATTTATCTTCCCCAAATCTATCACTAGCAATTGATTTTGCAAAACATACATTAAATCTCAGAAAACTGGGCCAGGTAAATGGCTCTTACCATAAAGGCATTTGCTGCCGAGCCTGAAGACTTCTATCCCCAGAACATACCTGCCAAAAGGGGAGCACATACTACTGAAAGCTGTCCTCGGACTTCCCCATTTGTGCTGTGACACACCTGTTCACACATATAAATACAAAATAGGGGCGTGTGATAAAAATGTTATAAACTGTTGCCTTTATTATCTAGTAGCCTTGAATTATTCCAAGTTTTTACAGTCACTAAAATGGGAGAGCCAACAGGCGTGTGTTAGACAGGTGTGTGTTTGCTGTCTAGCCAAGACTGACTTTGAACTTGCCTTTACCATCCTCTTGCCTGATCTCAAATGCTGGGGCTATTAGTGTGAGCCACCATACCTGGTTGAAACAATATTACTATCTTGATGTGGGGTTAGTAAAATGAAGGGAGGTCTACTTGAGAGTCAAGAGTCTGGAATTTCACTCTGATACTGTATCATAATCTGCATGTCCATTTTCTAAATTCCTATGTACATTTTTACTTAAATTTCTATATCTCTAAGGAACATTTTTAAACTATTTATTTTATTTATATGAGTACACTGTAGCTGTCTTCAGACACACCAGAAGAGGGCATCAGATACCATGACAGATGGCTATGAGCCACCATGTGGTTGCTGGAAATTGACCTCTGAAGGAGCGGTCAGTGCTCGTAACCTATGAGCTATCTCTCCAGCCCTCTAAAATACTTTTTAAAGATTTATCTTTTTTTTAAGCATATGTGTGTTTTGTCTGCATGTATGTCTGTGCACCACGTATGTACCTAGTGCCGGTGGAGGCCAGAAAAGGCCACTGGATCCTCTGGAGCTGGGACTATAGATGATTGTGAGCCACTATCGGGGTGGCAGGAAGCACACCCATGTCCCCTTCAGAAGTGGTGTGCACTCCTCACCAAGCATTCCCAGCCCCTGAAGAACTTTTATTCTTAGGCATCAGAATAATGTCTCTTAAAAATGAGAATTAGGTTCAGGAGGTCTTGACACGTGAACAGCATCAAGAGCATTTGCCAGCTTCCATCCTTCATTTACTTTATGAGGCTCTGACCCAGGGCCGAGAAAGTCTCTGGAGTCATCATGTGTCCCGAGGTTTCACTAATAGTCATGTCACTGAAGCAATCACCAGTGGGTTGAGTCTGTCAAGCCCAGACAACCACACAAAGCAGGTCTATGCAATGACTTTGCTTCATAGGGCCAGATTGCTGTAATGAACTATACACTTTCCCTGCACAGGAAGCGGATGCACAGCAGAGGAAGGGATATTAACCGTGGCTCTTTACCATGGCTGCTTTCAAAACAAAACAAAGCAGTACCTACTCAACTGAGGGTAATTCGTTATTGGCTATTCCTTTCCTGAATTAGACCCCAAGAAACTTAGTCTTTACCACCCTCTGATACTCAGAGTATCTCCTAAGGTGGTGTTTCGGATTCTCGGCACACATTCTCGGCACACATTCTCACACATCATGAACGGTTCCCATGGTAACGATGTATCGGACATATGATACACTCTGAAGCCTTCCTCTCAGAAGCCCTACCCTCCCCATGGCTTATTGGTTAGTTACTGTTCTCCAACTCAGAGCTTGGCACACTCATTCGGTGGCCAATCCAACTAGTGCCTAGCTAAAATGAACGTCCCGTGTCTGCTTTGGGACATGGCTTCAGAAACCTGTTTGTTGTTGCTTTACATGGCCTAACCCAGGCTTCACACGCCAGGTCCTTCATGCTGGGTATTCACCTCTGTGTCCTGGTTGCTTTTCTGTTGCAGGTTCTTGGAAAGGAAGTATGATACAATTTGTGAGTTTTGTAGAAAGCACAGAGTCCTTCTCCGGCGCACCATCTGGGCCGTTTTACTGACAGGTAAAGAACAAACAGGAGTGGGAAGACTGTTGTCTTTCCGTGGGGTCTCTTAAGAGTTACTTTCTATGGAAAGAAAGAAATCTCCCCTTCCCCTGGGCCTCACAGACTCACCCAGAGCAGGGGTGGAGTTGATCAAGAAACCCTGGTGGGAAAACCTACACAAGCCTGCTTCCCTGCCTTGTTTATGAGGCCACGAGTAATTTTTTTAAGATTTATTTATTTATTTAATATAGAATACTCTGTCTGCATGCACACCTACATGCCAGAAAAGGGCATCAGATTCCATTACAGATGGTTGTGAGCCTCCATGTGGTTGCTGGGAATTGAACTCAGCACCCCTGGAAGAGCAGCCACTGCTTTTAACCACTGAGCCATCTCTCTAGCCCCCCAGTAATTTTTTAAAGTCACTTACTATCTTAACCCATTTTCTGTTACTATATATGAGTACCAAAGGCTCATTCACAGATGTTTATTCTGGTCCTGGAACAGGGCAAGTCCAAGGCCAAGGTGCCAGCATTGTCAAGGGCCTTCTACTCCATTAAAACACAGGAAGGGTCTTTGAAGCAATATATAGCTTAGGCGAACACGTGTCTCTATTTCTCCTTCTATGAAGCCTTGGCCATCTTCCCTCTAGTAGGACATAGTCTCAGGTCTGGCCATACTGGTCCTTCAGCGGTGCCACTGTAACAAAAATACAGCCACGGACAGTATGTAAGTAGAAAGGTATGTCAGCGCTGCGATTCTTCCTGAATAGAGGATACATGGGCACACAAGCCAATGCCAGGAGCTCAACACCTCCCTAGTAACAGGCTAGACTTAACCTGCAAGCCATTGTTTGCTAACTTTGTAGAATAAGAAGTCTGTCTGTCAGTCTGTCTTTCTTTCCTTAGCTCCTGGTGTCCTGGAACTCACTAAGTAGACCAGGCTGGCCTGGAACTCACAGAGATATGCCTATCTCTGTCTCCCAAGTGCTGGGATTAAAGGTGCATGCTACCTAGACTGTGTTCTTTAAATGCAGCCATGGGGAGCAAGTGTCAGAACTTAGAAGGTATGAGAGAGAGAGACAGAGAGAGAGAAAGGAAGACAGTATCCTTTTCTCCATCGTGGTGAAACCTTAGAGACTTCTTTGAAAAAAAAAAGCTAAATGCTCAGCTAGAGAAGTGGGTACCCACACCAAGCACCCCTGCATCCAACTAGTGCCTGACTAACCCTACCCTTCCCAAAGTCAGACCCAAGCACAGATCCACTAGTTTGGTGATAACAAGCATCTGAATTTGCCTCCTGGACAGGTTTCCTGGCCCTGGTGATTGCAGCCTGTGCGCTAAACTTCCGCAGAGCACTTCCTCTCTTTGTGATCACCTTGGTGATCATCTTCTTTGTCGTCTGGGACCACTTGATGGCCAGATATGAGCAGCGAATAGATGACATCCTGTCTCCCGGCAGAAGGTTTATTGGCAGGCACTGGTTCTGGCTGAAATGGTAAATACCACTTTTCTCCTACTGCAGGGGCGAGATGTTGGCTCTCTCCAACACCGCTCCAAAACCGTGCTCTAAAATCCCATCCTCATTTTTGGGATATCGATACTAGAAATAGCCTCAAAAGCAATCTATTATAGTGCCTCCATTTTACCAACTAGAAATGAGTCCAGGATGAAATAATGAATTGCTTAAGAGTTATTCGGGTGCTGGTACAAGTCCAGAGACAACCCACTCATCTGCGTGTCTGTGTTACAAAGACACCTAGATACCTACATAGAGGACAAGAACATAAGACAACGCAGTGTTTCAGACATGCAGGGATGGCTCTAGCTCTTCTCACCTTGTCAGTGCAAGGAGAGCGTTGTCAGTTCATAATGTCTGACCTGCCCCAGGTCGGAGAACAGCATGCCATCGGTTTCCGTGCTGGTTTATAAGTACAAGACAGGAAAGGTCGCTGACAATGTGCGCAATGTGAGCCTGTGTGTCTTCTGACTTTTTCCTTTTTATATAGTTAAGCATAATCTCATTAAATTCATTTACAAAATGGAAATCATGGACTCTATTTGATACTGAATATGTTTTATTTTACTTGTTTATTAGTAGTAGTTTGGTTCTCTGTATTTCTCAAATTGGAGCTAAAGGCTGAGAAGAGATGATAGCATAGCTTTGTTTGGTGTGTGTGTGTGTGTGTGTGTGTGTGTGTGTGTGTGTGTGTGTGTGTTTGATGCACAATGAATATAAGTATTTTTATTTATTTTATTAAGTTAGGCCAACTGGTATCACATTATATGTATTTATTTGTTGACTATTGAATTCAATCATTTTTAGATTCGGCTTTCATTCTCTCTCATCTCTTTCTATGCCATTTGGCAGTGATGATGTACTCCTTTAACTGTAACACTCGAGAGACAGAGGTGGGCAGACCTCTGTGTTCAAAGCCAGCCTGGTCTACAAAGTGAGTTCCAGAGCAACCAGGAGTACAGAGATAAGCTCTGTCTCAAAATAAATAAATAAATAAACCAATCAAAGAAACAAAAACCTAGATCTCTAAAAACCCCCTTGATGCTAAAGCACACAAGTTTTTGTATGAGCAGTGTATTAAAATTATGACATTTTCCCTTCCCCACATTCAGTTTTATTTAGTAGAAATATCTATTCTTTGTGTTGTACAAAAATGTAAAAAAATCTTATGGCTTCTCTGCTTATTCTTGGGTAAGGAGCCTATGAGCACAAGCCTAGTTTCAGTTTGAGATGTTCCTTCCATCCCTGGCTAGAGAAAACTCAGCCAAAGGTCCCCTCTTCTTTCACCCAATGTCCTGACTCTAGTCTTGCCTCAGAGCCAGCTCCAAGATGAGGGCAAGGATGGCTCTGATTTGGGGAGGGGCTTCCTGTTGTTGGAACAGGGACTGGGACCCTGGGGACCTGACTCCCCCTTGAAGGAACCCACATCTTAACGACAGCCCCCAGGGCTTTTCTTTGGCCTCTCACTGTGGGCTCTCCTCTCCTTAAAAATGGCCCTACTGAGTAGGTCACAGGACTGGTTCTCTCCACTGAGAAGCACATGGTTTAGCCCGGACACTTCATTCACCTTCAGTCCAGTTCATCAGGATAGTGCAAAGCACCACCACACACCATCTCCAACATGCGCTCAGCCATCGAAGCCAAGAATCAGCCTATCATGTCCACTAGACTTGGGAAGATAGGACCCAAAGTCTGGTTTAGCTCTGCTGAGGTCTCCCCATTACAGAAAGCACATCATCCCATGAAGGTAATGCCAAACCAAAAAGGACAAAGAGAAGACTAAAGATATCTATCTCTCAAAGATCCTTGAAACAGAGACCAGGCATCCCTGTACAAACACCTGCTCTCCTCCCCGATGTTCATGTGCACTTCCTTGGACTCGAAAGGGTGGAAGCTAAGAGCTAAGCCCGACATCGGTCACTAAGGCCACAGCTGTCTGAAGCAGAGCTTCCTGATTCTGGGGTGTGTCATCTTATTAGTGGTTTCCTTTGTTAGTGTTTAAGCCTCATTACAATACTCAAATTGGAAAGATAAAGGACACAGCTCCCTCTTTCCTCACAGGGTGATCTGGACCGCTTTGATCCTGGCCATTATTCTCTGGTTGGCTCTGGACACAGCCAGACTGGGTCAACAGCAGTTGGTATCCTTTGGCGGGCTCCTCATGTACCTTGTCCTGTTATTTCTGTTCTCCAAGCACCCAACCAGAGTAAGTACTGACTGGCAGCGGGAGGAGGGGAAGCCAAGACTTCAAAACAGTCACCTTGAAAGAATCTAGATACAAAGTTTCCACCTCATGAGTCCTTGAGGTTCGAGGGGGCTTGTCTGAAACCGTTTTATTCCTAGTAACTCCGAGTTACACAAGTAAAACATTGTTTGTGTGCACTTGGGTTCCATTACAAACACACAGGAAAGGTCACTCCTTTGACCCATATTCCCAGATGGTCAGTTCCTAGCATTTTGTACCCAATCCTACACTGGTTTAGGTGAAACAGGAACGTATATATCCCAGGCTGGCCTCAAGTGCTGGGATTCTAAGCAAGTGCAGTTAATGTGGGGATAGGGGTTGGGGGGGGGGGCTGCTGACCAATCTAAGGCTTTGCCCAAGCTAACCAAACGAGCTACATCTCCAGCCTTCAGTCCTGTGTTTTATGAA
This sequence comes from Micromys minutus, assembly GCF_963924665.1. Classification (NCBI taxonomy): domain Eukaryota; kingdom Metazoa; phylum Chordata; class Mammalia; order Rodentia; family Muridae; genus Micromys; species Micromys minutus. The sequence goes on from NC_137969.1 coordinate 96,254,288, forward strand.
AATCCCATTTTGATTCGGGATTTTTCATTCTCAGATTTGTCCCGTTACACTCTTGCTCCCTTTGCGTCAGATTCTCTTCCTCTCCCCCAACCCTGCTTTATCATCCTACAGCCCGTGAGCTGGGCATGAATTCTGAGACTGAGCTGTTATCTGAGAGTCCCGATGGCAAGCTGTAGCAATCCCCTCTGGCTAAGAGGGTGACCCATGGGAAAAGCATTCATCGGGGCCCAACTTGACCTAGTACAATGGGAATTATTTGCCCTGCTCAGATCAACATCTCCCCGAGTTTTTACGCCATTCATCTCTGCTCCGAGATTAAATGGAGGCAACAATACATCTCTTCTATCATCTTAGGTCTGCACTTGAGGTCACGGGGTCCCTTTATTTGTGGAACATGAGCCCCTCAACTGAGCGGAATTTCATCTAATTCACTTATAAATTGTCAGATAAACAACCTTTGAGCACAGGAAAATCAATTTCCACCTTTCCAGTTTCCAAGTAGAGAAATAATTGTACACGGGACATTTGCAATGTGACCAGGTGTTTCAGAAATGACTCTCTGAGTCCAGGTCATTTGTAGGGATTTTCAGGTTACCTAGCTTTCTCAGCTTTTCCACCCTGGTTTATAAAGAGTGAGCTCAGCCCTGGGAACTATCTAAACATTCTCTGAGGTCTCTTCTTGTAGTGAGAGGTGCGTGGATGGTGAATGCAGAGACTTGCAGCTGCCCAAGATGCTGAGAAAGAGTGAGGGCTAAGTACCCAGCTCTAAGTCAGACATTTATAACATCTCCTTTAAGGCTCAGAGAGCACCATGGAAGAACAGAAGAAGAACATAAACTACAGCCTCCTTGTGGTGTTTACTTGTATGGTGCCTTAGTTTCACTTCCTGTTGCTTTGATAAAATACCCTGAAAAAACCAGCTTAAGGAGGAAAGAGCTCATTTGTCCAAGATTCCAGGGTATATAGTCCATCACCATGGGTAAATTAAAGTGGCGGGCGCGTGAATCACCGAGGCATATCATTTCCAGTCTAGAGCAGAGAGTGATGAATTGGTGCATTTGTACTGGAACTCAGTTCCCTTCTCCACTCTTCCACAGTTCGGGAGACGCTGTGTAGGGAATGGTGCCACCCACAATCCACAATTATCCCACTTCAACTAATGTGATAAAGATAATCCTAACAAATGCAACCATAGATGGACCTGGTCTAGATAACCCCTCATTGAGACCCAGTCTTCATTGAGACTATTGATAAATTTGTGTACCCATTGCCAAACCCACCAGACTCCAGGGGATAGCTCCAAGCCCAGGCACACAGAGGACCCAGTTTATGGAGCAAAACAAACAGAAATCTGAGAAAGAGACTTGTAAAAAAAGAAAAAAGGGGGGGCTGGGAGGGAAATAAGCAAAGATAAAAAGGGAGACTGATCAGCGTGGTTTTATATATGCATGTATGAAATTGTCAAAGTACAAGTTTAATTAATTAGGGAAAAAAAGCCGCTGCTATTGCCTCAGGCTTCCCCAGGGATGTGTGAGAATGCTCCCTAGGGAATAAGGCCCCCTTGGAAGTCTATGGTCACCGTTAACCTCCTAATAAGGTAACTATAATCAAAAGTGGTCTGTTGCAATTTCTGAAAGCTTAGTCCCCCAGCACTCAATGTTACTGTATATTTTGCTCATCTAAGCAGCACTACAATGTTTGAGTTAGCATGGAACTTCATGGCCTCCATCTTTCTCCGCAGGTTTACTGGAGGCCCGTCTTTTGGGGAATTGGACTACAGTTTCTTCTTGGGCTCTTAATTCTAAGGACTAGGCCTGGATTTCTTGCTTTTGATTGGATGGGGAGACAAGTTCAGGTAAGTAGGTCAGATGAGAACTAGTAAGCTGAGAGGAAGGTCAGAAGTTCAAAAACAGCTTTGGCTACAACCCGGGGCTCATTAGACCTTGGCTCAAGAAAGAAAAATAAAAAAATCCTTTGCTTTTCTTGGACTTTCAACATTTGGATGTAGCCCTCAGGACATTTTTAATGTGGGTGGCTTCTCTGTAATATTGTAGCTAACTTCACTTCCATGGTACAAATTAGGCTTGCTGCTTCGTGTGCCTATCAAACATGTTTATCTGTGTAGTCAGTTAAGCCTGCCACTGCCCAGCAGCTGTGCCATCCCCTGGACCACATCTTTATCCCTACTGCCCCATCACCCTGCCCTAGCAGTACCACACTTCTGGGATGGCTTTCGCAAACAGAGAAAGAGCCTCTCTCTGCATCTCGTGGTAACTAGGGTGATCCTTGTATAGCACCTATGACTTACTGGAGCCAACAACCACAGCTGGTACAGGTCAAACCGAATGTGAGAAATGCCAGGAAGTCTGCCTGTAGGGGTGATTTAAACAGATTCATGGCATTCGAAATTTCCTAAGTTCTGCTTAATGAGTTTGCTAGCGCTTCCCCATCTTCTGGAGCCTCTGGTTCCTTCCTGTGGCTCAAGTTGTGTAACAAGCTCTCCCCCTCCCCTCTCTCTCAAACTCAGACTTTTCTGGGGTACACTGATGCTGGAGCTATGTTTGTCTTCGGGGAAAAGTACACAGACCACTTTTTTGCATTTAAGGTAAGTCCAGACTCCTTTTCTATGCCTGCCTGTTAAAATGAAAAGAACCCCAATGCTAAGTCAAAACGTGATTTTAAAGGTATTTATTATTAATAGGTTTTTCTAAGTTAGATCTGGCACATGTTGACCTGGCATCTTGCCCCTGAGCAGGGAATAGTAGGGAAGGGTAGGTAGGACGGAGCTGGCTCCGAGGAGGGACCTGTAATGTCTCTTGTTCCAAAGACTTCATCTAATCTTTTTTTTTTCCTGATTTATCTTATCTAATGGGTATGATCATTTTGTCTGTAGATACGCATATGCATCATATACATGCAGTTAGCCACAGAGGCCAAAAGAGAGCTTTAAATCTCACCAGACTGGAGCTGCAGGCAGTTACAGCTGTGGTGCAGGCAGTTGTGAGCTGCCATGTTGGTGCTGGGGACTGAACCTGCCAGAACAGCTAGTGTTCTTAACTGCTGAGCCAGCTCTCCAGCCGGTGACGTCCTCTGACCTTAGCCACTTCCAAAGACTATATTTCAGACACCGCCACCACTGCCTCTGAGAGATATTTAAATACCCACCATGTGGCCTTTCAGAGACACACTCAAACCAGCGCAGTGGAGAACTTAAGAGTTAGAGGCTGTCTGGAGGGCAGCTGCTGACCGGAGGATGCTGTCTTCCGTTCAGAGGGACTTCGCTTCTATTATGATGTCCCTCAGGGGCAGAAAGGAGGTGGCGGGAAGCCTATAGGAAGTTCGCAGTACTGCTCGAGCTGACCAGTGCCCACACTTGTGCCCCACCCACAGATCCTGCCCATTGTGGTTTTCTTCAGCACTGTGATGTCTATGCTTTACTACCTGGGACTGATGCAGTGGATCATCAGAAAGGTACTGGGACACAAGGCACTCTGTGGACGGTGCAGAGTTAGTTCAGGTTCAAGGTCCTTACAGGTATTCACACCACACCCACCTCTCTCTACAAAGATTCTCCTCTAGTGCCATCTAAGTCCTTAGAGCCCAGCCCACGATCCTGCCATAGCGAGAAGTTTACCTCAAAAACCTCCAAAAGAACTTGGATTTGCGACCCAAGGGATATCCCCATGAAACCATAGAAGTTACTTCTGCAGCAAGGGAAACAGAGGTCAGACGCCTGCCCGGGGAAGCAGCACCCGCTCCATAGTCACGGCTTCCTGTGGGGTATCAAAGGTTCTCCAGGCCTTGCAGCTAGTACAGAAATAGAAACAAGAAGCTGCTTCTGCTCTGGAGGGAGTTCTATAGGCGTAAGATATTTTTAAAAGCAAGTTAGGCATAGTCTTGCTGCCCCGACAACTCAGTGCTTACCTTCAGCGCAGCACAAGTTGGCTAGACCGATGGGTCAGCTGCAGAGAACACTTTCTGCTCTACCCGAGTTCAGGTCCCATTACCCACAGCCAGTGGCTTGAAATCGGCTCCGCTGACATCCTCTTCTGGCTTTGTAGACGCCCCCCATACACTTGGCCAGCAGTCACACAAAAGCATACGCATCCGTTAATAGAGAGTAAGGCCAGGCAAAATACACGCCTAGAGAGCAAAACCAGCCCCCAGATCCTCTTCCAGGGCGCCTTGCAACTTCTGACTGCCCTTCAGACCCCACCCCTTAAAGGCCTCCACCTCCTAGTAATACTGATGCTCAGTAACAGAACTTTCATATGTAGACGTTTGGGAGCCACCCTAGATCTAAACTATTCCTACAAAGCCATCACAAAATCGGAACCCCAAAATCCATGCTCCTTTGAATTAAGTAGGAAAATCACCTTCAACCATGTCCATCTTAGTATTCCCGAGTGGGCAGGCCCTTAACAAAGTAACCACTCTGTGCCTTAGTTTCCTCTTCTACAATACAGGGAGTGATAGCATTTGCTCCAAAGAGCCAAAACTAGGTGGGTTACTCGGCTCTGTTGCTTATAGTCACTCTTGGACCACAGGAAAGCTTTCTGTCAGTGGCAGCGATGATTTCTTCATTAGTTTTATTTAATCTATAGAAACTCTCTGTGTTGCTCAAATGTAGATCCAATGATGCAGACTTAGACTCAAGTAGGAGGGCGTGGCTGATCAGCTCTGCAGGCTGGATGAACTTCCTGTGCGTTTGTCCCTATTGCCCTCCTGACAACAGCCACAAAAGACTTGTGTCCTAACAGACTAGATTTTTAGCTGACCTTTAAGTCTTTGCTATATAAGTGGTTCTTGGCTGACTTTGTCCTTTTCTTCCTTGTAGGTTGGGTGGCTAATGCTTGTCACCATGGGGTCATCTCCCATTGAGTCTGTAGTTGCTGCTGGCAACATATTTATTGGACAAGTAAGTTGTAATAACAGAAAAAAAGCAAATCGAAACACTCACTGATGGGGATGCTCTTTTCCCAAAACAGACAAAGAGGAGCTTGTGGGTGCATTCTCTCTTTAGGGTAGAGTGGAGAGTATAAAATAAGAAATCCCTAATGCGGTGTATATATGTGTGTGCATACATGTGAATGTGCATGTATGCATGTGCATGCCTTCGTGTTCATGTGTGTGCATGCATATATGCGTACATGTGAGTATATGTGTGGATATACATGTGTGTGCATGTGTATACACGTGTGTGCATACACATGTGTGTGTATGCCTGTGTGTACATGTATGGATGTGTGTGCATATGTGCATAAGTGTGCATGCATATGTGTGAGCATGTCTGGGTATGCATGTGTATGTATGTGTGTATGCCTCTGTGCCCAAAAAAAGGGGCAAGGTGAGGGAGGGCGGTTATGTTAGTAAGGAACTGAGTCATTGAAAGCTCAGAGAGAACACCAACCATCAATTTGTCCAGTCACGGGGCATCTCACACACACACTCTCCAGAGCCTTCCCTCCAGGACTGAGGCCTTTGGTCAGCGCAGCAGTGGCTAGCGGCTGTTCAGCTCAAACGATCACACTGTCTTCAAGCTGCACATAGTGAATAGGGTGCCTCAGATGCTTCACGGCCATGCTGTGACAATGAAGGAGACAAAGAAAAGCTATCCCACCAATGTCCTCCAGGCACAGACACATGCCCTGTTCAGTCTTGTCCCAGCCGCCACCTCCCCTGAGCCTGCACATACGCTTTCAGATGCTTTTCTTCTCGTGACAAATAGGCTTTTAGGTTACTGTGTCACTTCCCTAACACACTGGGTGGACACACCCTTTTGCGTGAGGCCCATTCAAGCAAAGAAAAGTGATCCCTCAAAAATGTAGCAACCCTAAGGAACACACATGTCAGGAATGCAGCTTGGGGACACATATCTTTCAGGGGAAACGGAGTCACGGATGAGGCAGGGGAGGGGGGTGGAGGGGCAGTGCTGCCAAAAACATTGCCCAAAGAAAGTGGACTCAAAGCCAAATTCATGCCACAGAAAAATCCATGGCCCCTGAGTCCCAGGCTTACAACATCTGGAGGCAGGCTGAGCCTTCCTGGTGACTGAAGCAGTCTTTGGTGTGTACTGTAGCAAAGCTTCCTTCCCAGGAGTTGAAATTACAATAATTATAGTCATAAAATCTCTCAGGAACAATTAGGGCACTGTCTCTTGATGATGGGCTGGTGCCCGCAGGGTAGAAGGTCTCACATACCGGGTTCCTATTCAGTTTAATAAATCGAGGCGCAACACATTCAATCTCATGGAACAATTAGAAATAATGAGCAGAAAATTGTAAGATTGCACGCATGTGTCTTTGGTGCTTGATTTGATAGTTAATATGCCCAGAGTGCTGCTATTATCAATGGAGAGCCCCACTTTTCCAGCTGCCCGCCTGCCCTAATGAGACTCAAGCCTGTTTCACTATGGCCACTATGAGAGGGCCTATGGGTGCCTCTCTATAATGGGAGCTTCTCTATTATTAGTTCTGTAATGGTCTCTATTTCCACAAAACATGCATGAGTCTGTCAAGGTCAGCCTGGAAGATGCAAACTCACAGCAGTTTGGAAATCCCATCTATAAGGCCAGACTTGGGGTTACTTGGCTAACCCTCAGGAGAGTGTTCCACGTTCTCTTAGCATCCAACCCAAAGCTAGGTTAGGGGCTGTTTGAACAGCCTCAGGTGTTCCGTATTTACCCAGTAAACACTGACTGAGGGTTCACTTTGGCATTTCAGTGCAGGGGAACCCGAAGGAGTCAGTATCGAACTAACTGGAAATCTGTCCAAGTACAGACGGGGGTGGGAGTGTGAGGGGCACCCTTAGAGTTTCTGATTCTGGTTGGAGACCTTGTGTTTCCAGAGGTCCTGGGACTGCTGGACATGGTCTGAGAGTCACTCTAGCAACTGCACACAATCTTACAATGTTACAACGTTAAGCATTTAAAAAGGTAACACTTAATTTGTCTCCAGACAGAGTCTCCACTACTGGTCCGACCATATTTGCCACATGTCACCAAGTCAGAGCTCCACACCATCATGACAGCTGGTTTTGCCACAATTGCTGGAAGCGTGTTGGGTGCATACATCTCTTTTGGGGTAAGAAGGTTCAGAACACAAGTCAATGTCAACTCAGCCTCCTGCTTCCTGTCTCTGGGTTCTTTTTCCTGCTGGTTGCTGACAGGAAGGCCCACTGAGAAAGTGCCGCTCTTTTGAGCATGACAAATGTAGCCCACTGTGGCTTTGGCATTTGACCCCCAGGGAATTTGAGAGCTTTGGGTCCGTATTCCTGCCACCTTTGTATAATTATATCTAACCACAACGCGGTGAAGTTCCATGACAAGGTTATTTGGCCTAAAAATCTCACTCTATGTGGGAAAACAGAACCTATTATTGACATGAGCAAAGGTGGTCCAAACAGTTGCATTAAATAATAATTAAAAATAAACGGAAAAGGCACCATGCCACGCTAGCACTGGATACTCTCTGGCCCCCGCAGTCTTGCTGCCTCCATGGCTAGCCCCAGGTAGAGACCGCCTATCTCTTGGTTCTCTTGCTGCAGACCCTGCTCATGTTTCCAGCATCTGCCCCCTGTGATTACTGTCGCATTTCCTAGTAACCCAGTAAAATCAAAACTCTAGAGGCTTGTAATTTATCAATCCGATTTATATCAGTAAATTCTCACCCCACCAAAACATCCACACAATAAACTCAGAGCCAGTTGATGTTACATAGGTAAGATAAATTGTCCTGTAATAACTCGCCCCTTATGAGATATTCATAGCCACAAGGATCTTGGTTTTCCTTCTCTTCCTCCACCTCCTTTCTTTCTCCAGCTCTATCTCTCCTGCCATTCAAAATCTCTCAGCCCGCCCTCCTTTTCTACTGTCCAATCACAGGCTCTAGTCTTTTCTTTCACCCGCCCTCAACTGCTTACAGACAGCAATCTACACCAAACCAAGGGTCAGCAAACTATGGCTAATGAGCCAAATCCAGACCCTGCTGGATTTTTTTTTTCTTTTTGTGGAAGGTTATGTTGGAAACTAGACAACCCTGTGCTTTTGTCCTGTGTGTGTTGACTAGTTCAGCCAAGCAAGCTAAAACCTGACTCTTGGGAAAGGAGCTGTGATTCCGAGCAGTGGTTCTTAAACCTTCACTCATTAGGGCTACCTGGAGAGGGGTCATTTTGATTCTCACAAAACTTGTTAAAGATTCTGATTTTCTGACCTTCACCCATGAGTAATTAAACAAGAATTTCGTAAAATATTTAAATAAATAAATAAATAAATAAATAAATAAATAAATAAATAAATAAATAAATACAAATTCACGCTATCGCTGGCTAGCGGCCTCGGTCCATTTCCAGTCTGGCAGACAGGCTGAGACCCGAGTTCTTTCCTTTTAGCCAAAGCCTGTCCCACCAAGGCCGGCTCTCTGACTCAGAGCTCCAAAATCGCTCTCTCCACCCTGCTAAGTTCCCTTGCCACGTCAGCCCCACACTCCCAAATTTCAGCGGTTAGCTGGGGTGCACTTCATGCAAACCCAGTTGAGTCGCCTCATGAAGGAAAACACCACACAATCTTAGTTTAGAATCACCAACTAGCACCCTAATTTCCCCAACTATTCTAAGTTAGAAATCTTCTGGTGGTGGGTGCACCACTCAAACTAACAGCCTCCAGCTTTCTACATTGCCAGTGCCTCACTCCTGCAGTCCCAAAGTAAGTTTCTTTCTCCTGCCTTCCCTCTTCCTCTCCCCGACCCGGAAGTCCCGCCTTCTCACCCAGTGATTGGTTTCCTGCCTTCTTTATTTATTAGGGGAAAGTCCTACTGCAGCCATTGATATTTTTGACAAACCCAGATTCTAATCCGAGCCAGTTCTAAGAGTGGTCAGTTTCTGAGGCCAGGGAATGCTGTCCCAGCTCTGGGGAACCTGCCCCACTGTAGGCAGGATGCTGTCACAGATAGTCACCTGCCCCACTGTAGGTAGGATGGTGTCTCCATCAATGAGCTAGGTGTGACGGGAACACACATAATCAGGATTCCTTAAGATAGAATATGGTCTGGGTAGTCCAACAATGTCTGTCTTACACTAAAGGGGCTGTTAACGCTGTGGTTGTTCAGTCCTTGGGGCTGGCTGTCTCAGCAGTCCGAATCCGATACTGAAGACCTGGAGGACTGCTGGCAAGCAGCTGGTCCCCAGTCTCTGTTCGGAGCCAGATGAAGTAGGTCGTAGTACAATGGAGTGATGGTATAGCTGCAGGAGAGGTGGACTCGCCATCGGAAGTGGGGGCAAGCAGGAAGGGTGGGTACAAGCAGAGAGGGAGGGTAAGCAAGGGGGCAAGCAGGGAGGGGGATTAGGCAAGGGGGGCAAGCAGGCAGAAAGCCAAGATTGTTTCATGTTATTTTAAACCTGTTACCACCAGAAGCCAAGGTCCACAGTGTGAAACATTCTTTTACAAACAATCTGATCAAGAAAAGCCCTCCCAGGCCCACCCTGGCCTTGAGTTTTAGTTGATCCTAGATGCAGTCAAGTTGACCAAGACTGGGCATCACAGTAGGGGGGAAAATCCAGAATAACCCAAATATGAGGGTGGGTGAGAAGTAGTGGGTAGAAATAGTTTAGATGATAAAGGACAGTGGATGGGTTGATGCTGTGCAAAGACAGGAAGGGTTTCATTTCCTGTGGGAAGAGTGGGGACTGTCTGTCTCTGCATGCGCAAGCCATGTTCCCTCCAACACCTCCCATCCCATTTGATGTGACAAATATGGGTTGTTCAGAGAGACATCAGAGGGGTTGAGAAACCTTTGAAAGTCCTTACAATGCAGGACTGATTCTCATCCCAGTTGATCAGATTTAGGCTTTGTGCTTCCCCCTAGCAGGTGTTGGGGTCTTGTCCTCCAAGCCTCTGGCGAGGGATCAGCCCCTTTCTTCTCCACTGCAGGTGTCCTCTACACACTTGCTAACTGCCTCGGTCATGTCAGCGCCCGCGGCCCTGGCTGTGTCCAAACTCTTTTGGCCTGAAACAGAGAAACCCAAAATAACCCTCAAGAATGCCATGAAAATGGAAAATGGGTAGGTATTACCTAATTAATACAGGCGGGGATGCCACAACCAAAGTTTGACAATAGGAAGAAGGTACCGCCAATTGTGACATGAGAGTCCCTTGCATTTAATTTCCCGGTGAGCTCTTAGATTTTTGCCTAGGAAACAAAACAAAGTCCTCCTTTAGTACCTGTGGAAGCGTTTCTAAACATCTCTTCCTTATAAAGTGCTTCTTGATAAAAGTGTGTACTGTTCACTGATCCCGCTTAAGGCGGCTGGGAAGCTGCAGCATGACTGTTTCCAAGATTCCCTCGTGGAATGAGAAGGCGGCTTCTGTTTTTTCTCTGCTCTGAGAAAAAGAAAGAAAACTTGCAGGGGGACTTCAGGAGTGAGACATGTAAGATATAAATTATAGCACACTGCTGGGCTCCAGGCCTTATTTACGGGGAAGCGCTCATAGCCGGGAGTGAACCGTAAAGACGGGTTGTCAAAGATGAGGTGAAAGGTGGGGCATCCGGAACCCAGAAACCTGAAGCCAAAACTGCTCTGAAACAGGCAGCATTTCTTAGTTCCATCTCGATGCCACAAGAGAAAACTCCTAGCCACTCAGCCTCGTTCTATACATGGATTACTAAAATATTGTCCAGGGCAGTGGGGGGGGGGGAGCTCAGCCACTCACCGAAGCATGAAGACCTGCGCTTGAGCCCAGGAGTCCCCATAAAGGTGGAAGAAGAGAGGTGACTTCATAAAATTGTCCTTTGACCTCAGCATATTTGCCTTCACCACATACACAGCACGCACACACACACACACACACACACAAATAGCAACTAAATAAACATTTAAACTATTGTATAAAATTTGTATCTCAAGTTTTGCGTATTAGATACATATGAAATATCAGTTAATTTCACCATTATATTTTAATTCTTAAATAACAGGACTTCTCATTATGGTTTATGCCATTAATGTAGGAAAAACTTTGGTCTAGATAATTGGGATAGGGGATAAATAGCATCCTGACGGTTCTATTTACAGAGTCAGAAATCATGAAGATTTGCTTGGTGTAGCTTGCCAGGTGTGTTGAGACACAGCCATGTAGGGAAATAGTAAAGAAATGGGGGCGGGGGGCTAAACAGATTTTTTAGGGATAGACCTCTCCAATGAGAGGGGTTTGTGGGTGATCAGAGAAGAGCACGTGTGGGATCCAGTCTTTAATGAAGTGGCAGTGATGTGGGCTTCCTCGCAACTACTGGTTGGTAGTGCCTGGAGATTTTATCAGCGGTCCCTGGTAGGCAGCTACTTTTGATAAATAGTTTTTAAACCTATATGATTTTGTCACTTCTTGTAATCTTTTTAATTATAAACGTACCCAATGGAGTAAAGGTAGGAGTGGATGCTTAGCACCAGAAGCCCTGGATTCAACCTCCACCAAGAGACATGTACCACAGCAGTGGGTTCCCACATCCCCACAGCCAAGCACCAACAATCATAAGCCCCTCATATTTTGAGGCTGTAAGAGACTGAGTACTTCGACCAAGGCATATGGCTGAGGGTCCATCTCTTACCAGGCAACTATGATTAGGTCATTGCTATGCTGTAGATCCAGAGATACTGTTTTAGGATTTGACTGCTGTGAACAGACACCATGACCAAGGCAACTCTTATAAGGCCAACATTTAATTGGGGCTGGCTCACAGGTTCAGAGGTTCAGTCCATTATCATCAAGGTGGGAGCATGGCAGCATCCAGGCAGGCATGGTGCGGGAGGAGCTGAGGGTTCTGCATCTTCATCTGAAGGCTGCTAGGAAAAGACTCACTTCCAGGCAGCTAGAACTAGGGTATTAGAGCTCATGCCCACAGTGACACACCTACTCCAAGGCCATACCTCCAAACAGTGCCACTCCCTGGGCTGAGTATATGCAGGCAAACCACCACAGATACTCCTTGGTAATTGTAGAATTTCCTTTTTTTTTTTTTTTTTTTTTTTTTTTTTTTGATGAAGTGATTCTCGGAATCTCCTGGAGGCGGCCACGCAGGGTGCGTCCTCCTCAATCCCCCTGGTGGCAAACATCGCTGTGAATCTGATCGCCTTCCTGGCCTTGCTCTCCTTTGTGAACTCCGCCCTGTCTTGGTTTGGAAGCATGTTGGACTACCCACAGCTGAGTTTCGAGGTTTGATTCTGCCTTGTTTTGTTTCTGACTGCCTTCATTTGAAAACAAGTTTAGAAGCCAGGGATGGTGGCTCACATTTTAATCCCATCACTTAGGAGGCCAAGGTAGGATTGATATGAGTTTAAGGCCAGCGGGGGCTGTAGAGTGAGCCTTTCCTAGTCAGCTATGTTGTGCTCTCTCATTCACTATAGAAACATCTAAATTCCCACCTCCGTTCCCCCAAAGCAATTATTCTCTCCTGACCTCTTCCCAAAAATATAAGATACTTCCAATGACCCAATTCCAACCCAGTTCCTGTTTTAGTCTGATTTTCCATGCTATAACAGAACACTGGATTGGGAAGCTTATAAAGATAAAAGGTTTATTTAACTTGCCACTCTGAAGGCTTAAAGTCCAGTCAGGGGATTATGTGTTGAGGATCATACACAGACCCGTACCTCACAGACAAGAGAAAAAGGCACCTTCAAACTGAAAAGGGGACCAAGCCGCTGATCTTCTTTAACCACTCTCTCAAATTCATTCATCTCTCATTCCACGGAGAACCAATGGAATGTCACGGAAGACACTGATTTATTTTAAGGGTTGTGTACCTGTTGGCATCACCACGTTCACCATCACTAGTGGGAATCAATACATGTCATGGTGGGGGTGCTGCAGAATTCAAGGTAATCACTGCTTAACGAGTGTCACCACCTCTGTCCCTTACAGCTCGTTTGTTCCTACATCTTTATGCCCTTCTCTTTCATGATGGGAGTCGACTGGCAAGACAGCTTTATGGTCGCCAAGCTCATAGGTTACAAGACATTCTTCAATGAATTTGTGGCTTATGACCACCTCTCAAAATTAATCAATTTGAGGAAAGCAGCTGGACCCAAATTTGTGAATGGCGTGCAGCAATATATGTCAGTACGTATAGTTCTTTATGTCTAAATTCTATATGTTGTACAATTCTTATCATATAGATACACCGTGACTTGCTCATCTGTCTGCTGGAACGTGAGTGAAGCAGACAGAATAATCCAAACACTAGCTCTTATAGAGCTCATGACGAGCACAGCATAATCTCCAGTCATGATATCTTGGCCATGTGATATTTGTGTGGAAAGAGAGAGGAAAGCGAGGAGAGAGTGGGGGAACTTACAAACTGAGGTGGGTCACATGAGCTGGGACATCAGTACACAAAGATGTATCAGATACCTTCTGTACCTAAGGCAAAAGCACAGAGGTCATCACAAGCCCTGTGCTAGTCACCCAAGGTAAGCAATTTAAGATGAAGAAGGTTCATGATTCACTGGCCTTATTGCTTTCTGTACACAGCAGTTCATCAAGGTGGACCCATATAACAGAATAGGACTATTCACCACAGCGCAGCTGGGGAGTAGAGAGGAAGAGGAGGGGACTTCATGAATGTCCCCTTCAAGAATGTGACCCTAACTTCCTTTCCTGGGCTTGACTTCCTATCTTAGTTTGCTTTCCTGTTGCTATGATAAACACCATGACCAAAAGCAAGTAGGAAAAAAAAGTGTTATTTTAGTTTATACTTACAGGAAAGGTCATCACTGAGGGAAGCCAAGAGAAGGAACAGGGAGACAAAGACCAAGGAGGAACACTGTTTGCCAGCTTGCTCACAGGCTCACATTCAGCGATCATTTTCTTTTAACACGGCCCAGGCCCAGTTGCATAGGAATGGTACCACCCACAGTAGACTGAGCCTTCTAATATCAATTAACAATGAAGAAAATACTCCATAAACATGCTACAGGCCAACTGATGTATGCAGTTCTTCAGTCAAGGGCCAGTTCCCCAGGCAAGGGTGTATCAAATTGAAAAGATTAGCTGTCACACCTCCTCAAGATTCTGTCACCTCCCACCATCAGTACCGAGGTCTTTGGGGATATTCAGGGACCAGATATGGCAGGTCTTACCTTGTTGGAGTCGACAGCTGATCATGAAGGCCTCCTCTAGCATCTTGAGTTCTAAGAAACTGACTGCACGTTACTCTGAGCCTCTTCATCCTCAAAAAAATAACGAGGCACAATTCCTACCGTGTAATGGAGGAGGGAAGATAAAACACTCATATCTGTGATTGGAAACCTTGGGGCGGTCACCCTGTAATCATACAAAGAGGCACTCATGTCTCCTTAGGCTTTGGTAAACTGAGGAACTTAACTTGAGTGAAGACATACTTGCAGCTGAATCCCCACTTCATTTCCCTCTGAAAATCGGAACTGTCTCATAAAGAAACTAAGAGAAGTGGACATTTTTAAGCATCCCTGTTCCTCTCCAAAATGACCCATTTGGAGTTAGTGTCTCCAGCTATGAAGCACATTACCCAGTATTGAGACACCCACCCCTGAGGTCACCACTTACCCCCTGGACTCCCAAAGGCCAAACATGGGGCTATTACAAGTGAGGTCACCTCCCCAAGAGAATCTGCAGGTGAATGATTTTGTGGTCGGGGGCACTGTGCCCCACAAATCTGCTAGGAACAGACCTTGTGGGTTCCTCTGCCCTCACTGTTCATCTTTCGGGGAACACAACAGGGGGACTTGGCCAACTGTCTTCGTTGTTTTGGATGCCACCTAAACCAGTTTGTTTCCCTGCCCAAAGCAAACAATGGGCTAAATTAACTGACTTGTTTTCTGCTTCTCGTTAAAGAGCAAAGCAAGCTGCCGGTTCTGGCAGTACTAATTGGTTCTCTGAAAAGCCTGTTGGGAAGGAGAAGCCCCAGCTGTAGAGATGATCCTGTTTGGGAGTGAGCCCAGCGCAAGGCAGGCACACGGTACATGTAGAAACAGCTCAGCGGCCTCTGCCATTACTGAGTCTCAGCGGGAAAAGCAAGTTACTCCGAGTTTCTGAGCATCTTGGCTCACACACGGGAGACCGTTAGCTTCCTAGCCCAGTCCGCTTGTTCCACTGGACAATCATTTACGTTAGGGACAAAAGAAAGTGGCGGCGGCCCAGCCTCCTTTTCTACTTCTGATAAAAACCATACACAGCCATAACTGCATACACTTCCTCCCCATCCCCAGGGTCCCTGTCAGGTCACAGGCTGTGCCTGTTGGAGCATCAGGTGTCTCCTGTGGGGTCTGGGTTGGGTGATGCGTCTTCAATCAGGTGTGTCCAGGGGGACTCTCAGGACTGGGGTTTGATACAGGACCCACTGTTTGATACAGTGCGGAGTAGCTCAGAGCACCCTTCAGCCTGACCTCAGCCAGAATCCGCAGAAACTTCTATACTCAGTCCTTCTGCCTAAGCAACATTCGTCAGGCTGTGCAGGCACTGTAGGAGCAGAGCCCTGCGGCCACACTCCCCCTTCTGCTAACCCACCGTCTTCCCTTTACCTCAGAAAGGACATCCACTCTTCTATTTCCAAATGGACACCCTCACACTCTCCTGGATTGTCTCAGCAGAACAAAGGCAGAGTCCTTGTGACAGGCCCAGAGCTTTCGTTTCCTGAGATAATTAACTTCCCTCATGGCCCTTAAAAGACAATGCCCTCTGCCCTCCCCCACATCCCCTCTCCCCAAGACCTACAGGCAAATAATGATCTCTTCCCCCCCACACACTGTAGAAATGTATTAATAAATCTTACAAAATTCGTGAGATAAATCAAAGGTTCCAGTGGACGTGTTACGGAGCTTTTAGGCCAACGTATAGACTCTGCTAGTTCACTGGGAGTGTGCGTCATTCACAAACGGCAGTGCATAAACATCCTGGATGCTTTACATCCTAGACATACTTAGTATATTTAGTGTATAGTCTGTTCCTTTTTTATTTCGGTTCCTTCATTAACTGACACAAATACCTAAAATAAGTCAACTCCAGAAAAATTTCTTTTGGCTCGCTGTATGTCAGTTGGCACTTGCCTGGTGACAAATGTTGAGCATCTTTCTATATGTTTATTACCCACTTGTATACAGTTTGCAGCAATGTATCTAAAACCTGGGAGGTCCTCTAATTGTTGAATTATAACAGCTCTTTATGTATTCTGAGTCCTTTGTCAGACAAACATAAGTATTTGCTGGGACCAACTTCTTATCTCCAGCAACTAGTTGTTTGCTTGGTATAATACCGAGATAAGTCACATGCAATATTAGACGTGATTAATGAGCAGGAAGTAGCACTTTTAGATGTCAAGGTCACTAACTTCTAGTCTGCTGTGAGGTGTTCCTTAAATCTACACTCCTCTTCCTGATGTCACTCAACATCTAAGAGCACAGTGGTTATTTGGTTGTGTGCTTCATCCACATCAGTTCTGTAGCCAGCGAAGCCTGGTTGGGATGCTGGGATTTCTGAAGGTGCGTCAGATCCTATACAGATCGGCGTTTTATGCTTGCTTACAGATCCGCTCTGAGACCATCGCAACTTACGCCCTCTGCGGCTTTGCCAACTTTGGTTCCTTAGGAATAGTGATCGGCGGACTTAGTAAGTGTAAAGAACGCCCCTCAACACCAGACATGGCTTTTGCAATGAAATGATGTGTCAGGGAAAATGGCTCCTGGACAGTAAAGTCCTCTAGGATCTATGTTCTTTCTATCCCTGCTCTGGAATGCAGTTCTCCTATGTACACACAAGAACTCAAGACAAATATGTACAAGCATACACTTCTCCCAAGCCAACTATGACATCAGCCACTTGTTTCCGATGCCTGTAGATTTGTAACCATCATTTAAAGGGGAAGGCTGGGGCCCATGGAAGCTCACTGTAGAAGATGCTGCCATCGATTATTGATGTCTGCCTTGGGTATAGACATAGATGGTGGCAGCTCAGTTAGACATCATCCCATTGATTGGTTCTTTCTGAAAACCCATTTTGACTTTTGTGTTCTGTGGACCCCTTTGGTTTATCTTTTGACTTGCCTCTTTTCAATCGACAGGGAGTTCAGCCACCAAAGTATTATCAGAAGCTATAGATCTGGGTCTCTAAACAACCTAATCTCAGATGCCTCTTTCTCTCCCAGCATCCATAGCTCCATCCAGAAAGAGAGACATTGCCTCTGGAGCCATGAGAGCCCTGATTGCTGGGACTATTGCCTGCTTCATGACAGCCTGCATCGCAGGTACTCCATCCATGCCTCCTGTCCTGGGTGTCCATGAGATGGAAGCATTCAGGGAGGTGGGCTTCCAGGTGCCAGGCTGCGTATGTAGCAGATGCTGCAGCAGAAGCTGAGAGTCAGAGCTGGGCTCAGCACGCCAGGGAGTAGGGTGTGTGGGATGGGGAGGGGAAGCTGAGAACAGAAGGAGGGTTCTGGGATTTTGTTAAATTATGGCAATAAACGGAGCTCTGTTCCTTTCCAGGCATCCTCTCTGCCACCCCAGTGGATATCAACTGCCACCACATCCTAGAGAACAGCAAAGTCCTCAGCAACACAACGGAAGTGGTGTCTTGTTGCCAAAATCTGTTCAACAGGTAGTTTTATGATCTCTTAGTAATGGTCAGATCTAACTGTTGTGTACGGTTCCTGGAGAGTTAGGGAACAAATATCAGTTTACCCCAGATCGGGAGCCAACAGTTCCTTACAGCCCTGCTTGGTGAGCTAGTGAGACTATCGGGCTTCCTTATGGAGGTATGGGGAGCCCCCAAATGGGTGTATCAGTGAAAAAACCTCACACGACACTGAGGCTTGCTAAAGCTGCACCAGAGTCCCACCTCCAGCTAACCTTCCACCTGCTGCATTTTCTAGACCCTTCTGACATAGGAAGCGATAGGGCTGATCCCAGGGTAAGGCCTCTCGACCTTCCTCAGCCATCTTCTTGTAAAGAATGCTAATCGCTCCCTTACCACTGCCACAGGCCTGCCTATCAAGGTATTAACTCACTTACTTGGTTGTCATGACTACTGGGCCACGCCTACTTCTGCTCCATGAGGGTGAGCAGACAGGTGGGTAGTGTGCTCATGCCGTATTTGTAGCAAACAGCCGTAGACAGTACAATTCCAGCACGAAGGCCACATCCGTTTGTTTCCAACACCCCCTTAACTTCTCATCGTGAGAAAACTCACGGTATTTCTAACAACCTCGTGTCTGACCTTTGCAGATGATGCTAGAAAACTAGAAACTAAAACACCTTCCCAAGCTGCTCCTGAGTGTGTAGTACGAACCCCTCTGCAGGACACGGGACACACTTGCGAATGAGCTCACTTGAACCTTTCGGTCACCGTGTAGGCTGGACACAACCCTAGTCTTCCTATGCATTTGACACAATGAAGCCGTAAGGAGGCTGTGTCTCTACCCAAGTAATATTAGCCCCAGCATGAACAAGGCCAGAACTTCAGGCCTGTCCAACAAAGCCAACATCCTTAATTACTGCTGCTAGAACCTCACCCTGGACTCACCCCAGGTCCCGGTCCTGGTGACCTTGGATGAGATAGTAGTGTCATATTTGCTACAGAGGGAAATAGAGCAGCCTCCAGGGACAGAGGTGGACAATGGCCAGCCTACATTTTTAGATGAGCTTTGTATTTCTGCTATTGTTTCTTTCCTGGGAAGTGTCTTCCTGTCCAGGTGATTGACAGGCCTGGTCGGGACAATGCTTTGTTCTTCTCAGAAAGCCTTTTTAACAGATAAAGATGGCAGGGGCTTGCAGTGTCCCAGGGGCAGAGGGAGAACTCAGATCCCAGTCAAGACCACAGAGAACTAAAAAAAGACAAACTAATCTGTAAACACAGCCATGCCCTGCCCCCAGGAACCGCCTCCATCCATTGGTGGATAGCAGCAGACCCCGCCTCCCCAGCTGCAGACCTGTCCGATCCATAACTCCCCTTTATTACAGCGGGTTCGAACTTAAGCCAGTGCAATGGTGATGGGTCACCTTTCTTTGCCTGGCTCTCATTTTCACCTGCAAAATTAGCTTGTTCCGTGACAAAGGACGTAGGGTAGAGACTGATTTGGGAAATGGAATACCACCTAGCCTTTTTTTTTTTTTTTTAACGGCATCAGTTTTCAAAGAACCAAGGTGTTCCTGACAGCATGGTGGTAGGCCATGGTGAATAAGAGGCTAGGCTGCCCATGATCCCTGCCAACCGTCTCCACCCTCTAGTTTCTAGCTGCAGAATCAGTGTCCTTACTCCACCTGTCCTCATTCATGTACAAATTAATATTTTTGAGGTTGGGGTTTGTTTTACCAAGTATATATAAGCATGTATTTTCTATGCACTGAGTGCATGCAGTGCCCATAGAAGCCAGAAGAGGGAGCTATATCCCCCAGGATTGGAGTTACAGATGGTTGTGAGCTGCTCTGTGGGTCCAGGGAATTGAACCTGCGTCCTCCAGGACAGCCAGTGCTCTTAACTGCTAGTCATCTCTTCAGCCCACGTACAAGTGCCCTTTTATTTTTTGTTTGTTGTTTTTGTAAGAATTAGTTCTACCCTGCCATTGCTATTCTGAAAGAGACAGGGAGACCTCAAGGCCACCCAGAATTTGAGAACTATGTAACCATCAGAAGTCTCTGTCTTAAACGCACCTATCTAGACTGAGAACAAGAGAATCAGCTTCCTGTCCAGCTCACCCTTGTCTACCCCCTTCCTGTCCCCATCTAAGGCCCAATTAATGAGTTCCTTCTACCTCCCACCAGCACTGTTGCCAAGGGACCAAATGATGTCATCCCAGGAGGAAACTTCAGCCTGTATGCTTTGAAGGGCTGCTGCAACCTGCTGAAACCGTCAACGCTGAACTGTGATTGGATCCCTAATAGACTGTGATCTCAGCCAAGCATCCAGTGGGGTTCTGCGTGCAGATGCTGGATTTCCTGCTCTGGAGGAGATAGACAACTCCGCCATGGACTCAGACTTAAAGGCAAAGGAGGCAAAGTCAGGAGTGAGTCCTCCTGAGCTACCGTGTCTCCCTTCTCCTCTCTCTCCTTAGCCCACCCTCTCTCTGTGGAGAATTCCTAGGATAAGGTCCCAGGCTGAGGTGTGATCCTAAGTCCCAACAATATTTTCAAGGCATTTCATGAAAAAAAAAATGTGTGTGTATATACACACACATATACACATACATGTCTGTGTGTGTATGTATGTATATATATATATATATATATATATATATATATATATATATATATATATAAGCATATAGATATTCATGCCATATATAGTCATACATATATATGTACCATATATATGGTAGTTTCCAGCAACTGGGCCAGATAGATAGATAGATAGATAGAAGATAGACAGATGTGTATGGTGTGTGTGTGTGTGTGTGTGTGTGTGTGTGTGTGTACACTAGCTCCCAATAGTTGGGCTCTGACTCAGCTGCCCCCTCACATGGTGTTTCAAGTATACCAGAGCAATGTGATTTTAAACACATCCCAGGCAAGGTCATTCCAGCCTCACTCAGGGTCATCTGAAACACCTTCAACTTGAATCTCATACGAACGAGGGCTATTCCGCAGTGACCCATTCACTGGCTACTCTAGTTTCTCATAAATCAAGAGTCCTTCAGAAAAGCAGGCAGGCCTTGGGAAGACCAACACTTAAGTCCGTAAAGGTGGAGACTTGTACGCAGTCAGCTCCATTTTTTAAAAGTTAATATTGAACTTTTTTGAATGACTGTCTTTTATTTGTTCTTTGGCAAATTTACATGTTTATAATGCACTTTAATCACATCTACCCCCCAACTCCCACTGCCCCTCCCACGCTCCTAGACACCCCTTAGCTTGTCCCCACCTCACATTTGTGTTCTCTCCTCTGTTTTGTAACTCGCTAAGTCTAGGGTTAAGTGCTACAATGTTGCCTGATGCTGTTGGCTTGATCATGACGGCCATTTCCACAGTGAGCTCCGGAAGACAGCATCTCACAGCTCTTCCCCCGCCCCTGCCTCTCACATTCTCCCATCCTGGGTGCTATTCCTTGTGCAGTGAGGGAGTTGAGAAATGTCTGGTTTGGGGCTGAGCACTCTATAGTCTTGCGTTTATCAGCCACGAGTCTCTGCAGTGCTGAATTGGGGCTTAATCGTGTCTGCTTGCAGCACCCCGGCTAAAGAAGCAGCCCCTATAAGGAAGGGAAACATGCAGAAACAATACGATAGCTCTTACATTTCCTGTTAGGAGCCAGATTTGGTGGCCTACTCCTGTCTCTCAGCTCTTGGCAGCCAAGACAGGGAGATTATGAGCTCAGAACCAGCGTAGGCTACATGGCAAGACTGTGTCCAAGCAGCAGAAACAAAACAACAATGTAATAACAATCTTCATTTCCACTCTGTGCTGTGAGCCAGAGTGAGTTCTGTGACAAGCAGGTGTGTGTGGCCACAAATGAACGATCCAGTCACATGAGGAAAACAGTGGACACTTTGAAGAAGTAATTTAACCGACTACCAAGGTGCCTGACTTCCAAGTCTCTGTCACTGGGTGGATTGTATTTATAGGCCTTTTGATGTGCAATTTTGGTTTATCCCTGATGATAAGATTGTAAAGCATTAGTCCTCAGTCAAAAAGCCTTGTAAGGGCCAACCATGAAGGAAACTCAATGCTCCCTGAGGCGAAATGGCTTTCGTTGTCTCTCCTGTCAATCATGGGAGACTTCAGCCTCTCTGAGTGCTCACTGGGCGTCCATGTGCTCCATGTTCTCGGGGTTATCAGCAGAACGCACTTTCATGAAGTCAGTAACGGTGCAGAGGCCACACTGTCTGAGGAAAACCTGAGCCAAACAGCGACTGGAAAGGAAGAGACTCAGTGGGGAAAAGGGTTACACAATGCCTTAGATGTATTCTGTCTCCCTTCTGATCAGGCACAAGAGCAATTTAAAAAATCTATGTGTTAATAGTTGAAGGTATGTGTTGTTTTTGCTTTATGTTTAGTGGTGTTGGAGGAGGGGTTGGGTGTCCTAAGGACTTTTTGTCCCTGAAGTAAACAGATCAAGGTATTTCTAATTTTTTATTACTTACATCAGTCTTTCTCAGACATTCTACTTTAGGAAAATCCATCTGTGTGTCCTTGTGGGCCTTAAGGTTTCACTACACCCTACGGTACAATAGCGAGAGTGTCAATTATTCATATGTTGGCTCTTTCTTGTCTTCTGTAGCTACTTTCTTCTCTCTGATGATTTTTGACCCCCTGATTTTTTTTCCTAGTATATTTTCCTTCCTGAGAATCCCAGAGGGAACCTCTTTAATGCCTTTAGCATCAAATTATTATTTTTTAATTTTGTCTTTGGTCGTTGTGGTTCTCTGAATGTTTGGCTCTCCCCTGAGCCTGTCATCTCGTTTCAGGGAAAGCAGTTATGTGGTAGAAAAAAGGTTTCTTCTTTAGTTTGTAAAAATAGGCAATTGTAATGTGAACACTGATTGTTTAGTGTAGGAAAATCTAATGCACAGAATAGTTTTATATGAACATAACTGAATATCTTTTGCCCACTCCGAGCACCCCAGTTCTCTGCAGACAGAAGAATTTGCTCGTAACTGACCAGTACATATACCTTTCTTCCTGTTTACAGAAACACACAGAAGCATGTAAGGGATCGGCGATTATGAACGGAGCAAATATTTGCACGTGACCTTCCATTTTCTCTTTACAGCTGGTGGAATACTTTGAAAATTCCTTTTTGTCTATAGTTCTAGACTTAGCTTTCTCTTTTCTTTGTGCCTAGATGGGCGTACATGCACACACACACATGTTCACACATACCACACATACATAAACACACATTACATACACACACAAACACAAACGCATGCATGCACCTGCACACACTCATATACATGTGCACACACATGTAAACGCACACATACACATGCATTCGAGCTATGATACACAAATGATATGATGCCAAAGAGGGGAAGAAGTTAGACATTCCCTAGAGTTTGGATCTTCATTATTTTCTGAAGGACTGTGAATTGAACGCTTGGTCTGCATCCTGTGTTGCTTCTGGGAAGAAGCAGACATCTCAAGAGGTAGAGCCCACTGGAAATTAGTTAGGTCACTGGTGGTGTGAAATTGAGGGGGATACTGAGATCCCAGTCTCCGGTCTTCCCATTTCTCTACTTTCCAGACACCAGGAAGGAGGGTAGGTGACTTCACTGCCCTCTCCTGCCTACATTGCTACAGACTTAATACTACAAACCCAGGCAACCATGCACAGAAAGTCTAAAACTGAGCCAGAAGAAACCTTTCTTTCTTGAAGCCGATTTTGTTCCATGGTTTGCCACAGATACATCTTGTTTTCTCTCTGTTTGCCCCCTTACCACTGTCCCCAAGCCTCTGGGAACATAACCAAGTTCCATCACCTGATAACGCGGCCACTGTGTCTCTATGCAGCCCTACCTGACCTGGAACTCACTACATGGGCCAGACTGGGCTCATATTCAGAGATCTGCCAGCCTCTGCCTGTTGTGTGCTAGAATTAACAGTGTGGCCACCATGCCTGGCTCTCTAGACACATTTAAAATATATGTTTGTGTGTGTGTGTGTGTGTGTGTGTGTGTGTGGGATCATGCATGTGCATGTGTGTTTGAAAATTCTGTTCAACACATTTTGATTATGTTCATCTTTCCTCAACTCTTCCCAGATCCACTCCCCTTCCATCCCACACAACTTTGTGGAGTTTTTTTAAACCCACTAAGACCGATCTGTACTGCTCCAATATTCCTACCCATGTGCCCTTGCACATGGGCATGGCCAGCTTAGCAAGAGCTACCCTCTTCCTTTCTCGGCAGCTAACAATTGCCAGGAGCCCCATGGCTAGGGACAGGACCTCATGCTCGACTCAGCTGAAGCTGAGAGTTGGTTCCCACCTTCCTCCTACACCATGGGACCTATTATGATCAAGCCGTGTTTTAAGAAATTAAATTTGTGTCTTTGGAGAGTTTACACATATGCTTGCCCCCTGTTGTTGACCACAGTATATACTCCTTATTAAAACACATCGGCTCCTGTCTGGTAAATACATTTAACCCACGCTGGTCATCCCTAACAGCACACTCTGCTTTGTACTTTTCTCTCACAGAAATACAACACCATCCAGCTGTGGTGGCTCACGATTATATTCCCAGTACTTAGGGCACTAAGGCTGGAGGATTGCCCCACTTTCAAGACGTTCTGAGCTACACAGTTCTAGACCAGCCTGCAAAAAGAGGGGTGCAATGCAAATCAAATGTCATTTAAGATTCCCAAAAAGAGAAAAAAAGTAAGATTAATTTAGATGTACCATTTCAAGGAGAGATTGTATACTCCCTGAGCAAAATAATAATAATTAATAAATAAATAAATAAAAATAAAGAAAAAAATCTTTAAGATCTAGTGTGCATATCTCAAGCAAGGTACTAAAATTTTACTAGAAATGCTTAATCTGTACTTAGACTGCATAAAATGTCAAACCAAAAGGTAAATACACATACACAGGTTCTCCTAAACATGCTTAGTTTCCAGGTGACAGGAATTAATAGTTTCCAAATATATATTAAAATGTGGTTAGTTCCTCCCTGTTTTAAGTCTTAATGGCTACCCCACTGGATAAAGTAGGGCTCCCAGGTGTCTCTAGTAGAGTGTCTTCACTTCTGGTGTCAGGTGACTTTCTGGAGACAAATATGGCCTTAATTTCCTTCCACCTGCCTTGGTAGGATCTATTCTCTTCTCCCCACAGCCTCCCCTGCAATGCTTAATTCTCACACTGGCTTCTTAATATTGTCTGTCTTGAACTGGGTCAGGGTCCGAGGGGGGTTAGCATTATTCCAAGCCACTGGCAAGAGGCAGTAAGATTAACAACAGGAGTATCAGCATACGACTATCTCCCTGGACCTGTCTCCTCCAGACAGCGTGACCAGCACATGTACACGGTTTGGCTGGCTGTTCGCTTACCCTTACGACACCTCCAATAGAAATCCTTGTTGCCATGTGATTTCCTCTCACTGCAGTAGGTGCAGAAACTGGGAGTTGCTTGTTCCCAAGGTCTGTTCTCTACCCACCTGCTCACCATCCTGTGTCCTCGGGTGTCTGAGGCCTGGGTTGGTCCACCTTGACTTTGTTTCTAGCTGTAACGTTCACTCTGGAGAATCTTGCAAACTAAAAGTTCCCCCCAAAGCCATAGGATACCTAAATAAATAAATAAATAAATAAATAAATAAATAAATAAATGTGCAGGTAGAGGGTACCTGCCCTGGATTTGTTGGCCAGGGATGTCCTGAGGAACTCCCATTGTCCTTGGTTGCCTGACAGAACTCGATCACTCCAGGACACGGAGTGTTGACTGGACAGCAGTCAGTAGGACACCAGCACCAGGACATGGGGCTGACTGGAAGGCTTCCTCCAAGCTGGCTTGCTTTCCCAGGACTAGAAGTCACCCCACAGGCTGCTGGGGGAGCAAAGTCACCAACAATTCTGAACCCTGAGCACTACAATGATGACCGTGTGGCAATGTATGCCCAGGCAACAGTGACACCGAGGTCATGGGGACAACCAGCTGCTCCCTGATTCGATTTAAAGTCTGCCCCATGGAAAGTATTTGCTTGCCTCTGGAGTTTGTAGGCCCCAACAGTGAACCTACTAACCAGTTTATTTTTTAAATGAACATGGTATCCAACCATCTTCTAAGTACACAGTTCTCCACCCAGAGATCAGAGTCTCTTGACCTTATCAGAGAAGTTTCTTTGTTCACTGGGTGGCAGTTACACCAAGGTGCAGATGATAAGTGTGTGTGCAGTGCTCAGCCACAAATGGGAAACTTCCATCATATTCTTTTCTTCCAAGGCTCAGGGAGCATCATGGAGAGGGGGCTGTGCTGGTTTGTGAGAGGCCAGGAAAGGCGAATAGTAAAGGCACAGCCCAGAATTTAACCCCAGAAGTAAAGGGCTTGCGTAGAGGAGATATAATGAAAGTTTATTAGGTGAACACATAATATTTTCAGAGAATTAATTTTAAAATGTATTTTGAAAAGCCCTTAGGCCTCCTAGATTTGTCTTCATATTGGTTCACTCTCTCCTAATCTGAAAGCTCCTTTCCACGCATGGCATTTTGGTTCCAAATGTGAGTGTTTTCCTAATTTTATAAATAATCCCTCCAGCCCTGGGGATGTCTTAGCATCTCAGCCAAGAATAGACTAGAGTTATGAAATGCACATCATTTTCTTTGTTCCTACTGGTAAAAAAAAAAAAATCAACATATCCACACACCTGAGTGACAGGTCTCTAACTATGCAGAGTGCTAATATGCATTCATTCCGTAAATATTCCCAGCTAATTGCTTTTATATTCCTGTAGTGTAATTAGGCTGCTGGGACATGCCAAATAGCAATGATGTGTCTTGCCCAGAGGGGGCTGACTTCCAAATCCCAGATGATTCCATCAGACATAAATATGAAGAAGGTATTGAAACCAACAAAGACACAGCTCACCAGGGAAAATAATGCCTGCTCAGCACGTCCTGGAAACTGTGGAGGATAACCTAGTTCTAGTGAGCCCTGTGGTCTGATGAGCCAGCAGGTGAGAGGGGACACTTTTTATGTTCTTTAAAGATCCACCGGGGCTGGAGAGATGGCTCAGTGAGTTCAATTCCAAGCAACCATATGGTGGCTCACAACCATCTATAATGAGACCTGGTGCCCTCTTCTGGCCTGCATGCACCCTGCAGGCAAAATGCTGTAACATAATAAGTTAAAAACAAAAACAAAACAAACAAGAAAACCCTGTGGCTAATAAATAGTTTTCTAAAAAAAAA
This sequence comes from Micromys minutus, assembly GCF_963924665.1. Lineage (NCBI taxonomy): Eukaryota > Metazoa > Chordata > Mammalia > Rodentia > Muridae > Micromys > Micromys minutus. Next base: position 96,281,135 of record NC_137969.1, read on the forward strand.
ATCTACTTAGTTTTATTTTATGTGTTGAATGAGTGTTTTACTGAATATATGTGTACCACACGCATGTCTGTTACCCACAGCAGCCAGAAGGTACTGGATCCCCTGTAACTGTAGCTGTGAGCCACCGTGTGGGTGCTGAGAACTGAACTCAAGAAGAACAGCAAGTACTTTTAACCACTGAGCCATCTTCACTTCTGAAAGGCCACGTTTTAGGCTCCATTACTAATTTTGTTTTAATTTAAAGCAAATGAATACATTTACATTCCATTTCCTACACTAAAGACCGTACAAGCTTCTGATGACAAATATATTCTCCTTTACGTCAAACGGACCATGTGGCGACGTGCCATCTGCAGAGAGTCCTTCCAACTCTTTTTGTTGTGGCCTACATTGGATTTCCATTCCAAGAAGCTCCTGGGAACTAAATCAATTCATATCAAGTCAACCCTTCTCAACTATAATGAGTTTTTGGAAAAAAAAAAAGAAGAAGAAGAAGAAAGAAAGAAAGAAAAGAAAAGAAAACAACACTTGTGGTAACTGGTTTTAACTGGACACAAATTACAATTATCTAAGAGGAGGGGACTTCAATTGAGAAGACGCTTCCATTAAGACCCAGCTGTGGCCAAAATAATGTGACATTTTCTTCATTAATGATCAAGGGGGGAGGGCTCACCCATTGTGGGTGGTTCCATCCCCTAGGCTGGCGGTCCTGGGTTCTATAAGAAAGGTTGAGCAAGCCATGAGGAGCAAGCCATAAACATTGGTTTCTATGGCCTCTGCATCAGCTCCTGCCTCCAGGTTCTTGCCCTGTGTGAGTTCCTGCCCTGGCTGTCTTTGATAATGAACTATATGACATGTCTATGCAAGCTGAGATGATGGACCTGTGACCTTCACAGCCAGAATAGCAACAGCAGGAGACAAGAAGGCAGTAGCTGGTGTTAGTCCAAGCCTGGGCACCCTCTTAACTTACCTGTTTCCTTCACAGAGATTTAAAAGATCCCTGGGTTTGGGGAGCAAACAGGAAGGTCTGTGCCCTGATTGGGTTTTTGTCAGCGTGATACAAACTTGAACATCTGGGAAGAGGGATGTTCAACATCAGCTGAGAAAATGTTCCCATCAGATTGGCTTGAAAGCGAGCCTTGGGAGGCATTTTCCTGATCAACGGTGTTAGTGTGCCTCTTCCACTGTGGGCAATGCCACCCCTACCTAAGCAACGGGCCTGGGGTGCATAAGAAAACAGACTGAGCAAGCCCTGGGGCACAAACCAGCAAACAGCAGTCCTCCATGGTCTCTGCATGAGCACCCAGGCTGTTTCCAGGCTCTGTTTCCAGGCTCTTTACCCTGGCTTCCCTCTATGACTGTGAGCTATACGCTGAAATAAGCCCCTCCTCCCCAGGCTGCTTTTGGCCAGTGTCTTATCAAAAGAACAGGAAGCAAATTAAGACAACCAGTGATGAGGAGCTTCCAAACGGAGCAAGACAGGATGCCACCAGGTCCCTCCAGGTTGGAGGGGACATGAAAACTGTCTCCTACCCAATGACACTTTATGATAAACTTTGAGGGAAAAAAATCCTTTTGACTTCATACGGCTATGACACAAGAACATTAGTGGAACTGGAAGGAACATGTGAAAATCAAGTGTTTGAACATACCACAGAAAGGACAGAGCGTGCACGCCTCCCTCCCTCCCATAGACTGCGAGTCAGGGTGCGGCCAGCTAAAAATTGGGATATTCTGTTACTATTTAAAAAATGTATTCCTGCTTCTCTGGAAAATGGGCTGATTCTATGACATGCATGTCTTGTTGGAAGTAGCCAGTCAAATACAACTACAAGCCTGTGGCCGCAATGAAAGACTGAGGCAGGAGGATCATGAAGTGGAAGCCAGCCTGGGCTACATAGTGAGACTCCACAATAAGAGAAGGGAGACAGAGACAGCAAGAGTGAGAGAGAAAGGAGGAAAGAGAGGAGGAGAAGGGAGGGTGGCAGGGAAGGAGAGAAGAAGAGACAGAGACAGAGAGAACCCTATAGCCCACCTGTCAAGAGCATCTTGTCTCTCAAACAGCAGAGAGATACTTGCTTTCCTTCTACCTAGTCATCGAAGTCGTCCATGGAAGCAGAGCGTCCAGGAGGTGCATGTTTCCATGGATACCTAACCAAACAGAAGAAAACAATTTGTTCCTTTGGACCCAGGAGAGAGCCTTTGTCGCAGAGTGACTCTAGTACTGTTTCCATAGCAACAGACTATGGAGTCCTCCAAGTAGAGAGGTGCAGAATGCTGCAATGAGCTCAGGGAAACTGCAGCTGGATTCTCCAGGGTTTGTTTACTCAAACCCTGTAGCAGAAGTAGTCACAAAGAATCCAATCAGAACTCTATTAAAACCAACACAATCAGAGGTCGCTCTGCCCCTCTCTGATCCTCTAGACAACATGAAGATGAAATTACTCTTTTTTTTTATGTTCTTAAATTTGTGTATTTTCCCTAAATGTCTGTCTGGGCACCATGTGCACACAGTACCCACAGAGGTCAGAAGAAGGCATCGGGTCACCTGGGACTATAGTTACAGACAGTTGCCAGGAAGTAAGTCTAAGTCTTTTGGAATAGCAACCAGTGCTCTTAACTACTGACCATCTCTCTCCAACCTCAAAATGTTTTTTTAGACAGGGTCTTACCATGTAGCCCTGGCTGGCCTGGAACTCACAGCGATCCACCTGCCTCTGCCTCCTGAATGCCAGGATTCAAGACATGTGCCACCATAACCAGCTAGAAATCTCTCTCTCTCTCTCTCTCTCTCTCTCTCTCTCTCTCTCTCTCTCTCTCTCTCTCTCTCTCTCTCTCTCTCTGAGACAGGGTTTCACTAAGGAGCTCCTATGTAGACTAGGCTGGCCTCAAACTCACAGGGATCTGCCTACCTCTGCCTCCCAAGTACTGGGATCAAAGGCCTGTGCCACTACCACCTGGCTGGAAATGAATTTCTTTCCTCTTCTTTAATTTGCTTTTTTAAAGATTTGTTTACTTTAGCGGGGGGGGGGGGCACCTGCTCTGAGGAGAAGGGGAAGTGGGATGGGGGAAGAATTGTGGGAGGAGGTGATGGGAAAGGGGGCAGTGACTGGGTGGTAAATAAGTAAAAAAGATGTAATTTTTTAAAAAAACGTATTTGTATATTTTATGTATATGAGTTACCCATAGCTGTCTCCAAACATACCAGAAGAGGGCATCAGATCCCATGACAGATGGTTGTGAGCCACCATGTGGTTGCTGGGAATTGAACTCAGGACCTCTGGAAGAGCAGTCAGTGCTCTTAACCACTGAGCCATCATCTCTCCAGCCCCATCTTGGGGTTCTTAGACTTCCTGGGCTGCATTTCAAACTTAGCGGAAGAGAAAATGTTCTTGAACTCGACACCAGCTGCCAGAGGAGACCCCTCGAGGGCTCCACCCTGCGCCTTCTTTAAGCTTCATTTTAAGCAACACTTCAAGCATCTTCCCAGCATCAGCCGCCATCTTGGAGAGGAAGGCCTTCTGCTGGGAGGTCAGCATGAAGCTCAGAGACATTATTGAAGACTTCTCTAGCATCTTCCTCTGATCGAGTGGTTCTAATCCTCACACTCAGCAGGAAGGGTTCAAGTTCACACAGGCCTCACCACTGTGAAGGCGGCAGTAGGGTGGGCAGTGTGCATTCACATTTACCTGGTATCTATTTATCCAGCCAAGGGAGGGTTAGCAATTTTATCATCCAATGGCCGATCCAGAACAGTGTGTTCCACCCTTGAGGCTTACAGCATTTGCAGGGTGACTGGCTGGTCCACTGTGGTGGTAGCTATGCATACACTGCTGGATCCTCTAACAAGACATCTTTTCTAATTAAAGATAATCTTCTTTCAATTATGAAAAAATACCTTTTTTCATGATTTTGAACATGGCATATGTCTTTTTAATGATTTGCTTATAAGCCATCTATTTTTTTTTTTAATTTCTACACAATGAACACAAAATGCAGCAGCTGACACTGCCAGTGCATATGGTACCCTATCAGTAGATCTCCAGGGCTCATGCTGCGACCCACTGAGAGGGTAAAGGCTGGAGACAGGAACCGAATCTCCAGGTCATGCTTTCTTTCTACAGATAGCATGTGGCAGAGTGACCAGCTGATACTCCAGGACGATGGCCTCCCCACCTAATCTCCAGCTGGCTGCTCTGACAAGGAGAAAAGAAAGGTAGTTAACCATCCAGCATCTCCTGCTGTTCCCCTTCCCCTGGTCAGGTGACCCCGAAACCCATGATGCCCACAGCCTCGGGTTTGCCTCTTCTCTGCTTTTGTGGATATCTGGGCTCATGGATGACATCTTCTCAGCCCATGGGCTCTGTAATATCTGACGGTATCAACTCCCCACACTCTCCCATCCATGAAATACTCATGCAGATTCCTGTTTATGGATGTCTAGGGGACCCTCACGAACCCCCCAGTCTCTGTCAGCTTCACGTGGATGAGTACACCTCTTGGGGACGTTTCTCTTTGTATGTGTATATGAGCCTCTGTAGTTCATCTTCTAGAACATTCAGTAGTTGTAAACCCTCAGCCATTCCTCTAGTAGATAGGCAGGCCTCTTTTAGCACAATAAAGTTCCACAATAAAGTTCTAAAGTTAGAGTTTGTGGGCTATTCAGCTATATAGCACTGAACTGTCTATTTTAATTAGCGTCCAGTGCTTATCAGTCTACCTGAGTCTGTCATCTCACTGCCATCTGTCTGTCATCTGTCTTACAGAACTGGCCTTAATTAAGCCCATTCAGAATGCTGGACTCAGACACATCTATTCAGTGAACTTCAGGGATCAGTAACAATGACTCTCCGTCTTCAGTGACTCTCCATATTCCTCATCTTCTATACTCCCAGCCCAGACTTATTTCCCAAGCTGCCTCTGTGAATACAGTTCACTCCCTTCCCTAAGGCTCACACTTTCCACTTCCTGCTGGCTGAGCCTAACTCACACCTGCCGCCGACATTGCTAACCTCCGACCTTATTTCTTTCTGACTTCAACGGCTTCTGAGAAACAACGGAGGGAAAAGGGTTGGGGGAGTTAGGAGGAAAAAACCTTGTTTCCAAGGCATTTGGGAACCAAAGTCAACTGTAGCATCCTCCTGTTGCTAGGATACAGGTAGACTCTGTATAGAGTCCCTAGCCTGGAAACACAAGAGAGGGAGACTAGTTTGCAACAGTTGCCATGGTGAGGAGGGAAGTTCTCTCCGTGCCCATTGGTTCCAAGCGTGTCACGAGGTCAGAGCTGCTGAGATGCTAAAAGCGCCTCATCGGATCTCCAGGCTTTAACTTCATTCTCAGTTGTGTGCTCTGGATCTGAGGGCCTTGGTTGCCGCACAAAGATCGGTGAGGAGGGCAAGAGGGTGCTGAGCAACCTCTGCAGCCTGGGAAGTGAAGTCTGTAGAGAAAACTTCATCTTCTCAAATACCTGCTTCTATACTGTCCTCAAGCTTACTGCACTTTGAAGTATTAGACTTAGGGCGGTTAGCACCTGCTAGCCCACTGTTTGTTAAAATGCTATCCCCAAGCCATCTACTGAGTCAGCAGCTTTGTAGGCCGAGGAAAAGACAGGGCATCTGTAATTTTTGAAGTAGTGGTTTTACTTATAATTCCGTGGGGGTAAATACTCTCATTATGGGATTGTTCTTCTGTCATTATATTGAGTCTTATGGTGCTCCCTATGAGCCTGGAGGAGGTGTTCCTTCTTCATTTACTAGGAGTAGAAAGATTACTAGGAGTCTGCTGGCCAGGGTTCCCACCCCAGTTCCATTGTCTGTCACCTAAGTGGTTGCATGGAAGTTACTTAATGCCTCCGAGCCTAATCATCTGCCATAGGCAGATGCCAAGATCACGATAAAACATGATTTGTGGCTGACAGAAGGTTGGTGGTGTTCCCAAAGGTCTGTAGTAAGGGAAAAGCTAATGCATCCAGCTCCGGGGCTACTGGAAACAACCAGCCTGCAGATAGCGCTCAGTGGCGAGGCCCACAGCTGGCCACAAGGGGGCAGACTGTCCCCAGTGAGGGCCATGCAATCTAGCTTCATCGGGGAGCAAGCACCCCTTTATCTTGGTCTTACACCTGACTGACATCTGACACCCAAAAGAACACACTAATAACACTCCAACCAATATCAGGCCCCAAATCAAGTTGATGCCAAAATAAAAACCTGTAAACACCATTCTTTTGTCTAATTGCTTGGCTCATATTCGAGACAGTGGAACCCAACTACCAACCTTTCACATTCAACTATGGTCTCATTCCAACACTGCTGACTAACTACATGAATCCAGTGTTCCAGTGCGAGAAGGGATCCAGAAACTCTGAAGGTTTCAAACCATTCTCTGGGACGCCTAGAACTCCTACCCATCTCTCCATCCCAGAGCTGCCTTCTCCCTTTCTTTCTCTGCAAGAGCAAATACTCACATGTGAGGGAAGTTAAACGACACCCTAGCTTTGGTCTTATAGAGCTGGTGTTATTTTGTAGTCCAATAGTAGCCTTATCTGTTTCAACGTCCTTTTCTCCCCCTGAAAGAAATAGTTACAAGGTAACAGATAAATGACTAAGGGAATTAGTTCAGAATGCAGGCTCAAACTTTTTTTTTTTTTTTTTTTTTTTTTTTTATCTTGGGAATTCCAGTCTCCTATTTAACATGTCCTAATTCTTTACCCTAACCTCCAGGGTTAGGGAAAGAAAAATGTCTGTGGCAGCGTGGCAGCTTGTGCTATGTGACAGTTTGCTGCCTCTATGAGAAGTTGTGTGACAGACACCCCTGTCCAAGGAGCATTGAGGCTTCAGCAGAAGGAACGCTTAAACCATAGAATAAAGCCCCCAAGTGATCCAGCTTTGAGCCTCTCGGAAAAGAACTTTACATCACTCTGGACACTCTGAGGGCTTCCCTCCAACAAGTGACTATAAAGTAAGGCAGCCAGTTCTTACCATACCGAGCAAGTCCATGGCCTCTAAATGAGCTGCCTGGGGAGGCCTCTGTGCAGCTGTATAGGGAGAGGTTTCTCTGGGGATCTTCTCAGTTTGTGTTCCTACTATACACAGGCACTAAGCTTCACTGTACGGACATGGGATGGTGTCTTGGAGTATACTCTCTATTCATGAAAGAGAATACCTCACTGTAAAAAAGGGGGGTGTGGGGGACTAGAGAGGTGGCTTAGCTGGTAAGAGTACATGCTACTCTTCCAGAGGACCTGAGTTCAAGTCCCTGTACCCATACTGGGTAGCTTAAAATCGTGGCAACCTAAACTTCTGTAACATACACACGATTGAAAATAAGATCAGTTTTTAATTAACAATAAGGGGTGCCGTGACACAGCTAGCAGCAGACAGCCCCACCATATCTGGCTGACTGGGTCAAGAGGACTCTCTGGGGAAGGTGTGAGTTTTCTCTGCGATGCACAGCAATGGAACTACCTAGTGGTACATTTTTTCCGGATACGTCCCTGTCACTGGGACTGTTACTGTACTGGGCATAAAAGTGAGTCACTGGGTTGATGCCATGTGGTTTAAACATCAGACCATACCATCTGGTAGAAAAGACTCGCTCTTACAGAGTCAGCCAGAGGAAGTGTTTTCTTCAATTAGCCTTTTCATTATCAACGGACGCCAAACCTCTCCAGCTCTTGCTCTTAACACAGACAAGTTTCTCCTTGCTGTCCCAGCTCTTGTCTAAGTTTCTCTGAAGAAAAAGACACTTCTCAGATCAAACCCAATGACTTTACCAGACACACAAAATCCCGTGATTCAAACCAACACATTTAACATCTTGGTGTGGAAGTAAAACAAAGTTCACCTAACGTCACCATGACGAGTTGCCGATACAGTCAATATTGAATACCAGAGGATGATATGCCAACCAGCCATACAAGAGACGAGTAGAAGTGTCTCTTCAGAGTCATGTGTGTGTGCACTCGTGTGTGTGTGTGTGTGTGTGTGTGTGTGTGTGTATGCATGTGTGCACACATGTGTGTGCACTCATGTATGCATGTGTGCACACATGTGTGTGCACTCATGTATGTGTGTGCACTCGTGTGTGTATACATGTGTGTGCACTTGTGTGCATGTGTGTGTACATGTATACATGTACTTCAGTCACTGGCAAGAACATAGGACTTTCTGGTAGTTATTCCAAGGTACAGTTGCCATCTGCTGTGTGGGTGTGTCCAGGAAAAAGTGTGACATCTATTTACCCCTTATCCCATAATCTTGGCCCAAAGAATTTACCAGATAACGGCAACACTATCAAGATCTTGTGTTCAGCTCTTCCCCAGAGAGTTCAGCATGTCCTGAACAGAAAATGCCCAGCCTCCCTCCCCCCTTTCCAGCCTCTGTCACCAGGAGGAAGTCACAGTGCCCATTCACTTCTATTACGACAAACACCACATTGTTCATCTGGACTCAGACTGAAAGAAGTGAGGCTTCATGGCTGACAAGTCACAGTCTCCATGGGGGTCCTCCTAAGGATCCTCCTGAGGCATGTGCTCTGAAGTGTTCACAGCTGTCTTAGTCAGGGTTTCTATTCCTGTACAAAACATCATGACCAAGAAGTAAGTTGGGGAGGAAAGGATTTATTCAGTTTACACTTCCACATTGCTGTTCATCACCAAAGGAAGGACTGGAACTCAAGCAGGTCAGGAAGCAGGAGCTGATACAAAGGCCATGGAGGGATGTTACTTACTGGCTTGCTTCCCCTGGCTTGCTCAGCCTGCTTTCTTATAGAACCCAGGTCTACCAGCCCAGGGATGGCACCACCCACAATGGGCTGGGCCCTCCCCCCTTGATCACTAGTTGAGAAAATGCCTTACAGCTGGATCTCATGGAGGCATTTCCTCAGCTGAGGCTCCTTTCTCTGTGATAACTCCAGCTTGTGTCAAGTTGACACAAAACCAGCCAGGACAACAGTCCTCTGTGTGAGTGACCACGGGTCTAAGCTGGCTTCAAGATTTCCCTTCATGTGTGTATTTATCTATATGAATCTATATATCTATAGACATATAGCTGTATCCGGGAGAACTTCTCTTGTCTGTTCATTTTCTGATGACACCTTGCAAATGTTCCTCATTGTCATCAGTTTGGGGTTCAGCTAACCCAGCATTCAGTCCAGAACAATGTGCTCTTTAATGTTGTTACCTTCCTTAACTGCCTTTCATCTGAAGCATTATTGTTTATCACCAAATTTTTATACATGTTGATTTAAATATAACTACATCATTTCCATTTCCTCCTTGGCCCCTTCAAGTCTTCTCCCCCACAACTCACTCCATGACTTCCCCCACACATTCTCAAATCAATAGCTGGGCTGAAGAGGTGGCTCAATAGTTAAGAGCACTGACTGCTCTTCCAGAAGTCCCGAGTTCAAATCCCAACATCCGTAATGAGATCCGAGGCCCTCTTCTGGTGTGTCTGAAGACAGATACAGTGTACTTATATATAATAAATAAATAAATCTTTTTTTAAAGCAATAGCCTCTTCTTCCCCTAGTTATTATTGATATCACATGGATACACACATATTTATGTTATGCATATACACACACACACTATATATATATGTGTGTGTGTATATGTGTATATGATGTATATATGCCCCTAGTCTCATAGACAGAATACCACAGCATCCAGGGCCTTGACATTCCATATCCAGGAGATAAAACCTGGAGTAAAGTCAGCCCTGGGCATCTGTAGTCTTTTGTAGTCTCTACCCTGCAAAGCTCTTCAAGGGAGATGATCCAGGATTCTGACTTCTCTTTTAATGCTCTCCAGCCATAGTGGTAATGCCAGGCTTACATAAATCCTTCAGAAACAGGAACTTACTTGTCTTCTCCCCCATCACCCAGGAACCTGATCTAAGTACCTGTGTGAGTCTCGGTGGAAATTACCAGCCCAACCAAACAGCAACCAACTGTCTTGGTCGCATCTTCCCATTCATTTCATTTTCCCTCACTCCAGGGCATAGGACTCTGTGACAGGGACTCTGTGCAGGTGATGCTGGAACATCAAATGAGACCCTTTTGAGTATTCACGCCATCGGGCCACCAGAGTATGAGCCAGTGACCTTGTCAGCCACGACAGTCCACTTGAGATTGTTTGCTTCTTCAGAATGAGAAAGGCACCAAGAAAACATGAGGTTGTCAGTCCTCTGGAAGATTTCCCATCCATACCAGGTCAAGCGGAGGCTCAAGAAGGAAACGTGGAGTGGGAGAGTTCTGAGTGCTAAATGGTAGACTCATTTTAACTACACAATAGTCCACAACTTCTGTGTAAATGAGCCAGCCAGGCCTCGGGAGGTGGCTCAGCAGCTTAGTGTTTGCCTAGAATGTGCAATAGCCTGAAGCCCAAAGAGGTTGACAGCCCTGTTGTTAGCAGACTCTGGGGGAGACTGAGGAGCTACTGGGGCATTACTTCTACAAGTTCGCCTTTCACTCACCTGCTCCTTACCCAGTGGCCCCATTGTTTCTCCAGCATCCTTCCCTTTCTGTCCTACATGTAACCCTTCAAAAAAGGCTTCTTCTGTAAAGAGCAGGGTAGGATTTTTTTGGAACTAGAAAAGGTCGGTACAGAAGAGTAGTGGGTCCTTCAGGACCCACTGGCCATAGAATTAAAGTCAATGGGGAGCCACCTTCATTTCCTATTAGAGCTTATTCTCATAAGTGTTAAATATTTGCTTAGGTTCTGTATGTTTTTGTTCACACCTCTCAGACCCCCCCCCCTCTCTCCAGCAAACCAGCTATCTCTGAATGTTCTACCCAGGTGTCTGATGCTGGACACAATGACACAGACCTTAAGATGCACACAAACAGCTCCAAGGGACATTTTTGTCCCTGATGGGCTTCCAACAAACCACGACTGGTCCTCTTAACTTGCCCTTTCTACCCTTAGCCGTGGTACAATTGTGGAACTTTAATTTTTTTTCAAATCCTATTTTTAATGAAAGTTCTTAAACTCTTTAATCTCCCTTGTAACCCACCACCCACCAGAGGTAGTGGGAAAGAAAGGATACAGGGGGAGTGGACCTGTTTAAAAAGCTTCTTTGAAGCAATTCCCATCTGTGTTGTCTGGAAATCTGCAGTTCAGTTCCCAGGTCAGCGGCAGCTCCATCCAATCACAAACACTCCATGGATACACCAGCCGTCCAGTTCACTCGAGTTAGGATAGCAAACAGGAGTCAGCAGCGGTGACACTACCTAGTAGAGAAAGCCAGGCCCCAGCCTTGGCCCAGTTCAGCAGGAGGGATGCCAGGAGAAGTTGTGCCTCTCTCAGGGAAGTGAAGACCAGTGAAGATGAGACCAGCAAGCATTTAGCTATACAAGCAAGCCAAACTCAGCCTCAGTCACTGTCTGGTGAGCTCTATTTATTCTGTCCAAACATTATGTATTCTCAGCAGTATAACAAAATGTCAGATGCAGGTTAAGCATGAAAGTCGGAGGTTAAGAGTGAACCACCAACCAGAGAGCAGACATAGAATGTACCTAGCCCCTTATACATAAGTAACAAATGTGCAGTTTGGTCTTTATACTGGATCCCTAAAAGCAGTAGCAGGGGCTATCTCTGACTCTGTTGCTTGCCTTGGATCCCTTTCCCCTATCTAGGCTCCCTTGTCTAGCCTCATAGGAGAAGGACCTAGTTCTACTGCAATTTGATATGCCAAGGTGGGTTGATGCCCATGGGAGGCCTTCCCTATCTCTAAAGGGAGGATGGATGAGGGGAGGGGAGGTGGGAGGGTGAGACTGGGAGGAGAGGAGGAAGGGGAAGCTTCGATCGGAATTTAAAGTTACTTACTTAATTAAAGGAAAGAAGAAAAGGGAGGCTTAAATCACAATCATTAAGCTGACCATAATGCAAAGAAAAGGGGACACTTATATATTGTTCGTAGCTGTAAATTATCCCATTGACCATGGAACTCAGCATAAAAGTTTCCCCTCCAAAAATATTTTAAAAACCAACTAAAAGTAGACCTACTGGGTGATTCCTATGCTCCACTTCACTTGTAGACCTACTGGGTGATTCCGATGTTCCACTGCACTCGGAGATGTTCACTTGAGGGACTCGGGGTCAGTGAATCAAGGGTCCTTACACATCCATGTTTGTTGTTGCACTATTTATAATAGCTGGATTATAAAACCGGGCCAGGCATCTACTAATGGGAATAAATAAAGCAAACACTACACACACACACACACATACACACATACATACACACTCACATAAACACATTTTATTAAGTCATGAAGAGGACAATTAAAATGGGTACAACTGGAAATAACCATATTCATTAACTAGACACATTAAGACCAATACGAACATTTTCTCTAGTTTGTGGCTACTACAATTTTATATGGATACCTAAAGTTACGTATGTGTGATTACTTGACATGAAAGTAAACCTGAAGTTGTCTGGGCAACGGAGGGACAACCAGGAAATGAGGGTAAGATGACAGGCCAGGTCAAGGTAAACTACCAAAGTAAATTAAATGAAAATGTCTTTAGGAAACCCAGTAGTGTCTATGCTAGGCATACACCAATTTTAAAAAGAAAAATAAAAAATTAGGGATGTTTTATTTGGCTCAGAGCTGAGGGTCTTCAAGGGCATCACGTCTACAGCTTTCTGTCTTGGCTTGCTCTAGTTTGGGGTCTTTGAGGGTATGGTGCCTACAGGGCTCCGACCTGGTAAGTGCCTTCTTCCTCCTCAGAGGAATCATGTGATGGTGGATAGAGTCAGTCACATGATGGTAGGCAGAGTGCGCATAGGGCTGGAGATTCAACCTTGAACTTGTGAGCACACAGCCAGAGAGGAGACAAGGAAGCAGGTGGGCCCTGATTCAGGCTTTGAGGACAGCCCGATGAACTGGTTGGTTGGTCAGTCAGTCGTGAAAGCTACCAAGAGGCTCCAGGGAGGCATCTCCCCCTTCTCAGCTGACCTATGAAACCCCCAGAAAGACTGACATCATTCACCAGGGAGTCAAGACACCCACAGACACACTCAAACCTTTGAATGACGAAGCCCTCACTCTCTAGATCATTAATTTAAGGGAGCCTGACTCCACGTGGGCTGACCCTATCTTGGGACTCTTGGACTCCCAGTGACTGATTTCTTAGGGATCTTATTTTTAAGGCCTTATCTTCTCCTTCCATAGATTCCAGGATTGGGTCCTTGTCTCTGTGTTTCTTCTGCATTCCTAATTCACCCCAAGTAAACTGTTCTTGGAATGAACTTCAACATAGCCTGCTACAAGAATACTAATCCTCATGGATTTTGGCCAGTGTCTGCTCATTTGTTTATTTAACAAATGGTGTCCAGATACCTGCTATGGGTAGCATATCACCCAAGGATCAGCCATATTCCCCATGGGCCTACCCTCAGCAAACTTACAGGTTAGTTTGAAGTGTGTCTGGAAGGGGGCGTCTGAGTCAGGGTTTTATTGCTGTGAAGAGACACCATGACCAAGGCAACACTTATAAAGGCAACACTTAATTAGGACTGGTCTGGTTTCTGAGGTTCTGTTCCTTATCATCATGGTGGGAAGCATGGCAGAATGCAGGCAGACAAGGTGCTGGAGGAGCCAAGAGTTCTACATCTTGATCTGAAGGAAGACAAAAGGAGACTGTCAACTGTCATCCTCAGGCAACCACCGGGAGGCTTTTTTCCATACTGGGTAGAACTTGAGCCTAGAAGCCCTCAAAGCCCACCTACACGGTGACACACTTCCTCCAACAAAGCCACACTTCCTAATAGTGCCACTTCCTTTGGACCAAGCATATTCAAATGTGAGCAGACATGTGAGTAGCCACAAGCTACCATTGGTCCCTGACAAATTAGAGGGAAGAAAATCCATGGATCTGTTCCTGTAAGGACCTACTAGCCCAGATGTCCAGTCTGGAGCTCCACCCCACTATCCCTCAGCTCCACCCACTATCCCTCAGCTCCACCCAACTCCACCTACTATTCTTCAACTCCACCCACTATCTTTCAGCCCCACTCATTATCCCTCAACTCCACCCACTATCCCTCAGAACAAGATATCCAATCTGTTGAATGGAAACTACACCGTGCACTGGGAGGAAACCACATGACAACGTAAAATGGGAAGAAACAGGTCCGGCCTTCTCCAGAGTTTAACTCCAAGAAAACAAAAAGGGAAACCATAGAAGTCAGTCCTTGGCATCCAGAGACCTGAGAATGTATGCTGAAAGCCCAGCTCAGACCCCCCAGAGGACTCTGGGAATTTCACATCATGGGGTGACGTGACTGAACCCTTTTTCCCTACTTATAATTTACTTAAATGCCAAAACATGCTTGCAGGCTGTCAACACTGACACAGATGACCCCGTCAAGCCTCCCGATGCTCTCTGAGTGCTTAACAACCAGATATTCCCTCACCTCATCTCATTAAAACAGGCTTCAAGAAAACCACATTTCTCAAAATGAAATGTCACATGAATCACAGCTGCAAAGTAACAGGAGGAATACAGTCTGCAGCCCAACCCCCACAGCACACACAGGTTAAGAGATCCACTCTCGGAACAGTATCTATGGCTTAAAGACACCTAGTACCAGCAAGTGCCCTGGACAGATCACAACTTCCCAAATACTCCCCAAGCCACTGTTGTAGTCTTTTTGCAGGAGGGGCCATCAGTGATAACCTGTTGGGTCCCAGATTAAGACACAAGAACCTCATGAATTCGGGGAGCCCTGGAAGAGGACATGTCATGTGTCAAAAGCCCCAGCATTGGTTTTAAGAGTGTAAGAACAACCAGATCTCCAGCACAGAGACCTGAGTCTCTTCCGGCCGGTCTCCTTTGCTGCCTTTGAGATTGCCGTGTGTCTCAGTCAGGGTTTCTATTCCTGCACCAACATCGTGACCAAGAAGCAAGTTGGGGAGGAAAGGGTTTATTCAGCTTACACTTCCACATTGCTGTTCATCACCAAAGGAAGTCAGGACTGGAACCCAAGCAGATCAGGAAGCAGGAGCTGATGTAGAGGCCATGGAGGGATGTTGCTTACTGGCTTACTTCCCCTGGCTTGCTCAGCCTGCTTTCTTATAGAACCCAGGTCTACCAGCCCAGGGATGGCACCACCCACAATGGGCTGGGCCCTCTCCACTTGATCACTAGTTGAGAAAATGCCTTACAGCTGGATCTCATGGAGGCATTTCCTCAACTGTGGCTCCTTTCTCTGTGATAACTCCATCTGTGTCAAGTTGGCACACAAAACAGCCCTGCTTTAGCTGGCCAGCTCTCAACAGTTTCCAGGTGACCTCTATTAGAAAAGGAGGGAGCACACATCCATATACCTGGGTCCTGTGTGAGCAGTATTTGGGTGTGAATTTGACCATGGTCTTTATTGCTTTGCTTGAACGAAATCTTTCTGGACTTAGAAAACCACTTTCCAGAGTTGGTGGGGAACCAGTATCTGTTTTCCATATTACCTCCCCTCCCTCCCTCAATCAAGGATTTACTGCAGCTGGAGGTGGATGGTGAATCTCCTAGCATCTGGCTACCCCGCCCTTCTGCTTTGTTTATAACCGGGCGGCCTGTGAGATACCTAGCTTCCGAGGCCCAGCTCAATCCAGCTCAATCTAGTTCAGTCCAGCTCAATCCAGCTGTCCCTGTGCCACTTCTCCCCACCTGCTGTTGACTGGAGCAAAACACTACAGGAAAGGACACAGGTGAAGCGCAAAGAGTCTCCCTTCACCTACCTGATCAAGACCTGCTTGTCACAACTGAAAGCCACCTGAATCTTATCTTTTGCACAATACATATATTTCCACATCTCACTGCTGGCTACTTGCTTTTTAAAGAGGATTTAAACAGGGTTTTTTGAGGGTGGGGTCCCTTTGTACCCAACACCAATAATCACATGCGTCTTCAGGGCCTTGTGGTAATGGAGCTTAAAATTCCCTTACCTGGTTCCTCTTACAGAATTATAGGTGGTGAACCTATGGGTATTGTGATAACATTTTCTATTTTGAAAAAAAAAAAAAAAAGAAAGGAAGGAAGCCCAACTTAATTTCTATGGCAGATGTAAGTCTACAGGGGGTGGGAGGTAAGTCCAGGTCTGTTGGGGGTAGGTCTGGTGCCACTATGTATCAAATGTTAAACACTAGCCACCAAGATCTGGTTGCAGCCCCAACCGGCACACTCTTGCGTACTCCAAATGATGTTGTGTGAACTTTGCTCACCAATCTTCTCTGACTAGTTAAGTAAAAGTGGCTGACAGCCAGTTACTAGGGAGAATAGAAGTAGGCGGAGCTTTGGTTCCTGAACTGGGAGGTGGGAGGGGGTCACAGGTAGGAACCATGTGATGGAGAGGAAAAAAGGAGAGAGGGAAGGAGAAAGAATAAGAGAGAGCAGGGGTGAGACTCAAACAACAAGTAACTTGTGATCACAGCTGGGAAGCAGCCAGTAGTAAAATAACAGAGGCCGTCTAGGAGAGGCTAAGTCTATCAGTGAGTTTTCTGGAGATGACCCACCATTTTGCACGGCTGTGAAGGGTGAGCTCTGAGATGCAAGGTCATCAGACTTCATCCTAAGATTGCTTCTTCTCCCTGCGATATGCCTTTTTCTGTCACTATTATATCACTGATGGTTCCTGGGCATCAGCCCACCCTATTGGGCAGATTTCCTGCAGATCACCATGAAGATGAACTCTCAGAAAGTAATGCTCTATATTGTTGAATTCACAATGTCTAATAATGATTTTACATAACTCTTAAATTGATACATGTAATTCCAAGCCCCCTATAGAATAAAGCCAGGGAATAGAATAAAGCCCAATCATGTGTAAACCTTCATGTGTCTTGGGCCAATTGCACTAAGATAAGAAAGCAGGCTTGGGACAGATTTATAATCAAGGAAAAACATTCATTCCAGGTCAGGTCCAAGGGTGAAGCCACAGGTGTGCACTATGATAAAGCCAGGCCGTGTAAAACTGTTGCTCTGGAATTATAATGAGCTTATAGGATGAAACACTGCTTTGAACTTACTATCAACATCCTCCAGTAATTCCCCTTTTGTGTAACATTTTACCTTTGAGGTACTTTTTTCTTACATAGAGAGCATTTTGTCTAAAAGCTATACAAGGCTGGCAGCAATAATAGAGTTTCGGTATAGCCATTTCTGCTTCACCAGGTTTGCATGTTGCCTGTGATTTTCTTTTCTTTTTTTTTTCCCTTCTCTTTTCTCTCTGGTTCATGAAGAGTTAACAGTGAGCCACCCCCACCCCACCCCCAGACAGAGAGAAAAAGAGCACTAGCAACTAAGCCTTCTTTTCTTAATTCCCTGCTGCTAACAGCAGGGGTTAATCACCAGAAGTCAGGAACTTTGGCCTTAGGATAGCAAAGAGTTAAAGGGAGAAAAAATTTACAAATAGTAAAGCAACTTTTGCCCCTGCAACCACCAAGGCCACCCATCACTGTCTTCCTGGGAAACCCTGAATACCTGGCTGGTCATCTGCAGAAAAAGAGTTTATGGTTTATTGTTGTGAAGAGATACCATGACCAAGGCAATTCCTATAAAGGACAACATTTATTTGGGGCTGGTTTACAGTTCAGAGGTTCTGTCCACTATCATCATAGCGGGAGGCATGGTAGCTTTCAGACAGACCTAGTGCTAGAGATAGAGATGAGAGTCCAGCATCTTGATCTGAAGGCAGGAAGAAAGAGAAGGCTCTCTTCTGCATTGGGTGGATCTCGAGTACAGGCTCTCAAAGAACAAGAAGCACTGAACTGCTGGGGTTAACGGTGTGAAGGCTGGAACATTGTAATTATCAAAATAAACTTCACCTCAAGCCTAATAAAGCTTAATCTTTGGAAGGCTTTTCCATGGGACATTTCAAAGACATAGCACACATCCCAGTTAGCGTGACTTGACTTCCCATTTATGGTTCTTCATATTTTTTCATTACAGATAAACGTTTGGGGTTATTTTTGTAAATAAATACAGAAAAAGAATACTACAAAGGGTCCCCCAAATTGTAAAGTCCCGTCAGCCTGGTTTCCTATGGATTCTCAATCCTATGAATCTAGACCTGCTCACAGAGGCAATTGTGGCTGAAGGGCACAGAGAAGAGACTTCAGGGCCTCTCATTACCTCCTCAGTCACACCAGAGGAAAGACCAACTAGACAGTGACTAGTTGGGGGGGGGAAGCTGTCTTAGGGTTTACTGCTGTGAAGAAACACCATCACCATGGCAGCTTATAAAGAAAAACGTTTAGCTGGGGCATGCTTACAGTTCAGAGTTTTACTTTACTGCTCTGGTGGAAAGCATGTCGGCACACAGGCAGATATGGTACTGGAGAGGTAGCTGAGAGTTCTGCATCGAGATCACTGGCAGCAGGAAGAGACCATGAAACCCTGGGCCAGACTGGAGCATCTGAAACCTCAAAGGCTGCCCTAGTGGCACACTTCCTCCAACAAGACCACACCTCCTATCATTGCCATTCCCTATGGGCCTACAGGGTCATTTTCTTTCAAACCAACACAGATGTTCTATTAACTCATTTCCTACAGGTCAAAGGATAGTCTCTAGCAGACAAATTAGCTGAAGAAGTCATGAGGGGATTATACGATCAAGGATGTTTTCAGGCAGGTGAGCAAAAATGGAGCCCAGAGGTTAAAACACTAGTTTCTTTGGGCAAAGTCTTCAGTTAGGTCCAAGGACAACCTGGCATACTTCAGACACTAAAGGCTCATTGGTATTTATCAGTCTCTTCCTACACAAAGATATGTCAATACCCTTCCTACTGATAAATGTGTGTGTGTGTGTGAGAGAGAGAGAGAGAGAGAGAGTATGAGTGTATGTGTGTGTGAGTGTGTACGTGTGTTTATGTATTTGTGTGTGAGTGTATGTGTGTGTGTGTGTGCTTGTGTGTGTATGTGTGTTTGTGTGAGTGTGTGTGTGTGTGTGTGTTTGTGTATGTGTGTGTGCTTAGCATTTCAGGTCTCTTGTTTCTGTACTTGAATCTAGGTGGGCATGGCCCCAAGGCTGCGCCTTAATCTACATTTTGTTAGCGTTCCCTTGCTATAATGACTCCACAATACTTTATGGTGAGGAAGGTTTTCTCTTCTTCATCTGTTTTATTTTCCATGCCTGGTGTTTACCTGCATGTACACCCATGCAGCACACCTGAAAAATCCAGAAAAGGACATCAGATCCCCGAGCTGGAGTTTCGGATAGTTGCAAGCTGCCATGTTGGTGTTGGGGATCAAACCACGGTCCTATGGGAAAACAACCTGCTCCGTCACCCCACCTCCTCTCTCCCTCCCCCCCCCCCTTTCCTCTCTAAGGAAAACACTTTGCAGTCCGGATCCTTTATTTCTCTTTGTACATCAGGCCATGAATTCACAGGGAACAGGCTCCAGCAGCTCACGCTCTCTCCTGTTAGTCCTCACAAAGGGCTTCTCTGGGTGGCACAGGCTGGCGCTTCAGCAGAACCTAGGTACCCTTCTCTTTGACTTCCTTTTTCTTGATTGTTTTCTTTCACCCGCCTCAGGAAGCTGTCTCTGCTCTTTGAGTGCTTGATGTGTTCAATCCCTACACTGATCCTCTTGGCCAGAATCTTGCCCTTAACTTGCTTGGTTACCATGATGCCCTCGCTCTTCCAGTTTGCCATGGTAACACTTCCGGGGCGTTCCCTTTTCAACAGTGCCCATTCCCTTGATGTCTACATCACCCTTCTGTAGATTCCCACGTATGTAGCCAAAAAAACAACTCCATGTTTTCTAAAAGGCCTAAAAACATATAGCAGTGACTCTCCTCTTTCCCTTTGTGTTCGTCATGTTGGCAAGTTAACTGGAAGATGGCTGCCGCAGCCTACAACCAGATCTCTTAAACACTCTGCCACCTCTCCAGCCCTCCAGGATTTCTTTTGACACTCCTGGTTTTGGAGATTTCAGCCCATGGTCAGTTGGCCTCATCGCTTTGGGACCCAGGACAAACAAGAAGAACATCAGAGCCGAAGCACACGAGAAAGCTAAAAGCTTACTCATAGCTGGAAAAAGAGGCTGGTTTCCCACAATTCCCTTCAAGGGCATGTCTGATGATCTACTGAGCTCCCTAAGTCTTAGCTGTTACAGTTTCCACCACCTCCGAATATCATCTGGCTAGGAACAAAGCCTTCTGGACATGAGCCTTTGGGGGCGGTCATAAACCCTTACTTGGTTAGCTCTGGGTGTTGCTATTCACCTCTAGAACGCCTGTCAGATGCTATAACTTCAATACACCGAACTTTTCCTTATGTCTAACACCGGAGGGCTTCACCTGGATGGCGGGGTGTCCGTGCCTGCCTCCCTTAAAGCTGTGGTCAGTGCCACGCCCACTCGCCTCCCTAAGGATTAACTTTGCTGACTGGTAAGATCTCAGCGAGGGTTCTCACTTCCCACATTTTCAAGGGACAAAAACCAATTCCCAAAAGGCAACACCAACCAAGTGGCTCGGTCAGTTAGCGCCTGAGCACAGGCCGGAAGCTGCATCTCCCTCCTCCCAGTACGATGCTCACATTCAGCAATGAGTTTGAGCACCTGGTACCTAATGCTGTTTCTCGGATCCCTAGGTCTGACCGTCCCGCTTTCCTGCCTCCCCATCAGTAGGCCAGTATGGAGTCCAGGGAGCCTGGCCCTGACCAACCTTCCTCATTGCAATTTTATGGCTGGCTCCTAACCTGTTGCCCCAGAGCTCAGATAAGGAAAATAATTTGAACAAGGATAGCAGAAGACCCTTGGGAGGAGAAGGTTTACTTCAGCTTTGACGGTTGCAGGTTACAATTCATCACTGAGGGAAACCAGAGCAGGAATTGAACCTAAGGCCATGGAGGAATATGGTTTACTGGCTGGCTCCCTCTGCCTTCTTGGGCTTGCTTTCTTATGCCTTCCTAGGGATGGCATTGCTCACGGTGGCTGGGCCCTCTCTGCATCAGCAATGAAAAAACAATGTCACAGAGAGAGAGAGAGACAGAGAGAGAGAGGGGGGGGGGAGGGAGGAAGGGAAGGGGAGGGAGGGAGGGGGAGGGAGAGAGGGAGAGAGAGAGAACCACCCCAGTTTGATGGAGGAGGCACAGAGCCCAGTCTGATGGAGGTGCTTCGTTAGTTGGTGGTCCCTCTTCCCAGGAGACATTAGCTCATGTCAAGTTGACAAAAGCTCACCTCACCTGCACAAACCACAGTGCCCGGATCTTTGTCTTCTGCTTTGTGCTGTCTGAGCAGAGTTGGAACACACAGGTCTCAGACACCGAGCACCTAGATTAATGACTGGAAACTAAGAAAGGTTGCTAAACATCTCTCTTCTCTGTTCCGTACCACTGAAAAATTAAACACCCACACCCGGCCCCAGCATGTAAGATAGACACGGTGCTGCTTTGGCTGGCAATGCTATGCCTCTCACCCCTCACTAATGTGCCAACGATGAATAAAAAGAGCGTATCACCGTTTGTTAAGTTTGCCTCATTAACACATGCATGGGGTGGGGGGAATAAGGATAGAAAGACTGAGACAGGACCAGAAATATTGTGCATTTTGACACAATCATACTGGAGCTTTTTAACTTTCTGAAACTCACATTTGTCAGGGTCCCCACACTACAGGGCAGGGATGACTGAGGTTAGAACCCAATACTGTTATAGTCTCCTCTGGGCTAAATCTCTCTTATGTCTCCTCCTCCTCTCTCTCTGAAACAAAGTCTTGAATAGCCCAGGTTTGCCTTGAACTCACTGTGCAAGTCTAGCCTCAGATTCCTGATCTTTACCTCTTTACTTCTCAAGTGCTGGGACTATGTCTCTCTGCCTTGTTTAAAGAATCTCTCCCAGATCACTCCGTCCCTTCCGGATAAATATTCCTGCCCTTAGATCACCTCCACTTTCCCAGACCTCCTATCCATAAGAGGGTATCTGGGATCCATGCGGTCACATAGCAATGGGGAATGGGGCCCCAGATTCCAGCTTGCATATCAGACTCCTCATGTCTTGTTGACCTGTAAGCGAGCCCATCTGGCCCCAGGTCACTTAGACTCTGCTGGTGAATTCTCAGGGATAAATCAAGAGAGCCAGCCTTCCCGTGAGTGCTGCTGGTCTGCTGTGAAGAGACCTCTGGGTCATCCCTGCACCACCACAAATGCCAACAGCCCACCTCCCACTGAAGTGTGGGCAGAAGTGTTTCCACAGCACATGGAAGAGGTCTGGGCTTCCTGACTCTAGCCCACCATCTACCTAGTACCCCCAGCCCACCATCTCTGTGCCAATGTCTGGGTGTGACATCAATTCTCTTGAGAACATAGACACATTTCTGGTTACTTTTGGGAATCGGGGTTGTGATCCCAAAGTGTTTCAGAACCCCCTTGCCTCTTGCCTAGCTTTAATGGTGGGAAGCAGGAGAGAGCTGATAAGAGGAAAATTTACCAAGATGTCCATCAAAAGTTCATGCCAGATACCCCGGCCCCTGTCACACCCAACCAATCCTTTTCACTGTGGATCAGTTGGCAGCAGGTATGCAGGTCTCAGGTTTCTAACAGAGGGCTCTCTTCTACAGAGCTTTCCTTAGATAAGATTGTTTGTGGGTCAGATTAAGCATCTTTGCTTCCCCGGGCTGGAGACGGGGTTCTGTGGATATGAGCACAGGATGCTCTTGCAGGAGACCCAGGCTTAGTTCTCAGCACCCACGTGGCAAATCACAATCATCTGTGATTCCCATTGCAGGAAGTCAAACGCCCTCTTCCGGCCTCTAAGGGCATTTGCTCACATGTGCTCACACATACACATACACACACACACACACACACACACAAGCAAAACACCCATACACACAAACAAAATGATCTTTAGGGAAAGGGAAGCTCCCAGGTGCTCCCCCTAGCATCCTCCCACACTATCAAGGAACTGCTCATGTTGCATTCACAGGACCTCCTTAGGGAAACCCTTCCTGCTTCTTTTCTCTTGTGCCTTCTAACGTGCTCCCTCTCACCCTGATGCTGACACCAACTCTCCATCTCCCTCCTAAACAGCCCTTTGTCGGGAAAAGGCTGCCCCTTGGTTTGCTGTTCTCCCTCCCCATCTGCCTATGCCCACTGCTCACCAGTGCTTTCTGAGCAGGCTTCAGGCTCCTCCACCGCCATCTTGCTGGTACCTCCCAATTGGATGTTTCCTGCAGTTCCAAGTGGAGAGGGCCAGTCTGAGGAGGCCCAACTGACACCTGAGGCCCCAAGATTGCCTGACTTTGCGCTAGTGTTTTTCCATATCACAGTCACTTGGAGGCCAGGGTCAGTGCAGCAGCTCATAGGTGCCACTGTCCACCTCTGGCTACCACACATGCTTGGAAACTGCCTGAGGGACCCACCACAGCTACCCAGACATAAGCACCTCAGTCTGTGGCACCTCAGTATGTGGACAGCCACACAGCAGCAGACCAGAGAAATGATCGCCCCGGAGTGTTTCTTTACCCCACTGCCCAGCACAAACATGACTCCAAAGCCTTGCAGCTTTTCATGGTAGGTTTATATATTAAATTCTCAATCTACAAACTCTCTACACCATAAGATTATATCCAATGGACAAAGATACAAACTGCCTTTCTATATGAGATAAAAGACCCATAAAATCCTTAAAATAATTATATCTACCTAGCACCAATTAAGTTCACCTGGGTCCAGAACACCCTTCTTGAGCTCCATCTTCATTTCTCCTCCCAATCCTCGATCCTCCTCCATTTTCCTACCTTTTCTCCGACTACCTCTTCACTGTCTAATCACATGTCTAACCTTAACATCAATCCACACAGACCCTCTTGGGAATTGTACATGTGGACACATCAGCAAGACTCAAAAGCACCCCCACTGCTAACAAGGCTATCACAGGAACAGAAGTTCTGCTTAGCAGCAACCATGGACAAACTACTTGTGTTTCCAGTTGTGGTGCCAGAGTCATAGACTGGCATAACACAGCCCCCCATGGTCACCTGACTTGTCTCAAATGTCACAACATCTGGGGAGAGGTGTGAATAAAGTAACTGTCTTCTACGAGTGTGGTCAGCTCTGTCTTTGAAAAGTTCCCTCTTCTGATCCCACCCTGCCCTGAAATACTAATACCGAAGGTTGCCATCAATCCGATGACAACATTGGCTTCTGGGAGATGATTCCCCTCCCCCCCGCCCATCCCCCCACCTCCCCAGCCTCCACACACTCTGCAAGACAAGAAAATCACTGTGGGCAGTGGAGTGTTAGTCATGTCAACTATTCAGCCCAATGTCATCCCCAGAAACTTCTCAGTCTGTTGGAAGCTACACACACACACACACACACACACACACACACACCCAAAGGCACAGGAAAACTACAAGTGCTGATAAGTTCAGAGGCAGAGGCAAGATGACCCAAAAATCTTTAGAGAGGGAAAAAAAAAAAAAACAACCTTCAGGACCCAGGATGATTTCTAAATCCCAACTCTTCATATTAGTCACATGTATTATATGTTGGCATTCAAGCCTGCCAAGTTTATAAGCCACGTGCTTCATTTCCTAGCTGAGACACGCCAGTCAGTATTTGGTAAATCTTTTGGAATAGGTATGTGCTCATAACCACAAACCACCAGGTAACACCCTGACAAATTCTATCTTTTCTTTTATAAACACACTGTTCTCTGTTTCCAAATGTGGAGAAATAACCGGCCAGCTTGACAGTGCAGGAGCAAACTGCTCGGTCGCCAATAACAGGACAGCCCTGGGCTCTGGTGACACCCTGTGAAGCACCAGGCTTTGTGATGGTTATTTATCACCTCATGAAACACACTTCTGGGTGTGTCTAGGAGGTATTTCCAGGGAGGTTTAGCTGAGGAGGGACGACCACCCAGAGCACAGGTAACACCTTCCGCGGGCAGGGAACCTAAACCAGAAAAGAAGCAGAGCGTGAACCGAACAGTGCAGTTCGTATCTTCTGCATCCCGACTGCAGATGTGATGTGACCTGTCACTTCACACACCAGCCGCCCTGTCTTCCCACCGTGACTGACGGTGTCCTTCACACAGTGAAGCCAAGGAAGCCTTCTTTAAGCTGCTTCTGGTGAGGGATTCTCACCATGGCAACATTAAAAGTAACTAATACAGATGACCAATGAGGAAAGCAAAAGATCCAGCCTAGCCTCAGGGCTGTCTCCTGGATGGCTGAGGTCCAGCCTAGCCTCCAGAGCTGTCTCCTGGATGGTGGGGTCCAGCCTAGCCTCCAGAGCTGCCTTCTGGGTGCCTGTGGCCTTCATTTTCCTGAGACACATGAGACTGGGGAGTATTTATGCCTAGTTCATCCATTGCTATCAGTGAAGTTATCCAGTATGTCTCCCATTTTCCCATACCCATAAAGAAAGGCATAGGTGAAAAATAAGCAAGGGCTGGAGAGATGGCTCAGTGGTTAAGAGCACTGGCTGCTCTTCCAGAGGTCCTGGGTTCAATCCCCAGCAACCACATGGTGGCTCACAACCATCTGCAACTCCAGTCCCACCAAGGGATCGGACACCCTCACACATACATGTGGAAAAAAACACATGTAAAGTAAGATGTAAAAAATATGTGTAAAGTATAAAATGTACTAAATATAAAACATAAAATAAATACATTATAACATAATCTATGGTAGGGTGGGGACAAGAGCCAAGGAGAAACACGGTGACAGCCGTGACCTTCAACATTCACCTCTGTAAACAGATGCTTTCAGTGACTGTAGTCTACTTGTTAACAAGCAGCAGCTGCCTTCCATACTAGACACACCCCCTGCTCCAGCAGCACCATCAAAGTTCTTTCTGTTTTGTTTGGGATCTGTTTTGGGGTTTTTTTGTTGTTGTTGTTGTTGTTTTGTTTTTGCTTTGTTGCTATTGTTTTATTTTGTTTTCTGTTTGTTTTTTTTTTTTTTTGCTGTTGGGTTTTTTTTGTTTTTTGCTGTTTTTTTTTGTTTGTTTGTTTGTTTGTTTGTTTTTCAAACAAGGTTTTTCTGCTTAGCCCTGCCTGTCCTGGAACTCTCTGTGTAGACCAGGCTAGCCCCAAAGAGAGCTCTTACAGAAGTGACTTCACAAGTTTTTCTCTAGAGAAAGCAGTAACAGTCATTTCAAAGAAAGTCCCCTTTTATACACATTGTTAACAGAGGCCCCCTTATTGTTACTGAAAAGGTAAGACATTCACTGGCCACCAAAGACAACCAGATAATGTATTAAATCCCCTCTAGAGCTAATGCTAATATTGTGCCAGGGAAATGTTAGTGGCCCCCCAAAACCAGACAGAAGCCGGTCTGATGCAACTCACAGCAGGGTCTTTATTCTATTCGAGCTAGCTCGGGCCCCTCCAACACACTACCATCACGTAGGATAGTTTTGGTGGTGGGGGAGCCCTGAATGTTTATAGGGAAAGGCTTTATAGTAAGAAGCAAGCAGGGAGTATGTGTGCAAGCATCTCACTGGAAAGCTACTGTGGTCTTTAACATAACTGGCTAGTGCTGGGAGTCATATCATAAACTTGATTTCTGCTCCCTCTGCATTGGTGGCCGTTAGGCAGGAGGGTGGGCTTGTAATCTGGGGGTGCAGGTTTGTTGGTGGAATAACCTGGAGATGCTGGTCTTGTTGGGGATTAGCCTAGAGACTGGAGCTAGGTTTGGGTTTTGTTTGGGGAGAGGGGGAAGCAGCCTGGAAACTAATGCTAGGCACCTGCCTGTTAGTTTACCTGAGTTCAAACTTAGGTCAGGTTCTCTAAAATGGAGTCTGAACTTAAAGGATTTGGCCTCTTAGTAACAGGTGAAGTCACAGGGCTAATTGAGAGAGGGGAGAAGGGAAGGAGAGAGAGAGAGAGAGAGAGAGAGAGAGAGAGAGAGAGAGAGAGAGAGAGAGAGAGAAGGGAGAAAGAGAGGAGAGATAGCAAGAGAGAGAAACAGAGACACAGAGAGAGACAGAGGAGGGAAGAGAGAGAGGAGAGAGAAAGAGGAGGAAAGAGAAAGCAAGAGAGCAAGAGAGAGCGAGAGCAAGAGGGAGAGACAGAGAGACAAAGAGAGAGATAGAGAGAAAGAGAGAGAGAGAGAGAGAGAGAGAGCTGCCTTTTGATTGGTTGGAATGCCTGAAGGCCAGAAGTAGACCTGTTAAGTGTGTGTGTTTCATAGTCTCTGTGGCACCAAATGTGCTGCTGCCTTAAGTCTGCAAACATCAACCTCTTCTGTACTGTCTCTCTGTCTCTAACCTCCAGACATATTCTGGTCTGATCACAGATTTCCCTGGAACCAGGGGCCTCCTCCTCCTTCTCACCTTACTCTTCCTCCTCTTCCTCTTCCTCCTCTTCCTCTTCCTCCTCTTCCTCCTCTTCCTCTTCCTCCTCTTTCTCCTCTTCCTCATCTTTCACCTCTTCCTCCTCCTCCTCTTCCTCTTTCTCCTCTTCCTTCTCCTCCTCCTCCCCCTCTCCTTCTCCTCTTCCACCTCTCCCTCCTCCTCCTCTTCCTCCTCTTTTTTTCTCCTCTTCCTCCTCCTCTTCCTACTCCTTCCCTGCTCACGGGAGAAATTACAACATACCACTCACTGAGGAACTGCCCTCTTATTAAAGTGTGTTGAACCCCACTTAACGCGAAGCCATCCTGCCTCCTAACGACTGCAGAACTGGCTGTGGCTGGATTCTTTTAACACAGCCACCTGGAGTCACAATTCAGCCTGGAAAAAAAATTAATTCTTAATTAAAAGTCAATCTGACCTTTGGAAATTCTTATTTCTGGAATTGTTATAACTTACGACTCCTAACACACTTCAAAACCACAGGACCAGCGGGCACACGTGCAAGGAGATCTAACTGTCCCTGATGAAGATGCCAGATAAACTCTGTCACGTCCTCCTGGGCCGGAGATACGGAAGAACAGCGGGAGTGAATACCATGACCGACTTTACAAATGCCCAGCCCCAAGCCGAGACAGAGTGTCTACAGGAAAGATTGCACAAGGCAAGGTGTGGAGTGCAATGGGAGACGGGCTGGCAAATGGCTGATAGTAAGCCTGGGGTAGACAGATTTCAATGGTTCCTAGAATCTATTCCCACGTTAGTAGACAGACATACAGACGAGCCCCATCCTAACACAAGAAAAGCTAGAAATGGAGCAAGTCTTGAAAGTACAGCTTGGTTTTTTTCTTTACTTCTTTTAAAATTAGTTTTAACTGCGTGTGTAGGAGGAAGTGTGTGTGTGTGTGTGTGTGTGTGTGTGTGTGTGTGTGTGTACATGTATGTGTATGTGTATGTGAGGGGGAGAGAGAGAGAGAGGGTTCCCTGCTCTTCTGGATCTTTGGCCATATGACCAGCTATCAGGATGCAAATCAACTTTACTTAGGGTGATTCAAGGATTATAAAGTTATGGGAGACCAAGGGTAAGAGCACACATGACGGGCAAAGGTCCTTGGCTGGGGGCTTAGGGTACCTGGCATGCCTCATTAGCATGGACAAGCATTTCAGGAATCTCAGGCTCTAGCTGAACAGGTTTTTGTCAGGAGAAAGGAAATCGATCCTGTAATCTAACTAAGGCTACACGATATTCCTCAGGTATATGTAGGCATATGTTTCTTTTAATATGTATTCACTTATTATGCATACATCATACAGTTTCCTGCCAGAAGAGGGCATCTGATCCCATGACAGATGGTTGTGAGCCACCGTGTGGTTGCTTGGAATTGAACTCAGGACCTCTGGAAGAGCAGACAGTGCTCTTAACCTCTGAGCCATCTCTCTAACCTGGCATATAAGGTTCAACCTCCCCTCTAGCCCACAATCACCAGAGATAGTGGGGAAAAAAATGGTTGTTAGGACATGGGGGAAGTGGACCTGTTTAGAAATAGTTCTTTGGAGTGAGTCCAATTGTTCCCAGTCCATTCCACTAGCAGACACCACACAAGCATCAGCAAGGGCAGTTCAATCCAGAAGAAACTAGATTGGTTGGCCAATCTGCTCAAGTCTGCAGACGTGGGGCAAAAGCTGTAGGCGTCTCACAAGAAGTTCATTGGTAAGTTTCTCTCTATGAAGTGACCACAAGCAAAGCTCAGCAACACAGTGTAAGAAACAAGTGCAGGCATGCCATCAGCAAAGAGTATGGAAGCAAATCAAGGTAAACCAATGAGTGCTCGAGCTCCCACTGTCTCTGGGATCATATTTATATTCTTTCTAAACATCACACATCCTTTTATGTGTCTGCTATACATCCTCTCACCTGTGTGCCCCAGCAAAACACCATTTGACATAACCGACTTTCCAAAGAAACCAGAAGTTTCCACATCAGGTCAAGGCGCATGTGTGGGCTTAGAATTCATCAGACAAGGTCAGAGGAGGAGAAACCCCACTAAGGAAGGGAGTCTCCCATATTGCACTGAACCCAGAGGTATCAGGAAAGTGTAAGGCTCAGTGCCGTGACCCTCAGGGGACACTTTCCTGTCATTGAGATAGAGAATTCAAAGTCACTGTGGCTAGTCTCTGTGACCTAGGTGTATTAGATATGGCATCAGCATCAAAAGCGACAAAGAAAATAACAAACTGAACTTCCTAACCATAAATTTTCTCTGTTTCAAAAGACATCAGCGAGGAAGTGAGAAAGAGCAGAGAATTTAGGGAAAATCCCAAAGTTCATCTGGAAAGAGAATGGCAGTCTGGGATATGCAGTGAAATCTTATTCCTCCGAAATAAAAAAAGACAATTGAATGTAAAACTGAGCCAAGACTTGAACCGGATATTTCTCCAGAGAAGATACACAAATAGCCAAGAGTCACAACACCATAGGAACACAGAGGAGCCGGAGCCTGCTTGCTCTGGGAAAGCACAGGAAAGGATGAGGTCACTTCCGGAGCACTCTGGCCATCCCTCAAGAGACAATATCAAGTTAGCATGACTTGGTGCTTCTCCTCCACTATCTATCCTAGAGAATTGAAACCACATCTACACAAAGACTCACACAGCACTGTGTATAGCCAAAGCCAAAAAGTGCAAACATACACACGCCCAGTAAGTAACTTGAATGTAGCATGTCTGTAACGTAGAATTCCATTTGACAATTAAAAAGCACAAAATACTAGCAGTTACCTAGGTGAGCCTTGAAAATATTATTCTCAATTTTTAAAGTCAGTTGCAGGATATGTTGTGCCATTCTATTTTTATAGAAATGCCTGTAAGAGAATAATTTAGAGACAGATAACACTTCAGTGTTCTGGCCAGCAGCCGGTGAGACAAGCTGGTTGTGGCACAGCATGGGGTCTCTGGAATGGGAAGAATGTGTTGTAATAACTGCCGATGGTCACACAGTTCTGAATACAGTAAAAAAAATGGGATTTCATATTTTGTGGGTCCATTTTATGGACTCTAAACTCAGCCTTGGGGAGAAGAGGAAAGGAAGAGAAACCACGTGTGCGGTTTGTCCTGCATCTAATCCTGGACTGTGAACACACTCTCCCAGCAGGGGAGACCACCCAGGACAGCATAGCCAATGTTGTACTTCAAGTGTATGTTCCATGTGAGTGCCCTACATAGACCTGTAGAAAACGCTTTGATAAATTCCCAGTCTAGACCATTTTTACAGACACTTTCTCTAACAGAATGAAATCACTCCGTCTAAACCAAGCTAACACTTGGCAACCAGAAGGCTTCTGGAAGAACCTGACCCACCACAGTAACAGACAAGAAAAATGGTTAATACTGCGGTGCAAGCACACACACACACACACACACACACACACACACACACACACACACACACACTAGCTCAGATAGGGTCCTGAGGTTCATCTTGAAGAGTAAAAGGTTGTCAAAGGACACTGATTCCTTGCCCTAGGGATTTCCTCTGCAGGAAATCGCTCCCAGGAAATCCCACTTTCTTGAGATTTGAGTTCCCAAAATACCACAGAAGGTCCGGATGACCTCTGTGGAATGTTCCAACGCCCTAGGTGTGCCTGGGGGTGTACTGATAAAAAAATGTATGATTCTTCCCCTTTGAATTTCCTCATTCCACCTGTCCTCCCCCTCCTTTGTGATTTTTGCCTTTATAAGCCTGTTACAAGTTCAGGCCGGGGTCAAACTCCTCTACCCCTGCGTGGTGTATGAGTCTCGACCCCAGCATGCTGGCCTGAGATCTCACTCTTTCACTTTCAATAAATTTCCTCATGCGATTGCAGCAAGTCTGGTCTCGGTGCCTTGCTGGGTGCGCGCCTCTCCTGAGATTTGAGTGAGGGTCTCCCTTCGGAGGTCTTTCATTTGGGGGCTCGTCCGGGATTTGCACGACCACCCAGGGGCCCTAGACCTACTTGGAGGTAAGGATTTTCTTTCCTTTCTTTCCTTGTTGTCCTGTTGTGACTCTGTGTTTGTAGATCGTGATTCTGTGTTTGTGGATTGTCCAGATTGTGATTCTGTGTTTGTGAATTGTTCAGAGGTCTGGTGCGATCGCAGTTCTGTATTCGCAAACGCTCTAACCGAGTCTGCTCTTCCAAGGGAGGAGCGGAGTGGACGGGGATAGACGTGTCCGGGTGTCCGCCGTTTGCTCGCCCTGAGAGACGTCCCAGGAGGACAGGGGGAGGACCAGGGACGCCTGGTGGACCCCCACGGGAAAAGTCAGGAGATCATTTTTTCTCCTTGACGATCTGTGTCAGAGGGCCAATTCTGGGCCATCTGGCTCTTTTCGGGATTTCGGGTCGACTCGAGGTCTGCGACTGACTTTGTCTCTCTGTTTTGTAGTATCTGTGAGTGTTTTGTGTGTGTGTGTCAGAACTAGAAATGGGCCAGACTGTGACGACCCCACTAACACTGACTTTGAACCATTGGACGGAAGTTAAGACAAGGGCCCATAATCTTTCTGTTGAAGTTAGGAAAGGACCGTGGCAGACTTTCTGCTCCTCCGAATGGCCGAGTTTTGGCGTAGGATGGCCTTCGGAGGGAACTTTTAATCTATCTCTTATCTCCGCTGTTAAGCGAATTGTTTTTCAGGCTTCAGGGGGACACCCCGATCAGGTTCCAAACATCATCGTGTGGGAGGACCTGGTCCAAAACCCGACATCCTGGGTGAGACCCTGGACAGCGGGGGCAGAAACGGCAACGGTGGCCGTGGCCTCGAACAAGCCGGCACCTGCTCCATCGGCCCCCACGCAGATTTATCCTGAAATTGATGATGGTTTTCTTCTCCTCGACAACCCTCTGCCCCCATACCCTCAACCGGCTTCTCATGCAAGTCCCCCACAGGCGCCGACTCCCACTGACTCCCAGACAGCCTCTGAAATAGGACCAGCGGCCGGGACCCGAAGCCCCCGGGGTCGAAGCCCAGGGGGAAATGGCACGGGGCTTGGCTCTGCTATTGCCCTACCATTACGGGCTTATGGACCCGCCCCAGCTCCAGGAGAACTAGTCCCGCTACAGTATTGGCCGTTTTCATCAGCCGATATGTATAACTGGAAAAATAACCACCCCTCTTTTTCAGAGAACCCCTCGGGCCTGACAGGACTCCTTGAGTCCCTGATGTTTTCTCATCAGCCCACTTGGGACAACTGCCAGCAGCTTTTGCAGGTCCTCTTTATTACGGAAGAGAGGGAGAGGATCCTCCTGGAAGCTAGAAAAAATGTTCCAGGACCAGATGGGACCCCCACCAATCTCCCTAATCTTATAGATGCAGCTTTTCCCTTGATCCGCCCTGACTAGGATTACAACTCTGCAGAAGGTAAGGAGCGTCTCAAGGTCTACCGCCGGGCTCTAGTGGCAGGTCTCAAGGGAGCCGCAAGGCGACCCACGAATTTGGCTAAGGTAAGAGAGGTTCTTCAGGGACCTATTGAACCGCCGTCTGTGTTTCTTGACAGGGGTTATACCTTGACCCAACCTCTGAGGGTCAGCAAGCAGAGGTGGCTATGGCCTTTATACAGCAGTCAGCATCAGATATTAAGAGAAAGTTACAATGGCTAGA
Source organism: Micromys minutus (assembly GCF_963924665.1). Classification (NCBI taxonomy): domain Eukaryota; kingdom Metazoa; phylum Chordata; class Mammalia; order Rodentia; family Muridae; genus Micromys; species Micromys minutus. Next base: position 96,314,078 of record NC_137969.1, read on the forward strand.
GGGGTTCCAAAACTATACCTTGCAGGATTTGGTGAAGGAATCAGAGAAAGTGTTTCATAAGGAGGAGACTGAGGAAGAGAAGCAAGAAAGAGAGAAGCAGAAGGCAGAGGAAAGAGAGGACCGGAGGGTAGTAGACAAAAAAGGAATTTGTAGGATTTTGGCCACAGTAGTGAAGGACCAGGGAGTTAGGAATCAAGTCTGGCACTAGGAGGGAGCCTCTTGACAAAGGTCAATGTGCTTACTATAAAGAAGAAGGCCACTGAGACAAAAATTGCCCCAACAAGAAAAAAAAGGGGACACCAGCAACAGAAGCCCCGGACATGTGGCTCCAAAGTTTTAAATATTTATGGACTACCCGAAGATCTGTGGATCTCGGAGTGGGCCGGGTATCCCACTTATTCATTGTAATGCCAGACTGTCCCTGCACCCTGTTGGGGAGAGACCTCCTGACTAAGATGGGGCACAGATTCACTTCCACTCTGATGGACCACAGGTTAGAGGTCCAGAAGGGGAGCCTGTGCAGGTTCTAACCATCCAGTTGGAGGACAAGTACCAACTCTAAACAGCCTGCCTCAGATCAGACGGACTGGTGGCTGCAGGCATATCCACAGGCCTGGGCGGAGACTGCAGGAATGAGAGAGGCTAAGAACCAGCCCCTGCCCATATGGAGCTGAAAGTCCAGGCTAGTGGTGCGTTAGTACCCCATATCAAAGGAGGCATGAGACAGGATCAAGACACTCATCATTCGGTTACTCCAACAACTTCGTATGTGTCCATCATCCTGAGGTGTGCCTCTCCTACTGGTGCAGAAACATGGAACCAACGACTGCTGGACAGTTCAAGATCTCTGAGAGGTAAACAAATTGGTGTCAGAACTCCATCTCACAGTACTTAACCCCTATAACCTGTTGAGCTCATTGCCCTATCCAGGACCTGGTGTACAGCACTGGACTTGAAGAAAATGCATCAATGGACTCATCTAGAGGTAGACAAACTTGTAAAGACTGTCTTGAGGTCAAATTCTTTTGTGCCAGATTTGACTAGATAACTGTGTGCCATGTTAGAAAGCAAATGTATGTAGAAGGCTGGGAGGAGAGAAGATAGACCTGAGGTTTACTGAGAAGTGGATTTTACAGAACTGAGCCAAGAAGATATAGATATAAGTATCTATTAGTCTTTATAGATACCTTTTCTGGGCGGGTAAAAGCCTCCCCACAAAGAGAGAAATGGCAGCAGCGGTCATAGCTAAGAAGATTCCAGAAGAGATCTTCCCTAGGTTTGGCACCCCTAAGGTAATTGGATCAGACAATGGGCCATCTGTGTTGCCCAGGTAAGTTAGATATTAGCTTGTTTATTGGGGACTAATTGGAAATTACATTGTGCTTACAGACCCCAGAGCTCAGGACAGGTAGAAAGAATGAATAGAACTCTAAAAGAGACCCTTACTAAATTAGCTATTGAGACCGGCGGTAAAGACTGGTGACCCTCCTCCCCTTTGCACTTCTTAGAGTCCGAAACTCGCCGGGGCGTTTTGGCCTTACCCCTTATGAAATCCTACATGGGGGACCGCCCCCCTTAACGGAGTCGTGCGGGATATTGGATCCTGGCACTAACTCCCCCTCCTCCTCTGCTCTATTTGCCCACTTAAAGGCCTTAGAAGTTATTCCTCCTCTGTTCTATTTACCCACTTAAAGGCCTTAGAAGTTATTAAAACACAGATCTGGAGTCGAATCAAAGAAGCCTACACCCCAGGAACCACCGCGGTGCCCCACGGGTTCCAGGTCGGAGACTCAGTCCTGGTCAGACGACATCGCGCTGGCATGCCTGAGCCCCGGTGGAAGGGACACTACCTGGTGCTGTTGACTACCCCCTCGGCAGTCAAGGTCAACGGGATTGCTGCTTGGGTACAGTGGCAGCTGGTGACAATCCTCTTAAGCTGCGCCTTCGTCGTAGCCCCAACCTTGGGTAATAGCCCCCATGCCCCTCAAAAATTAACCTGGGAAGTGCTTAATGAAGAGGGCGACGTCGTGTGGTCAACAACCGCAGTGCACCCCCCCTTGGACCTGGTGGCCTGATCTTGCACCCGATGTCTGTAAGTTAGCAGCCGGCTCTATGGCCTGGGATCTTTCCAGTTATACCAATTTAGAAAAGCCACCCCCAGAAGAACAGTGTGTCCCTCATGGCATAGGGAGCACATTGGGGTGTTCAGGACAGTTTTTCCGAGCCAACCTTCAGGCAGCAGACTTCTATGTCTGCCCCAGACAGGGACACACCAGGGAAATGAAGACCCCCTCCAGATACCTGGTGGGCTTGTGGCACCGGCCTGACCCCTTGCCTGCATACTTCACTATTTAACAGTACTAAAGACTTTTGTGTTTTAGTCCAACTGGTGCCCAGGGTCATTTATCATGATGATACCTCGTTTATAGATGAATTTGACCACCATACTCGATACAAGAGAGAACCTATAACTTTGACCTTAGCTGTCTTGTTAGGACTGGGAGTGGCAGCAGGAATTGGAACAGGGGCAGCTGCCCTCATCCAACAACCTTACTACTATAACGAACTCAGAGCAGCTATGGACGCGGACCTGGGAGCATTAGAACAGTCCATAACCAAACTAGAAGAGTCATTGACTTCATTATCAGAGGTAGTGCTACAGAACAGGAGGGGATTAGATCTGCTTTTTCTAAAGGAAGGAGGGCTCTGTGCTGCCCTAAAAGAAGAATGTTGCTTTTACGTAGATCATTCTGGTGTCATAAGAGATTCTATGGCAAAGCTTAGAGAAAGACTAGAAAACAGGAAAAAAAAGAAAGAGAAACATACCAAGGATGGTATGAAAATTGGTTTAACCGGTCACCCAGGTTCTCTACGCTAGTCTCTGCTTTGGTTGGGCCTTTACTCATTTTAATGCTAATCCTAACCTTTGGGCCATGCATCCTCAATAGACTGGTGACTTTTATAAAAGAAAGGGTGAGTGCTGTACAGGTAATGGTCCTAAGACAACAATACCAGATATTACAAGAAGCTGAGGGATCGCTCTAAGATTAGAGCGTTTTACAAAAAGAAAAACGGGGGAATGAAGAGTAAAAGGTTGTCAAAGGACACTGATTCCTTGCCCTAGGGATTTCCTCTGCAGGAAATCGCTCCCAGGAAATCCCACCCAGGAAATCCCACTTTCTTGAGATTTGAGTTCCCAAAATACCACAGAAGGTCCGGATGACCTCTGTGGAATGTTCCAACGCCCTAGGTGTGCCTGGGGGTGTACTGATAAAAAAATGTATGATTCTTCCCCTTTGAATTTCCTCATTTCTCCTGTCCTCCCCCTCCTTTGTGATTTTTGCCTTTATAAGCCTGTTACAAGTTCAGGCCGGGGTCGAACTCCTCTACCCCTGCGTGGTGTATGAGTCTCGACCCCAGCATGCTGAGATCTCACTCTTTCACTTTCAATAAACTTCCTCATGCGATTGCAGCAAGTCTGGTCTCGGTGCCTCGCTGGGTGCGCGCCTCTCCTGAGATTTGAGTGAGGGTCTCCCTTCGGAGGTCTTTCAATCTCATCTAACTCAGGGGATCTCCCAGCTATGGACTTGAACACACATAGTCCCCACATCCAAACATAGGGGCCTCTCTGACAAATTCCCAACGAAAGAATCTGAGAATCAACTTACCCCGTAAGCAACTTCCTCCTCCCACCATAAACTGTGTTGCTGAAATGACAGCCCCAGTCTCTCTCTGTCAAATTGACGGCAATCCCAGAGCCAGGGTTGTAGATGGGGCTTGAGCCCAACATTAGGAGAGCCCCATGGTTCTTGCTGAAGAATCACTCAGATTATTCTTCTATGCGTGAACTGTGTTTGTAGAAAATGCTGGTTAATGTGAATTTTAAGTTTCCGTCTTTCATACACACCCCTTAACTCAATGGTCAAGTTATTAAGCTACCTGTAATCAAAGAGAGAGAGACGAGAGAGAGAGAGAGAGAGAGAGAGAGAGAGAGAGAGAGAGAGAGAGAGAGAGAGAGAGAGAGAGAGAGAATGTGTCTATGTGTGCACGGCTGCACATGTGTGTGCATGTTGTACAGGCCAGAGATCAATCTCAGGTCATTCTTCAAGCACCAGCAATCCTGGTTGTTTGTCTCACTGGACTGGAATCACCAAGTAGGGTAGACTACAGCAAACAGGCCCAGGGGTCGGCCTGTTCCCCTCTCCCCAATGCAAGGATTGGGTACAGGCACTGCACACGGTTCTGGGATTGGATTCAGGTGCTGCTGACAGCAAGCACTGAGCTATGTCCATGGCCCCCAGATGGCGATTTCTAAAGCCGCTCAACAGATTCTGGTAAAAGTGTTCGGAAGGCCTGTGGACGGACCTTAAGATTAAGTCCAAAAAGTTTGCCCTTCATTTTTAGGAACGGAAGGGGTGGAGCCTGAGAAGGAAGGGGTGGGCTCTGGGTGTGGAGGCTCAGAAGTGCTCTGAGGCACTGTGGAAACCACTCAGGGTTGGGGGGATTTGCTCATGCTCACTTTTTTTTCTCTTTATCAACATGTAACCAAATACAGTCTTGTTCCTGAAATCCAAGCATTCTCGGCTCTCATGTTTCCTTAGCATTTCTTCTACGGTTTTATGAAACTTTCATACGTGACTTTTTTTTTTTTTAACCTGCCACAGATCTGTAAGGTTTTGCCTGAATAGAGAAAACGTTTATGAAATAAGTCTTCAAGACACAGACAAGTTTGTGGGGTTTGTTTTGATTTGTTTGGGTTTTGGCGTTTTACGTTTATTAATTTAGTTTGTAATAAAGGAGGGCAAGGCACATACGTGAAGGTCAGAGGTCAATTGGACAGCTGGAGTTCTCTCTACCACGGAGTTCTGAGGATTATGTCATCTGGCTTAGTGCCGGGTCAAAATATGTCCTAGCCGCTTAGGGGTTTCTAGCTTTAGTTTTTACATATTAAGGAAGATGGCCAGCAATACTTCTATTTATTATAAAGAACCACTATCTGCCTCACTTATAATTTATAATATATTATCATGCTGCTTCCAAAGGGTCACTGGATGTGGGTACCCATGGTTGGCCTAGTCCTGTGAAATGAAGATTATAAACCAGGAGAACTTTATGTTTTATATTCATGGTTCCACTGAGGCAGAAACCGAAATCTATGCAGGTAGGCTGTCCTACAGAGACGGGGAAAGAGGGAGACTAATGGGCTGCAGAAGAGAGTTAGCAAGGAACTGGGAAGAGAGAATGAGAACCCTCAGTCAGAGAATATCAGAAAAAATCACTCCTGGGACTGCCGATCAAATGCCCAGAGACCATACAAGTCAAGTCAGATGGATGCAAATCCTGTCCCTGTTACTTACTGGCTGTGTGACAGTGAGCAGTGATTTCACTAAGCCTTGGATATCAGGACAGTGATTGAACTTGCTAGGCAGAGTGTCTGTGTGTCCAGCTTCTAGGATATATATATACAGAGAGAGAGAGAGAGAGAGAGAGAGCTCCTGAGGATTTTAATTAAAATTCAACCTACATCTTATCAAGTCTGTCTCATAGTTCCGTTGATCTTGCAACTTACTATCATATATATATATATATATATATAAAAAACTACCCTGCAACGCGGGATGAGGTGATCTACATCACCAAGGAGGCGATGGGTTCAGCTCAGTGGTGCTTGCTTGGAGCACCTCAGATTCCAGACTGAACGCAACTGGACCCATGAGCCCTCTGCAGGATTAATGGGCACTCCTAGTGACTGTTCTTGAACACACAGTGGCTTCCTGCATATCTGTCTTCAAGAGAACTCTCCTTATGGCTAGCCCGGGGTAAAATGAGGCAGCTGGAAGGAGCATGGTGTGGGAGAATGGATAACACAGTATACTCAAGGTACCTAGCTGTTGTATAGGCCCGGTGTTCCCCAAAACCATATTTAAAGAGTCAACAGAGACCGCAAGGGTGCTTGTGACTTGGAAGCATGGTGATGTCATTTTTGTCCTACAGGTCAGGGCTAGTCACAGGCCAGCCTGTGACAGATTAGATAAGGAAGTGAAATGAGTCATACTTGTCAGTGGGGAATGGCACGTTTAAGCGGGAACGGCTTACAGATAGACTTCCATTCCTTCTTCCCACCTCCTTCTAAAACATAAAATACAGCTCGGAGGATTAAGGTAGAATACTCAGAGGATTGTCTTAAATATCTTATTCATTTATTCATATTTTACTCCTATGGGTATTTTGCCTGCAGATGTGTTTGGGTACCACACGCATGCAGTGACTGAGGAGGCCAGAAGAGCGTGTCAGATCCTCTGAGGCTGGAGTTACAGAGTGACACCATGTGGGTCCTCTGCTGGAGGAGCATCCAAGGCTCTTAACCACGAAACAGTCTCTCTAACTCCCGTTTGTATTTCAAATACCATCATTCTACAAATAATATTCGTTAAAAGTTTTCAAATTGGCATATAAACCTAAGTGAACAAAGCAAATGACTCCCCATCATGCTGGGCTGGGTACCAGTGACGGTTCCCTTTACCTGAGTGGCAGACACAGCTGTTCCGTTTTCGCTCCTTTGGCTAGCAACTTGGCTCAGGGAAGTTACTCAAGTGAGCCGGGGAATCGGGAGCAGGCTCCCCGGTGTCACTGCAGACACGGGGCCTGGATATTAAGTGGGCTGGGGGAGGCAGCCGATTTGAGCAGATGCCACATTCAAGTTGTAGAGGGGGAGCAACTGCCGTCCTATTTGCTCAGATGATTGACAGTCACAAATGGAGCAGCCCGTGTTGAGATTCAGCCCAGGGACACTAACACCAGTGACGGTAGCTAATCAGATATGGAATGTGACACTGTGTCTCTAGTTTTACAGGATGAAAGCCGAACGTTCCTCCCGCCACGGTTTACTCCTGATCTTCAAGGTCCGGGGCCTCATTCCTATTCCCAGTATCAAAATGAGCAAACAGAACAGCAGGGGGCCTCCTTGTGTCACATGTCCCATATGCCCAGGCTTCGCTAGCTTAAAATTCCAAAATAAAGTTACATTCCTCCTTAGTTGTTATTTTTAAAAGGTTTATTTACTTTATTTTATACTCATATATTTTTTGCAGGATGTATATGTCCCACATGAATGCCTGGTGCCCGTAAAAGCCAGAACAGGGTGTGTTGTATCCCCTGGAACTGGAGTTACAGATGGTTGTGAACCACCATATGGGTGCTAGGAACCAACCCCAGGACCTCTGGAAGAGCAGCCAGTGCTCTTAACCTCTGAGCCATCTCTCAGCCCCAAAGTCATAGTTATTTATGATATAAAAGCTGTCTTCAGTTCCCACCTACTTTGGGGGGAGAGGGGTCTCTTTTACTGCTCCTCTCGGGGCCCAAGGAGCTGTTTCTCACTCTGCAGTGCTGACTTGCTGGCTGACACAGAGAAGGCTCTTGCTGCTGCTGAAGACTTTAAAATTCCTGAACTTGCCTTGCATCTGCTTTTTCTTTTTTTTTTTTAAACTGTCCCATTATGCACTCCTAAGATGGACCCTTCCTCTTCTTAGTGAATACAGAAACGCACACACACACACACACACACACTATATATATTAAATATATATATATTTAAATTAAATATGTATATATATGTATATGTATATATATATACATATTCTTGATATATTTTTAATATATTTAATTTTTCAGGGGTGGTGTCTTGGGTGTCTTGGAGTTAAAATTGTGGGTTTTTAGCAATGACTTGAAAAGAACTTGGGCAACAGTCCTCCCACTGTACTAGCTAAATTCCCCCACTAGGGGCACCGTGGAACAGCCTTCTGTTAGGATAGAAGGTTGAAGTCACCCTTCTGCTTCTTTCTCGGCTCTCAAACTTGTCTGGTCCTAGATCCCGATCCCTTTTGAGGCAGATTGATAGTGGCAATGCCCCCAAACAAGACATTATTTCTGGAGACTTCTGTCTGTCTCTATGTAACTTCCCTAAATGACCCCATCCAGTGTGACCAAGGGCAGTTCAGTCTGTCCTCTGGCATGAGAGTCTTGGAGCTACCTCAGCTCAATTCGGCTGAGCAGCACTCCCCTATTCACACCCTACACACCCCCACAACTCAACAGGAAACATGGATATGCTGGAGTCTGTAATTTTTATTGTAAGACCCAAATTGGGTCTTATCTATTTGAGGCTCCCATGAATAAGATGAGAGATCAAGAATTGATGCAAAAGCAAGAGGTTTATTCATCCAGTGCACTGGGGTGGCCTACATCCAGAGGAGAGGCGACCCAGAAAGGCTGTTACAAGCAGATTTTATACTTTTTATGGGCACAGGTTACATTAGCAAGGTTATAATTTAAATCCATTGGCTAAGCATACTGACCTCTAAACCTAGTCAGGACCCTAACTGGGACTCTCTAGAGCATCAGATGACTATCAGTCAGCACATTCTGCGGTTTTTCAAGAATGTTCCTGCTTCTCCCAAGAACTGTGGGTGGGGAACTTTGCCTAGCCTTGACCTGAGACGGTAGGATTAAGTCTGGCAAAAGCCCCTAGGGAGCTTCATTACAAACACATTTATTAGTACATGCGTGAGTTTTTGTTTGCATGGTTATCTATGCACCACATGCGTGCAGTACCCACAAAGACCAAAAGAGAGCGTTGGGTCCCAGGGGCCTAGAGCTACCACTGCCAGGAGCCAAACCCTCAGGAAGAACACCCAGTGCTCATAACCACTGAGCCACCTCTCCAGTCCAGCAATATTGGAATTCTAGCAAAGAAAAAGAATAATTCCCGCTACTACTGCCCAGAAAATCAAACGGGATTCAAAAATCTCCTGCTCCCTTACTGCTCCTCACCACACTTCTAACCCTCAGAGATCTAAGCCTGCGCCTTCAGGTAAGACCTCGGTACTCACGGCGTCTTCAAGAGCAAAGACCGTGTTGTTGCTTCTTTGTTACAGACTTGACTGCTGGTTTTCCCCCTGGCAACTGGCATTTCTCATCACAAGCTTAAAAAGCAAAGGCATTGTCTCCAGAGACGTCTGTCTGTCTCTCTGTGACCTCCCTAAACGATCCAATATTTTCTGGTGTGACCAATATTTTCTAACCTGATACCGTGACAATTCTCGGGGGCTGGTGCCAGAGAAGAGGAAAATCCCGTGACTGGATGCTATGCTTGTGAAAGTCATAGACCATCCGGCTAAGCCGTCAGTCCCCAAACACCATATTGCCATTGGCCGTCATTTAATTCTTCCTTCTCTTCCAACTCCTCCTCTTCTTCTCTAAAGCATTGGTGGAGAGAGGAGACTGATGAGCCACACTGCCCCCAGACAGTGCAGAGAGCACCGTGGATGCAGCTTTCGTAAGTCATCACCTGCGCGGAGTCTGTCGCCAACTCCCCTTCCGGGGCAGAAGGCGCCCAACAGAAAGAGGATAAACTAAGTAGTGGGTGGGTAGGGGAACTCCTGCCTGTCCGGGGGTTCCATGCGGAGCAGGAGTGCATCCCAAAAGCTAAGCAAGGACTGGAAGGATGAACAGTTGGAGAGAACTATGATGAGGACTTCCCCTCCAAGCCTTGCAGCACGAGTCTCCCTTCTGCTACAGACAAAAATCCCTAAGATTATCGGCGTGTGAGGACCAAAGGTTTGCGTCTGTAGCTGCTTGGTTAAGTTGCTCTGGGTCTGAGGCAGCACATGGTGGAGGGAGAAGGTTGTAGAGGAGGCTGCTCTTCGGACAGTGGTCAGGAAACAAAATAATAGGGGGAGAAGCCAGCGGCCCAACTCTCTCAGGATTCTCTCCTTGATTTCCTTCTAAAGGTCCTGCCACCTCCCGAGAGCACTGCTGCCTGTAGACTAAGGACAGCAGACGGGGTGGCACATGGGTCACGTAACATCAGGGACATGTAAGGTCTATCACAACGGTGAGTAAAATCACAGCAGCCCTTCCAACCCATGGCACAAAGAACACAGCTGTAGTAATGACTAATTTAACATTAGTATAGCACAGCTATCCATAATGTTACACCATGTTATAGTATATATATTAAATTACAATAATTTTATGAATTATGACATATCCTATAACTATAATCAATGTTATACATAATATCATATTGAGTTATATCATGTTGAGTTTTCCAACTCAGAAGATAAAAGTTTAAGAGAGAACTAAGTGGCTTTTCTTCCTCTGCCTTTATGTGGGTCCTGGCATGAACTCAAGCCGTCAGGTCTGTGAAAGAAGCGTGTAAACCCACTGAGCACCCCAGGTTTCTTGTTTGTTTTGTTTTATAAAGCAGGACTCTTCTGGTTACACCATTTTCTTCCGAAGTGGGGAGAGAGGCCTCCCCACACCCTTGCTGTAGTAATTACTTAATCTCAGTTGGGGTTTCTGCCCCACCTTTCACCATTCAGTTCCCAGACACACAATCTTTATATTTATAGTGAACCTTTAAAGCACTAGAGCTGGGTAAATATCTACCCTCTGTGCCATGATGACGGCTTCCCTATCAATAACCCCGAGTTATAACTTGCTATTTTTCCTCTGGGCCGCTCTTACTATAATTGGCCGGCCCTCACGGCCATGTTCTCATGACTCACTTACCCCATAGAGGCTTCTCCTCTCTCCACCTTCACCCTTCCCTTGTAGTCTTTCCCTAGACCAGGAACCCAAACCCCGCCTGTTTCTCTTCTGCCCAGCTATTGGCTGTAGGCATCTTCATTAACCAATCAGGGATAACTTAGGGGTGGGTTACACAGCATTGCTTGGTACCTGCAGTCTCTGGTCCCTGTGGGCAACCAGGCCTTGCAACCCAGCCTTGCAAGCCAGTAGTCAGCATTACAACATAGAGCGAAAGACCAAATCTCAACACACCCCTGTTCCCCTCCACAGTCCCCGGCTCACCTTGCCAAAGTGGAAAACTGGAATCACAGAACAGTGTTATTACTTTATTAGCAAGATTCAGTCACATCAAGATAAACTGATCAGAACCAACACCTCAAAAGAGATAAGCCGATTTTCTTTCTTTTTTTTTTTTTTTTTTTTTTTTAAAGATTTATTTATTTTATGTGAGTACATTGTAGCTGATTTCTGGCACACCAGAAAAGGGCGTCTGTTCCCATTACAGACAGTCGTGAGCCACCATGTGGTTGCTAGGAATTGAACTCAAGAACTCTGGAAGAACAATCAATGCTCTTAACCACTGAGCCATCTCTCTAGCCCCCTAAGCTGATTTTCTTCTGGCAATTTTAAAGTACATGAACAACTCGTGATGAAAAAGGTCCACACGTTTTTTTTTGTTTCGTTTTGTTTTTCCAGCTGTGACACCTAGCGATGAATCTCCATCATTAGGCCCAGAACACTTGCAAAAGCTGTCAAATCTCCGGGTCTTTCTCCCACTCCCTCTGACTGACAGACACGGACCGTTGCCATAGAGAGATTGATGCATACCAAACTCTGCTGCTGAGAAATGAGCACCTTTCAATGAGGAACCTGCGGATCCACGGACCTGCGGTCTTCTTGTGTCTATCGGAGCAGACAGCCTGGACACATAGGCACATTTCCCAGGGACACTTGCCTCTCTCCAACTGTATCTCCAGCTCCTGCCAGCTGGGGTCCTGGATCTCGGTCCTTCTTAAAGCAAAAGAGAAGCTAAATACCTTCCACTGATCGTCATACCTCAGATCACTTTGTTGGGGAAAAAAAAAAAAAAAAAAAAAAAACTGAGCCTTCTCTGTATGTGGGGGTGGGGTGGGGTGGTGGGTGCAGTTAAGAAACTGCCAACATGACTGCTCTGTGGTTTGGGAAGGTTTTAGAGTGTGGTGGGGGGCGAACGGGGGGTGCAGAGGCATCTGGACGAGTCCGGAGCAGTGAAAGTAGACCGAACGCGCCCAGCAGTCCGCCAGGGTTATCTGCAAGAAGGGAGACTAAAAGACCGAACGGAGAGAGCACAGGGAGACCAGCGGGGCCGTGAGGGAAGCTTAGGAAGCAGAGGCAAGGCAAGTCGGATTTCAAAGCCAGCCTGGTCTATGAATGAAAGATAGATGCAAACGGGACACGACTGTTCCTAGGTGGGGTGGAGGAAGTTTATTGTAGATATGAGAGAGCATGTGGGAAGGGGCGGAGACGGGGACTCAGGAAGAGGATGACATGCCTGACAAACTGGACCAGGCCATGTGAGGGGAGAGGAGAGGAAAGAAAGGAACCAGGAGGCCAAAAGGCAAGGGGTTGGGGGTGGGGCAGCAAGGCCAGGTAAGGACTGAGGGAGGCTGGGAGAACCCAGCCAGAGTCCGGTTTGATCTGTTAATAGGCATCTCCGAGCTGTCCCAGGTCGGGTCGGAGACCTAACCAAGTGAGTTCCAGGGCAGCCACTGCCACCTACCCTGAGAAACCCTGTCTAGAAAAAAACAAACAAAAAACAGAGGTGGGAGGGGGAGGAGGAAGAGCAGAACCAGGAGGAGGGGGAGAAGGAAGAGGAGGAGGAAAAGGAAGAGGAAGAAGAGTGGGTGGGGGGAGGAAGAGGAGCTGGGTGTCTAGAAGGAAGGTCTAGGGAGGTAAGAAGGCTACAGTGTTGGCACTGTCTTTGAAGTGTATAATGATCCTTGTGAAGGCACTGTCTGTGCCTGGAGGCTGGCCTGCCTGCTTTACAATACTGGTAGTCATTTGCCCCCTCTGGAAGAGGTCAGGGAAATGACTCCTTTCTGCAGATAGTTCCTATCTTTCCCTTTCCTAAGGAATGCTGGCTTTTCTCTTACTACCAGAAACCCGCAGTGGAATAGTCTAGCTTGAGCTCACTTCTGGATGTATGAAGTCCCTTTTGGAGTTTGGGGAACTGGCGTTCCTTTGGACCTAACACTGACCGTACACTGAAAGTGTGCGGAGAAGAAGGCAAAGCTGGGCAGTGTGGCACGTGCAGAGGAGTAACAGGTAGAGAGGGTCGAGAGACGGTTCAGGAGTTAAGAACACCCACTGCTCCTCCAGAGGACTCAGGCTTGGTTCCTAGCTCCCAATTGTCTAGTTCTAGATCGCATGCCTTTGTTTGGTCTCCATAGGTAACAGGCATACGTGTGGGAAAAAAAAACATACACATAAAATTAAAAAATTAAAGGCTAATTAACCACAATAATAAAACAGGTCAGCTAACACCTTGTGCCTCTCATGTAAATGTTGTAGTCTCTTGGTCTAGTTCACCAGAGACAAAATTCATTCGTTCATCAATATCCGTTTTTTCCTTTTTAAAAAAAAAAAAATTAAAAAAGGGTTGGCCTCCACTTCGGACTACCCTTTGGCAATTTTGTTAAAGGGAGCCCACCAGAGATAATCAGTCAGACATAGTTTAGCAGCAATTTATTTATTCCAGCTGGTATGGACTACACTCAGGTATTTGGGGACCCAAGTGCAGTCCCAAGCATTTAGACCAAGGGGCTTTTACGGGCAAAAACCACACTCTGGATTATATAGCAGTGCAAGAAGGTTTGCACGAGCAGGCAGTTGAACAAAAAGCTAAGCTGAGTTAGCTGAGACATCTTGACCTCAGGTTCCTAGAATAGAGTTGGATAATTTTCCACAGGGCTGCCCATCAAAGAGATCAAATTCTAGTTAAACCCAAAATGGTCTCAGCAAGAATACAAGATGGAGGAACCTCGGCACTGTCTTATCCTGTCACGGTTTCTTATAGAATACATACCATATAAACTGTACACTTTAACATTTATCCAAGAGAAATAAAAGCAAGTATGTACACAAAGTACACACACACACACACACACAACCAATTGTAGTTAGAATAACCAAAATTGGAAATAGTGTGATTAGGGAAAGATCCAGACCCAAGAGAACACACCCTGGAGGATTCTCCTTATATAAAGCACAAAAACTAGCCAAAGCCACTGACAGTGACCACAATTGGAACCACAGTTGTTTTTTCTGGACACTAGGGTTGGCAGAAGGGGACAGGAGCCATCACACAGGCAGACTGGGTAATGTCTTATATCTCTATGGAGATATTGACAATGTGGGAAAACACACCAGTGCAGACTCAGCAAACCATGTTCTTCAATCTGTGTGTCCCACTGTGCATAAAAAAATTGTACCTCAGTTTAAAAATGAGGATGGGGAGATGGAGAAAGAAGCCAGTAAAGGCAAGAACAAAAGCAGAGAGGCCCTTGGTTTCTGTCGTGACTCCAGGTTAGGTCGTTGTGTTTCTGTGAATGTTTATTACCATGGAATTAGTGAATGTCATCTCTGGACAGGTGATGCCAAAGAAAACAGACAGAAAGACCGCTCCCGGGAGTATTTTAAAATGCATGTTTCCAGTCATTACCTTGAGAGAAAACAAGCAGCTGGCTTTCTTCACAAAGAGATTTAATAGGGTACTCGGGGGAAAGGAGGAGAAATTGAGGTGAACAAAGCCTTTTCTAGCCAGCTGCACAAAGCCAAAGCCTTACAAGGTGAGGCCAAGTCCCCTCTGCCAGCAACAGCACGGGAGACACCTCACTAATAGCTACCAGCCCCTTAATAATTGACGCGGCTTAAGGTATAGGGTTCCAAGCATTCTGAAACCCCGCACTGTACCGGCAAAAGTAGAGGTGGTCGCCACCCTCCCTCGTGAAAACCGTGCAAGGACAGGTCGCTGCCTTTCGGCCCCCGTGCGTGCTATCGATGATGAGATCGACGTGATCGACGCTCTGTCCTACTTTCTTGGAATTCTCAGTTTTCAGAGTTGCCACGTGATCTCCAAGCCTACTCTGCTCACTCTCGCCGGCTTTACCATTTCACACAAAATTAGCCAAGTCCAAGTAATAGGTGATTTATAAAGACATCACGGAATGTTCTGGAAAGCCAAAGTAAGGGACGCTCTGGCTTGTTTATCAGCTTGTTCTCCTCGCCTGAGAGCTTGCGTACACGTGCTATTTAATTGTTACATTTAGGTGGTGTCTGGTGGAGGGCGGGAACATCTGGTAACAAAACACAAAGATGCCTTCTAAGTTCTACTTAGGCTAAATTAACTACACGGCCAACAGAAACGGTGCTGCCTTTTCCTTAAATATATGTATTAGCAGAGATGCCAACTAATAAATTCTCTTTAGTGGAGAAATGAATTATGTAAATGCAATTTATACCATTAATTCGGCTTGTAAATTAATCCACTCAGACACGGGAAGGTTTCCGTGCAATGAATATTTCTGAGGCTGTTTAATATGTTAAAATAAATATTGAGCAGCTGACAGAAAAAAAAAAAAACATGTTCCCCACACCACAAAAGCTGTTTTGAAACAATAATTTAAAAGCCTGCTGAATATTTACAATCGTGAGCTTTTATCTCTTATCTACATTTTCTCCCTAAAAGGCATCCAGTGTGCCAGCCAGTCAAGCTGCACGGAGCAAAAACACTATGGTTAATAAGGGGCATGGTGTTCACCGGGCAGAGGGAGCAGTGGGCAAAAAAGAAACCTGTCTAATACCACCCAGATTATATTTGGGAAATGTATATGCTCCCCAAAGCTGTCTGCCACTCACCATTGACCCAGATGAAGGGTTTATGATATTAAATATCTAAATACTAATCAGAAATGTAATCATTTAGAAGTGCCTTATTTAAATGTAAATAAGACATACATATAAATATACACATACATCATATACATAAAACCAAAGGATATGAAACAAAAATTGCTTGTTGTGATCTTTGGAAGAAAAAAGGAAAAATCAGAGTTTGGTTTTGAAAGCTTCCTAGCTGCGAGACTCGGGATGTTAGACTTCAGCATGGAGACCCCAAGGCTCATCCTTCACGCACTCTGGTTCCTTCCCAGAGAGGCCTTTGCCGTGGCTCTCAGAGAGATGCTAGGGCCGTGAAGCAGAACCTCTATGAACAGTTTAAATGTGAGTTCTCAATTTTTCCCAACACCGTGCACCGCAGGGTGTCTCAAAGAACTGAGACACCCAGGGAAGGGGAGACCTGCATTTTCTCCTTTGCCAGTGCTCACGCTGGTGAATGAACTTCATCCCCCCACCCTCCTCTCAGAGCTGGATTATTCTCTACTGCTTTGACCTCAGAGGACCTCCAAACAGTGGAGGGGGCATTCGGAGAAGCATTCCAGAGACAGACTTCCGCTAGGAATACCCAAGCCTCTCTTATCTAGATGTCCAAAGTTCTATTATCCTCCCTCAAAGGCACAGAAGCCAGGTAAAGCTACTTGCTGCCCTGCTAGCAGAGATGAGAATATCGGGGTTACCCCCCACCCCCGCCCAGTCCTGGCTTTTATGAACATAAATCTCTCCATCCAGGGGAAGTTCCCAGCACTCACCGTTCAGAGCTTAGAAAAAAAGGTTTTAAAATGTTTAATATAAATAACAAAGATCATATTTACTTTAAAATGAATCAAACTGAGCAGGTAACCAACTAAAATAGTCACTATTAAAGTACATTTTAAAAGAGTAAGCGACAGCCGAGATCCTTAGCTGCTTTCTAGCTCTGGTTTTCGGTTGCTAGGCACCTGGCGTGTTGAAGGAAGCGCCTTGCAGTTTACGCACAGGTTGTCATTGACTCTGGGGGTCTTTTGTGTGTGGCTGTTCAGGTTGTAGACTGGGCAACTCAAAGGATGGTAAACACAGAGACCACAATGTGACCTCTAGAACAGAGTAAGGTACAGACTTCAGAGACAAGTCTCCCATGTCCTGGGTCCCCTCAGACCAATTAGAGCCCTATCACAAAAGGAACAGTTAGTAAGCTAAAGATGCAAATCTCAAATTTTGCTATGTCCAAAAACTCCTCCAACTCCCAGAATCTAGTTTCTAAATAGGTAATCAAATGTCTTCCAGGGGCCAACCTCCTGACAAACAAGATTGCTCTGCTGGAATTCAGACCCAGGCAGGCCCTCCTGAACTACAGAGAGCACAGCTTTCTCCTGACCCATTGGCACCTTCCAGGGGAAGGACAGGCTTCAGAGTCACACGCTGTCCCTCATCCTGAATGCTAAATCTGGAAACATGAACACTGAGACTACCACCAGCCTCCTGTACACACATGTTTACATGTGTCTAGAAAATACACTTGATAGTCATGAGAATAAGTCAGAGCATCTCTCCCTTGGATCATAGGACCACTGGACCACAGCACGTATGTAAGAGAGGCTGTCTTATCAGGGCTGTATGGCCCTCAGAGGAAGCAGGACCTCAGCTGCACAGGTCACCAGCTTTAGAAGCAGAGGACAAAGGAAGCCCAGTTCTTCCACGGAAGTAGAGGAAGAGCTCTGGCTAACTCGGGGCTGAGCGCTGATGAGGCAGAACCCTTGTCCTCGGGAGCAAGACCAGTGACTGACAAGAAAGCACGGGGTCTAGACATGGGGTCTGATAGTGCAAGCACAGAGCAAACGAGGATGTTCCAAGCCGGGAATGAATGGGTGACCAAAGTCTCAGGACTCAGAATGAGACTTAAGTTTGGGCATTTTCCTTCCCAATCCCAATTTCACTGCTTCTTGTGATTGCATCTCTAGACCTAAAATCACACACACTCAAACACATATACATATATACATATGCACACACATGCATATATATACATATGCAAAAATACATAATACATATACACACATACATACATACACATACATACACATACATACACAGACATACACATGCACACACAGCTCTCTGCTTCACCCAATGCACTGACAACTAATTGTACCAGCTTTGGCCAAAGTTCCGCCTCAGCTCCTCATGGCTCCAATACCCAAACCTGTGTTCACTTACCTGGCCCCTTACTCCGACTCTTAGAACCAGCTAGATGACCTAAAAATAGGCCCAGAAGCCCTGGAACAGTCCCCTGCCAATCACAGACAAGCCAACTCTGGCACTTCTCCACCCGAGTCCGGCTGTCCACAGGGATGACTAACTTAAAGACACTCTCTTTATTGCCTGACTTCCTTCCCCTCCCCAGTCCCACTTCCCTAAACCTTGCCTTCATTTTTTACACTGGCTGGTTTTGTGTCAACTTGACACAAGCTGGAGTTATCACAGAGAAAGGAGCCTCCCTTGAGGAAATGCCTCCATGAGATCCAGCTCTAAGGCATTTTCTCAACTAGTGATCAAGTAGGGAGGGCCCAATCCACTGTGGGTGGTGCCATCCCTGGGCTGGTAGACCTGGGTTCTATAAGAAAGCAGCTGAGCAAGCTCCGGGAAGGAAGCCAGTAAGGAACATCCCTCCATGGCCTCTGCATCAGCTCCTGCTTCCTGACCTGCTTGGGTTCCAGTCCTGACTTCCTTTGATGATGAACAGCATGTGGAAGTGTAAGCTGAATAAACCCTTTCCTCCCCAACTTGCTTCTTGGTCATGATGTTTGTGCAGGAGTAGAAACCCTGACTAAGACAATTTCCTTTACCAACTTACAGCTTGGAGTAGGGATCCAAAATAGACTAACAGCTCAGCAAAGATGCTCCCTCCAGTACCTGCCAGCATCATTCCTTCCCACAGAGACAGAGACCGCCATGCTCCCACCTTAATGATAACAGACTGAACCTCGAAACCTGTAAGCCAGCCCAATTAGATGTTGTCCTTTATAAGACTTGCCTTGGTCATGGTGCCTGCTCACAGCAGTAAAACCCTAACTAAGAACCTTCCAGCGGTGATAGCAAAGCCACACTCCTCCTGCTGAGGGGAGATGAAGGGTTTAGCATAGGGTCAAAGGTGATCATCAAGATATTTCCTACAAGCTCAGACCAGTCAGGACAGTTGCCAACAAGCATCGGTGTGGCAGTACTAGTGAGAAGCAGCTGAGTATGTGGTCCAGCAAAGGAAGTCTGCAGCCCAGAGACAGGCAGGAGGCCAGAGGCAAGGGCATTCTGACCAACCAGCGGCCCTGGGCATTCTGATCGACTGGGGCAGCTCTCCTATAGGGGTGAGGAGGGCTTCTCCGCTCCTGCATACCAATCCAACACCCTGTACACCCCATCTGTTGGAAGCCACTTCACCTTTTAAAACACCCTCAAATATACAATCCACACACCCTTTCCAGACTTGACTTCCCACTGCCTACATTTCAACTTTGGGGAAGAGTTTACAAACAAGGGGCACCGTGCTTAAGTACTTGAGATTCTGTATTCAAATCCTGTACCTAACGCCATGGAATGCTTCTCAGAATGGTCTGAGGACCAGCAGAGGAAGGGCTCTCGGGCTCTGCTATCAAGCCTTGCAAATAAGAGTCCCTAGCCCAAGGTGTGTGTGTGTGTGTGTGTGTGTGTGTGTGTGTGTATGTGTGTGTGTGTATGTATGTGTGCACACCTCCTCTCAAGATGAGATGCCAAGTAAACACTACCCCAAATTCATCTTTGATCTTCCAGAGTCCAAAAGCATAAGAACACTCTGTTCCATCCTCAGACACCCTGGGTGCCACTCTCCCAAGTACCCCTAAGTGCTGCTAATAGCAAAGTTTAAAACGTAGGAGGCAAAGCCACCACGGTGGGCACGAGCGAGGCATCCCAGCCACTTTGCTCTTCTCTTCTGGGCAGCTCTATAGTCCTCGCAGCAGAAAGTGCTTCTCCAGCAGAGAAGCTTCCTCTGAAGTGGGGCTGGAGGGAGTCAGTGGGCAAAGCAGTGGGGAGGACTGTCTCCTCTGCCAGTCTCCTCTCTGTCTCCAAAATGAAGATGTCATTACCTCTCCCCAGGCTACAACAGCAATTACAGACAGCAAAGAAAAGGATTCTGCCCAGCACCTGGCACTGGGGACTGTTTCTGGGGCACATAACCCAACGGCTTGGTTATTATTTTAATATCTTCTATTTCAGTCCTCTGCAAATGTCGTGAGAAGAAAAAAAAAAAAAAAAAACGGAGATTTTTTTTTTCAATCTTCCCCCGCTTCGGTCTTTGAATAATGAGAAAATGGCCAAATTATGTTGATCAGAAAAGAGAATAAAGAAGCTGGGTGATTGTCACATGGGCTGAATTTTACCCAGCATCAGACAGAAAGGCAAACAAAACATGTGCTTTCTCTCTGAGCATTAGCAAAGGATTAATTAGGAGTAATCTTGGGGGCCACGAAAGGTCAGCAGTATACTAAACAGGACTAATGTTTGAGGAGCAGGCCAGATTTAACTACTGGAAATACTCTGAGTAAGACAACTGGAGGGCTACATGCTGTGTTACCCACTTCCTGTCCCTCTTGGTTTTCAGTAGGATGCTTTACTGAGCAAATGGACTCCTGGAATAAAGACTAACCTCCCTTGCCAAAGTTAGCCAAAATTTCTACTTCTGTCCAAAGAAATGTAAGAGGGCATGGCATGTACAGTTTCACAGAAGGTTTCCCAAAGGAGCTGGAGTGCAGATGTAATGGCTGGAGCTGCAGCAGCCTTTTTGGACAATAACCGAACATGAGAATGGAGACTAATCACAGATCCCCCGTGCTATGAATTATCACACAAATCCAAGACCATTTACCCAGAATTCCACGTGAGAAAAATCGACTTCTTCTTCTTGCTATTTTGGATTCTCTGTCCTTTATAGCTCATTCCAATGCAGACGTCATCATTTTTGATGAGACAGCACACAGTGTCTGAAATGCTTAGCTTCTGACTTTTCTATTTGTAGCAAAAGCAAGCACTAGGATCCATTGCTTGGGTCCCTGGGTTCTCTGGTTCTACAGTGAGCAGAAGTCTCCCCTTATAACCCACAGTGAATGCCATCACGGTTACCAGCAAGATCAAATTTGAAAAATAAAATGATAACTATATATATTAATTTTTAAAGAAACCTGCATTGTACGTGTAAAAACAATCTCATTTTCCTTGCTTGATTCTTTGGGGCATCTGTATACTTAGCAGCTCTTTTATGACAGCTTCCCTCTCTCCTTATGCTTCCTCCCCCTCCCTCTTTCCCCCTCTCCATCACTCCCCTTCTCTCCCTCCTCCCCCTCCCTCTGTTTCCTCTCCATCTCTCCCCCCTTTTCCCTCCTTCCTTTCTCTTTGCTTTTTTCTTTAAAGACTTCTAATGATGCCCAACTTTGAGAGACTAACGGAATACAATCTAGGGAAGGAGGAGGATTTGATCATGTAAAACTGCAAATTTTGTCCAGGGTTGTGGGCTCCAGAGAACCTCACCCTGGCCGATACCCTCAGCAACCTCAACAGCAGCTTCCAGACATTCATAGCCCCCTTGAGATCAGTCTTCCACCTGAATAGATTCCTTTCTACCTGTAGACTTACTCCTTTGCCCAGGCTAGCCTAAAACTCACAATCCCCCTGCCTCAGCCTCCTGAGTGCTGGGATTATAGGCCCGAGTCATAACTCTCAGCTTTGCTTTGTAAACGTCCAGCAATATTCACAGAATCATGGATATAGTTGTCAATTCAAAATTTTTGATACATAATGAAGTCCATGCCATTAACATGGATGTGTGCTGTTGGTTTTAGGTTGGATTCAAACTAGGGTTAAAGACGCTTTGTTTGGCAAGAGGGGTGGTTCCCTGGAAGCACCATCAGAGAACCTGGGGACATGAGGCCCTTATCTGGGAAAGGCTCCGTGAACACAATCCTGCCAGCCCAGACTTCCAAGTCCCAGACTGGGCCTGAGAGTGCCACCCACTAAGTACCCTTTCTTCATAGTCTGAATGCTCTCATGGATAGTTTCCTCCCTCACACTGCTAGCCGGCTGTTCAGTGAGCCAAGGTGGCTCCTGCCACCGGAGACAACCGCCCCCCCTCAACAACCGCCCCCCTCAACAGGCAGTCACAGAGCTGCATGGTGAGAAGCCATCAGCAGTGAGGAAGAAGTTCCATGTTGGCACCCTCAGGACACCAGACACATCCATTACACCTGTCACATTGTCACTGTGTGTCTTTCTCACCATTAGAATGTATATGACACTTTAGGACACACTACTGAAATGACCGGAAGAGGATGCTTTTTTGCATAAAAGAACATTCCAGTCAGGTGGGTTAGACATCAAACGACACAGCATGCTTTCTGAAATGTCAGGAGCGGTCCCTCTACCGAGCTCTCCTGATGCTGCTTCCCATCTCTCATCAGGCTCAAATCCTTCATGAGCTGCATGAGCTAACGTCTGACCGTCAAGCAGAAAGAGCTACAGCAACAGCCTCGAGTTTCTAAGCATTAGCTTAGCAGAGGAAGCGAAGCCAGGAGTCCGTAGGTAGGATCTTTCATCACACTCTCCATGGGCAAGGCTAAAACTGCCCTACTTGGCTGCATTCCCAGGGATAGCTCCAGGCATGTCACAAAACAGCGTGGCGAACCCTCACATGGCCGGTGATCTAGTGAATTAAACAACGGCAGGGTTGATGAAGAGACCGAGATGGAGAATTGAGAACAGGCGTGCACCTCTGCTTCGACTCCCAGGTGGCAAGGGGGTGTTGAGAGGAACAGGGGAGGAATGAAGGGGTTCCTGCTTTCTCCGTAAGGTTTGCATCGGTGGGTGAGTGGGGAGATTGCTTGGCGAGCAAAGGCACCTGTCACCAAACCTTAGGGCCTGAATTATTCCACGGAACCCACACATTGAAAGAGTTGATAACTCCAGCAAGTTGTCCTCTATCCTATACACGTGCACCATGGCTCGTGCCCTCATACGAACATACACACACACTCACATGCACATGTGCATACACATACACGCAAGCACATACACACATGCATACACACACATGCATGCACACAGTCACACTCACTGAGCATACACATGCACACACAGAGAATGTCCCTTGACCCCCACAGCCACGGCATGCACATGCATACATTAAGACATTCTTATGCTTGTGAATGCACAGAATGTGCACACACACACACACTATACACACACACACACACACTATACACAAAAGATAAATGAAAGAAAAAATCTCTCTTAAATCTCTTTGAAGTTTAAAAACAGGAATAACTTATTTGGGGGGTAAAACAGAGTTTTTTAAGCAGCAGCGTATGTGGTGTGTGAGTACATACCCTAACTGGGACTTTGGTAGCGGCATCTTGATTGTACGATGTGCTACATCTTTGTGAACTCGGAGAATGCTCTAGATGACGGAGACCATGACAGACTCCAGTCAGATGCTGACTGTGCTCTCTGAGTGCTGAGCATTTAGTATAAAAACGATACAGGGAGAGCTGCGCCGTGCAGCGGCTGTCTAAACAGACTCCAAACCAGAATCCACTAGCTTGGAGCCTCAATGTGAAACAGATCCCCGTGAGATCCCCGTGAGACTCAGGCACAGGCAGTAAATCCCCATCCTCACTACTGAGGAGGCAAAGATGGTACTGACAGGCTCACAAGGTCTTTGTCATCTCGAGTGTAACAGCAAGGCATGGGCACACACCATAGGTTGTAAGTCAGAAGACAGGTGCACACCATAGGGTATAAATCCGGAGAAAGGCATTGCATCCCGGGGGGGGGGGGGGGATTCATCTCTAGACATCGTCAGGCAGTTAGATCTATGAGCGGGGAACAAGGCCCAAGGAACTGGATTTGTGTGTGGAATTCAGTGCGCATCTAAAATCTACACAAGAAGCTTGTTTCCACTAGACACAGTGGTAGACATCTTTGAATCCAGATCTGGGGAGGCAGATCTCTGTGAGTTCCAGACCAGCCCAGTCTGCACCATAAGTTCCAGTCCAGCCAAGACATAATGAGAACCTGTTTCAAGCAAAGTAGACAAAGAAAGAAAGAAAGAAAGAAAGAAAGAAAGAAAGAAAGAAAGAAAGAAAGAAAGAAAGAAAGAAAGAAGGAAAGAAGAAAGAAAGAAAGAAAAAAGAAGGAAGGAAGGAAGGAAGGAAGGAAGGAAGGAAGAGGAAGAAAGAAAAGAACATTCCACTTGTTTTGATTGTGAAAGTCCCAGAAAGGCTCGGAGATTCCTCCTTTGTCCCTCAATGGCTCAGAGGCAGGAGACCAGGACTGCCACCGTTGTGTTTACATGAACAGATGTGTGAAGACACACATCTCTAAGCTCCCCTCACAAGGCCCCCCACTGTCTACTGCCTTCCCTTCCCCTGTCTGCCTGGACCCAGAGTGGGGTGTGCTTCACTCCAAGAACCTGCTTGGCCTACCTCAAGAATACATTGCTGACTGGGACCAGGTGTCAGGAACAGGGCCAGCCTGGCAAGCTTGCAGCTCTCAACAAGGCCTGGTTCTACTCTAGTCTATCTCTCACTGGGTCTACAGATAAAACACTGTTAAAGATGAAAACACACACATACACACAGAGAGAGAGACATACACACAATGAGTGGGTGATCTCACAGATACTTCAATCCCCCGAGGGCTTCGGATACTATAGTGGAGTCACATACCAGAGAATGTTTTTTCCCCAGATTCTTCACATACTTGGGCTATGGGATGAAGTGCTGGCTCCCATTAACCATCAAGAGACTAATGGGCCACTTCATCAGACCCGTTAGTGACAAACCCATCCTGGCTGATGGGGATATTATTGGATCTGAGCAGCCAGACACAACCCAATGCTAATTTCAACACCACCCCAACAAGGCAGCTGCAGCTCAGCGGAATCCGTGAAGTCAAATTCATGCAGAAACAACGGACTTTGTAGCCAGATGCGGTGGCATATGCCTAGAATATCAACACCCTGGGGGCTGAGGTAGGAAGATTGTAAGTTCAAGGTCTGCCTGGGATTCACAGGGAACCCTGTCTCAGCAGAGGAGGAAGAGGGGGTGGAGGAAGAGAAGGAGGTGGGGGAAAAAAGGGAAGGAGGTGGGGGAGGAGGAGGAAGCAGAGGAGGAGCAGGAGGGAGGGAGAGGGCCAAGGTAGAAGAGAAGGAGGAAGAGAGAGGGACACAGGGGCGGAAGACAAGACAAAGCCTGCACACTATAAATACCATATAGCCAGCATTGGTGGGCAGCCATAGCCAAGTAGCCTTTCTTCAAGCCTCAGTCATCCTCTTTGGCAAATTCATCACCTAAATCAAGAGAGAGGTGACCTCCCTCCCTCCTTCGACATTTGAAGCAGGCAGACAGCTAGCAAGAAATCTCTGCAAAATTCTTTGCAAATTATTTAAACAAGAGCACAGAAAGCCTGCTTAGTAACAGGACTAGTTAGGGCCCAATGGGAACAGCTATTCGGCTCAGAGGTCACTTGCCAAAAAGGGCCTCAAATTTAGCACTCTGACATCATCTCCCAGTGATGCCGATGGACAGCTAGACAAAGGCACGCTGACAGTGCTGGAAAAGGGTGGGGGAGTCATCGTATAATTTTAAAGCTGTTCTATTTCTGGACTGTATCACCTATCATGGATTAATATTGTAAAGACTTCTCATGAATTAAAAACTAAGTGACCTCATAATACTTTTTTTTGCATGAAATCATTACACAGTGAAGAACAAGCTACACGTCTCTACATGTACACTACGATCTACGCTTTGATGCCTCTATCCCTTTGCTGGCTTTCTCTATTTTTTAATATACCTATGTCTAAAATTTGTTGATGCTGGGGAGAAGCCCCAGTAGATAAGTGGTTTTTGTGCAAGCATAAAGACCCAAGTTCAAATTCCAAATCCACTGTACCCATGGAAAAAGCCAGGCGTACCCACATTTATTTACCCAAAGTCAAAAAGCAATAAAATAATGTCTCTAAATATTAGAAGCATCTCTGGCCTCACACTTTTTTTTTTTTTTTTTTTTAGCCAAATGCTTCATAGTGACAGCCCTAGATACTACATCCTCCAGGTTCTGGGCGTGGCTGAGAAAACCCCTGGAGACTACACAGGTAAGTGGCTGGGAGGTCTTCCCAGTGAGACTCTCTCTAAAGTACTTTATTCTTGGGACCATTAATGCACCCCCACAGTACTTCAAAGGTATCTCTGAACCATCAGACCATCCTCTTGCCAGACTTCTGTCACGCCTTCAGCTGATATTCAAGTCTCACAGCTGTCTTGACAGTCTATTCTAAGTGTCCTTTCTTTCTGATGGAGGGGTGTATCAATCCCAGGTGTGGAATGTGGGGCTGCTTCAGACTGTCCACAGCAGCTGGCTATGATTTGCCTCATGCTCTAGCAGGAGTGTGGCTTTGCCAGCTGCACATAGTTTCTGCAGTTGTGTGACATTTGAAATTGTGGGGACTTTTCAGAGGCTATTTAAATATTAGAACCCCAATAGAAGGGGCTGGGTGGCTGGTTGGTGGTTGGTTGGGGTCTGTCAAGTAGTTGTGTACAAAGAGACAAAAAAAAGAAATTAGATATCCTGATCTTGAAGATCAAACTTGTCCTACAGAACTTAACGACCCTAATCTTCAGGAAGGGTCTAACGATGTCTTCACTCCATCCTTCTTTCTCTCCTATCCAGTGTTAGGGGCTGACAGGGTGGAAGAAGAGGGGTGGAGAAGGGGGAAGAAAAAAACCCACAACGGAGCCAAAAGTTCAGCTGCACCTTTGACTCGTGATTCTGTGGACTGGAAACCCCAAGAAGATTGTCACACTGGCAGCTGCCTCTTTTCCTTAAAAAAAAAAAAAAAAAAAAAAAAAAAGTAGGTTAGCATATAAAATATGGATTTCCTTATGGCATTGTCATGCATGTGTGTCGTTACACATTGTTCGAATTCATTTTCTTCCCTAGTTCTCCCACATTTGTTCCATTCTCCCAGAGCCCCTTCTGCTCTCCCAGAGCCCACTTCTGCCTTCCTACCATATCACATGTTCCACTAGACTTTGACTTTTTCTCTCTCCTGTTAGTTAACATCTCTTCCTCCCCTGTCATTCTCTACTTTCTCTTCTAGCTTCACACCCCTGCATATGTGTACACATACACACAGAGACACACACTCACAGACACATACAGAGAGAGACACACTTGCACACACAGTGAGACACAGATGTACACAGTCACACCGACACACACATACAAACATGTGAGTGCACGCGTGTGCACACACACACACTTAACTCTAGGTTCCACCAGCACTGTGTTTCACACCTTTACCCCCAGCACTGAGACAGAGACAAGCAGATCTCTGTGAGTTCAAGGTCACAATGGTCTACAAAGTTCCCGGCCATCTAAAGCTATATAGAGTGAAAACCCACCTCCCCCAAACAAAAAACAAAACAGGACTAGGTTCAACACATAAGACAAGCACATACTAGTCTCTCTCAAACTGACTTATTTGACTTAACATGGATTCCCGGTTCATCCATTTTTCTGCAAATGTCATAATTTCCTTACAGTTTTATGAAATTACATTGTGTATCTGGGTTGTGGCTATTCAAGGACATCAAGCCAATAAGCAACATCCCTCCATGGCCTCTGCATCAGCTCCTGCTTCCTGACCTGCTTGAGTTCCAGTCCTGACTTCCTTTGGTGATGAACAGCAATGTGGAAGTGTAAACCAAATAAAACCTTTCCTCCCTAACTTGCTTCTTGGTCATGATATTTTGTACAGGGATAAAAATCCTGACTAAGACAAATTGGTACCAGCATAGTGGGGTGTTCCTGTGATAATCTGACCATGTTTTGGGGAGGACTGTGGAAGAACTTTGGAACTTTGAGCTAGAAGAGACATTGGGACATTAAGAGCTCTGTGGGATGTTCAGTAGGAGCTTGGAAGATAATGTTAAGAACAGTGCAGAAGATGGAGGCCTGGCTTGTGAAATTTCAGAGGAAGAATTAAAGACTCTTATCGGGGCTGTTGCTGTTTTGGTTGTGAAGATTCTGTGGTTTCAATTAGCTGGGGCTGAAGAATCAGCTGTGATTAACAAGATACCAGAACTACTAAAACAAAACCTTTGCATTACTGGGACTATTGATGCTGGTCAGCTGGAGCTAAGAAATTAGTGGTGATTAAGAGACCAGCATCATTGAGGTGAAATCTTCTGGGAAGTGTTTTCTGAGGGCACACAGGGGCTGTGTCTCAGAGATAGCCAAGGTTGTACCTCCTGCTGTGGCTGGAATTGGTAATGTGTAAGAGTCACCCAGGTAGTACTAGTTTTGAAGAAATGAAGGGGTCATGGAGAACAGCTGAGGTTCAGCACTGTAAGAGGCCAGGAAAGGCCATTGGTGAAGGTGCAGCCTCAGTTACAGTTGAGTGCCTAGGACTGAAGGGGTCATGCAAAGGATTTGAGGCTTGGCACCATGAAGAAAACCTATGAGAGGCTATTGGTGAAGCCCAGTTGCAGCAGAAGACAGCTGTGCTTTGGGTTTCCCGTACCATGAGATGACCACCAAGAACAGCAGCCGCAGTGGAGAACAGGCAGCTGGAGCCTAGAAGACAAGGTGTGTGCTACAAAGGGCAGAGCTGGAGAAATGACCCAAGCCCTTGGAGACCAGAAGTTTGTGAGTGGATCCCAGACACTGGACTGTTAGATTTTGCTTTTGATTGTGAGTGTGCCCTGATATTTTTCCCTCTTGAAAGAAGAATGTATTTTAGTGGAGCCCACAGTTGAGACTTTGAATTGAAAACAGACTTTGGATTTTAAAAGTTTGGCTATTTTAAAGGGACTAAAATTTTAATATGTAAGATTTTGTAAAGACTGTGGGGACTCTTAAGAATATTTAGATCGAATCGTCAGAATTGAGTGAATAACAATGAATTCATAGGCCCAGCAGTTCTCTTGGCTCAGCCTGTTCTGGGCCACCTTTGACTCTCAGCCTGGGGGTACCTTTACCAATGAGGTGTGTTTCTTAGAGTTATAGTTAGTTAGACCTAGTTTTTCTATCCACCAGAAAGTCTTAGTGAGTTGTTCACATTTAAGATTATTCCTGAAGAAGGCTTTTCTAATCCCTGACACTTGGTAGCTTGTTAGCTGTTCTCTAGTTGATCAGATTTTCTTTTTTAAATATGTATTTGTTTATGTATTCAGTGTTCTGCTTGTGTGCCTGCAGAAGAGGGCATCAGATCTCATTACAGATGGTTGTGAGCCACCAGGTAGGTGCTGAGAATTGAACTCAGGACCTCTAGAAGAGCAGCCAGTGCTCTTAACCTCTGAGCCATCTCTCCCCCACTCCCAGACTTTTTTTTTTTAACTTTACTTTCTCCCTCTCTTTACTGCATTAGGCTGGATGGATTTCTTCTGAGTGTTTTTATCCTCTTCTTTCATACTCTCAAAATTCCCCACACATATATACAGTGCCTGGATTATATTTACTCTCAAAATTCTCCACACATATATACAGTGCCTGGATTATATTTATTCTCAAAATTCCCCACACATATATACAGTGCCTGGATTATATTTACTCCCATTCTCCTTCATTTCTCTCCATTCCTCCTAAATCCTTCACAAGTGCCACCCTACTCCAGTCTTTTTGGGGTATGAGCTCAGGGGAGTGTCCCAGGATCATACAGGAGTTCCAAGCTTCCTGAGAAGCCTCTGAGCTGGTTTCCAAAATGGCTACACCAGTTTCTGCCCCCACGCACACTTTCCCCACATTGCAGCACTGTCTTTCCTTTGTCTTCTTGATGGGCCATTCTGTCAGAGGTGCCAAGGCATCTTGGAGTGGTTTTCACTTGCATGCCTTTCATAGCTAATAATGGTTAACATTTTTAAAAATAGTCACATGATGCTTTTATTTCTTCCTTTGACAGTTCTGTGCTTGGTTCATGCCCCCTTTTTATTTTTTAATTTTTTTAAAAGATTTATTTAGTTATCTTATGTAAATGACCACACTGTCCTTGACACACCAAGAGGGCATCAGATCCCATTACAGATGGTTGTGAGCCACCATGTGGTTGCTGGGAATTGAACTCAGGACCTCTGGAAGAGCAGTCAGTGCTCTTAACAGCTAAGCCATCTCTTCAGCCTCCATGCCCCCTTTTTAATCGGGCTCTCTTTTTCCCCCCTTGCTTATTTTTTCCAGTTCTTTGTGTATTCTAGATACTAATCCTCTACTGTATAACACCTACCAGAGATCTTTCTAGCTAGAGGAATCTCCGGATGTTGATGAGAAAGCGTACAAGCCTGATTTGGGCATTGTGTGTTACATATGCATTCTGGATATCACATAGCACCCCAGAGGTAAGTACAATTTCTATTTTTCAATTATCTTAGCTGGGGTTTCTACTGCTGCAATAAGCAACCCAGAGAATGAACAGTTCGTTTTGATTGTATTTCCGAGACACAGGCCAGCGCTGAGAGAGGTCAAGGCGGAAACTCAAGGCAGGAACCTGGATGCAGAAGTGCTGCTTGCTGGCCCTGGTTTCTTACAGAACCCAAGAGCTCCTGCCCAGGATTGTACCATGCATGGAGTCCTGGGCCTTCCCAAACCAGAAAATGTACCATAGGCTTGCCCACAGGATGATCTATGGGGGTTGAGGGTCCCTCTTCCAAATGATCCTAGTTTTGTCAAGTGACATAAAACTAACCAGCACATCAACTAAAGACAACTCTGGAGGCAAGGGAGAGGCAAATGAATATGAACAAACTACAATGACATCTATGATTCAGATGCCACAATTAATTTGTACACTAAATTGGAAATTAATGAAATGGGGACAGTTAATGCTATAAAAGTAATAATTTTGGATATAAAAAGCAACCCCTCCAACCCCTC
The DNA here is from genome assembly GCF_963924665.1 of Micromys minutus. Lineage (NCBI taxonomy): Eukaryota > Metazoa > Chordata > Mammalia > Rodentia > Muridae > Micromys > Micromys minutus. The sequence goes on from NC_137969.1 coordinate 96,344,528, forward strand.
AGGTTTCTGGGTTGTACTCTCAGAACTTGTAAATTGGGAGATCTTAAGTGGGGCCAGGAAACTTCATTTCTTACAAACTCAAGGCAGTTCTGATGCTCAGGCTACAACCAGACTTCCCAGGTAAGTGACTTGGGTCTGCTGTCCCAGCTTCCTTATTTTCCCCACAGGACAGACAGGTGTTAGGATTAAAAAAAAAAAAAAAAGTCCTAGAAAAGTTTGGTTCTTGGCTTTGTGTACCAAATATCTGAAGAATTGTGGGTTTGTAGCCCAATATGGATACCATGATTGGAACACTTGGATTTCTGAACTTTTAACATGAAACATCTTTTCAAGAGATCATCTTAGGAATAACCTTTTCCCCAGTTTGCCACCTAAAATTACCCACATACACTGCAGGAAGAACTTTATACAATGTATATTTCATTTGGCTTTTCAGCTTTTCCAATCCTTCCATTATCCAGACAAATGGAGTTGACCTTTGTCCCACAAAAATTCAGGTGACAAAAATGGCCGAGTAAGCAGTTTTGCCCAGTGTTTTAATAACTACATAAGAAGTAACCAAATTCTCAGCAGGGCATGGCAAACATGGCTCGGGCAGGCCTCCCCCTTCTCCCCCATTCCCTCTGCCTTCCTAAAAACTGTTCGATTATATCCCTAAAGCCAGACACCAAGGTCTCAGCTTCCTTATCTGTCCACTTCCTCCTCCTGAGGCTCTGGATGAGGTCCAGCTGTCAAAGTATGAAAGTTCAGCAATCAAAAGCCCCCTTTGGCTGCCTAATTAACTTGTCCAATTAAAATTAAACACTGCATCCTAACAACGCAGTGTTTCCCCCTTTATCTTTATGAACCCCCACATGCCTGTCTCCTCTCTATCCAGAGCCAATCCTTTGTCATGTCCCCCACCCCACACACACCCCACTACTACCACAACCCCTCAAAAATATCTCTTCTTCCCCTCCCTGTTTTCTTCTCCTTCTCTTTTGTCTTCTATCTCCTGTCTGTGTCTCTTAATTCCATGCCCTTTGTCCTTCTGGGGTAAATACACCCCCTTTGTGCTAAGAACTTGGTCTTGGGGTGTCTGGAATGAAAAGCAACATTAGACTCTTTACATGGTGGCACACACCTTTAATCCTAGCACTAGGGGCAGAGGCAAGCATATCTTTGTGAGTTCAAGGCCAGCTTGGTCTACAGAGTGAGTTCCAGGATAGCCAGGACTATACAGAGAAACCCTGTCTTGAAACAAAACAAACAGACAAAATCAAGGAACCAAAATCATTTCGTGTTTCTCAGTGACCTAAATATTTAATAATTTATTCTTCAGAGATGCTCAGAACTGACACACTTCTGCCTGGCCCTTGACATCGCACTTCACCTTGGAGGTATAGAATGGCTTGTGGCGAGCCACTTGGGTCTCCTGAGTCTGAGCCCTGACTGATGTAGTTTCCAGGCATTTACCTACTGTCTTAGTTAGAGTTTGACTGCTGTGAACAGACACCATATCCAAGACAACTCTTATAAAGGACAACATATAATTGGGGCTGGCTAACAGGTTCAGAGGTTCAGTCCATTATCATCAAAGTGAGAACATAGCAGCATCCAGGCAGGCATGGTACAGGAGGAGGTGAGAGTTCTTCATCTTCATCTGAAGGCTGCTAGTGGAAGACTGACTTCCACTAGGCAGCTAGAATGAGGGTCTTAATGCTCACACCCACAGTGTCACACCTACTCCAACCAGGCCACACCCACTCCAGCAAGGCCATACCTTCTAATAGTGCCACTTTCTTGGCCAAACATACAAACCATCACAACTCCCCATCCACCTTGCCTGCTCCCGGCTCCCTTTCTCCAAGATCTTCTGGAGACGGGAATACTGGATGGCAGCATCTTGTGTTTGGAATGCCCTCATCTTCTTCAGTCTGTAGAACACAGTCAACTACCAACTCTGCTTTCACTCAGTGTCTCATAGAAAAGCAAGCACAGTCCATCACCCCAGCACTTGATGCAGGAGGACTGTACGTTCAGAGGCAGCCTGGAGAGCAGACAAGCTTATAGGGCCAGCTTAGACCAGGCCTCAAAGAAAAAACTAAAAAGAAAGAAAAGTTAGCCGTCCATCCAGACAGTTCCTAAACTTACTGCAAGAACTGCCGAAGCCACTGAGAAAGAGAGTAACCTTCGTCTAAGCTGAAAAGCAGTCTTCTCCGCTTTTCGCGTATGATTGAATATTATTTCATAACCAGCTCAGGCCAACCTCTGACAGGTTCTACCTCCCTGTTTATACAAACCCTTATCGCCTTTCCATTTGTTTCATTTGTTAGTTGTAAGGGCATTTTTCTTTTCTTCATGGATCTTTTTTTTTTCTTTTTTCTGTCCAAAAAGCAACAATGAGTAGAATTAAGGAAGAACAAGTGAGCATATTGTGTGGTAACATTCGGCCTCCAAACAGCAAGTCCGAACCTCCGCCTTGCATAAGCACGGAGCTGTGAACAGCTGTGAGGGACCTACAGCCCTTGATTATTGTTAATTCAGCGCCAATTTAAAATGCAGCCACTTCCTCCACCAGGGAGATTGGGTACAAAATGAAAAAAAAATATTTCTGCCTTCTGAACAAAAAACATCAGCCAAAGCAAGATGAGGTTTTTCCTAATGACCTAAAAATATGCAGTTTGTTTTGTTTTGTTTTTCCCCTAAAAGAGGAAGGCATTTAAAAGGCAAAGACAACACAGCGCTTCCCCCAGAGACGGTAATTAGAAATGAATTAGAGCTTCCGAGAGAGTGGAAACAAGAAAGACTCTGTTTACATCTCACACAAGCGACAGCCTGGTGAACCTTCATTATGGAGAATCAGCCCCCAGCCGTACCCTACAAATGGAGGCCCTTCGAAGCCCTGGTTCATCTGGGATTTGAGATGCTGTGGTAATTGTTATCACTCATCTAAGGAGAACTGGTCACATTCTATCTAAACCAACTCCAGCGTCAAACGTCTGCTTTGTCTTCTTTGGTCCCTTTTGAAGAACTGCCTGGAGACTTCTCTACGTCCTCACTGAGACTCAATCTGTTTTAAATAGACTCACTCCTGGTAATGTTTCAGTCTGGACGTAACACTTAAAAATGCATGCAGGGCTCAGCTGGTAAAGGTGCCTGCCCCCACGCTTGGTGACCTGGGCACAATCCAGGACCAGTGTGGTGGAAGGGAAGAGCTAACTCCCACTAATTGTCCTTGCTACAATTTTTTTTTTCTTAAAATAACTCATTCAAACAGGAGAAGTGCTTCACACGAATAAACATATATGTGAAAAACTGAGACAGGAGAGACATAACCTTCTTGGGACATCTTCTCTTTCTCTCCCTTAGTTTGGAGCCATTGGTCCCTCCAGCCTCAGCCAGTCCCCCAGACACATTTGTGAACGAGTCTGGACTCCTTAGAAGATGCCACTGTCCAGCATGGCCGGCTGGCTGCTAAGGGAACCCTTCCAGGCTCCAACACTGAAAACCCCAGCAGAGTCAGCAGAACGAGAAAGTCGGGCATTAGAAAACAAACAAACCAAGTCCAACTAAAGGATCAGATAAAGTGCATAGCTAAGAAAGAAAGACGCAGAAATGGCAAGCTGAAACTGAAAAGAATAGTGGAGCAGATCCCAGAAGGATCCTGAGATATGAAGGAAGGCAGGGGGTCGGGGGGAGGGACTGCGGGCTAGGCAAGGAGTGTATCCACGCTGTGATATTCACACCCCCTACTCACAGCAAAGGCCTTGATCTTACATCCGAAGAAATGCTACCTTGCTATTCTTGCATGCATTTTTAAAAATGGAGCCTTTTAGTTAACATGCAACAACAACAAAATTAAATTAAAATAATTAACATACAACAAACAAAACCAGTATGTCTGACAAGAAATACTGACAACAGGGCTATGTGTTCAGAGGGGGCTGGCCGGGGAGCCCCTGTGTTCTTATGCTTCCTCCATAGGACCTCTCAGCTTCTAGATTAAGAATCGGCTTCCAAACTGCTGAAGACACAGCCAAAATGGCCCCTCAGACTCAGAAAGCAAGACTGTAGTGAGACAGGTATGACAAACCAGAAAGAGAGCCTGGGAAGATGGCTCAGCAATTAGAAGCAGATACTACTACTCTTCCAGAGCATCCACGTTTGATTTCCAGCGTCCACACGGGAGACTAACGACCACCCGTAACTCCAGCCACAGGGAAGCTGATGTCTCTGGCTTCTGACACCTGTACTCACACGCATGTAACTTCCTATAGCCACAACAAATCCATGACTTAGATAAAATAAATATTGTAAGGGAGTCAGAGAAGACAATAGCTCGGACATAAGAGATAAGGGTGCATGGGTGCCCTCTGAACTGCTTTTCAGACTATTGCTGAGGAAAATGTTTGCACATGGCCGTGCGAGATGCTTTCGATGGTGCCGAAATCCATCTCACGTAGACATGTTAAGTCACATGTCAAAAACACAGACAGCCCCTCTGTGACAGCCAAGTGAACCACCGTTTCCGTTAAAGGTCCCAAGGTCTGAGGAGAGGTTTTATTACAGTTAAAACTTTGGCCAGTCACGGTATCTTGTGCCTATAACCCCAGCACTCAGGAGAGTGAGGCAGGAGGATCACAGCCAGTTGAGTTATATCATAAAACCTTATCTCAAAAAAAAAAAAAAAAAAATGTACTCCAGGCAATGGGCAAAGGGACATCTTGGTGGTGGTCTTACATCAGCTGGGGACAAAGCAGAGGGCAGTCCTCTCTTTATCCTAGCTTGATGCCTGGCTTGGTGACCAAGTCAAATCAAATCCAGGCAGCACAGCATGGAAGGAGAAAGTCAGAGACCTGTGGCCCACCATGCCACATGCAGACCCGCCCTCCAGTACCCTGCACAAACCACACAGCCTGGATGGTCTTTGTTGACAATTCTGAAAAGATATCTGAAGTTTGCCCTTTAGCGATAGCTACTGTCACCGGGTGACTTTTTAGCTCTTGGGCTTCCTCTTGAGAAGTGTTCCTTAAAAGAAGAAAGGGGGGGAGGTGCCCCAGCTAGCCCCCACCCAGCTGACCTCTCCCCCAAAGCAGGATCTCTGAGGGAGGAGAGGAGTCAGATAAGCCATAAATAAGAAGGCATACTCCTAGCTTTCTCTTCAGCCAGGACAGACCTGGCTGTTTTCCATTTACCCGCAGTGGGCCCCCTTTCTGCTGTGAGCAATTAGCCCATTCTTTGTCTGGGCTGACCAATGTAAAATGGGGGACTACCCATTCCAAACCACCAAAACCACTTAAAACCCTCAGCCTGCAAGGGAAAATTTCAGTTTTCAAATCCCCTTTTCATGTGGTAGGAAGTCTTATGCTTTGTGTACCTTGGTGGGTGGGCGCTTTTTCTCTGTCGGTAAAATCTGTCACCTGTTGCTACAGGCTGTACCTGATTATTTTTTTTTTTTTTTTTGCCTGCCTTTTAATTCTCTGATCAGCAGAGAAAACAAACTCCATCAAGACCCTGAGATAGTAACAATTTTGCATTTGTCTTGATTTTTAAACTGGGTTTGTAGGCTCTGGTGCAAACAGTGCTAGTTTGTTTCTGGTTTTAGCTTGATCTCCCCCCTCCCAGCACACACAGGAAGATTTGAGTATTTCTCTTTTAACCCATTCATAACCAACTGAGCAATCGACCTGAGAAAAACTGCAAACTTCTCATTCACTTCGGAGTGAGATTAAACAAAAGGTCTTGAAAAAGAATTAGTTTCTGTTTATCATGAGACAGATGTACAAAAATAGCTCAGACAGCAAGAACAGGAAACCAGCAGAAACCAAAGCAGGATGAAGTAAGTGACAACCCACCGTGAATCAGAGCTGACCACATAGCCATGCTGTAGACACCAACTGAGGTAGACACCAACTGAGTCGTTTACAACAGTCCCTCCTGTATATAAAGTTATTTTCTATAATAATCTCTATTTTTTTTTCTTTTGGCTTAATTGTTGTGATGGCTACTCTGTGCTGGTTTGATGCAAGGGAGAGTCATTTTGGAAGAAGGAATTCCAACTGAGAAAATATCCTCACCAGAGAGCAATGCAGGCAAATCCCCCATCTTTTTTTTTTTTTTTTTTTTAAGATAAGGTTATAGTTTAGTATAGTTTTGCTTTTATGAAACGGAATGGAGCATCCCCAGATCTGCTTTGGGCAAAGACAGGTGTCTTTGACCCAGGCGGCGGTTGCCTTCCGGGCTGCGTTTGCGATGACTATAGCGCCCTTCCTCCTAAGTGTAGCCCCGACGAAATGAAAAGAGTGAAATGATCATCCCCCTGTCTTCCTCTCTCTCTCTCTCTACTTCCCCCTGTCTGTCTGTCTGTCTGTCTGTCTCTGTCTCTCTCTCTGTTTCTGTCTCTGTCTCTCTGTCTCTGTCTCTCTCTGTCTCTCTCTCTCTGTCTCTCTCTCTCTCTCTCTCTCTCTCTCTCTCTCTAAGCTTAAAAAGCCATAGAAATGGGGTTGCTCTGATTACCATTAAATCAACATCCTTTCACAAGTATAAGATTAATTCAAAGGGGGATTCTGATTACACCTCAGCCCTGATCAAACCTAATTACAATTTGATGCAGGATCCCCATCCTGGCAGTGTCTAGGTAATGGAGCCTGTATTCTAGTCGGAGGTGTTTTGTTAATGAATAGGGGCCGAGAGAGGCTTCCATATTGTCTCTGATGACCACTCCTGTATCCCGGGAGCAGACTGCATTGATCAACACACTAAGACAGTCATTATCTATCATTCTGTCTCATAATTAGCAAACACCTGGCACACTGGCAGTCGGGAGCACCCTGCTCCCGACTCCAACAGTACACCATGTCTGTTTCCTTTCATTAAAGGGAGCAGATTCTGAGACTTGAGGGGTGGGGGGCTTAGAAACTCTGTTGCTGTTTTTAAGTCTCTTTGTTGTTTGCAAGCAGAGATAAGCCCCTGCAAAAATTAGGCACAAGTTGGGAAGAACTGAACTTTTAGATATTATTGTCTTTTTACTTTCTAAAGAACTTGGCAGATCAAGTTGCTCCCAGGTCTGTTCTGTTTCCAGAAGAACAAGACCAAGAGGACCCACAAGGGCCAAAAAAATGGCTACATTGCCAATTTCCCAGCTAAAAAAAGACCTTTAAGAAAATCTAATCACATTTCAATAGCCTGCCTATGGCTTTCAGCTGGCTCTTCTGACTTAAAGGCTTATTTACAGTGCTGGCCCCACTTCAAGAGACAGTGCAGTTTGCCTTGCCATGGTAGTGTTGGTGATGATGGTGGTGGTGGTGGTGGTGGTGGTGGTGATATTTAATCTTGCATAACTTAATTCACTTACAAATCATTCTGTTGAAGGAAAGAGAAATTTATTAAAGATCAGCATGGGCCCTCCAGGACAGAAGCCCTCTCAGTGGTGCTGGGTTCATTTTGTACATAACAACTTTTCAGGGTGTAGTTTGACCAGTCTGATGCCTCTAAACTCAGCTTAGACTGGGGTTTTCAGCAGGCCCCTCAAAATCAGCTTTCTACTCAAGTTACCAAAGGACAAACAGGAACCGGAGACAATCTGGATTAACTTCAGAAAGCAGTCTATCCAACTAGAAACACACGCCTGAGAGCCACACTGACCACGTAGGCTTCACACTCATCAGTCTCTGACCCCAGGTGCTGGCATGAATGTGACCTCAGCCTTCTGTCCCAGCACTTCTGGGCCCATGAGCACTGTGAATATGTGAGCCAGGAAGGCTGAGGCCTTCCCATGGGAAAGAGGAAGAGAAGGGAGAGAAAGAAGAGGAAAGGGGGGAGGAGGAGGAAGAGAAAAAAAGAAAAAAAAAAGCTGATTTTCACCAGGCAACTATTAACAGTAGCTATAGTTCTCCAATAATTTTCCATTGCCTCAACAAAATTCCTGAGATAAGTTGTCTTAAAGATTATTTGAGGTCACAGTTTCTAGGCCTGTGATCCGGAGAGAAATCACAGCAGAAGGGGAGAGCTGAGGGAAGCAACTCTGTGGCAAGCACAAAGCAGACAAAGAGGGCGGGAGTGGGAGGAAGGAACACAAAGACTCTTGCTTGGTTGTTCTAACTAGCTTTCTTCTTTTTTATACTGTTCAAGACCCCCTGCCTAGGGAAGAGCACCGCCCACAATAGGCTGGGTCTTCCTACACAAATCAAGAATTAGGATGATCCCCCAAAGACAGGCCCAAAGGCCAATGTGATCTAATTGATTTCTCATTAGGACTCTCTTCCCAAGAGATTCTAGGGAAGGAAGGAGAGGAGGAATGGGAGGGAGAGAGGGAAAGAGGGAGAAGGAGGGGAAGGGGAGGAGAAGAGAAGAAGAAATCGAGCCCCCAAGGATATGCATTCTTCAAGGATATAGCTGCTATAAATGGACAGTGAAATTCCAACAAATATTTGTTTTCTATATATTTATCTTTATTTTCTGATTTTGAAACACTAAGCAAGTTCCAGTGGCCACAGCCTGGAGCCAGTCTATTGTACCTGGGATAGGACAGAAGCCAAAGATGCATTTAACGCTTTCCATAACTGCAGCATCTATTCCAACACCACCACATCACTCCCTGCACAGCTGCCTGGCATATTGCTCCCTTCAGACCCATAATTAGGCAGCTGTCCTGCATGTCAAGCCCAGGCTGCCTCAGATCAGCTGTTTGCTTCTTTCCTGAAATTCCTCAGGCCATCTCATAAGCAGCGTCGTCTTCTAGGGAGGAAGTGTATGGGCTGTCATTGCCCGGGACATGCAGAGGGAGGGGCTATTGACTGTGATGAACCAAAAGCAATGAGGTCTAGCTTCTGGGAGCCAAGGAAAGTGATTTTTAAATGAAAGGTCTACTTGACAGAGTTCTGCAAGCAATAAATTAATCAACGAATAACATTTGAAAACATTTTCTTAAATCCTCAGGAAGTAAAACCCACACGGGAATCATCTAAATCTTATGAAACCATTATTTTAAAAAATATGCTCCCACAAAAATATAAATCTTAGTAGCCAAGGTCTGACTTCTCTTACAAGAAATCTATAACAAAAGCTGCTGTTTGAAATAATACATCTAGTTGATCTGTAGTTTTTTCTCCCTCTCCACTGCTCCAGCTCTGACCTAGTTTTACTTCTGTTGCTGTGACAAACTTCCTGACCAAAAGTAACTCAGGGAAGAAATGGTTTATTCAGCTTCTGATTCCAGGTCACAGCCTACCCTACAAGGAAGCCAAAGAAGAAGCTTAAAGTTTCATGTCCACAGTCAAGAGCAGAGAGAGAATAAAAATGCAGATCCTTGGTTGGTTGTTCTTAACTATCCTTCTTCTTTCTTATACTGTTCAGAACCCCCTGCCTAGGGAATGGTGACACAATGGACTGGGTCTTCCTACACAAATAATCGGGATGGTCCCTCACAGACAGGCCCATAGGCCAATATAATCTAATTCCTCATTAGGACTTTCTTCCCATAAGAGTCTAGATTGTCAAATTGAGAGGACTAACCATCAGTGGGCCTTCATCACCACTTGATGGACCAGTTCTAACTGGTTATTGTTGTTCCATTTTGGTTTTTCCTGGGCCCGTGATTTTGGTTGTCTCTTACTGCGCTAAAGTTTTGACAGCAACTTATACTTGAAAAACAAATTTAGCTTCCTAACTTCATCTGTAAAATGGACCTGAAAAGGGTTGTTCCAAAGGAAGTAGGGCTTCAAAGAGCCTGGCCCCTCACAGTAGCCAGCCTGTCTATTCACGGTTCAACACCTGACTCAATACCACTAACAATCTGGTTTTATTATCTGTGTCTTCCAGTATTATACCAGTTCTCAGACTATAAAGGGGAGCCCAGGAAATCTTATCTAGAGAGAAGAGTTCAGCATCAGCCTGTGGAACACCAGGATGCCCCTTCACTCCCGTATATACAGACACCCATCTAATGCTTTGCAGATAGATGAAATTTAATTTACAATAATCTGCTTACTTTTTTTTCTCCTACTCTTGGATCCACTAGTCACTCAATAGCAACAAATACTTGTTGGTAAGTGCTGGGAACAAAGGCTTGAATTAAATATAAACGGCTTCTATATTCCTAGAATTTATGTCACAGGAAGTGGTGGAGTGACTCATTAGTTTCCAACTGGAGATAGAGCCTGACCACGAGGCAAAACCCATGCCTGGCTCCATTTTTGGGGCCAAGGACCTAGAGCTATGGGGTCATATGTCCTCGGGATATACTATCATTATTCTGCTAAATGGACATAGTGCTAAACTGACAGTCAATGACTTCACATTATACCCACAGATTAATCCCTATCCCCACCGTCACCGGAAAGGCTTCTTTCACAGTGGATGCAATTAACACAGAGACCCTCGACTGGTCAAAGTGCAGAAGGTAAGACTGTGTGGCCCTATCAGCTCTAAGTGGGACTTCTATATTAAAGCTCCTTCTCCCAAGGCTGAGGGTCATAGTGGAAGTGGGGGGTGGGCAGAAAGGGAGAAGGATTATAAAAGCCAGAGGCAGCAGACAGCTACACCCAATAATGTTTTCTGGAACAGCACACTTTCGCGTATAAACTCAAAGCAATACTGACCTATGCTTAAGAGCTGTGTAAGATCAAGCCAGACAAAAGCCCACCATGGGGGAGGGGGCCTTCATGAATCCCACACCTTGAAGAAAAGTTACTGGTAACTGGTTGGTACTGGAGAAGGGGAGTCTGCTTTCTTTAAGGGTGTGGCCCTTGATAGGCCAACTAAGGTCTAGCATATGGCCCCACGCCCCGGAGTATCTGAGCAGCACAGCACAGATTGGTCTCAGTGAGTTATTAAAATAGAAAGAAAAGGAGGACGTGAAATCAGCAGTGGGGAGAGGCAGGGCTGGATCTGGGAGGGGTAAGTGTTGGGATTCTGTAAACCCCGCCCCTTAGTTACCTAGCAACAGCCAGGTATACCCCAAACCTCAGTTACCTGGCAATAGCCAGGTATGCTCCCCCCTAGTTACCTGACACTATAAAAGGCATGCTTGCCTCCTCCTCTCTCTCTTGCACTCTCTTGCTCTCTTCCCCACCGGCCCCTCCTCTTCCCCTTCCCTTCCTCCTTCCCTTCCACTTTCCCTTTCCCCCTTACCTCCACGTGCTCATGGCCGGCCTCTACTCCTCTCTCTCTCTGCCTCTACTACCCTTTTAACACCACCATGACCTGAATAAACTCTATTCTATACTATACCATCCTGTGGCTGGTCCCTCAGGGGGAAGGGATTCCCAACATGGGCCCCCAGAGGCATCCCCCTCACCTCCAGGCTTCGCTGCACCTCCATAGGCCATATCCCCCCCCACTCTCTCCATCCTTTTCCTAACATTGGTGTTAAAACCCAGGACGTCATCTTTTAACAACAGTAAGGGGTGACTAGGGGTGAGTATGATCCAAAACACATTATGTGGAATTCTCAGTGAAGCAAAACGGGTTTGTTCTCTCAAAAATAGCAGGATTACAGAGTGATCTGCATGCAGTGGCAAATCTGCATGTGAATTTACATCTGTCAACCATTCAACCATCACACCTGACCCCTGCACATCGGCCAGCTGGAGCACTCCCGGGTCTTATTTAGTGTTTTACTTGATTGCTATTTGCTGTTTTTAGGTATCAGTCAATGAATTTGACTTCAAAATTTTAAGTGAAATGTGTTTCGGGATACTCATAAGCCCTTTGAAGAGAGAAAGTGTACACTGAGTAAAATATATGAAGATGGCCATTTTGATACATTTTGCTACAGACTCGCGCCTGTATGATCGCTTCCCCAGAAAGTTTTTTTCTCTCACCTTTCTCGAGATTTACTTAATAAGTCACAATGGTATAGAGCCCCTTATATAAGGCAGTCTGGTACAGTATTTGGATTATACCTACACACATCTACCCAAGCTTTGAAATGCCTCTAGATAGGTCACAACACTTTGAGACAAAGCCCCAGATGGACAGGTCAAAGGAAGGTAAGGTACTTGCTGACTTACAAGTTCGGGCTGTTTAGGCAGAAGCAGGTGCTCACGTGAACCCCCCAGGGGCAGAGAGAAGGGTTAAGTCAGGGGCACACCCATAATGCTAAAGTCGTCTACCAGACAGCTTCATAAAGGTTCCATCACCTCCCATAGTGCCACAGACAAGGCCTCTGGGAAGCACTGGGGATCAAAACTACAGCTCAGTGTAAATGTTATGTGAGCAGTTTCTACACAGCGTTTCTGCACATGCTTGGTGCAGATGCGATTTTGTAAAGACCAAGGCTAGGCTGATTCCATGACAGGCTTCAAACTGGCAGTTAAGAAGACTAGGCCTAAATCTGTCTCCAAGAACTGGGCAAGTCCAGGCCTCAGAAGCTGCCTCACCACCTGGCCTGAGGCAAGGACAATGAGTCAGCAGCAGTGTCCAGACCTTCCAGCAGGTTCCCAGCCCCCACACCAGTAATGGGATGTCTGTAGAGATGGACCCAACAGATTAACACAGAAGTCACCTACCCGGGAATTCCATAATGTGCTTTAAATCAGGCCTGCACACTCACTTGGTGAACTGTCTGTCTTGGTAATGGGGAGACCCCACATTTGGGCTTCTGCAGAACAAAGTGCTCTCTGCGTTTACATACTCTGAGTCCGGGGTGTCATTCTTCAGCCAATCACGAATCCTTCCAAGACTTTGTTGATTTGCTGGCTCATTGGCTCCACAGATGCGTGAGCGCAGCTATGGAGGGCTGTCTGAGTCTCCTTCCTTGTAATCCTTCCCTCACACCTTGACTGTCCTGATTTCTAACATCATAACTTTCCCTTTTCTTCAGTTCACGAAAGTGGGATCCTGCTGTGTGGCTCTTTGAACAGTTTGCCTGCCTTGCTGTGGCTGTGTTAGCACGTTTTGTTCATTTTTAACTGCTGAGTATTCCATTGCACGAATACACTGAACTCCATAAACCCTCTCTCTTGATGGCGATCAGGTCTCTTCAGATTTTACTACTACTTTACCACTCTTGCATGGTCTCGTGACACACCTACAAATTATAGCCTTTGAGTGAACACCTGGGAACAGAGGGCCAGGTGCTTAAATGGACACAGTTTCCCAAAGCTGTTGACGCTATAAAATATTCCCACCTGCAAATTATGAGAAATCTGACTGATTCTGGCCAACATTCACTGCTACAATTCTTTCCCTGGAGAACACATAAACAATGTAGTCTCCTCCTCCTAAGAGACCCAGGGAAAAACTGATGTGAGATCCACCAAGGGATCACCACCTTGGGAAACCAGTGAGTTTCTCCTGGTTACTTATAGAATGTATAATGCATATATATTGGACATGGGTGACCCCATAGTGGTCACACTGAAAGGTCTGATAGAGGGTGGATGACCTCACAGCTGCAGCCCCCTATTTGCTCCTTTCCAGACATCTTCCAGTCCCTCCTCCAGGCCATGTTCAGTCAGAGGTATGGCTGGAGGCTCAGGTGACCCTCCGGAACCCTCCTCCAGTGAGGGAAGGTCAACAGTCAATAGGCCCAGCTGGGGTGACTTTTTGCAAGCGAGCACAGCTTAATTTGAGATGGTGGCAGTTTGGTTCAGTTTGGTTCCTCAGCCACACTGGTGCCCTCAGACTTTCATCCATTCTGCTAACATTGTGGCATCTCACCGTGACTTTAACTGATATTTCCTGATACTGATGCTATGAAATCATTTCTGTATCCGTGGCCATTCATGAGTCTTTTGCGAAGTGCCATTTCTAATCTACATCTCTCCTACATGATTTTTACTTTTGCTATAGATTTGTGGGAATGTTTAATGTGTTAACATACAAATTCTTTCTTTGCTACACTTCCAGTCCTGTGCTTACAACTCATGACCTGCCTTTCCTTTTATTAATGAATCTTCTGACAAGTGCACTCTTTAATTCTTCATAGCACCCAGTACATCCATGCCTCAGGTTCTCTGGAGAAATAGAGCTGATGGGATGAATGTAGGTATATTCAAAAGCAGACTGACTAGATGGACTTATATAATATGATCCTGGTATTCCAACCGTGGCTGTCTCACACCCGAGGGCTGGGAATTGGTAGTTGTTCAGTCCTGGAGGCCGAAGTCTCAGCAGTTCGACCTGGTGCTGGAGACCCCTCGATTCCTGAGGAGCTGCTGTGATTTCGTCTCCATGGGAACACTGAAGAGGTCTGTGCTAACACCACTGAAGAAACACCTCTGCAGCAGGACAGAGGGACTTGTCACTGAGCATGCAGGCAGGCAGGCAAAAAGCCAAGATTCCTTCTCCCACATCCTTTTATCTGAGCTGCCACCAGAAGGTGTTACATTTAAGGTGAATCTCCCTACTTCAAATAATCTGATTGAGAGAACGCCCAGATGCCTGGGTTTTAGTTGACTCGACTCAGAAGCACTCACTCGGGTTGACAGCCAAGATTGGATTTCACAATCTACTTATTTTGTGTGCTTGATGATTTCGATGTCTTTTTATGGCATGTTAATCCGCTCAAGTTTAGGGTTTTTCTCCTTTTTTACATAGAATTTTGTGACTGTGGATTTTATGATCACCTTGATTTGATTTTTCACGTGGTGCGAGATGGATATTTTTTTTCACGTATGCTATTGTTCTCCTGAGGTATGTAGAAAATATTCTTTCTCCCCTGACCCACTCTTGGCACCTGTAGAAAACACAGTACCAAGCTAACCATGCCGAGACCATGATGGTCCTGGCCTACAGGTAGTCAGAGAGTAAGAGGGCAGGCATCAAATGAGAGGCCAGATGACGCGAGACTGTTGTCAAATGTCCATCTGCACACATGTGAACACACTCAACTATCCACAAGTGTACAGGGTCTCTACCTGTCCCTCTTCTGTTCCAGCGCTGGATATGTCCACCCCAAATTTTCTTTGCCATTTGAAATTAAGAAGAACATCTCCCACACTTTTTCTTTAAATCAGTTTGCAGTCCCCAGGCCTTTCACTTCTCCCGCTGTCCTGGAACTCACTCTGCAGACCAGGCTGGGCTCGAACTCACAGAGACCACTAAGCCCAGCCACCACACCAGTTTGGGGGCATCATTTCCACACTATCATACCCATCGAAGTCAGCCTAGCTTTTCACAAACCTACCTTCTAACAGGGAGGCTGCAGGAGGACGGAACCGAAGACAGGTCTGAGCCGCCCGCCATCTTAGCCAAATGCAAAGGATATTTATTGCCTTCTTGTTAGCCGCTTAGGAAGACTGTATTTAGGCTCATGGCTTGCGGTTACAGTCTGCCAAGGAGCCTCAGCTGTGGCTGCTTGAGTGTGAGGCGGCTTACCCAGCTCTGGGAGGATAAGGAAGCAAGGAAAAGGTAGAGATCGGATGAATTTCCACAAAAAGGCTTCTCTCCCAGAGTTCCACCTCCTCGGACCAGGCCCTACCTCCCAAATATTCCACAATCTCAACTCCACCAGTAGAAGGACATTTTACATCCAAAGCCTACCACTGTGCTCCCAGCCCCCATAGCTTCCTGGCCACCTCGAACTTCAAAGGTTCTCACAGAGTCAACAGTTTCAACATCCCTAACGTCCGAAGCCCACCCGTTCTGAGATATAAGCCTTTCTGTTAACTGTGAATGTGACCCGCTACACAATCAAAGCACAAATAGCAGCATAAACACTCCTATTCCAAAAGAGAAGAACGGGGCCATGACAAGAGGAGAGCAGACCTGAGCCAGGTACCCAGAAAGGCCAACACCAAAGCCTGCAGCTCCATGCCTGGCATCTGGGGTTCACGGCAGTATCACCTGTGCCCCAGCTTGGGTAGCCCTGACATTCCAGCTCTGCTGCCTGTGGCAGGCACAGTGCTCTCCTTGGGGCTAGCTCCACTCAGTTTCCTGATTGGATGTCCCAGGTGTGTGGCACCTCCAGAATCCTGGGTTCTCTGATATACTTTACCAGTTTCACACACAGCTCCATGAAGGGAATCCAACCCTGCCACACACTGTGCAACCTTTGGGGGTTTTCTATTAATTCTTATTTATACTGAGTACACCATTGCTGTCTTCAGACATACCAGATAGCATACAGATGGTTGTGACCCACCATGTGGTTGCTGCGAGTTGAACTCAGGACCTCTGGAAGAGCAGCCAGTGCTCTTAACCACTGAGCCATCTCTCCAGCCCTCTTGGGAGCTTTCTGAGACCTAAATGCCAACCCCGGTAACACCTTCTTTCTCCCTCTTGTGTGCCTGCTGTGATGGTTAATCTCCGTTGTCAGGTTAACTAGATCTGAATCAACTAACAGGCAAAGCACAGTGAAGCCTGGGGAGGGGTTCTTCTCCAGCAATTTACTTGAAGTGAGACACCCCATCCTACTGTGGTAGAGCCTTCTGGTGTGGCCCAGAGAGAATGACAACTGGGACAGAGAAGCTCTGGCTTTTTGCAGCTTTTCTGCAACTTGTGCTGCCCAGTTCACCTTTCCTGTTGACGTATTGCAGTTACTGCCATTCTTTTTTTTTTTTTTTTTTGACACAGGCTAAAGACCCAAGGGTCCCCAGAAGCCCTCCAGGCCCTTCACAGCAGTATGGGACTGCTGGGACACTTGATCTGGTAAGCTGAGCAGCAACATCTCTCCAGAGTGAAGGCAGCCATTGTTGGACTCATGAGACCACATCATGTAAGCCAATCTAAACAAACAAACAAACAAAAACAACAACAACAACAACAAAAACCCTTTGTGATATTTATCCATCCTATCTGTTACCCTAGAGAACCCTGGCTAGTCCACAGCTGACCCTTTCTCCCTGAGAACTGTGACCTAGGTAACACATTAAAGGTCTGCTGCCCAAACCCTCAGCATATATGGGGTCAATAAGAATCTAGACGACCTTGATCGACACTGAAGGTCAGAAAAAAGAGAAATGGGTGGGCCAGTCACTGGCCCATTAAAAAACAAATTTTAAAAAGTTAGCACCTAGCTATCTACCTCAGTAGGCCACCATAGCACCTCTCTGTCCCCATTAGCAAGGTCTACTCACTCACTGCCAGGGAAAAGACAGGACCCGTGTGTGGCAGGTCTGGAAAAGCTGAGCCAGGCTATTTGTAGAACACATCTTCCATTAATGCTCTCAATCCACCCGTGCCTGACATGTCTGCCATTTCTGGCTACAAAGCCCTCCTCGGTACTCTAGCTGCCTCATCATAATCTGGAAACATGAAACTTTTCAACTGGAGTTGAACCCTCCAAACTCCATCATCATGTTAGTCAGCAAAAGTGGAAAATGAGATGTTCGAGTCTTGAGTCAGAACCTCAAAACTGTAAATGCTAGACGTGTTTAGACCTTAGAACCTAAAGTCAAGAATAGGTTGAACATTTCTTAGGTAAGCTGTGTACCACTGTTCGTTTATGGCGAGGGACTTTCTAAAAAACAGTCTTGCTTATGTTCTTATTTGTAAATAGGCTCCTAAGTAAGTGTACCACACGCTCGAGATGCCTGTGGAAGCTAGAAGAGCCCATCGGATCCCCTGGAGTTACAGAAGATTGTGAGCTGCCATGTGGGTGCTGAGAAGTAAACTCAGAGTCTCTGGAAGAGCAGCTGGTGCTTTAACCACCAAGCCATCTCCCTCTGGGCCTAGATTAATCACTTTTACCTGGTTTTACTAACAGAGGTACCAATGGTTTTAAAGATGGCCATCTTAAAGTCCTGAGAAAGATTTGTTTGAAGAAATTTTAGGCTTAGAAACGGCAATGTGCAGACATGGCCTCCCCTGACATAAAAAGGAATGATGCTGTGATATGGGTTACAACACAGATGAACCTGGAAAAAAAATATATGTGCTAAATGGAAGATTCGGGTCTCAAAGATGTCATCGCAGTAAAATGTCCAGAAAAAAAAAAAAAAAACAACTTTATTTTTAAAAAATGGTGGAATGAGGCTGACTGTGCAGGAAAAGAAGACACTGCCAGTGGGGATAGAGTTTCTGTGGTGATGTTGAGGAAGTGCTCCTACCAGAGCTGTGGCAACGGACACACAAATCCGGGAATGACTGACAAGTGTTGAGCTGCACACTCTAAGTGCGTTTAACAAGACAACACAAACCCTGAATCTCAACGCAGCAGCAAAGAGTATTCTCCCACATTCAGGAGGCCCCGGGTCCAAAGTACACGTCCCTGTACCACGGTCCGGGTGTTGACATGGTCAGGCTGCCATGGAGGGCAAGCCTTTGAGTCGTTTGGCTCCGGTCACCGCTCACACTGGCTGGAGCCCCATCAGTGCTGTCAGCGGATCCTCACATGTCTCTGCATGCCGCCTTTACAAAGCCTTCTGTGTGTGCCACCCTGTGTCACTCGCTGCTCCGTAAGGGTGTAGAGGGCCTTAAGGCTCACTCAGATCCTCTCCCCATGTCAAAACTCCTAACTTGTCACACCTGTAAGTCCCTTCCCTCTTACAGGACAACCTACGTTTCAGGCATTAAACCAGCTAAGGTAGACGGGAGAAGGGTCCAACCAAACCTCTTTCCCAGCTGCCAGAGAAATTGTGGATAAATAAAAATATTCACAAAGTCATACCTGTATTACAGATTTCAAAACTTTCAAGAGACAGTGAGAGGTGGCAAATGATTTGCCTATACATGTTGCTATCTTTATTCGAATACTAGAAGGACATTTTGGAGACACATGAGGAAAGCCAGTCAAGGACTGGGCCATAGATAAAACTTATTTCTGAGGTAGGCGTGCAGGCGGTGGGTTATTTAGATCCTCTCTGCCAGCGTGAATGCAGGACTTGATGTCTGGGATAACCTTCAGAATTCTGGCAAAGAAGGGCCAACAGGCTAGATGGAATCTGGAAGTCAGCCAGCCAGGGTGAGTGAGCTCAGGCAGGGCTGGCCAAGCTGGGAGAGGGTTCAGATCACATATAAATATATGTGTGTGTGTGTGTGTGTGTGTGTGTGTGTGTGTGTGTACATATACACATATACATAATACATATATACATACATACATATATGTACACATACATATACACACATATACATATATACATATACACACATATACATACACATATATATATGCAAATACATTTATAGAAACAAGTCTTTCTTTTCCAAATTCTGAACAAATTTCATATAGAAGCTTTAACCAAATACAAGATCTTCCCTGATACTTTCTATATATTTTCATAACACAATTTTAGCATTTTTTAAAGCTGGGGGGGGGGGGTTGTTGTTGTTAAGGACTTTTAAAAAAGTCTTACCCCAAATCTCTTCAATTAACGTTATTTTCTCTTATGTATGACATAGCAGGGTGGTGAGACTTTTTCCTAAAGAAATTGATTTTTCCCCCAAAGAGTAGATAAATAAAGGCTTTCAAAATGTCTCATTTCCAAAAGTACTCTGGGCTCTCCCTCTCTCTCCTCAGCATTTTTAAAGCGCTTTCAGAAAGCACAGTCTTGAGATTGAATCAGCCACTGCACCTGCAGCCCCGGCTTCAAGTGCCCCACTGTTTTGGAGAAGCCCTGCACACATGCCCTTTGTATGGCTTTTGTTTCCTAAAGAAAAAGTCAAATCTACCGCAGTCTTCCTCTAAACGGAAAAATGAAAGGCTTGGGGGCAGCCGCAGAGCCAGGCAGGGCAGAAGGAGACCTTTGGCTGAGCAGACACCGGCGGGTTAGCATCTATGGCTGCATCAGGCAAGAACTTGGCTGTGAGCTCCTGGCAAGCTGGCTTGTGTGGCTCCTTCGCAGCCATAGATACGGAGCTCCCAGGAGCATCCTTCCAACTCCCCAGACCTACCTCACAAGTGGACCTCATCACCCTACCCCCCCACCACCCCCCCCCAACCCCCACCCCCCCACCCCCCCCCCCCCCCCCCCGCCGCTGAGCACTTGCTTATTTTGAGTTGGTCTGGCTCTTTTGTTGTCTATTGGGGCTATAAACATTTGTAAAATGCAAACATTTTCCAATAGAGCGAGAAGGTGTCTGTGGAAAAACACCTTTTTCCAGGTCTCAAGCCTAATGCTTCCTCCACACAAAAACAGCCAGCTGTGGTGCTTTCTTTTCTATCTTTTGGGGGGGGGGGTTGTTTCATTTGGATACTTTTTTAAAAATTGTGTATGTGTGTGAGTGTGGACATGTCAATTCCCCTGGTACACATGTGGCGGGTCAGAGTATACCTTGCAGCAAAATCCATACCTTGTCTGGGTTTTGGTTTTTGTTTTCCTCCTGTTACATGCTATCATTTTATTTAAGAGAAAAGCTAGATTCAACCCACTTAAAGAGAAACAAAAAGATCTCTCCTCTTTAGAGAGGTGCTTGCTTCTGATGTCTGATGCTCACCACTGGCCATTAGGACACCAACAGCAACAACATTCCAGAGAGGAGTCTTTTTCTTTTTCTGTAGCATCTTAGCTCCAGATTGTGAGCATTAGAATAGACCAACAATGCAGACTTAAATCGAACAGCTTTGCTGGCATTGCAGGTGCTGGGGCCCTTCTTCAGTGGCTTGGTAGTCAGGGGCTAGGTACTGCTCTGAAGAAGTCAATCAAATGAACAATGAAGATTTGTCAGTCATCACCATCCCTGACACTTTGCGGCTTCCGCATTCCTAATGGTGATGACTATGCATGTAGCTTTCTCAAATTAGCCTAAGCTTCTTCAGTGCTGCCCTTTCTGGGCCATACAATGTTCTTCAAGGTTCTCAGGGTCAACCTCTAGTGACCCACTTTTTCTGATGAGGCTGTGCCTCCTCTAAATTCTGAGTGGTTCTGAAACCACAAGGTGGGAAGAGCGGTTCAGAGGTTTATAAAGTCCCTTGTCACCATTGTCAGCATGGCAGGACTGTTGCAGACAAGGCGCTGAAGAGGTAGCTAAAAAGTTCTACATCTGGATCTGCAGGCAGCAGGAAGAGAGCCCTGTCTTCTTGTTTGTTCAAGTTTTAACTCTGTATTTCCCAATACAAATATATATTACTTATCTAATAATAATAATAATAATAATAATAATAATAATAATAATAATAATTCATAGTGTGAGCATTTTGGGCTAGTTACAGGGTTTCACAATTCCCAGCAAAGCCTCAGGAAACTTGCACACTCTCAAGTTTTCCTTGAAAAGACATGCTCACTAGACAGACATAGAAAAAGAGTGAGTGTGTGTGTGTGTTTGCACAGGGAACAACCCAAAACACTCAGAACACGCAGAAGAGGCCTCCCACCGCACCCCTCACCACTCCCTCCCACCCCCAACACACACACACACACACACACACACACACACACAGCAGCAGCAGCAACAACAACAACAGTCCAGAAACAAAGCTGGGGGGAAGATTCGAGAGTCAGAGCTAGTGTTGATGTTCCCAGCCTGACAAAAGGCTTAGCTTAAAAACCACTTACGCAGAACAGTAAATTGTTATCTGAGGTATTTCCCTTTCACCTCTGACCAGAGGCCTGAAAGCCCTGCTGGTTCTGTGCATGCCTCTCAGTTTAAAGAAGCCCCACCCTCATTTCCCAGCAACCCATTCCTAGACCCGCAGGTCAGTGAGCGCAGGTCAAAGGGCCTCAGTAGAAACCAGCCCTCTAGGGACAGAAGTCAGAAAAGAAACTGCTAAAGCTTCCTCCGGCCCCAGAATCCTTTGGTCAATATTTTACCATGGAGAGACCAAAAGTTGTCTCTCTGTGACAGCTGAAAGAACTTCACAAATTGTCAGACCAGCCCATGAGCTGGGAAACTCCACACAGTCACAGGGATGGTTAATTCATCTGGGCAGATTTGGGATAAGCAGGTTTAAATTAATAATACGTCAGGGTGATGGTCTCTTTTGAGACCATGGAATGTGTGCCTGTGAGTGTTGAACTAGAGAAAGCAGGTTCCATAGAGCTGGCCTTTAAGAAACTGTGTTTGGGGGCTGGAGAGATGGCTCAGTGGTTAAGGGCACTGACTGCTCTTCCAAAGATCCTGAGTTCAATTCCCAGCAACCACATGGTGGCTCCTAACCATCTGTAATGGGATCCAGTGCCATCTTCTGGGTGTGTACGAGGAGAAAGCACTCATATACATAAAGTAGATTTAAAAAAAAAACTCCTTTTTAAGAATGTATTTGAACTGGACCTTTGATCCTAACACTCGGGAGGCAGAGGCAGTCAGATTTTGTGTTTGAAGCCAGCCTAGGCTACATGGTGAAATTCTGTCTCAGGGAGAGAGAGAACAAAAAAATATTACCATGAAAACAAATGTGTCTGAAGCCCTTCAAAACAATCTACCTCATCGAGCTGATTAAGCATTCATTCCCACAGGAAGCATTCCCTATTAATTTGAGCTACCAGATATCTTTTCTGCTCAATTAGTATTGATTAACTCCTTTTTCAAGTCTGGAAATGCCTCCATATGGGCGTATGGCTTCATGATTAAGGCAGGGTTTCACTAGTTTGGAGGAGGATTCTGCGTGGCCTAGACCCACAGTTCCACACCCTCGGATTCAATTAAACATGAACAGAATGCTGTGCGAGTGTACACCTTTAATTCCAGCACAGAGTGGCTAGGCAAGTGGGTCTTTGTGGGTTTGAGGACAGCAAGATCTATATAACCAGCAGGACTACTTAGTGAGACCAATCAGAGGGGGGGGGAGGGGAAGGAGAGGGAAAGAGAGAGACAGAGAGAGAGAGAGAGAAAGGGTGGGGCCAACATGGAAGGGACAGAATGACAAGGTTCCTAGCCCTGGAACAAAGCCACCAGGGCCTCCATGAGTGTTGATGGTTGCTGGGTGTGAGGTTTGTTAGTGTGTGTGTGTGTGTGTGTGTGTGTGTGTGTGTATGTGTGTGTGTATGTGTGTGTCTTCATGTTCTTCCTTCTGGAAATATTATCCCTGCTGCCAAGGTTATCAGGGAATGTCCTCTCTGCCAAGGTTAATGACTCCATGAAAATGAGTCTGGGAGGTAAGGATGGGTCTAATGTCTCAGGAAAATGGTAGAACACTGTGACCTCCAGGACAGCTCTTAAGACTGTGAAAAGATCTCTGAAAACATGAGTTCAAAAATATGTAATTTCTCAATGAAAGGATAAAAAATAGAGCCTAACCCCTCCAAGAATCCCCAAGCTACCTCACTCTAAAGGAGCCTTAACCCCACGCCTAAGTAGCCCTAAATACCTCAAATTCCAGACCCTGCTCTCTGCCAATAAGTAGATATAAGGCCACACTCCTTGCTGTTCTGGAGCCTGCTTTCTGTATGAAACTGGGTGAAAGGGCGTAGGACAGGCCCTTGGATATGAGAGCCAGGCCTAGTAAGTTAACAGGAGATAAGCTGTCTTAACCACTTATCTGGCTTCGGAAAACTGCTTGCACCATAGAACCCCCCCAACCCCGCCCTAGTGACTTCTTCTGACTGCCATTGTCACCCCCACCCAAAAGACCACGCAAATACAGACCTCCCAGACTATAGGGAACATGATTGGTCCATGGAGCGTGGGTTTAGATATAGTTTAACATGATTGGTCCGTGAAGTGTGGGCTTAGATAGTTTAACATGATTGGTCCCCAGAGCACAGGCTTAGATGGTTTACAATGATTGGCCTAGAAAGCGCGGGCTTAGATAATTTAAAATGATTGGTTTGTGATTTGTGGGCCTTGTGAACCCTATAAAAGCTATCCTGGTCCTGCACTCAGGGTCCACAGTCCTCTACCCTTGTGTGGCGTATGACTGTGGGCCCTAGCACGCTTGGAATAAAAATCCTCTTGCAGTTTGCATCAAGATCGCTTCTCGTGAGTGATTTGGGGGTCGCCTCTCCCGGGATGGAGCGTGGGGGTCCTCACTTTGAGGATCTAACACTCAACTATTCAAAATATAAGAATGCAATATGATGGGCTTCGTGAACCTAAAAATCAGAGGCAGCTGTACTTTGAGGCAGCTGATCAGAAAGATACAAAGGCAGATAAATTCCTGAGTTCAAGGTCAACCTGGGACCGAGCAAATTTAGGTCCAAGCTTGGTTGGAATGGTAATTGCGGGGCAGGATCCCACCCAACTAATTTGTTGTTTGTGCTCACAAAGGCAGGCAGATCTCTGAACTCGTTTGCAATATTTAAGAAAATGTGCTTGCTGTCTTTTTCTAAGAATGGGGGATGGGGGCTGCAGTCCTGGGATGGCTGGGGTCAAGGTCAAAAGGGAGCCTGGAGTAAATGACTTGAGTTGATCTGTAAATAAGAGACTGGGTCATGGTCTTTGAGAGCTTAGCCATCTGGAAGAGCTGTCTGGAGATCTCTTGAGAGAAAGCTGCCTGCAACAGAACACAGCAGTACAACACGCTTGACTGGAATCATCCCCACCCCACCTCTGCCCTGCTCTCAAACACCCCTTCTTCCAAGAACCCCTCTCCAAGCTAAGGCTGTTCCTTGGAGGGAGGCAGGGAGAGAACGTGGGAGATGAGTCTGTTGACACTGATACACAGACTTCGCCTTCACCTCATTTCCTAAACTGACAGACCAGTTATCGTAGCCATGTGTCCTGCACTAGACACTGAGCAATCTAGAGATGACTTAAAGAATGTAGAAAAACATTCATGGGTTCTAAGCAAGAACTACACCTTTTTATGCGTGCAGTCAAGTACCCTGAGGTTCCTGAAACAGTGACCCCTGGATACTATGATTCTGTCAGTCCTGAGGTCTTCCCAGGAGGAGAGTCAAAGCCATCCCAGCTGCTTCCTGGGGCCTCCCCAGCAAAGACTTTGTCACCCCAGTGTTGTTAGAGTGGAGGTGCTGCTGTCTGCAGACCACTCGCTGCCGAACTTATAACTGGTGTTTCCACATGGAGCGCACAAGACTTCAGAGGGTGGAGAACAGCGAGCCCTCGGCAGCACTGCCTTCTTGCGGAGCTCATCTCAATTCACAGGAGAAAGATGGAGGAGGGGAAAGAAGCTCAAAGACCCAAGAGGCCCTAGGACCCCCACTTCTTAGAAGCCTCCAAAAAAGACAGAAAGGTCTGTACCTTAAGCTAGGATTCAGAGACATAGCATTGCAGTGCCGGTAAGAATTGTGGGTCAGTAACCCACCTTCATCCCATGGCCTGGAGCCCAGTAAGCTTGCCGTGTCTGACAAAAAGCAGAGCTAAGGCTGAAACTCTGCAGTCCGGACTCCCGCCCACGTTGGCAGTCTGCCTTTCAGAGCAGAATATCTCTAACTTCAGTGTGCCTTTGAATCAACTGGGGAGTTTATGAAGTGGAATTCGGGCTCAGCCAGCCTGCTGAGAGTATAGGGTTCTTTATTGTTGTTTGTTTGGTACGCTTGAGGAGGAAGACACTGAAAAGCATAGCCTTATGGTTTGATCGCCAGCTCTCTGCAGTTACAGAAGAATCCAGAAAACAGTCTGTCCTCCACTGCCCATGCGCGGATGAAAGCAAGACCCGCACACGGCCTCTTTGTTATACAGTTTAAGCCCCAGCTCTGTCCCTCTTCTCCCCTGGAACCGCCCCGGATTGAGAAACCATGACACCGAATGTTTAGTTTTCTGTCACCGAAATGGAATGCGGCAGACTGTGTCATATATAAATCGCAGGTGGAGCTGGAACAGAGTTCATGTATCTCATTCAGGAAACTGAAAATCAAAGCACAGTGTGCGCAATCTGGAGATGTCCTCTCTCTGCCGCCTAATGCTGTGGAGGCATCACAGGGCAGCTAGTGTGGGGTCCCCTTCACATGCAGTCACTTGAACCCCAAAGCCATCTCTGGGGCTTCACTCTCATGACCCCATCTAATCCCAATCCCCCGCCCCAAGTACCACTAATATATGAATTTGGAAATTAACTTTCCAGCATAAGAACTTTGGGGGAGACATATTAAAACCCTGTAACACCAATGTTCCAAATCTTTAATATGACACTTTTAAATTATTTTCACGGTGCTGGGGATAGAACCTAGGATCCTGAGTTCGCTAGACACACACCATACCACTAAGCTACCTGTTAGGATTCTTCCAAACTCTACCCCACAGTTACCTGGCACTATAAAAGGGCTGCTCCCCTCCTCACCCTCTTGCTCTCCTCTCTTGTTCTTTCTTTTCTTGTTCTTACCCCTTTGTCCCTCTTCTCTCCACCCCCCCCCATGTGCTCATGGCCGGCCTCTACTTCTCTACTCCTCTTCTCTCTCTCTCTCTCTCTGCTCCTGCTACCTTCTTAACTCCCCTCCCCATGCCCTGAATAAACTCTATTCTATACTATATTGTCATGTGGCTGGTCCCTCAGGGGAAAGGATGCCCATCATGGGTCCGCCAGAGGCATCCTCCTTGCTCCCATACCTCACCACACCTCCATAGAACACACCCTCCCCTACTTTATCTTTTTTCTATCACTAGCTCCTCCTCCTCCTTCTACTTATTTTTTTCTTTCTTGCTTGCTTTCTTTCTTTCTTTCTTTCTTTCTTTCTCTTTTCTATTCCTTACCACAAACCCATTTTTATCAGATTTGATTTTGGTTAAAAGAGTGGCTTTCAAGGAGTGGAGCCCAGACCACAAACATTCCTAGGATCTTGTTAAAAATGGCAAAGACAGAAGCTACAAAACCAGGGCCTGGTAACCTACATTTTAGCAGATCCTCAGAGAGCTCAAGTTTAAGAATCACCAAGGGCAGGTGCCGAGTCAGGAGCCATCCACACACTCCAATCTGTCGACAGACAGACAGCATTTCCCCTAAAGTATAATCTACAGGAATTGTTCACTGTAGAGACCCGGGATGCACATAAGCAAGACATAACCATGCAGCTTAGCAGCACATACAGCATCTAATGGTTCTCAGAGACCCACAGGAACACTGATTCATTCCCTTGAGCTGGATCCCTCCAGCCTTCCTGCACTTCAGGGAGGCAGAGCAAGGCCCCTGGAGTCACAAGTACAGTCAGTGTGCATGCACTCCCTTACCCTCTGCAATGAAAAGGTCCATATTCCTGACTCAACCATGCTGAGTGCATATGTGTGCATGTGTGTGTGTGTGTGCGCACATACATACACACATATGTGTTTGTGCATGTATATCTGCATGTATGCATGTGTGCACACATGTGCACATGTATGCATAGATGTATTAGCATGAGCATGTATGTATATGCACACACACTATGGAACATAGCCCATCTGAAACCATCTCTATTCTAAAAATAGGCTGGTACTGCATTGGGCAAAGCTGTAGCAACAGCTTCCTGTCCCGATAGAGCAGAAATAAATCTAATCACATCCCTCACCCCTCCATATACTCCCCTTGTTTGTTTGTTTATTTCCCGTGGAAAACAATAAGAGCGCCTCATTGAAACGTTGTCTGTGCTTGTTAAGCTTGTGACAACCCTAAAGGAACATTTGCTTCTCTGTCTCACGTATAGTTGTGATTCATCTGTACACCGCTCCTCATTGTTTGTTGCCCTGTTGCCGTGACAACACTTTTCCTTTCAAATACCAAGTAACTCATGGAACAGCACAGTGTGCTTCTATGGGTGAATGATTCCTTACCATGCACACAAATCTATAGGTGAATGCTTCATTACCATCCGCACAAATGTGAAGTTTGTTGTCTCCACTTCTTTGACAAAACCAGCTCCATTAAAATCTCCTTTTTTCTTCTTTTTAAAAATTTTTCTCAAGAAAATTCAAGACTAGCACCAAAAAATATATATATATATATATATCAAACGAATGGTAATTTAAATCTTTAAAAGTATTTTCTTTATCCCATGATTCTTCAGGGGTGGGGAGGGTCACTGACACAATAAACATTTTAAAATTCAAGTCTAGAGATTCGTAACTGAAGTCTTCTCCATCTTAGACAGCAGAAACCCTGGCCTCACATCTTTGTACAATAGTGTGACTCCAAAACTCCATTGGATTTTTGCATCGAATGTCATGAGTATTTGGGGGCATTCATATCCGTGTCTAATAGTTTCACTCCTCTGAGCCCCTCTGCGTGGGATGAGCCACCCATCTGTGCCACATTGTCACCTCTCTGGTATCAACCACAGCAATGGCTCCAAAATGCCCCCTCCAGGGACACAAGTATTGCCATCATCCAGCATTTAAAATAAAATATGCTGTGAGGCATGCTTACTATAGGTTCCTCCTCTCCCCCTCTTCTCCCCCTCCTCTCTTTCCCTCTCTCTCTACCTCTTTCCTCACCCTCTCTCCTGCCATCCCTCCTCTCTCCCTGTTACCTTTTTTTTCCTAGAAGGATCCCAGTATGTAGCCTAGGCTAGCCTTGAAATAGAAACCTCTTTGCCTTAGCCCCCTCCACCCCACTCCCTGTTGTTCCCCACCCTGACCCCAACCCCTATGCTAAGATTAAAGAATTACAGGAAACTGTCACTCTACCCTGCCTCGATAATCTTTCTTACACTAAAAACATGTCCGATTGGGTTTCCACGGTGGGGCTAGCTGCTGGAGCAGGTCAGTGCCTTCACAGGCTATGCCCTTTGGTAAGCCCCCCTATCCCCAAAGGAGGAATTATACCCTGTAAGGTGTACTGTCACCAGTACAGTGTGCTAGAGCAAGCTGAGCTCGTGGCTCCTGAGAGACAAGCACACCAACTCTGCAGCGTTGTGTCTAGAACAGGCAGAGCTGGAAATCATGAATATTGCAAGTTTAAGGCTGGTTCTGGACAGGACTTCTGGTGAGGAAGTGAGGGTCTTGCTTGACACAACAGTCCAGGATTGATGGAGACGGTAAGGAATGGTCTCTAAGGAATCCAGAGACTCGAGATACCTTTCCCATTTGATGAGTCTTTCCAGAAACTCCTGTGCTGAAACCCATGGAGGCAAGTCTGGGGACAGGGAGGTCACACTGCTGAAGAGAAGAAGCCTTGGCGTTCTCTATTCAGCAGCAAGTTTACAGGGACAGGGGAGCCAGGCTGCAGGGAACCAAGGTGAAGAGTCCTGGCTCTCAACCTTTCCAGAAGGCAGTGTAAAGACATGCTCGCTCTGACGTCACGATTCCACTCCTAAGAACCTTAGAAAGTCACCCAAGGCACACGTAAAATTATACGTCATTGTGTTCGCACAGACTGAGTCACCAATAATCCCAAATCGGAAATGCCTCAAATATTGAATGACAGGTAGATAAACCGCAGTGTACAAAGCTGTGATTTCAGAGAGCCATTAAGTCTTATGGAAAAATATCATAATGACATTTGCCTGTACGGTACAGTATGTGCTAAGGGAGAAAAGGCTTCAGGGGGTTCACATGTTTCATATTCTGCTATAAACTTTCACATGTATGTATTTATGGGTGAGCATATTGTATGTGTACGTACTATGGGGGCGTGGCACATGTCACAGCACCAGCGTGGACTTCAGAAGAGGACTTTGTGGAGTCAGCTCCACCTTACATGTAGAGGATCAACGTTAAGCCCCCAGGCACAGGCAGCAATGTCTCTACCCACTGGGCCATCAGGCTGCCCCTGTTTTATGCTTTAAAAATATCTACTATCAGCGAGTTATATTTTTAATATGTTATTTTTATAATTGGAGGGTTTTTTTTTTCTCCCCGTTTGGTGATGTGCAGAAGCCATGAGGAAAACACTAAAGAAAGATTATAAGTAAAAAACAAAAGAAAATCTTACTATAAAAACCAATTCTGTAACTTCATTTTCCTGAGGAAATTTTACTCAACTTTCTGATTCTTCTACACTTGTTTGTGTTGAAGACTATAAAGGATCACTTTGATATTGAATTACTTCATCAAGGGAAAAAGTAATTCTTTGGCTTCTGAGAAAAACACAAGTACATGCTTTCTCTCTAGCTACAGTCCGTAAAGTAAATGAAACCTTTATGCCCTTTGTTTTGCTTTGTGTACTGACTTCTAAGACTAACTATATCTCTCTAACTTGCAATGCTGATAAATATATATGCAATAGGACTTGGAGATATGTTAACCATTAGAAAAAGGTGTTTAAAAAGCAAGCAGAACAAGAAGTCCCCCAACATGGTGGGGTATAAAATGGGGATGGGGGCTTTAGCTGAAGGCTTCTGCTATCTTCAAACTTCGGCAGCTTTCAACCAAAGATGTCTGACATTTTCGTTTAAACAACTTAATAGCCCAATTATCAATTAATTAAAGAAATAAAGGAAAGCTTCAGAGTAGACCAAGGAGAGAGACTATGGCCTCAAGTAGGAGAGCGCCATGCCTCCCCAACACCCCCCAAAACCCCCCTTTCCCCTCAACCCCATCCCCCCACTCCCTTCTACCCTTCTACCCACCCCCAACCCCCACCCCTGATGCTCACACCTACCTAATGCAGCCCTTCATCCACATTAGCCAACAAGTTAGATTCAATCTGTTTTAGCAAGAAAAGAAAGACCAAACAGGGAAGGAAGGAAGGAAAAAAGGAAGGAAAGAGGAAAGGAAGGAAGGGAAAAAAGGAAGGAAAGAGGGGAGGAGGGAGGGAAAGAGGGGGAACAGGCTAGCTAGGCAGAAAATCTTAGGAATCAGGAGCAATGGTAAAAAAAAAAATGAATCTCAAAAAGTGTTTAAGAGCACAGAGAAGATCCCGTGAGAGCAGGCAGCTGCAGAACACAGATGAGGAGGCAGCTTAGGAAGAAAATCAGTCCAGACAAAGAGGCAAATGGCGACCTGTATGAGCTCCAGGCTTGAAAGCTCAGCAAATCATAGGAAAAGGACTTGACTTACCCTTTAAGGTTCATATCTGTGGTAGCTGTCTAGAGATCTTTGTGATGGGTCCTGGGGTTTCTTTCAACTGCTCTGAAAATTTGCCCGGTGCAGTAAATTGCTTTTACTTAAATAATAGCATATTATATATCCCAAAAATCACTGACAATACATTTCAATATCCCATTAGAAAAAAATTGTAAAGTTGATGAATATGTTAACTAGATAATTTTAATCATGCCAAATTGTCTCGCTTTATAAAAATTTCATTGTGTCCTGTAGATATATGCAGTTATATGTCCAATAAAAAGAATGATACTAAAATTTTAATGTTCCTTAAATAAAATAATTTGCTTTCACATAGATGCCTTCATGATGCCCAAAGAATGCTGTGTTACCGATTTTTAAAAATAAAATGATTTCCCGTTTATCATGCTTCTAGAGTGAGCTGTGTGTGGAAGGACTGGCAACTGATGGGGTGCCATTTGGTACACACATAGCAAAACTCCAAACTGGAAGTAGAGGCCACGGGCTGGGTCGGTGTGAACAGAGGGGGTAATGTTTGAAAGGCACTGACAGTTTGTGAGTCACTGAGTGTACCTGGAGGAAATAATAACTTTCTGGGGACAAGAAATCACTGGAGAGAAAATGTTGCTCCTACCTTACACTGGCTATGGAATTTACCAAAGGGACAGGAACATTACACAGTGCAGGAGTCTACCAGCTGTGTCTCCTTCCAGCTTCTTAGCAGGCAACAAATGACCACATGGCTGGTTGATATCAGGGATAGGTCAGGAGAACAAGTTCTGGGCCTCTGGGGCCAACGCCCTGACCGATGTCTCCACTCACAAAAGCTCTGGCATGCACAACACAACCCAAAGCTACTTTATGGCTCCTGAGAAGGCCCTAAACTATCCAGGGAGGGCACTGACTAGCCTGCAGGGACAGGGGACAAACAAGGGGACAGTAGAACTCAGGTGTCTCTATTAAAAAGAAAAATATATGTTGCTGTTGTTTTCCTGCTTGTTTGTTTTTCAAGACAGGGTTGCTCTGTGTAGCCCCGGCTGTCCTGGAACTCACTCTGTAGACCAAGAGATCTGCCTGCCTCTGCCTCCTGAGTGTTGGGATTAAAAGCATGCACCACCAGTATTACTTGGCAGAAATAAAAATAAATTTGTGCATTTTGACAAGAATAATTTATTTTATCAGCTCCTCATAAGCAGTGGGTTTCTTTTGCTTGTGTTTTTGGTTGGTTTGTTTGATTTGTTTGGATGTTTGTTTGGTTGCCTGGTTGGTTCTTGGGTCGGTTGGTTGGTTGAATGGTTGGTTGGTTGGTTGGTTGGCTCTTTGTTGCGTTGGTTCTTGGTTTGTTTGGTTAGTTGGTTGCTTGCTTGGTTCAGGTGGGTTTTCACAATTCTGCACACAGCAAAAAATATAAAATGTGAAGAAGACAAAGAACTGAATGTGGAAGAGTCTCACCATCTCTTCAGCCCCTGCCACTTACCCCACTCTACTGAGACTCACAGCGATGTCACGGGGAACGTGTGTCCATCCCAGAGTCAGGCTGTTTAAGCCACATGCATTGACACGATGCTCAGGATGGGGTGGTGTGAGCTGAGGGAGAGAGCTCTGAGCATGTGAGAACGCTCCTCGAGGAGAGAGCTACACTGAAGCTCACAGTCTAGAGGTTTAAGTGGGGCATGAAGCTTTCTGAACCCGGGTGCACTTCCGAAAGCCAGTTGGCTGAGCTAGAGTGAACGGGTCCATGCCTGTGAGTAGCAGTCGGAATCAGCGAGGTACCAAGGAAATGGAGGGACTAGGAACGACGTCAGCACTTGGTTTCTTCCTCTGACAGATGTATGTCGATATCAATAGAAATTACTAAGGGACTCCGCGCCACCTCTGCAGCTTCTCTGTATATCTAAGATTATCTCATATTAAAGAGGGTTCGGTGTTTCTTTTTAAATTCATTCACTGTATTTTTAATATCCCAGAATTAGCTGATAAACGGTCAAAAGAAATTTCCTTCCACCTCACGAACTTACTTTTAGCTTTATCTCTAACGATCTCTGAATTTGTGCTAAGTATAAGATCCCCAGGAATCTCGGGGAAGGCTTCTCGCGGATGCTACTCTAGCATCCTGAGCAGATGCAGGAGTGGCCACAGCAGCTTTGCCTTCTGGGTAACCACGCCTTTGTACATGCCACTCACAAGTCCAGCTCCGCTGCCTAGGGGACAGAAGAGCAGCCTCAAACTGAGATGCGGGACAATGCCGCGTTCTGTGGTATGTATACTTTACCTCGATTTTTAAAGGAATGTTGAGCTGGAAAAATAGCTCAGGGGTAGAACACTTACATAATATGTAGGAGGCTTTGGGTTGAATTACAGACATGCCCGCGTGCGCGTACTCAATGATACAAAGCTCATTTTCCAGTTCAGTCCCTTTGTCTCCCACATCTCAACTAATAACGTGAAACTTTTTTTTTCTTTTTCTCAGGAAAAGAAAAATCTGCTCTCAAAAATCTAAAAGAACTGACTAAATAAATGCAGCCTTCCCTAAAATTCAGAAAGGCTCTGCGGACCCAACTTGGCAGCAGAGCTTCGGGAGCTGGGGCTCCTGGGGTCAGATTCTCAGAAACACTCAGTTAAGACCAAGACAACACCAGCAAACACCAACAAACACCAACAAAAGACCACTTTTTAAAGCAGCTCTAGTCTTGATGGTTTTGTGTGTGTTTGTTTGGTTGGTTTTTTGTTTGTTTTTATTTTTAAAAAACTAAAAAACTAAAAAATTGGAGGAAGGAAAATATTCGTAAAGGGTAAAATAGCATGAAAATCTGTCCCCGCCATTCCGTTGTCGCCTCCCCAAAACATCAGCTCCCAGAGGATGACCGCAGCCTCACATCTGTCATTTTCGGGTCCATTTCCTTGTAGACGGTTTTGTTTTTTTGCTAAGTCCCCGTTCCAGATGGCCTGTCGCTGTTTTGGACCAAGCTGCTGGGTCCGAACAGGGCAGGCTGAAAATCAGAATGGAGTCACTGGTGCTAAATAAAGTTCCGCGTCACCAAACATAAGCCACGGTGTTGCCTGGCCTGCTGGAAACCCAGACAAATGGAGATCAGAACAATTTTACTAAAAAAAACCAAGAGCCATGAGTCTGGAGTACCCTGCTTTAATCCCTCTGTCATTTAATTTCCTTTTAAATATTGTGTGTGCGCGCGTGTGTGCATGCATGTGTGTGTGTGTGTGTGTGTGCGAGCGCTCGTGTGTGTGCACACTTTCGTTCACCTGAGCACATGTGCCCCACGCACATGCAGTACCCAAAGAAGCCAGAGGACAACACTGGATCCCTTGGAATTATTGCAGACTAATAGCTTTAAACTCAACTGTCATAACATTTCCCTTAGACAGTTCTTTTTACTGTCTCTGGTGCCACCCCCATTGCTTCTTACCTTCTTTTGTTCCATTTTTGGAGGGACTGCCCGGTGGCCAAGACGGCAGCTTCCTTCTCAGAGAAGAGAGAAGCTGAACAGCCATTGTCCTGGGTTGATTATCCCTGTGACCTGCTAAGCACCTTGAGGATAAGAGCAGTGTAGAGAAACGGGGACATTTAACCTTCGCAGTTTTTATGAAGTAACTTCTGGACAAGATCTACATTTAAACCAGACCAACTCCATTTCCAGAAAAGTGCAGCTCTTCAGATCGAAGCCCAGATGAGTCTGGTTAAAGGTGGTTTTGATGGCACAAGACTTGACATTTTGATTTTGCATCTCACAGAAGAAATGGGTCCTCAGCTGTCAGCAGGCTTCTGCCAGCTCGGGCTTCTGCTGTGCACCCACAGCTCTTACAGCATTAGTCACAACAGCCGAGAGAGATCCCTCCTAGCGAGGTGTCCACCAATGGTTATTTTATAAAGAAAACAATGTACATATGTTGCAGTAAATATTAAAAATGACGGTGACCCGTTCCAGCATCACACCTTGCCACGCTGTCCCCCAGGTCCTCTCTGACCCAGGTGGGCCATATAGAACTAACATATCCATCTTATGTTAGTTAGAACCATCTTATCTGTGGCCTTTCCCCTCTGGCGTCTCTCCTGGCAGAGGGCCAGCCGCAAACTCAACCCACACTCCAACCATCTTGACAAATTCAAAACTCCAGAAACTTGTAATTTAGCAATGGCTTTAATCTCAGATTTATTCAGTAAAATTTACACTCCACAAAATGTCCACATTATAAACTCAGAGCCAAACGATATCATATAATTTGCCCTTCTAGACAAGACAAATCATCCTGTACAAATTCATTTCTTATAAAAGATTCATATCGATCTGTGGCTAATTAAGGCCACACGGGTCCGGGTCATCCTCCTCATTTTCCGTCTTTTCTCCCCTCCTCTCCCTTTCTAAAACTTTGTTTCTGCCGCCTTTCTTTCTCGTCCCATGACAGGCTTTGTGCCTGTCTTCCTTTAATTTCAACCACATACATATGCACAATGAATGTTTATTCAGCACAGAGAACAACATGCTGTCATTTTCAGCAGAATGAACAGAACTGGAGATCCAAAAGTTAAAGCAAAATAAACCAGACTGAGAAAGAAAAGCAAGACCTTTTCTTTCTCCTGTAGAAACAAACACATAGAGGAGAGAGGTTTTAGGAAAGAGAAAGAGGGTTAGGAAGAGAGAGGAGACACAAATCAGAGTCACAGGGTGAGCAGTATCAAAGTACAGCAAGTAGACATATAAAAATGCCCAGATGAAACCTGTTATCTTCAACAATTAACATATGCTAATATCAAAGAAGTTGCCAAGCTGATGATTCCAACTGTCTGCACTGCAAGTTGGAGTAACTGTCCAGAGTGTACCATTGGACGACAGGCTAAGCCAGGCAGATGGCTGGTGTCTTATCAAACACTTGCCTCCACTACCAGACCTTATCTCCAAAAGAAATTTAGCAGGCCAGAGAGATGGCTCAGGGATTAAGAGCGCTAAGTACTCATCCAGAGGTCCTGAGTTCAATTCCCAGCAACCCCATGGCAGCTCACAACCACCTGTAATGGAATCCCATACCCTCTTCTGGTGTGTCTGAGGACAGCTACAATGTATTTATATAAGTAAAATCAATAAATCTTTAAAAAAAAAAAAAAAAAAGGAGCCACTTCATGGCTCCTTACTCTGGGAAAGAAAACATTCTTATCAATTTCCAACCAGCACTATCTTGCTATTTTCTATTACAATAATTAATATTTTATGCATATGTGTTCAAATGTATGTCAAATGTATGTTTGTGTACCATATGTTTGCAAATATCGGTGGGGGCCAGAAGTCGTCATAGCCCTGTAATTGGAGTGCTAGGTGTATGTGAGTTTCCCTGTATGGGTGCATGGGTCCAAGCCCTGGTACTCTGCAAAACCACAAGTGTTCTTAACACAAGGACCATCTCTGCAGCCACTGCTGTTTTTAATCTCATGGTCCAAGGAAAATGACCAGTCTTGGCCACTATGAAAGTCAGCCAGGTACTAAGGTGATAATCACAACCCCTTTGGTGCTCCCTGACCCCAAATCCTGGCTCAGCTTACTCTCTGGTCTCCAGCTTCCTCTTGGAAAATTAAAAGTAAGGATTGCCGTCCTCTGCAAATGTTCCAAGAAACTTCCAGAAGTTATACAATGTCTACGTGGCAGGCAGTAGGCACTCAGGAAACGTTAGCCTTTGGCCTGCCTGATACTTACTCTCTTGTTTTATTTTTATTTAATTTAGTGTTATTTTGATGTGTCTGTGTGTAGGATGTGTGCCAGGGCACATGCATGGAGATTAGAGAGCAGCTTCTGGGAGTTGATTCTCTCCTTACACATGTATTCTGGGGATAAAACTCAAGTGGTCAGGCATCAGCCACAGGAAGTTTTACCAACTGAGATGTCTCTCCAGCCCTCACTGGCACTTTTAAAACCATTGAGTAATTGACATGCGTTACTACCGATGGTTTAGATTTTACTATGGTCCTCTAAACAGCTCGCCCATGGCCATACAATTAAAGAGCACCAACACTGGGATAAAAAGTCAACGTTTTATTCCACAATTCATACTTCTTTTGCTAGGTCATTTATGAGCTTGCTTCACTCCAAGACTCATCACAAAAGTGGTTTGCCTAATCCAATGAGGCTGGATTAGAACCAGGGTGTGATGCATTGTATGCCTCCCGCCCTTTAGTGCAGATTTGCTTTCCTTCATTCCAGTTACCAAGTGTCAACTGCTGTCTGAAAATACTAAACGGAAAACTCCAGAGATAAGCCATTCATAAATGTAAAAACAATAATAACTGAAATAAAATAAAATCTATGTTTCAGTATTTTCCCTTTAACAGTGATGTTTGTGTTGGGTTTGGACTTTTTTTGTTTAAGAATGCCCTGAATCCCATTTACCCAGAAGTCCTTGTTACAAGTCAGATGATGTTTTCCAGTATATATCCTCTGTGTTTAAATGGCTGACCACAGATTTTTCTATAGAGCTACAAAGCTCTTTATTAATTCATTAATTAATTATAAACATATATATATAATTAACATAAAAATATTATTATATTTTTTAACCATTGAACTTTTACTTCTAGGACATAACATTAAAAAAAAAAAAAAAAAAAAAAAAAAAACTAAAGACATTTCTCAGTTTCCAAATTTTAATTCTTGTCCACACCGGGATCAAGAAGCCTGCATTCTAAAATGGCAGCATATCACAGAATTCTAAGCTGCTGCCGAAGACCTGAGATTGCCTATGCATTGCACGCTAGATGGACATTAGACAAAATAGAAACAGGTATAAGATGGATTTGGAAATAAAGACTGTGGTACTGTGGAAGTAAACTGGTTGCCTCACATGTTGGAACTATATCAAAGAAGGGGACATGCTCAAACACACTTTCAAATAAAAGCTATGCTCCTATTTGACCACATAAATGAAAACTACGAGTTCTTTGGGCTGAGTGATTCAGCAAAACAAACAAACAAATAAATAAGAACCCGGTGTCTGTCATTGAGTAGGCCTAAGTGTGGTACTCACTGCTGTGTCTAATTCTCCGTGTGCTTGTGAGCAATTAATTTCACATCTCGGTTGACTCATTTGTAAACAAAGGACCTACTGCAAAGAATTATGATTAATGCTAAGTGAAATACGCAGCCAAAGCCCTGGGTCTCGGGATCCAGAACAGACTGTGCACAGTTGTCACCGCCCCTCCCTTCCTGCGGATGACCTGTAGGCAGAAATGAATTAGAAGTGTTGTACTGTAGGACCCCCTTTCGGGGACCCCCCACTCGAGTCTTGGGACATGGGGTTACCCAATGAAACACGAGAGACCTTCTTGCTGCAAAAGCATGAGGTAGTTTAATGACGGAGCTCCGGGCCGATATGTATCTCACGCAGGAGACAGAGGTAACGACCACGAGACTCAAAAGCTGGGGGTTTTTATAGGGAGAGGGTCGGGGTCTGGGAAGAATTTCGAGTACAAAGCTCACCCAACACTCCGGGGTTCCGCAGTCCCAGGCACCGTGGTGTTTATATAAGTTACAGCTTCACTAATGACTATGGATTCCAGAGCTCCACAATCGATGGTGCCCAGGTGTGCCGAGAAGGCAGTTAAGCCCTAAATCTCCTAGATAACAATTGACAAGATACCTCTGCCTGTTCACCCTGCATTCTATCTCCCTGTATAAGAGATAGCTTAAACAAATCATATTCAGACAACTAAAACTAAGGAAAGTATAGGAAACATTATTTCTCCTTAAAGAGAGAATTCAGCATTGCAGAGACTGTCAGACTGTGGGAGGTCTTAATTATTAAAGACTAAAATATACTATGAAGAAAATACCAAAACCCAGCAACAGGATTATCAGACCTTGAATTTAATTTCCTTTCAGTACAGTTTAAGAATTTAGAGTTCGGGAGGGAGGGGGGTGGAGAGACGGCTCAGTGGTTAAGAACAATGACTGTTCTTCCAGAGGTCCTGAGTTCAAATCCCAGCAACTACATGGTGGCTCACAACTATCTGTAATGGGATCCAATGCTCTTTTCTGGTGTGTCTGAAGACAGCTACAATGTACTCATAAATAAAATAAGTAAGTCTATAAAGGAAAAAAAAAGATTGAGTTATGGAAATGTTTTTTAAAGTTCTTGTCCTAATCCCCTGCATACATGTAAATTCAAATACAGAAACATGAAAATTATTGAGAAATGAAATAAAAAGCAGGCACAAAAAAACAGAAAACAAAGACAAAACCTCTCCAGAGTAAAGGCAGAGACAGACCGTGTTGTCCACATAGCTGGAAAAAAACGAAAGATTTTTCCTAGGAAACCATTCTGTTCACCATAACGTTTTAAATGGCCACCATCGCTAACACCCCCTTCATCATTAGAAAGTGGCTGCGGCCACCCTCACCGGCACCAGCCTCCGCAGACACCCAGGCAGCAGGAGTTAAGAAACCCAGACAAAGACACTGACTCGCACCAGTTTGGTTAACTCTGTAAACAAATTAGAAATCTAGGATTTGTAGTGACTATGGTTTTCTTGGACATAGAAATATGAAAAAATTAATCCTCCATGCTGACAAACCGGGACCTGAACGCTGCTCCCCCATAAACGCTACATACTGTTGCATGTGTGCCCTGCAATGGCAAAATTCTTACTCAGCCAAGAGAGCTCCTTCTTGAAAAGGAGAAAGAACCCGACTGAGAAACCAGGCTGGCTGCAAAGTAAAGGAATCCGAATCCGGCTGCTCACGGCACAGAGGGTGTGGTAGCCTTTAGAAGGCAAGGGTCTCTCTCTCTCTCTCTCTCTCTCTCTCTCTGTGTGTGTGTGTGTGTGTGTGTGTGTGTGTGCATACCAAGAAATATCTTTTTAGACACACGCACAAAATCTAAAACTGGGTGCCACAGAATAAAAAGAGAACTCAACTTGCTTCTGACAAAACGACAAAAAAAATTAAAAAAAAAAAAAAATCGCTCAAGAACAGCCTTCTCCAGGTATCTCCATCCCCACTAACTACCACTTTTTCTCTGGAGGAGGGGCTGGCTGGCCGGAGGCACTTGTGTGTCCAGCTCCTGCTGCCTCCTGCTGCTTCAGCTCAGAGCCTTCTGTGCTGACTTCATCTGGCCCGGAGGCGGCCTGCGCTCTTTAAAGCGCCAGCTGAGCAGCCCAGGCTGACCCGCGGGGAAGGGCCGGGCCTGGAGAGCCGCAGGCTCCTCGGTCGCTTCTCCCACGCTCCACCATCATCCGGCCAAGGCTGGCCCAGCTCCGCTAATCCCAGCTCTGTGACCGGCATGCAGGCCCTTAGACACCGGTCCAGCTTGGGCCTCGCTCCATTCTGAACACGGGGTGCCCAGGAGGAGCAGAGAAAAGCTTTAGTGGCTGTTTTAAGCTTCTGCCATAATGCAAAAGAAATGCAAACGCGAAGCTTTGGGGTGGGGCGGAGCGGTTCACAAGGCAAACTGTGTGGCCTCTGGCCGGTGGCACGTGTCCCAACCTCTTTGGGTGTCTAAGTATTTGCCTTACTTCTGGAAAGAAGAAAGGAAGAGAGGGGGAGAAAGGAGAAGGAGGGAGGGTTGGGTTTCTCTTGTGAGATGAACGGCATAAAGTTTTAAGTTTTGGCATTTTCTTGGGAACCTCCCAAAAGCCTGACTGACTTCTCAGCAAACAAAACTTTTGAACTTCGACAGGAGGATGAGCAGTAGCTTCCTCTCGTGGAATGCTGACTTGCTTTATGAGTGTGTGCGTTCCTACCCCGGAACTGTGTGATGTGAGTTAACCACGGGGTTTCTCCTTGTAGTTCTGGCTGTCCTGGAACTCACTCTGTAGACCAGGCTGGCCCTGCACTCAGAAATCTGCCTGCCTCTGCCTCCCCAGTGCTGGGAGTAAAGGTGTGTGCCACCACAGCCAGGCTTTAGAGGTAGAAACTTCTTTCCTCTGGAGGAGTTGGGTAAGAAGGGACACTCGCGACTCAGTTCAGGTCACGCCTGTTGTCTTCTCCAAGTCTGACGTGGACACATCTGACCCTTGAACTACATATGCAGGCTTAAAAAGAGAATCCCTTTTGAAAATCCCCGTGTGTTCCACGTAGACCGAGGATCTTATTTCACTCAAAATTACCCATAGTTACCTTGTGTTTTCTGGACCTTGCTTGGTACAAAGGTGGGAGAGAGCCATGGAAGGTAATTTCAGATGTCCCAGTCTCCCACAGCCACGGCGATGCTCCTCCAGGTGCCCCTGCTACACCTACACGGAACACAGCATTGGGAAGCCCCTCCTTGGTCTTTTGTTTCTGAGTGTCATTGTGTCAGCTGTCTAACAAGCCGCCACCCCCACCCCCACCCCCACCCCCCCGGGGGGGGGGGGGAAGGGCAGATGCCCTGATCCTGGCAGGGTATACGCGAGCACCAGTCTGCTTCAGCTTAACGGTCTTGGCGTGTTAGGGTAGGAAGCTTCGTAAGTGTTAATGCCGTGTGTGGCTCTGAGTGAGGGGAACTGAGGTCAGTAGTGTCCAGCAGAAGCAACCCGCCCTTTCCTCTCTGTGGGTGGAAGGCAGCATTTAAAGAGCATTAAAGGCAGCTACTAGGAACAGAAGGGGACATCTTCACTGAGATTTGATTGAATCTTTATAAAGGTTTGAGGGCTTCCTTTTAAATGGGGTGCCTAGAATTTAAACCTCTGTTTAAATAAATGTCATAAGATATGGCCATGCATCTCCACTACTAATCAACAATGATCCAGGAGAGGTGAACTATCTCTTTCAGAGAATACACACACACACACACACACACACACACACACACACATGTATATGTATGTATATGCATGTGTGGATGCATCTCACATACCGTTATCATTTAGTTTAGCTAACGAGAGTAATGAGAACTTAAATTTTTTGCTTCGACAATTTTTTTTTGTCGTTCTCATCTGTTATCTGCTTAGAAATTTGTGTTCTTGTTGCAGTGTTAATCTTTAGTCTTTCTGAAGAGACAGTAGTTACCTCGTCAGGAGCTGTGAAGGAACCTCTTTTCCTGAAATGAAGGCGAGGTTTCTCACTAATCCGTGGCACTGGATCCCAGCACATTTCCCACAAACCCCCTGTGCCGGCCCTTCCACTCCTGTTCCCCAGCATCCCTCAATGCTCCCCTAAACTGTGTTTTTCCTTAATGAGAGGAGCTGTGTTACAGCGCAGCTTTAAGGCGCTTACTCTTGGCAATTCGCACTTAGTTTTGTTTTCTCAGATTTTGTCAATGTTTAATTCTCACCGTCCGAACAGTCAGAACACTGAAGCTTTTGAAAAGTCGTTAGCTTTTGAAAAGTCTGTGTCTGAACAGAGGCAAAGGGGAAATTAGTAAAAACTCTCAGCTAACCTATGCTTCTGGGAGGGGTGGGGGGATGATAGTTTTTTTTAGTCTAAGCTCATAAAAGGTCACATGCTAAGTCAGTTGCAAAGCCAGGGAACTGATCAAGTGTGAAGGAAACGGAAAAATTAGGAGTTCAAAATGAACCGTACTCTGCTCGGAAGGAAGCCTAGCCCTCTGTGTTGTGGCGACCATGTTGAACATTGCTGCTTTGGTCAGTAAGAGTTCAATTATACTTGAAATGAGGATTAATTACCCTAAAAGCACCAATAGGCTGGGCAAGGACACCAGGAACAAAGGCGTCCCTTCCTTATCTCCATAGCAAACCTGCATGGCCAGCCTCTCAGCCCCACTGACTGACACACATCCCTCTTCCCCTCAGTTAATTCGGACAGAACATTTCTTCGGTACTTCAGCTGATGGGATGGGAAATAATTTCCCCCCCTGACTAAAACTTGAAGTGGATTGATTAGAGCAATTTTTTCTGTTTTGCACAATAAAAAGATGAGTCACATGGTCGAGCAGGCCCATTTCTAGAGCAATCTCTTCCCTCTAATTGCTGCCAGGCTAATGCGGTAGAAACGAGTCCCAGGAAGTCGAGAAATCCATTTACCCGACCATGACATTTAAGTAGCAAACACAAGTAGTGGATTTTTCCATTACCCTCCGTTTCAGGCCGGCCACATTCCACCTGTGACCCTCCTGTGCCAAGGACAATGTACTTACATACAATTTGGTATCTATAATCAAGGTCCACTTCAAAATGTTTGAGAGCAGACTAAAAACATTTTGTAGAAAAGTATAATTAAGTCCATAACCAATTTCACTAATTCATGATAATGTATTGGGGGGGAATCATTTCATAATGCTCTCAGACAGGCATGTCTTTCTTACCAAAGGGAAAGAAGCAGGCAGCATGTTTTCTCTGTCACAACACACTATTTATCATTAAGAGTCCCAGCCTTGGAGCTCTTGCTTTGTGAGAGACTTTCTCCAACTAGAACCACACAGGTTCTCTAAAAACACTACAGATCCATTGTCAGATGTTTTATACAAGAAAAAGAAAGAGCCATCTGAATAAACCCATGACGCACATCAGAGAGCCTTGGGACAGTTCAATCGAACCCATACAAAGGAACTTACAGAGTCATGTCCTGGTGTACGGCCAGCCAGTGACCTCCTCAGCACAGGAACAGGGCTGATGGCCCTTGAGTGTTTGTTGGTAAAGGAAGGATGCTTGCCAGGCCCTCGACGCTGAGGGTATCGAGAAGGCCTGAGCAATGCTTTGAAACAAATCAAAGTCAGTTTTGTTTCATCTTGAGTTCTCAGAGGGGTCACTGGGCCTCTAAAGCAGAATCAGTGAAGGAGAATTCAGGTCGTTATCTCTGATTGAGATTTCTCGGTGCCGCTTTGAAGCCAGAGGCCAACTGCACACAGCATCTGCCTCAGCTGTGATACCTTTTGCTGCACACTGTGCGGAACCGCAGGGCTGGAGCACAGGGCAGAGCCTGGAGGGTGTGTTTTCTGAACATTCTGCCTCCTTTCACCTGCCTGGGCACATGTGGTGGAGGTCAGAGGTCAGTGGGCAGGCGCTGGTCTTCTCTTTTCTTGGCATCTAACTTGGCAGTGAACACCCTTATTCCTGAGGTATCCCTCTGATCCTGCCTTGCTTAAGGATTGCAGCCAATCAGAATAAACACAGCCAGCTGCCTCTTAATATTTTAACAAATGTATTTTTTAAAGATTTATCTATTTTATGTATATGCATACACTGCCGCTGTCTTCAGACACACCAGAAGAGGGCATCGGATCCCATTACAGATGGTTGTGAGCTGCCATGGGGTTGCTGGAAACTGAACTCAGGACCTCTGGAAGGGCAGTCAGTGCTCTTAACCGCCGAGCCATCTCACCAGCCAATAAATGTATTTCTTAAGCAGTCTCTGACTGAAAAATCATTAAAAAAACAAAAAAAAAAAAAAAAAAAAAAAAAAAAAAAAAAAAAAAAGAATAAGCATTAAGCCTTTTCTTGACAGAGAACTGGTTTAAACTGACGTGATCCCACCACAGTGCAA
Organism: Micromys minutus; assembly: GCF_963924665.1. NCBI lineage: Eukaryota > Metazoa > Chordata > Mammalia > Rodentia > Muridae > Micromys > Micromys minutus. Next base: position 96,388,567 of record NC_137969.1, read on the forward strand.
GCTTATATTTGCAAGGCAGGGAAGCCATGCTCAGGAATATGCATATTACTGCAGGTGTATTCTTCCCACTTCAGTCCCAGAATTCAAGAGGCGGGGCAGGCAGATCTCTGTGAGTCTGAGGCCAGCCTGGTCTATACTGCAAGTTCCAGACTAGCCAGGGATAATATACCTGTGAGACCTTGACTCCAAAAGAAAAAAAAAAAAAAATTTTTTTTTTTAGTCAATTGGTGTATAGCTATCAAAAGCTTGACCAATAAAGAAAATGTGGAACACACACACTGGAATTCAGCTCAATAAAAAAAAAAAAAAAAAAAAAAAGAAAGAGTTCCTGTCATTTGTAACAACCTGAGTGGAATCCAAGTCAGATAACAGAAAGGTAGCTGCTGCATGACCTCACTCACACAGAGAACCTGGAAAGATCCCTCTCCTGGCAGCTGAGGGGAGGATGCTGGCTCTCAGGGGCTGTGGAGAAGCCGGCATACAAGGGGGGAAAGAGAAATTCACGGCCCTTTGTGGTACAGTAGGGTGGCCGCAGATGGAGTTAATGTGCTGAGCATTTCAAACACCTGGAAATCAGACTTTGAAAGTCCTTCTCACATAGAAATGCTAAATATTTAAGGAGATACATAGGTGTATCCCGTAAGCATTGCACAATGAATGTATGTATAATGGAGACCTTACCCCCCTAATGTGTACACTTTGTTATGCATGAGTTAGGAGATAAATTTCATTTAACGTCTGAAAGAAGGAACTAGAGAGATGGCTCAGTTGGGGAAATGCCTGCTGAGCCCAGAAACCTGAGTTCAAATCCCCAACACCACAGAAAGGCCAGATACAGCAGAGTTCTGTAACATCAGTGGAGTGTTGTGCAGAAACAGTCAGATCCTTCGGGCTTGGGGCCAGCTTGTCTAGTTAGGTGGTGAACTCTGGACTCAGTAAGAGACTCTGTCTAAAAAAATAAGTAAATACATATAGTGGGAAATCACTGAGGAAGACACTCAACACATGCACACTCGCACATCCACACACACAACATGAAAGTTTAAAAGTTAAAAAAAAAAAAAGACTCTAGGAAGCAAAGCTCTTGGCTGCTAACAGAGGACTTCTGCTGAGTTAAAGATGTGTCAGAGTAAGGACTGACCGGGAAGGCACTGGGGAAAACAAAGACTTTGTGCTGAGAAGTTTCCCCGTGAGAACAGAAACTGAGGTGTGCCAAAGGTCATGGATGGGGGTCAAACAACACAGCATTCTTGGTATCTGGAGGATCCGAGTACCATGTCCCTGTTAAACCCAGGGTATTGGAGGAACTCAAGAAGAGAACAAGACAGAGCCATTGTGTAGAAAGCCAACCGCAGAGTTAGTTTCTACCTGAAGGCTGAGGGGCAGAGACAGCTACGTAGCATCAACAATCTCAACTTTCCCCCAGCTAGCTGACAAATACAGTGTAAGGCCCATGATTCACTGAAGAATGACCCTTACCCCCGACTCAGAGTATGTAGAACCAGAGTGTCTTAGTCTGCAGAAATCCAAATGCTGGGGTCTCCCGTTACCAGAATAGAGAGACACCCAAGTGAGCGTGCAGGCCTGATTTAAAGCACATTATGGAATTCCCGGGTAGGTGACTTCTGTGTTAATCTGTTGGGTCCATCTCTACAGACATCCCATTACTGGTGTGGGGGCTGGGAACCTGCTGGAAGGTCTGGACACTGCTGCTGACTCATTGTCCTTGCCTCAGGCCAGGTGGTGGGACAGCTTCTGAGGCCTGAACTTGCCCAGTTCTTGGAGACAGATTTAGGCCTAGTCTTCTTTACTGCCAGTTTGAAGCCTGTCATGGAATCAGCCTAGCCTTCCCAAAATGAGACTCAGACTATGGCTGTTTTATTTGGCTTTGACGATTACTGGGGGTAACCCTAATAATCTTCTAACTGCAGGTCTGACTACCTCCCCAGTGGTGTACCTCAGATACTTGCTGTTTCTCCTGGCCGTGTGTTCATCATTCATTTCCCCTCAAGGCGGCTTCATCATCCTCATCTTCCACCTCCTCATCTCTCTCTTCCATCCCCAACAAGGTAACTCAAAACCCACCCACCTCTAATCCCTCCAGCAACTGGCTGTAGCCAATTTCAGTTAACCAATAGTTTTAAATGAAGGAATAAGGTTTGCATAACAAAAGCCTGTAAATGTGAGAATTCACTTACAGAATTTAGCATTACAACGGTACACAGGGACCTACCAAACCTCCACAGGGGACTGAAACCGGTACTAGGAAGATTACTGGACAGAGACAAAGGCAAGAAATGTGTCTGTGGACCTTAGAGATGTCTTGGTAGACACCAAGGTATCCTGCCTTTTATACTCAGCCTGGGAGTATAAAAGAGTATACTTATACCTGGGTGGCCTTGGTGGAGGATTTCATGAGCTTAAGACCAGTCTGAGCTACATAGCAAGGACCAGACCAGCCAGATCTACCTACATCAGGAGGCTCTCATAAAAGAAGAAACAAACAACATCCATGTTTATACTTGTCTGGAACCTGAAAGTTTACCCTTTGGCTTGTTTTTCTTTGGTGGGGAATACAACCATAGTGATACCAACTTAGTGCTTTGAGCCCTGAGATCCACTTTTTAAACGACCAGACATTTTCCGTTTTTTCCCCCCTACAAAGAAGTTGCTGATGCTCCTCAGTTTGCCTTCATCAAAGAAGTCAGAGACAACTAGAAGAAAGGACTAAGAACACTAGCAGTGAGCCACTGGATTTGGTGGCTTACGGCTTTTATCTCAAGGGAGGGGCAGAGAGTTTGAGGCCAGCCTGATCTACAAAGTGTATTCTAGGCCAGCCTGGGCTACATGGTAAGACGCTGTCTTTAAAAACCAAATGGAGGAAAAAAGAAGAACACAGACAACAGATCTCAAAAGTTGAAGTCAAGAGATGCTGCCTGTTGGTTGGATGGTTGGTTAGGTTTAATTTAGTTTAGTTTTTGAGACAGAGTTTCTCTGTGTAGCTTTGGCTCTCCTGGAACTTGCTCTGTAGACCAGTGTGGTTCAAACTCAGAGATTCGCCTGTCTTTGCCTCCTGAGTGCTGGGATTAAAGGTGTGTGTTGAAGCTCAGTAGACCGATCAGGCTTAGTCTGAGTTTATGGCAGTCTTACACCCTGGCTCCTGAGTACACGGTTACAAGTTTGCACCCCCATACCCACACCCTCAAATTTCTCTTTGGACTACAGGAATGTAGAAGTCTGTATCGATTGCCTGCGTGCTGAATTCCCTACTTCAGGAAGAGCCCTCATTTCCTTTCGGCTTTGTCCCAAATGTTTCTAGATGCCTCAGAAGTAGTTTGTTGTGTATGCTAGGGAAATAAAATGCCTGTGCAAACTAAGAGTCAGGAATAAAAATGTGTTACAGTGCAAATGCTAACGCCAAATGATTATTCATTTGCTGTGTGTGTGCCCTCCTTAGAGAACAGGGGAGTGGCTACACAGCGTGGGCTGCATCGGCCTTTGAAGACTAAAAAGGGGATATTGTCCCTTTAAATGAGACCGACTCTTACCCTCTGAAGAAAAGGCCATAGCACCTGACACACCCATAATCTCATTAAGGCGGGTTATTCCCACCCTTTAAAGGAGATAGATAGCTCTGATTCTATTAAATGTAATTGTTTTTAGAGTAAGATGATGCACAACTGGACCCTCGAAGGGAAAGTAAATGTTAACAAAAAAACAAACAAACAAAAAAATGAGTAGACAGGGAGAGCCCGAATTACAGAAAAAAAAAGAAAAGAAAAGGGGAAAGAGGAGGTAGAGGACAGGAGAGGAAGGCAAGAAGACACACAGGTCAAGGGTCACAGAGGCCCACAGGAGCATCAAGCTATTCCTGGCGCTTCCTCTGGCAGCTAGCGGTACCTGGATCCCGGACGTGGCCCCAGAATGTGGAGCCATCGCCGGGACCCTACAACCCCTCAAGAAATAAGTCCTATAAATCATCCAGATCTCAGAAGGCCCCAGACGTGCAGCTCTGTGGTAAACATCAATGAAAACCAATATATAGTTACTCCTAAGATACTATTAGTCCTGTAACTGATACTGTTCTCAGACTTTGACCTCAGGTCTTTGCTTTATCATGTCCAGATGCCCAGGGGCTGGGGCAGAGGTGGTTAGATGGGTGGAAGGCTGTTGGGAAAAAGTCTTAGTACTGGAGACAAACCCAGCTCTGCACCTTCCAGAGTTATCTTAACACATCTAGGAAACGGTTATACCTCAGAGATGATGCCAAGTTAGACCTGCCTGCTCTTTCTCAGCAGAGTCACATGCAGGGACACAAGGCATCTGTTTTGAAATGTTCAGTCACATAAGTTAACTCAAGCTGCAGCATTTAATTTAGAAGGAGATTGGGTTGGGTCTGAATAATTGAAGATAAGTGGAGAAACATTTTAGTAGACCTCAGTAATTTGCCTCATTGTTCCCAGGGACATTAGTGCCCACTCTCGTTGGATGCATCGTGAGTGCTGGCCGGTGAGTACCGCTTAAGGATGTTCACGGAGCCTTTTCCATGGCCCACGGCTGCCAGGCTGGTTAAAATGGCTTTCCTCCATCTTCCTCAGCCTGAGCTTCTGAGCCTGACTTCTGCCGTCCTGTGTCACTTTCAGAACTGGTGATAAAATAAGGTTTTCTGACAGTGACAATGGCCTCCACTGGTCCAGTTGCACTGACAGAGGACCTTTGCCACCGGTGGTACCACCACCACCGCTACCGCCCACCACCACCACCCACCATCATCACCACCCACCACCACCAACCACCACCATCACCACCCACCCACCACTACCACCACCACCACCACCATCATCATCCACCACTACGCACCACCCACCACCACCACCACCCACCATTACCACCAGCAGATGACTCTCTGGCCTCCCTGCCAGCCAACAGAGAACAGTGTAAAATGTCACCCAGGCAAGCCCCAAAAGATTGCCTTTCTCTTCTCCCCCACCTCACTGAGAGAACTCAGCTAATAACCTGACCACACCCCAACTGTGGGACGTCAGGTTTTAAGTCTGGCTGGGCGTTGAGAAAGAAGTGCTTGCTGGACCAAGACTTTCTGTGCTTTACATGTGTCTATGTAGTGAGGATACATCTGCAAGCTGGTACTCAGGGAGCTTTCTCTTAGGCTGAAAACTGAGGATGAAAGATTGGCAGCCTCACTTTGTAAAATGAAATAACTGAAGACACCATTTTAAACATTTCAAACATAAGGAAATCACATATAGTGTGGGAATATTAATATTTGAGTAAGTACTGCTACAGAATATGAAAGATCCAGATGAAAAGTGTGTAACAGGCCCAGCAGGAGTTCATTTCTTGCTCACAAAACAGCATGGAATGTTTGAGCAGGCTGGTGGCTCAGTCCTTCAGGTTAGCAACATGCAGTTTCCATGGTTACCCAGGCAGTCATCTCATCCTAGCTGAGCAGGAAGATAAAAGAGCAAGGTAGATGGGGAAGTTTTATGGGCCATACTGGAAGTAGCATTCTATCATAGAAGATATACATATGTGTATATGTACATATTCTAATACTAGAATGTATAGAAGTATATATTCTAATACTACAAGTAGTATTCCATCATAGGAAATATAGACAGGGATGATATAAATATAGAAGTAGAAATAGAAATATAGATATAGATATTTTAATACTAGAAGTAGTATTATATCAGTTTTGGATAAAACTCAAGTAAGACCAGGAACAGTAGCACATGTCTTTAATCCCAGTAATCAGGAGGCAGAGACAGGAAGATCTCTATGAGTTTGAGGGCAGCCTGGTCTATTGCAAATTCCAAGCCAGAAAAGGCTGTACCGATCGAGCCCCAGTCTCAAAGGCCAGAAGCAGCTCTCAAATATGTGGCCAAGCCATCGGCACGGAGGGCAGGAGATGATGGACCAGTCAGCCCCAGTGGTTGCCATGGGCGGTTTGCAGACCTGAAGAGAGAGTTGAAGAAAAGACTTCAGTAAATTCCAAGACCCATACAGCGGCTGCCTTCTCAGATGTCCAAATCTCATACAAAATCCATTTCCATGCCTGCTTCTACGGCAGAAACAGTAAAACTGGAAAAAAGACAATGTCTCAGCATGGCCCCGATGACACACAAATTCCTGTGGGGCCCGTGCTTTCTCACACAAAAACTAAGGAGAGAAAAGGGTTGGAAGAAGCTCAACCAAATGTAAGAATGAAAAGAAAAAAAAAAAAAAAAAAAAACCACAATCATGGGAACCCACTCCCTTATAAGCTAACTTTAATCTCTCTCTCTCTCTCTCTTTTTTTTTAAAGGAGATATTTGGAAGTACTCTGCATGAGTGGTTAACACTGTTCCCAAAAGCCAATGGTTCTCAGGAAAATATTCTCATCCCAAAATACCTGTTGGTGAGGGAGCCTGAAGTGGAAACGTAAGGGCTCTTTGGAAAGTCTGTTGGATGCCGGGCAAACACTTGAAGGAACGTTTCGTTAACGTGGACACAGGTGAAATGCTAAGGCCGACTCCTGAAGGAATGTTTAGCTGAAGCAGACACAGGAGAGAGGATGTTCTGCGAAAGCAAACATGTGAAAGGACACATGATGAGGATTCTTTGCTAACAACACACATGTATTGGTCCACCTTACGTTGCATAGTTGAGCTGCATTTGCCGGGACGCCACAGAAAAAATGCACCAAAAAAAACCTCTGGTGGTGTGCTGCAGTTTGTTGCCACTTCCAAGGTCTCGGGCTGATTGGATGTACGTGGAGGACACATGATGTCTGGAGGGTATAAATAGGACTCCACGGAGTGACAGAGACAGGGCTTGCTGGTACAGCTAGCTGTGTCACACTTGTAGGTCTCTGTCTTTGCTGATCTTCACTTCCCCGAGAAGGCACAGCTAAGAACTTCTGGTGTTCCTCTTGGTCCCCCTGCTGACTCGAACCTAGCCTGAGGCCTGGCTCTCCGATAAGTCCTATTACCAGTGTTGCTAACCCGGCTCTACCAAATGGACTGCTGGTGTCCGTGACGTGTTTGTGAGTGGACTGAGTTGCCGTTGCCTGCTGACCTGTAAACTGAACTGTCAATTTCCAGACTGTACAGATGGGATTTGCTCCAAAGAACCTTTCTAAACAGGTCCACTTCCCCTGTATCCTTTCTTTTCTACCACCTCTGGTGGGTGGTGGGCTACAAGGAAGGTTAAAGTGTTTAAAAACCATCATTAAAAATAGGGTTTGAGCTCTTTCTTTCTCTTGCCCTCTTGTGCTCTTACTCTCTTGCTCTCCCCCTCCCTAGCCCTTCCTCTCCCCCTTTCCTTCCCCCCTCCATGTGCTCATGGCCGGCCTCTACTCCTCTACTTCTCTATTCCCTTCTTCTCTCTCTCTCTGCCTCTACTACCCTCTTAACTACCCCCATGACCTGAATAAATTCTATTCTGTACTATAAAAAAATAGGATTTGAAAAAATTAAAGTGGGCTGGAGAGATGGCTCAGTGATTAAGAGCACTGGCTGCTCTTCCAGAGGTCCTGAGTTCAATTCCCAGCAACCACATGGTGGCTCACAACCATCTGTAATAAGATCCGATGTCCTCTTCTGATGTGTCTGAAGACAGATTCAGTGTACTTATAATAAATAAATAAATAAATAAATCTTTAAAGAAAAGAAAGAAAGAAAAAATTAAAGTTACAGGAGCCTGCAGAGTTTCCCTAATGTGACAGAGACTATGTCATTGTCTAGCAGAACTATAGAGCCTGTTGCTCCTGGTGCCCACTCTCTGGAAACTGGATAGAGAAACCAAACTAGAACTGAGCTGGAGGTTTCTTCCCAGCTAGTTCTCACTCACGGGTAGAGGGTGCTCTGTGGGCTGCTAAGGGAGGAGAGTCATTAGCATCCTGGAATAGTGACTGCTGGCCAGAAACAGAATGGACCAATGCTGGCATAAATGTGTCGGGAGAACCAACCACTTCCAGTGTGGATTTAAGGCCTACTTCATGGAAAGGGATACATACCTGGTGCTGTGGAACCGATCGAAAGCCTATAGCTAGGGAAGTCCCGGGCCCTCTGGAGAACCTGATGTTACACTAAGTAGATATGTAGTTAATCTGTCTTTCACCATTTTGTTTATATCCGTAGACTAGCGTAGCTCTCAGCCTTGAGCAGAGAAGTCTCTTATCAGCCAAAGTATGGAGAATAACCTAATGCATGCCACATGCTCAGCTCCAGACAGGACATCTGTGTCACTCTGAGACCCAGAGAGCATTGCAGAAGAGGGGTGGAAAGGCTGTGGGAGCCAAAGGATATGGAGGGGTGCAGTGGGCTCTGTCACCTGGGTGTGACTTAACTGTTACAGTCAGGCGAGGCAGCTGTGGCTGCCACACAAGGCTGGGCTAGGGGAGGGGAAGAGGGAACAGAGGGTGGGTGGGGAAGGTGGGAATTTCTGGGAGGGGGAGGGGATGAGAGCTGGAAGAAAGCAAAGGTGATTGATTACAGGGTACTGTAAACAAATATGGCATCAAGAAAATGTTTTAACAATTCACTTATGGGTTGGAGAGATGGTGCTGCAGTTAAGAGCATCTGCTGCTCTTGTGTGGAAGACTGGAGTTGCGTTCCTAGCATCAACATGACGGTCTCACAACCATCAGTAGCTACAGTTCCAGGGGGATTCCATGACCTCTTCTGACTTCCAGTGGCACCAGGCACACCCATGATATACATACATACATACATACATACATACGCACACATACATTCATACACACATACATATACATTCATACACATACATACATACACATATACATACATACATACATACGCACACATACATTCATACACACATACGTATACATTCATACACATACATACATACACATATACATACATACATACATACGCACACATACATTCATACACACATACGTATACATTCATACACATACATACACACACATATACATACATACATACATACATGGGGACAAAGCACTCATACACGTGAAAATTAATGAATCTAAAAATATATTTTCAAACCCAGTTTGAAAGCCTGCACTTCTGGAGGCCCTTTCAGAGAATTCTCCTGTCACAAATTTTTAAAAATAAAGGAAAGCTGGACTTGGTGGTGCATAGTGCCAGCCCTTTGGAGGCCTTCCCTGTCTACACAGTGAATTCTAAGATGGTGGGTGTTACATAGAGAGATCCTGTCTCAGAGGGAGGGAAGAGAGAGAGAGAGAGAGAGAGAGAGAGAGAGAGAGAGAGAGAGAACTGGACCCTCCAGTGTCTCTTTAGAGGATCATTTTGGTCCCCAGGAGAAATCAGAAATGAGAGATAGAAGATCCTTGTAAGTAGGAAGGTTTTTCTGTGTGGCCTTGTGAATTTTTCGAGAATGTCACACTGAAGTCAGTCTTTGTTAAGTGACTGGTCAGTCCTTTGCAGAGCACACTTTTAGAAAAACGGTTTGTTCCCATCTGCCCTGCTCTGCTGAGGCTGTTCCCACACTGGAGAAATTAAGCAAGCAGCTGCGCTGTGCCTCTTCCCCATCAGCTCTAGTAGCATCAGGATGGATAAAGAGAAGAAAGAAATCAATTTTTAATTTTTACAAGGGAGAACAAGCGCAATTTAAAAGAAAATATTTTAAATGCCTATTTAAATGCAAATCATATCATAACATTTCCATGTGTCCATTGATCCAAGAATTTTCCTGAGATATCAGCATTTGCTTATTCGAGCTTTTGTTTTAAAGAACTTCACAAACAAAAGTTGTTATGAATTTCATCGAAGTTACCAAAAAAGAAGATCATTATAACCTCTGGTCATGTTTGACAAGTAACTAATTCATTTTTATCATGGAAAATGTGATAGCTCTTTGTCCCATCTAAGAAAACTCAGGACTTTAGATGAAATGAATGTTCCATGATTTCATGCTGACTTCCGCCCCACTAAACACAGACCACGAGCTCCGAAGGGCACCCCCAGAACAACCGAAAATCAATAGAGAGTGAACAAAGGCCTCAGAATAAGTCTTGGACTTCGGGTTCCAAGAAGGAGAGGAGACTGTCCTCAGACTCAGGAGGAATGAGAGAGGAGACTCCTCAAACTCGGGAAGAATGGGGAAAAGGTCTCGATGTTATCAGTCTCTCCTCGGTGATGTCCAAACCCCACTGTGGTAGGTTGTGAGAGCTAGAGACCCAGATTTCAGGCTTAGAAAGAAAGAGGGAGGGAGGGAGAAAGAGAGAGAGAGAGAGAAGGGAGGAAGGAAGGAAAGAAAGAAAGAGAGAAAGAAAGAAAAGAAAGGAAGGAAGAAAGAAAAAGAAAAGAAAGAAAGAAAGAAAGAAAGAAAGAAAAAAAGGGAAGAAAGAAAGAAAGAGAAAAAAAATGTGCCCAGGACCAGAGAGATCCTGGAGAGATTGGAACTCAGGAAAACCAATATACCTATCTTTCTGTGGGTCTCTGGCTCACCCCAAAGCACACATATGAAACATTCCATAGACAAGTGTCCAACCCCATAAGCTTTTTTTACTGCATATTTTTTTGTGCCTAAAATATCTAAGTAGGGTATAAGACATTATGCAAGTATCTTATAATTTCCAACAAAACTACTGGGGGGAAATACAGCACCAAACTCCTTTATCACCATATCCCAAACCCAAAGTGCTTTGAAATCTAGAACTTTCTGAATTCCCAGTGTTATGTTCAAATGGAAAACTCAACATCTCACATTGAGTGACAGGCCACAGTGAAACCACACGCATACTAAAATTTCTTTGTAAAATCATATTCAGCTACAAATACAGGATATATTTGAAACATAAAAGAATTTTGACTACTCATATGTCTATAAACACCTTGGAAAAGGGATGCCAACGACCAAAAAATTTGTGTGTGTGTGTGTGTGTGTGTGTGTGTGTGCATGTATAACTTTGAATAAGTATATATATATGTTCATACACATACATTTACATTATACATATACATCATATACATATATATGTATAGATGGGGATTAGAGGACCCCAGTAAAACCTATTTTATATGATAAATAATAATAATTAGTAGTAGTAAGAAGAATAAAACATAGTCAGGGGCTGGCAAGGGCTTAGCAGGTAAGAGGGCTTGTTACCAGGCCTGAGGACCTGAGTTCAGTCCCTAGAATCCACACAGTAAAAGCAAAGAACTGACTATAAGTTATTTTCTGAACTCCATACATGCACCATGGTATGAGTGAGTGCACACATAAAATAAATGAATGTAGTAACATCTTAAGTAATCAAGTCCACAAGGGATAAAATAAATGCAATAATAACCGTGTTCAGATAACCCTAATAAAATAGGAAGAAAATGAAAACTAAAACTCAGAGGGGAAACCCAGCAAACAGCTAAAAAGATCAAGTCCACATCCAAATATGTCATTTGTAAAATGTAAGTATTAAATCAAGTGTAGATATTTTAAATATACCAATGACAAAGAAATCTGGAAGGACTCAAATAGACTTTTTAAAAAATTATTTTATTGAATAGTCTCTGCATTTACATTTCAAATGTTATCCCCCCAGCTCCCATCCCCCCTCTCCCTCCACTTGTTGTCCATGAAGGTGCTCCCTTTCTCAACCACCCTCTCCACCTTAGTGCCTTGGCATTTCCCTACACTGGGAAACCACACCTTCACTGGACCAAAGGCCTCTTCTTCCATTGATGCCAGACAATGCTGTCTTCTGCTACATATGTAGCTGGAGCCATGGGTCTCCCCATGTGTGCTTATTGGTTGGTGTTTTAGTCCATGGAAGTTGTGAAGGGTTTAGTTTGTTGATAATGTTCTTCCCATGGTGTTGCAGACCCCTTCAGCTCCTTCAGTCCTTTCTCTAGATCCTTCATTGGGGTCCCCCTGTTCAGTCCCAATAGTTAGCTGCAAGCATGCTCAGCTGTATCTGTATGACGCTGGCAGAGCCTCTGAAAAGGCATCCATATCAAATAGGCTTAGAAATGAATATAAACATGAGTATTTATGCTGCCCAAAGAAAAAACTCACATCAAATGCAACTTGTCTTTTGTACTTGGCACATGCATCTCAGTCCCCTATCTATCTATCTATCTATCTATCTATCTATCAATCAATCAATCTATCCCAGGCCAGCCAGAACTATTACACAGTAAAAGAGATTTTGTCTCAAACAATTAATCAATTTAAAAAGAAAAAGTCTTGCCTAGTGGACAGTGGTGGTACACACCTTTAATCAAGCAGGGGCAGGAGGGTCTCTGAGTTCAAGGCTAGTCTGGTCTACAGAGCAAGTTCTAGGACAGCCATGGGCTACACAGAGAAACCTTGTCTAGAGAAAAACTAAGAGAGTCTCAAATTAGTAACTGAAGATGTCACCTGAGACAGAAGTAAACTGAACTGTGGTGCTTTGAATGAGAATGGCCGCCATTGGCTCATACATTTTCTCTTCACCTGGTGTTACTGCTTGTGAAGGGTTAGGAGGTGTGGCCTTGGAGGAGATGTGTCTCCTACCATTCCCAGTTAGCTATCATGCATGAGCTCTTTTTTTCTCTCTCCTGTCTTCTGTGACTCTGTCTTTCTGTCTCTATCCTGTGCTTGTGGATCAAATGTAAGGTCTCAGCTCTAGCCCAGGCTAGCCCCATGCTTACCTGCCGTGGCCATGTTTCCTGCCATGATGGCCATGGACTCACCTTCTGAAACTATAAGCCCCAAATAAACAGCACAGCAATAGAACAGCAACTCAGACACCAATGCTCAAAGAAAGGGGATGGCAAAGTTAAAAGCAGAAATCATTGAAATTGGCAACAGGAAAGTAATGGAGAGAGATCAATGAAACAAAGAGAGATAAAGCTCCTTTTTCCCCCTTTTGTTGGGTATTTTATTTGCATTTCAAATGTTTCAGTCTTTTTTTTAAATAGATTTATTTATTTTATGTATATGAGTACACTGTAGCTGTCTTCAGACACACCAGAAGAGGGCATCAGATCCCATTACAGATAGTTGTGAGCCACCATATGGTTGCTGGGATTTGAACTCAGAACCTCTGGAAGAGCAGTTAGTGCTCCTAACCACTGAACAATCTCTCCAGCCCCTGCATTTCAAATGTTATCCTCTTTCCCAGTGTCCCCTCTGGAACCCCCCCTGTCCTATCCTCCCTCCCCCTACTTCTATGAGGGTGCGCCCTCACCCACCCACTCCCTCCTGCCTCCCCTGCCCTGGCATTCCCCTACACTGGGACATGGAGCCTTCACAAGACCAAGGGATTCTCATCCCATTGATGCCTGAAAAGGCCATCTTCTGCTACATATGTGGCTGGAGCCATGGGTCCCCACATGTGTGTTCTTTGGTTGGCGTTTAGTCCCTGGGAGCTCTAGGGGATCAGGTTGATTGATATTGTTCTTCCTATGGGGTTGTAAACCCCTTCAGCTCCTTCAGTCCTTTCTCTAACTCTATCACTGAGGACCCCAATGATTGGCTGCAAGCATCCGCCTCTGTATTTGTTAAGCTCTGGCAGAGCCTCTCGGGAGACAGTTATATCAGGCTCCTGACAGCATGCACTTTTAATAGATCAATGTCTCTAACAAGACTGGACAATGACCAATAAAACGGGCACGCCTCCAGGAAGACTGACCGAGAACCAGAGAGGTCAAAGGTTACTGGTGCCAAGAATGAGGAGAAGGATTTGACTGCCGAGCAAGCAGCTCAAAGAACGACAGGGACCTAAAGCACCTGCACCCACAAAGTCTCAAGGCTTGGGTGAAGTGTAGTATTCTTCAAAACACCAGTTAACGACCTTTGCTGTAAGTGGTTCATGGCTTCCCATCCTCTGGAAAGGCAGCTCAGCACCCTTCACTGCAGGGCTCTACCCAGACCAACCAAGGGGACAAACACAAGTTCTGCGCAAGTTTTCCAATATGTAGAAAAGAGAAGAGGCACATTTCATGAAGCCAGGATTAATCTGGAACTAAAGCCTAAGCAATTACAAGGCAAGAAAGCAATATACCATGAAGAGTGCATTGGATCCCCGAGTCTGGGGTTACAGACAGCTGTCAGCTGCCCTGTGGGTACTGGGAAATGAATCCCAGGTCTTCTACAAGGATAGCTAGGGCTCTTCACTGCTGAGCCATATGTCCAGCTCCTACATAGGTTGCTTTTTTAACCTTAAAAATATATTTATAATTTGGGTGTATCTCAGTGGCAAAGCAGTTGCCCAGCAAGAGAGATGTCTATAGTCATTAGCATAAAGGCAACTTAGACAATCTATTCTATAGATGGTATTTTCCCATTACAACAACAACACACACATAACATACCTATTATCTAAAGTCTCGGCTAACCATATTTTTAACCACGGAACCGTCTCTCCAATCCCCGAAGGTCTCCATTAAGCCACTTTCACCTATGTTATCAAAATCGTCCCTCAGTTCACTAGGTGTGTGTACAAAGGCCGTCTAAGTGCAGTGAGGTAAGGGGCAGGGAGTCAAGTTCACCACAAGAATATGAGATCTGCCCGAAACAAAGTTTAGAAAAGAGAAAGGATTTCAATGTGCTCATATGAACATGACAAGCCATGTGCTTCTGAGGGCCAGGGTTCATTTAATGGCGCTTTCTAACTCCGCTATGCTCTCCAGTTATAACCTGTTACCCTAAGGGGGTGGGAGGACAAACCAGGATTAAAACGCACAAGGCCTCTCAGAACCTTCAATTGTGAGTCATTTGGAGATGCATTCCCTCCCCCACATAAGTAAACAATTTAGGACTGCATACTCCACTTCACACCTACTCTGACGAGCGAAGAGTCTCACGGAAGCCGTGAAGACAGCACCCGGAGCTTACACGGGCTGCTCCACCTGTGGTAGGTGAGGTCCGCAGTACTGAGTTTTGTATCAAGTCACTTCAAGGACATAAAGACTGTGTTCTGTGGTGGTTTTCTCCTAAGGCTCTTTAAACAGTCTCTGTCTCTGTTCCCCACTCTCTAATTATCTTTTACAACAATGTAACAATAATTTAGTAGCACTATGTACTGTCACTTCTCCATTAGCAAACACCAGAACCTGCTGAGTAATTACAGAATAACCCCATAATGAAATGCGGCAGAGTCTTCTAATTAAATTTTAACGTTGCCTAGAATGATTCTATTTTAAAATGAGAATTTTTCCAGCTGGGTGTTCTAATGAGTTATCAGAATGCATTACCCCCAAAAAAACTCTGGGATGGACATTGCGTATTAGCAAAAGTGGGTACGTGTGGGGAGACATTTATAGTCAAAATTATGCAATGCACTTACATGGTTGATGTATAATAGCACATGAGAATGCTGTTAACAATGGGAACAGAGACTTGTGAAAGCTCCTATCTTGGTTGGTTATTCTTCAGTGTGTCAGCCATAAATGAGCTCAAAACTGTCTGCTCTGAGCATGGATGGACTCACATAAGTCAAACAGGAGCCCACAATGTCTTCCTGTCCCACGGCACATTCTGCCCATCTTCTATTAGACCCATCCACATCCACATCCTGTCCTGTTTCTCTCCATCCGCACATCCTCTGCTGGGCATTTACTGAAGGCTGGGGTCAGACTGAGGTTAGAACAGCTCTTACCGGCTCTCTTTACCTTGCGGGAGAAGGCCACAGCATCTCTTCTCCTTTTACCCCAGTGAAAGGCCTGCCTCCGTTTTCTGCTGGAATCATCTGTACCCGAGTCTGAAGAGAACTTGTTTGGACAGATACTGAGGTTCTCAGAGTGGCCCACCTGCTTCGGCGTCCAGGCGGTTTGCTGGGAACTGCATCTCTGTGTTATCTGGGCAGGTCCCTGAGAGGACAGCACTGAATCACTATCTCATTTGGCACAGGGTAGGGCACTGCTAGGTGGTAACTTGTCTTTGGGCCGCACAGCGGTTCTCCAACTGTTTTAACTTTGATACAAACTTGCTGTTTGCCATTAACCACTGTAAACAAGATCTCACGTCTTCGTTTTGTTTCCCTTTGAACGGATTTTTGCCGTAAAATCTCTACATTTTGCCTAAGCAAACCCTGGACTAGGAAGACATTTCAACAGATGTAACACACTAGGGGAGATCTCATAGGGCTCCAAGCCCAGACAAAGAACTAAGGGTAACTGAGGAATGAGGGGGAGGGAAATAGTTTTCCCCAGGAAAGAGCCCCCATTGGATCTCCAGTACCACGTGATCGGCCCTGAACTCACATACATACAAGTAACATTATATGGACCTAGTGGGTTGTATTTCTATATCTAGGACTATATATGTATACAACAAAGACTGGCTCCAATTCGTGCTCTTCCGGTCTTGGCTTCCTGCTTGCTGGAATTACAACACTACATTGAACCACCACACCCAGCTTTTACTTCTTATTTTAATTAGTATATTACTGATTTTTACCGAACTTCCGAGACCTCCAGTGCTACTCACATCTAATCCCTACGATTCACAAACAGCAATGGGAACGGGCTATGGGCACAACGCTGCCAGGGCAGCAAAAGCAGATAGCTCGGGTCCCTTCACACTCAACCTAGAAAAACCTGCTTTCTTCCTTTCTTTTACTAATTACGTGATTACTTTTATTCATGTGTTTTGTAAACAGGGTCTCTCTACATAGCCCTGGAACTCACTATGTAGACTAGACTGGCCTCAAACTCACAGAGATCTACCTGCCTCTGGCTCCCAGTGCTGGGATTAAAGGTATGTGCCATTATTCCTGGCTTAAATCACTTTTTAAAAATTCAAATGTAATTATGTAATTTCCCTCTATACCCTCCTCCCTTCATCCCACCCACACACTCCCTGCATATTCTCTCTCTCTCTCTCTCTCTCTCTCTTTCATGGCCATGGCTTCTTTTTCTTTGTTGTACATATTACATCTGTTGCTGTCTTCCTTGTCCAGGTCTTGCTTAGGCAAAATGTAGAGATTTCATGAGTGTGGCCTCCCGACCTTTCTAGGAGACACAGCCAACTTCCTGTTCCTATGGCCCTTTCATTCTTCCCAGTGTCCTTGAGTCTTGGGAGCAGGAGTTTGTCGGAGACGCATCGTTTGGGTCTGGGCACCGCAACCATGTGTTCTCTACATTCTGATCTAATGTGTTACAAAGAGAAGCTTCTCTGAAGAAGGGTGAGAGCTAATGTATCTGTGGGTAAAAGAATAAATATTTAGCATGCTATAAAGAGATGGTTGTAGGTTTCCCTCAGTTGGCTGGGTTTCCGGTGCCTGGCATGGTTTTCCTCTTGTCCAATGGGACTTAAGTCCAACTCCAGAGGTGTTGGTCACCATGGAGGTGTGAATGTCCCACTACTGTGTCTTCAGAAATAGGGATTTACTTTTCAACCTCTGAGAGGCAACCAAGGGCAAAAAGCAATAGTCCATAAATGTTTTAGGAGTTTCTTGGACTCCCTTTACTAACAACTAGAAAGGGGTTTCTCATGCCTGTTTCTGGGGGTTCTGTAAAATACTGTGACCCTAGGGGTGGGGGTGGCATTGTCAGCCCTGGTGGACATTTTTCGTTTAAATTACATGTGTGTGGGGTGTGTGTGTGTGTGTGTGTACACATTGACTTAAATGCTTTATATATAATTTTAGGACTGGAGGGATGTCTCAGCTGTTAAAGACTGGGCTCACACCCAGAAATGTATTACATATAAATTTAGATAAAATTATTCCTTATGGCTTTTTATAAAATCCTTACTATGATTTTATCCTCCTCCCTCCCTCCCTCTCAAAAAAGCAACTCTTTTTTTGTAGGCCAAGCTTCAATGTCTGAACATGATGATCACATTTTTTACTGGATAAGTGTATGTATATACACACGAACACACACCATACACTCACAACACAAACATACACACACACCAAACAAATAAACACACACATATATACACCACATATACACAACACACATACATACACACCACACACACATATACACACTACACACACAAACACACCACACACAAACACATACACACACAACATACCACACTCACACACACTGTCATGGGAGGTATTTATAGCCATCAGAGGCCCACAGACACCCAGTCAACACTCAGGTGCTCCCATTGTGGTCTCTCTAGACTGCTTCCCTTTCTTCCCTTTTTTCCCTTTCTTTCAGACATGGCTTCCTGAGACCATCTCCCACATACATTAAATCCTCACCTGTATCCTGGAGGGCTAACCAAAGCCTCCTCCTATAGCCAGAGATTGCCATCAACTAGGAGGCCAGTTTCCATGATCATGTGAGCCATGATTGTTTGCCCACAGAGGCATTTCCTTCGGAGGTCGCTTGCCCTGGGCTGTAGAAAACTGTCTTCCTTCTGAACCTTCACTGTAGTTCAGTTGCAACCAGACTACTAGAGCCAACACAAACCAGGAGGTTAATATCAAAGTAGTAGTTGTTTTAAGATAGAGTCTCATGTAGCACAGGGTAGGCCTCATTTGCTCTGTAGGAGAGGATAGTTTTAAACTCTGGATTCCCCCTGCCTCTGCGTCCGAGCCATGGAATTATACACGTGTGCCACCACTCCTAATTTTTTTTTTTTTTTGGGCAGGGCTGGGGATCAAAGCCATGCCTCATACATGCTACGCAAACACTAACAAATGAGCCACAGTTCTAGGCCCCCTAGTAGTTAAATATATTCTTTCTATTTTGGACTGACGCAGTTTTATTTTGAGACCACGAGAATCTGAGATAATGGGAAATTCCAGGGGAAGTTATGCCAAATATCTGCCAAAAACATGTTGGTTTTAACTTAGCCTAACCAGTGTGCAAGCCAAGCCTAACCGGCCGCCATGACAGACGCTGCTGGAGACCTGAGCTGAGGGTCACAGAGAAGATGCTAGCATTGCTGCAGCTAAGAAGTAACCTAAATGAATGTAAGCCCCTTGATTCTGAGTATTTCATCTATTATCCTCATGGGGCGAGGCCATTCCAATCATCGCATTGAAGCCTGTATCCTTGGATACTCCTCATTTCCAGCCACATAGGAATTCCCGGTAACCCCAAGTCCCTCATAGTTGGAGTGGGGGTGGGGATGGTAAAAGTAGAAGAAAGGAAAGAACACGAGATCATCTGCAAAGAGGAGGCGAAAGGACTGTAAAAGCCGGAGGTAGTGACGCGCGCAAAGAAGCTTTGTCTTCTGGACCGGGCAAACACACAGAAATCGCGATAGCTGTGAGCACATGCGCAGATTGTACAAGGTCAAACCAGACAAAAATCCAAGCGTGGATCCGGAGGGCATCGTGAAGGACCTCACCTAGCTGAGGCGCTATTGGCAAATGATGGTTGCTGGTGGGGATGGGCGGAGTTAGTTTTATTCAGGGATGTAGCCCCGGAAAGGCTCCCCGAGGTCCTGCAGATCCTAGGACACACAGCCAGCACCAAATGGACTCTGGATTTGGGGGGAAAGAGGACACGAGCTTGGGACAAAATAGTGCGGGGAAGCGGGGAGTGGGGTTCCAAAAGGATGAGAGGGATGGGAGCTGGGTTGGATTTGGTAACTTTTTAAATATTAAAATTAAATTTAAAAATATTAAAGAAACTTTTAAAAAAAGGAATTTAAGCGTGGGTGGGCCATGGGACTGAACAGAGTTCTCAAAAGAAGAGGTGCAAATGAATAATGTGGTGGTTTGAGTAGTCATGCCCCGCTATGGATTTGAATCCTTGGATGTTGGAAGAAGTGTGTCGATGGGGGATGGGCTTTGGGGTTCCAGTGTCTCTCTCCTCCTGCTGCTGCAGGTCCAGATGTAGAACTCTCAGCTGCTCTCTGGCACCGTACCTGCCCGCAGCCTGCCATGCTTCTCACCAAGATGATAACGGACAAATCTCTGAACTGTAAGCCAGCCCAATTAAATGTGGATAAGAGTTGCCGTGGTGTGGTCACAAGCTTCCTCCCTGACAGCTACCTTCCGCATTGCTAGAAGGTGTCTCCGAAGGCAACTGAGGGGAAAGGTCATTCGCAATCTTGCCCAGGGATAGATCGCGGCAGACTGGTATAACAGTGACTGTTCTGTGGTAACCAACTGCTTTCAGATGGAATTTGAGGCCTCCTCCACAGGAGGGGAATTCACACCAGGTACTGGAAATCTAGTCAGAAGCCACTGGCTGGGGGAGGTCACGGCCCTTAGGGAGGAACTTCTTTGGCTAAATGGATATAAACTACCTTCTAAATAAGCATGCTTAGACGACATTTGAGAGTTGCTTTTGGCTTTGACCAGAGAAACTTCCATCGTGCTGTCAACTGTGAATGCAGAAACTCAAGGTGCTCAGGGCACTGAGAAGGAGTAAGTGTTGAGTGCTCAGGACATCTAGGTCATCTTTCCAAGGCTCCTGGGACCTTGTGGACGAGAGGATGGAAAGCAGGCAAGATCTGAGCAATGGGAGAAAATCTAAGCAATGCTTTCTGGACAGGGAAGTCGTTGCAGATTGCTAGAACTGGGCCTGGGAAAGTCTGGGCCTATTTACATTCAATCCTGGATGGAGGCTGGGCTTATGAGTATCTGATCCCTCCCCTCGGAAGTCAGGGAGCTATTTTTAAGAAAACAGCTCGATAAGATCAGACCGCAGCCAAGCGTCCGCAGCCAAGCGTGCAGGGCATGATAGTCCAGCCCATTGTGGGTGGCGCCATACTGGGGCTGATGGTCCTGGTTGCTATAAGAAATCAGGCTAAACAAGCCAAGAGAAGCAAGCCAGTAAGCAGCATGGCCTCTGCATCAGCTCCTGCTTCCAGGTTCCTGCTCTGTTTTAGTTCCTGTCCTGACTTTGTTCATTTAATGGTGAACAGTGATGTGGAAGCATAAGCTGAATAAACCCTTTCTTCCTCAAGTTGCTTTGGTCATGATGTTTCTTCTTCCTTTTTAAAGACTTATTTATTTATTATATATAAGTACATTGTACCTGTCTTCAGACACATCAGAAGAGGGCATAAGATCCCATTACAGATGATTGTGAACCACCATGTGGTTGCTGGGATTTGAACTCAGGACCTCTGGAAGAGCAGTCAGTGCTCTTAACCACTGAGCCATCTCTTCAGCCCATAATGTTTCTTATCACAGCGACAGAAGCTCTAAAGACAAGCCAGAAGACCCATATTCAACTCCCACCAGCCACATGATGGAAGGAGAGAATGGAATCTTCCT
Organism: Micromys minutus; assembly: GCF_963924665.1. NCBI lineage: Eukaryota > Metazoa > Chordata > Mammalia > Rodentia > Muridae > Micromys > Micromys minutus. The sequence goes on from NC_137969.1 coordinate 96,409,709, forward strand.
GCAAGCTGTCCTCTGACCTCCACATGTGCACAACCAAAGGTGGGACAAGTACATAATAAATACATGTAACTTTTAAAAGGACATGAAAGTAACAGAGGCTGTTAGGGAACAGACAGGTTGTCAGTAGTGAGACATGCTAACCACAGGCAGAAGGTTGCAATCAGATTCAGGGGGTGTGTGTGTGTACGTGTGTGTGTGTGTGTGTGTGTGTGTGTGTTATCAAGGCAGGAAAACAGCAGCATCCAGGTAGGAGAAGCTGAGAGTTCTACATCTTCATCTGAAGGCTGCTAGTAGAAGACTGCCAGGTAGCCAGGATGAGGGTCTTAAGCACACACCCACAGTGACACACCCACTCCAACAAGGCCATACCTCTAAATAGTGCCACTCCCTTGGCCAAGCATAGTCAAACTATGACACGCATGTGTTCTTAGTTGGAAATCTGGGTGAAATGTCTATCTCGAAACTAGAAATGCCAAGAACAGAGATATTCACAGCAAGGTGCCATCGACTTTGAGACAGGAGTTGATGTACATTCTCTGAAAGACCTGAACCTCCTATCTGCAAAATGAATTGAACAAAGACATTGTGGTGGTTTGAATATGCTTGGCTCAGGGAGTGGCACTGTTAGGAGGTGTGGCCTTGTTGGAGGAAGTGTGTTACCATCCTCTTAGCCGCCTGGAAGACTGTCTTCTGTTTGCCTTCAGAAGAAGATTCAGAACTCTCAGCTCCTCCAGCACCATGTCTGCCTTGAAGCTGCTATGCTTCCCACCATAATGATAGTGACTGAACTTCTGAAACTGTACACCAGTCCCAATTAAATGCAGTTCTTGACAAGAGTTGCCTTGATCATGGTGTCTGTTCATAGCAACGGAAACCCTAAGATAGGCATAAATATAGCAACTCTCCCTTGAAGGGGAAACTTAAGGGTTCATTGGAGGCAGTTGTGTCGGATGGTGTTTTGCTGGGGCAAACATCTGAAGGAGTGTTTTCCTGACGTGAAAACAGGTGAAAGACTAAGGCAGACTCATAAAGGAACATTTCTCTGAAGCAGACACAGGAGAGGATGTTCTAGTTAAGTAAGCATGTGAAAGGACGTGTGATTAAGGATTCTTTGCTAACAACATATATGTACTGGTCCGCCTTACATTGCATAGCTGAACTCCATTTGTCTGAACTCTGATCAATTAGATGCACGTGCTGAGGCAAGAGCCGTGGAGGACACGTGATGTTTGGAGGGTATAAATAGGACTCCACAGAGTGACAGAGACAGGGCTTGGCTTGCTGGTACAGCTAGCTGTGCAACAGATGTGGGTCTCACCTCTTCCCTGATCTTAGCTTCCCTGAGAGGCGCAGCAGAGAACTTCTCCTGGTGTTCCTCCTGGTGGCTCCTCCTGACTCCTTCTGAGTCCTGGCTGTCTCTGCTAGGTCATTTCGCTGCTGCTGATTCATGTTTGCTATCCTGACTCTACCCAACAGAACTGCTCGTGTATCTGTGAAGTGTTTGTGAGGTAAACTGCAAATTTCCAGACAACACAGATGGGAGTTGCTCCAGGAAACCTTTCTAAACAGGTCCACACCCCCTACTTTGGTATTCTTTTTTTCCCATTACCTCTGGCAGGTGGTGGGCTAAAGTGAGGTGAAGGTGTTTAAGAACCATCATTAAAAATACAGATTGAAAAAAAAATTCAAGTTACACTTCGTTGGCCTGAATAATGATCTTTAGTTGACAAAAATGCCTTTACTTATGCAGAAATGAGTACAGTTGTCAATGTAAGCATTTGAGTTGTGGCTTCCCCACAGGAGTGCTGAGCTCAGGCTGCTGTGCAGATCCTTACTGTCAGGGGAAGACTTTGGCTGAGCATAACAGACCATGACCTTGATCTCCAACTTAGCTACCAGTTTGCTAAGTTGTGCCGACCCAGCCAAACTGCAGAATCTGAAATAAAGTTCCTGGGCCAGTGACTGACTGCTCAGCCACCTCTAAGCACAGAAGCGCTAGTCCTGAGAGCTTACCCTGTGCCAGGCTCTTTGCCAAGCGAGCACTGCCCAACACAAGTCCATTGCTAGTCTGCATCTACAGTAACAGAATCATAGAGCTCCTGGAGAAAATACCCGGTAACAGTGAAGATGTCTTGGTGTCCACCAACTGATGTTGCTGGTTGTTTGGTTGTTCTGGTTTGACCACTCTCGTTTTTTTCTTTTCTTTCCAAGCGTAAAAGCCAGCTGCTTCATACAGCCAGCTGCAATGTCCTGGTGCGCATGATGGTGCTATAATTCACATGCATGGCTAACAACCAGGTCGTAGGCCCATCCCACAGGAAGCAGATCAGCCTGCCAGGATGAAGCAAAGAGCCACATTTCTGAGTTTCCTACTGCCCACTGTGACAGGAAGGGATGCATATGGTCGGTCCTAGGATGGGAGCAACAAAAGCCTTATTAATGCAACACCACAGTGTTATGTGTAGCTTCAGTAAAAGTATAGAAGAACAGAGAGATGTCCACGTACAACCCAGGGGCAGGCCGAGCACATTTTGTGACTTGCAGATAACTCATTGTTTATTTGTTTTTTTAATCTTACATATATATGAGTATGCTTTCACTGTCTTCAGACACACCAGAAGAGAGAGAGCATCAGATCCCATTACAGATGGTTGTGAGCCACCATGTGGTTGTGGTTGCTGGGAATTGAACTCAGGACCTCTGGAAGAGCAGCCAGTGCTCTTAACCACTGAGCCATCTCTCCAGCCCAATTAACTCACTGTTTATAGATGGAAGGTTCGTGGCAGTCCTACATCAAGCAAACTATTAGCACCATTCTTCTGAAACCAGATGCTCACCCTGTCTCTGGCATGTCTTGGTAACTCTCCCAACACTACAGATGTTATTATTACTGTATGTTTCAGGGGTCTGTGTCTCCAACAATCTTTGCCATTACTACTGCAGTTACTTAGGGGTGTCACAAATCAGGCCTGCCTCTGAAAGACATTAAATGAGCGTGTTGTGTATTCTCATCTGCCCAATGGCCAGTTATTTCCCTGCCTCCCCCAAGCCCCGTGGATTTCTCTTCTATTTGTAACACAGTTGTCCCGTTCCGAGGGATCTAGTTATTTGTGGGATCGGACCTACCCTGGGAAGAAATGCACGAGAAAAAGGAGCAAGACCTTTTTGCAAGGAGCAAAGACTTGTCAAGGTCTGTTTAAATTGTCACAGGTTCTTTCTTTTATACAAGAGGATGGAATGCAGGGTGAACACACAGAGGTATCTTGTCAGTTGTTAGCTAGGAGATTTAGGGCTTAACTAACTGCCTTCTAGGCACACCTGGGCACCATCGATTTCGGAGCTCTGGAATGCACAGTCATTAGCAGAGCTGTAACTTATCTTGTACAAACACCACAGTGCCTGGGACTGCAGAACTCCGGAGTATAGTTAATTCTTGTGTAGACACCAGGGCCCTGGGAAAAGTCCATGTTCTCACATAGGGGGAATGGGGTGAGGAGGTCATTGTGTGGCATAGTGTGGACTTCTGCACCCAACACACAGTATTCAAGTATGGTCCATTGAAAGACGTGAACATGTCTTACTTTAAACCAAAGCTAGGCGCCAGACATCACACCTACAATCCCAGCTTTCTGCAAGCTGAGGCAGGAAGACTGCTGTTGGTTCAAATAGGCTAGGTTTCAAAGGCATCTCTCAAGAAAAACAAACAACAAACAAAACCAACTACAAATATATGAATCGTTACAACTTAGTGAGCCAGCCCAACGCTGGGCCTTCTAAGCCAAATATTTAGCCAAGTGGTAAATCTGAAAAAAAATCAAGGTGTTATTGAAGTGAATACAAGAATTAAAAAGAAAACAAACCATCAGGTGGGCATGGCCACCCAGATTACTGCGTGGGCGTGGCCTAGATTTGTACTTGTAGCTTTAGGGAGGTTGAGCTACAGGGAATTCGAGGCCAGTCTGGTCTAGGTAGTGAGCTCCCATCTTGAAAAAGAAAGAAAAAGAACCACAGATGATATGGAGAAATCCTAGTGATCTGGATAGACAAACATAGGCTGAGTGTTCCTTTAAATGAACAGGAGTACAGAGGAAGGCCGAACTCCGGCACTGGGCCTGCCTAAGAGACACGAGGAAGCTGTAGTGAAGTTTAAAGCACAAGGCTTTTAAAGGGTGTGAGTTAGAGACAGTTGTGAGCCACCAGATGTGGGTTCTGAAAACCCAACTCAGGTCTTCTGCAAGAGCACTATGAAAGCTTAATAATTGCTGAACCATCTTTCTAGACACAGTAAGTAAACTACACAGTTGCCTGTTTTGGTTTTTCCAGACAGGGTCTCTCTGTGTAGCCCAGCCTGTCCTGGAACTCATTCTGTAGACCAGGCTCACAGAGATCCACCTTCCTCTGCTTCCCAAGTGCTGTGATTAAAGGTGCGCATCACCACCACCTAAAAGCTACATAGCTTTTAAAAATATGTTTTTAACTGTTTAGCATTTTTCTCTCTTCCCTTTCTTCCCTCCAAACCCGCCCAGGATTCCAACACCCTGATCTCATTTGTATTCACGGCTTCTTTCCTTTAGACTGCTGAGCAGGTTGTGTTTATGTACTTTACACGTGTTTATATATATCTTTAGGAGACACTAGAGCTATAATAAAACAACACGCAAAAGCCAGATGGAGATTTGAGTAGGCAGCAAAGTGTTCTGAGATTCCAGGTGAGAGAGGAAGTTAGGTGTTGCTAAGTAGACATTGAAATTGCCAAGTGGGGGCTGGAAAGATGGCTTAGCAATTAGGAGCACTGTCTGCTCTTCCAGAGGTCCTGAGTTCAATTCCCAGCAACCACAACCACATTGTGGCTCACAACCATCTGTACTGGAATCTGATCTCTGCTTCTGGCATGTAGGCTGTACAAGTAGATAGAGCACTCACATATTTATAACAAAACTTTTTAAAAATTTGCCAAGTACCAAACAATATTTTTGGCCAGGTGGTGGTGGTGTATGCCTTTAATCCCTGCATGCAGGAGGCAGAGAGGCAAGAGGATCTCTGAGTTTGAGGCCAACTTGGTCTACATAGTGAGTTCCAGAACAACACAGAAAAATCCTGTCTCAATGCCCCCCCACCCAAAAAAGACCCTAAAAATAAAAGGTTTATAATTTTGTGTGTGTGGAGGTGTCTTAGGGTTTTAGTGCAGGAAAGACACACTGTGACCATGGCAACTCTTAAAAAGGAAAACATTTAATTGGGACTGACTTACAGTTTCAGAGTTTTAGTCCATTAGCATCATGGTCAGAATCATAGCAGCATCCAAGCAGACACGGTGCTGGAGAAGGAGATGAGAGTTCTACATCTTGATCCTCAGGCAGCAGAAGGAGACTGTGTGCCACACTGGGCAAAGCTTGAACATAGTAGACATCAAAGTCCACCCCTACAATGACACACTTCCCCCAAGGCCATACCTACTCTAACTAGGTCACACCTCCTAATAGTGCCACTTCCTGTGTGCTAAGCATTAAAATACACGTCTATGGAGGACCATACTTATTCAACCATATTCAATCCTGGTACCCACAGGCTTGTAGCCATAACATGACATAACATAACATAACATAACATAACATAACATGCATTTTGTCGACTTCAAAAGTCCCCATAGTTTATCATAGTGTCAATAATGTTTAAAAGTCCAAAGGTCAAAGTCTCTCTGAGATTCATGAAACCTCTTAACTCTCATTCCCTTTAACATCAAAATAGAAAGGCAGATAACATGCTTCCAACATATAATGACACAGAATACATATTACTGTTCAGCAGGACAAACTAAACTCTGCATCTCCTGTCTCATGTGAAAACACTCTTTAGAGCTCCAGCACCTCTCTGCTTTGCTTTGTTGACAGTAGCACCCACTCCTCTCCATGGGCTGGTTCCACTCCCTGTTAGTGGCTCTCCTCAGCAGGTGTCCCATGGCTCTGGCATCTCCAGCATTTTGGGTCTACAAGGCAATCCAGCATAACCAAGGACAGTCTTATAAAGGACATTTATTGGGGCTGGCTTACAGCTTCAGAGATCCAGTTCATCATTGTCATGTGGGAGCATGGCAGTGGGGGTGTGTGCATGAGGGTAGGTGCTCCTGGAGGCCAGAGGATTCCTCTCAGTTCTCAGCTGTCTGATAAGGGGCTGGAAATTAACCCCAGGTCCTCTACAAGAGCCACAAGAGAGCTCTTAACCACCGAGACATCTCTCCAGCCCCCAATTTGCATTTTCTTATCAACTAGTAATGTTTCATCTTTCCCTACTCTCGGTTACCATCTGTACATGTCTTGCAATGAAATGTCACTTTCTCTCCTAAGTTGTTTTTGTTAGGGTATTTTATCACAGTAGCAAGAGAAGTCACAACTGGTGTTAAGCATGGGGGCAAAGATGGTCAGTCTGATGGGCATCATTGATGGATGGCAGGGTCCAATTACCCAGCCCCACAGCTCAAGCACCTCATGTCCCAACACAGTAATGGTTTTTAAACGGAGATATTTCCCCCTAGGAAATATTTGGCAAAGTCACAACTAGAAGGCTGCTAACAGCATGGTGTGTACAGCCCAGAGATGCTCCTAACAACCCACTGAGCACACAAGGACAATTTATCCTGTGAAAACATCCAACAGTGCAGTGGCAGAGAAACAAGGAAGCTAGTAAAGCCCACGAGTCAACGGGGGGGGGGGGGGGGGGGATGCACAGGAAGTCATGAAAGCCCAGAGTTGTAGCTCACAAAATACTGAAATGGACAGCTAAAGCTTCAACTGAGCTGGAAATATGGGGGTGGGAGGCAGAAGTACATAAATGGGAGGTACACTCCTGTACAGACTTCAGCAACTACAATTTGCTGTGAGTAAAACTTTGGGGCAGGAAGAATGGATCAAAATGAGGCAAAAAGGAAGTCAGGCTAGATAATTAATTGGGTAAGGGGTTTACCTTGTAATTAAGAGAGTGACTAGGGCCTGATATGAAAGGGAATGAAGAGAAAACAAGGAGCCAGAAAGATAGATACTCCAAGGAAATGTCTTCCAGACACAGTCAGGGCTGATCATGTTTGAACTGAGACTGTGGCAGCACACACAGGACATGCACAGGTTCAAACTAGACAGTTCCAGAACCCAGAAGGGAAAGTGGAAAGTCCTGCCTCTAACCAGACCATAGCTCATCGCTGGACACAAACTCAAGCAGTACTGTAATCTGGAGTCAGAAGCTGATGCATGGAGGGGGTGCAGCTCAGTCTGCTTTCTTATAGAACCCAGGACTACCAGCTCAGGGATGGCACCACCCACACATTTTCTCAACTGAGGCTCCTTCCTCTCTGATAACTCTACAAAACCAGCCAATAAATACATTCTGGAATTGGAAAGCACTCGCTGCTCTTCCAGAGAACTGCAGTTTAGCTCCAAGTACCCACTATGGGCAGCTTACACTCATCTACAACTCCAGCTCCAGGTGATTGGATGGACTCCTCCAGCCTCTGTGGGCACCTACACAAATGGCAGACACCAGTGTTTAAAATGCATGTATCTGTACTCTTGTGCTTTTAACCCTTTTTTTTCCCCCACAATGAAAAACATTTTTACATCTTTTCATTCAACTTCCTTTTTTGGACAAAATTTCATGTGGGCCACCTCTATGTAGCCAAGAATGATCAACTTTTGATCCTCTTGCCTCCACCACCATGCTGTTTTCTCCCTCTCTCATGAAGCCTGGCATGGTGGTGCACACCTTTAACCCAGCACTCATGGAAAGGCAGTCAGATCTGTTAGTTGGAGGCCAGCCTGCTCTGCAGAGAAAGATACAGGACTACAGAGAAACCATGTCTTAATATGTGTGTGTGTCTGTGTATATCTGTACATGGAAAGATAGCAATCAGCTCATAACCATTAAGAAACCTCTACACACACACAATTGAAAAAGTTTATCTTCCAAACATAATCTAGTACAGCAAAAGGAAGGAGTGTAGTCTCTTGAAAGCAATAACACAATTAGCTAACTTATGTGCAGAGCCAATTTAAAGGAACCCTGAAATATACTGATGCCATTTCAAAAGCCACAGGACCAGGCACACAGCTCAGCAGGTAAAATGTGCTTGCTAATAAACCTGATGATTTTACCTCAAGAATCCACATGGTAGGCAAAACCCAAGTCTCACAGGCTGTCCCTCTGATCTACACAAACAGTAAATGTTAAGACATCGAAATCACAGTACAATTTTTAAAAATATTCAACTCAATAGAAGTAAAATTACTCATTTTCTATTTCTAACTTTCAATAATATCTCATTGGGGAACAATTCTTTATTAAAATTTATTTCATTATGTGTGCCTATATGCATGGGAGGGAGCACACACATGCTATGGCATGCATATGGAAATCAGAGGACATCTTGTGGGAGAGTTTTCTTTCCAGTATGTGCTACCAGGAATAGAATCAGGTTCTTAAACTCAACCACCTTTACCCAACAAAATGCTGTCAGCCCATCACAATTCTTTATCAGTTACAGGTTTATCCAGAGACAAGTGGAAAACAAGTTTCTCTGTGAGATGGGCCAGCAAATTCCCTTACGGACTAGGGACGTAGATCAGCTGGTAGAGTATTTGCCTTGCACGCACAGCCCTGGTTTTAAACTGGTGTATGATGTGAAAGTGCACAACCGTAATCCTAGCACTTGGGAGGTAGAGGCAAAAGACCAGAAACTCAAGGTCACTCTGAGAAATACAAGACAGCTTGATGATAGCCTGGAACTATGAGATCCAGTTTCCAGGGAGAGAAAACAAAAAATAAAACATCCCAAGAGCTGAGAGATGTGACTATGGCAGAAGCTTGCTAGCAGTACAAGACCCCAGGCCAGTGTCACCAAAACAAAAACATTCTTACACATATATTTTGATTAAATATCTTTATTTTTAAATATTATTTACCTGTGTGTGTCCTATGCTGTTTAGAGAACCAACAGATTCTGGAAGCTGGGTCTCTCCTTCTGCCTCAAAGGACCAGGAGATCAAACTCAGGTCACCACACTTGGCAGAAAGCCAATCAACCTCTGAACTACTCAGCTATTTTTAAGCTCTGAAGCTTTTTTCTCCTTTTACAGAATTCCAAAATTAAGAATAAACAAATTTGATTCCAAATATTTACCTGTTTTAAAGTGTGTCCCAATAGCATTCTGGTAAATTATTTATTTATTCAACCGTTTCTTTAGGTTTTCAAGGTGTTCTACACCAACATCTTGCAATTCTAGTACCATGGCATTACATGAAGAAGGGTCAAATGAAATAGTCATTAGGCAACACAAATCTATCAGATCTCGTTGACATTTTTGTAACCCTTCTAGGAATTTTTTATATTTAAGAGGATCCTTTTTCAATTGTTTCATTTCTGGTACTGAATACCCTATCATACTGGTAAGTATTTCATCTATAAAATTTACATCTAGATATGCAGTACCATCAGAAACCTTTGCAGTTACACGCCAAAGACCACCAGAACTTGAGAGATTTCCAGTTAAAGTGACAATAAATGCTTTGACTTTCACAGTGATAACTTCCTTCAGCTTTCTGGCCATTAGAGCAGACAAATAGATGAAGGGTGGAGAGTGTAAGTCCATGCCAATAGATAGATAAGTATTATTCTCAAATGGTCTTGAAGAACAAGCCTGGAGAGAGTAACCATTTTCTTTAGAGATCTGTGAACTCTTTTCTGATAGGTCCAGCTTTCTGTTTAACATTTTATTACTTAAGTGATGCACATCTGAGCTGTTGTCGGTTTGCTGTGCTGCATCATCTACTTCTGAAATTGTACTGTCACTTGTAAAATCATGAGCTAAGAGTCTCTTATGATGGCCTCTAATAGATGAATAGTCAAAAAATTTGTCTTCATGAATCATTTGTTCAGATAATGTTTTTTCATTGAAATTGCTGTTTCCTTGTTTATGAACCAAAGCTGCATGGTTCAGACTACTAGGTTTATGTGACGAGATCTCCATACATTTACCTGTGTTTTCCTTCAAAGTTAGTGGCTGTGATGTTTTTGTTTCCATCTGTTCTTTCTGGACAGTTTCTTCCAAAAGCAAGGCCTCTTCTAGTGAAAAGTCATCAAAGTCTCCATCATCAGTGAAATGCATAGTAGGCTGGTGAGGTGGTTTCTCCCTTAGCCTTGAAGAAAAATTACATCCTGACTCAAAACTAGACTGATTTGATTGAGCAGTATTCGAGGAACTGCCTGTGCTGAAACAGCTTCTTTCCATAGTCACATCATTATTTGCTGCAGGCTCTTCACTTTCATCAAGACTTGCCAAGAGTTCCTCATCCGAAGGCCCCAAAACAGCATCTAAACCCCCTGAGACTCTGGGCACACTGTGATTGGAATTATTTGGAATGACTGAAACTGTAGGACCAAGTTCACCAATTAATCTTGCAAGTACTTTTTCTTGGGAATATTCTTCTGAAAGACCATCTACCTCACCTCCTAACACCTTCACATTTTCTGGTTTCAGTAAGAGAACTCCAAGACGGAACAGAATGTGTCCATGAACTAAAATTTTTGTACCTGGAGGAAGACCACTGTGGAGAGCTGGAACAGACTGATACTCCATCCCCTGAATCTGTGTGACACCATCAGTGAGCTGCAGCATTAGCATCCGTGAAGGCCTTGCTTCCCATGGCTTTGTAGTAATCTGTGTTTCAGCTGAAACTAGATCATTGGCTGTATTCTTTCCTCTCAGTTTTTGCATCTGGGAATATGCAGGCTGACTTACATCAACCAAGGAATTGATCTGAAGAGCATAAAATCCATTCAGCTCTCCCTTTGGAATTTCTAAAATGTCATCGGGTAAGAGAGGATGTTCCAAGTCTCTCAGGTCAGTAAGAAGCCATTGCTCTAACACTTGTTTGTTTATTTGTGCCTGACTCAAATTAGCACTATCATTTTCTTCTTGGATCCAGTTAACACAAGCTTCCAGCCACATCTGAGGCACTTTAACATGCCATGTTGCCAAAAGCCAGGTTTCAACTCTTAATACAGCACTAGCCACACTCATTTCTTTTCAATAAGAGTATCCACATCCACCTGAAAACAAAAAGAAAAGAGACTCAATATATTTAGTTACAGTCATTTCTTTTAAATAAGGACATATGCGTCCACTTGAAAACAACAAAACTGGGCACATCCAATGAAAACAAAAGGAGGCCACTACTTAACGCTACACTAATTCTTTTAAGTAAGTGTTCATATACACCTGAAAACAGAACAGAACAGTGATTCAATATATTTAAATACAGCACCCGTAATTCTCAAATACACTAACAAGCCTAATTACTACATCTTTTCTCTTTTCAACATTACAAAATCTTTGACTTTCTCCCTGGCTGATACGCAAACCTTAGATTCAGACAGTATGAGAAAGGCAAATGTTTAAGAGCACCCACTTCACGACCTAATGTCAATTCTTTAACCTCTTTAACTCAGTATTTTGATCAGCACCACCATCTGCCTTACAGGGCTAAAGAAAGATTAACATGCATGGTAAAGTATAAATGTCAGACATCTGAAAGATACTGGGCTATTAATAATAATCAGATACTATTAATTTAAATTTTACTTAATTTTCACTAGTTTCTGTTAACATCTAGAATTAACTTTATATTTTAATGCTATTAAAATTATATGACTATAGTTGGCCACCTCACTCTGGGCTGACAGAAGTCTTACTTGTTTACCTAAATATTCTTAACTGTGCTGTTAGGTTCACTTAAATCTGATTTTCTCAATATAACAAAGCAATAGCAAAATACTAAAGATAAATCAATTCTATCTACCTACCTACCTATCTATCTATCTATCTATCTATCTATCTATCTATCTATCTATCTATTCATCCATCCATCCATCCATCCATCCACCCACCCCTTCCTGAGAGGAAGGTAATGAAGAGGTACACTTTTAAGTCTTAACATGTCCATAAGAAAACTTACCACTTAGCAAGATAGCCTGTGCTCTAATGACAGGATCACAAGCTGGATGGTCAGTAGAGTACTCAAAGCCTCTTCTGCAGAGAAGTGACCCTGAAATGTAAGACAAGCAGAAGTGAGGATTCTAAATGATTCTGGGGACAGTAGAGGTAAAATAAAAACAATACAGGCTAAAAATGAAAGTTTAGCTGGGTGGTGGTGGCATATGCCTAGCACTAGGGAGGCAGAGGCAGCCTGATTTACAGAGCTAGTCCCAGGACGTCCAGGATTAGTTTAGCTAGAAGATAACTAAGGTAATTAATGCAGGGTATAACAGAGAACTTCAGAGGTAACTCTGGTGCCAGATGACCTTTTTTTTCCCCTTTGGAAGCAGTGATGTATACCACGGTACAACTTGGTTTTCTATCAGGTAGGTTCTAGGGATCAAAACTATGGTGTCAGGCTTGGTGGCAAGAGCCCTTACCTCCCAAGACAGCTTGAGGAAGGCACGCAGAGGAGACAGTGTAGCTTGGGACCCCACTTGCTCTTGGTTAGGCATATCCCCTCCCTTATAAAACTGTGCTACCATAGTCATAGTAGACAGCAATAGCTCCAAAGAGTTAGCTAGGACACACAATTTCCCATTTGCTGATGGACAAATAACAGTCCTCTCAGTACAAGAAAAACAACTTAGAGAAGGAGGTCTTTTAAATTTGAATTAAGTTTGAATCCTGTAATGCACATCTTTTACTTTCCAGAACCAATAATAAAAGATTGGGAATAAAGACAAAAACAAGGTATATTTACAGCCTTGGGCTCAATCTCTAAGACTTAGAAGGAAAGGGGAGAGGGAGAAGGGAAGAGGAAAATGAGTAAAGTCATGGGAATATCTGACAATGCTTATCAATATTTTTCTATTTGAGGGGCATTGAATGTTATCAAGCAGAAATGTACATTATGTCCATAAACTAGAAGGCTGTGTACATAATCTTCAAAGATTAAAAAAAAAATTAAAGTTTGTCTGTGTGTGGGGTGGTGTGAGGTGGTGTGAGGTGTAAGTGGGGGAGGGGAAAGTACACACTGTGAGAGCAGATGCTCAAGGAGTTAGGGAGTCAGGTCCCCTGCAGTTGGGAGTTATTCATTGCTGAGTTTACTCCAACCCTCTGGAAGAGCAGTGTGTGCTCTTAGTCCAGGAACCATCCCTCCAGACCTTCAAGTTTTGTTTTGTTGAGGCAGGTTCTCTCTATTATGCGACTTTGGAATTCTCTATGTAGACCAGATTGGTCTCCACTCAAAGATCTACCTGCACCTGCCTCCCAAGTTGTGGGATTAAAGGAATATACCATCACACCCAGCTCTAATATGGTTTAGGGACTATTTAATGACATAAAAAATGTTCATATTTTCTTAGCATAATAGTGACAAAAAAATTACAAAGCTTAATCCTCACCAATTTTATGGTAAGAAAAAATACTTTTATTAACCTTTGTACCTGATAGATTGTGCTAATAATACATATCTACATTCTAAGAACTACTACGAAATAAAACTGAACAAAGCAGAAAAATTCTACTACTCACCACTAAGGTTTAGGCATATTTGGCTCCATGATTAATTTTCAATCAGATTCAATTTTCTTAATAGAATGCCATCCCTAGATATTATATGTGGCATTCAATCAATAGCTGAGATCTTAAATCAATAACAAATATTTATATCCATTTTATGTTTCTATTATTTTCTTCTGAAAAAAAAAAGTTGGGCCAGGGAGATGGCTTAGCAGGTAAAGGTGCATACCACTAAATGTAATGAATGAGTTCCCACTCCTATGGCCCAATAGGGTTGAAGAGAGAACCAACTCCACAAGGTTGTCCTGTGGCTCCCGCTTGCTTGTGTGGTATGCATGTACATAGTCACACACACATTTTTTTTATAAAGCACTTATTTTTCAACACCATTTTAACTTCTTAAAGACACCAAGATAATTTGAGAATTCTTGGAAGGTAATCCACAAAGAAAGCCAGGGATAAAAACCCGACATATTACTGCTGACATAGTAGTAATCACAAAGCTGGGCTGGTGGCACACTCCTGCAGTCCCAGTATTTGGGAGGCAGAGGCTATTGAATCTCAGAGTTTGAGGACAGCCTGGGTCTACAGAGGGAGTTCCAGCCAGAGCTACAGAGAAAGCCTGTCTTGAGAAAAAAATAAAAAGTGAAAATTCCATTTGGGAGTCTGCAACCCAGGTCTGTTCTGTCACCTTGGATATGGTTTTTATCCTCGTTTTTAAAAACAATTTCATTATATATGCATGTGAGAAGGTTAGAGAGCCAGTTGCTCTTCCCCCATTCTAGAGATGAAATTTACACCATCAGGTAGGGCCTTGGTATTAAACATCTTTACCCACTGACCATCTCATCTGTCTGCCCGCTTGCCTTAGTTTTTGTGTTTGTTTCTTGAGACTGTTTGACTACATGGCTCTGGCTGACCTGGAACTCACACAGTCACATGTCTCTCTGCCTCCCAGCTGCTACGATTAATGGCGTGAACCATCATAGTTTATCCTACTTCTCAAAAAACTCCCTCATACATAAAATAAAACAACCACAACTTATTCAAAATACTGTAATAAGCATTAAATTGTCAGCACAAAATGGCAAACAGTAGAGAACTCAGGGTATGGTGCCTAAAGAAAGCATTTTAAATATTATCCAACCAGCTACTGAACTGTTGAAATTATAATAAATCCCACAGCTAAGTAATACTGGATCCAAACTGACATTAAAACATTAGACTAATAGCATTTAACCATTAACTCTCGGTGTAGCCAGGAGCCACTAAATGAAGCAAACTGGCACAAGCTTTGTTGCACCACCCAAATCCTGAGCCTCCACACTCTAGGTGCTATGCCGCGGAGATACATTTCCAGCCTGGGGCTTTAATAACGAAAACTTCCAACTCTACATTGAAAACGAAGGATGGAGAAATGACAGACTTTGATTACTCAAACCTCCAAAGTGAAGAGAGAAGAAAACGAACCAGCATAGCTTGCGGGGGGGGGGGGGGGGGGGGGGGTCCCATCATGGAATCTAGAAGCTACTTCTCACTAGAGGCTAGTCAAGGTGATTTCTGTTCCCCTTCCTTTTAGATTCCCACTTCTCATTAACTTCAAGAAGAAAAGAAAAAGGTGCTTAGGCGGGAGGTGGTGGATGCAGTGCTTGCTATAATCCCAGCACTCGGACAGCAGAGACAGGCGGATCTCTGAGTTCCAGGCCAGCCAGGGCTACACAGAGAAACCCTGCTGGGGCGTGGAGATACAATAGAAACACTAACTTTAACTGGCCAAGGATGTGACTGCCTTTAATCTCCGCTTGGGAAGTGGAAGCAGAGGCGGATCTTCTGAGACCCCCATCTCAAGGACCCAAAATATTAAAAATCTTGAGCCAGGAGTGGTGGCTCACACCTTTACTGCCAGCATTTGAGGAAAGGCAGAGGCGGGAGGTCAACCTAATAAATCCCACGACAGCCAGAGCTACCTTAGGCTGTCTCAAAGCAAAACCACGCTCACTTGGCGCTTTGGCAAGAGTTTGGGGCCCGTGGAGGACTGCGGTGAGGGTGAGTGGGGAGGGGAGCACCCACAGTGACCCTTCCTCGGGCGGACCGGCCATGGCGGGGCATTGCGCCTGCGAGCTATCTCCGCAGGCCTGACGCGCGGGCGCCTACGCGGCGTCCCCTAATCCGCACCGCACGGGCCCCTCACGGAAGTGAGTTGCGTGTCCCTCAGAGTAGGCGCTGAGGGGAGCGCCGCGTCCAGGCCTCCCCCGCCCTCCCCGCCGGGCGAGCCGTTAGCACAGCGGGTTTCCCGGGCGCCACGGAGGGGCGCAGAGCCCGCGGCGCGGGGAGGGAGCGAGCGAGACGCGGTCAGCTGTGGAACCCGGGCCGAGCACCGACCTGGCCTTCCCGCCTCGTCTCGCACAGCTGCGTGATACCCGGGGCCGCGCGCCACCCGGCGCTCTCCCTTCCCCGGTCCTAGGGTTTTCTTTTTCCCTCTTCCACTTCTTCCCGCCCAATCTGCGGCGGACCGGCGTCCCTCCTCCAATCCCCGCACAACTCCCTCGGGGCTCGAAAATTCCCTGCAGACGCCCCCTCCCGGCACACGTGAGCAGCCCACCGAAGTCTCGCGAGAGGATAGTCACTACGCCCCTCCCCCCCACTACAGAGTGCGCGAACGAGAAAGGAGGAGGGCGCTACAGGCGACACCGCTGCAGACGCCATTATCCTCTGCTTCTCCGCTGCACGGACGTCGCCGTCGTGCTCGTCTCTCACTCGATTGCGGCCTGTAGGTATCGGAGTGACTGGGGGCTTCGGGGTGGCGAGTCCGGGAGGCGGGTTGGCTTCCCGGGTCGGCGGCTTGGGCTATCCCCATGCCTGGGTTTTCTCAGGCCCCCGGCCTTACAGTCCAAAGGGAGTCGCCGGCGGAAGGCGGGGTTCTCGGCGCCTTAATTGACGCGGCCTTGGGCCAATCGCTTCGCCCTCGCACCACCGCCGAAGCATGGGCAGCCAATGGGGCGCGACGCTGGAGGTGGGGGGGGTTGTCCTCGTTCTCTGTCTAGCAGTGACCGACCGTCGGAGGCGGCGCGGCCGGGAGGCAACGGCGGACTCGCGCGGTGAGCAGGGCCGGGCGAGCCGCGCTTGTGGGAGCGGGGCCGGACTCCTGCCCGGCTGTCGCGGGGCGCTCGGGCCGGCTGTGGCCCGCCGGGGAACGTTGCCCGGCCTCCCCTCCCCCACCGCCGCCATTTCCCGGAGCGTGCCTCTGCAGTTGGCAAGCTGGTGCTAGGTGGTTCCAGGGACCCGAGAGAAAAGGCCTATGGGTTTGGGAACCGGGCCACCAGTGTCGAGGGAACGCCTGGCCGGCCGGTGGTCGCGCGGGTGCCTTGTGCCGCGGCGCCCCCGCCGCCCTCTTTGTCCCTCCACAGCGTGGGCCTTCCTCCTTGGGGGGGGGGCCGATGGGGCGGCCGGGGCTCCCGCGGCTGCTTTGTCTCGGGCGGTGGGGGAGGTGCGGGGGACGGGCGCTCGCGAGCCCGCGTGCTGGGTGGGGGAGGGGGTCTCGCGCGACTCCGCCTAGTCGTACGTAGTCGCCATTACGCGGGCCGCCATTTCCTGTCGGATCCGGGTAGAGGAAAGGCTCGCAGCCGCTTGGCGACTGTAGCTGGGCGCTTGCGGGCCGGGCCGTGGGCGGGAGGACAGCGCGTGCTGTCTGTCGCTCAGCTGACCTGTTAGTGCTAGAGGGTTTCGGGGACGGCGGCTACAGGAGGAGCGAGGGCTTGGCTTTGGTGCGTAGACCCTGCTACTCATTTGCCTGAACCCTTATGCCCTCGCAGCTGGGGCTAGAGTGGAGTGGCTGGTCTCAGCCTTTTAAGTCGTCGTCACAGTGACGGACACTTGCAGCCAGCGTTTTGGAATAAGAGAAGGCGTAAATGCGATACCTTGACTTTAAGCTTCTGTGCTAGTCCTTGGTTTGGTAGGACCACAAGTTGGGTGGAGCGGTTGTGACGCTTTGGTTGCATTCTTGGAGAGTTGAATTAGAGGCGACAGTGTTGGGAGACAGCCCTTTTAATAACATCACTTAAAATGATGGTGTCGGTGGTTAAATGCTTCGTAGCTTTGCTGGATAATGATGATGGTTTCAATCTGGTGCCTTAAAATCAGAATTTTAGATTTCTCTGTCTGAAAAATCAAAGTAGTTTGTATTTGCCTTTACGTTTTGTAAGTTTGGCAGATTTCATTGATTGGTATTTCAGTCATGACCAAAGTGGGGGGAAGCAATTAACTACTGGTCCTACAATGACACTAGTTTTGTGATAAGACATAGTCTTTTCAAGAATTAGTCTTGTGAACAGAAGTCTGCTGGATTTTTCCGTCGTGAAGCAAGTTGCCGAGGACAGAATTACTGATACTTGTTTCCTGGGGAAAAAAAGGTTCTGGTGGTAGAGGTGGTTAGACTTTTCATTGAGACAATCTCAATAGTCTAAAAGCAATCCATTACACCTGTCTCTTCAATTTTTATAGTTACTTTTAAGTTTCCTCAAATGAGATTTTCAACCCAATATTAGTATTAAATGTTGACAAGAAAAGCAAAACTGATTTATATTGGTTTTTACTGATTGCTGTAGCATTATGATGCCACTTCCACTGTGTGTGTGTGTGTGAAGCAGAATCCTTTTTTTAAATTCTTAAACAAAATAATAGCCTTTGCTTTCTGATAAGCCAAATGTACTAGCTAGCTTCTTTATTTTTCCGCAGATTGGTGGATCCATTTAATTCAAGAAAATGGAGACCGAACAGCCAGAAGAAACCTTCCCCAATACCGAAACCAATGGTGAATTTGGTGAGAAGATATTTTAATTATAGCCAATTATATTTTTTTGTACCGCTAGTTTTATTATCATAAAATGTTAATAAGTTTGATATAGCCTGTTTACCTCTTAACATGATTTTATTTTTGTGGTCTTGAGTTTGTATCTGTTCTTGGTTTCTATGAGACGTAACCTTTCGCGTGGGTAAAAACCAGTACAAATTTTCTACCCACAATTTTAGTCCTTTAAAATATTTATTAAAATAAGATCTTTGGTATTAGGAAGGGGGGGAGAAGACAAAGGCAGGGGCTTCCTGTGGTTTCAATTACCCATTCTTGGGGCTATTTAAATTTTAAACTTTAATTTCTAGGTAAACGCCCTGCAGAAGATATGGAAGAGGAGCAAGCCTTTAAAAGATCCAGAAATACTGATGAGATGGTTGAATTGCGCATTTTGCTTCAGAGCAAGGTATAAACTTGATTAAATTTTGGAGGTTGTCAGTCAGAATTGGTGATTTTTCACTTTGAGCTCTGCTTTGACTGGAAAGCTTTCAGAGCTGTATTACGCATTGAATAAAGGTTTTCTAAAGTTCATTTGTTTTGAACTCTTGATCCTCTGCCTTTGAATGCTAGGATTATGGGTGAGCACTATCACATTTAGTTGATGTGATTCTTGCTAATAAGCAGATTTCAAAACTACAGGTAGTGCTGAAGCTTTGATGGTGAAAGCCCTATTACCAGGGTCCACCATAGATAAACTAGAAAAATGAGTGGAGTGACTGTAGACATACAGGTTTTGGGTGTTGGTTGCATTTTATTTCCTCAGGAAACTACTTAAGCTTTACCCGAAGTCGTAATATAAAAGTACTTGCTGTTCAGATTCTATTTGTTTTTTACACAAGGGCACTTTGTAATCTATACTTTCTAGGGATTTTATATTTATGCCTGGTGTTCTAAATATTCCAAAGGCCTATTGTAAAACTATTCATCTTGATCTTTCTCAAGATTTTCAGTGCTGTGTAAACTTAAAATATAGTTTAAAAATACTACTTTTCTAAATGCAGAAATATTTTTTTGTCTATTCCAGAATGCTGGAGCAGTGATTGGAAAAGGAGGCAAGAACATTAAGGCTCTTCGTACAGACGTAAGTATTAAATTACTGAACAAACAAATTCATTGTATGCTTCTAGACTTTTAAAGGTTCACATCTTAGAAATCACTGAATAGCTACAAACCATTTGTAATAATTAATGGTTATATGGATGCTTTCTGCTTTTTCTTAAAACCCTGATTAAGGTGGAACATGCATAATTAAATCTTTTCATATTTTAATAAGACCCTTCAAATTCACTACAAATAAGACAAAACACCTTAATTAGGAAGAGACAAAGTATATAAAAACCCTTAATTGTACCATTCCTCTTGTGTGTGTGTGTAAGAGGGATTCAGGCATTTCTGAAAGCCATTGAAGATGGCTGGTAAAAACTTTATTTCCTTTTTAAAAAATCATCTGTTCCAGTTTGCAACATGGAGCTAATGTTAACTAATTTTTAAATATGGGTAGTGAATAGATTAATCTTGGCAATCAGAACTGTTTGCCTAGAATTTGAGTCTTCATAATTTATAGTGGGTTGACTCTTGTGATTAGACACATTAAATGTTGGCAGCACCAGAAGTGTGTGTGTACTTCTAGAACTCGACTACACCAAAATTTGTTTGTTTTTTTTCCCCCTTCATACTATACACATTTCTTGTTTATCTTGGTGAAATTGAGGCAAATACCTTTGTTGAATACCTAACAGTATTTCATTTCTCTCGGTAACAGATCTTTGTGCTTCTCTTGATTACTATAAACTTTAGAATTTGTTATAATTTTTACAAGTCTGCTTATAAGATACAGGAATGTGTTTTGCACCTCATGAAACCAAATCAGTCTTACTGGTTGGGGGTTTGGTGTGGGAATTTTTGTTTTGTCTTTGAACCTCTTTCCTCTTAATCCAGATGTTCTGTATAATTATCTGGGTTATTTCCCCGTTTTCCTCAAGAATTTTGAGTCATGACAGGTTTTGTGTCTACCCTCACGAGCCAGCCTGCTACTGAAACATTTAAAAAAAAAATAGAACCATCATTTAAGGTCCTTAAATGTTAAGCCACGATCAGGTATAGAGAAGTCCATTATTGTGTTAGTCTTCAGAACAACTTAAGCTTGTTTCATTGAGAGTATGAGTATAGTTTGTATTAAATTAAAATTTATTGCTTTTCCCCCTTTTCCCTCTCCTTGTTTTTTTGGCCATATATCTCCGTTGCCCATGTACTGGATCGACTTACCCCTGCGTTGCCCACCATGACGTTGGCCCATCCGCCCCTGAACGCCCATGTGAAAACCCTGGTTGGCTATGCCCAAAAATGTGCTCGTTGCCAAACGGGTACAATACTTGACAACTTCTGATTGAATGCCCATGCCCAATGCCAACATCCACGAACGCCAATGACCAATGCAGTACAATGCCAGTGTTTCAGTCCCAGACAGCAGTGGCCCCGAGCGGTATGTCCCAACAGTTTATGCCTCACTGCCTGATTAGAAAGAGAGAAATGTATTTTATTACCTGCCTTTTATAATTAAATAGTATCCCCTTTAGACGGTGTATTGTTTTTCAAGTTTCTGTCTTATTTTCCCCATTAAGTCCTTTTGTCACTGAACTTTTACCGTGAGTTGCCCACCCAAACGATCCACTAATTTTATTTCGATGGAAGGAGCACAGCTTCAAGTGTTGCATATTTGCTGCATTGTAAATCAAACTGTTACCCAAATAGTCTCTCGCTCTGTCTTTGTGGCCCACCTTGCTTCCCAACATTGTCTGTTCATAATTTTTTCTGATGAAATGCTAACTGGTTCACTTTCCTTCACTTCTCATTTGTACTGTCTTTGTCTTGCATTTGTATTTGTTTTCTTGCAGAGCCCATTAAGTAGTCTAATTTCTAACTGGTATCCATAACCTTACTCCAGATACAATGTTCACCACTTGCATATTCCCCCAATTTACCCAAGAGAAGGTGTGCCAGTGTTACCATAGCAGCGAGGGTGTCCTTAACTTGGTGGCGGGGAACATGAGAATTCAACTCTGCTTCAATTCTGGTCGATTATTGCCACTTAATCTGAGCCCTTCCAGCAGCCCATTCTCTCTGTCTCTCTCAAAGTCTAATAATGTTATGTCTGTATTGGGCATAAAATAAAATGCATGTATAAAATTCATAACTAGACTACCTTGAATGGGGACTATTAAGTAATTATGATGTTACTTCTCTAAAAGTTTATATGACTACTGATGACAAAACTCATTTTTCTTTTTCCACCTTTTTGTATTATGTGATATTTAATATTTGGCAGCATACTGAGTATCAGCGCTGATATTGAGACAATTGGAGAGATTCTGAAGAAAATCATCCCTACCTTGGAAGAGGTAGGTTTCTTTTAAAAATTTTTTGGCAAGATGAGGGATAATGTTTAAGGTTTTATTGAGGTGAACTGGGGGAGGGGAGAAAGAATAATGGTTTGTGGCAGCATAATGCATATTTGTCTTTAAAGTTTAGGCTGGCCATTCCTGGAGTAGTAAATAGGAGTTATTTGATCCTCCATCATGGTTATTTAGCATGTATTTTAAAGGCCTTGGTTTTAGAGTATGTTATCTTATGTTTAAGGAAGGGAAGGGGCAATTTATATCTAATAAGGGAAGATTATGGTTTTACTTTTTCTAATAGGAAGGAAGTTTATTTATAGTTGAGTTTCAGGTTACTTCCATCTCTAGGCAGTTGCAGCTATAGGAGCTTGTCAGTGTTTCTATAGACAGAAGGAAGCAGTGGTCCTATACCTGCTGCTGTTTGGCTCATTTTCTTTATTGACATTAAGAGTATAATTGTTTACTGGGTATATGAAGAAAGGATTTTACTGTTAAATAAGCTGTTTTGTATTAACATAGACTTTAAAATATGTTGTAGTAGCTTTACCAATATATGCGACAATAGCCTGATCACGCTAGACACTTAACCTATTATTCTTATTTTTCTACTTTCAGGGCCTGCAGTTGCCATCACCCACTGCAACCAGCCAGCTCCCGCTCGAATCTGATGCTGTGGAATGCTTAAATGTATGTCATAGTGCCATTGAACCCCACTGAAGTATGGAGCCTGGCCCATAGGATCGATTTTCTTTTTAACATAGTGTGCTTTTCCCATCTCAATAGAAAAAGGCTTAAAATATGATATATGAATAGTCTTATAACTCACTGTTGACCCTGCTCCATGCTGCAGTGGGAATTAACTACATTTGCAAAGTGCTTTGCAGTCATTTTATTATGGTGTTATTTGAATGTTAATAATTTTGTGGTAACAGCGACATGCTAAATGGCTGCAGTGTGGGTATGGTGTTGCAGGACCTGAAAATAAAATAGTTTTTTAAGGTGGTGCAGATTGTCCTTTTTGGGCCTGGCTATTGAGGATAATAAGCACATAACTGGTAAAGTTATTGAGATATAAATTCAGGTTGCTTACTGCAACAGTACATTATGTTGTGCTTAAGCATAAGCTGATACAGTGTTGGGAAAATACTTGCAAGAGAGTAAGATTGTGTATTTCCCCCTCTACAGTACCAGCATTATAAAGGAAGTGACTTTGACTGCGAGTTGAGACTATTGATTCATCAAAGTCTGGCAGGAGGAATTATTGGTGTTAAAGGTGCTAAAATCAAAGAACTTCGAGAAGTAAGGAATTTTGTTCTGTTTTGTTTCTTCTGGATTCAGTAGTTTTTCATAGAGTTGGTTTTGTGGGTTGCTCCCTTGGATCCCTTATCATTAGTTGGGTCTTAAAGTAACAAAACTGAGGTTTGTTTAAATTTACACCATCTAAGTCCTGTGTAGTGAACCACATTCGATACTGAAAGTAATTGAGTTTAAATGTCTGAGCTTAGGAAGCCTTGATTTTTTTTTTTTTTATTTGATGTGCTAACTTGTATTGGCTTTTCTCTTTTTGTAAATGTATTATAGAACACTCAGACAACAATCAAGCTTTTCCAGGAGTGCTGCCCTCATTCTACTGACAGAGTTGTTCTTATTGGAGGAAAACCTGATAGGGTTGTAGAATGCATCAAGATCATCCTTGACCTTATATCTGAGGTATCTTTGGGATATTTTTGTTTACATTCAATTTCATCAAACTACCATATTCACACCATTTATTTTGACATCTTCCCACAAGTTTTCTATTGCCTCCTTTAATATAGTGCCTTTGATCCTCATGCAAAGGTCTCTGTTGCCTACTTCTTACTGACATGCCTGAGTTAATGGTCCTTTCCTCTCTCACCTACATACTCATACCCACTCCCCACCTCATCAGTATTTTAGAAATCCTTTTCATCATTGTTTCATTTCTGTTCCTGCCTCCATTACCTTTTGAGTTAATGGTTGAGATGGTTTGGTTTTTGATAGGACCAGCACTTTTTCTTCAGACTTTAAGGTGCTGTTTCTGTTTTTAGTCTCCCATCAAAGGACGTGCACAACCTTATGATCCCAACTTTTATGACGAAACGTACGATTATGGTGGTTTCACAATGATGTTTGATGACCGCCGAGGACGGCCTGTGGGATTCCCCATGCGGGGAAGAGGTGGTTTTGACAGAATGCCTCCTGGTCGGGGTGGGCGTCCCATGCCCCCTTCTAGAAGAGATTATGATGATATGAGCCCTCGACGAGGACCTCCTCCGCCTCCTCCTGGTCGAGGTGGACGGGGTGGCAGCAGAGCCCGGAATCTTCCTCTTCCTCCACCACCACCACCCAGAGGGGGGTAAGTTTTTATCCAAATGTTAACATTAATAAAAGATTGCTCTTAGTAGTAGGTGAGGTAATTTTAATGTGACCATGCAAACATTGCAACATGTTTTGCTTGTAGAGATCTAATGGCTTATGACAGAAGAGGAAGGCCTGGAGACCGCTATGATGGCATGGTAAGAATTTTGATTTATAAGGGACCTTAAAACCAAACATTTGTGCAAGATTATAGTAATTAAGACTTTTTTTAAAAACTGAAACTATTTGCACAGCCATCTAAATTTAGTAATTTTGTACCTAATACAGGTTGGGTTCAGTGCTGATGAAACTTGGGACTCTGCAATTGACACATGGAGCCCATCAGAATGGCAAATGGCTTATGAACCACAGGTTGAGTATCAATATGTATCGGTAATTTACCCTGCCTATCCATAATTGATCTCCCCTCCCTACCCCTATAATTTCTTGATTCAGTTTATTTCCTGGATATAAACTGGGTATGCATGGTATAGGATGACACTAGGATATTTTAGAAATACTAAAATAATTTTTTTTTCTTTTGTTTTTAGGGTGGTTCTGGATATGGTAAGTTTCTTCTTTGTGAAATCAAACATTATTTCATTTTTATTTTTACATGAACTTACTGCTCATTATTTAAATCAGATTATTCTTATGCAGGGGGTCGTGGCTCATATGGTGATCTTGGCGGACCTATTATCACTACACAAGTAACTATTCCCAAAGATGTAAGTAGTTTTAATTGAGGGAATTTACTTATTTGTACTGGTTGCCAGTTCTGTAAATTCAACAAGAAGATTTCCAATTTAGGATTGAGATACTGTTTAAGAACTTAATGGGGGATGGGGTTGAATCTTACATCAAATAATACTTAGTGACATTAATAAAAATAAGACAGTTTGGGGTTCTTAAATTACACATATATCTAATGTAAAATTTAGTTCAGGAATTTAAGACTACCATTCTAAATAAATTACTATAAAGTTACTGCTATTCATCATTGAGAAAAGGGAATAAGATTTCTTTAAAGTTGTCATATACATTGTATTTAAAAATCTTTTCAGTTGGCTGGATCTATTATTGGCAAAGGTGGTCAGCGGATTAAACAAATTCGTCATGAGTCTGGAGCATCAATCAAAATCGATGAACCTTTAGAAGGATCTGAAGATCGGATCATTACCATTACAGGAACACAGGACCAGATACAGAACGCACAGTATTTGCTGCAGAACAGGTCAGTTGATGCTTAGCTTTGTGTTAGTATATACATACTAAAACCTTAAAAGCTTTTCTTCCCAATTGATTTTTCTTTTAGAAACCATGGTGTTTCCGTCACTTGGGGAATCTAACTTCTAAATATTCTAATTAATAGCTCTGCCTTAATTTTCTTCTGTTTTCTTACTAAAATGAAGACATTCAATACTAATCTTGCTGGAAGAAGCCTTAACCAAGCAAACTTCTCATTTCTCTGGTGAAAACTGCTGCCAAAACCACCACTTGTAATAAATTATACAGAGCCTGTAGAAAATGTAGAAGAGTCATTGGATGTTGGCCTAGTTCTGTGTGGAAGACTAGTGATTTTGTTGTTCTTAGATAACTAAAACGACAACAAATCACAGTCTGCCATATGGCACAGGCCACCTCTACAGGACAGATAATGATGGTGCTGTAAAATGCAGCATTTCACACCTTCCTCACGCTCCTTTGTCTTTTCTACCAAGTATTAACAGCTTCCAGTTTCATTTTCTTAACCCTGCACTACTACTGTCTATTAACATTTTCTTGAGTTTTACATTGCTTTAATTTATAGTTGCTATTGCTCTTTAAAAGTTCTTCTAATTGTAATGGACATGTTTTTGTCATTTTAATTTTATCATTGAAATTGTCTTAATGTTGATTAAGATGTTTTGAACAAAAATTCTAATTCGTACTTTTTTTTCTTTTCTTTTATAGTGTGAAGCAGTATGCAGATGTTGAAGGATTCTAATGCAAGATATTTTTTCTTTTTTATAGTGTGAAGCAGTATTCTGGAAAGTTTTTCTAAGACTAGTGAAGAACTGAAGGAGTCCTGCATCTTTTTTTTTTTATCTGCTTCTGTTTAAAAAGCCAACATTCCTCTGCTTCATAGGTGTTCTGCATTTGAGGTGTAGTGAAATCTTTGCTGTTCACCAGATGTAATGTTTTAGTTCCTTACAAACCGGGTTGGGGGAGGGCATGCAAAAACTAACACTGAAATTTTGAAACAGCAGCAGAGTGAGTGACTTTTATTTTTTGTTCATTGTTGGTGGTTTTAAAAATATTCCCCCCGTGTACTTATTGTGAGCACCTTGCTTTGTGGTCACTGTGACATTGGGGGGGGTGGGACAGGGAGGAAAATAACCGTCCACATGTCCCTGGCATTTGTTCAGAGCAGTGTGCAGAATGTAATGCTCTTTTGTAAGAAACGTTTTATGATTTTTAAAATAAATTTAGTGAATCTATTTTTGGTGGTCTTTTTTTTTTTTTTTTTTTTTTTAAGACAATTTCAAATGGTGGTTGAATTTTCCAGCCCACCCCTAAACTAAACACTAAGTTTGATTTTCAGCAGCTCCTCTGTTGGATTTAAGTGCACCTCTTGGATATAGACAAAACACATTGGCAAATTCAGTTAGGGTGATTTCTTAATGGTTGGAAAGACTTGGCTTGATAAATTTCCATCACATATTCATGCTTATAATAAGCTTGGGATTTTGTTTGTTTTTGCAAATGTTTGCCACTACTTTGCAACAGTTTTCTGTTAGTCGTGGAGAACTGCGGTGGGGAGCAATGCTGCAAGAGTTAAGCATCTGAAGTATCTGCCAGAAGCCTGATGGGCAATGAGCTTTATTAACCAGAGTAACACTTGGTTATGGAAGTGGCGGATGCTGAATAAAGCTTGGTTATTTTTGTTAGATAATTTCTCACCTATAGACTCAAAGCTGTCAGCCTGCTAGCGTCTTGTTAGTTGAACTTTGTAAAAATATATATATACTTGTTTTTCCATTGTATGCACAATGAAAGAAAAAAGATGTACCATTTCTCTGTTGTGTGTTGAATTATGTAGGAAATGTTTGTGAACGATTCAAAAAAAATGGAAAAAGTTCCTGTGGATGTTTTGTGTAGTAACTTGGCATCTGTATTGATAGTTCAAAATCCACATCTAAATAAAACTTCCATGATGTTAGTTTTGATGTGTGCCCAATTTGAAAAGGGGTTGATGGATAAATGTAAAGTTTGTTGAAGTGTTCCTCTTGTAAGGAAATACAGTAATCTTAAAATTATGGGGTTTTTTGTGTGTGTGAAATGTTTTTCTAGAACTTGGAAACAAAGTCTAGTTAAGGGAAGAATATAGAAAATTCAGGTAGTTATTCTGACAACCTGCTGGTACCTGTTAGTATCAGTGCAAAATCATTTTTAGTCATTACATGAGCCTCAAGTGTAATTTATTTTCTATATTGGGAGAGCTCAGTGAGCAATTAGCTGGTTCATATATATATGCTCAGAATACCTGCTTTTAGCCCTAATAAGGTGGAGTCAGGAATATAATGATGTTTTTAGGTTTGGTATAGGAGTGGGATGTTTTAGTTTAGATGCTTATTGTACCCCAAGGGCTTTAGAGCAGATGGTGGTGACATGCTTAGTTTGTGGAAGCACATAGTTTTGTTAGGGAACCGTTAAACTGCAAGTGGTAATCTGAGTTTTTTCTGAAGGGTAAGGCTTGTCTGCATTGCATCCAAGAGAAGGTCTTTACTTGGGCATTTCAGTGAATCAAGTGTAAGTTTGGGGTGAAACAAAACCTCCCAAAAGGAAAATGAATAACAAATTGCTAGTCCTACTGGAAGGAAGCATCCCTTAAGAACTGAATTTCTGTACTTTCCCAAAGAACTATAGAAGTTCACAGGTTTAAAGAAGTGGTTTCATTGGTTGTGTTTGTGGCCTTTAGGTTCAATCCCCCCATAACCCAGGCAGTATTGTGCACACCTATAAACCTCAAGGGTTGCAGAGGCAGATGGGGTTACTAAATGTTTAGGTCAGCCAAGGGGTATATAGCAAGACTCCAACAAGGAAATGAGGGTGAATATAATCATTAAAAACTATCTTCAATTTATTGAAGCTTTAAAGATGGAAAGATTTAAATATTTGTATGCCTCTGTTGGTGAGATGTGGAGTGGAGGCCAGAGGTCTTCCTGATTTGCTTCTCCACTTGAAGCTAGTTACTCACCAGTTGGCTAGGCTAACTGGCCAGCTAGTGTGCAGTATCTCCCTGTCTTTAGTATAGATTTCAGGCTCATTCCGTACCTGGTTTTATTGGGTGCTAGGGACCCTAACTTAGTTGTATAGCAAGAACTCACCAACTGAACTATTTTACTAGCCTCTAAAGAATACTAAAGTCTATAAACATATCTACCGAAATGTTGGTGAAAATGAGATTTTCAACAGAGAAGTTCTAAGTTTCACTCTTTTGTGGGTACATGTGTGCCCACATGGAGGTCAAAACAATTAGGAACACTAATTCAGTTAACTATGGAAATCCCATAGATGAACCTAATGGTCATGATTCATGATAAGCACTTTTTTTTTTTTTTTAACCCATGAGCTGTCTCTATGGTCCCCAATCAACTTTTAATGTGTTTTTATTTTTTGATTTTTTTAAAAGACAGGTTAGCTTACCAGCCCCTTTGACTGGCCTTCAGCCTATGAAACTTTCAGCCTTCTGAATGCAGAAAATTTTGTACCCCATACCAAGCCCAGCACAGTTAAGTGATAACAATTATTAGAAAGCACATGGTTCTCAAATTGCATTATTAGAACCAACAAAAATAAAGGTGCTGGCAAATCAAATCCAGGAACTAGCTGTCACTTGTTAACAAGCCTTTGGATCTGAGTTCAATCCCCAGAACCCACAGAGTTGTCCTCTGATCTCTACTTGTAGAGATGATCAGAGTGCCCACCCATGGCATACACATATAAAAAAATTTAAATTGGTATAACAAAAGTAAAATTTTGGTGTACATTTAAAAATGTTTTAGTACAACTTCATAGCACAAAAGAGGCTGGAACAGGAAAAAAATTGAAGGCAGTTTTATGGAGTGGAGAGACTATATTCTTAGGTGTGCTGATGAGTATTGCCTATGGGAGATAATCTGCATTGGGTTAGTTGACTGGAAAATTCATGTAAAATGCAAGCACCCGCTTCCTATCGTCTGAGACAAAGAAAGTGAGCTGAGCACAGTCATGTTTCCTGACTTCAAGCAGTTGTCAGGAGCTCAAGCTCCTGATGCCATGATAGACTTCACACTAGGCCAAAATACTCAAGTTTTCTTGTCAGGTGTCTGGACACCCATAACACAAGTAAGACTGTTATTCAACTCCCACCCCTCTGTGGGACTGC
Organism: Micromys minutus; assembly: GCF_963924665.1. Taxonomy (NCBI): domain Eukaryota; kingdom Metazoa; phylum Chordata; class Mammalia; order Rodentia; family Muridae; genus Micromys; species Micromys minutus. Next base: position 96,439,285 of record NC_137969.1, read on the forward strand.
GTGAGGTGAGGTCCCCTGTGGAGGGCAGGGACTGTTATGAAGTCCTTTCCTTCCACCTTGTTTCTCTTCCTGTCTCCTGCCTGTGTGCTCCAGGTGAATGGTTACATGTGTATGCATTCTGAAGGATGTAGCTTGATCTCTATGATAACTGGAAGTATTTGGGACCCCAAACTGCAGTTATCAAAGTAGGCACTGTCAGTTTGTGTGTACAAATGGAAGTGATTTCTCCAAGTTTAGTAACTTCAATTAAGGAAAAACAATCTGACCTAAAGACAAGCTATGACAATTATGTCTGAGAACTAGACCCTTAAGTACTGAGCTAGCCCCTAGCCTTCTGGAGTGTATCTGACCTGTACTCTTGTTCTTGAAAACGTTTTCTTGCTATTTTACAGTATAAAATAAAGTATAATAAAAGTTTTAAATGGGGAACTAGTCTGTGTTGGGATGGCTGTATGCGCAAATACATTGGAAAAGATAAAATGTTAATAGTGACGCTGATCTTTGGGTGAAGAGATACTGAGATGGGTAAAATGTACCCTTAGGATGTTCCTCCAAGGACATTTCCAGAAACCAGAAGACAAGACTGAATGAAGTAATCAATGGTTTAACTCCTGAGTAAATGTGGAGTCTGAGTAGATACAGTGCTAAGACTGTGGAAGATGGTAGTTCAGTGGGAAAGGTTGGCTGTTTTGGGGGAAGTACACGTGTCTTTGAGTTTGGTTTGTAACAAAGGATGGCCTTGGTCATCTTACTTTCACCTGTAAAACTTTTGTCCTCTCATTTAGTTTTGTATTTTTGAGACTGGATCTCTACATAGCCGTGGCTGTCCTGGAAATCACTATGTAGAACAGGCCGGCCTTGAGCCTGCAGATTCACCTGCCTCTGCCTTTCTAGTGCAAGGTATAGAGACATGGACCACCACATGTGACTTCTGCACTATTTGTTTGCCAGTCTATCGTTACAAAAAGTAGAAGCAATAGCAGTAATTGCCATTAAGAGGCTGGTGTTTAGTGCTTCAGAATGATGCCCATCAGTGATGACTGTCAGCTGAACTCCATAGCAAAACTAAGCCAAAACAGGTGGCAGATAAAATCTTGACAACTGTAGTCATGTATGCTCTTGGTGCTCTGCCCTCTGGAGCCAGAAGAGGGCAATGGATCACCTGGAGCCACCACGTAAATGCTGGGAGGTAAACCCAGTCCTCTAGAACAGTAGCCAGTACTGCTGAGCTTTCTTTCCAGCCACTTCAGGCTGCTTGTTACTATAGACTTGGAAAACTGTCCTGGCTGTGTTTCAGAGGTTCTAATAAGTTGTGTTCTCCTTTTTACTTGTCTCTAGGAGGGTCTGTGTTTTGTTTTTTGTTTTTTGTTTTTTTTTTTTTTTAACTTCCTGATTTCTTGAATGATTCACTGTTCAAAGACATATTTTATAATATGGATTTTGTCATTGTTGAGGTTTGTGTCTTGTGATAATCGTTTTGCAGAAGGTCTCATGCCCCGATGAGATTTTCAGTTTGTTGGGTGGGATACCCTTTATATTTCTGCTAAGTTGATACAGAATGTATTTTAGCTGTGATGTTTATTTGCTTCGTTTTTATTTGGGAGCTCTAACTATGAGAGTAGAATATTGAAGCTCCCACTCATTCTGTGTCAATACCCATGAAGCATTGCATGCCTCAAATTATTTGTTTTCTAAAATGAGGGACTTCAATATTCAGTCTTATGAAGTACTCCTCTTCATAAATCATTCCTAACATGATATGTGGTATCCATTTTTTATGTTTTCTAGTTAGCTTTGGTTTGACATTTATCTGATTTGCTTTGTAATTTGTTTTACATTCTTTGTTTTGTTTTGTATCATTGCTAGCTAGATGTGTTTTAGGACACAGTATATTACTGGCTTTTGTAGTCTTTGCTGGATTTTATCAAACTTTCCAGGAGAATCTCAAACCACTTCTATGCCAAAAAATAGGGAGTGAAGGAACACACTACCAAGGTCATTTTACAAAGATAGTACCATTGTTCTCACTCACACCAAGTTCAGGTAAAGGCACAACAACTTAAAACTACAAACTTCTCTTTAATGAACACAGACACAAAATACTTGCAACCTGAATTTAGAAATACATTTAAGAAGATTAAATATTATGACCAAGTAGGGTTTTTTACAGAGAGGCACGTTTAGCTCAACCTTGGTAAATCAATAAATGCAATACACAAACAAACGTAAAGACAAGCCCATACACAAAGTCAGTCTTCAAAATAACAGAGACTATATTACAACAAACATACAGCCAGAATTAAAAGGAGAGAGCGTTTCTTCTAAATTCAGGAATGAGGCAAGGTTGCCCATCCATACCCCACTTTCTCAAGATACTGCTTGAAGTGTTAGCTATGGAAATTAGAACAAAGTACATGATTAAAAAAACAGGAAAAGAGTCAAACCATTCCTATTTGCAAATGATGTGATTCTATACTTACAAGACATGGTAGACGAGTTTGAGAGATGCCCCAAAAGTTAAGAGTACTGTCTGCTCTTCCAGTGGACCCAGGTCTGAGCCCAGCACCAACATGGTTGTTCACAATCTCTTGTAACTCCAGTTCCAGGGGATCCAACACCCTCTTCTAGCCTCTGCAGGCACCAGGCACATACATGGTACACATATATGCATGCAGGTAAAACATTCATACACAAAATTAAAAAAAAATTCTTAAGACCTTTATAGAATCTACTAGGAAACTCTTAAATAAGCAGCAACATTGCAGGATACAAAATCAGTATTTAAAAGAACAAACCAAACCTGGGCATGTTGGCCTCTGCCTTTAGTCCCAACACTCAGAAGATAGAGGCAGGCAGATCTATATGATTTCGAGTCCAGCTGGTCTATATAGTAAATTGCAGATGATCCAAGGCCACAGAGGCCTTGCTTCAAAATAACTATGAGAAACTCCCAAAGAATAAAAACAGACTTTTACACTAATTCTGCATCTCTAGGCATCTTTAGATCATTGACCAAAGTATCTGTTGTATATATGAGTACACTGTAGCTGTCTTGAGACACACCAGAAGAGGGCATCAGGTTTAATTACAGATGGTTGTGAGGCATCATGTGGTTGCTGGGATTTGAACTCAGGATATCTGGAAGCGCAGTCAGTGCTCTTACCGCTGAGCCATCCCTCCAGCCCGATCAACAGTTTTTTAAAGGCAGAAATCAAGTCCAGGTACTCTGCTTGGCAGCTGTATGAGGGCTTCCCAGAAGCAAGAAGTTTTAACAGAAGCTAAGTTAGCTGACCTTTGGTTCATCGAATACAGCTGAGTAATTTTCCATGGGATTCTCCATCAAGATCAGAATCTAGTTAAACCTGAAACTTCCTCAGCAAGAATACAAGTTGGAGGAACCTTTGCACTGTCTTGCAACGTGACGGCCAGAACAGTGTCTGGTTCATAGTTCCCTTGATTTGGTCTGACAGGTAAGCAAAGGCATAAATTTCAGCCTAGGCCACTGCTTGGTGGTGGGGAACCTCACCATTCAGTCGTTCACCTTTTCTTGCAAACCTGGGATCACCATCACTCCTGGCAGACACAGGAACGTCAGACACAAGGTTTCACAGAACTGTTCCCTCAGGTACTCAAAGTTCCAATTACTCTTAAACATTATTTGGCCACTGAAGTGTGAGGACAGAGGCCCTCTTGGGGGTGTACAGTGCGGCCCAGTAGCCTGCGCGATAGCTGCCGTCCAAGGCAGTCTACACCTCGGTTCCGGGTGGCGCGGGGCAGCGACTTGAGTCCCCACGATCCCCGCGATCCCAAGCCTTCCTCAAAGACCCAAGTGCGCCAGGGACGCGACAAGAAACAAGCCCGCCGGACGCGCAGCCACCGAGGCCGGCCGGAAGCCTGACGAGGCAACTTCCGGACCTCAGACCCGGAAGTGGGCCCGAGTGCGTTGCCCGCGGCGGACGTGGCTGCGACCAGGCTCCAGGTTCGAAGAGGGCCCCGCGCGAGGGCGTGGGCGGCATGGAGGCGCCGCTGCCGCCGCGCGAGTCGGCGAGGTTCGTGGCCGAGAACAGTCGCGACGTGCTCGTGGACCGTCAGGGCGTGCGCCGGGCGGCCGAGCTGCTGCTGCCCGCGGCCGCGGGGTGGCGCGTGGAGCAGTGGAAGGCCCTGCACGAGCTCAACCCGCGCGGGGCCGACGAGGCTGCGCTCGCCTGGGTGTTCCTGGTGGACTCGCTCAACTTCTCCTTCTGGGCCGAACGGGAGGAGCACAAGTGTGAGGTGCGCTACGGCGGGACAGCCTACACCGGCTACTGGGCCCTATGCGCCGCCGTCAACCGCGCGCTCGACCAAGGTGGGTGCCGCCCGGCGTGCCACGGGAGGTGACCTCTGCCCAAAGCGAAAGCGCGAGTGAAGTAATGTATGTCAGCAGAGGAGGCAAAGCCAGTTAAAAAAAAAAAAGTCACTTTAAGTTGGACACAGTGGCTCCTGCCTACAATCCCAGCACTCCAGGCTGAGGCAGGAGGATCGCTATGGACTCTGGGCCAGCCTGAGCTATGTAGTTTAAGGCCAGTCTCATAGAGAACGAGATCCTGTCACAGAAGAACAAATGGAAAAAAAAAAAAAAAAAAAAGAACACTTACCTGCAGAAGAAAAGGACATCCTATGGGACGTTTTGTGCAAAGAAAATGTGCACGCCACATCGTTGTCGTGTGTGGTGGTTGTGCAACTGCACAGAAGTGGGGAGGTTGCTTCGTGTGCTGTTGTTTGTGCGCCTTAGATGCGTTGTCTGGGGCACACTTTGGTTGTTTGTTTCATTTGGGTTGGGTGTTTTGCCTGCACGCACGCCTGTGATTCACATGTGCAGGCCGTGTCCACGGAGGCCAGAGGGTGTCAATCCCCGAGGGCTGCAGTTACATAAGGATTTGAACCACCATGTGGGTGCAGGGAATCGAACCATAGTCCTCTGAAAGGGCAGTGCGTATACCTATCTATTGAGCTACCTCTCCAGCCCTGATTGCTTTTTGTTTTTTTGGGGTTTTTTTTTGTTTGTTTGTTTTGTATTTTGTTTTTTTTAAAAAGACTGTCTCACTGAGTAAGTCCTGTTCTGTGCGGAATTCAGACTACACTGTCCTCGAACTCACAGGGATCTCAGCCAACTTCCTCTGCGTCGTGCGTGCCCAGATTAGGCCAGTGCCACCACACTCCGTCTTTAACACGAATTTGATTTCATATTATCTGCAATTTGGAACAAGAACAACAAAAAAAATCTGTGAATTTTCTCTTAAAGGGATACCAATAACTAGCGCCTCCTACTACGCCACAGTGACCCTGGATCAGGTGCGGAATATATTTCGTTCAGACACAGATGTGCCCATGCCTTTAATAGAAGAGAGACATCGAATTCTCAATGAAACTGGGAAAATTCTGCTGGAGAAGTTTGGAGGCTCTTTTCTTAACTGTGTCCAAAAAAGTGGAAGAAGTGCCCAGAAGTTAATGCACCTGGTTGTTGAGAACTTTCCTTCTTACAGAGACGAGGCACAGCTTGAGGTGAGCTTCTTGCTGAGGGGTCTGTGTTTTCCAGATAGAGATTTCCTTTATGTGGTCTTTTATCCCTTTAAAATATTTCAGCCCTCCATGTAAGGCTGCCACTTAAGGATGAGGAAGCACAAAAAGTTCACAGAGTTGGGTGAAAATCAGAACGTAGAATGTATGCTGGCTTTTCTCTAGGAAAAAAGTATTTCTTGAAAAGCTTGGTGTGTGTTTCTTTTTTTTTTTTTTTTTTCTTTTCTTTTTTTAAAGATGTATGTACTATACATAAGTACACTGTAGCTGTCTTCAGACACACCAGAAGAGGGCATCGGATCTCATTACAGATGGTTGTGAGCCACCATGTGGTTACTGGGATTTGAACTCAGGACCTCTGGAAGAACAGCCAGTGCTCTTAACCCCTGGAGCCATCTCTCCAGCTCCCATGTGTTTCTTTCTTATGTACTGTTCTTTTATAGTTGTTTTATGGTACCAAAAAAAAAAAAAAAAAATTAAATGGATGTGCTTTTTAAACAATGAGCATTTGTCTTTGTTCCTAGTACAGCCCTAGGTTTCATTTCTGTAAAAATCTTTTGGGATCCTTATCACGGAATATTTTTCGGTTTTGATTATTTGTTTTGTGTGTGGGGGCTGGGAGCTCTCAGCTTCCTGTACTGTGCCTTTGGTCATGCTTCAGTGTTGCCGTGCCCCTCCCCAGGGGCTCCTCCCCTGGGACTGTAAACCCAAATAAACTCTTCCTTTTTAAGTTGCTCCTGGTTGTAGTGTTTTATCACAGCACAAAAATAGGAGAAAAAAAATTAACCCCCTCCAGTTTTGTTTCCTTTTTAGATATGTTTATTTTGTGTATGAATGTTTGATCGTCTGTATATATGTCCCTTGTGCATACCTAGAACCCACAGCTTGCAGACGAGGGTATTGGATCCCCAGGGACAGGAGTAAGGAATGATTGATAAGAACCGTGTGGGTTCTGGGAACTAGCTTCCTTCCACCCCAAATTTTTCAATAGTGGCTTTTTTTTAAATTATGTTTATTTTATGTGCGTTGCTGTTTAACTTGCATGTGTGTCTGAGTTTTCAGGATCACCTGAAACTGAGTTGCAGACACTTGTGAACTTCAGTGTCGGTGCTGGGAATCGAACTTGGGTCCTCTGAAAGAGCAACCAGTGCTGTGCTCATAACCACTGAGCCATCTCCCCAGACCCCATACGGTGGCTTTAGAAAAGGACAGTTCATAAAAGTAGGTCTATATCGATGGTAACAGATAAACCTTAAGGTTAAGTAATCAGTTGCTTCTCATTATGATGGAGTGTCTCTATATAATACCATTTTCTGGTGTTTAAAATTTACTTGAGTGTTTTACATTTTTACTTTTGTTTGAGTATGCATGAGCATGCACATGTATTTCGTGAACATATAAGCACACATGTACATTGCCAGGCGGGCCATGACACCCACGTGAATGCCAGAGGACAGCTTTTAGGAGTCTGTTCTTTGTCTTCTCTGTGGTGCTCAGGGATTGAATTCAGTTTATTAACCTTGGTCCTCACCAGTCTTTTAGATGTTTTCTTTTTGTGATGTTGTAGTCAAATCAGGGCTTCTAGGACACTAAACAAGTCCTCTCCCAGCAAGCAATACTCCCAGCCCACTTGACTTTCTGTATGGAGTTTTCCCTTAAATTAATCTCATGGTGCATGGAGCTGCACATAGCTAATCTTAGCACTTGGGAGACAAACAGGAAGATGGAGTTGTACGTTAGCCAGGGTTACATTGAGTGATCTTGTCACACACAAAGATTTACTTCTGATATTTGCTAATTAAGAGGTCCTCTTAGGTGGTAGTATTGTTTTGAGAGCTAATTCTTGATTATTTTCAACAGATGAGCTGATACGATAGTTACTTTTAAAAAGTGTTTTTGTTGTTGGGCTTGGCATCACAGGCCTTTAATCCAGTTCTTGGAGGCAGAGGCAGTCAGAGCTCTCTCAGTTACAGGTCAGCTTGTCCTTGTGAGTTCTAGGACAGCCAGAGTTATACAGAGAAATCACATCTCAAAAACCAAAAGAGAAAAGGAGGAGGGAGGAAGAAAAAGAAAAAAATGTTCTTTTTTGTTGTTTTGGTTTTTAAGATACAGTGTGTCTCCCTCCGTTCAGTGACTTTATGAGCAGTTTGTGGTAAGATTCCAGAAACCACAGTAACTTGTGTCCTCCAATCACCAGGGGAAAAGGCTCTCCTTCTACAAACGAGCGCAGATCCTAGTGGCAGACACATGGAGTGTGCTGGAGGGTAAGGGAGATGGCTGCTTCGAGGACATCTCCAGCATCACCATGTTTGCTGACTACAGGCTGCCACAGATTCTCGTGCACCTTGGAGCCATGAAGTACTCCGACGATTTACTGAAGAAGCTTCTCGAAGGTTCGCAGCCTAGCATTGTGTTTGCTGCTCTGTAGCCTGTGGCTGGGTTTTTCAGGTTTATCTGCGGGCAGCTCTCTTCTGCTTAGGAAACAGAGCACAAGCACGTGTGCTGGGTGTGGGGGTGGTGCCTGGCACTGGGGAGACTGAGGTAGGAGGGTGATGAGTTCCAGAGCAGCTTGGGCTACATAGGGAGAGCCTTGTTATTTGAGGAATTAGTAAACATCCGTCCTGGGAGTGTTGAGAAAAGTCAGGCAGACAGAGCCTCCATTGCTGAATTTAACTTGTAATTTTACGTGAATGGCTAGGTTTCTAAATGATCTTTTTTTTCTTTCCCTCCCAATTCTTGCAGGAGAAATGCTCTTGAATGGAGATAGACAGGAAGTGGAAATTAGAGGTTGCTCCATTTGGTGCGTCGAGCTGATCCGGGACTGTCTCCTGGAGCTCCTTGAAAAAAGGGGTGCAAAACCTCCTGTGGAGATCAATTCGATTCTTCTGGACTATTACCTGTGGGACTATGCCCGAGAGCACAGGGCAGACATGAAGGGAGTCCCATTTCATCGCACTCGCTGCATATATTACTGACCCTGAGCTTAGTGGGTGCAGCTGAAACACTTGCACTTTTAGATCATACAGTCATTTCACAATTTTGATTCACTATAAGGATAGAAATTACACTTGGGCTGGTGGTACACGCCTATAGTCACAGCACTCGGGACGCAGAGGCAGGTGGATCCCTGTGAGTTCAGGGAGAGCCAGGTCTACAGAGTGAGGGCAGCCAAGGCTACGTAGAGGAGAAAAGGAAAAAGATAGGTTGAAGATAGAAACTATAGAAACAGGCAGTTGACTGTCCCGTTGCCATTCCTTTTTTTTCTTGGCATAGCACCATGTTCCCATAATCGCGCTCCACAGCTGTCAGCGGTGATTCCTGTGTCTTCAGTTGGCAGCGTTTCCCCACTGATTGGCATTTAATCATTTCCTTCTTTTCCTTTTGTTTAAATGGACCCGGGGATTATGCCTATAACCTTGTATGCGCTAGGCAAGTGCTCTGCCACCGAGTCACATGCCTCGATGTTGCTTTCTGTATGCTTTAATGATCTAATATTAAGTAGAGATAGTTTTTGATGTATGAACTATTGCTTTTATAAAAACCAACAGAATGCTTGGCATTGTGGCACATACCACCATACATATGATGGATAGGTAATCCCAGTACTCGGAAGATGGAGGATCACGAGTTCTGGGCCATCCTGGATCCACTCAAAAAGCAAAAATAGAGATGATCTCCAATTTAGAGCATTTGCTTCTCTTGTAGAGGGCATGCGTTTGGTTTCCAACACACACAACGGGTACTAACAGCTCCTGGGTCACTCCACTGTCAAACAAGTAAAATTAGTCTTTAAAATAGGGCTATGAGTGTGGTGCGGTTAGAGGAGTACTTGCCTACCAAAGGCCCTGAATTCATTCTCCAGCACTGTATAAAACCTAGTGTGTGATGTCACCTACCAGGAATCCCAGCACTGAGGTGAGAGTCCGGAAAGTCAGTAATTGACTATCATCAGCCTCAGCCAAACAGGCCAACCTAGAGTACTTAAGACTTTGTATTATGATTATTTTAGCCTATAGCTAGCAGTTAAAAGGGCTGCCCACAAAGGGCAGGCAGCCCCAGTTATGCGCCAGCAAAATGCTATAGCACCACAGCTTAACCCCAGCACCATGAGAAGGTGTGGGGGTGGTGGGGGGGGGGCTCAAAGGTAGCAAGCTTGTCCTTGTATTATTTTTGATACAATGTTTTAATCACTAAAAATTTTTATACTACTTTGATCGTATTTACTCCCTAACTCCTCCCAGATTTACCCTCACCAACCCCAAGACCTGATCATAGAAAAATAAAAATAAAGATCAATCTTGGCATTTTGGGGGCTTTCTGTTGGTGATAGTAATGAGTTTTGAACATAATGACGCTTCAGTTTTGAATATCTCTTCATTGGTATTCAGTTCAGATCTTTGAAACTTTGCTTAAACCTGGAATGGGATATTTCATTGACATAGAATTTGCTACAGGGTGGTGGACTACACCTTTAGTCCCAACATTCAGGAGGCAGAGGTAGGTGGATCTCTGAGGTTTAAAGCCAGCCTGGTCTAGTGAGTGAGTTCCAGGATAGGGAGAGCTACACAGAGATAGCTTGTCTTGAAAAACAAAATTAGACTTTGCCAAGTGCAGTTTAAAAGGGTTTACAGCGGGGTGATATGTCATGGAGGTAGGCGCTGAACAGCTGCTAACTCAAGTCGCGCCTCCACCCCCTCCCCTCTGCATCTGGCTGAATGCACAGGTGCAGAATCCAGGGAAGGCTGGCTTCACCTTTGACAGTTACTGTAACTGCATAAACCTGGAACAGGAGCTCCAAGCACCTTGCTGCCATCTGCTGGAAGCTTGGGTCAGGGACTGCATGTGAAAGGGTCTCCCTTCAAGTAGCTATGCCTGTCCCTCCTCCCATGATTTAGGGGCATGTGAGTGATCCTATGCCCATCCAGAGGCTTTGTGGTACAGTATCAGCAAGTCACTGTCATACTGTCTTCTTGCCTGTGATTGTCTTGGTAGTGAGGAGGTGCAGCTTTGTCAGGAAAGACACAGGAAACTCCCTTTGAGGGATTTTCTGTCAAAGCATAACAGCAGAAACAGTGGCCACCTTGATTTTATTTTCTGTCCGTCTTGAGACTAGAACCCAGAGCCTCTGACAAACTAAGCAAGGATTCTACCACAGAGCCACACCCTTCCTCTGTTGTAGCCAATGTGAGGGCCCAGAGCTCTGCTGTGTGTGCTGTCTGCTCTGTGAACTTCCTGCTTGAGATAAAGAACATGTTGCATTTTCAATTCACTTTCTATCTTTAAAATGTTGCTTCTTAATGTGTACACATTACTTAATGCACACATATCTGCATGCCTTGGCAGGTGTGGGATTCAGTGTGGCTTGCAGGTGTTAGGTCTCTCCTACCACTGTGTGGGGCCCAAGAGTAGGCCCCTTCACCCACTAAACTATCTTCCTGGCCCTCAATTTGATGTAACTCAAAAGGATTATAGCCGATGATTTTCAAGTTCATCTCTGTACTCTTCCTTTCTGAGACAGGAGTTCATTATATAGTCCTTGCTGGTAACTCACTGTAGAGAAGGCTGGCTTCAAACTCAGTTATCCACCTTCTGAATTGGCCATGGTTTCTACCTTAATTATGATCTTAATTGACACAAAAGAAGCTCAAAGTAATAAAATTAATGCTATAAAGCATTTACTAGTAGATTTGCTTAGGAGACATTGAGTCACACAAGTGATATTTAGCTAAGTGAACCCTGCATATGAGGGATCCTAAAGCCATTTAGAGTCTCACATCCTCCTTATAGCTTCCCCCTCCCACTGAGGGATTCTGCGGTCCTACACCCTTCAAGAAGGAGAGCTTCAACCTTATCTGGGCAGCCCCTGAAATGTAGGGGAAGAGCCTTGATATATGACCCAGGCAGGCACCATTAACAGCACTTCCTGGGGAGAAGTGTCTTATCAGGGCAGCCCTGGAATGTAGGGCATATGCCCTGAGATGCAACCCACGTTGGCAGCAGCCAATCAATTTAAAGGTCAACTAAACCCACCAATGCTTGCCTCTCTAGTCACCATTGCTGTAGCCCACCTGTTACTAAGTGCAACTGTACTGACAGAGGGCTCAGGGTTGCCTCTCCTGGGGATGTAAGCCACCCCGTTGCACTGGACAATAAACCTCTTGCTTTTGCATCGATCCCTGATCTCTAGTCTCATTCATGGGAGCCTCAAATTGATAAGACTCAATTTAGTCTTACACATCCTAAATACCTGAAAAGTAAGTAGCATGCTAACCAGGCCTGTTAGAGACTAGGGAATGTAGGGCACAGGAAAATACACATTTACCAGCTAGGATACATCAGTCATTAGGCCCTGATTTTCATACTAAAGACATACCACTAGGGCAACTCAGGCAGGGCTACAACTGTCATAAGTTCTGCTTTGCCATTAAGTTCCCTGTGCTCTTATCTGGGAAACATGATTCTGCTGAGTGGGCAAGATGAACCTTGGTAACAACTATCAGAAAAAGAGTAACACTGGTGTACTTTAAATAATTCCAATAATATGTAATATCTTTGCTGCATAAATCTCCTATCTATCTAAGTGGCTAGACTTTTAGTGCTCTGTAAATTTTCAAAGTGTAACCTGGGGCCAGGATCTGAAAGAGAGTTAAGGCTCACAGTGTTTGTGGAATGTGAAAGCCTAAAGTGTATACAATTTAGTAAAATCTGTTGAACATGCAGCTATTCCTTGGGTGTTAGCCCAGCTGACAAAGCACCATTAAAGAGATTTCCCTTAATTAGTCTCTAAGTGTGTGCAGTTATTTCTCAACAGGAAGATGTTGGGAACAAGAAGGTAGGTATGCTCAGTTGGTATTACTAAAATTATATTTTATTATGTTGAGCGTCTTCACACAAAGTTCTTACTCCACATTCCTAATTATGATCCTAAGCCTGTCTTCCCATGTGAAGCTTGGGTCCAGTCTCTAATAGTAATCTCTGTAACTTTAATTTTTTTCAAAACCTATTAATGATGGTTCTTAAACACTATATCCTCTCCTTTAACCCACCACGTGCCAGAGGTAGTGGGGAAAAAAGGATAGTGGGGGGAGTGGACCTGTTTAGAAAGGTTCTTTGGAGCAACTCCTGTCCGTGTTGCCTGGAAATCTGCAGTTCAGTTCACAGGTCAGCAGCAGCTCCATCCACTCACAAACAGTTCACGGATACACCAGCCGTCCAGTTTGGTAGAGTCGGGTTAGCAACAGCAGTGATATGACCTAGAGACAGCCAGGCCTCAGGCTAGGCTCCAGTCAGCAGGAGGGACCAACAGGAACACCAGAAGTTCTCTGCTGTGTCTCTCTCAGGCAGGTGAAAGATCAGGGAAGAGGTGAGACCCAAGCGTTGCACAGCTAGCTGTACCAGCAAGCCAAGCCCTGTCTCCGTCACTCTGTGAAGTTCTATTGATACCCTCCAAATATCACCTGTCTTCCACATGCCTTGCCTCAGCACATACATCCAAGCAACCTGAGTTCTCAGAGTCCCAACAAATGCAGTTCAATTGCTCAGTGTAAGGCAGAGCAGTTCATGTGTGTTGTTAGCAAAGAATCCTTCGTCATGTGTCCTTTCACATGCTTGCTTCAGCAGAACATCCTCTCTCCTGCATCTGCTTCAGCTAAACATTCCTTTACAAGTCTGCCTTAGCCATTCACCTGTGTCCACTTCAGGTGTTTGCCCCAGCAAAACACCATCCGACACAACTGACTCCAAAGAACCCTTAAGTTTTCCCTTCAAAGCTCTGGTTCCAGGGTCAGAATCCCAGGACCACCTTCTTCAGCAGCAGAGCAAACCAAGCTATTGTCTCGCCAGTGTCTCCAGCCATCCTGAAGAGGCTGGTGAAGAGAGGATTGCTCTTGGTCTCTGTGTATGTCAAGTGGGTATCACAGGATTTTCCACTTGTGCAGTCATGCTGATTATCTTGAGTGCCTGGTGTTGTCAACAACAGCACTGAATGCAGTGGAATTCCCGACTAAGCGATTTCTGTGTCTAAAATGCATTTTTTAAAAAAATTATTATTATTCTCATTACAGAAGGCATTATATCATCATGGACTTTTCTCCACTTCATTTGAATTTCACTTTAGACCAGTGGTTCTCTGTGGTTCGGGATCTGCTTCCCCACCCGTGGCGGTGTGAATTGGCAACCTCAGGTAAGTGTGTGCACTTCAAGAACAGGGAGACAGGTATCAGTGAGGCAACTTATTTAATGGGGGGAAGGGGTTAAAGGTTATTTAAACTTTGGGGGGATGAGTAGGGGTTATGGGAGGAATGTACATTATTTGCAAGGCCAGGGTGCTGGGATGTCTCATTAGCATAAGGAGGAATTTCAGATGCTACTGGACATGAACTTATAAGGAAAAAGGTAGTTTAACCTGGCTACTTGGCTACCTGACCTCCTCTGGTAGGACAGGCAAGCCTGGGGCAGAGGGGGGCGAGTGGTCCTACTCCTGCTGACCTCAGGATGAGATTTCTGAGAATTGGACATGCCTTGACCCCACTCTTGTTCCAGGCCTGCTCCCCTTGTTCCTTGGCTCCCGGATTACCCTTTAATACAGTTCTTCATGCTGTGGTGACCCCTCAACCATAAAATTTTTTTGTTGCTACTTTATAACTGTTGTTTTGCTACTGTTATAAATTGTAAATATCTGTGTTTTCTGATGGTCTTAGGTGAGCCCTGTGGAAGGATCATTCTGCCCCCAAGGGGTTGTGACCCACAGGTTGAGAACCACTGCTCTAGACAGATCACTGGAGAGAGTCTGGAACCTTTGTGAGGGCCCTGAACTCTGCTGATCCCAGGTTCCAGGCTCAGACTGTAAGAACTATTTGTTGTTGGGCTAGAGAGATGGCTCAGCTGTTAAGAACACTGACTGCTCTTCCAGAGGTCCTGAGTTCAAATCCCAGCAACCACATGGTGGCTCACAACCATCTGTAATGAGATCTGAAGCCCTCTTCTGGTGTGTCTGAAGACAACTACAGTGTACTTACTAAATACTTACTATAATAAATAAATAAATAAATAAATCCTTTTAAAAAAGAGAGAGAGAACTGTTTGTTGTTTCAAGTCACTAACTTTCAGAGTGATTTATGGCTTAGTGGAAGGTACTAAATACAATAGGCAGATAATGCATCAGTCTCTCTGTTACTCTGGCAAGATATTTGTGGTGACTTGAAAAAGAATGGCCTTCATGTGCTCATAGGTTTGAATGCTTGGTACTCAATGGAACTGTTTGGGAAGGATTAGGAGGCATGGTCTTGTTGGATGAAGTATGTCACTAGGAGTGGACTTTGTGGTTTCAAAAGCCCATGCCAGGCTTCAAGAGGTCCCTGAAGGCTTTATAGTAGGCAGAGAAAACTACCCCAAAGAGAAAAAATGAAACCGTTCAGGTCCACTTTTAGGTACCAGTGCTGGACCAGGACTTACAGACTCTGACACCAGATTATTTACTTTAGCCATATTTAAGCACAGCACAATTTTGGGAGAAAAAGTTTTCGGATAATAGCTCAGTCCCAAGTGCACAAGAAATTTAAGATAAGCTTTACATTGATACTTTTTTACAAAGTACATCTAGTACCAAAGATGAGTACTGTTGGCTCAAAGATAGTGAGTGCCCAAGGTTTAGAGTCTACTACGACCCTTTAATACAGTTCTTTATGTTTTGGCAACCCCAAAGCACAAAATTATTTTTGTTGCTACTTTTTAACTGTAAATTTGCTACTGTTATGAATTATAATGTAAATAATATCTGCTATTTGACCCCTGTTAAAGGGTTGTCCAAGGGGTCATGACCCACAGGTTGAGAACCACTGGTCCAGGAAGACTGAGGTAAACATAATGCTTGTGGGTGTCATGATTGGCTTGGCCCTAAGATAACATCCACTTAGGCTGTTGTAAAGGACCTATGACATCATAAGGATGGCTGTTAAAGCTTAGAAGTTGGTAATGCTCCAAGTTTTAGGGGGAAAGGGTCTGGAGTGAGAAAAACAATAAGATATGGGCATAAGGTGGCAAAGGATCACTAGGTTGGAAACTATGCACATTCCCAGCATTCCAGGAGGTAGATGGTTAAACATTCCTTCCTTTGAAGGATGCCTGTGAGTGTAGCTTTCCTGACCTCTCCGGTGTTTATCTCTGAGCACAAGCACATACTGCTCTCTATAAGGTCCAGTCTCATCTTCTCTGCCTGCAACCCGTGGATAACGTGTGTGAGTTCTCAGCTACTGCTCCTCTGCCTTGCCTGCCTGACTCTGTGCTCCTTGCCATGACGGTAACGGACTAACCCTCTGAAACTGTATGGAAGCCTCCAGTTATGTGCTTTCTTTTATAATTGCTTTAGCAGAAGTGTCTCTTCACAGCAATAGAACAGTAACAAGGACAAGCCTAAGATAAAGAATTCACAGAGGCCCACAGCAAGAGGAGTTTCCATTGGCTTAAAACTTTACAGGTTTCAGTCCATAGGCAGTGGGCACCACCGCTGGCTGCTTTGAGCTGTGGTCAGGCAGCAAGAGACAGCAGCTAGGGCATATCAGAGCAAATTGTTTACCTTCTGACAGGGAGGTGAAAGGAAAGGGTGGGGTATCGACTTGTTATTAGGGTCAGACTTTAGATGCTTGATGAGACAACCAGTCACTTCTCAACAGCACGTTTAACCCAAGTGTCCTAGCTAGCTTTAAGTCAGCTGGACACAAGCTGCAGTCATCTGAGAGTAGAAAGACTCAATCAAGAAAATGCCCCCATAAGATTAGACTGCAGGTAAGCCTGTAGGGCATTTTCTTAATTAGTGACTGATGGGGGAGGGTCTAGACCATTGTGGGTGGGGCCATCTGGCCTGGTGGTTCTGGATTCTGAAAGAAAGCAGGCTGAGCAAGCCCAGCGGAGCGCCTCTCTGCATCAGCTCCTGTCTTCAGGTCCCTGCTCAGTTTGAGTTCTCTCCTTGGCTTCTTCCCTCCACGGACTGTGGATTCAGGACATGGAAGCCAAGCAAACTGTTCCTTTTCGTCTCCAAGATACTTTGGGTCATGATGTTTCATCATAACAATATCAGCCCTAATTAAGACACAAAGGTACAACAGCAATAGTTGTGTAGAAAATGTCGTATCTGATCCATCATCAGCTAGATCTCCACTGAAGACCAAAGTATGTTAAACTGCAGGCTGCATTGTATTACTGAGTTATGAAGTTGGCTGTCTGAGGAAGAAGTCCTGGAGAGCGAACTCTGTGCCTTGTGCAGTCTAAACGCACGCCCAGTCACTACACTACACTCCTTTGTGCCAATGAAATCGATTCACAGGTTGTGGTCAACATTAAGAAAAGTTAGAATAGAATAGGATCAGAGCTGGCAAGTGTTTCATGAAACGTTGGTTTTCATTCGTGTAATTAAACATATATATTGAATCATATAGCAGGTCTCAGGCTTGAGCCACTATGTTGGGTTTTCAAATTTATCTCTGTTAATGAAACAGGTCAAAATTGAAAGCCATCGTTCACCCACACCCCTTTTCACTCCTGATAGGGTATCTTTATGGACATGATGATTGGTTTCAGTTTCCTGCACTATATAAGCAGTGTGGGGGCAGGTGCCTTAGGACTTAGGACTTAGGTGCCAGAGAAATAATACACTCAAGTAGCCTGCGCTACATAAGACCCTGTCTCAAAGTAGAGCTGGCTGAGATCTTAGCTGGGGTCGCACAACCTGTAGCACACCCTGTGTCTGTTTACTGCGATGCTCAGAGAAGGATCCTGGGGCTAAGGGCAGCCGCGGGGCGGAGCCTTGGAGAGGGGCGGGGCGTGTGGGGGCGGAGACTGCTGGCAGGTTTTGCCTGAACCTGAGCCTACGTAGGGCGGGGACGGCTTGGGGCGGAGCCAGTGGGGGCGGGGTCGCAGAGGAGTGGCGGGAGGCGTGCCGCGCCGTTGCCGTGAGAACTGGTTACAACAAAAGGCGTGGACGCGGAGGGTGGAGGAAGGCCGCGGCGTGGGGCGCTCGCCTGCGAAGACCTGGGCTGTCCCGAGCCGGTCGGTGCGCCGCGGGCCCGACGGGCGCGAAGCCGGCGTCACCCGGCCTGCGGCGGCCCCGCTGAGGGTCGCAGACGCGGCGGGCGAGCGGCAGACGTCCGGAGCGGGGCGTCCGGAGGTAGCAGCGGGCCCTGGGCGCTGGCCGGAGGGCGGCGGGGCGCGCGGCTGCGGCAGGAGGAGGGCGCCGCTGAGAGCCTGCCCTCGCGAGGGAAGCCTTGGTGCGGCGAGGCGCTGGGGGACGGTGTCCGCCGCCCGCCCCGGTCTGTTTTCCTGTTTTCCGGCTCACACTCGGGCTCCGTTATGCAGTCGTGAGATGCTGCGAGCATCGTTATCTGCCGCTACGCTTCTCGGGAGAGAGCTGACAACCCGCTGACCACAACTTCTACACAACCCCCGCCACGTCCCGGGAAGCCGGTAGTTGAAGACCCCATTCCTAGCAAATGACAAGACAGGACGCCCAGTGCTTACCTTGCATTTGGTCACATTTAAAAAATGTGTCCCCAAATATTACCAGCCAATCAGATTTCCCTGGTGATTTTTTAAATGATATCTGACAGTACACAAGAACTAAATTGAATCTGAAGACTGCCACATACAGGCTTTTAAACATGGACTGAATATTACTTATGGTCCATATATTTATGCACCATATTACTTCTTATGATTACAGTAGGCGAATCCTAACTGCTTATATGGCCACACTGCTTACGTCAACACTGCCTTCACAAAAACAACACAGTGAAAATATTCCAGTTAGAACTCAGAGAGCTCTTCTTGCCCTTGCCTCCTGAGTGCTGGAATTAAAGGCGTGCACTACCACCCCCAGGCCAGTTGGTATTTTTAAATTAGCAATTTATCCAAAGAAGTTAGGTTCAGCTTAACATAATCGTTTTAATAAGGATTTTTATGTATGAGTGTGAGCATGTGGCAGTCAGACAACAGCTTACAACTGTGGGTTCTTCACCTGTACTATGTGGCTTCCAGAGACTGAGTTTACGTCATTAGGCGCCTGGCCACAAGTGCTTTTGCCACTGAGCCATCTCATTAGTCCAGACAGTGACTTTTGCCTTATTTCGATGACATTTAAAAAAGGGGTGGAGGGGACCTATAATCTGTGTGACTGTTGTGCACACTGTATGACTGTTATGCAGACTGCATCCCAGAGGGTTGTTTTTTTTTTTTTAAAGAGTGCTTTAGGATGTAAGGGTTTACCATACACTGAGTATGTTGTTGTTGTTGTTAAAGATTTTATTACAATAATTGGAACTGCCAAGCTATGTGTGTCTGTCACACACACACACACACACACACACACACACACACACACACCATTAAAGATGGTTTGTTGACTCTGGGATATTGAAGCCCAAGGACCTGAGATTTTAGTACTGTGACATACAGGGTTTTTGTTGTGAGCCTCTTCTGGCTGTTCATTTTTACTGTAGCTGAGGTTTTGTTTTTTAAAGGTTAGTGGATATTAACTTATCATGGTCTCATTTCCACCTCAAGTGCACACTTGTAATGGCAGTGCTGGGAAGGTAGAGGCAGCAGGATTGCTCTGAGTTCCAAACCAGAATTAGAAATTGTATAAAACCAAAGTGAATAGTTCCATACCAAGTAGTTCAGGAAGTGTTATTTGCTATCTAGTGGCTTTCTGGATTGGTGATAATCTTAAGACCCACTCTTCCAAAGACTCTTCCCCATCAGACTGGCTGTTTTCACCATGCTCATAAAACAAGTGCTCTGGAAACTAGAAGAGAAGTCTAAACAGCCAGCTCAGTGCATCACTGATCAAACCAAGGGAGCCTCAGAAAGGACCCACTGATACCCACTTGAGGAGGTACTGTGTGAAGAGGTCTCCAGGGCCAAACTGGGTGACTCCTCGTGTGAAAGAGGATCATCCTTGGGGTCTCATGGTAAAGCATCAGAAACTGTTGATACAAAAAACTTGTCACCTCTAGAAGGAATAAGAAAAAGGTTTTTTTGTTTTGTTTTGTTTTGTATTTTTCTGGAGCCAAATATGTGTGACCATGGTACAGTGCCAGAATCTAGACCTCGGGGCCTCTAGGATGCCTATAGGCAAGACTCTTCTACTATTTTTTTTTTTTACATTTTTTACACTGTGTGTGTGTGTGTGTGTGTGTGTACATTTATGGAAGTCAGAGGACATTGGTGGAAGTCTGTTTTTCCACCATGTGGATTCAGGGATCAAACTCAGGTTGTCAGGCTTGGTGGCAGGTACCTTTACAAACAACCATTTTGCTGTCCTGGGAAAGCCCCCTTAGTTTTGGGAAGGACAGTTTCCTGGGCAGGGAATCCTGCCTATATAAAATGTAGGAGTCAGGCTGAGCAGCAGCATGCATCAGCTGCTCTCTTCTGGCTGTGGCTAGGACATGGTCAGTTGCTTCAAGCTGTTGCCTGGGCTTCCTTGCCAGGATAGACTCCTACTTTTGCGCTGCTTTTGTTGGGCTATTTAAATCACAGTACAGAAAAAAAAAGCTAAGGCAATGTTTAGAAGTAGGAAATACCATTTACCTCTTTGTGTTGATTTTTCAAAGTTATCTGCATGCATTGAGCTTGGGAGTGAGTAATGGGGCATGTGTGGACATCAGGACAACTTTAGAAATGTTTTTCTCTTTCCACCTTTACATGCTCCCCCCGAGCTTGTGTGGTGAAGGCACTACTGGCTGAGCCATTTCTATAGCCTGTAGTTTTGATTGCTTTTGAACTAATTGTTTTAAATTATACGGACACAGAAATGTCATCATTTAGTTCTGATTTTTTTAGAGATGAAATACTATTTTTCAATACCTTCAAATATAATACAAATAATTTACTTTAAAATTTATTTATAATTTTTCCCTTTCCTTCCTTCCTTTCTCCCTTCCTTCCTTCCTTCCTTCCTTCCTTCCTTTCTTTCTTTCTTTCTTTCTTTCTTTCTTTCTTTCTTTTCTTCAAGACAGAGTTCCTCTGTGTAGCTTTTGCTGTCCTGGAATTCACCATGTCAACCAAGCTGGCCTCAAACTCATCAACCCGCCTGTCTCTGCCTCCCCAGTGTGCACCCCCTGCCATCTGGCCAAAATTGATTTATGTATTATATGTACATGTGTGCCTGCATGAGTGTATGTGCACCATGTGTTGTTTGCAGGAACTGGAGTTACAGGCAGCGGTGAGTTGGCTGATGTGGGTGCAGGGACTTTTGAACCAGGTCCTCTGGAAGAAGAGCCAGTGCTCTTAACCACTGAACCATCTCAACACCTTCACACGTATTTACTTTTAACATGTTTAGAACTCCTGAGTCAGTTCCTCACCTGGATCTCCTAACTCTGTAATTTATCATTATGTAGATCAGTGAACTAGGAAGCATCACATTCTGTACATACACAGAGGAATCCTGTGTTTTTAATCCCTCACCTTTATAATTAACCAATTCAGGTTCCCCAATGCCCTCAACTATTTTGAAGCAAACCTAAATGGTGAACCTTTTCATCATTAAATTACTTATGCATTTTACAAGTCAGATCAACTCTTTGTAATATAAATTTGTACTGGTAAAGAATCTGTTCTAAGTGACTTTGCTTTGAAACACGAATGGTTTTTCATTACATTAATGGAACCAGCAATTAAACTTTATCTTTTATTTTTATGCAGGAGTCCAGATCTTATATAAAATGGATGTTTCTCACACTGTTAATGAACACTAAGTGCATAATCTATTCAGTAAAATCCAAGCTGCTATGGAAGAAATACCAATAAAAGTTGCTGTCCGAATTAGACCTCTGCTTTGCAAAGAAGTTCTACATAATCATCAAGTTTGTGTGAGGGATATTCCAAACACCCAGCAGATTATCATTGGGAGAGATAGAGTTTTTACTTTTGATTTTGTTTTTGGCAAGAATTCCACTCAAGATGAAGTTTATAACACATGCATAAAGCCCCTCGTGTTGTCGCTCATCGAGGGCTACAACGCAACGGTTTTTGCATACGGACAAACCGGATCTGGGAAGACATATACCATTGGAGGAGGCCATGTTGGTAAGATTTCCAGACTCTCAACATCTTGTGGCAGGAATCACTGGTCTGTTGATGTGTTTTACTTGGCTTTGCCTGGTCTCCCGATTTAGCTGAGACAAACACTGGTGTGCGGCCATCTGTGTGAGCCCATCATAGACCTTAACATTTTAAATTTTGTTTTGTTTCTATGGTACTGGCAGTAGAACTGTGTTGCTAGCTAAATACCATAGCACTGAGCTACATCACTAGCTGCCTTTTTACTTTTTTTGTTCCAAGGGAAAGAGTCCCTTAGTTGCCTTTGCTGGCCTTAAACTTACTCTGTAGCCCAAATCATCCTTGAAATTAGGATTCCTCCACCTTAGCCCTCATTAGAGTTGGGTTTCAGGTATGTGTCACTAGTCCCTCCCCTGTCATTGCCTTTTGATGTTGATTTTTGAGGTTAACATAAAACTAATAGGTTTCCTTATGGCCTCTTCATATACACATGACGTTATGTTTTCCTCAGTCCCCTCTCTCGTGCCTCCCTTGACTCCAGCTGAGCCGTTTCTTCCTTTACTCCCACTTCTGCATCTTAGTACATGCTCCACTACACTACTTCCCAACTCCAGAAGAGGGCATCGAACTCCAGTCCTCTGGAAAGCAGCAGTGCTCCTGACCACTGAGCTAACTCTCTACCCTGTCATTTGTTTTGTTTTCTTTTTTTTTTTTTTCTTCTTCTTCTTCTTCTTCTTTTTTTTTCTTTCTTTCTTTTTTTTTTTTTTTTTTGGATATTTTCTTTACTTACATTTCAGATGTTATTTCCTTTCCTGGTTTCCCCTCTGGAATGCCCCTGTACCTTCCCCTCTCCCCCTGCCTCTATGAGGGTGTTCCCCCACTCACTCTCTCCCTCCCATCTCCCCACCCTGGCACTCCCCTGCACTGGGGCATTGAGCCTTCACAGGGCCAAGGGCCTCTCCTCTCCTTGATGCCTGATAAGGCCATCCTCTGCTACATATGTGACTGGAGCCATGGGATCCTTCATGTGTACTCTTTGGTTGGTGGTTTAGTCCCTGGGAACTCTGGGGGGTCTGGTTGGTTGATCTTGTTGTTCTTCCCATGGGGTTGAAAACTCCTTCAACTCCTTCAGTCCTTTTTCTGATTCCCTCATTGGGGACCCCATTTTCAGTCCAATGGTTGGCTGTGAGCATCCACATCTGTATTTGTCAGGCTCTGGCAGAGCCTCTCAGGAGACAGCTGTATCAGGCTCCTGTCAGCATGCACTTCTTGGCATCCACAATATTGTCTGGGTTTGGTGACTGTATGGGATGGATCCCCATGTGGGGCCATCTCTGGATAACCTTTCCTTCAGTCTCTGCTCCATACTTTGTCTCTGTATTTCCTTCTGTGAATGTTTGGTTCCCCCTTCTAACAAGAACTGAAGCATCTACTCTTTGGTCTTCCATCTTCTTGAGCTTCATGTGGTCTGTGGATTGTATCTTGAATGTTCTGTGCCTTTGGGTTAATATCCACTTACCAGTGAGTACAAATCATATGTGTTCTTTTGTGATTGGGTTACCTCACTCAGGATGATATTTTCTAGATATTTGCATAAGAATTCCATGAGGTCATGGTTTTTAATAGCTGAGTAGTACTTCATGTGTAAATGTACAACATTTTCTGTATCAATTCCTCTGTTGAAGGCCATCTGGGTTCTTTCCAGCTTCTGGCTATTATAAATAAGGCTGCTATGAACATGGTGGAGCATGTGTCTTTGTTATACGTTGGAGCATCTTTTGAGTATATGCAGGAGTGATATAGCTGGTTTCTCAGGTAGCACTATGTCCAATTTTCTGAGGAGCAGCCTGACTGATTTCCAGAGAAGTTGTACCAGCATGCAATCCCACCAACAATGGAGGAGTGTTCCTTTCTTCACATCCTCTCTAGTATCTGTCACCTGCATGTTTGATCTGAGCCATTCTGACTGGTGTGAGGTGGGATCTGAGGCTTGTTTTGATTTGCATTCCCTTGATGACTAAGGATGTTGAACATTTCTTTAGGTGCTTCTCAGCCACTTGATATTCCTCAGTTTTCTCATTTGTTTCATGATGGTGACATTCTGACTGGAATAAAATGGACTCTCAATTTTAAGAAGAAATTTATAATTAATTTTATTTCGTGTGTGTGTGTGTGTGTGTGTGTGTGCGTGCGCACGTGTGCGTGCATGCATGCATGCTTGCATATGCTCACATGTGTGCAGGAGCCCATGGAGGCCAAAAAGAGGGCATCAATCCTCCGGAACTGGAGTTATAGGTGGCTGTGAGCTGTGAATCAAACCTGAATATTTTGTAATGCCATTAAATACTCTTAACTGCTGAGCCATCTCCAACCCCACATCTTTAAAGGCAGAGGCTCACTGTGTAACCCTAGGTGGCTTCTGCCTCACAGAGATCCTCCTGCCTCTGCTTCCTGAGTGTTGGAACTACAGGTATGCAACAACACACCCTACTCAAGAAGTCTTTATTTGCATTTGACCAGTGGCTAAAGATGGTGGATACTTTTTCAAATATTTATTAGCCGTTATATTTCTTTTTTGTATTTCTTTTTAATACTAATTTTATTGTGCTGGGATACAGAAGACTGTTTTCTAATAAGTATGTGATGAAATTTGAGTGTGTTCTCCCAACACCTCTGTCCTCCTCCCTTGCTCCACTCCCTTCTCATCAATCCTCTGTCCCCAGAAAGCTGCACTTCTCCTTTCTATGCCTATATGACAGTTTGTCTATGTACACATATGACACTGTGTATAAACCAGTTTGTTAGCCATTCCTCTATGAAGGATGCCTGGGCTGATCCCATAGCTCAGCTCTTGTAAACAATGCTGCAGTGATCCCTGTGCAGGAGTCTCTGGAATGTGCTGACTTGGGATCTGGGTTAGATACCCAGAGGTGGAATAGCCGAGTCATGTGGTAGGTCTGGTCTGCTTCTCAAGGGCCTTGCATTTTTCTGATCTCCATGGTGTTCGCATCCCACCAGCAGGTACCAGTCCGTGTTGCCGGCATCCTTGCTAGCATTTGTTGTCTTGGTGACCTCTGTTCGAGCAGAGACTTCTTTTGAGAACTGTCTATTCTATTCATAGTACATTCATTGATGGGATCATTTTTGAAGGTTTTTGTGCATTCTAGATATTAATACCTGTGTGTTGTATAGTTGAGAAAGACACTGTTTGATCCTGTACTCTGTTTACTCAAGTGACTTTTCTTAGCTGTATGATACAAATTTTATTTTTGTATGATTTGTCAGTTTGGGGGATAATTTCTGTGTCATTATAGTTCTTTATAGAAAAACTATGCCTATGTATATCCTTAAGTTTTGTTTACTTATTATTGGGGGTGCATGCCATGGCATATGGTGGGATCGGAGGACAACCTTCAGTGTGATTGAGGATGGCTTTGAACTTTTGCTCTTCTTGCCCACCTGGTGCTGAGGTGCAGGTGTGTAGCACTGTGTCCGATCTGTACAGTGCTGGGGCTCGACTCCAGAGCGTCATGCACATCAGTAAACACTCCAGTGATCTGCATTGTTAAATCAGTGTGCATCAGGATCTGAAACTGTCCTCTGGGACTGTGTCCATCCCCTTCCCCACTCTGTCTTAGAGTCACCTATTCCGACTTCAACAGCCATTGAGATTGGTCTGTTGAGAAAACCCTACAATCATCACTCTGCTGAGAGCAGTGGTCAGTTCTTATTTCTTACCGGACCACATTACCGACATGGTTTCTAGGGACTGACCACATTCTTGGTCCTTGTCCTATGATGCCAGTCCCTCTGCAGATGCTCTGGCAAGTGAATTACTTCGTGAGGTGACTTTCCCTGGACACCTTTGTCTGTTAAAGAGTCTTGTCCGTAGAGGTCACAGCTAGCCTCAATCTGTTACACACTCTGTGTACACAAATGGCTTCCAGTTATTTTTCTCAGTCAGATAACTGTTGAGGCTCTGGGGACTCCGATCCAACGGCTTGATCATCTTGATAGGTTAGAAACGTGTGCTGTCTTTCCTCCAGCCGACTGAAATGGTCACCAGTGCGACTGTAGTGATTCTGAGCCAGCCCTGCAGTCATCTTGACCAGCGCTTTCTCTCCTGTGTCACATCCCATGTGTCAGAAACTTTTCATTCTGGGTTTTAAAAAGATTCTTTTTATGTGTATGAATGCTTTGCCTACATGTATGTGTATGTACATTTATACCTGGTGCCAGTGTAGGATCCCCTGAGACTAGAGTTACAAATGAACCACCACATGGGTGCTGGTAATTGAACCTGCATCCTTCGGTTTGCTCCCCAACTCCCCCATCCCTGCAGGATAAGGCTTTACTTTGTAGCTTTGGCTTGCCTCAAACTCCTAACAGTCCTGTTTCTGCTTCTAAACTGTAAGGTGTGTGATGTCACATGTAGTTGACAGAAAACCTTAATGGCTTTTCAACATGAATGCAGGTTCCATCCTGATACTATATCAGGACCTGTTAAATTTATCTTCCAAGTCCCCTAATTACCAGATTCCTACAGGAGCCTCTGAATGGCCTCTCCACTCACACTCCAGCAAAAGACAGCAGTGAGGCCTGTCCCCACTCATTTGTGAGATTTCAGACCATACTGGTACTACTCTCTCCTTGTGGCTCTGACCTCAGCCACAGGAATCCAAGTAGAGAGCCATCCACAAGGACTTCCATGGTTTGGAGTGTGCCACCCTTCTGACCTTATCCTTTGCTGGTCTGTTCTTGCTCCTGATCCTGGGTGTGCTGACCTTTGACCTTGTTTGTGATCATATCAGCTAGTGCTCCAACATGTGTTCTTCCACTCTCAAGTCCTGCCCATGGCCTCACACACACTTTACTCCATTCTCCACACTCTGCTCATTCGGATTCATCTGTGTTTGTTTTTCAGATAGCCTTGCTCTGTCCAGGTTGGCCATGAATTCTCAGCCCTCCCATCTCAGTACCCACCACATGTGGCCAGCATTTTAATGTATCATATAATTTACAGTTTTTATTTATTGTTACTGCCAGCTTCTTTGTAGAATTCTACATTAGGGAACGGTCCCTTTTTATTATTGATTGTGCCAGAGGCCTAGAATGTTGCGTCATATGTAGCAAATACTAAGTACATATTTGTTAAATGGGTAAATTCTGCATAAGGGATACATGTGAACTATGTGTGTGATGTATGCATAGTAAGTGCACACACACATGTGTATGTTTTCGTGCCTGTGCAAGTACAAGCCGAGGCTAGAGGAGGATGATGGGTGTTCTGCTGTATCACTCTCAGCTCTTTCCACTGAGACAGGTTCTCTCTCTGAATCTGGAGCTAGTGGGCTGGTGACCATCCAACGCCAGGGATGCTCCCGTCTTTCTCCCTCTGGACTTGAAGATGCCCTTGTGCCATGCCTCACTTTAACATGGGTGCTGTAGCTCTCCCCAGGTCCTTATGCCTGCTCAGTGAGAGCTCTTTCCTGACGAGCCATGCTCCCAGCCTTTGCCTCTAGATTCTGTAGTTGTGGCTCAGCCCTGGCTAAGTTCAGTTAATAATGTGTTTTGAGACTCTGTCTTGCTATGTAACCCTGGCTGGAACTCAGTATATAGCCCAGTCAGCTGCCTCTGTCTCTTGGGTGCTAGAAGTAAAGATATGTGCCACCACACCTGTCCAGTTTTACAGTTCTTGGAATAGAAATGTAAGAAAAATGTGTTAAGCATAAACTCCAGATTGTAGTCTTTCTTTATTTCAAACTCAAACATGCTTTCTGTTTCTGAATTTTCAGCATCAGTTGCGGAGGGTCAGAAGGGTATCATTCCTCGAGCTATCCAAGAAATATTTCAGAGCATCTCTGAGAATCCTAGCGTTGACTTTAAAATCAAAGTGTCATATATAGAAGTGTATAAGGAAGACCTACGAGATCTCCTAGAGTTGGAGACGTCCATGAAGGACCTTCACATTCGAGAAGATGAGAAGGGGAACACAGGTGAAGTAGCTCAGTGACCTCTAGAGCCTTCCTTAATATCTAGGGAACTGTCAGGACACAGGAAGGAGCCGCCTGCGCGATACCTTTTTCACTTTATTCATGTTCTTGTTTTGCCATGGAAACCCATCCAGCTGGGAAAATGCCGTGCCACCGAAGCCAGGACGCAGTTTCCTTTAGTGCTGTTCACTTTAAAGATTTTGAGACAGCATCTCATTATGAATTGCCTATGCTGGCCTTTAACTCACTCTTTCCCAGGCTGGCTTTGAACTTTTAATTTTTCTGCCTCAGTCTCATGAGTAGATTAGGTCAAGGTTTGTGCTACCAGGCATGGCTTCTGTTTTCTTAGAGTAATTACAAATCAAAATGTGGACGCAAAGTGTTCTTTCTGTTCTGTTGTTTTGTTTTGTTGATTCTGGAGCTTGAGCCCAGGGTCTCACATGCTCTTTCTACACTCTCCCTCTGAGCTGTGGAGCCTCAGACGTTTGCAGTGTCCTTTGTTATAAAGAATTCAATATGTTTGACCAAGAGCAAGAATTGGGTCCTAACCAATAAAATATATCTTTTAGAGTTTAAATTTGAGTCCTATTTAAAAAATTAATTTCTGTTGGAGCTTTTCTGAAATTATTTAATGATACTGATGTTAGTGTTATTTGAAACTTTACTGCTTTTTATTTTATTTTTCATTTTCTATTGGTTATTTTATTTATTTACACTTAGAATGTTATTCCCCTTCCCAGTTTCCCCTCCACAAACCCTCTATCCCCTCCCTCATACCCCCTACAATTCTGTGAGAGTGCTCTCTCACCCATCCATCCACTCCCACCTCACCACCCTAGCATCCCCCCACCCTAGGTCATCAAGCCTCCATAGGACTCAGGGGCTCCCCTCCTGTGATGTCCCATAAAGCCACCCTCTGCTACATATCCAGCTGGGGCCATGGGTCCCCCCTTGCGTACTCTTTGGTTGGTGGTTTAGTCCCTGTGAGCTTTGGGGGGTCTGGTTATTGATACTGTTGTTCTTCCCATGGGGCTGTGATCCCCTTTAGTGCCTCCAGTCCTTGCCCTAGCCTCTCCACTGGGCTCCCCATCATTACTACTTTTTAGAAAGAGGTTGTCTTTTTGGGTGGCTTAGGAAAGGATAACTGTTGTGTGATTAATTTAATTGTACTGGATTTTGATGAAACTTTCTGTTTTAAGTGATTGTTGGGGCCAAGGAATGCCAAGTAGAGAGCGTGGAGGACGTGATGAGTCTCCTGCAGGTAGGGAATGCGGCCAGGCACACGGGCACCACCCAGATGAATGAGCACTCCAGTAGATCCCACGCTATTTTCACAATAAGTGTGTGCCAAGTTGAGAAAACTGCAGAGGCCGCTGAGGACGGAGAGTGGTACTCACATCGGCATATTGCCTCTAAATTCCACTTTGTGGATTTGGCTGGATCAGAAAGAGTGACCAAGACTGGGAATACTGGTGAAAGATTCAAAGAATCTATTCAAATCAACAGTGGACTGCTTGCTCTAGGAAATGTAATAAGTGCCCTTGGGGACCCACGCAGGAAGAGCTCTCATATTCCGTATAGGGATGCTAAGATCACCCGGCTTCTGAAAGACTCCCTGGGAGGCAGTGCCAAGACTGTCATGATCACGTGTGTCAGCCCGTCCTCCTCGGACTTTGATGAGTCCTTAAATTCTCTCAAATATGCCAACAGAGCACGGAACATTAGAAACAAGCCTACTTTAAACTTCAGCCCTCAGGCAGACCGGATGGATGAGATGGAATTTGAGATTAAGCTGCTTCGAGAAGCTTTGCAGAGCCATCAGGCCAGTATCAGCCAAACTAGCCAGACCTCTTCAGAGAATGCTCCCGACCAGAGCCGAATCCATTCTCTGGAGGAGCAGGTAGCTCAGCTCCAGGAGGAATGTCTGGGGTACCAGGACTGCATAGAGCAAGCATTCGCCTTCCTGGTGGACTTAAAAGATGCTGTCAGGCTAAACCAGAAACAGCAGCACAAGCTGCAGGAGTGGTTTAGCAGGACTCAGGAAGTCAGGAAGGCTGTCCTCACCCCATTGCCAGGAAACCAGGGCACTGGGAACCTGGAAGAAGGACCCCAGCATGTGACAGTTCTCCAGCTGAAGAGAGAACTTAAGAAATACCAGGTACTTAGACATTACTAATTAATTACTACATTTTTAAAAATTACTACATTTTTAAGACTGTGTCTTGCTATGTAACTAACTAGGCTGGAACTCAGCTTGTAGACCAGCCAGCCTGGCCTGGACTCTTCCCTTTGTTTCTTGTGTGCTGGGATCATAGGAGAGGATGCTCCCACCTGACTGAGAACCCCCATCCCACTCTGTTGACAATGGGATTAAGCACACAGCCTTCATCTACCAGGAAAGCACTCAGCTTTCTGAGACACATCCCTGATCTACTTTGTCTTCTTTGGAATAAGATCTAATTCTATTGTTTAGGCTGATTTGGAACTCATTACATGCCCAGGCTGGCCTTGAACTCAGGGTAGTCCTCTTGCTTCTACTTCCAAAATGTTGGAGTTGTGGGTGTGAGCTCTCATACCTGGCTCATGGATAGAACTTGTTTAAGGACTATGCTCATTTGGACAAGTAAATTCTAAAAGCTACTTTGGAATTTCCAAGTTTCTAAATTAAAAAAAAAATTAATCTGTGTGGATGGAGTGTGAATGGCATGTGAGAAGCACAGGCATGTGGTTGCGGAGGTCAGAGGACGGCTTTTGAGAGCCATTTTCTCTTAAGGATTGTAGAAAAATTAGGTGCATGTTGCTACATTTCTTTAATCCCACCACTAGGGAGGCAGAAGCTAGTTAACCTCTATGAGATGTAGGCCATCCTTGTCTATACAGTGAGATGTAGGCCATCCTTGTCTATACAGTGAGATGTAGGCCATCCTTGTCTATACAGTGAGATGTAGGCCATCCTTGTCTATACAGTGAGATGTAGGCCATCCTTGTCTATACAGTGAGATGTAGGCCATCCTTGTCTATACAGTGAGATGTAGGCCATCCTTGTCTATACAGTGAGATGTAGGCCATTCTTTTCTATACAGTGAGATGTAGGCCATCCTTGTCTATACAGTGAGATGTAGGCCATCCTTGTCTATACAGTGAGATGTAGGCCATCCTTGTCTATACAGTGAGATGTAGGCTATTCTTGTCTATACAGTGAGATGTAGGCTATTCTTGTCTATACAGTGAGATGTAGGCCATCCTTGTCTATACAGTGAGATGTAGGCCATCCTGGTCTATATAGTGAGATGTAGGCCAGCTTGGTCTATGCAGTGAGACCTAGGCCATCCTGATCTATACAGTGAGATGTAAGCCTGTCTTTTTTTTGGGGGGGGGGGATGTTAATTACTATCCTGAGGCCATGCTGATGTATTCTTTTTTTCTTTAATTGGATAGTTTATGTATTTACATTTCAAATGTTATCCCCTTATCCCCCTCTGCTTCTATGAGGATGCTCCCACTCCCACCCACCCATTCCCACCTCACTGCCCTGGCATTCCCCTACACTGGGGAAGTGAGCCTTCACAAGAAACAATTCATAGGCCTGTCTTAAAAACAAAAAAAAAAAACCAAAAAAGTATATTAAAATCTCAGTTGCCTTTCTTCTTAGCATCTCTGTGTCTCATTTTTTTATTCTTTCTCAGATTTGTTCTTTGTTAATCTCTTTTCTCTTATGATGTGATCAAAGTACATTTTAAGGTATAATTTAGTGTGGATATTTCAAGTGTTTAAACATTTTTGTATATTTTTTAATATTATCTGCGATTTCACTAGCAAGTTCTTAGCAGTTATTAGGAGCCCTGGAGCTCAGAGTAGTAGAAATGGCTTCTAAAATCTCATTTTTCTTCATGAAACTTGAACTTTATATTCTGCAACAAATAGATATTAGTTACTTTTTTACTACTGTGATAAAACATCTGACAAAAGTAGCTTTTAAAAGACAAGTTTTATTTTGGCTCAAATTTGGCAGTCTAGGCCATATAGCAGAAAAGGCATGGAGCAAGAACAGGGTCGGCTGGCCACGCCGGGCCACTGTCAGGAAGTGTAGATTAGGCACTGCTGGTGAGCTATTCAGATTGGCTTTTCATTTGTTTGTTTGTTTGTTTGTTCTGGGATGGGTCTCTTTTCTTCAGTGAAACTTTTTATAAACACCTTCATAGATATACCTGCAGTTGTGTATTTCCATGGTGATTCTACATTTCCTCTAGTTGAATGAAGATCAACCCTCACAATTACATCCTTTTCAACTTGATATCCATTATTTTAGGTCATTACATTTTATCCCTGTTTCTAGGTCTTATTTTCATCTCATAATACGAAATGTATATAGATATTTCTAGACACCACCACAATCCAACAGTTCTGACATTGCTCAAATATCTGAAATATCTTCTGAGACTCGATTTCTTAACTGTGAGTTCCTATAATTTCAGTATTTTCAGAAGGGAGAAACTAGTCAGAGACAGGAAATGGGACCAAGGCAAGACTGGAACCCAGCAAGGAAGACACCAAACCCTAAGCATCTGTCACCTGGGCTACCAAAGATCTACCACATGTCTCCAGCTCTGCTCCTTCAGTGCAGATGACCTCTCTCTTAACACTAGTCCCACTGCATGTCTGTAGCTTTCCTTAATCAGTGCCCGGTGGCCTGGGTATCTCCAGTATCCTGGGGTTCCATCACAACTTAGCTTTGCTGCCAATCAGACTACCTATTGGCCCCTTCAGGGATTCCTTGCAGGAAATTCAATGGTGCTATACATTGACTGGTCTCAGTGGCTTTCTAAAACCTTGGTACAGGCCTCCATAGCTTTCATACTCCTGTGATTGTCATGCCCACATGATCAGTGCCTTCTGGGTAATGCTGCCAAGTTCTGCTGCTGCTGGAGGTATAGCCTGGCTCCTTTTGTTCACTTCTGGTGAACTGACCATGATGAAACTTTTCAGAAGGGATCCCCTTGAGCAGCAGTCTCACTGAGTCATGCTCAGAAGATGGAGCCTTTCCTAGGTAGAGCCGTGCCATCAAGACCCCTTGCTCTTGCCCCATGCCAGGCAGTGTTGCTGATGGCGCAGCCCCCTCACCTATGCTTTCAATTTGTTTCTTTCC
This sequence comes from Micromys minutus, assembly GCF_963924665.1. Taxonomy (NCBI): domain Eukaryota; kingdom Metazoa; phylum Chordata; class Mammalia; order Rodentia; family Muridae; genus Micromys; species Micromys minutus. Next base: position 96,472,030 of record NC_137969.1, read on the forward strand.
CTGACGAGCGGTTCAGTTTTCCAACAAGTGTTGCTCTTCCCACTGCTTTCTCTCTCATTGTAGATCTGGATGAGAGTGAGGAGGAGGTAGCTGTGCTGTGGCCTGAATGCTATCCTGCTTTGACGTTTTCTTCACTGAACATGTTAGTCCATTGCTTTGAATTCAGCCTCACTCAGATTCCCATGAACAGAATGCAGCCTGCATCTTTGTCAGCTTGTAACAGTTCCTATTAGAGCCCTTGTTTCCCTTCGAAGCCTTACCCTTGGGATCTCCACGGGTCTGCGTCCACACTTCTTTGGCGTTCTGGTCTACCAAACTGCTGCTGAACGGCCCGTTAAGTTCTAAGCTCAGCATTCTACCTTAGCTTTCCAAAGTCTTCCACAATCCCCTGGCAAACTAGATCATGGGATGAGGCCCATCACAGCAATTGGTACTAAGTCATCCATCCCACTTTTAAGTACTAATTACCTCTGTCAGGTTGTCTTGTTGCTGGGGCAAAGTACCTGCAAAAGCTGTCCAAGGAGAGAAACATTCATTCTGGCTAAAAATGAATGAGGGTACAAGGCAGCCATAGTGGCAGAGATGAGGCTGCAGGTCATGTTGCTCCTGCAGTCAAGAAGATGACAGATGAATTCTGGTGTTCCAGGCGCTTCCTCATTTCTATCCCCATGGAATGGTACCGTTTGCACTTGAAATTAATTCTCATGGAGTCGCAGTGATAGGCACCTCTGTGTCTTCCTGTCTCAAAAAGAATCAGGAAAAGGCCAAGTAAAGAGGACAGGCAAACCTTAGATAGTGCTGTGAAGCTGTGACCGCTCGGCTGAGCTCTGCCTTCTTTCCTTCCCAGTGTGCTCTGGCCGCCAACCAAGTGGTGTTCACGCAGAAGGAGCTGGAGCTGGAGGAGCTGCGGAGCCAAGTGCAGCGGATGGTGCAGGAGAGCAAAGGGCATGCTGCGTCTTTGAAAGAAGCCCAGAAAGTGAGCAGGTTGCAGGTAGGGCTCCGTGTGCCGCCCTGTAAGTGTGGCACTGCCAAGCAGAGGCGCACCTCAGGCCATGAGCGGTGCCTTACCTGCTGTGCACTGCAGACGGCCCGCTGTGGACACTTGTAACTCCGTTACTTGGGTGCTTGTTTGTATTTTCTCTGTCTGTGAAACAGAAGCCAAGCAGCCAACAAAGATGGCTCCTCCTTAAGGCTTAGGGTTTAAAAACAGACCAAGAAAATACCTAGGGACTCGATTTACAAATCGCTCATTCATTTTTGTCTAGTTACTGGCACTGTGGTGTTTAGAACGGAGGCAGGCCTGGCGCTGCAGCACAGTGGTGAATGCCTCACTAGTGTGTGCAAGACCAGGGTTCAGTCTCCAGTGACAAACCCCAAGACAAGTGGAAGGTAATCACAGAATTTCAACTTCTTTTAAGATTTAAGATAGACTTTCTCTGTGTAGCCCTGGCTGTTCTGAAACTAGCTCTGTAGTCCAGTTTGGCCTTGAACTCCTAGAGATCTGCCCGCCCCTGCTTCCCGAGAGTTGGTATTAAAGGTGTGCACTATCCTCCGCCTCCCACTTCCTCTGGAAACACTTAAACTCTTAAGTGTTTAATAATAATTAACACTTAATGATTTACTAAGATTATTCTCTTACACTACACGAGTGATTTGCTCTCCGATTTTGTGATTCCTGTGAATCAGAGGTGAGCCTGGTCTACATAGGGAGTTCCAGGACAGCCTGGTCTACACAGGGAGTTCCAGACTAGCAAGGGCTGCACAGTGAGACCCTATCTCAAAAACAAAATAATTTGTTCAGATTAGTGTCCTAATATATTTCCCCTGTTTTTGTTTTTGTTTTGTTTTTTTTAAAGTTGATTTTTATATAGAAGAGACAAAGGTCCGGGTTCTTTTTTTATAATGTAAATATTCAATTTGCTGAGCAAAATTTATTGAAAATACCGTTCTTTCTCCAGTGTATATTTGTACCGTCTGTCTTAAAGTTTCTATTGCTGCAACAAAACATCATGACCACAAAGCAAATTGAGGAAGAAAGGGACTATTTGGCTTAATGCTTCTACATTGCCATTCAGATGTAAGGGCAGGAACTCAAGCATGCCAGATACCTAGAGGCAGGAGCTGATGCAGAGGCCATGGAGGGGTGCTGCTCGCTGACCTGCTGCCCATGGCTTGCTCAGCCTGCTTTCTTATAGAGTCCAGGACTACCAGCCCAGGGATGGCACCACCCACAGTCGGCTGGGCTGTTCCCATCAATCACTAAGAAAATGCTGCAGCCTGATCTTATCCAGATTCTCTCCTCTATGGCTCTAGCTTGTGTCATAGACCCGGCAGCACTGCTCCACTGTCCTGTGTAACATGCCCTACAGCTTACACAAACTCGTGTTCTGTGTTTTCACACGTTGTAGCATTCTGCTGGTTTGAAATCAGGTTTTAAAGTGTCTATTTTGTCCATGTGCTCAGAATACGCTGGTTGTTCAGTCTTCATAGTCACACACAGATGTTAGTAGTGTTTCTACCTTTGTAAAGAATGTCACTGCTATTGGGATGGGAACTACATTGACTGTATAGACTTTGGGTACTATTTATTTCCAGTGCAGGAGCATGGAAGGCCATTTCATCCTGGTCTTCACCTTCAGTGTCTTTCTTTGGCCTCTTACTGTTTTCATTGTAAAGGTTATTCTGTGTTTGGTGATATTTACATTTTTTTTGTAGTTACTATGAATGAGATTATTTTCTTGACCTTTCTCAGGAATTTTGTTTTTATAAGTTGATTTTGACAAATTTTGGTAGAGTGTTTAGCTGTTTGTTTAAAAAAAAAAAACAATAACATAGTGCTTCCTACTCTTGCAGAAGACCTATGTTTGCTTCCCAGCACCCGAATCAGGCTCACAACTGCCTATAACTCCAGTTCCAGGGCATCTGATGCCCTTGAGCTCCCACGGGCACTGCTGTGCCTAACTCATTTGGGCAAACATATAACGCACATAAATCTTTAAAAGATTAATAGGGATAATTTGATCCCCACCTTTTCTTCTTTTTAATTAAGTCTTTACAATTATTTGTATAGACTGTATTGTGATCATATTCAATGGCCATTACCCTCTTACCCCTTCCTACTCTTCCTGACACCTTTTCAGCTAGCTTCCTTCCTACTCCCACTGCCCCACTGCTCCGTGTGTGTGTGTGTGTGTACATGCGTGTGTGCACGTGTGTGTGCGTGTGTGCATGCAGCTGCTCTATGATGTGGTTTAATGGGATGCAGGGTCCAGAACACAGTCATAGTGCTTCTCTCTGTTCTTTGGCTCTTGTTATCTTCCACCCTCTCATGTTCTCTGGGCCTTGGAGATGTCATTTGAGGACTGAGAACTCAGCACTTTGACAGTCGTGAATCTCTGCATTGATTGTCACCCTTTGCAGAAAGAAGCTAATGTCTACAAGGTAGTTTGTCCATTTACAGAACATCAGCAGTATCTCTTCTAAAGCCTTTGGCCTCCTCAGCCATGGCTGTTGATCAAGTTTACTGTACTAAGTACTAGTTTCTTCCTGTGGAGTAGGCCTCAAATGGTTGCCGCAAAACATATTCTCGGCACCATCAATTCCATTGGGTACCTCCTCCAGTCAAGCTTTTCAAATGATATTATTTACATAGTTTTAGTTAGTTTGTATGTTTGCACACATTCTTAGTATGGTTAACTCCTTCCCCAGTCTTCCCTTTCCCTACTCTGCCTTTGTCACGGTTCATTTTTTTTTTTCTTTTTTTTAAAGATTTATTTATTTTATGTATGTGAGCACACTGTAGTTATCTTCAGACACACCAGAAGAGGGCATCCGCTCTCATTATAGATGGAATTGAACTCCGGACCTCTGGAAGAGCAGTCAGTGCTCTTAACCACTGAGCCACCTCTCCAGCCCAGTTCCAGTCTTTCAACCCAGACTCCCTTCCTTCACTGTTGTAATGTGCTGTTTGCTCTTCCTACCCCGTGAAGAGCTCACCCTTTTCCACCCATAACGGATCATTGCTCGATGCTTGGCCTGTCAGGAATTCACTCCAGTTGGAACACATACGTCTGAAGGCTTAGGAGTTGGGACCCACGAGTAAGAATGTCTGGAATTGTTTTACTGGACCTGGCTTACCTCACTCGGAATAACCTGTTCCAGGTGTGTCCATTTCTTGGAAAAGTCTGTGTTTCCTTTCAGCTAGTAGTGTATGTGCACCGACGTCCTCTCCATCACCTGCTAATGGATGTGAGATGACTGTTTCCTAGTGTTGCTGACAGAGTAGCAGTGAACATGGGAATGTAAGTATCCATCACATGCTACAGAGTCCTCCTGATGAACACCCAGAAGCAGCAGAGCTGGTGTGGTAGCTGCATTGTGTCTCGGGCACACATCAGCCCGTGCCTCCACACTGCACTCTCCCACTCTTGCCACCCTTGCTTGTTCTTTGACTTTTCTCTCACACTTGCTTCTTTACACCCACCCATGTGGGTGTGTGCACATGTACCCCTGTGCATTCTGGACGTGGTTCTCTTCCTTCACCATGAGTGCCCTGAGTTCCCTGGGCATCAAACTTGAGCCATTAGGTTTGTCAGCAAATAATGTTAACTTGTTAAAACCTCCTGCCATCTGGTAGCTGATCTGACTAGGGAAAGATGGCATCTAAAAGCAGTTTGAGTTTTCACTTTCCTGATAAGTGATGTCAAACACTTTTTTATTTTTTGTTTTGTTTTGTTTTGAGACAGAGTTTCTCTGTACAGCTCTGGCTGTCCTAGAACTCTCCTTGTAGACCAGGCTGGCCTCAAACTCAGAGATCTGCCTACCTTTGCCTTCTGAGTGCTGGGATTAAAGGTGTGCACCACCTCATCGAGCTGCTGTTGAATTTTGATTAGCTATTTGTATTTTTTCTTTTGAAAATTCTATTCAGATCCATGGCCCCATTTTTTAAGTACTGTTTAGTTTTAGCTTCTTTGTGTATTCTGGATACTAATTCTGGATACTAATATTCTGTCAGATATGTAGCCAGCAAAGGTTTTCCCCTTACTATAGGCTGCCTCTTCACCTGGCTGACAGTTTTCTTAGCTTTACAGAAGTGTTTTAATTCCAGGAGAACCATTTGCTGATCATTGTATTTCTTGAGCAATTGAAGTCTAGTTTAGAAAGTCCTTGCCTGTGTCTGTATCTTGTAGCCCACTTCCTACCTTTTCTTTGGTAGCTAGAGTGTTTGCAAGTTTTATATTAAGGTCTTTGGTTCATTTGGAGTTGATCTTTGTGGAAGGTGAGAGATAAGGATCTAGTTTCCTTCTACATGTGGATACCCAGTTTTCCCCACGTCATCTGTTGAAGGGACTGGCTTTCAACAGTGTCCTGTTGCTGCTGTAATTATTGTTGTAGTTTTGTTGTTGTTGTTAACATCTTTGTCAAAAGTCAGGAGGATTACTGACCATTGCATACTTGAGAGGCAGAGACTAGTGGATCTCTGAGTTGAGGCCAGCCTGGTCTACTGAGTGTGTTCCAGGCTAGCCAGAGATATACAGAGAAACTTAGTCTCAAAAAAAAAAAAAAAAAGATCAGGTGGATGGAGTTATGTGGATGTAATCTAGGTCCCTGTCCTGTCCCCCATGGCCTGGCATCTGGCTTCATGCTGGAGCTACTCTGCTCTTCTTACTGTGGCTCTGTGCTGGAACTGTGAAGTCAGGCATGGTGATATTTAACCATGGATGATGAGTCTTCCTGCTCAGAATTTCTTTGACTCTCTAGGTCGTTTGTGTTTTGGTAAGAATTTTAAGACTTTTTTATATTTCTGTGAATTATATCACTGGAATTTTGATTGGGATTGTATTGAAGCTGTAGACTGTTTTTGAAAAGATGGACACTTTCACAATATTAGTCATTCCAGCGTGTGGCATAAGATGTTTTGTCGTCTGTCTTCTAGTGCTTTCCTCAGTTTGATTCTTCGGGTTTTAAAGTTTTCACTGTAGAAGTCTTTTATGCCCTGCGGTAGGCTTATTCCAGGGTATTTTATTTTGGCTTCAGGCTGTTGTGAGCAAGAGAGTGTCCCTGGTTTCTTAATTGCCTGTCACAGGTGTACAGGAAGGAGAGTGTCCCTGGTTTCTTAATGTGCCTGTCACAGGTGTACAGGAAGGAGAGTGTCCCTGGTTTCTTTATGTGCCTGTCACAGGTGTACAGGAAGGAGAATGTCCCTGGTTTCTTTATGTGCCTGTCACAGGTGTACAGGAAAACTAATGATTTTTATATGAGTCCCTCACTTTGCTGAGAGTGAGCATCAGCTCTGAGCTTTCCTGTGGGCCTTCAGGCTGTACTGACAAGGGCACTGACTTCCTCCTTTCCCACTGCTGTTCTGTTTTGTTTGAGATGGGGTCTCTGGTGGTGGCCCTGGCAGGCCTGGCCCTCGGATTGTAGGACAGACTGGCCCTGCTCTCATAGAGATCTGCCTCCGGCTCCAGGCTCCTTTCCTGTCTGTGTACCTTCCTTTGCTCCTCTTGTCTTCGTGTTCTGTGGAAGACTACATCCTGGATGAGTGTGGGGGGACTGAAGCCAAGGGTCTCCTTCTGGGTTTTAGTTGACATGCTTGGAGTTTTCTCCATTCACCTTGATGTTCACTGTGTGTTGTCACATGCAGCCGTTGTTGTACTTCAGTGTCATCCCCTTGTCCCTAATCTCTCTAGGGCTCTTACTGTGAAAGGATGTTGCATTTTGTCAGGTTCACCCTGCACTTATTGAGGTGATCATGTGATTTCTGACCTTGAATTTATGTTAGGAATTCCACTTATTGCTTTAACATGTGCTGAACCATCCCTGTCCTGCTGAGATGAAGGCAACCTGATCAGGGTAGATATTCCTTTCCTGTGTCCTTGAATTGTTTGCAAATATTTTATTGAGTGTTTTTGTGCCTCATTCATCAAGGGAATTGGTTGTGGTTTTCATTTTATAAACGATTTGTTTTTATTTAAGTATGTGGGTAGGTTATCTTTCTGCCTCTGCTGGAATTAAAGGCACAGGCTGCCATGCCTAGTGAGAATGAGCATCTTTGGACTGATGAGGACAGCATATCCTTCCATTGTTTACACTTTGGACTGATGAGGACAGTATATCCTTCCATTGTTTACACTTTGGACTGATGAGGACAGTATATCCTTCCATTGTTTACACTTTGGACTGATGAGGACAGTATATCCTTCCATTGTTTACACTTTGGACTGATGAGGACAGTATATCCTTCCATTGTTTACACTTTGGACTGATGAGGACAGTATATCCTTCCATTGTTTACACTTTGGACTGATGAGGACAGTATATCCTTCCATTGTTTACACTTTGGACTGATGAGGACAGTATATCCTTCCATTGTTTACACTTTGGACTGATGAGGACAGTATATCCTTCCATTGTTTATATTGTGTACCTCTTTTCCCAATAATTTATTTTCTGTAGCATTTTGGAAATGTTTTGTTTTGTTCTTTTTTGTTTGGATGGCTTTTGTTCTTTGAGACAAGACCTTAGTATGTAGCCCTGGATGCTCTAGAATGAACTGTGTCAGGCTAGTTTGGAACTCAGAGATGTGCTTGCCTCTGCCTCCTGAGCACTGCTGTTACAGAAGTGAGCCACCGCACCTCACTACAGTTATTCTTAAGTACACTTTAAAAGTACCCGCTCCTTTGAATTCTGTGTATATGTATGTGTGTGTGTGTGTTACTGGGAACTGAACCTAAGGCCTCATCCATGCTAGATAAATACTTTACCTACTGCGGAGCTGTATTTCTCCGTCCTCTTTACTTATTTTATTAAATTATGTATTTTATGTGTATGTGTGAATTCATCTGCATGTATGCCTGCGCACCAGAAGAAGTGTCACCTGTTCCATTATAGGCATTTCTGAGATGCCATGTGGGCTCTAGGAATGGAACTTTGGTCCTCTGAACAACAGCCAGCGCTATTAACTGCTGAGCCTTGTGTCTAACCCCCTTTCATTTTGAACCATGATTTTATAATATTGCCACAGCTGATCTTGAACTAATTCATAGCCCACACATACCCGCCCTTAACATCTGTCTTTCTGTCTCCATCCCCCACACCACCAGATCCAGCTGTACCAACCTTTTTTGTTTGGTACCACATCCAGCCCTAATATCTTGCAATATCAATAATATCTTGAGACAATTTTAAAATAAGATTGTATTTTATTATTCTGTATCAACACAATGAGAGGCCCAGCTTCCTGTTTAAATGCTATAGTGCATGTGAAGTTAAGATAAAAGACCCTTTTTTGATTATCCATTTGTTTTGCTGTTTGAGAGCAGATCACACTATGTGAGGCTGTGTTCAAACTTGTGACCCCTCTGCTTCCTCTCTTTGAGGCCACAGGCCTGCCCCACTGTACCTAGCAGTCCTTTGTTACGGTTGGCTGTTATTTGAGAATGGGTCTAATGTAGCCCAGACTGGCCTCACACTCATCACAGGCAAGGGTGACCTTGACCTTCTGTTTTCACCTCCATGTGTTGGGACTGTTAGGCTCCTCTGCCCAGTTTATATGATGATGAGGATTGAATCCAGGACTTTACACATGCTTTCTGTCAACAGAGCCAAAGCCCCAGCCTTGGCTGATAAGTTTTTGTTCACATGCTTTTTGTCACTTGTTGTTTTTAAGGCAGGGTCTCACTGTGCAGCTCTGGCTGACTTCAAATTTGCTATGTAGACCAGGCTGGCCTCAAACTCAGAGAGATCCAGTTACCTCTGTGTCCTGAGTGCTGAGACTAAGACCGTGCCACACCGGTGCGGTGCCTTTCTGTGCTTCTGAGACATATGGAAGTTAGAGCTTGCTGAGCTGGCCATCCTTCTAAGTCAGAGCAGCCACAGAGCCGACAGCCTGTGAACGGCCCATCCAGCTCCAGGTCCCACACCCCTCTCCAGCACGCCCACTGGCTCCTGTCTGTGCTTGGGCTTCCTTCGTCACTTTACCTTTACTTTGCTAATTTACCACCTTCTGTTTCCTTTGCTCTAATCTCCTAAGTGTGGTACGTATGCTTTTCAGCTTTGGTATGTCCTATATTTCAGCTAGACAGTTCGGACTTGTGTAAAAACAACAAACTACGTAGATAGAACCACAGTGTCAAATTATCCAATCACAGTAATGGAGTGTTGTTGTTGTTATTGTTGTTATTATTATTAGGCTGTTTGTACTTACTATTCAGTAAGTTTCTGTGGGTTGGAGATATAGCTCAGTGGTCTGGCCCTTGCAGTACTAGTTACTTATAGGCGCCAAAGGAAAGGGAAGGGTTCCATTTAGACAGCTGTGATTTTTGGACAGTTTTAACTCAGTTCTTTTTCATGACTGCATGTATACTGAGGTTCTCTGTTGTCTAACCCTTTCTTCCACACAGAATGAAAAGATAATAGAACAGCAGCTCCTTGTGAATCAGCTGAGTGAAGAACTAGCAAAGCGTAGCTCATCAGTGCCCGCCTTAGCTAAGGAGAGCTGTGGGGACGGGCCTGATTCCAGGACCTTGGAAAAGAGACCTCACACGGCTCCACTTGAGAGTCACTGGGGACATTGTGTTTACATCCCGTCAAAAAAGGACTTGAAGAAAGTGAGTCAAGCATTGGCCTGAGTCCTTTGAGATTTGAAAGTTATTTATAACAGCAGAGTGTAAGTCTTGGGAGTGTAAATTAATCCACTGTGCACTTCCCAGCAGGCGTGTGCACACTTCTACTATTGTCCCAATGTTGTGGATTCCTGAAAGACACACACTGCCTTATATTTTAATACCTCAAGCAGCTCAGTGGCTCGGCCACTCCCTAACTGCACGTGGCTAACACACTCCCCTCTGATTCCTGAGTTAATACTTACTAAATCTATGTTTTATCCCTGTTGTCCTGGACCCTGCTGGGTCTTCTTCCCCCTGTACCTACATGTCTGCTGTCTGTCCCTCCTGCACCTTTCTGACATGGCTAAGTTGGATGGTGTCCTGAATTTGGCTGTTACTTCTCAAAGTGAAGTGAGGTCAGGCGGGGGTTGCTTATCTAATGCGTCTCTGTTTTCAGGGTGAAACTCGTGTGTGGTGTGACATTCTAAGTGACAGCCAAGATGGCATAAGCATCACTTGAAATGTAGATTTAGCTTTTATCTGTGAATATGTAGTAAACCTACATCTATGTAGATTTATCTTAAGATTATTTATGTGTGTGGCTGTTTTGCCTGTGTATGTCTGTGCACATCATATGCTTGCCTGGTGCTGTTTGGGCTGGAGAGGGCATCAGATCCCCTAGAGCTGGAGGTCAGTCATGAGCTGCTATGCAGGTGTTGGGAACCAAATCCAGGTTCTCTGTGAGAGTAGCTGGTACTCCTAACCACTGCACATCTCTCCAGCACCAATGTAGACTTTTATGGAATAAACCAAAAAATGTGCTGTGAAAATGTTATAATGATCAGATTGAAGTTGTGTTTCTACTTACTAACATTATGAATGGAAATTGTTTGAGATCTCTGTGGTAAGTAGTCAGAGGATGAGAGGTATAGGAGGGGCAGGCTCTGTGTCAGGCTGCTGTACATATGACTAAACCTGAGAGAGGGCAGGCTCCTTAGAGTAAGCGTGGGGACCCTGGTGAGATGCGCAGAGTTATGAGAGCATGAATCCAACAGCACTGCTCCACCATATTCTCATCATAAGTCCAAGGTCCTTCCTATGTTCCAGGCTCAGGTGACAGTGCCTGCATAGCACTGCCCACCCCCACCACCCCGCCCCCATATTCTAATGAGAGCTGAAAGAACTGTGTGTCTGTGAAGTATCACACTGTGGAGTTACTTTTGACATGTTGCAGCAAACATATTTTCAGTGATTGGCTACATAAGAGTACCTACCTACATCCCCTCAAAATCACTGTGTACTAAGATAAGAGCTGACATTAAAGAATTGCCTCTTTTGTTGGGTGGGAATCCCTTGAAAGGTCTGCTCCAGTCTTCCCATATACTCTCCGGATCAAGTATTCGCTGGATTCAGAACTCGAAGTCAGATGCTGATAAGTCACTTAGAAGACCAAGACGAAGTTCTCCACTGCCAGTTTTCTGACAACAGTGATGATGAGGACTCAGAAGCCCAGGAGAAGCCCAGAGTTAGGTGTGTCACAGAGGCCGCTCGGTGAGCATCATCCTCATAATTGGTGGTGCCTTCGCTCTAGTGTCTTTCCCAGTAAATACGCAGTGGGCAGTTTCTGCTAAATTTCCTGTCGTCTTCATTTATTAAGAAAATAGTGTTTGAACAGAAGTCTTTTTTTAATTTTTAAAATTTTATTTACTTGGGAGATGGAGAGATGGCTCAGGGATTAAGAGCTCTGACTGCTCTTCCAGAGGTCCTGAGTTCAATTCCCAGCAACCACATGGTGGCTCACAACCATCTGTAATGGGATCTGATGTCCTCTTCTGGTGTGTCTGAAGACAGCTGCAGTGTACTCATATAAAATAAATCCTTTAAATTTTTTTAGTTACTTTATTTTATTTGAATGTGTGTTTTACTCACATGTTTGTCTGTACCTCCTGCCTGCCTGGTGCCTGAGGAGTCCAGCAAAGGGCTTCAGATTCTCTGGGCCTGGAGTTAGAGTTGGTTGCTAGTGTCCATGTAGATGCTGGGAATTGAACCTGGGTTCTCTCTGAGAGAGCAACAAGTGCCCTTAACCACTGAGCCACTAGACTTAAGCAGAGAGGGTTTTGTTTTGCTTTGCTTTACTATTGTTGGTTTCTGTATTCTGTAAGCATTGAGTTGGAGGTAATCCCTTTATTTTAAAGAATATTAGTAAAATATGCTTGTTCCATACAATTACCATTTTAAAACATTTTGTTACTTTTTAGAGGATCTCATTTGAGAGCCTGGGAAATGCTAACAAGGAAGTTGCCTTTAATTCTAATGTTCTAAAAATGTTCTTTTTTAGATCTAGAAGTCACTCATGGGTCAAAAAGCCAGGCTCTGTTTGCTCTCTTGTTGAACTGAGTGACACTCAGGCTGAGTCTCAGAGGTCCTACCTGGGGAATGGAGGTAGGTGTCCTCCGATAGCACAGGTGTATGGGTTGGTTCTTCAGCGGCCATTTACCGAGCACCCAGGTCGTCAAAGCCAGACATTTGCAGAGCTCCCCATGGTGCACAGTTCACTCTCTCTTCCCCTCTACTCATTCCTAATAATCTTTTTCTTTCAGTTTCTAAAACCTGGCTGATTATCTACACCGGTAGCCTCAGCACTCAGGCACCCGAAGCAGTAAGAACTCAGACTAACTCTGGATTACTTAATGAGCTCCTGTCTCAAAAACAAAACTAAAAAGGTTTCCACCAGTCAGCTGTGTGGAGATGGAAACTTTCAGGACAAATGTTTAGCTGCAGACTCGCTCTGATGTGTGCCTTGTTGCTGATTTCTGTGCACACACTGTGCCCAGCCCACTAGGAGTCTGTCTCCCTGGGGCAGTGCTCCATCTTGCTTGAAGCCTAATTAGTGTCTGATGTGCTAGTGATGCTTTATTAAAAAACAGTTATGCCATCAGTAATAAACAAAGGGAAAGGAGCCATGAATTTGAGAGACATCATTGAGGGGTGTGGAAGGGACTGAAGTGGGGAAGAAGGGAGGACAGAGGGGAGGAAGGAGGATCATATCATTTTATTTTAATTAAAGTTTGAAAAATGAAGTTTTTAAACTCGTGTGTCTGTGTGTGGGTTTGTGCACATACACACAAATACCTGCAGAGGCCAGGAGCATTGATATTACAGTCGTGAGCCGAATCAAACTCGGGTCTTCTGCAACGGCAGCATGTGCTCTTAACTTCTGAGCCACTTACCAGCTAACCTAATAAGTTATTTTAACATACCACATTTTAACCTATAAGTGGGTTAATGCATAAAAGTAATATTATAGAAAATTTAACATCAAGTGTCAAATTGTGAACATTACATGCTTATAATATCTACCAAAATTAGACTAAAACTAAAACCAGTGATGACTTAGAATGTAGATGTAGTAAAGTGAGGTGCTCATCAGTATCCATCCTTGGTCATTTGTTACTGCTCTGCAGTCACAAAAGAAACTCAGGCCAGAATGCACTGGAGCGCCACAGCAGACCCTCTGTAGCCCAGTTAGGAAAGTGGAGTGAGCCATCTCAGTGTGCTGTGCATGCTCTGTCCCTGATACCCCCATGACAAGGTGGCAGCTTCCGTGTCTACGTGAGATAACTACCTAAAGGGAACTAAAGCTATTCTTCCCACCATATGGGGGATGAGAAAACAGATCCATAGCTATATGTATAAAGATACTTTAAATTAAAAACGTAAACTAAAAACTTCCATAAGCTCAAAGCTTAGGGGTCAATTGCTGCACATGCTTCCTGTTTTGACTCCCCTCCTGTTCTTCTGCTACCTCTGTTGTTGGAATTGAGAACAACTACCATTGGCTTATTTCAGCACTTGGTCTCCAGTTAGTAGGTTGTGTGGGAAGGATTAGGAGAGGTGACCTTGTTGAAGGAAGTGTGTCACTGGGGGAGACAGGTCTTAAGGTTTTAAGATCTCATACCATTCCTGCTGTGCTCTCTTTGTTTCATGGTTGTGGGTCAAGCTGTGAGCTCTCAGCAGTCCCTGCTGCCTTGGCTCTGCCTGCAGGCCTCCAAGCCCTCCAACCCTCCTAAGCTGTCAGCCAAATTCAATGATGTCTTATATAAATTGCCACAGTAATGATGGTTTCTCACAGCAATAGAAAAGTAACCAAGACACTCTAGATTGGTTTTGTTCTGTTTTTAAATATTTCAAAATTCTGCTTCAGTTGAATATTTTATACACTGAGATTTTTGTGTCTTTGATTTTAAAGATTTGAAGATGGAATCTCTCCAAGAGAGTCAAGAGTTAAACTTACAAAAATTAAGGACTTCAGAACTCATACTTAATAAAGCTAAACAAAAAATGAGAGAACTTACAATTAACATCAGGATGAAAGAAGATCTGATCAAAGAGTTAATAAAAACAGGTAACAGTGTCTTGTACTTGTGTGATTAGGAAGAACATATGAGACTGCCTGTGATGTGATGTTGTACACTCTAGTTCTCAGCTCACCACAGCTGTCCTCTGCAGCTCACCACAGCTGTCCTCTGCAGCTCACCACAGCTGTCCTCTGCAGCTCACCACAGCTGTCCTCTGCAGCTCACCACAGCTGTTCTCTGCAGCTCACCACAGCTGTCCTCTGCAGCTCACCACAGCTGTCCTCTGCAGCTCACCACAGCTGTCCTCTGCAACTCACCACAGCTGTCCTCTGCAGCTCACCAAGGCTATTCTCTGCAGCTGCTCACAACTGTCCTCTGCAGCTGCTCACAGCTGTCCTCTGCAGTTTGGGTTGCTTTAAAGAGTTATGTCTCCGAGCCAGCATGTTCACAAGTCTGAGGCCAAGACTCACCTTTAAACTGTTACAGCTACCATGAGCTCTGTGTTGGCTGAAACTTCATGGCACTTAATGTGTATACCTTAAAGGAACATTTCTCCTTTTCCCCTGTAGGGCAGGGATTAAACCCAGGATTTTAGCTGGGCCTCACCTCTGTAATCCAAGCTCATTAGAGGCTGAAGAGGATGATTTCTGTGAGTTCAGGGCCAGTTTGCGCCAGGTAGTGAATTCCAGGACAGCCTGTGCTACAGAATGACATTCCCTCTGCAATATGACAGCAGTAATAACACAGCCAAGGCAAAGTAGCTCAGGTGTTTGCATGTGCTGGCTTCTAACTGCTGCCACGTAAGCCAGGGCCTAAGAATAATCACTTAATTATCAGTCAATCTTGACTTAGCTCGTTTTGAATTATTTTTTCCTTATTGGGAATTGAACTCAGGACTTTGAGCACACTACACAAGAACTCTACCAATGAGCTATATCCTCAGTCTGATAGTTTATTGTTAGCATTAAATATTGTACTTTAGTTGTAGATAATTTTTATTTCTCTGAAAATATAAAGATTTGTCCTTAAGAGTTATTTTCTTTGGTAAACCCAGCTTTTGTCAGGCTGGGGTGGTTACTACATCCCTCATCAGGGTGCTTAGGCCTGCCAGAGAGCGGCAAGTGCAGCCCAGGCTCATTGGCCTTTCCATTTCCAGCAGTCTCAGTTGTCTCTGTCATCGTTACATAGGTATAGTTCTAGAATATGAAGCTAGTTCACCGTGTGTTTACATTAAGAACTCCATTTTATCCTAAAAATTAAAAGATTTTCATGTCTGTTGCACTGGTTCTACTAACTCAACCAAGAGCTTGGATTTACTGAGAACAACAAAGTAGTTCAGGGAACTGGGAAGAGCCGAACCACAGCTGAGGAGGCTCAGAAATTGAGCATCTTCAGAGCCTGAGTTCAAATCCCAGGATGTACATTATAGAAGAAAGAACTGATGTTAAAAGTTTTTCTCAGGCCTCCACTTGGGACTTTTGGGACACACACACACACACACACATACACACACAAATAAGTAAATAAATTAAAAAATATTTAACTACTTCAATGAAATAAAGAATAGTTAGCTCTGTATTAAAGGATACTTTAAAATTTTTAAATTATATTTATTTGTTGTATGTATATACATGCATGCCACAGTATCACATAGCATGTGTATATACCACATGGAATTGGAGTTGTGAATGGTTGTGAGCCCCCATGTGGGTACTGGGAAATGAGCTTAGGTTTTCTGAAGAGCAACCAGTACCCTTAACTGATGAGCCGTCTCTCTAGCCTCCTCATGCCTTAGCTGAAGCTTGATGCCAGCAAACCTCAGTTGCAGATTGAGAGGATATAAACAAGTCACTGGGCTGGGTTTGGCTCCCAGCTCCCACACTGGGACTCACAACCATTAGTAACTCCAGCTCCAGAGAATCAGACGGCCTCTCTGGCCCCAGTGGGCATCACACACATGTGCATTGACATATACAGATATACACATACATAAAAGAATAGATCTTCACTATAACATTAAACACAACAGAGAAAGCCGTGAAGTCAGCTGGAACCAGACGGGAACAGTCACTGAGGGCTGGTAGCAAGCTGGGTTTCAGAGAGCCCGAAGGTCAAACTGCCTGTTTAACAGTACAGCTCAGTTGTAGCCGCTACACGTTAGAGTGCAGGGTTGGAGTTGGAGTTTGTAATTCTTCTTCCTGCTGTGTCTCTGTGAAGGTGACAATGCCAAGTCTGTGAGCAGACAGTATTCTTTGAAGGTAACAAAACTGGAGCACGAAGCTGAGCAGGCAAAAGTGGAACTCACTGAAACCCGGAAGCAGCTGCAGGAGCTGGAAAGCAAAGACCTTTCTGATGTTGCTTTGAAGGTAAAATTGCAGAAAGAGTTCCGTAAAAAGATGGATGCCGCGAAGCTGAGAGTTCAGGTAACTTACAAAATACAATCTAGTAACCTCACAAAGCCACCTTCCTTGTGTTTTGTTTTGTTTAGTGTTTTTGAGGCAGAGTCTCATTGTGTGTAGCCCTGGTTGTCCTGTCCAGGCTGGCCGTGAGCTCAGAGTTCAAGTATGCAGAGTTCTGACATTAAAGATGTGTTCCATCACACCCGACCAAGCCCTCCTTTCTTAGTTCTGAATCCTGCTGGGCTAAGATGAAGCCAGTGGTAGAGAGAGAGGGAGCTTACCTCATGTGTGTGAGACCCTTTGAGGATTCTTGTATTGAGAGAAATAGGATTCAGTTTTTTAATAATCAGAACTGTATAACATTTCCTTCTACCTAGAGTTTTCATTACTTAATGTATTTTACAGTTGG
Source organism: Micromys minutus (assembly GCF_963924665.1). Classification (NCBI taxonomy): domain Eukaryota; kingdom Metazoa; phylum Chordata; class Mammalia; order Rodentia; family Muridae; genus Micromys; species Micromys minutus. The sequence goes on from NC_137969.1 coordinate 96,488,801, forward strand.
AGTTGTGTATTCTTTTTATTCAATGAGCATTTAATAAAATCGTACATATAAGACATAAAGATAGCAAAAAATGTATCCTTTTCTGAAGGACAAAAGAGAAACAGTGAAGTGGTGCACATACAGCACCAGGGACCAGGTGGCACTCTGTAGACATTCTGCGGATGTGCACTCTCTTAGTTTTTGAAACCGTAATTGGTTGGTTTAAGAGGTTAGTCACTTTAAGACCTAACCAGGACTTAACAACACAGACTTCATTTCCACATGCTTTGGGTTTAGCAATAACTTTAGAAAAAGTTATAACTTCTTTTCTAGGGTTGAGCATGTTGTTTACTGAGCATGGGTGAGGCCCTAGGTTCATGAAGTTCTGGGGAAAACATGCATATGCACATCCTATTCTATAAGAATATTCTGTACAGAAAGATTTTTGTGCAAGGAAGCCATTTCCTGGTGTTTTGAAGAGAAGACTCTACAATGTGCTTGTGATTCTGTTTCATTTGTTTTGCGCTTTTTGAGACCAAATCTTATTATGTAGCCAAGCCTGTCTTCCTCACCATCCTCCTGCCTCTGCCTCATGAGAGCTTGGGTTAAAGGGTGTGCTACCATATCTCCCCCATTCTACCTCTCATTGTAGGTAGAGTTGAATTAGAGTTGACCTATCCAGAGCTTTGTTACTGCTTGGTTTTGTGTTTGGTGCTGTTTAAAGTGGTACTAGGAACATCAGAAGGAAGGGCTCTTTTAGTATGATCACCTCTGTGTCTCCCCGCAGTGATAGATAGGTCCTGACATACCAGAGAAGTAGCAGCAGATGTTTATCTTGTTGCAAATTCAAACAAAAATGACAGTTCCACTCAAAAAAGTAACAAGCTCTGAATAGGTCAAAGTTTACTTCTCTTGTTTTCTTTTTTAAAAGAGTATTTTTTAATTTAAATAAGCACACTGTCACTCTCTTCAGACACAGGAGAAGAGGGTGTAGGATCTCATTATCGATGGCTGTGAGCCACCATGTGGTTGCTGGGAATTGAACTCAGGACCTCTGGAAGAACAGACCATGCTCTTAACCTCTGAGCCATCTCTGCAGCCCCTTCTCTTGTTTTCTGCTGTGTGTGCTCTTCTGCTGATGGTGCTGCAAAGGAAATAAAAAGACACAACTGAACTTCAGAAAAAAAAATGTCTAATTGAGCTGAGGGCTGAAACAAAGTGTACTCTTCTAGACCTTCTCCTATCTTTGATGTATGTCTTAGAGTTTTACTGCTGTGAACAGACACCATAGCCAAGGCAACTCTTATGAAGACAAAATTTAATTGGAGCGAGCTTACAGAATCATAGGTTCAGTTATCATTAAGGGAGGAGCATGGCAGTGTCCAGGCAGACATGGTGCAGGAGGAGCTGAGAGTTCTACATGTTTGTCTGAAGGCTGTCAGCAGAAGACTCACTTCCAGACAGCTAGGATGAGGATCTTAAAGCCCACAACCAAGTGCCATGCCTACTCCAACAAGGCCACACCTCCTAATAGTGTCTGGGCATGTACGTACAAACCATCACAATGTGTATCTGCACATCTGATAACAGAAAGTGGCAGACTAGTCTTCCCTGGGAAAGATGCTCCGATTGACTATCCAATATACAAAATTATATATATATATATGATTTCATGTATATACACACATATATATGTAATATTATACAGACTGAGCAGGTTATAGTTATATATTTAGGAATATGTGTGTGTACATATATTTCTGTAACAGTAATTACAAAAATGGAATGGAGACCATTAATTAGAGATCAAGTGGGAGTGCAAAAGAAGGATTGGAAGGAGGAAAAGGAAGGGAGGAAACAATGTCATTATTTAATTTAGTGTGTGTGTGTGTGTGTGAGAGAGAGAGAGAGAGAGAGAGAGAGAGAGAGAGAGAGAGAGAGAGAGAAATGGTATGGTGGTATACTCTTATAGTTCCAGCATACAAAACAGCTGAGGATTATGAGTTCAAGCCCAACCTGGATTATTCTCTGTCTGAAATAAACAAGATGTCTTTCATGGAAATAATGCTACCTCAGTCTAATCGGATGTTTTGCAGTGCAGACAACAGTCTGATTAATGCTGGTCCAAGATTCCCTTTAAGTAGCGCTGCTGTAAACTTTAATGTTTGCATAAATATTTAAATGAAGCAAAACTATGTTTGTGTTAGTAATCTATTTCTAAAATTAAGATAGTGATTACTATGGCTTGTGTAATGTATGAATAACTTTCTTAATTCTTTTTGCTTATTTATCAGTATTGCTATGTAACCTTAGGCTTCCTAGAACTCGCTATGTAGACTAGGCTGAACTTGAACTTGCGGTAATTCTCTTAGTTTTGCCTTATAAAGCTAGCATAGTCACCATTCACTATCCACTTACCTTCTCACAGTGCCAGGACACAAGTCTTGGATGTGTCATTTGTTTGCCTGGGAATAATTTGTAGCATGCTGGGATTTAATACTACTACAAACACTTGCAAAATGTGAGTGAGTTTTTAGTGCGACTAACAGATCCTTTTGAATGTAATGAACTTTCAGGGGAAATGACCTAGTCCACTCAACTTCTTCAGAGGTGCAATGGCTCAGACTACAGTTGAACCAGAAAAATAGGACGCCAAAATAAGAGTAGAATACTGTGCAGTTACCTCCAGGATCCATAGAAAATAAAAGGGAGTAGATCCATTTACATAAACATGTCTCCTTATATCTGATAAACCTTTCATGAGTAATTGTGCCATGGAACAGGACAGGTAGATTTGGAGTCTGGAATAGCATAATTTTATATATAAATTCAGTTTTGTGTTGTTTTAGTTTTCACCATATATTATATATACATATATACCCACATATATTTCACCATATATATATAAATCATGTGTGTGTGTGTGTTTGAGACAGTGTCTCTCACTCTCTAGTCCAGGCTGTCCTGGAACTTGTGATTATCCTGCCTCAGCCTTTTCAGTGTCAAAATTATAGGTGTGAGCCACTGTGCCTGTGTGTGTGTGTGTGTGTGTGTGTGTGTGTGATACAGAAGACAGGCAAATGGATTTCAGATTAGACAGTAACTAGAATACTTTATGCCACATATATTTTAAGTTAGGATTCTTCATAAAAAAAGCAAAAGTGGTTGAGTTTCCTGATTATTAACATAAGTCTCAGCATCTTTTGTTTATATATCTGATGAACTTGCAATGCCTTCAACTATAAAATTAGAAGTGAAAGATCTGTCTTTAAAAATGTTTTAAAAGAACTGTAGAAAAGTAGACATGTATTAGCGAACCTGTCAAAATAAATGTGAATGTGAGGAAATGGCTGCCCTCACTGCTGAATGAGAATATTGTGTCATTCGGAAATGTGGGGACTCTTCTTTCTTATTCTGGAGTATTCTGTGTGACCTCAGGTCTTACAAAAGAAGCAGCAAGAGAGTAAGAAGTTGGCGTCACTGTCCGTCCACAATGAGAAGCGGGCCAGTGAGCTCGAGCAGAACGTGGATCACATGAAGTACCAGAAAGTGCAGCTGCAGAGAAGGCTTCGAGAAGAGAGTGAGAAAAAGAAGCAGCTGGATGCAGAAATTAAGAGAGATCAACAAAAAATCAAAGTAATCTTGTCCATAGTTCCTAAGCATTGTGTGAAACACCCGGGCCTCCATTCGGCCGGTGTGTGCAGCGTTTCTTGCCTTGCCTGTTTCTCAGTACTGTCCTTACTCTTGGAAAGCTTTGCTTAGCACATAGTAAAAGCTGTTTACTCAATTCTGAGTACTGTCTTGAAGGTTTGACATCACAAATAAGTTACAAGGATAAAAACTCAGATCGTTAGATAAAAATGTCAAAAATGTCAGTTTATAAAGGTAACATGCAAACAGTGTCCGCGGTAAAGGGCTGCTCATTTTCGGATGCTTTGTCACTCATTGTTCCTGCTGCTGGATAGGGGGTGGGGGTGGGGGGTTGCAGTGCAGGCCTGGCCCTATCTGCTTGCACACCCAGTGTGGAAGAGGCTGGTGTGTCCGCCCCAGCATTCCTTTGCTTGCATGAGATGAATGGGGAAAGCCAGTGGCCTCTCTGTGTCTGTTTGTTCCTATCTAACGATGCCTTCATCACACTTCACTCCCAGGACTGTTTGAAAAGGATGATCCTAAAAACACTTCCTAGCACTGTGTGCCAGCTTTGATCTGTGGAAACAGCAAACAGAGCCCAGCGCTGCAGCCCAACTAGAAACTCTCTAGGACTTTTCAAATTAAGACTTCTTTCTAGAGTGGTTCTAGAGTCTTGGGGGGAGGGAAGGGGATACACCATCTATCCCTGCACCACAGCTCCTCCATTGTCAGCACTCCAGAGTAGATGTAGGTTAACATTGACTACCGTGTGCTTTCAAACACAGAACCTAGTTCTGGAGCTGGGAAACCATTTGCCCATTCTTAAATATTTTTGCTATTATAATAACTTCATTGGGATGTAACTTCTTTACCATACAGTGGGTTTGACATCATTACAGTTTATTTTTTTATAATTATAAAATTTTCATTTTTGCACTTATTTTTCCCTGTGTGTAAATGTGGGTATACATGGGCCACAGTGCATGTGTGGAGGTCCGAGGACCAGCTGCAGGGCCTGCTCTTTCCTTCTACCTCACACGTGTTTGGATCAGGCTTGGTGACAAGCACTGTATTCACTGAGATGGCTTGTGGGCCTTGCCAGTCTCAATGAAGTGTGACTCTGTGTGTGTGTGTGTGTGTGTGTGTGTGTGTGTGTGTGTGTGTGTGTGTGTGTAAAACACATCTAACCCTTATCAATGTTTAATTCTGTGATTAATTACATTAGCAGTAGGCGCAGCCATCACATTTGTTTTTAAAACTTTTATGACTTCAAAAGGAAACTGCAACTATTTTTATAATTTTTTATTTGTATTTTATGGACACTGGCATTTTGCCTATGTGTTTTATCTGTGTGAGGATGTCAGATTCCCTGGAACTGGAGTTACAGACAGTTATGAGCTGCTATGTGGGTGCTGGGAATTGAACCCAGGTCGTCTGGAAGAACAGCCGGTGCTCTTAACCATTGAGTCATCTCTCTGGCCCCAAGAAATTGTATAACTGTTAAGAACTTTCTGTCAGCACCTTCCTCAAGCTTGCCTCTGTGGATTTGCGTTTTCTGTGTCTGTCTTGTAAGTGGGATAATGCACCCTTGGGCATCTGGCTCATTTACCTGCAGTGTTTCCAGGGTCTGTCTGTGTTTAGGATTTGTCAGGACCTTGAGCTCCTCACTGTGAAACCAGGTGTAGTAACATCTGTACTCCTAGCTCCTGAAGTTGAGACAGGGGGGTTTCTTGCACCCAACAGTTTGAAGCCATCCTAGGCAATATAGCAAGACTACCTTAAAAACAAGCAAACAAATGGCTTTAAAATTTTTAAAAAAGATTTGTTTATTTTATTTATATAAGTACACTATAGCTGTCTTCAGACATAGCAGAAGAGGGCATCAGATCTCATTACAGATGGTTGTGAGCCACCATGTAGTTGCTGGGATTTGAAATCAGGACCTCTGGAAGAGCAGTCAGTGCTCTTAACCTCTGAGCCATCTCCCCAGCCCCTGGTTTTAACATTTTATTTTTACTTTTTGTTTTGAGACAAGGTTTCCCTGGCTGTCCTAGAACTCACTGTGTAGACCAGACTGGCCTCAAACTCAGAAATCTTCCTGCCTCTGCCTCCTGAGTGCTGGGACTTAAGTATGTGCCCCATGTCCAGCCTTCTCCATGTTTTAGTTTTTACCCATCAGTGGATGCTCAGGTTGTAGTTTGTAGTGTTTCACGTAATGCTACTGCCAACACTGACATGGTATTCACTGCCTTTTTAAGTCTTGGGTATTTGAGGAGCTGACACTGGCTGGTTTTCCATAGCAACAGCAACAGCATTTTGTAGTTTGACCAGTAATGCAGGACAGATTTGATTATGACTATTTATTTTTATTCTTCTCCCATACATTACATTCCAACGGCAGTTTTCCCTCTCTGCACTCTTCCCAGTACCCCTTCCCTAACCTCCCCTCCCCCACAGATCCACTCCTCCTCTGTTTGCCTTCAGAAAAGAGCAGGGATATCAATAGAACAGGAAATAGCAATTTACAGTAAGGCTAGTCACATACCCCACTCATGAAGGGTGGACAATGCAACTTAGTAGGAAGAAAACAGCCCCAAGAGCAGGCAAAAGAGTCAGAGACACCCCTCCCACTTCTACTCTGAGGAGACCCACCAGAACTCCAAGCCACACAACCATAAGGACCTTAGTTGATTCTGTGTTCTTGTGGTGTCCTTGACCCCTCTGGCTCCTACAGTTCTTTCTCCTCTTCCACTGTGTTTCCCGAGCTCTCCTCAATGTTTGTCAATGGGTCTCTGCAGCTGCTCTCATCAGACACTGGCAGAAGCCTCTCAGGATGACTGGGCTAGGTGCTGATCTATGAAGATAGCAGAATACCATTAGGAAGTGTTTCGTTGAAGTAAATTATACTATTAAAGCCCCAATCCATACACTTTCTACTGCTTTCTCTACTTGTTTGCTTTTGTGATAGGAACTCGCTGTGGAGCCCAGGCTGGCCTCAAATTCATGATGGCAGTCAGGAGACAAGTGTGTGCTAACACTCTGTATATATATCTCTACATGCATGTGTATGTGTGTGTGTGTGTGTGTGTGTTCACTATTGTCTCCATTGGCCTCAAACATGTGATTCTCCTGTCTCAGCCTCCTGAGTAACAAGATTACAGGCATACACCATACTCCACTAAGCATCGTGTTGAACTCGGTGGTTCTCAGCCTTTCTGATGCTGGGACCCTTTTATATCTCCTCATGCTGTGGAGACTCCAACTGTAAAATTATTTTTATTTCTACTTCATAACTGTAATTCTGTTACTGTTATGAATCATAATACCATAGTTTTATAGACAGAGGTTTGCCAAAGAAGCCATGACCCATAGGTTGAGAACCACTGTTTGAACTGGTTGAAGTCAGTAGATCTAAAATTATCAGATGGGATTGCTATCAAAGTATCTAAACACTTTCAACTTCTAGACTTTTCCACTGTAGATCAGCAAGAAATAAACTCATGTTTAACCAAATATCTGTCCAAATCTGAGAACTTAGATAATCCTTAGGCCTCTTGAAGAAGGCCAGGTCCTTAGGTCTCCTTCTCCCTGTATTTCTTTCCCTGAGTTACCACCCAGCATATGTGGACCATCTAACCTATGGCTTCCTCTGACCCACGCCCTCCTTCCTGATCGCAGGGTCAGTGGTGGGGACACTACAAGCACTGGTTTAGTCCTTAGGATGCAGAGGGAGGCTAACAGAGCTGGAGACTGATCTCTTCAAGGCTTTGCTCCATCTGGCCTTACAAAGTTCTACAGGCTCCCATTTAAAAACAGTACTTATTTTTCATTTTATATATGTGGGCGTGTGTCTTTGTGAATGCATCTGAGCACAGGTCCCACAGAGTTCAGAACATCTGATCCCCTGGAGCAGGGACAGGTGTTGTAAGCCACCACCTGACTCTTTTCTACTAGAATCCGTTCAGACACACCCATGGCAGGTAGGCAGAGTGGGTGACTGTGAGGATCACAATCTCCGAACGTGCTAATTCTTAACACAAAGAATGAAAACCAGGCTCCACCGAGTTAGTAAACCCTGAGGCAACCTCACTCTGTGTCTTATTTCACTCTTGTAACAAGGCTTGTGAATGCTAAGAAAACCACTCCAAGCTGGTGGGTGTAAATTCAACAGAGCACACTTGGTGCACAGGTAGCTCTGGGGTCTAACCTTGCACATTCATGGCTCTGGGTCTAACCCAGCATGGATAAGGAAAGGGACAGTGGGAGAGGGAAGAGGGAGAAGAAAGGTAATTTATCTGCATCTGTAGTGAGAGACGGGTCATCAAGTGAATAAAGCATCTCATCTCTCTGTGTCCAGGAGCTGCAGTTAAAAGCAGGACAGGGAGAAGATCTGACCCCCAAGGCTGAGGACATGGATGCGTTTAACTTGAACAGAAGCAAAGGTCCTTTCAGAAGTGTGGACCAATTCCAGGTCAGTGAGCTCAGCTCAGTGTCTCTAACTCTCTCAGTGCTCATGAGTGTCTATACATAGGTTAAACACAGCAGATTCTGAATAAGCTCCTGCAACATTAGATTTTTTTCACTAGTTTATAAAATGTCCTACATTTCTTTCAAGACATTTTAATTAAATTACTTCTCATCCAGAAATGTGTTCTTTTTATGTTGGCAGGAGTGATTTATTTAATATTGTATGAAATCTAGGTTCACTAGATTTTGTTTATTTATAGAGACAGGTGTATTTCTAAGCTCCGGAGCTCTACATTCAAATAGAACCAAATTGTATATGTACTATAACATATTAAAGTGTCATATTTTTTAAAAGAAAACCATAAACCATAAACTAATTTCAAAGGTCAAAGAAATTGAAAATATTTGAGAAAAAGAATACTTAGAATTGTAATTATATTGAGAATACAAATATATCTATTTACCTTTTGAAATACATTACTTACATTTTTCATACTGCATTAGTGACACTTAGGATAAGGCTGTATTTCCACATACCATTTGCATTCAGAAATATTTTCAACAATTATAACTGTCTTTTTTCTACTGGGAACCCCACTCACAGCTGAGAAAGGCTATAAATATTAATTTGATTGTGAACTTTATAAGGCCTCTTATTGGGTGTAGTATCTGGGCACCTAGCCACTCCACTCCTGATAATGGCAGACCTGCTGCTACTGTAGCCTTCAGTGTTGCCTGGGTGGCTAGTCCTGACAGGATCGTCGTCCTGTTGCCTTAGCTACACTGCTCTTTGCTCGAACATATCTGCTACCCTCACTGATATTGTGAATTCCCTGAACTTCGGATCCTCACACTTCCATCTGGAGTCCTGGGACTGCAGGCTGGGAGTCCATGTCTGCTTCCTCGATGTCTTCATAGACATTTCCAGCTTTCTTTCGTGGGGCTCTTGGAGAACTACACTTTCTATGCATTTGTTATTTTAGTGGCTTTAATGGCATTTCCATGTGCCTGTGGCGGCAGGCATGGTGTCTTTACACTTGTACTTGTAGTGTTTAATTAACAGAATACTAACATAGCTACTTCGTCCACCCTTCCACCCTTGTACTTTATTTTAGTATTTGAGGTTGACAAGGTACAAGATGGGTTTGTTTTTTCATGGAGTACTTATCCCAGTGTTGCTAGACAAGAATATTTATTTACTTACGCATGAGGCCTTGTATCAGACACCATGTGCCGGCCAGGCAGTAGGTCAGATTAGTCACAGGGAGCTCAACAGTCCTGTTCTTGCAGGACTTCCTGTGGAAGCCTGGGGGAGCACAGCCTCTCCACAGCTGGGTACCAACCTGATTGAAAAGGACAGAGAAAGTCTGCCTTCGTCAGGTACAAATGGCTTCGGAGTAACAGTGGGTGATGAGGTTCAACCCCCTATGAAACAACACAGCACGTTAAGCAGAATCCAGTCAGAGGGCAAAAGGAGTTGCTCTGATCGTTTTACTGTTTGTTTTAAAGAGTTTAGCCACTTAGAATGATAAGATTTTTTATGGTAAAAGGAGAAATAAATCATAGTATTTCTTTCAACATAGAAATTGGATGAGCAAAGGAAATGGTTAGATGAAGAAGTAGAGAAAGTCCTGAGCCAGCGCCAGGAACTAGAGATGCTGGAGGAAGATCTGAAGAAACGCGAGGCCATTGTCTCCAAGAAGGAAGCCCTGCTTCAGGAGAAGAACCACTTGGAAAATAAGAAGCTTCGATCTAGCCAGGTACCTCGTCTGTCACTTTATCCTCTCTAACAGGTAAATCCGGAGCTGGACAGATAGATGGCTGAATGACCCCAGCACACACGGTCGCTTACAACCATTCATATACAACTCCTGTCTTAAGGGCTCCTCTTCTGGCCTCCTTGGGCACCCAGCATGCTCGTGGAACACAGACATACATTCACACAAAACACCTCTAAACATAAAAAACAAAAAAAAAATTAAAGTGTACATCACCAACTTAGTAATTTGCTTCCCATCTTAAAGGTGAGGACCAGAATTTGTATCTCAAGAACCTACATACTGACAAGGCAGGTTGTTAGCCAGCTAATCTAGCCAAATCACTGAGTTCCAGGTTCAGTGAGAGGCCCTGTCTCAAAACCTATGTGAAAAAAACATTGAGGAAGACAGCTGATATTGACCCCTGGCCATGAAACAGGGTGTTGTAGATAGATTCAGAAGGAAAGTTGTTCTTACTGTGCACTGGCCCTTTATCAACTGACTGTCATCCAATGTGCTGCACTGAAGTGACACATTCAGTCTTTTTCAAGTGTGACTGTTCATCAGCTTTATATTATAGTAGAATATATAGAACATAACATTGGCCTTTTTGTCTTGTTCTTTCCTAGTATCTTTATATAGCTTGGTCTGGTTGTAAAGTGTCTCCGTGTCTGGTGCAGGGCTTATAGGGATTTGCCTCTGGTCATGGTCATCTTAAACTTTACTTTTAAAACCTTTTTTTTTTTTTTTTTTGAGTTTACAACTCAGTGGCATTAATACCTACTGTATTGTATAACTGTCACAAGTATATATTTCCAAAACTGTTTTCCCAGATAGAGACTGTAACCTTACACAGTAACTTTTCTTTTTCCACCTCCTCTGTCAGCCTCCATTAGTGACCCAGTGAGATTTTAGATGCATTGTACTATGTGATATTTTATATTGGGCATTGAGTTGGAAAATGTTATCTGTCACAAAAATAAAACCAAATCAGATAAAAATAAATAATAAATAAAATTCGAGTATATTTCAGACCTGCAAGTAAGACTGCAGCCATTTTATAGTGTAATTTGTAAAGATTTATTTTATGTGTATGTGCTGCATATATACATATATATATATATATATATATATATATATATATAACACACACACACACACACACACACGTGTGTGTATGTGTGCCCAGAGGCCAGAAGAGTGTGTTTGCTCCCCTGGGGTTGGCGTTACAGATGGTTGAGAGCCACCTGATGTGGTGCTGGGAACCACACCTGTCCTCTGTCCAGTAGGAAATGCTTGGAACTGCTGACTCATCTCTCTGGCCCACTTCTAAGTGGTGATCTCTTGAATATTACACTTAAAACACAGCAGAAAAAGGAAAAAACAGATAAATGGGTATTATTTGAAACTACCTTTGAGATTTGGAAGATACAAATCAGGAATGTGTAAAGATAGCTTATGGGAACACGGGGATATTTGAAAAGTCTTTGTCTGGTCAGAGACTGAGACGATAGCAGAGGTAAATTCTGTAAGGAAAGGAGAACCTTCCCGCTTTGGGAGATTGAAGCAGGAAGATTATATACACAATTTTGTCTAAACGAAAATCAGAATAAAGAACAAAGGATCAGCTGGGTGGTGGCCAGGGTTTTTTTAGTCCCAACACTCAGGAGGCAGAGGCAGGCGAATTCTGAGTTGGAGGCCAGCCTGGTCTACAGAAGAAGTACCAGGACAGCCAGGGCTACACAGAGAGACCTTGTCTTGAAAAACAAAAGCAAAACAAAAAAGTCATAAAGGGCAAAGAATCTGAAAAGACTTTTCTCTAAAGAAGATATAAAAGTACCAATGGCCATGTAAGAAGGCACTCGTAAGTTAGCTCTCGGGGTAATTAATACAACGGAAAACCTTAAGGGATGCCCTGCTCATTGTGAGGGCTATAATTAGAAAGCCAGATTAGAAGTGTTGCTGGGGGGCGGGATAGGAAAACTGGGATTATAACATGGTGCTTTTACCTTGGGTGACCATCTTGGAGTCCTCTAGAGGGTAGATGTTCAGATGTGTGTTAGCCAGCCATTCTTTAGACACATATTCAAGAGAAGTGAAAGTCCACGCCCATGTAAAACCTCGAGGTTTATAAAATCATAGCTAAAGAATAGAAACCCCCAGGTGTTCATGAGCTGACAGGTCAATAGATTGTGACATACTGAGCCTTGGCATTAGAAAGCAGTGAGACATTGCTGTCTGCTACCACATGGGGAGCCTGGAAAACACGTGTAAGTGAAATAAGCCAGTTACAATATGCATTGTGTAATATCATTCCAGAATAGGCAGTTCCAAAGGAGGCAGAAGAGCTGTTGCCTAGGTTTGGAGTGGGATGAGGCTGGGAAAAATGGAGTGACTTACTGGGTTTTCATCAGGTGATGAAAAGGTTCTAAAATTGATTATGGCAATGGTTGCATAATTCTGAATACACTAAAACCCTTTACCATACTTTAAATAGATGAATTATATCACACATGAATTGTATCTTATTCAAAATAACCGTAAAGCCAGAACATGACATAGCAGAGGCCAAATGATACCCAAAAATGTCTGTGCTAGACACCAAGCAGATGAATGGTGCTGACATTGGACACCTTTTACATGAGAACAGCTGTGGTGACCTGCATGTTACTTAGAACACTGACAACGTGGAAAGCAGGAGTGAGGCACAGGATGGAAGCAGAACACAGTGGGCAAAGTCCTCTTTTCTCACGGGATGCTGTATTTTCATGAGATGGCAGGGATTAGTTAGAATGCCTCACATAAGGAATGCATGGAGGTCCACATGCAAATTCTAAGGCCTCTCTCTCCTAACCCTGGCTTCAATACATACTAACATGCTGTCAGCTGGAATGATCCCGCCAGCAGGCCAGCACATTCTGAAGTGGTTCCTGCAACAACAGTGAAAACATTTATATTCAGGGCCCACACGATCCTATCACCACAGCTCGCCCGATCTTGTTTGGGCTTGCTTGTTTAGAGACATGGTTTTACAATGGAGCCCAGGCTGCCACACAACTTGGAGTCTTCCTGCCTCACCCTCTTGGGTCCTGAAGTTCTGGGATTCCTGCCCATTCCCAGCAGTCACACCAGCTGTTAAATACCTGACTCCCTCCAGCATTTTGTGTATGTGAGGTGGAGGTGGTGCTGTAGCATGCATCTGGAGGTCAGAACACCCTCCCTGGGTATCAGTTCTTGCCTTCCAGCTTGTGTGAGTCTCTGTTGGGTAGATGAGGCTAATCAGCCTTGCAAGCTTCTGGCTCCCATCTCCCTGTGGACTACACTAAGATTAGAGTCTCTACATCCAGCCATTATAAGGTTTTGAGAATCTAAACTCTGGGCACCAGGCTTGTATGGCAACTGCTTTACCTACAAGCCATCTCTCCAGCCTAGTGCATGACTCTTGAATGCTACCAACATTGCCCTGTGTGGTGCTTCGTGCCTTTCATCACAGCGCTGCGGAAGCAGAGGCAGGCAGGGTTCTATGAGTTCAAGGCCAGCTAAGGCTACATAACAAAAACAAAACAAAACAAAACCCACCCGTGTTAAAAACAAACACTTTAACTGAAGGAAGAAGGAACTAAGAGATACAAGGACTAGAACAAGAAGCTGAAAAAGACTTTAATAATCTTCAATGTGGTTAAAAAAAAAGACTACTGTAGCCATAAAACAGAAAATACAGGTCATTAAAGACATGAAAGAACTATTAGGAAAGGGTAAGAAGAAAAAGTTAAATATTTGAGAGTAAATTAAAAGAAAATTCACCCCCAATAAAAGAAACAAAAGGCACATATCGATAAACAGATTAACATATACACCCCACCCATAAATAATCAAAAAGCAAATAAATAAGTAAAATTAATTTAATACCAAGAAAAGAAAAATCACTAGAAAATAAGAGTGAAATATCTCAGATAAATCTAGAAAGCACAGTACACAAGTAATAGGAGATCCAGACTGAGAAAACAGATATCAAACACACAGCATGAAGTTCCCAGGGCTGGGGAGATGCTCAGTGGTTGAGGACCCTTGTTTCTCTTGCAGGGGACTCAGGTTCCATTCCCAACAGCCACATTTCCAGGGGATCCTTTACCTGACCTCAGGAACACGAATGTTACATATGTTACATATGTGTGTGTGTATGTATATATACACACACATACACACATATGCAGGCAAAATACAAATTGACAGAAAAAAAAAATAAATCTTAAAAGAAAAGGTTCTTCACACAGTATGAGATTCTAGACTAAAAATGCCATCAAAGGCCCAGCCTGGTGAGTCTAAGGCAAAGCACCATGAAAGGTTTAGATGGAAAACCAGCTCTTCAATACCTCCAGATAGAAGGGACTAGCACTGGGCTTCTCTACTTTCTTCACTGCAAGTTAAAAGATCCAAAGCAGTCTTCAAATTTATGAGGAAAATTATTTTAAGTAAAACATCCCCTTCTTAGCCCACATTCCTACTTATCGTGAAAGCAGAGTCCGTCCTGTGGAAGCTGCCTCAGGAAACTGCTGGAGCACGTGCCTCAGGAACATGAGCACTGTCTGAAGCCGAGACAGCACTGGCCTTTCCCATGAGCCCCCGGGGGAAGTTAGCTTAAGCAGGATCTGCAGCAGGGCAGCTTCAGGTGAAATGTTTCAAGAAGAGAAAATACTGAAATGGCTCAGTGGGCAGGGGTGCTTGTCACCAAATTCATTGACACCCAGAGCTCACATGGTGGACGTAGAGAAGGGATTCCATAAGTTGTGTTCTGACTCATGCTGTGGTGTGCATGCACACACACTAAATAGTGAGGAAAAAAAAACATTACTGAATACATTTACTGCTGACTTTGACTAAATGAACAAAGTATGAGATCATTTTAATAGATATGTTAGCTGTGAAATTACTATTTACACATTCATAATGAGCTAAGTGACTACTGACTTAGCCAAAAGCTATAGTTGTATCTCACAGTGGGAAGACAGGAGAGGAGGGGCTCCTGCAATACACAGAATCGGAGACTAATTGTCTAGATACATGGCAAAACACTAGACAGACCAACTAAAGGGGTTAAGGAGACTTGGTTTGGAAAATAGTTCTTTTTGTTATATGGTAAACTTTATAATAGTTTATATGTATGTTAGAAACCATATGGAAGTATATAACAATATTTTACATTATAATGAACATCTCCATAAATGACCAGATTCTTGTATTTTCTGACCCTAGTAAGAATAAAAAGAGGGAGTGGTGGGTGGGAAAAAAAGAATAAAAAGGTATGGGCTGGAGAGATGGCTCAGTGGTTAAGAGCACTGACTGCTCTTCCAGAGGTCCTGAGTTCAATTCCCAGCAACCACATGGTGGCTCACAACCATCTGTAATGAGATCTGATGCCCTTTTCTGATGTGTCTGAAGACTGCTACAGTGTTCTTAATATATAATAAATACATTTTTTAAAAAAGAATTAAAGGTATGTTAAAAACACCAACTATTAACCTCTTAAAAATTATAACAGCTATACCATATAATGTGCAAAGGAATAAAATAATAAGAGAATAAAGAAAGAATATTGCCTCCCAAAACCATTTTTTAAAGAGTTTGAGTGTTTTACCTGCGGGTATAGTTAAGTTGCACTATTTGTGTGTGTGTGTGTGTGTGTGTGTGTGTAGTGCCCAAGGAGGCCAGAAAGGGGGACCAGATCCTCTGGAACTGAAGTTACAGACCATTGTGAGCTGCCACATGAATGCTGGGACCTGAATCCCGGTTCCTTTAGAGCAGCCAGTGCCCTCACTAGCCCACCGAGCCACCTCTCTAGCCCACGTAACTTCAATAACTTCAAATAAATTTTAAGATTTTAGTTAATGAACCCCTTTAGAAAGTTTTATAAAAGATAAAAATAGAAAAAGGAAATTTCTAGAAACCTTACAACTCAATACATCAATAAGAAGCTAACTGGTTCTATTGTTTGGATGTCTGAATTCCTTGTAACTTTTCTGTCTGGTGGGTTGTGTCTTTTTAGGCCTTAAGCACAGATAGTCTCAAAATATCAGCTCGCCTGAACTTGCTGGACCAGGAGTTATCTGAAAAGAGCTTGCAGCTTGAGAGTAGCCCGACTGAGGAGAAGATGAAGATTTCAGAGCAGGTACAAGCTCTTCAGAAAGAAAGGGAGCAGCTCCAGAGACAGAGGAACAGTGTGGATGAGAAGCTGAAACATGGGAGAGTGCTGTCCCCCAAAGTAAGTCAGTACTCCCTGGAGCTGGAGCTGCTGTATGACGAGTGATGGGGAGGTCTCCTGGGACTCTGCTCATGTGATCATAACCCCGATAAACCTGATCACCCCTCAAGACTCTGTCAGCAAATGAGTTCCTCTGGCATCTACCTGGTACTATAAGCATGGTTGGCTAGGCAGATGTCCTCCCACAGTGGCACAGTGGCACCCGCACGTACCCTCACTGACACTGCCAGGCACTTTGAAACTAAGCATCCCGGCCGCACGTGTGGCGTTCTCAGCTGAAGTCACAGATTACAGAGAGTAATCTGAATCTGAGTCTCCATGCTTTCAAGGAGAACACATAAGTTGTGTTCTCACAGTCTGAGAGGGATGCGCATCTCTGCATGTAGACGAGCTCCCTTTTACCATGGGGTACTCAGGGGTCAGGTCTGTCCCTTACCTGCTGAGCCAGCTCATCTGTCACCTGTGTGTCTTTGGTAAAGGGGCTAGGTGCCTATCTTGATAAAGAGCTGGTGTTTTCAGTGGAAGTTCTTCACCATTCACACAAAAATACAAATTTCAGTAAAATCCCTTTTAGGTACAATATTCATTTGAGAGGAAATATAGCGCTTCTCAGCTGTAAGAGACAATTCAATCACTGGCTTTCAACTTGTCCCAGACTTCATCTTTTAAAACATGTTTTATTTCATTGGCAAATGATTCTAATACCCTGTTTCATATGAGTTTTTGAACCTGAAATTTCTCTCCAATATTTATTACCAAAGCAAGAGAAATAAGGGGAACAGCTGGCAGCCTTGGGCCTCCCTGAATCTTGTGTCCATATTGAGTGAGAGGGAGGAAATTAGAGGGTACCATGAAGAAACAGCAGAAAGATGTCACACATGTCTCCTGTTGAAGCAACTGATGAAAGGGACTGTCAGCGGAAGGGATGGGCACCCTACACATTGGCTTCCCCATTTTGTGGCATGACTTGGGTAGCTCCTAGAGTGTTAAACTAGAGCCCTGGACTCTTAGGTCTGAAGGGATAGGACCTAATACACTGCACATGTGAGCAGTGAGGAATGCTGTCCATCCAGGTCCATGACCGTTACAAGGTCATGCAGAAAACAAACAAGCAAACAGAACTAAGTACTACAGCAATGCAGCAAAGCCATGTTTACTACATTACTACCCAGAGCAGTGCAGTGTCATCTGGGAAAAGTTGTGTTAATGTTACCACAGTGCACTGCAAGCACATATTTGAGAAGTGTGGTAGGGCATGTGGATAGGGCATTGTAAGCTAGAGCAAAAGATGCCCGTGTGAATCTTAGTACTGAGGTGGGCAGACTGCTACAAGTTCCAGGTAGGCTCTGTGCCAGCCAGAACTACAGAGTGAGGCCCTGTCACAGAATACGGCTTGCATTTTATGTGGGGCTCTGTGGCAGATAACATTGACTAAGGACTTGTCCACAACACCTCTCATAGTACCTCCCTGGACAACACTGGAACACAGTTGTGTGCCATTTAGTCTTGTGTCTCTTTGGCTTTCTTTCTGCTCTTACCAATGTTTTAAAGCCAAGAATGATATTGTCAAGCAGATCTGCCAGTAGTAAATTAATGGAAGTGCTTAAAATTATTTTTACAGTAGTTTTTATTTATTTTTAAGAAGTGATAGGCTTTGGATCATTTTAGTAGCAGATTGCCCAGCAATTCACTGAAGATGGAACATTTCCACAATTAAAAATTATATATTTGAATTCTAATCTGTGTAAATTTATATTTGGATTTATTTATGGAGTCTAGTAATACAATTCAGTCTACATATACAATATACAGTAACCAAACCAGGGTAATTAGCATTTCTATCTCTTCAAATACTCTTTCTATACAGTAGAAACACTTGAACTTTTCTACTTATTTTAAAATGGATAGTAAATTGCTACAGGCCAACTTTCCTTTCGTTGCTGGGATAAAACTATTTACAACAACCAGGGAGGAGAAAGTTTATTTCACCTTCCAGGGCACAGTCCCACACTGGAAGGTGGGGGCGGGCCCCCACAGAAGCACAGTAGGCACTGCCTGCTGGCTCAAGTCAGGGGGCTCAGGCTCAGCGCCAGCTGCCCACGGAAGGACGCCCCTCACAGCGGGCTGGGCCCCTCTGCATCCATTGACAATTCCCCACAGATGGCCTGCAGGACAGTCTGATCTAGGCAGTCCCTAAACTGAGCCTCCCTTCTCAAGCGGCACTGGGCTGTGTCAAACTGAGTTACGGCAGACTCCAACAGTTCGTCCCTTAGCAGCTTGACATACAAACATGCTGCTTTTAAACTTCGTCCCTGCAGTCTCACTCGGACTCTTAAAAGTCTAGTCTAAAAAATTCCAATGCTTTAAAGGTTCAAGGAAAGCCTATCAGTTCAGTTCCCAGCACCCACTTCAGGTGGCTCCCAACCACGTTTAATTCCAGCTCCAGGGAAACCTGAGTCATCTTCTGGCCTCAATGAGCACCTGCACACATGTGTCACAACTACATACAGACATATACATGCTTATTAAACTAAAATCAAAATTTTAAAACTCCAATCTTTTAACTGTGGGCTCCTACCGAATAAAAGTTACACAAAAGGAAATCGCTGGGCATATAAACAGTCAGCAATGTAAATCCAGACCCTGTAGCTCAGCCTCTGGCTCCTAGGACTCACTACCATTTTCCAGCTCCAAACAGCTGGAACAGTCCCATTTCTTCATCTCTGCCGACCACGGTACATATGTGACTTGAGGGCCTGGGCTGCTCTGCTGTACTGACCATCCCTGACAGCCATCCCACATCCCACATGGCATCTCTAATATTCTCCACCACAACTGAGCACAAGTCTTCACCAAGGGCCCCCTGTCTTTCTTCAGGGACTTTTTGTCCCTGCCACATGGCTCCAAGCCTCGTCCACTCTCCATGATTCCCACAGTCTAGCATCTTTCGTGCTTTTAAAGCCAGCACTATGTGGGAATCATGCACAGGCTTGCCAAGTTTGGCTGCCTGAGATGTAGTGCTGCCCTGGACCACAGCTTCTGTGCTGACCCTGTGCTCCTATCTCCTGGCTGCCCCAGTGCACGTTTCATTCCATCGTGTTGATCTCTTATTACCCACAGCTGACTCTCAGCCCCAGTTGATCAGCATATTCTTATTCCATCATATCTCACAATGGCTCCATCCCAAGTCTTAATAGAACCTTGGCTTCCCTCTGATCCTCACACCCCAGGCCTCCCCATCTGCATTTTTCTTGGCATCTACACCTTCCCTACAGATGTTCTGGGCCACAGTCTTCACATTCTTCTCCAGACCCCATGGTGAAGCAACACCCCACACTTCCTGGTGCCATTCCTGTTCTAGTTCTTTCTGCTGCTGTGATAAGTGTGCTGGAAGCTCAGAGGGAGAGGCACATTTCAGCTTCCAGTCACCGTCCGTCACTGAGGAAGTCAGGACAGGAACTCCATAAGAACCTGAACAGCACACACACCATGGAGGAACACTGTTTTGTTTGCTGCTGAATCTATCCCAGAACAACAGTTAGCCAGCCTATTTCAGTCACAGTCAAGACGGTGCACAGATCTGTCCACAGGTCAGTCTCATCTGGAGACCCTGCCCCCAAGGGAAACACCCTCCTCAGGTGACTCTGGCCGTATCAAGTTGACACTTTAAATCTAACTGGGACACCTGCTGTACCATGGAACATGAGAACTGGATCCACCTGCCTACCTGTGTTTGGTGCCTGTTAACCTTGTCTGCCCCTCTCACTGCTAGTTTGCTCCCTACTTTGGGTTGGCTTCTTGTTGTTGCTGCTGCTGCTGCTGCTGCTGCTGCTCATGTGGGTTGACATGCTTCATTTTTCTGTACTGGGCTTACTTCACTAACTTAATGTCCTCTGTTTCCCTCTGTATTGCTGCAGATGATGGGATAAACACCGTTGTTTGCTAAGAACTCAGTTGTCTATAGTAAGCGGTATACAGGAAAAGATTTAAGAACCTCTATTCTTTTACATTTTACTTCTATCTTTTGTATTTAAACATTCATTTATTCAAAATGTACATATAACACAGTACTTGCTTGAAAGTTTTTTTTTAATTATTTATTTTATGTATATGAGTACACTGTAGCTGTCTTTAGACACACTGGAAGAGGGCATCAGATTTCATTACAGATGGTTGTGAGCTACCATGTGGTTCCTGGGATTTGAACTCAGGACCTCTGGAAGAGCAGTCAGTGCTCTTAACCACTGAGCCATCTCTCCAGCCCTCACTTGAAAGCTTTTGTTAAGCCTTTTGTTTTACTTCTTTATTGGAAGGTCTAAATATGTGTGGTCTAAAACATTTAAAACTAATGCCTTAGGCCCTGTTCTCTAGGAAGCCTATTAGAAAAGTAGTTGCTCAGGACCCATGCAGACCTGTTATCTCAGAAATTAATGGTGGTATGCTGGATATTTGGCCACAGCCATGCATAGAATAAGAGGGACCCACAGCCATGTGCAGTGCTTTATTTTGAATTTTCACTCTTAAATTTTCATTGTGTGGAGTGTATGTGCCCATGTACATTTGCACATGCATGCATGCACATATGGCAAAGCACATGTATGGAGGTCAGTGGACAACGTGGGGCCATGTCTCCTTAGCTAGAGTTTCTATTGCTGTGAAGAGACACCATGACCAAGACAAATCTTATAAGGACAACATTTAATTGGGGCTGGCTTACAATGTCAGAGTTTCAGTCCATTATCATCATGGTGAGAAAATGACAGCATCCAGGCAGACACGGTGCTGGAGAGGTGGCTGAGAGTTCTGCATCTGCACAAGCAGCAGAAAGAGAGACAGGCACTAGGCCTGGCTTGAGCATCTGAGACCTCAAAGCCCACTTCCTGTGACTCACTTCCTCCAACAGGGCCACATCTCCTAACAGTGTCAGTCCCTCTGGCCCTCTGGGGGCCATTTTCATTCAAACAGTCATATTGCACTCCCTGGGCTCCACAGGCTTGTAGCATGATCGTAATGCAGAAATATATTCCATCCAACTTCAACAGTCCCATAGTCAATCAGTCTCAACACATTTTAAAAGTCCCAAAGTCAAAGTCTAATATGAGACATGGCAGTCTATTAGCTATAACTATTTGCAGAATCAAAATGACAGGGCAGATCACATACTTATAACATACAACGACATAGGATAGGATAGAATCACCATTCCAAAAGGGAGGGAAGGGAGAAGAGTGAGGAAGCACTAGGCTGAAGTGTACTGGGCTGGAAAACCAGCCAGGCAAATTCCAAACTGTATCCATGTCTTATGTCAAAGGGTTCTTCAGGTCTACAACTCCCCTCTGCTTTGTTGACTGTAATATACTTCTCTCTCTCGGGCTTTTTCTACTCCCTGATAGCAGCTCTGATAGCAGCTCTCCTCAGCAGGTATCCCACAGCTCTGGTATCTCCAATGTTTCAGGGTCTCCAAGGCAATCCAGGCTTCATGCAGTGGCCTTTCTGAGCTTCCATGCAGGGACACCCCTGACACACATTCAGCCTCAGTCACACAGGGAAATTCTATAACACCTTTCTTGTATCTGTGACTTTAAAATCAGAACCATGTGGCCAAAACTGCCAAGTTCTTCTGCTGCTGGGGCTGGACCATGGCATTCTTCAAATACATTTTCACCAGCTTTCTGTTTTTGATGGTCTCCTTCACTGTCTAAGCTTAGCTGGCCTGGAGCTCAGAGATCTTCCATCCTCTGTCTTCTGAGAGCTGGGCTTAAAGCTGTGTGTCACCATGCCTGAACCTAAGCTTTGCTTTAATTCCTTTCCACAAGTTGGCAGTTTAGTGGGCTGGGGTCTTGCTCTGAGGTCACCTCTCCCTTTATTCCACTTGGCATCAGGTTTGTCTTTAATCTGTTCACACTTCCTGGTGCCCCTTTTCTCCTCAAAGTGGACATTTTGTATCTTCCCGTACTCAGTTTGTTCTTTTTCATTATAGATCTGCATAAGACTGGCTACTAATAGGCACACAACATAGGCAGTTTTATTTTAGACAAATGCAGAAAGCAGCCAAAGGGCAAAATATTAAAAGAATAATTTTTAGGCCATATATTAACATTATTCTCCTCTGAAATCTCTTGAGCCAGGCCCGGTAGATCAGTAACATTCTTCAATGCACCAATGAGAATAGTCCATTAAGGCTACATTAAAGTACTCAGCTGCTTTTCTAGTCCAAAGTTCACATTCACCCAAACAGAAGCATGGTCAGCCAATCATAATACTGCAGTCCCAGGTATCAACTTCTTACTTAGGGCTTCTATTGCTGTAAAAAGACACTGTGACCATGACAACCTTTATAAGGGAAAGCATTTAATCAGGGATGGCTTACAGTTTCAGAGGTTCAGTCCAGTGTCTTCATGGCAGCACACAGGCGGACATGGTGCTAGAGGGGTAGCTGAGAATTCCTCGTCTACAAAGGCAGCAGCAGGAAGAGAGACACTGGGCCTGGCTTGAGCATCTGAGACCTCAGAGCCCTTCCTTCAGTGACACACTTCCTCCAACAAAGCCACACCCACTCCAGCAAGGATTACCTAATACACTCCCTCTGGGCCTGTGGTAGCCATTTTCATTGAGACCACCATGGGGAAGCAGTTATTTACTTCTTCCTGTCTGTGGATTCCAGGGAACAAACAGATAATTAGACTTCCCAGGAAAAGACTTTACTGAGATATCTCACCAGAGTGGGTAATCCTCTGGGTTCTGTCGTAATAATGCTTTATATTTTCTCAGTCATTTTTAACTTACATCTGAAACTACAGAAACTAAAATTATACTTGAATTGTTCTCAGACATGTCCTAAACTATTCTCAATAAACCTTTTATATTTATTTATTTTATATGAATACACTGTAGCTGTCTTCAGACACATCAGAAGAGGGCATCGGATCCCATTACAGATGATTGTGAGCCACCATGTGGTTGCTTGGAATTGAACTCAAGACCTCTGGAAGAGCAGTCAGTGCTCTTAACTACTGAGCCATCTCTCCAGTCCTTACATTTATTTTTGACAAAAATATAATGAGAGTATGAATTGCAGCGTCATATGTAGTCTGTTTCGATAACTCGGTTCTGTTTCTTGGTTCCTTCTAGTTATTCGTATAAGTTCCTTTCAGTAGTACTTAAAGTGGCTCTCCTCCTCCTCTTAAAAATGTGATCACTGAGGCTGCAAAGATGGCTTTAGTGGCTATGGACCCGAGTTCAGTTTCCAGCACTCATGTCTGGCCACTCACAACCACCTGTAACTCCAGCTCCAGGTAGTTAGTATCTCCTCTGGGTGCTGTAGGGCACTTGTACTCATGCATAAACAATACACAATCATTTTACATTTTAATACTTAATCTTTCAAAATATGATTATTGTGTTTCTCTTGGGACAATTACCATGCAATCCAAGGATAGTTAGCTACTGCACAGAAACATGACTATTGGATGTTTTTCCACACACTGTTCTTCCAGAAGACTTTATAAGATGTCTTTTTAAAGTGAGTGTGGGACTTCCTGCCAGGTGAAGTTATTTCCTGTTTCTCAAACTGGAGAAAAGAAGGTGTGGAAGTCTAACAACTCTTAGAAGTGGTGGAAAAATAACAGACATATGGAAATAGTTTTGAATTTTTCGTCAACTCGTTCAATAAACACCATGAGGTGTTTGTCAGTGGGAATGTGAGTACGGGCAAGGCCGTTCCTGCAGACACTTGTTCTACACAGGCATAGGAACACAGACCTCTTGTCTTCAGATAGTGTAACTTCAGACAGCTCAGAGAACTATTTGGTTTTCTGACACAAACAGCATATTAGCTGTTGTTATATTACTACCATTAAAATAACATTTCATAGAAATCTCTTTTTTGAAGGGGGTTAAAATGGTTTCAGTATGGAGCCCCTGAACTCATGATTCTCCTGCCTTCTCCTTCCAAATACTGAAACTGTGGGTGCCTGCCTCTGTGTCTGGCTCATTATAGAACTCTTAAGAAATGTTGTGGCTCCCTGAGCCCTGGCTGCTTCTGTTCTACAGACTGTCCTCTCACTAGTTCTTAGTCGGCTCCAAGTGTCCCTCCTTCTGTCCCAGCCCTGTGATGTTTTGTTAGGTCTCTGGGGGTGCCGCAGCTTTACAGGCCTCATCAAAAAGACTCTCATTGTAAATGCACTTTAGGAGCATTGAGGGAGACAGTGGTATTGCAGCTTCTGTGAGCTGAGGCTCTTCAGGCATCTCCATTGGATCAGGTAATCAGGGTTTGCTGCAGAGCCTTGGAACATCATGGAAATCACCTAGCCTTTGCATCTTCTATTTCGATATGTAGTATTACTATAAAAACTCGATGATCGTGTGTCATGTATACACTAACACATAATACATCATATAGTTTAACCAAATCTCAAATACTGTGTCCTTTACATTTAGTGAGAGTTTAAGAGTGTCATACCATGGTAAGATCTGATATAAGCGAATGACAATGTGCAGGTGCCCTTTCTTTACGATGACTTCTTTCTGTGCTCTCTAGGAAGAACATCTTCTCTTCCAACTTGAAGAAGGAATAGAAGCTCTGGAAGCTGCGATCGAATTCAAGAATGAAAGCATCCAAAGTCGCCAAAACTCACTCAAATCATCAGTCCAGAACCTCTCTCAAAGTGAAGCAAATGTTCTGGAAAAGCTAGTTTGCCTGAATATTGCTGAGATTAGAGCTATTCTTTTCAAATATTTCAACAAGGTGTGTTTCTAAAGAATGCCACTTTTTTAAAAAAAAATGGTCAAGATGCCTTATTTATATTGAACTTTAAAGAAAGTGAAATTCTCAAAGATTTAGTGGTTAACTAAATGTAAGCACAGTTTCCCTTCGTGGACCTGAGTGTTACCAGAAAGTCTGTGAATTACTCAAAGTAAACCTTAACTTTGAGGTGGTTAAAACTGAAGGTCCCCTTGTAGGAGGTCTAGATGGTTTAACTGGTAGCCTTCCTTTTCATTGCTTGATTCTAATGTAAATACAGAATCGTCTACATAGTGAGTTGCAGAGCAGCTGTGAGACCCATCTCAAAAAAAAAAAAAAAGAATGAAAATACTAAGCAGTCTCTTGAGGCTTGAGTAGTCGGTAGTCAGCAGCTATTGCTGATAGACTGATTCGTAGTGGGCATATGGCTGAGTCTCTGATGGCATCCTGAGGGGTCACAGCCAAGGGATGTAGCTAAGGCCACGTGAGTATTATTCTAATGGGAGTCATTTCAGAGTCCTGTCAGGCTCTACAGCACAGATCCTGCTCTATGGCGCTCTGCCTTCCTCCCAACGCAGCAGACCTCGACACACAGACGCAATGGCCCGGGACAGAATGTCAGCATTTAAGGTTAAAATATCCTTTCACTTAAGACAGGGTAATATGTAGATGTTGTAAGAATGTAAACATCCCTCTATAGCCGTGTGGACTAGAGAAACAGTTACAGAATTATAGCCAGCCACAGTGGCATGGGTCTCCAGTTCCAAGCACTTGGGAGGCAAGTTCAAGGCCAGTCAGGGATATATAGTAAAACCATGTCTCCAAAAGAAAAGGAGCTAAGAAATCTTATCTGAACTGCAGAAATCTTATCTAAGATGCTTTGGAAGGGTGACTATTAGTTCAATACTGTATTGAAAATGAAAGTTTTACTGACTCAGAATTTTGACAAATTCAAGAGGTTGTTGGCTGTTTTATAGTTATATTTTAAAGCATTTTCCTAGGCATCTATCCAACACCGTTTAGAAAGCACTTAAGATATTATTGAGGTTAAGTAGCTTTACCTTTATGTATCCTAAGAAAACTGGGTAATCTATTGTGCTAGGTATGTAAGATACACTTAAAAACTCAAAAGACCAAACTGCCTTTGATAGGTGATTAATTTGCGAGAAGCTGAACGCAAGCAACAGTTGCAGAATAGAGAGATGAAAATGAAGGTTCTGGAACAGGATAACATGGTCCACGAGTTGGAAGCTGCACTGGAGCAGCTGAGACTGCAGTGTGACCGCAGACTGACCCTGCAGCAGAAGGAGCATGAACAGAAGATGCAGCTGCTGTTGCACCATTTCAAAGGTAGCCCCTCCCCCACGGTTACTGAAGGGGTGGGGACGGGAAATGCTGAGGGAGGAGCCGGGAGCCGGCCACAGTGTTCATATGGTCACTACGCACAGATAACTCTTGACCTTCCCACATGGCTGCCAGGCTTCCTGTCATTTTGATGTAAGGTGACTCATATTTGAAGGGCCATCCCTGTGCTTGCTCCCAGACACCCAAGAACTCCTGAACTCCTGTTGGTTTGTTATTGGTCTGGCTTTTATGTGGAAATGTAAGACAACTGCTGGCATTTTCATGTACAGATGAAACGATAGGTTCTGTTGTCACGTTTTTAGTTGGTTATAAAATTTTATACACTATAGGTCCGTAGCGTTGTTAGCGATCATCAGAAACCCAGTGGATTCTGGTGTGGAAAGAGAGCTGCCACCATAGTCTTCTCACGTTACCTGACGTGGCTGGTGCCCAGAGACAGCCCAGTCACTGCGGCTGAGTCTGCTTCACTTCGGTGTAGCCACTCAGCCTTGATGCTCAGGAGCACAGAGCTGACATCACCGACCTAAAGGGATGTAAAAGAAGCAACCTGAAGAAGCAAAATTGGAAAATATAACGTTGGGTGTGGAGGAAAGGACAATAAGTTACTTTTACAAAGTTAACCAGCAACTGCTTTGGCTCATGAAGAGAATTTCCTTTGGTAGGATCCCACATGCCATTGCATCTGACATATCCTGTTCTCTCTGTACTTGTGCTTAAAGGCTCTGTATAAGTGAAAATCAAGCAGCTATTGTGAGCTTTTGAAGATGGCTAGGCTTCCGTGTTGTCAGCCGGCAGAGTGCTCACAGAACGGGCAAGTTGTGTCACATACTTGTGACCTCTAAGATGAGTCTGGAGTATGCTAATTTTGAATAATTCATTTAAAGTCAAAGTTAAATGTGAATGTTTGCTTTGTAGACCAAGATGGAGAAGGCATTATAGAAACTTTAAAAAAATATGAAGATAAAATTCAGAAGCTGGAAAAGGATCTTTACTTCTATAAGAAAACCAGCAGAGATCTAAAGAAGAGATTGAAAGACCCCGCCCAAGGAGCAGCGCAGTGGCAGCACACACTGACTGAGCGTAAGGCCTCCCGTGACCCTAATGCCTGCTGGTTGTAGTGGAGCACTTGCAAATGACAAGGCTGTTCAGGGTGAGGTAGAGACAGCATTATATAAAACAGACCCATGGGAAGTGCTCGGAAGACAAACGGGGGGGTGGGGGGTGAAGAGAATGTTCATGGGTTTCTTTCTGAGGTGGGCTTTCCTCTGTGTGGCCCTGGCTGTCCTAGAACCTGCTCTATAGCCCAGGCTGACCTTGAACTCAGAGCCTGCCTCTGCCTCCTGAGGGCTGAGAGCAAAGGCGCACCTCCCCATAGTTGTTTGTTTTCTCATGGGCAAAGCTTTACTTATCACAGAACACATTCAGGTCACACTTGAAAATGAAAGTATGGCTAAAGTATTGTTTCAAAAGAACTATTAAAGCCAAATAAGTATTCAAACAATACCTTGGGGGCAGTGTAAAGGCCAGGCTTAACTCTGTGCAGCATTGACTGCTGTTCCAGAGGTCAAGAGTTTGATTCCCAACAACCACATAGTGACTTACAACTGTCTGTAACTCTAGTTGCAGAGAATCTGATGCCTTCTTCTGACTTCCACCAGCATCAGGTGCACATGTGGTGTACAGACATACATGCAAGCAAAATCACCCATACACATAAAAATAAAACAATGGAAACAAAACAAATTTTAAGGGGTTGGAGAGATGGCTCAGAAGTTAAGAGCACTGATTGCTCTTCCAATGGTCCCGAGTTCAGTTTCCAGCAACCACATGGTGGCTCACAACCATCTGTAATGGGATCAGATGCCCTCTTCTGGCATCTGTAAATATAATAAATTAAATAAATCTTTAAAAAATTATATAACTAGAGAAGAGTATGTAGACACGCATATTCTAGTTTATAACCCAGGCTTTTAAAGCAACTGAGTTTAATCTCTGGTGAAGGCAGCCAGGCCTCTTACTCTCAGCAACCACCTGTCAGACAGAGACCGACTCAGGGCTGAGGCTTGGATGAGCCCAAGTAGACTCTTTCCATTGCTATTCATTGTGTGCATTTATGTAGGGGGAGGGGTGAGAGGACATGGCATGCAGCGGTCAGTTCTGTCCTTCCATGGTGTAGGTCACTTTAAAGCCAGGCTCCAGCTTTGTACAGGCTTCTGAGCTGCCACTGAACCTGCTTAGACTCTGTCTTCACAGGGCTAAACTGAAAGTGTACTGAGCACTTGACGGCTCATGCAAAGTTGGCAATTATTTTATCACTACTAACTAAGATGGCTTTCCCTTAAGCAAGGTTTTGATAGTAGATCTGTCATAGTTGAAGACCTCTGAGGTTTAAACTTTATTCACTCTCGTCATTCACTGCAGAGGCTGTACTCACTAAGACTGTGTTGTGGCTTCCCCTGAGTGTAGAGGTTGTGGCACATAGCACAGAATACAGTGGGTGACAGACTATTGCTGTCACACTAGGGCAGAAGCCAAGACCAGACTTTGATCTGTGTCTGTGATGAACCCTGCTGGAGGGAGGACAGAGCTGGTGTGGTCCAGAGCTGCCTTTACCTGGCCAGGACTTGAAATTAACCAGTAACA
This sequence comes from Micromys minutus, assembly GCF_963924665.1. Taxonomy (NCBI): domain Eukaryota; kingdom Metazoa; phylum Chordata; class Mammalia; order Rodentia; family Muridae; genus Micromys; species Micromys minutus. Next base: position 96,517,644 of record NC_137969.1, read on the forward strand.
AGCCAAGCAGAGGACAAGTATAAGACAGATATCCACATCAGAGGGCTAGAGAGGCAGCTTACTGGTTCAGAGCCCACACTGCTCTGTCTGTAAGTCCAGCTATGGGGAGTCTGACCCTCTCCTTGCCCCTCAGACACTGCTCACACATGATACCCAGACATAAATGCAGGTAATATACATAAAAATAAATAATTCTTCAGGCTAGAGAAGTGGCTTAGCATTAAAAGCAGTAACCACTCCTTCAGAGAACCTAGGCTTGGTTCCCAGCCCCCACATGGAGGCTGTGGCTCTAGTGCAAAGGATAGGACACGCTTGCTCTCCAGACACCACACGTCTGCATTAGGACACACATGGAGTCTGTGACACGCTTGCTCTCCAGACACCACACGTCTGCATTAGGACACACATGCATGCAGGCAAACACCCACATGCATAAAGTAAAATACTGAGTTGCATTAAACTTAAAGTGATGATTAGTTCTTTAAAAAGATTTCAGAGACACAAAAAGTGCCCATAGGTTTATAGAGAGTACCAAAATTACTAGATGAATTTTCAACTTTAATGGGTTTAAAAAAATCTGATATTCACGTTGCAAGATGTTTATAAGTAAATCAAGCCTGCCTCCGTGTCACATATCTGCCTGAGGAAATTATTAAGCAGGAGTTTGCAAGTTCCAGGTGTTTAGTGGCAATGATGTAGGTTGTAGGACGGCAAAAATACCTGGTTTTCAGAAGATGGTGTTTGCTTGTTTTGTGTCGGTTTCTCTTTAGATCATGATGCTGGAGATGGAGTTCTGAATCCAGAAGAGGCAGCTGTGCTTTCTGAAGAATTAAAATGGGCGTCTAGAACTGAAAATACAAAATTGAATGGGAGAGAACGAGAAGTAAACAATTCTTCAAGCAGCTTAAAAACCGAACTGCTGACCCAGCAGATTCTGGAAGATGGCCCAGACTCACTTCCAGTGTGTGGCTCGTTAGCACCATCCAGTGGCCAACTCCAGAGCAATGTGGAGAAAACAGAGGCCCAGCCCTCCATACAGTCTCAGAGTCCACTATCATCCCAGTTTCAGCCTGTGAGAAGTATAGGACAGCTTCAGGGGGTCAAGCCTGTCAAACTGTGTCGCAAAGAATTACGTCAGATTTCTGCAGTGGAACTGTCATTACGGCGATCCAGTCTTGGAACTGGGGTCCGCTCAGTGACTGCTGATTCCCTTGAAGAACCTGAGGAAAGCTAGTAACTTTAAGGCACAGGCATCGAACAATAAAACTTTTAATTTAGTAAATATGTGGAAAGATTCCTTTTCTGACTTACAGAATTAAAGCTCAGGGTAGCCTCTTTCCTGGGACACAGGAACTGACACCACTCCTGTGTACTACAGTGTATTGGGGGGTTTTATTATTTCATAACTGCATTTTTGAGTGCTGGGTACACTGAACTATTTCTACTTATAAGTACATGTAAGTTCCTTTCCTGATATATATTTTATTTTCATGTACATTTAAAGAACAAAATTAAGACTAAAACACCCTTTGGATGTATAGTATTCTATAATATAAAGACATTATAGAAGTACATTATATCACATAGTATTTGAATGTTAAAATGCAAGTGTGTTGCTATTTTTGTGCTCCTGATGATCCCCAATTGTGCCAGAGTTACCTCCCTAATGAAAATGTTTGTGTAATCAAGCTTGTGGGCTGGGGTGCATTACAACTGTTAGAACTTAGACAGCATGTCAGCCCTAACTCTAACATGCTATCTTTCATTTTTATAGATATAGATTTTTATAGAATGAAAATTGTTATCTTTATCCTGCCCTATGAATTCTACATTACCTCAGACAGTGCCAGAATTGAGAGAAATGTCTGCAGCTTCGTGGACAGGGAAACTGATCACAGGGTAACACAAGTCACTTATCGTTCCAAGGAAAGACACTGAGTGTGAGCTGTGTGCCGTGTGGAGTGTGAGGGGATCGAATTGTCTAATAACACACACATATATACACACATATACATATACACACATAAACACATACACATGTACACACATATATACGCATATATACATATACACACATAAACACATACACATATACACACATATATACATACACAAACACATATACACACAGACACACATATGTCTCATGGCAAAACACCAGTGCCTTCAGCCAAACTTAACAACTTCAGGTTTCCAGCCTTGCAGGCTCAAGGGCATTGGTACAAACATGTATATGAAATCTTGCTAAAATTTCTCTTTAAGGTTTTCTTGTTCAATTAAATGAGCAATTAGTTCTTTCCTACAAATATTTGTCTATGACAGACATCTCATTTTAATGCCATGAGGCCGCTTTGTTTCTTTTCCATACTTTCTCATGGACACCAAAGCTGGGTCTTAGACTAACTCGAGCCAGTGGCAGAACCACTGTACAGATGCTTATTCAGCTCCCACTGAATTCTCTCAATACCAACTTCCTCACTGCATCCACTGTTTAAGGTGTGCCTATGTCTACATGTATGCCCATACACATATAGTGTGTGTGTATGAGTGTGTGTGTGTGTGTGTGTGTGTGTGTGTGTGTCTGTCTGTCTGTCTGTCTCATGGCAAAATGCCAGTGCCTTCAACAAAACCTAACAGTTATATATTCAGTGACTGTGGTGGCACACGCCTTTAATCACAGCACTCTGAAGGCAGAGGCAGGTGGATCTCTGTTCTCCTGATTTACATAGCATGTTCGAGGACAACCAGGACTATATAAAGAGACCCTGTCTTTAAAAAAACTATTATGTATTACTAAATAGCTTTTTTATTAATGAAGGATATAAATTTAAAATTAAATAGCATGCTGTGCCTTAAGTAATTTATACAAGAATGTGTTTTGATACTAGAATCCTTCTTACACAAGAACTTAAAACATTTATTTATGGAAATAAAAACATTTTTCACTAACAAAGCAATAGAAGTTACATAAAATTATAACAATTTCATCAGATGATACAAATGTGAACAGATTGACAGGTAACAAGAGTATGCTTTACTGGTTTTTATTAAACATTTCATTTGTATTTTGTATATGCTTTGATAAATTTCATTCCCATACTCAAAGATATATAAACAGTATCCCAAACACTGTAATCTAGCTGTAAGCAATTCATTCTAGTTAGGTCAGTATGCCTATAATCAAAATATAAGGCACCTCTTCCCCAATGCCAGTACAGTTAGATTTTGTCATGTATTACCCGTGGGGTGGTGTTGGTATGTGCATGTATGTGCTTGCTCATGAATATTCATTATGCATGTCATAGGGAAGTCAGAGTCACTTTACTACTTCCCACATAATGTTTTAGAAGGGGTTTCCCACTGAACCTCATCACTATTTAGACTAGGCTGGCCAGCTAGCAAGACCCCCAAGATGCACCTGTCTCTTTGCCCCTCATGCTGGGGTTACAGCCAAATACCACCACACCTGGCGTTTTTGTGGGTGCCAAGGATCTGTCTGAACTCACATCCTTATGTTTAAGCAGCAAGTACTTTACCCACTGAGCCATCTCCTCAGCCTGGTGTTACCACTATATAAGATGGAGGGGTTTTGTTGTTGTTGTTTTCAAGACAGGGTTTCCCTGTGTAGCACTGGCTGTCCTGGAACTTGCCCTGTGGACCAGGTTGGCCTCGAAATCATTAGACACCTGCCTCTGCCTCCCAAGTGCTGGAATTAAAGGTGTGGGCTACCGCATGGCTTATATAAAATGGATATTCTGCTGTTCATTTTCCATTTTCCACATGCAACAGAGTATCTGAAGGGAAAATGTTCTGCCTCCTTAAAGTGTTTGTTTCTTTCGTGACCCTGGAGTGTTATTTGGGAACCATGGGTAATGGTGACTCTTACCAGGTGCTTTTGCGCCCTGACCCCTGGTGCTGGGGTCAGCCCAGGGCTGTGGGGACACTCCATAGCTCCTACATGCTCTGCCTCTGAGCTTCACTCACCTGCATTTTGTGCGACTTCAGTTTGATTTCTCCTCTGATGTCATGTTTTGGGCACTTCAATCTTTCATATCCTTGTGAGTTCAGAGTGCAGAGTCAGCAGAAATCATTATGATTGTAACGACTTGGACTTTATTCCCATTCACTGTTGCCTTGTTTATATTAACCCACAGCAATAAACGTATTAAAGGAACGTATTTAAGAACAGGTGCCTTACATGACCAGTTATAATGGAATCAAATCACTATCGAGGGTAGTTCTGTGCTCCACACAGGCTCTCACACATGACCTGTGAAGAACAGGGAGAGTCACCCATAGCCACAATTAGCTCAGCTTCTTTGGAAACTTTAAAATGTTTACTGACTGTATTTTACATTTAAAACTGCAGCAAGCTGTAGGCTGTCTTAATTTTCATAGCATTTTCAAAAAATGTCCATGTGAGAGAGACAGGCCCGCTGCAGTAACTGTCTCCAGCACAATGAGCATGCTCTGGTTGCAGCCTCGGGGCTGGGTGGTAGCTTACCAGGGAGGGTGGCGGCACCTCTACCCTGACAGCTTGATCCCTGCAGTTGCTGCTGCTGCTGACTTCTCACGGGACTGTTTGTAAGTTCTCTACAGAGATGCGCACCTTACCTGCACGGGGTCCCTGCTCTTTTCTGTCTGAGGATGAGCTGCCCACAGGCACCAAACACTGGAAGTGGTGTTTGATGGTTACGGTGTCCTTTGACTCGAACCCAGAAGGAGAATGAGAACGAGAGAAGTTATACAAAGGAACCTCAGAAAACCCTAATGTTGCAGTGTGCGTTTTAAAGGATGTTGCAGTGTGTGTTTTAAATGGTGTTACAGTGTGCGTTTCAAGTGTTTCCAGGAGTTCTCATTTGCTTCCCGACCACTGCCCCAGACACTTTTATTAGTTTAAAAGAATTGCACAGGGCAGGCAAGCTGTATTTGTCTCTTTTAATATAATTTAGTATTTGTTATGGGAAGGTCTGTGTACCAGGGCCCCGAGACCTTAGTGTGACTGACACCATGACTGAAATACCACGTAGGCTGTAAAACTCGACATGGAAACAGCACCACCCACCAAAACAAAAACACAGGCCTAATCCATCAGAGTCTACGGTTCTAGGAAGGTCCTTAAATGGACTAACCAGGCTTTTTGATTTCTGTAATTCTGCTTCTAGCTAACTCTGCTTGTTAACTGAAGTATGTCAACCCAAGACATGGTTTTTTGTGTGTTCAAGTTTACTCTGAGAAAGATTCAGGTATACATGGGGATTCCCAAACACAGTGTTTTTGTGTCACTGTGTTTGGGAATCCCCATGTATACTGGCCAGCTTAATAAGGACTTTCTCTTGGCTTAAACCCATGTCTGAACAGTCTCTGGTAGACAGCAATCATTAGGCACGGAATCACATTTATTTGGAGTGATAGCAATGCAATCTTTGAACCCAAAGATACTAAGTTAGACTTGAGTGTTACGTTCTGCTGGCTAATTCTAACAGAGATCTCTGCTCATGGCTCTGTTGCTTTAAGAGACATACCTGTTTTACAGCCCTCAACCCAATGTATAAGATCCTTTTTGTTCAAGAAATAAAGCCACTCAGAAAAGTACAAAGTTTAAAACCTTTTTTAAAATGGTTGTCATTAAAGTAGGAAAACAGAATTCACTTTAAAATTACTCTTGTTTTATACTTTCAAGCTTACTACAGTATATACAAAACAAAGTATGATTTTTCAAATCAAGATAGGTAAATACTGTTCATTTGATTTTATTTAAGCTATTATTTACAGTCTGGGGATGAAGCCCAAGGCCTTGTGTGCGCTACACAAGCACCCAGCATTGGCCTAAAGTGTCCTTTTCCCCCCAATGTTCATTTTCATATGCGTGCATAAAAGGGAGTATGCACACATTATATGTGCCCAAAGAGGTCAGAAGGAGCTGCTGTCGCACGCAGGCCGTCATAAGCTGCCCCATAGGGATGTTGGGAACTGAACTCTGGTTCCCTGAAAAAGTCGAAAGCGTTGGTAACAGCTGAACCATCTCTGCAGCCATACAAGTGCCTGTGCATTCTTCCTCCACTCCCCACCGCCCCTTGCCTCTCTATCCTCCTTCACCATCTTTTCCCTCCGTCCTCCTGGCAAGGTTCTCATATTCTTGGGTCTGCTCTCTGGGCTCTCCCGAGGGATGGGACTGTGGGTGGTAGCCACTGCACTCTCCAAAGCAGCACAGTATATGTTGTTTTAGAAGAATTATCACCTGATCCCATGTCCCCGATTCTCAGCAGCAAACTAGAGGCATGTGGTGCTCTACCCTTCACTTTCCACTGGGACCCAGGTGACAGCTGAGAAGACAGGAATGGAGGGATAGCTCAGAAAGGTTTACTTGGCAGTGTTTCATAACCACCCCCTCTTTTTAAACATATTTGGAGAGGATTTATTTCTCTGACTAAAGGACCAAACCTTAACACCAGCATCCAGGCCTCTCCAAGTCTACATTAGACTCCTACGGGAGACACCCACGGAACCCTCCTACAGAACACTCAGTGAGCACTGATCTTACCATTCGAAAATACACCGCCCTTTAATCCCAGCACTTGGGAGGCAGAGGGAAGCAGAGCTCAGAATATGAGGCCAGCCTGGTCTACAGAGAGGGTTATAGGACAACCAGAGAAACCCTGTCTCGGAAAAAAACAAAAGAAAAAAGAAAAGAATATAGCCCAGTTTTTATACTGGTTTCTTTTCCAGTGGTTACTGTTTACTAGAGATTATATAAAGGCCCCCCTTAAGACAGAGTGAGCGAAACTGATAGCCAAAGCCGACAGCAGTAGAAACAGTACTATCAAAAGGGGTTAAGACCCAAGTGATTCTACAGTGAAGAACCAGAAAGGGTCAATAAAGCAAATGATTGTAGACAAATTGATGATTCAGCTCTACTAAGCCGTATGATCTCAATTACTTTGCTTAATTTCATCCTCATTAAAGTATCCATGTAGAGAAAAGATTTTCATTCTCGATTATAAACCAGTAGCCATTTGTCTGCCTTGAGAGACCAGCTTGTCCTGACTGAGGGCTTAGCAGAATTGTTACTTTTTAGCTTACCTGTGCTCTCTGGTCCGGAAGAATAGGAAATCAGAGCACTCTGAAGCCCAGGCCAATCCGGAGGTGAGTTCCTCTCATCTCAAGACTGGCAGTGTCTGAGCTACTTCTAGGCCTTGGCCTAAGTGCATTTCCTCTCACTGGACAGGGCATGTTCTCAGATCTGGGTGTCAGCTGTCATAAATATAGGATATCAATGGTGTTTTCCAAAATACCAGTAAGCCTTCTTCAAAATAAGCTATCATTCTTTTGTCTTTAAAAAATGAAGTATTTCAAATGCAACATTTTAATCTGCTTTAAAGAGGAGGAAATGGCCATTTTAGATTATATGTAGCAGTCTGTTGTTTTCCTAGAGAAACAGACAAACCCAAGTGCACTGTGTGTTTAGAATGAGATTTAGGTTCCCAACTTTGGCTGTTGAGGTGGAATGACTTCCAGCATACATGTAAGTAAAGCATTTTATAAATGAATTGCTCTCCAGTTCATAGATCTTACCAACAGAGGCTACCATATTGTCCACATTGTCATGTGACTTCCGTCAGGAAAGTAAAATGTGCTAAACTTTCCTCAGCAGGCATACATCATACTCTGTTGCTAACCGAGTTAGAAGTGAAAAAAAAAATCACATTTGTACTGGGAGTGGGACCAGTATTTCGGGCCATGTGTTAGCTCTCCCTTTAGCAACGGTTACTTCAGAAGGACTGAAGCACAGCTGGGATAATGACATCCCCTGACACTGAAGAGGCTGCTTCACTTGGTGGCTCACGTCACAGACAAGCACTCAGGATGCCAGCACACAGCCTTCATTTGGCATGTCCCGATCTATACCCAGATACACAAGTAATCAGATCAAATTTGATGTTACCATGGTAGCTGTCCGTTGTGGGTTTTCAGAGGGAGCTCCTTCCTGTGAGTCTAGGTGTATCTAGTGATGTTACTACTTCCCTTCTATGCCAGACCCATGACCTGAGCAAGCAAACCATCAGGAGGTGACCCCAGGCTAGTAGAACCTCCAGTCTGAAGAGTTCTGTGGGATTGTGAAGCAATAAGGAAGGAGAAAGACTTCCTGAGTGAGGTCTGGGAACACAGCTCCGTGTCTGAGCGATTGCCCAAGTTAAATTCCCAGTATCTTAAAGTAGAAAATGTAGCGTCTCCCATGAGCAAGGAAGCTAATAGTAAAGTTCTGACAGATTTTGGCTGGCCAAGGTATGCCAAACCTGGACTCCTCAGTCCCAGCCACAGTGACCTGCTTAAGTTTTAGGGTTTTGTTGTTACTGTTTGAAAGACATGGTGTCACCATGTCTTGGAACTCACTATGTAGACCAGGCTGGCTTTGAACTCCCAGAGATTGACCTGCCTCTGGCTCCTGCATGTTGGAATTAAAGGGGTAGGCTACCACGCCTGGCCTCTGCTTAAATGCTTTTTGTTTCTTTTAAGCATGTTACCTATTGTCCTCTTTCCCTCAATACACACACAAGTGGACAGTTGAGTGAGCTGTCACAAAATACAGAACATGCAGGCCACTCAGGTCGAGAGACAACCTGAGCAGCTCACCTAACTCCCCTGCTCCTCAGACTGCCACCTCCCTTAGTGGAGTATTCTAGAAGAGAGATAGTTGTCTTTGTTGAGGTTTCTGCTTTTCCTTTTAAGTGGACTATATTTTAAGAAGAGCATTCAGTTTATAACAAAATGGAGCCGACAGTAGAGGTGTCACATACTTACCCAACTGCACACATGTGGCTGTCTCAGCAGTGTCAAATAAGAGCATTGAATTTGTCATAACTGACACATTACTCCGTTCGGCTGCTAAGCTCTGATTGTGTGACCCAGGCTAGCCTTGACTTTGCTGTCATCAGCCTCCTGAGTGCTCAGGTTACAGTTGTGAACCACCATGCTCAGCTCACAGAGATCTTCCTTACCCAGCGTTCATGGTTTATATGAGGGTCTCCTGTCTGTTGTGCATTCTAAGGGTCTAGACAACTGTGAACCACAGTGTCGTGGATAACAGCCTTTCTACCCTAAATAAAAATCCGGCGCTGTGTCTAGTCAACCCTCAGCCTGTGCTAACTCCTGTCAGCCACTTGTCTTACGGCTGTTTCCAAAGCTATCTATCTCCCTGCCCCAGAATGCCATGCAGCTAAAATGACCATGTACAACGTACATTACATCCTCAAGGGACTGTCTTTTTCCATTATATAAAGATTACATAAACATTGCCTATAGTACTTCACACACCGAAGTTAGCTGTACCGTCCTGATAACCACAGGACACCTCCCCCCCCCCCACTCCACTGTGTAATAGGTCAGCTCTCTGCAGTGGAGGACTCCTTCAGTCACACCTCAGGCTCCTCAGCGGGGCACCTACAGTTAGTTCTGCTCTCTGCACTCCCACAATCCCTTCTGCCTCAGCTTCACCAGCTAACAGATAAAACTGCTACCCCTCAACAGACAATTTGCTAAAACCATGTTTTCCTTGGCATTCACAACCCCTTTCTTAACTTGCCTGGGTGTTCTCTGTAACTACCACCATGCCATCTGTGTGTCCAACCAGAGTTTGGAAGTGTCACTCTCATGGTTCAAGGACACCATTGCCACCACATGCTAGAGATGCTACCTGCCAGCATCAGGATGGACCAATTGGTCTCTAGTCCTGGCATGGTCTTCTTCCTGGAGACACCCCCTACCCAGGCTGAGGAAATTAATTCCCTTCTCCTTAGCTTGTATTTCTCCAACCTTCATGTTTTTATGTTTCTGGATTTGTGCCCTGATTTGCATGGGGTACTCCTCTCTGGTAATTTCCTGGATTAAGCAGAAGGGAATCAGAATATTTAACATTTTCACTGGAAAGTTGGCTCAGCTGTTAAGAGCAATTGCTTGTACTGGTTGGTTTTCATCAGCCTGAATAGTCATTCACGCTCCAGTAAGATCAGGCCGTGGGCAAGCCTGTCGGGCATTTTCTTATTAGTGATTGATGGGAGAGGACCCACCCCATTGTTGGTGGGGACACTCCTGGGTTGGTAGTTCTGGGTTCTATAAGAAAGCAGGCTGAGCAATCTATGGGGAGCAATCCAGTAAGCAGCACCCCTCCCTGACCTCCGCAGAAGCTCCTGCCTCCAGGTTCCTGCCCTGGATGAGTTCCTGTCCTGATTTCCTTGCATGATAAACAGTGACATGGAAGTATAAGCCAAATAAACCCTTTCCTCTCCAAGTTGCTTTTGGTCATGATTTAATCACAGCAACAGTAACCCTAACTAGGACACAGCTCTTCCAGAAGACCAGGGTTCAAGTCCTGGTACCCACATGGCAGCTCATAACCATCTCTAACTCCAGTTCCAGGGATCAAATACACTGTTCTGGATTCTGAGGGTACTGCATGTGAGGATGCATCCAAAAACCCATCCACATAAAATGATAAAATAAAAAATAGTTTTAGTTTAAAAATAAAACTGACATCTTGATGCTGAAGAGATGGCTCAGTGGTGAAGAACACTGGCTGCTCTTTCAGAGGACCCAGGTTTAATTCCCAGCACCCACATGGCAGCTCACAACTTCCTGTGACTCCAGTCCCGGGGATCTGATGCCTTCACACACACACACACACACACACACACACACACACACACACACACACACACACATGCAGGCACTTGAAATAAAGATAAAAAACTAAAATTTAAAAACCTGGCATCCTGTTATGCCTATGCTCTGGTCTATACTCCTCCCCCATCTTATTCTTTTTATTTATAGGCTGGTCTTCCATGCAAGGGGCCTCTTCAGATACCAGGCATAACCTCAAGAATTCACCTAGAGCATAGGTGATAAAAATCTAATAAAATCTAACCGTGTAGATAGCGTCACTGGAAGAGATGAAAGGAAGAGTCACACTCCTCACTACCGTGAAGCAACTCATACTTAGAGCTCTCTTCTTTTGGGGTAGCTGGCTCCCACTCCATGCTAATCAGCTTTGTATTTCAGTGAGGAGTGCCTAATGCAGACAACTTACAACGAGTAAATTTTTTAAGAGGTATTTATTTACTATATATAAGTACACTGTCGCTGTCTTCAGACACACCAGAAGAGAGCATCAGATCTCATTACAGATGCTTGTAGGCCACCATGTGGTTGCTACTCCTGGGAATTGAACTCAGGACCTCTAGAAGAGCAGTCAGTACTCTTAACCATGGAGCCATCTCTCCAGTCCCCATAAGGAGTAAATATTAATTTTAGCTCAGTTTTGGAGGTCCCCGACTGACTGACTGGCCCCGCTGCATTTGGACATGAGCACAACTTACCAGGTAAAACTCACTTCATTGCCCAGGTTTTGCAGTAAATATTAAAAAATATAAATCAGTTTATCTCTTTACCGGCCCTGAGGTCTCACTTCTCAGGCCCGACCCTGATACAGAGCCGTGTGCACCTCTGGAGCCTGGTCCGAGCCACCACGGCCCAACTCGTCCGCACAACTCCCTTCCCTTGGCTGTTTACTACCACCTGTTCTCCGCCTCTGTCCTGGGGTATTTCTGTATTTGTGTAAAATCCCACAAACCCTCTATACAAGATTACATCAAATAGACAAAAATACAAATTGTCCTTCATATGAGACCTATAAAATCCTTAATGTTCATAGCCATTTAACACCAATTAATATCACCTGGGTCTAGCTGGTCCTTAGAAAACTCCATGTAGCCACGACAACCTTCACCCTCCGTTCTCTGACCTCCTCAGAGCTCTCAGCCCTCTCTACTTCCCTTGCCCTACCCAGTCACTGCCTTTCCTTTATTTTACTAATTAAAATGGGAAGGTTCAGTTGGAGTCATATGACTAGGAAGCCCTTCTTGGGGAAGTGGAATTAACATTAAAACACAACAGCTTCAGGACAATCTACACCCAGGATTAAATAAGGGAAGGTATGGGGTTCCATTACCGCTTCAGGAGCTGCTGCCATTGATCTAAGGACCTTCCACCAGGCCCCACCGCTTTAAGGTGCCAACTGCCAACAGCATTGCCTTGGCAACAAAGCCTTTAATGTGGGGACTTTGGGAGAAAAGAGAAGCTTTTCATATAGATGCATGCATGGGAGAATCTGTTATTTCGACAAGGATATGTTCTGAAAGGCACATGGTGGGCTGATTTTGTCACTGTACAACATAGAGGCCATTAACACAAACTAGGGCAACTAGATGTCATTAGACATTTCCTTGGCTGTTGTTTGGTTGGGTTTTTATTTCTCTGAGACAGTCTTGATTGCCTCAAATTCTCTTTGTAGCTTAGACTGAGAGCAAACTCATGATCCTCCTGCCTCCACTTCCTCTAAGTACTGGAACTGCACCTGGGCAGCCCCTGGACCTCAATCTTATGAGACCACTGTGGAGTGTGGGGTGCTGTTAGCCAAGACAGTGCATGGCTACATATAAACAATAAACCATGGGTATTCCTTGCAAAACCCTTAGTGCCTCTCAATTCTTTGACCCTTTCCTCTCTTTAAAGGACTGTGGGCTCTGTGGTCCTTCACTGTCAGTAAGCTAGCATTATAACCGAAGCTGAGGTGGTCAGCTTTTATTTTATTTTATTTTTTTAAGATTTACTATATATAAGTACACCATAGCTGTCTTCAGACACACTGGAAGAGGGCATCAAATCTCATTACAGATGGTTGTGAGCCACCATGTGGTTGCTGGGATTTGAACTCAGGACCTCTGGAAGAGCCGTCAGTGCTCTTAACCGCTGAGCCTGGTGGTCAGCTTTTAGAGAGAGAACATTAATTTGAGGGCTCTAGTGCACGGCTTTGCTTTGAGGCCTGTGGTGAGCGCCATGGCAGGGAACAAAGCCAGAGAGGAGCAACAGTAACAAAGACTGAAGTGGGGGCCAGAGAGCACTCATCTTCTGAAGATACCCGGAAGGTTCTGCGGCCAAGCTTCTATCAGATTTACCTCTGGGGAGCCACTTAGGATTGTAGTGTGGCACTCCTTCTCATACCTGACGTTACTGAGAGCTACAGATCCCTCTCATTTGAATGCACACATCCTACTCAGCTGTGCTGTGGTTGGGTCATTCCCTATGGACTTAAGTTCTAGAAATTAGTTTCCCTGGTCAAATGCACCACTTTAGAAACCTTACTGTATTTTAGTTTTTTTGGTTTTGTTTGCTTGCTTGCCTGGGGGTTTATCTGTGCACCAAATTCATGGCCAGATCTCCTGGAGTTAGAGATGTCTGTGAGACATCCTGGGGGTGCTGGAAATTGGACTCCGGTCCTCTGAAAAGCGAGTGCCCTTAACCACTGAGCCACCTCTCCAGCCCCAACTTACGGTATCTCTAGAAGGCCCTTCCTCTTTTGACCTTCCCTACCATGACTGACAGGATATCATTCCCTTTATCTCTGCACCAACACTTCATCCCCCTTCCCTGTTCTGCTCCTGGACAACTCCCTGTCCCGATCAGGGCTCAGACTGTGTACTCAGGGCCAGGGCCTGGGCTGGGAAAGAATGCTGGCTGAGTGACAGGTCTCTAGAAATTCCTGACCCTCCACTGAAGGTTTCTTTGTGCTGGGAAAGCTTGGTCTAGTCCCTTTTCTCCACTCATGCCTAGTTCTCTCCTTTATGACTTTTAGTTGACACCATGTGAACTAGAGGAGGCCAAATGGCTACAACAAATGCCCCCTAGGGCCTTAAGGCTCCAAGTAATCCATGTTGTTCACATAGCTGGGTGTTCTGGGCCAAGAAGGGGAAGCTCCTCCTCCAGGCACTTTCTTGCGGTTCTGGAGGAGGTAAAGGGTCCTCCTTGGCGGTGGCAGGCAGAGTTCCTGCTCATCCTCTGCGGGGAAACAATGCATAGGAGTACTAACTCAAAGAAGCTGAGAAAAGGAGTCTGTGTTCAGGGGCATGATTGTGACAGACATCGGTCAGCCGTCCAGCAAGATGACCTTGCCCTAGGGACACTCTGTTCTTGATCAATCCACCCGCTTACTTCAACATGCCCCAAGTGTGTGCAGGGCTAGGACTGTTGTCTCTAGGCAATCCTGAGCCTGAAAGTAAGCTTCTCTAAAGCCCTCCGTGAAAACATGGCTTCCAGTTACAACCCCACACACATGGTGCTCCCTCATGCCGGGAGCTTCCAGTATGCGGTTCTGACCCACAGTCCCTGGCCCAGCTTTGATGAGACTGCAGTCCCCTGCTTTGGTGTTAAGCCCAAGGGTTCCTCTCTTCCTCCCTGCCTGCCCCCACTCCTCCATTGACTTTCCTCATCTAGTAATGAGCTTCCCAAAATGTGGAGTCACCTCCTGAAATTTCTTTGAAGTTGCAGATTCTAATGGGCAGGTCTGTGTTGGGCCTGAGATCCACACGTTTCTAACAAACTTACTGGTGACACACATGTAGCCATACTTGGGGAAGCAAGACTGGTGATGATGTATTTGAAGACTGAGTATGCCCTCTTCTCTCACACCAATGCTGCTAGCTGAGGAGTTTCCAATCTATTTTCTTTTGTGTGGGATGTGTGGTGTTCATGTACACGCAGGAGGATGTGACTATCTTTCCTCACGTGCTATTTGGGGGGGGGGGGGGAATGGGAGGCTGGCTGGCAAGACCGAGGGATCAGCCTGTCCCTGCCTGCTAATCTTTGGGACAAGAGCTTGCTATCGCACTGAGAGTTTTTACGTTCACACCGGAGCTAGAATTCAAGCTATCCACGGAACTCTTCCCCAGCAGTGTACTGTCCACGTTCTGTTCTTTCAGCTGTTTTTGAACTGCTTTAACTTCTTATGGCCACCTCTGTTTGGCTGCCTTCATCCCCTTTCCTATCTAAACTGATCGTCTTTTCTCAAAAAGTAGCTGCCTCCTCTTCCAAGGGATCATTTTCCCTCTTAACAATCATCCTGTAGAATGTGCCTCCCTATCGCTTCTCAATCACTGAAAATTCTTCCTGCCTTCCCTTATTTCAGTCCCTCCCCCCCCCCCCCCGCCCTGGCCCCGATCCCTCGGATTAATCTTTCTGTGTAACCACTGGTGTTGGACTCACTTCCGGATCAGCTTCCCAAGCGTTGGGGGCTCATAGACGTGTGTCCTCACCCTCATCTGTTATTAAGGTCCGCCTAGTCTGTCTACACCGAGCTGCCAGTTTTCCTTCTCTAATATCTGCGTGGTTACGGAGCAAAAGCCAAACTTCTAGACCCTAAAAAACAAATACCGCCTTAAACACCAACCTTTACACTTGGAACTCTTCCCCCCCACCCCTCCGCCACCGTCCACCCCCCTTCAGTCGTCTCTGCCACTTGTCAACACCTCCAATCTCATTGTGGAACGCAGCGTCCAATGGCCTCCATCCAAGGCTCCGAGGTCTCCCCGCAAAACCCCACCTCTTCCCAGGCCAAGTCCAAAACGCCTCCTCCTTCAGACTGCCCCACAGATGCTCGCAGTCCTCTGATCCGGAGTAGCGTTCTATTCTTCCACAGGGCCCCAGGGCAGTGCGGCGTCTGCTGTGATCCTTTGCTTCGCTCCCCACACCGTGTCCCCCACGTCTCACCCGCAGCGGTGACTCGCGCGGGACAGCGACCGGCAGCCTGCACCTCTGGGCTCTAGCCGACGGGCTTCGGTAAGCCGCCGAACTTTGCAAAACTAGAGCGCCCCACAGGCGCTCGGGGCGGCTGGAACGAGCGGTCCCGTGCTCCCCGGGGAATCCGAGGCCGACCGGCTGTTTGCATCTCGTGCGGCACCGCCCTCCCTCGCCCACTGGCGGTCCGCCTCCGCCCCCGGGCCGCCCCACAGCCCAGCGATCCCGCCGCGCGGCGTCCGCGGCGGCCTAAGCCTCCTCCCGGAAGGCCTCCCACCTTCCCGGCTTCGCGACCCCGAGGACCGCGGAGCCGCCGCCTACGCGAGCCGTTTGGACCCTGCGCGGCCCCCGTAGCGCGGCTCCTCCAGCAGGTGGTTCTGGTCCTCCGCGGTCCGTCACCCGCGGACCTCTCCTCAGCGTCCGCGTCCGCCGCGCTGCGACCCTCGGGAAAGGAGTCCCGCGCGCCGGCCACGGCGGGCGCCAGGCCTTGCGGGTCCGTCCCGCCCCGCCCCGCCCTCCGCGCGCCGCCGCCCTCCACGGGCCCGTTACTGCGGACGCCCCGCGGCCCGTGCCCAACGCCCGGGGGCAGCGCGGGAGCGGCGGGGAGACGGGAGCAGCCGCGCCGCGGCGAGGCCCGGTGAGTCCGCGGAGCCCCGCAGCTCGCGGCTGAGGCGACGCGGCCGAGTGCGGCCTGAGGCGGGGAGCGGAGCGGGCTGAGGGGCGGGAGGGCCGCGGAGGCTGCGGGGGAGTGCGGGCCGCAGGCCTGGTCCGCCGCGGTCGCGGGAGTGACAGGTGCGGCCGCCCGCTTGGGCATCCCCGGGGCGCCCACCCGACGCCGGTGTCGCCTGCAGGCTTGGACGCCGCGTCTCGGCAGCAGCTGGGGCTCGCCCACCCCGCGCTCTTTCTCCGGGTACTTCGCGAACAAGTTTTGGAGCACCCGGAACCGCTCGTGCGTGAGATTTGGCTTCGGTTCCCGAAAGGAGGAGTGAGGGGACTGCACGCCGCCCTCCCTCCCGGCAGCCAGAGGTAGACGCACCACCCTTTGCTTTCGAGGCTTTCTAACAGCTACGCGCGGCGGGGCGGCCGTGGGGTGTTGGCAAACACGGAGCAGTCAGGGCAAAAGTTTATTCCATTGTCTGCCCCGCTCCCCTCCCTTTGCCACCTTTCTCAGTTGATGTCGGTGGAGAGTTCTAGCGAAAGACAGAGAGACTCAGAACACATTGTTCTGCGGCCTCGTCTGTTTGTATGAAGGTGCCTTCGCCTGTAACAGCGTGAAGTTAAGGTGTAGCTCCAAAAATATTTGAGAAACTATGGAAAGATCGTGACACTATATCAAGAATCTTCCTAGAAAACCTCGGGTTTCCCTACACTAGTTTAGGCCATTAAAACTGGTTAGTCTAAGCCTCTTTAATGAGATTTTCATTGAAGATCAAATTACACTTGTATACTACTAACTTAGGGGCTTCTAGCAACCACTATAGAGCAAGAACCTACACGCGGATCTGAGGGATGTTGTGTACAAGTGAAAATCACCTTTGCACTCCATAACTGAATTCCTTAGTACATGTCTGCAGTTTGTTTGTTTTTAAAATTTCCCAACCCACAGAAGTTGAGAGCTGCAGATTAGAAAAGGAAGGCTGAAACTTAACCAGTGTATGTGTTTGGGGGTGAGGGGTGGAGGTGGAACTCGGGGTGTACCTTTAAGTTTCTGTCATTTGCGATAAGTGTGTTGGAAGCAAAAGTTTCTGAATGCCGTTGGTCCTTGATCCCCCATAACCTTAAAGTCTAAGAACTCAGACTGACAGTCACAGAGACTAGGAAGACCTAACCACTTGCTTTTACTCTCATTTGTTAGTGTGTAGGGGCAGTGCATGGGATCAGACCCAGGACCTTGTGTAGTCTAAGTCATCAGTCTGTTGTGTTTAATCTCTTAGCCTTCACCAGGCCTCTTCAGCTGGATATAGTGATGTGTGCCTGCATTCCCAGGCACAGAGAGAAATCCTCTCTTAAAGCATATGGCCATGTTAACTGGTGACATTTCCATTGAATAGTTTCCTTTTGGATCAAGCTAGGTGGTGGATAGCATTAGCCCACAGGAAAGGACTAAAATTGTTACTGAGTAAAAATTAGGTCCTTGAGTTTCCCTGGACCAGTCTTTTCCGAATCTAGTGAGGTCATAGAAAAAGGAGTTCATGATGGCTGTGGCCCTTCATAGAGACCAAGGCCTCAAGAAAACTTGCTAAATCTTGCTGGGTGTAGTTTAGCCTGTGTCTTACTAGAAACAGCTTATCTCACACCCTCACCTTTTAAAATTGAGCAGTTTTACACAGAATCCAAAGCCTCCTATGAAAACAGGATTCCTAGGGAAGAAGAAAGAGTTGTGGGAATGCTTCGTTGTGATGGCGCTGTTAGCGGAAACTGTTTGGAGCTGACTGTTTCTATGCACTCTGCACCCTCGTTCTAGTTCAGAGCACAAATTCCAGTGCACTCTTCGGTGTAGCAATGTGTACTTGGAGAATGTAATTAGGCCCCAACCAGTAAGCTTAAGATTATTATTAACTTATTTAATGTTTTTGGGTTTTTCTGAGACAGTTTTCTCTGTAAAGCACAGGCTAGCCTTGAATCTATGACCTTCCTGCCTTAGCCCTTCCAGTAACTGAAACTGCAGATGTTCCCATTACAACTGGCTAATAAATATATCTGGTAATGACTGTACCAAATCCTTGATAATTTTTTGGAACACAAAGAAAAGACCCATGTTGTTCGTTTTTAAAATCAGGACAGTGGGGAACTAGATACAGTGACAGCTATTGTAAGGAGTCCGTAGAAGAAGTAAATGTTAGTATAGAAATAGTAAAGAGAGCCAGTGGTTAATGAGAGGGCAGATTAGAGTTGACATGCAATGGGGCTAAATTTGAAAAATGGAGACATTTTAAGTGGAGGACACAGACATTGCAGACCCCAGGAACAGCATAGATCAAGTTAACAAGGACACTCCAAGCAGTCTGTTTTCTCAAAGATCAGGGAAAGCATGAGGAATCACTGTAGAATGTAAATGAATTATTTTTTAATATGAACATAGCAGTGAATTGATCCAGCAGCTGTATTTCTTTGCTTTATGCCAGTCCCCAATAGCCACACAAGAGTAACAATATATATTTAAAACTGTACCTCAGTAGCAGTCAAATGATCAACCTTTACTTTCTATGCTAATCTGGCTACCTCCCAACCCCATCCCATGATACTTGCATGTTATTATTGATCTGGCTCTTTGAGCTTCAGGTGTGTTTCCATGATCTCTCTCCAGACCCCTTCCTGATGGCTTCAAATCCTCCATCCTCCTTG
Source organism: Micromys minutus (assembly GCF_963924665.1). Lineage (NCBI taxonomy): Eukaryota > Metazoa > Chordata > Mammalia > Rodentia > Muridae > Micromys > Micromys minutus. The sequence goes on from NC_137969.1 coordinate 96,536,613, forward strand.
GGCTGATCTAAACCTCCCTCTCTTCTTCCTCTGGTTGGCAGACATCCTGCCTGCCCTGTTGTCTGCTCTGTCCAGCCATTGGGTGATTAGCAATATTGACAAGGCAGAGAATGAATGGCAAAAGCTGTCTACATAAATGAGACAGGAATTCTTGGTATAAGCATTTCAGTGCTGTGTCTGAGGTCAGAGACAGGGTTTCTCTGTGTAGTCAGGCTGGCCTCAGACTCACAGAGATTCATCTGCGTCTTCCTCCAAGGACTAAGATTAAAGATGGTCACCGCCACCACCACCTGGCATGATTCCTGGCCTTAAAAAAAAAGAACAGAAACCACATGAGCCCTGTCATTTTAGCTTTGGAAGACTGAGTAGAATACTGTTTTGTTTTGATATATTTACTATATTAAATATTTAACACACTGACAATAATTTATTATATTATTGTTCAAGTGACTGTCACTACCCTGACCTTTTTTTTTTTTTTTCATCATTAACCCTGAGAAAAGGAGGAGTCACCATTGCTCATGAATACTCACTCCCTTGTGTCTGCTCTGTTCTCCCTTTGAAACATTTAATGTTTGAGCTGGCGAGGTGGTACTACAACCTCCTTAGTCAGTGTGCTCTGTCTTAGGAATGTTTACTGTGATGTTGTCTCAGTTGAAAGGCTCATTCTGCTTCTTTGTGGAAAACCTTCTGTGTGTCCACCGTGTCAGACCGTCGTTCTGTAGTTGTGGTTTTGGGCAACCCAGGCTTCTGCTGCAGTATACTAAGTGTGTTTATCAGGCCTCTTGATGGGCTTTGCTGACTCTGTTCCCACCTATTGCCTACATGCTTTTTTCTTTCATGTCAAAGGTTAAAGCCTTAGTTTCTTGATGGGGCAAATGTTGGTTTGAATTTTGGAACATATTTTACAGTAGAGTCATTGTGCTTAGTCACATTTTAAATAGTTGTGCCATATCCTAAGTCCTCTTCAGGAGGTGTTTTAGAATAGAGATTTATGACCATTTAGCTCACACAGGCATTACAGTCAAATAATACCAGTAACTACCGACATTTAAGAGCTTATGCTGCTACTGTACACAGTTACACAGACTGTCCTATTGTGAGTCTCACCAAGGCTAAGAGCAACACTGATCCAGTTATCCACACCTTTTAGGGCAATGGCCATGTCAGCCATAGGCTTTCAACCACATTGACAGTAACATGAATTCCATGGCTGAGGGAATCTAAGTCCTGTCTTTTTAAAGTTAGTTGTGAGCATCAGTCTTTATAATCAAATTCAGCCTTTTGATAGAGAGTGCTCTGTCCTGTTCTTGTCTTGTTTTCTTAAAGTTGGGGGTGAGCATGCAGCTGCAGGAAAGGCCTTTGTGTATGATGGCAGATGCTGGTCCTCCCCTCATGGCAGAGATCATGATGTAGCATCTGTTCCAAGAGTGTGTAGATACCACAGAAGCATTTAAAGAAAAGTTAAGGACTTTTACAACCAAATCTGATGTCAGGAGAAATTATTTTATATGTATGGCTGTTGTAGAAACTGGAATAATTTTTTCAAGGTGTTTTCTCCTCTTCATCCTCCTCTTCTTCCTCCCTGTCCTTCCCCTCCTTTCCCCTGCCCACAGGAGTTACTGTTGACATAAGTGTTTAACCCCCAGTTCTGAGCCATGGCCTCAGCAGTCCTCAGCTCTGTGCTCACAACTGCCTCACGGTTTGCCCTGCTACAAGTGGATAGTGGCAGCGGCTCTGACTCTGAACCTGGGAAAGGCAAAGGCCGGAGTAACGGGAAGTCTCAAGCTTTGGGAAACAAATCAACCTCAAATGAGAAAAAACGGGAGAAGAGAAGGAAAAAGAAGGAGCAGCAGCAAAGTGAAGCAAATGAGGTAGCCATGGCTAGTCTGTGTCCTGGGGCTGGGAGCATGTGACAGAGGTGGCCCTGGCTGGTTTGTGTCCTGGGGCTGGGAGCCTATGCCATTGTCCTCACTGTGCAGGCATTGTGCCCCACACAGGACACAGCTTCCTAGTGAACATACACCTATCTGAACCACAGGCAGCCAACACTCACAGACATTTTTCCTGACTGGAGCAGCCTGTGTGTTCGTGCTGTTAGATTAAGACAGAGAAGTCTTAGTGTGAGGCAGCCTGTGCCTGCAGCCCAACTTCTTGGGAGACTAAGCTGAGCAAGTATGCACAGAATAGTGAGACTTTGTGTGGTAATAAATTTAAAAGTAAAGATAAATAAAATCCACAAACAACTTCCAGTTGTGTAAGTTAATATAAGGAGTATTTGGACTAGAAATATTTTTAAATATTAAAATCACTAGAATTGATGAGCTGAATTTAATATATTTTATGCTTATTTCTTAGCTCAGGAATCTTGCTTTCAAGAAAATTCCCCAGAAATCCTCTCACTCGGTTTGCAATGTTCAACATGAGCTTTCATTGCCAAACCCAGCACAGAAGGAATCACGGGAAGAAAACTGGCAGGAATGGAGACAGAGAGATGAACAGGTACAGCAGAGTACATACGTCTCCCTTGCTGTTTTTCCACCTGATGGGATGTTAAGCTCACCTGAGTACTTGTGCCATAGTGCTGGGTGGTTCCTGTGCGCAGCTTTGATAGAGCTCTTGGCCTGTGTGTGTAGTGTGTATAGTAGATGGTTCAGTGCAAAGCACTTGGAGGTTTTCCTTGTTTGTGGGTTATAGGAGTCAAATCTAGGGCCTTTGGCACGCTAAGCATGTGCTCTTACTCTTGACCCACAGCCCTAGCCCTGTTAGTTTGTTCTTTTGTTTGCCTGTTTTTAGTTCATCTACTGTTTGCAAATGAAAGTGTTAGGAACATAGAGAAATATACAAAAGTTATTTTAACTTTTGAAGGTCTGAAGAGAATGGTTAAAAACACTTGTTCAAATTTTGTAAAACTCGGGCTACAAATCTCCTGTTAAAAATATCTTGTAACAGTTTTGATTAAGCCAAAAGCTTTGAGGTAAAACTTCTTTGTAACTTTGTATGAAACTGCTGATGGCATGTTGGTTCTGTTGGCCTGTTTATATGGTATTTTGTTTTATATCTCTTAAGTGTTCATTAAGAGTACACACAAGGGAAGGAAGGCACAGAATGTGTGTGAGAACGTGAGTGTGCATGTGTGTGTGTGCATACATTTATAGGAAATTATCACTGTTTATTTGCATATTTATTAAACTATAATTTGACCCATAGGAAAAACTGAAAAATTATTTTCAGACAGATATTTGATCCATTTTGTGAATTTTTCTATCATTCTGTGTTACCATTTTAAAGGAAGTAGACAAAGCTGGGTGTGATGGTACACATGTATGATCCAAACATCTGACCACTTAGGAAACCAAGGCAGGAAGCTCTGGGTTTCCAGCTGGGAGACAGGCAAGATCCTGTCTCTAAAGCAAAGCAAACTCACAGAGGCAGACGGCTGAGTACACTCTTCATGTAAACTGTGTTCAATATATTTTCTTTAGGCTCTTGCACTGTCCAAGACTCAGTTGTGAGCACCAGTTATTACTCAGGAGCCACACATTGATACTGATGACATTCCCTGATAGGGACATGCTGTTAGGCAGTGAGAACATTTACCATTGTCTTCACCAGAGAGAATTTCTCGACATAGCCAATGGAAAACTGGTGCAGGAAAATAACTCAGATTTACACCCAAAGCAGTGCGTGAACTTGAACGCAGCCTCCGATCACCTTTCTTTTTCTATATTTGCTGTCACAGTGATCAGGTGGTTCTGAAGAGAAAACAGATCACATAGTTCAGGACCTTGAGGAATTTGTACTGAGTATGTTGTCGAATCCTGTAGAAAGACCCGGAACCTAGAACTTGTGCTTAGAAGGAAATGGTCCAGTCTCTCCCTGTGTATCAGGATAGTCTTCAGTGTCCATGAGATAGAGTACTTGGTGAGCTACTGGGAGCACTGGATATCAGCATTGCTGTTCCAGAATTCTATTCCTTTTTCTACCTATCAAAATTAGTTCTGTCCTTTAAATAACAATATCAAATTTATTTTCAGCAAATACTCAGTATAGCCCAATTAAGGTTCCTTTTTTTTGATTTTAGATTTTAAGTTTCCTTCATTTTTGTTTACTTGTATAGTAGTTTATGTTAATAAAAAGCAAAGGTAAGGGCTGGGTCGGAGTTTTACTTAACCTCTTAACTTTACCTCTGCCTGCTTATCATGCTTTAGGCCAGCTGTCAGCCCGAAGTACAGGCAGGTGGGGCGGCCAGACTTTAAACTGCTGCAGCTAGACTCCGGGGGGAGGGGGGCCATGGGGCTTTTGTTTGTTGGTTGGCTTTTGTTTTTTCCACTTCAAATTTCATTTCTAGGCCAAATTCATAGGGTCTATGAATTTGTGACCCACCTGATCTATGTAGTGAGCTCCAGGACAGCTAAGGATACAATGAGACCTTCTCTCTTTAAAAAACAAAACAAATCTCTCTCTCTCTCTCTCTCTCTCTCTCTCTCTCTCTCTCTCTGTCTGTCTGTCTCACACTCTCGCACCCACACACACATACACACACTTTATTTTTTATGGTTTTATCAGAATGATCTGCCTTAACAATTGAATTGTTGAGTTACTGGAAAGTCACAGTTTCTTGGAAGGCTTCCTAATCTGTCCTGCTGTCTGACTCATGGAAACCTCAGCCCAAATGTATGCGTGATACATTAGAAGGAATCACAGATTTTCTTCCCACAATTAAATGTTAAAAACAGGATTATAGTGGCAAATTAACCTGCTTTGTTCAGAATAAATTTAGATTTGTTACTTTTTAAAAGATTATCATATTTTAACTTATGAGCAAACATTTTATACTCGGATTAGATATAGAAACTGATTTATTTTTTAATGTGGCAAATATACATAAATCTTATTTTTAGTTTATTTTTTTATTATCTATATAATGATTTTGGGAGGTTAAAATATTTGTGGAGATTTTACCTGCATGTATGTAAGTATATCATGTGTTCCTAGTACTTAGAGAAGCCAGAAGAGGTATTGGATCCTCTGGAACTGGAATGAGCCACCAGGTGGTTGCTGGGAATGGGATGGGACCTCTGCAAGAGCAGCCAGTGCTCAGAACCACCAAGCCACCTCGATAGGCTCCTAGGAGTAAATTGTAAAGTGCTGTTTCCTGCTAGTAGTTAGTTGGAATTGCATTACTCCTCAGTCCCTTAGAGCTATTGTATAGATTGTAGTTTTTTGTTTATTGTGGGCTTCCTTAGATTCTTGCATGCACTTTTCTTTACCAGTTTAATTCTCATTGCATTTCGGTTTGTGTTTTTCTGTGTAAAGCTAACTTGTTCTACAGTTTTTGTCTTGGTAAAGGATCAAGTGAGATGCTTGCTTTATTTATTGATTTATTTTATATATGTGAGTACACTGTCACTGTCTTCAGACACACCAAAAAGAGAGCTCCAGATCTCATTATGGATGGTTATTAGCCACCATCTGGTTGCTGGGAGTTGAACTCAGGACCTCTGGAAGAACAGTCAGTGCTCTTAATCACTGAGCCGTCTCTCCAGCCCATGAGTTGCTTTCCAAGGGGTGACTTCACTTAGAAATCAATTTGTAGAGTTTGATACTAAGTTTTCTAATTCTTAAGACAGCCTTTACTCATTCCTTTTTACATTTATTTCTATTTTATTCTGTATATTTTAAACATTGAACAACAGGAAAATGTATTGAGGAATGATTAAAACCTGAAAACTTAGGCCAGGGAAGATGGATTCTAGCAAGTTCTGGGACATTCCAAGGCAAGAGCTAGCAGACACCACATCTCAGGGTGACTGTCAGGTGGGTATCCCTCTGACATGTCAGAAGACAGCGCCTAGAAGGAAAAGGCCTGGCTCACGTACGTTCCCTACCTGTTGCTGGTCATTCTGCTCGGCTGTTCATATGGCAATGTGTTAGAATGATTGGGATGCTTGGCTGTCCTGTTGAATTAAGGATATCAGAATATTTTACTTACAGTTATAAAGAATTGTGGAGAGAGAAATATGAGATATCTATAGTATATGTAGACACAGATATGTACTCAAGTTAACAATGAAAGGGGAAATAAGAGATTTAAAACCAGGAGTTTATGCTTGTACCCAGCACAGGGCTCCTAGGATAGCATGACTGACTCTGGAAAACTGGTATTCATTTAAAGTGCATTTATTTTCCTTTGCTGTGTGGATTATATGTCATGGCTATGTTGAGAGTATGGTACAAATATATGTTTACTGTGAAACAATTTTTTTTTAGCTGACCTCTGAAATGTTTGAAGCTGACCTTGAGAAGGCGCTGCTGCTGAGTAAACTTGAGTATGAAGAGCACCAGCAGGTACTGACACGTCCTTTACTGAGAAAAGGGTCTGACTTGTGTCGGGCGCAACGCTGTCAGGAACTGGAGTTATTCTCTAACACTACAAAAAAAAAAAAAAAAAAAAAAAAAAAAAATTTGTCCCCAAAATCCATGACAGGGTCTGTGACAGGGTCTCTCCCTCCTCAGATCTGAGGGAATGTAAACAAGGGAGCCAGCCATACTCTAAGTCATGTTGATGACTTAGAAAGTTGAGTTTCTCCAACCAAGAGGAAGCAAACAAAAGAATGAAATGAATGCCCCATGACTTACCTTCATTTTAAATTAATATAGTCTGTAAGTGCATTTTGGAGCGTGGGGTGAAGTTCAGTGCTCAAGTGTGTGCTTAGTATTTACCGGACCCTAGTTGAGCCATTAGCTCTGCCCCTCCCCAAGTAGATTAAACCGTGAGTGAGCACAAGCACTGCACCGCAGGAGGCTGGCGTGTGCTGTGAGCACTGACTTTAGGCATCATGCCCTCAGACTAGAGGGAGAGTCCTGAAAAGTAGTGTTGGTTTCCAGCGCCTGTATCTGAATTGTCTGAAATTTGACTTATACAACATTATACTTAACATTTACTAGGATTTTGTTGTTATTCCCTAGACTCATTCAGTTGATCAAGAATACCCCTCTGATGACTGAGGCCTTTGGGCCATGCTATAGTCCACTAGTGTCTATCCCAGGAGACAGAGAAGAATTAAAGCACACAACAATGATTTTGCTACAAAAATCCCTGACCACTCAAGTGGTCTGTTGTATCCCCTGTGCTTTTATTTTCCATGTTCTTATTCACAGTGTGCTAAATAACCAAAATGATTATGACCAAAAGCAAGGCTGGAGAGATAGCTCGGTGCTAAAGAGCACTGGCTACTCTTCCAGATGACCTGGGTTCAGTTCTTGGAAGTTTTTATTTTTATGTAAGACTAAGGATGAACTCTGGTTCTCATGCTTGCAAAAACAAGTACCATACCAACTGGTCCATCTCTCTCCATTTCTCTCATGATTATTCTAGCCTGTGAATTTATATGATGATGAAAGTTTGGGCCATGCACTGGTTTACACCTATAATCCCAGCACCGCTGAGACAAAGGCAGGAGGATTGCTACAGCTTTAGGCCAGTGGCTTGAGCTACATACATAGTGTGTCCTGGGAAGTTTGGGCTACAGAGTGAACTCCTGTCTTAAATACAGAAAGAAAAGGAGAAAGTATCAGGGATGTTGTTTTCTGTCTCTTCTATTACTCACCAGCTAAGTGCTTGTTCAGTGGCCAGCATGTGCTGGCATAGGATTCAAATATAAAGACTATCCCAGCCCTTGAGCCTAGTGAAGGAGACAGGCACATGGTGCCCTGGACAGTTACCTGTTCTTAGCACCCTGAAGACTCACAACAGACAGCTTCCTAGTACCTTTGATTGGGATGAGATTTTTCAAAAACAATTGTCTTAAAGTCTTGCTAGACTTATTGTCTGTTCACAAAGCAGACCAGAAGGAAGTAGGTAGGCACTCTCAGGGATGGTGTGTCGGCATGACAATAGCTAGTGTGTGAAATACTACATAGGAAAAATTATAAGGGAGTGACCTAGGAAAGCTTCAATAGGCTAAAAGACAGTGTTAAAACACATGTGGTGGGCTTGCCTTCTCTTAGATACTGGATATTTTTAACTTTTAGATCAGTTTCAGGTTTTTATTTTAGAAACTCATGCTGTAAGTATAGAAAATGAATTGAGGGACTAAATTAGAGATTATGTCAGTGTCCAGGCTTACTAGCATATGAGATGTGTAGGGTGGGTAGAGAAGATAAGAGTGAGACTTATAACTGACAGCTGTGTTGAGGGTTGCATAGCCGAGCACACAGAGGGTCCAGTGAGAAGGTGGGGCCGTTGGTTGAAAAGAAACACAGTATGGCAGAGCGTATTAAACACGGCAGCTGTTGTCTACGCAGAGACCAGACCGTGAGTGTGATGTGAGAACTTCGATACTGAGGAGCATAGGACAGGTGTAGAGGGTCTGGAAAGGAAGCCAGCAATGGAAACTTAGGTGTCATTGGAGATGTGTGAGGGAATCATACAACAATGTTATGGAGTCAGGATTAATCACAACCATGTGTGACTCTAGTTCCAAGGATACAATGTCATCTTCTGACCTACTTGGACCCAGACATACATTCAGGCAAAACACCTATACACATAAAATAAAAACATCCTTTCTAAAAACAAGAGTTTATTTTTAAAAAATACAGTTTTAAGAGAAAACTGACCTTAATTTTAATGATAGAACACAACAGAATTCCCATATCAGGGGTATGAGACTGGAAATTATGGATTATTCTTTTAAAATTGCTCCTGAAGGAGAGAATAAATTGGCAGTGGTGGGTATTTATAAACCAATCTATATTTTTACTTTAATGCATTCAGTTGATAGGAGGAACAATAACTAAGTAGGAATCTTCATATAATTTGGCTGGTCTAAGATTTTTGGTTTTTTATTTGCCTTTACTGTTTAAGAAACATTGAAGAGTTGATGTCATGCTTTATAAACCAAACTTAATTCTTTTTAGGATTATGAAAATGCTGAAAATGCTTCAACTCAGACAAAAGTTATAAATAAAAAGGATAAAAGAAAGAACCACCAGGGAAAGGACAAACCTGTCACAGTGTCACTCAAAGACTTCCAGTGTGAAGGTAACGTATGTACACTGCTGCATGCCAGAGCCTTCCCACCCACTGGTTTGCCTTTTTCTTAAATATGGACTCTTGTGTCTCAGCTGAATTCAAACTCATGTGTAGCCCAGGGTCCTCCTGCCTCTGCCTTGAGGCCACAGGCATGTCTCATGTCTAGTTTATTTGGTACTGGGATCAGACCCAGAATCTACCACTTGAGTTATACCCCAGCCCCATTTTGAGCCTTTTTATAGCTATATGTATTTCGAGTACTTTTCTGATTTTGTTTTTGTTTGTATACCATTTAGAGTATAAAGTTGTACCCCTGTGTTTTAGCTCCTTTGGTACATCTGTAGTAAGTCAGTTCCAACAAACAGAAGCATACTGGTTCATAGTTCTGGAGGTGAGGAAGTTCAGTGTCAAGGTACCAGAATCTGTCAGAGTGATGCTTGCTGCACAAACGAGCAAGAGGCACAAAAGGTTTTCTGTGACTTCCTGAGGAGACAAGAACAAATGTTTATCCACTCAGGAGAGGGCACCAAGAGCAGACCAGAAAAACACAGTTGCTCCAAGTCTAGCTTGCTGAACCAATGAGTTTACTGGGTTTTCCTGCAGAAGTATAGGTGACAGGTCACCTATAGAACAGCTGAATCACCTCAGCTTGGGTAACAGCTCAGCTCGAACACAGCACCCTGAAGACCTCTGCTCAAGGTGCAGGCAGGTCTATGTAAGGAATCTCTGCTGCTCATGTCACCTCAAGTATAGGCCATGTGGAGCTTGCAGAACTGTAGGAATCTCCCCTTCCCTCTAGGGAATTTTATCTCTGGGTTATTTATCAGTCCATTCTCCTTGTAACCTTCCTGTCTAGCTCTTGGATTCATTTAATGATTTTCTTGTATAGGTCTTAACGTTCTTATCCATTTGTTTGGATTTTTGGTAGTGGTTGATTTTCAAAAGTGTGGCTCTGATGTATTTTTGGCAATTCAGGAACCTGGTCATCCTTGTTCTCTGGTACTGAGAGGCCATCAGCATGTGGCAGTTTCCAAGAAGAACCTTCTGTTGTATTTTTGAGTGTCTTTGTTGTGTTTGTACCCCTTCTGGAGTATATGCGATCCTGTCTGTTGTTTTACATGTATTTTATGTGAGTCTTCTCTTGGATTTATGATCAGGGGAGGTGAATGGTGTGGGTCTCCTGACCTTCTTTCTCCCTTGTGCTTCCCCTGTGCATGCATCTGCTGTAGAGCTGCACCCCTTTGCTGGTAGACTGAGGCAGGCTGTCCCCTCCTCCTCCTCTCTCAGTTATTTCTGCCTAGAAGAACTTTTTAGAGTTTCTGTGTCCATGGTCTGCTTCACCTGTCACTGTTCTGTTGTAAAAGTCTATAAATACACCTCTGTAACTATGTTAGGGATTTTTTTTACAGTACAATAAGATCACTTTGTACATCTTAATAATACTATAACTAATAACTTTTGAAGCCATAAATTACTATCATATTTTTCATTTTTTTCAACAGACAGTAATCTGAAATTTTTCAGTTAATAGCCATCTGATTTTAGACGTAGATTCTCTATCCTCAGAAAAATACATATAGCCAGGTAACTGAGCTATATATAAAAGTCACATGCTTAAAATGTAATCCTATCCCTTGGTGCAGCGGGATCTACTAGGATATAAAATGCAGTCCCTAAACTGAACACAACTAGCAAGTCTATGCTAGGTTTTAACATCCTAAGCCTAAAAGTAAGTCAGATATGAATCTTGGAAAACTCTGTGTAACACTTTATAATTATAACATTCTTTTAGCTACTTTTTTATATGTTGAAATATTTGTATTTGTTAATTCTTTTCTGTAAAACTTTTCTTTTTTCATTTACAGATCATATTAGTAAAAAGACAGAGGTAAGTTTTACTATGATTGTCCTGTAGTCTAGAAAACACTAAAGAATAGTACTTTAATGAAGAACAGTAAGTCTTTTTCTAGAAATATGGCCACAAAGGTTTGTCTTCACTAAACTCATGTTTCTTGTATTATAAGAATATAAATACAGTAGAATAAAAAGTGATTATTTACATAAATGTCAGTTTTATTTGGCATCACTATCCTAATCTATATGAATATACAATCTTAAAATTCAAAGAAGTGACTTAATCTCCAAATTTATATTTCAATTTTTGTATCTCTATGTGTGTGTTCATTCTTTTGTACTGAGGAAAGCATGTGTGTGCACAAGTGTTTGTGCAAAGCTGTTCATGTGTGTTTGTGAACGGTTGTGTGAGGAAGCCAGGGAGCGAGTGGGGATGCTGTTCCTTAGGTGCTCTCCATCTTTATGGACCCACAGGGAACAAGAAGGAAACTGACTCTTACAAGTTGTTCTCTGATCTCTACATGTTTCATGGTTCACATGCCACCCTACCTGTGGCTTGTTCTTCTAGATGTGGTGACACATATTTACAGATTTTACACCTGGGAGGCAAAGGCAGGAGACTGTAGTTTAAGGCTAGCCTGAGCTACATAGCAAGTCCCCGAAACAAAGAACCAAAATAACAAAAATATCCAAAACAAAAAACAAAAACCCCAAAAAGGCTGGCAAGATGGCTCTGCACATAGAGGTGCTTACTGCCAAGCCTGACACCCTGAAATGGATCCTTGAGATCTAGCTAGTGGACGGGGAGAACCAACTAATATCACTTGTTACAAGTAGTTGAATAGTGGGGGGAGAGGAAAAGCATGTACAGATTGACTATTGTGAAGACTGGGTAATGAAATGTATTAAGAGATCTTTACATTGTAAAGCTGGATGTCTGTCCTGTAGGAGGTTATATGGCACCCTTAGAAATGGGGGCAACAGTAAGAATGTTAGATTGGAGAAATAGTTCAGTGGGGCAGAGTGCTGCGGTGCAGTCATGAAGGCCAAAGATCAGATGGAAAAAGAGCGTCCTGCATATACCTGCAGTCCCAGCTCTGAAACAGGAGAATTGCTGGGTTGCTGGCTTCAGGCCAGCTTAGATGTTACATGTAAGCTCCAGGTTCAGAGAGAGGTGAGGGAATACGTGGAAACTGGTATTAAAGAAGGCCGCCTGATGTCCAGTTCTGGCCTCTGCACACACCTGTGCAGAAGCCCTCAAAAATACACAAACACATACAAGATCAGACTGCAGGCTGCCACTGTTCTAGAGAAACCAACATATGTGACCTCCTAGGAACGTGTTCTTAGATGTTGATATTTGTATGTATGATGACCAGGTCTAACCTTTACATCTTACCTAAGACAAGACTTGTAACAAATCCAGATGCTTATCTTTATATATAAGTCAGCCCTCAAGAGGGCATCTGTGTGCTACAGGAGGTTCAGGGCTCAGACCTATAAGTGAAAGGATGCTGAGAAGAAGCAGTTGGGTGGACAGCTGGAGATGTTGTTGATGGGGGAGCATCTGCCTGCTGTGAAATAGGCCTGGGAATGGACGTTCTGACAGCTCACCTGGTTTCTCCAACCAGAACATGTGAGGAGAAAAAGAGGGCTGTGGAAAGGGATGTTTTCTAGACTAGAAGGGACTTGAGAGCTCACCACCATGATGTGCAGGCCTTGCATTATGCCATGTATCCCTATTGCAAAATCCCTAAGCCGAAAAGTGTATGGGGTGAAATAAAACTAACAGAATGAAGTTATGTTTCACTGTGTTTGCATAATAACAAAGAACAGGGGTGATAAACAGTAAATTCAGGGTCATGATTACTTTGTGGAGGCAAGATGTATGTGGGCAAATATGTGTGTGGGCGAGTACATGTGTGTGGGCGAGTACATGTGTGTGGGCAAGTACAGAGCGTTCGGCACAAGTAGGTCATGCTCTAGTCCTGAGGAGAAATGAGGTTGTGGGTGGCTTTTTCGCAAGCAGCTTTACCTGCTAGTAATCTGGCTCAGGAGGAAAATACCTGCAGCCAACAGTAAACAACATACAATTCAATAACAGTTTTATTGAGTTATATCATTGCAGTAAATTTACCATTGCATGTATATAACTAAGGCATGAAAACAGACAGAGAATCGAATCTAGTGTCTTTGATATATTAAACAATTGCTTTGACACTGAGCTGCACTCCCAGCCCCATTTATAGTCTACTGAAGGAGTTGTATGACCATAACCATAGTCTAAATGTAGAATTGTCTGTAATTCCCCCAGAGTTCCCTTGTATTTGCCTCTTGAGTCCCTGGCAGTGACAATTCTGTTTTTGATTTCTACAGATTTACACTCTCTGGTAACCTCTGAACATCCCCAGTGTGGTCTTTTATGATAGATTATTTTCACTTGGTGTAGTATAGTTAGGTTTGTTCATGTTGTAGTATGTGTCAGCAGTTCCTTTAGCTAGATATAGTCGCACACTGTATCCCAACACTGAGGAGGCAAGGCCATTCTGGTCTACATAGTTCCAGGCCAGCCTGCACTACAGAGGTAGACCTTTCTCAAACAACCAAATAATAGTTCGTTCAGCTTTATTTTGAGTTTATTCCATTGTGATAATGCTTTTTATTCAGCTAGTCTGATGTTTCAGTGGTTCTGTGTTTTTATTTCTCATAGGTGACTATCTTTGAATAAAATTGTTAGATTTTTAATATTGCTAATGATCTTTCTTTTTTTCAGAGGTAGAGGTGGACATTGTTTACGTGTTTGTAATGTTGTAGAGATCGAGTCCAGGGCCTTAAGCATTTACTACTATGTTACATCTGAAGACCTTTTAACTCTTTCACTAAGTTGTGTAGGCTGGCTTTGAACTCTGTATCTAGGCAAGCCTTGAACTGGTAATCCTCCTGCTTCCACTTCCCAACTTGCTGGGATTATATGCCTATAACAGTAGACCTTGCTGAAATGTCTGTATAAGAGCCTGTCAGATTGTTTTAGAGAGTGGATGTGGTATTTACTAGTCTCACCAGTGGTGTGTGAGAAGTTGTAGTTTATACACAGCCTTGCCAGCCCCTAGTGGAAATGTAGTGGGTCTCACTGAATTTCAAACACATTTTCCTGATAATTGATAATTATGTTTTCATGGGCTTGTCAAAAAATTTTTGAAAAGTCTTCTCAAATCTTTTACCAAATTTAAGTGTGTTTTATATGTGTGCCATGCAGAAATAATGAGGGGCTAAGATTTTCGGGGGGATAGGAATACTGGTAAGAGGAGTAGCAGTCAAAGGTGGTGGGCATGGTGAGCATGCCCTTGATCCCAGCATAGAGGCCATCAGAGTGAAGAATGAAGAGTGAGATATGTCCCAAAAACTCAGACAAAGCAGGCCACTGGAGAGTGTAAATCCAGATGCTGTTGGTGTCACCAGCATGCTGCTCCTGTCATGGAAGCTCAGCACTGTTTTATGCTTTAAAGTGAGATCTTGCCAGAATATGGTACTTTGACGAAGCAATACTTGGAATTATGTTTGCACCACTTAGTAGTGACTCCTGAGCATCACAAGCCTTGGTTGCTTAGTGGAATACCTGCTCTCTCCTGGTGCTTATGAGACTCAGATAAAACAGTGTCTACATGCTCTATAGAACATGAAGTTCTCTACAGGTTATTTGTAATGATAGACAAATACATTTCCATTCAGACATTTCCCTTTCTTGGATGACGTGCAGGTAAACACTGAACAGCCATGGATTGAACTGTGTGTGACTGTTCACCAAGACAGTGGACTTGCTAAAACTCAGTACTGTAACCAGAAGACCAATGGGGACAGAAGAAGCATTTCCTTTAGTCTCTGCTTGATAACAAGAAGAGGGAAAATCCTACTTCATTATAGAATGTGTAAAATCGCATCCCTTTAATACTGCCTTTATTTATACTCACAGTTTATGTCAAAATTACTTGTAAATGCAGCACAGAACAATGCAAATACAAGGCTATAGTAATGGAGTCTGTTTGAGAATTGACAGTATTGAGAGTAGAGGTTTGATGGAATTAAGAGTCCAGAAATGAAATTTGATATTTGTATTTGCTTGAGTTTTGACTTTGAGAGCCAAGATAATTAATTCAGTATGGGAAAATAGTCTTCTCTATGAGTAAATGTTGGATATCTCTCTGCATATATAAAAAACTAATTCAGCATGGGTCACAGGAGTGTATATGAACCTAAACCTATGCCAGCACCCAGCCACCAATACCAGTGAGGTCACACATAGGTTTGCGCCTCAACACCACAAAGGCAGATCCAAGCTGAAAGGTTTGCTAAATGTAGAACTCTGCTAGAACTCTGAGTTGTAGATGAGAACAGAAGTAAAGAGGTAAAGTGCTCACCTAGCACACATACAGTCAATCCACACTTTAAAGAAAAATTAAAGCTTTTGTGTTGTATAGAGGACACCATGAAAAATTTGCTAAGGCAGCCCTTGTAATGAGAGAAAATATCTCTAAATAATATTTAATGAGATGTTTATTTAAGATACATAACTTTTGTATGTGTACATGTTTATGTGTGTGCATGTGTGTGTGTTTGTGGGAACCAGAGGTGTCCAGTGTCTTCCTTGATTGCTCCTCACCTTTTTACTATACTGGGTGTGTGTGTGATGGCAAACCATTTTATTCACAGGTGTGAAAGTGGGAGGTCGTGGAAGAGATCCACGAAATCTGATGTCTTTGTAGGACAGATATTTCTGGCCTCTGTCACCAACTGGGATTACAGCTTTTTACAATACATAAATTATTTTCTTTTACATCTATATTTCTTATACATATACATATATGCCTGGGGAACATGTCTGGGCAGGTATGTGTACATGAGACCAGGAGATGCTGTCAGATGCCCCAGAGCTAGAGTTACAGGCTATTATGAGCCACCCAAAGTAGATGCTGGGAACTGAACTCCAGGCCTCTGCAAGAGCAGCACACACCCTAACCGTGAGGCCATCTCTATGGCCAGAAGTAAGTAGGCGAGTAACTCATTTAAAAAATGAGCAAAGGTTCTACGTAAACATTTCTCAAAAAAGATTCTACAGTATCCAGTAAACTCATAAATCATAAAACAAATGACCTGCTTCATTAGCCATAGGGAAATGCAGTTCAAAGCCCTGATGAAATAGGTGTTCATGTCCATGGGGGCATCTGCAATAGAAATGTAACAGCATAGTGCTGAGAGAATAGACATTAGAGCTGTCTCGTGTTGCTGACAGGGTTAGAAAGTGAGCTTCCTGGAGCACTAGCCAGAACATCTCAGAAGGTTAAACTGACACACCCAGTGACCTTACTCCAAGGTAGATGCCCAGCAGAAATGTAAATATATTCATAAACATCTTGTGTATAAGTGTCCACAGCAGCATTATTGACGACAGACGAGAGCTGTCCATCTACCAGTGACAAGAAAAGGACCATGTAAAATGGGATATTACATACTAACCCATGCTATCACATGGACGAGGCTGGCAAGCATAGTGGTAGGTCAAAGAAGTTTGGAGCACAAAACAATATTCTGCTTATATGAATTTGCAGAATAGATTTGTTTATAAAGACAGAAAATTAGTGCTGCCTAGGGCTGAAGAGAATGTTTGAGAAATAGTGACTGCTGCTGAGTGTGAGTGAGGAGAATATAAAGCTGGTGGTGGGGACAGTTGTGCGACTCTGACACGGTAAACCAGGGACTGAACTGTGTGGGGTGTGGATAACAGGTAAAAGGCCAACAGGGCCTGGGCATGTTCCAGAGCCATAGTTTCGGTATGTGAGACACTCAGCAGGAGAATCACAAGTTCCAGACCAGTGTGGGCTCTGCTGTAAGACCCTGCCTCCGAACGATATCAGTCATAGGGAACGCCAAAATAGGAAGAAGTACAAAAGTGACACTGGCCAAACGTGCCGCTTCTGCTTGTCATCTAGAGGCAGGGTAGAGTGGTGCATTGTGTCCTAGCAACCTTCCTTTTCTTTATCCATCTAGTGACTTGTGAGGTTTAGTGAATGTGTGTATGTTTGTGTTGAATGATAGTAACTCAGGATTTATTTTGACAGGAATCGAATTCTTCCCAGACTTTATCACATGATGGGGGATTCTTCAATAGACTGGAAGATGATGTTCATAAGATTCTTATTAGAGAAAAAAGGAGAGAACAACTTACAGAACATAACGGGACAGAGAACTGTCCTGCTCCAGAGCACAGCCAGGCATGTACAGTAACATTCTCTTACAATCACAGTGAATTTTCTTTTAAGGGGAGTAAACTGCAGGTTTCAGTTCTCATTGTCTAAAGTGACAGTTTAGGATATTATGTTAGTCTTTATTCTGTAAAGAATGATGTGAATATGCAGTTAATTCACCAGCGAGTACGGAGCACATTCGCACTGTGTGTGTACTTAAGAACTGGTGTTGGAGAGAAGGACGCTCCTGTCTCAGGCACAGAACAGTAAATACTCAGGTACCCTGTTCTCTCCATAGAACTAAGTTGAATGTGTAATTGTAATTAGATGATCACATGGCATTAGTGCGTACAAGGCCGAATGGCAGTGTGATAAAATGGAAAGAGAATAGGTGTTAAAACCAGACAAATATAATAAAAATATCAATGTTGCAACTCCTCTGAAGCCTTGCACTGGGAACATAATTGTTTCTTTTTTTACATGATTTTTAGGAGTTGGAGATTATAACTTAAAATGCTTAATGAAGTATATTGTCCACAGTATACATTTAATAGCTGTTTTTATAGGTAAAGGGTTGTGAGTACTATCTTGATTTTTCCCAATCTCTGTTCCTCTTCTGTTTTCCTATCTTTTCTCTACCTACCTCTCCACTGTCCAGTCATGTATCACCTTAACATCATTCCAGAGATGGGCATGACTTATGCTGTAGTCATTCCACACGTGGTCAGGGATTTTTGGTTTTGTTTTTTCAAGACACTTTCTCTGTATAGCTTTGGCTGTTCTGGAACTCACAATATAGACCAAGCTAGCCTTGAACTCACAGAGATCTGCCTGCTTCTACTTTCTGTGTGCTGGGATTAAAGGTGTGTGCTAGCCCCCAGCTCAGCTCTACACACGGATTTATGTGCAGAAGCCAGTTGTTTATATAGCAAAGCCAGTCAAAAAAGTGACAGTACCTATGGATAACAACATGGAGAGTTCACAGTGTGCAGTGAGAAAAGTCACTAAGTAATAGCTCAGTTAGATTACTATAGATATTAAAATGGACTGGAGAGATGGCTCAGTGGTTACTGACTGTTCTTCCAAAGGTCCCGGGTTCAAATCCCAGCAACCACATGGTGGCTCACAACCATCTGTAATGAGATCTGGTGCCCTCTTCTGGTGTGTCTACTACTGAGTACTTATAATAAATAAATAAATTAAATTAAGTATTAAAATATGATCTGGTACCCTCTTCTGGTGTGTCTACTACTGGGTACTTGTAAGTAATAGATAGATAGATAGATAGATAGATAGATAGATAGATAGATAAAATAAGTATTAAAATAGCCCAGGTGTGGTGTCTCAGGGTTATAATCCTAGTGCTTGGAAGTCTGAGGGGTATCCTCTGACCTCTATCTCCATGTGTGCCTGCATGCAGAGGCACATGGGAACACAGATGGATGGATGGATGGATGGATGGATGGATAGATAGATATAGATAGATCATCTGACAGGATGGCAGACTAAAGAATGATTGTGGAAGCCAGGGAAGCTTTAAGAAAAGCAGGATAAGAAAAAAAGACAGACTCTATTCCAATGAAGGAAGAGCTTTGGAGACCCACAAAAGAAATAAAGACCTGGGAAGAGCTGAAGCACAGGCAGGCAGCACAGGGAGCCATCGGAGCTGCTGCACTGAACCCCCCTGTCTGGAAGGAGGGAAGCAGAGGCCACTTCCAAAGGCAATTTGCTTTTCCATTGCTAAGTGTACTGGGATCAAGCTTTAAGAGACGCTGGTCACCCCCAGATGGGAAGATACTCAAACCAGTAGATGAGAAAAATCACAGCACAAAACCACCTGCCACTTCTAACAGAGAACTCCCCAGCTATGGAGCTCATTAATGTGAGATGGGTGCCAGACCGTGAGTTCTAGAACAGCCAAGGCTACGTAGAAAAACCCTGTCTCAAAAAAACAAAACAAAAAATATACTTGCTTTCTCTACGTAACTGGATCATGTAATTGAGTCAAGCAGAGATATAGTAATTTAAAGGTGCTGAGAAAGTGAAGCCTGTATGTTTCCTCTTAATCTTTTTACAAAGGTCTGTTGTAAACCATGATGGGTGGAGCAGTCGTGGTCAAAAGCAATATTTTTCTTTTTTTAGGAAGTAGGTCTAAAAGATGGAAGAATTGAAAGACTAAAGTTAGAACTTGAAAGGAAAGATGCAGAAATTCAGAAGCTCAAAGCTGTGATTACTCAGTGGGAGGTATGTATGTATCACTTATTTTGTAAAAGAAAAATTATAAATTTATATTTTCTGGGGTTTGATATATGTTTATTATTCAGGTACTAGAAACAGTCTCCTATCAGGTTTTCTAACTGATTATTCACTTAAAGTCTGGATGATGGCATAAATTTTGTTATACATGTTGTAAAAGACATAACTTATTACATGTATTTAGATATATAAGCCATTTTAAGCATGTGATTCAGTAGCATTGTTTAGTTTTGTTTTGTTTTGTTTTGTTTTCTTGTTTTGAGTTGGGCTCTCACTATGTAGACCAGGCTGGCCTCAAATTCACAGAGATCAGCCTGTTTCTGCCTCCCAATGCTGGGATTAAAGGCTCAGTGATGGTAAGTACCATGCAGAAACTGTAGTAATTCAACTGCTCACAATTCCCACCCTCCCCTAAGAACTACTCTCCTCTGTGAACTGCCTTTTCTTGATCCCTTTGGTAGAATCACACAGTTTTTGTCCTTTTTCTTCTGTTTTTTTTTTTTTTCTTTTTTTTTTTTTACATAATGTTTTCAAGGTTCCTCCGTGTTATAGGATTTATCAGACGTTGCTTCATTGCCCTGCATTCTCTTACATATACACACCACATTCTGTGTGTGGGTACCTGTGTCTTTTACTATTTTGAATAACTTAAGAGTAGAATGCTGATTATATCATTGTCTTGACTTTTTCTGTGACTGCCAAGCTTTTCTAAAGCAACTGTTATTTTACCAGAAATGAATAAGGGTTCTAACTTTTCCATATCTTTGCTAATCCTTTATATATAATTGTTTTCTTTAAAGATTGATTTAAATTTTTTATTTGTGTATATGTGTGCTTGTATGTATGCACATGTGTGTTCAGGTGCCCGTGGAATTCAGAAGGGGTTGTCAGGTCCCCTGGAGCTGGAGTTACACGTTGCTGTGAACCACCTGATGTCGGTGCTGGAAACAAACCAGGGTCCTTGGCAAGGGCAGCCAGTGCTGCTGATGAGCCAGCTCTCCACCCTTACAAGTGTCTAACCACAAACTTTCAAAGCATTCTCTTGCTACTCCTCTTTAGACTTTAACAAAGACACTCCAGTTCCTCAAGTATCATTTGTCTCCTAACTAATGTTAGTAGTGCACTGGTTATTTACTGAGAACTGTGCTGTGTCAGGGCTCTGGGGCTGGTGTGTTCAGCAGATCTTCTTCATCTGTTTCTTAAATATCACTCAGTAAATGATTATCAGTGGGCTGGAGAGATGGCTCAGAGGTTAAGAGCACCAACTGCTCTTCCAGAGGTCCTGAGTTCAATTCCCAGCAACCACATGGTGGTTCACAACCATCTGTAATGGGATCTGATGCCCTCTTTTGGTGATTGAAGACAATGATGGTATACTCATAAAATAAAATGAATAATTAAAAAAGGAAATGCTGAAAAACATTAAGCTTTAAAAAATAATTATCAGCAATTTAATTGGATAGAGTACTGTTTAGTAAAAGTCATTTTCAAAGAATTTAAAATATATTTAAAGCTGGGTGATGGTGGTGCATGTCTTTGATCCCAACACTTTGGAGGCAGAGACAAGGAGATTTCTCTGAATTCAAGGCTGGCCTAGTCTACATAATGAGATCTAGAAGAGCCAGGGTTACACAGAGAAACCCAGTCTCAAAATACAATGATAATGATAAGAAGAAGAAGAAGGAAGAAGAAACATTCAATGAAGACTGTTTGAGGAGATAATCATCAAATGATCCGTGTGGGAGCACAGTTCCTTTTGTTCATGACTATGACATATCATTTATGAGGATTGGAAGAAGCCCAGCCATTTGGAGAGAGGAGCAGAGGAAGTGCAGCAGCCACGAGCTCTGTATTGACAGTGGCAGTTGTAAAGCAGCCCTGGGCATCCTGACCACACTCGCAGGCCAGCACTGCCAAGAGCTGGGGCCAGTTTCTTTCTACTTTTACTGAAATTAGTTGGAATTATTTAAATTTTTTATTTAGGAAAGAAAGAAAAAAGGATCCTTCAGGAAATTTTAATATTTTTCTGGCTTCACTTTCAACCTCTCTTCTTTGAAACATCTTACATTTAAATTTGTCCTTGTACCTTTGTGTTCCAGGATCAAACTCATGTACTCGCTTTTACATTCTGAATCATCTTTAAGTTTTCAGAGGCTTAGTTGAGTACTTTGTTTACATCCTACATTCTGTTTATCTCATAAATGATTTATGTTTTTAAGCAAGCATAGAATGTACAGCCTAATAAATTAAAAATAGACCATGATTTATCATTTACTTTAAAAATTAATTTTTTTACTTTGACTATTAGGCAAAATATAAAGAAGTAAAAGCAAGAAATGGACAACTACTGAAAATGCTTCAGGAAGGAGAGAGTAAGTGACACTTGTGACATGTATATGTATATGATGCATGTATGTGTGTGTGTGTATATATAATGCATATGTATATATGCATATATCATGTATGCATATATAATGCATGTGCATATGTATATACACATAAAACGTGTATGTATATATACATATATAAAAATGCATATGTATATGTGTGTATATGTAAACATGTATGAACTGCAAGCATGCCTACTGCCAAAGACACTAGAATAGGGGGACAAATCTCCTTGAACTGGAATTACAGCAGTTATGAGCCACCATGTGGCTAGAAATTGAACCCAGGTTCTTAGTAAGAGCAGCCAGTGCTCTTAACTGCAGAGCCACCTCTCCAGCTCCCTCGATTTATTTCTTTGAGAAAGAGTCTCACTCTGTAGCTATGGCTGGTTTGATACCTGCAGTGTAGACCAGACTGGTGGTGAGCTTGCCTGCCTCTCCAGGGCTTGGTTAGAGGTGTGCCTACCATACTCATCCTTTGTGCGTTTGTAGAATTAAAGCTGATCTTAATATCTGAAGACAAATTGTCATTACATGTTTATCAACACACAAAATAGCAAGTTCCCAGTGTGGTATGAGTCGGATAGTTTGTTGTAATACCATCACCGTAGGGCCTCTAAGAGCACCTGTCATTGAGCACATTTGCCTCTATTCATGTAGAGGGCTGAGGTTCGAGTTCTTACACATACTGTGCCCAGCTGGGCCATGGTGACACACAACTTTAATCCAGCACTCTGGAGGCACAGGCGGGTGGATCTCTCAGTTTCCCAAGGCTGCATAGTAAGACCACTGTCTCAAAAAAAAAAAGAAAACTAAAATAAAACATTGCTTTTAAGATTATCTAGGAAGCAGAGTACAATGGTCTGTGTCTGCAGTCCTAGCACTGTGGAGACTGAGGTAGGAGGCTCAAACACTGGCCTACAAAATAGAATGGCAGCTGAGCGGGTGAAGCCGAGCTCATCTACCAAACATGGTAAACTTGAGTTTGATCCCTGGAACTTACACAAGTTATCCTGACACATGTGGACTATGGCATGTGACACACATATGCACACACAAGGTAAATAAGTATAACAAAAATGCAAGAAGTAACATGACCTGTAATAAATACTCAAGATTTTTTTTCTATGTAATTCTTCAATTTTCTTATATATCTATCCTGAGTTATAGTAAATTGAAAAATTAATTATCATATCTATACAATTAATATTTCAACACTACAGAAAAATTGAAATTATCTAAAACCTGCTACTGTATACTGAGCAGAATCTGATGGTGAGAGGCGGGGCAGTCAGGCTGCAGGACACTTGGTGGACAGAGGAAGCTGTCACTGCCCTGACGCACTGCGCTGCTCTTGAATCTCCCTCAGCCCTGCCATTGTTGGGGCAGTAACACTGCTGTTCTCCTTTCTCTCAGTGAAAGATAAGGCCGAGATACTTCTGCAAGTCGATGAATCTCAAAGTATCAAGAATGAGCTGACAGTCCAGGTGAGAGCTACGGGATGTGTTGACTGCTTTTCTTATGCTCTCCTGAGGTCTTGATTGTCATGCCCAACTAAACAGAAATACTGCTCTTTAAGCAGGCCAAAAGGATTCATTATTAGGTACTAGCAAATAAGGTTTCTGCTTATCTTATTAAACATGGTAGATATGTCCTAAGGACTGAGAAGGCAAGGGTGTGAGTTAGTGGACATGAACATGAGCAGCCTGAGAGTCCCTGCTCTTGGATGTGATTCTTCCCAGCAAGTGTGTCCTGCTCCAGTGCAGGAAGAGCATCACAGGGGAGATGTTCAGATTTAATGTACTTTCCAAAAAAGGCTAAAAGATTGTTCTTCCTGATTATTTGGTTGTAGGTGTCGTCACTTCACGCTGCATTGGAACAAGAAAGATCTAAAGTGAAAGTGTTACAGGCAGAATTAGCCAAATACCAGGTGTGTTTTTATAAATGTTGATGTTTTCTTTATAGATGCATTTAGAGTAGATAGTAAAAGAATGAATGTGCTGTTTTACTTTTTAAGCCACAAATTATTTACTAGATAAAATTAATGATTTTTGTAAAAAGGGGGGAAAAAGAAAAATTAGATTGTGTGTGTGTATTTGTGTGTGGCAGGGGGCTGTGCCTGTGGAGGCCAGAGAGGGTGTTGGATCCCCTGAAGCTGGGATTGGAAACACTTGTGAACCTCACAACCTAGACTAGGAACTAAACTCAGGTCCTCTGGAGCAGCAGCAAGTGTTCTTAACCACTGAACCATTTCTAGCTCCTTGTTATCGGCCAGATAATATACATTTCAAAAATATAAAGGTAATTCTAGATATTGGTACACACAATAATAACCGAAGTGATTCAGGAAGTGTGTTAGAGCTATGTAGACAGTGTGTACTGCTAATCATATAACAGGAAGACACAGGTGACCCAGCACAGGTTCCTCCATTTGGTCACATGGGAACAGCTACACTTGCTAGTTATCCCCACTGTAGATGTTCACCCTTTTAACTGACAAGTGATTTGTAGTGGAGACTTGAGAGTGGGTGACCTTTCACCCAGGGCTATATTCATCGATGTTATCTGCATTCACTTATTCTGATGGTATTTTAGATTCTGCTAGGCTTAAGATATTTCAGCTCTTCTTTCCCTGTATGAAACAACTGAAAGCAATCACTGTCTTCCATTAATAAATGTGTCAGATGTGATTTACACACTTAGACATATGTCAATCACCAATGTGAAACTTGGACAAAAAGGCTTAAAAGCCACTGGTAGCATAGAAAATATAAAAATTATGTAACCCAACCTAGCATGGTCACACTGTTCATCCCAGCACTTGGGAGGCAGAGTTTTCTGCGAGTTCCAGGGTGGCCTGATCACAATGAGATGCTGAAAGCAGTCCTCGTATGTCTCTTAGTTGGATTGGTTTGGGGGAGGATTGGTTTGGTTTGGTTTGGGTTTGGTTTGGTTTTAGGTTTTTGAGACAGGGTTTCTCTGTGTAACAATCCTAGCTGCCCTGGAACTCATTCTGTAGACCAGGCTGGCCTTGAACTCACGAGAGATCTGCCTGCCTCTGGGTAACCATGCTGGAAATAAAGGCATCCCAACATGTTTTGTTTTTAATCTCGTCGAATTTTTCACATTGGCAGTATCATTGTCAATGATGTTTATCCCAGCTGTGTTGTTAGTAATTGTTACCATTGAGAAGTATGATGAGGATTTTAACACACTGGTGATCCTCAGCACAGTGGATATTTACCTTAAAGGACTGTTGTCTAAACTTTTTTTTTCTACTAACAAGAAATAAAATATTTTTAAAATGTCATTTACACATTTAATTTCCCACAAAATCAGTACACTTTTTCCCTAAATGAATAAATCTTTTTGTCCCTCTGTGTGATCAGGAGTAAATAGCATTCATATATTAGAGGAGGGTCTGCTTTTTCTGTCACTTAGGAGACTGGTGTGGCACTGCAAAAGGGAGCTGTGGAGTAGACAGGGTGGAAGAAGTTAGGGGCTGCTGTGGTTTCAGATGAGCCTGGGCCTGCCTGCCCTAATATTACTTAGAAATAGAGTTTTATTGTAGTCTTACCTGTAAAGTATTCATTTTTACTTTATGTGTATGAGTGTTTTGCTTTTATTCCCAGCCTGAAAATCAAAGTTCTTTGCTAGGACTGGTGAGACAGCTCAATGGTTAAGAACACTAATTATTCTTCCAGAGGACCTGGGTTCAATTCCCAACACCCACATGGCAGGTCACAACCTTCTATAACTTCAGCTCCAGAAGATCTGACTATCCTGTGGTATCCCTGGAAAGCAGACATGAAAGTAGTACACAGGCATACATGCAGGCAAATACCTATACATAGAAAATAAATTTTCTTTTCAAAATTCTAATACTGTTTAATTAAGAACAAAACTAGGGGCTGGAGAGATGGCTTAATGGTTAAGAGCACTGACTGCTCTTCCAGAGGTCCTGAGTTCAATTCCCAGCAACCACATGGTGGCTCACAACCAAGAGTAATGGAATCTGATGCCCTCTTCTGGTGTGTCTGAAGACAGCTGCAGTGTACTCACTCACAGACATGAAATAAATAAATCTTTAGAAGAACGAAACTATACAGAACTTGAATTATAGTTTATCAAAAAAACTAAACTGAATTAAAAAATTTGCTGATTATATGAAAAGAATAAACTATCTTGTTTGTTTTGTACTTTTAAGGTATTTAGGGATAAAAATGGGTTTTGAAGAAATGAGATATTTGTGATCTTATTGATCTGTATAAAAACTATCACTTTCTATAGCGTTTGTTAAGGTGTGAGAGCTGCCGAGTGGAAACAGCTATGCTTTTGATTTTGTGTGCTCATAAACTGACCGCCCTGAGACTGTGCATCTTCAGTAACGTGATTTTCTCCTTACAGGGCGGCAGGAAGGGGAAAAGGAACTGCGAGCCCGACCAGTGTAGGTGATTATGGCCGTGGAGGCCAGCACAGGATGATTTCACATTTGTGCAGAAATGTGTCCATTTAATGCTGTGCGACGGCTAAACTGCAGCTTTTGTTGGAGGAGCTCAAAGCAGCTCGTTCACTCGTAGTCTACAGTTTATGTTCCTTTGGCTTAAAGTTAAAAGAAAATACAGAATACCAGCAGAACTTGATAATTGTTTTCTGTCCAAACTTCTTATGACTTTAGTTTTTCATCAGTCAATAAAATTAATTTACTCTTCCACAAATCGTGTGATCTTTAATGTCTCCTGAACAGTTTTCAACACCTTTGTGTGCTAACCCTTACAGGACAGTAACATTTGTAGAACGTGGCTGGTGTCTGTATGTGGGGGTGGGGGGGCAAAGTAAGAGCAAAACTAGTTAGCACATTTCCAAGAGTAACCATGGGCATCACACACCCTCAGTGTACAGTGAGGAAGCCTACATGAGACGATGTTTAGAGAAGTTTCTGTGTGTATTTGTTGAAAAGCGTTCCCGGGGCTGGAGAGATGGTTCAGTGGTTAAGAGCACTGACTGCTCTTCCAGAGGTCCTGAGTTCAAATCTCAGCAACCATATGGTGGCTCACAACCATCTGTAGTAAGATCTAATGCCCTCTTCTGGTGTGTCTGAAGATAGCTACACTTACTTATATATAATAAATAAATAAATCTTTAAAAAAAAGAAAAAGAAAAAAAAGTGTTCCCAGCAGAAGGAATACAATCTGAACTAGAAGATTTGCTTAAATAGCAAGCTGGCCCTAGCATGTGAGTATTAGGCACAGCCACAAGGAGGAGTCTCAGAGAGGAGAGCAACAAATGACTCTTGATTGCTATAGGTTGTAAAGCGATTCGATGCCTAGGGGACTTTGTTTTCTCTAGTCTGTTCAGTCATACTCAATTACAATTCATTAAAGTATTGTCTTTGACTTTTGTGAAGATCACTGAGTGGCAGGGGCACTATGTGATAGAAGTGAGTACCCCAGCACTGATCCTGTGTGTGTGTTAGTGGGTGCATGTGTATGAGCATGTGTATGTGCATTTATGTATGCATGAGCATGTGCGTATGGGCACGTGGGGGTGTGTCTGTGTGTATGTGTTTGTATGTGTGCATACCTGGAACCCATGAAGGCCAGAAGAAGGCATCAGATACCCTGAAACTGGAGTGAGAAATGGTTGTGAGCCACTTTGTGGCTTCTGGGAACACAATCCACACAGGTCCTCTGCAAGAACAACAAGAACAACCCACTGAGCCATCTCTCCAGTCCCTATATTCTTGATAGACTTTCCCTTTTGTTTTTGTTTTTTTCATTTACTGAGGTAGCCCATGTCACACCATGGCATAGAGGTCAGAGAACACCATGAGTCACTCTTCTCTCTGCCCACCATTTGGGTACTGGATATATCAAACTCAGGTGGTCAAGCTTGACAGCAAGTACCCTTACCCAATGAACCTTTTCACTAACTGTTTGACAGTTTTTGAGAAATAAAACAAGAAAAATTAATAGAAGTGTGCTGAGTTGTCACTATTGTTTCTCCCTCTCCCTCCCCCCTCTCTCATTCTCTGTCTGTCTGTCTGTCTGTCTCTCTCTCTCTCTCTCTCTCTCTCTCTCTCTCTCTCTCTCTCTCTCTCTCTTTTCTCCCATCAGGTTGCATGAGCCAAGCTGTGATTCGTCATCCCCTGGCACCGGTCTGTCATACAGCATAGACTAGATGCTAAAGCAGTGTTTAATTAGTAAAGAGGACATTCAGGAGAAAGGAAAAAGAATGAGGATAAAAGAAAAAAATGATAAAGTAGAAGCCTTAGAAGGTGTTTATGCTAGAAGTTTAACCAGGGCCTCACACTCAGCAGCAAGTAGGAAGTCCTCTGCCGAGTCACATGTGCAGCCCACATGACCTTCATTTTGACTAAGGCACAGATGTTTACCCAGGATGGTGATTAGAAGGCAGTATGCAGGTGCCTTGCGGCACACACACTCGTGCACACACACAGAACCGGTGAGCCGAGCAGTGCTGGCGAAACGTGAGGTTCTTCTCTTCCAGCGTTCGCGTACGATGAGGCAGAGGCAACATGGAAGTGAAGGATGCGAATGCTGCGCTGCTCAGTAACTATGAGGTGTTCCAGTCACTAACGGATCTCAAAGAGCAGCGGAAGGAGAGTGGGAAGAACAAACATAGTGCCAGGCAGCAGAACTTGAACTCCATCACCTACGACACATTAAAATACATATCAAAAACACCATGTAGGAACCAGAGTCCAGAGATTGTCCAAGAATTCCTCACAGCAATGAAAAGCCACAAGCTGACCAAAGCTGAGAAGCTTCAGCTGCTGAATCACAGGCCAATGACCGCTGTTGAGATCCAGCTGATGGTAGAAGAGAGCGAAGAGCGGCTCACGGAGGAGCAGATCGAAGCTCTCCTGCACACTGTCACTAGCATTCTGCCTGCAGGTCCAGAGGAGGGACAGAGCAAAAGCACTAGTAATGACGTGGCAATGGAAGAGGGGGAGCCAGCATAGATGTGCACAGCTGGCCAGGTTGTTCTTGACGCTCAAAGCCACCGCAGCCATTTCCTGGATGTTTAGACAACTGTTTATTTGGCCTGATACCCTCTCTGATCTTGGGATTGGTTGGGGGAAAAAGAAATCACAAAAATAAGATGAAAAGAAATCTTTGTGCCTTGAGTTCAAGAAACATGGGGTCAGAGAAGGGCAGAGGGCTCAAGATGGGGGAGCATGGCTGTGCAGCTCTCTGGGGTACAGAGACTTGTGTGGCCTGTCACACTCATACACAGTGAAGAGCCATTCAGGCGCTTTGATGACTGTGTTGTAGGCAGTGTCAGGCACTGCTGGGTAGAATGGAGCTTGGGGAAAGGATTCAGACGGTCATGAGCTCCCAGAGCTGCACACAGCTGCTCCAGGGGAAATGACCCAGAGCTTAGCTCACTGTGGAGGAATGTCCTCGGCAGAACAAGAGGCAAGAAAAGGAGATAAGAGAAAACTCCAGTCTGAGCCCAGCCTGGTGTACGCAGTAAGGAACACATGCAAACACACCTAACATGCATGCATGCCACACACATACAAAGAAATTAGTCCATTTTCTGTGGCTAACCCACAGCGCTATGGCCTGGGTGAGGCCAAAATAAAGAAAAAGTCTTACTTTGACTCCTGTTTCTGGTCCAAGGTCAAAGGGCACCTGGGTATGGCACTCTTGTTTCAGAGTGCTCAGGTAGCATAGGTTAGCACACTACAAAACGAGAAGCATTTGTTTGTTTTCAGAGTCTCTCGTAGTCCATATTTACCTTGAACTCATTATGTTGTTGATTCTGTCTGTCATCCTCAGACATTTTATGATTCTTCTGCCTCAGTCTCCTTAATGCTGTGATTCAAAGTGTGTGTCACTCACTCACTTAGGAGGCAGAGGCCAGCCTGGTTCACACAGCAAGTTCCAGGCCAGCCGGCGCCATACAGTGAGACCCTGTCTTCTAAAAACAAAAATAATTAAAAAAACAAAACAAAAAAAAAAAAAGGCAGTATGCAGATAGTTGACAGTCCATCTGGAGCTTCAAATTACAAAGTCAGCATAATTGGATAAGGGAAGGAAAACTATGAACAGCTTACAAGGGAGTCCTGTTATCAGAGTCCTTTAAGGAAATGAAGTTTAGTGCAGGTGTGATGCACAGATGTAAGTTCAGCAGGTGATAGGCAGAGGCAGGTGTAAGGCCAACTTGGCCCGAATATCAGTTGGGGGTTGGGGGGAGCAGATAGTGAGAAAGTTAAAGTTTCACAGATAAAGCTCTTAGATCCAAGTGCCTTTAATAAATACTTAGAAGTAGGGTGGGACGAAAGCAGGTTGTGGGCCAGTGAGGTGGCTCAGTAAGTAAAGGTGCTTCCTGTCACATCTGCTGGCTGGAATTCAATTCCCCAGAACACACAGGAGAAAAAGGACAGAAAACTTAACATACAAGAATCAGTAGCCTTTCTATACGCCGGTAACAACCATGCTGAGAAAGAAATCAGGGAAGGGGCCTCTTCACAACTGAGAAAGCAGGTGCCTTGGAGTAAACCTAACCAAGAACATGGGAGACTTGAAAGGCCTCCCATGTTCCAGAATTCAAATAGGAATCTTCTGAAAAGGCCAAACTGCCAAAGACAAACCTGCAGGTCCAGTGTGAACCCATGAAGATGGTAGCACACTCTTCACAAAAACAAAAGCACCATCTTGAAATGCTTAAGGAAGCACATGAGACCCTGAGGTAGCAAAAGCAGGCCTGACGCTTCAGGCCTTCACATTCTGAGTTCTTGTGATCTAAAGCTACAGTAGCAAAACTGCCAGGTGACAATCAGCTCACACAGCGACAGCACCTGATTTTTGAGAAAGATGCTAAAATGTACATTAGAGAAAGGACAGCCTCTTTTCCAAACATGGCTGAGAAAACTGGATAGCCACAGTGGAACAAAACTCCCCTCTGACCTTGCCTAAAAAGCCAACTCCAAATGCTTCAGAAAAAAAAATGTGCTGAAGCTGAAATTGGTACTGGAAAAAAATGGAGTACTTGAAGACTCATAGGCAAGGACTTACTGAATAGTATTTCAGTTTGGGGAATAAGACCAACTACCAGTATCTGCGTCCTGCATTAAAATCACAGAAAAGGAAGCAGCTTTTCAAGGAGACAGCCTACTAAATATATTTGTTTGTCTGACAGGATTACTACCTAGAATTAAGACAGGGTAGGCTGACTATATGACAAGCTTCAAAATGGCAGTTCAGGAGACTAGACCTAAAATCTCTGTCTCCAAGAACTGGGCAAGTCCAGGCAAGCTCAAGCAGTGACTGAAAAAAAAAAAAAAAAAAAAAAAAAAAAAAAAACAAACAAACAAACAAACAAAACCAGGTTTAGGCAGCTAGTTATGTAAGACCCAAATTGAGTCTTACCTATTTGAGGCTCCCATGAATGAGACCAGAGATCGGGGATCAATGCAAAAGCAAGAGGTTTATTTGTCCAGTGTAATGGGGTGGACTACATTTAGAGAAGCAGTTTTTATACTTTTTAGGAGTACAGGTTACATCAGCAAGGTTTTAAGTTAAACTTATTGACTAAGCATATTGGCCTTTGAATCTATTGGCTAGCAAGCATGTGACAGGCATTCAAACTCTGAGACCAGAGGGTCAGGTGACTATCAGTCAGTACATTCTGCAGTTTTTCAAGAATGTTCCTGCTCCTTCAGTGAACTGTGGGTGGAGAATGGAATTTGGCCTAGCCTTGACCTGAGTGTAAGGCTGTCGAAAGCCCCTAGGGTCCTTCAGTCAGAAACTGCCCTACCATTAGAAGCTGCCAGATGCCTGGCCTGAGGCAATGGCAATGGTCAGCAAGTTTCCAGACTCCCTGGTTCCAGTAATGGTTCTGGAATGTTCTTAGAGATAGACCATACAAATTAAGATAAAAGTCACCTACCCTGGAGTTCCCCTAATGTGCTTTAAATCAGGCCTGTGAACTCACTTGGGCATCTCCATCTTAGAAGACAGTAGACCCCAGTATGCTGGACTTCTGCAGAATAAAATGTTCTTTGAATTTTTGATACTATTTGAGTCCAGGGTAGCATTTATGGACCCTTATGAAATATTCACAGAACTCAAAAATTGATGGGTATAGCATAGAATAAACTTTATTTAAGGCATGAGAAGGGGAGTTGAGAAGGGAGTAGAGAAAGAAAAATATAGGGGGGGGTGAGGAAGAGAGAATGGGGTCAGGGAGACAAGAGAGAAAGAGAGAGAGAGAAGGGGCAAAGATCGAAGAGGGGCCAGTCTCTCTTATAGCAATTCAAGCTTACCTAGCTGTTGCCAGGTTACTGTTGGGCAGAGCCTAGAAGGAATGCCAGTGCACATAATTAAAGGTAATTTTAAAAATGTAAAAGAAAATACTTTAAATCAAACTAATCTTCATAGAATTTTCATTCACCTCAGCCATTGCAGCAGTCATCAAGAAAACAAACCCACTGATGGCTCAGCGGTTAAAAGCACTGACTGCTCTTCCAGAGGTCCTGAGTTCAATTCCCAGCAACCACATGGTGGTTCACAACCATCTGTAATGGATTCCGATGCCCTCTTCTGGTGTGTCTGAAGATAGCTCCAGTGTATTCATATAAAATAAATAAATATCTCTTAAAAAGAGAATATTGTATTTAAAAAAAAAGAAAGAAAGAAAACAAAACCAAGAGGGGAGAACTCAGAGAGAGAAGGAATGCTGTGTTTGTGTGTGAAACTCTCAAAAAGGAAAAACTCAATTTAAAAAATGCTGGTGAGGATGTGGACAAAGGGAACCTTTCACGCTGCTGCTGGGGATGTGAACTATCGCAGCCAACAGGAAATGATAGTATAGGCCCCTCAGAAACCTGAAGAGAGTCATCTACATCTGACACTGGCTGCTCTTCTAGAGGACCTGAGTTCAATTCCCAGCACCCACATGGCAGCTCCCAACGTCTGAAACTCCAGTTCCAGGGGCATCTGACATCCTCACACAGATACAACAACAATACACAGAAATAATTAAAAATAAAAAAAAAAAAAACTTTCCAGTGACCAGTGATGAATACAGACTCATAGAGCAAGCAACAGATGCAGCCCAGCCCTGAACAAGACAGATACTCTCTAGGGCTCAGGGAACACTGGAGAAGAATGGGAGAAAAGATAGGGAGAAGGGCTGCAAACTGTAATCTTCTGGACAAGGCACAGTCATTGCAATCACAGACTCAAAGCAGCTGTAGATACCTCTGTTGGAGCTGCATAAGGAGCAGCCCACAGAGTCAGCTATGGAGGGGGATGATGTATTTGTTACTGATAGACTCGTTGCCTCTTGCATACACATGGATGGCCACTCAAGGCTCCCACAGAGAGTTCCAATCCAGTCATCACACAGATGGCCCTGGGCAAACCTACCTGGGTCATGGACAAAGCCAAAGTCAAGAATGTGGGGAAGGACTGATGGTGATGGGAGGTGTGAGAGAGAACGGAGAGAAGAATCCATTATGTGCATATAGGAAATTGTCAAATGATAATTAAAAAAAAATTCTACTTCCCATTCCAGAAGCCCTGGGTTACTAAACAAAAATTCCAGTCCTGATTATGAGATAAGTCTCCAGGAGTTGTTGGCCATTGCACTTGCTTGCCCACCAGAACAGGATGGTAAGACATCCCTTTTGTCGATGACTGTCACACACACCTTGGTTGCAGAGCATAGAGAAGCCATGTTGGAACCAAGCAGGAGGCTTCCTTGATGCTGGCAGGCCTTTATAGTGCCAGAGTTGCTATGTATGCAATTTGGGAGGAAGGAAAAGTCTGAAATGGTATTTCCCAGCCTTGAACTTTGCAAACTACAACATCAAGTTGTCCAGCAGGGCATGCTTGCTGAAATAACAGTGGTACAACCATTATAGGGGTTACCAATCGCTTTCTGGTTGGCTCTGAGTTCCATTTCATAGTAGTGAATTCATGCCTGCTTGTAGTGATAACTTTGGTGTTTCAATTTCTTTGGCAAAAACAAAAACAACAAAGACCCACAGACAATACAGGTATGTGCTTCTGTTTTAATACCAGGTGTAGGGATGTGAGGCTGCTTCAGACTGTCCACAGCAGCTGACTACGACTCCAGCTCTAGCAGAGGTGTGGTTTTGCCACCTGCAAATACCTGCAGATAGTTTCTGTGATTGTGTGCTGTTTGGAATTCTGGGAACTTTCCAGAGGCCATATCATATAATTGCTAGGACTGAGAGGTAGGTGGGTTGTTGGTTGTCGGAGTTTATTAAGAAGTCATGTGCAAAGAAAAAACAAGAAGAGAAAATTAGATATCCTGACTTCAAAGGTCAAAGTTACCCCCAAAGAACTCAATGACACTAATCGACAGGAAGTAGTCTAATGATAATGTTTCTGTTTTCTGACCCCTGACTTTATTCAGGGATCTCTTCTCTCCCCCTCTATCCTTTTTTTTTTTTTTCTCACTACTATCTGGTGTTAGGAAGGTGAAAAGGTGAAGAAGGGTGGTGGAAATTAGAACCCACAAAGTAGCCAAAGACAGCTACACCTAGTACTGTGGACCTTGTCAAAGACCCAGGGCTGGGCGCTCACAAGCACTTTTATTTTCTAAATGACAAGATGCAGTTCTCAGTTTTGATCAAAGAAGCTTTTTATAGCACATAACAGTTAATGAGAGCAAGTGACTGCTGCGTGCTCAACCTTAAGTGAGACACCCACATTACACACGCCATAGTAGGGCTCAGGAAACAGTGAAGGAGCAAGGTCAGAAGGAATGTAAGAGCCAGACAATGAGGATCTAAGGCGCTCATGAACTCAAAAGAGCTGCAACTGTCCGAATGGGGCTTATACAAGACTCCACCCCTAAACGTTCAATCCTAGAAGGGGATGGACTCCTGGAGTCCCATCCAGAGGATCTAATGGCCATCACAGGGGGAGAGGAGGTCATTGTCTTCCGTGAGGTGAACTTTGGTGAGTTATCCATGTTCCAGTAGATAGCCTTAAATCATGCCCGTGAGAGTGTGCCCCCATTAAACCCGCAAGTCACAGAGCAGAAGCTAAGACATGCAAGTGGGAAGGGGACTTGAGGCAGAAAGTGCAGCTGAAAGGATAACCGGGAGGAGGGAGAAGGACGATTGGGTTGTGTTGTACGTGCATACGAAGTTGTCACATACTAAATAGATTTTATAAGTGATGTCTGTAATGACTAAAATATCTTTCTCTTTCCTGTCGTTTTTGTTTCTCCCTGAAGCTAAGCTGCCTGACAGTTATTCTGTGTCCTTGGGCCTCACTTGGAGGGTTCGGCTTAGTGGACGCTTTATGGAAATGCTAAGCTGCTGAGGCACTTCCGGTCTCATTGCTGACGCACAGAACAAAAATATCCATTGTTGCACCCAGAGCAGGATTGAAGGCTTACCTGTTACCTCGAACCAATCATGGTGGCCAGTTTTCTGTCAGTTTGATACAGCTGAAGTCACTTGTTTTGGAAGAGGGAACCTCAGTTGAGAAATCATCTCCACCAGGTTGACCTGTGGTGCATTTTCTTGATTGATGATTGATGTGGGAGGAGCCAGCTCACTGTGGGCGGTGCCATCCCTGGGCTGGGGGTCCTGGCTGCTGTAAGCAGACTATGATTAAGCCATAAAGAGCAAGCAGCCAGTGAGCAGTGTTCCCCCATGGCCTCGGCTTCAGTTCCTGCCTCCAGGTTCATGCTATGCTTGAGTTCGAGCCATGATTTCCTTCAGTGATGGATTGTAATGCGGGGTTGTAAGCCGAAATAAACCCCTTTCTTTTACGAGTTGCTTTTGGTCACTGCTTTATTACAGCAATAGAAACCCTAACTAAGGCTTTGCCTTTATGAAGCCTTCTGTATTTGTTCTCACTCTCGGGTTGTTACCAGAGGCCCCACTGGACTACACTCAGCGTACTCAAGACTGGTAGACTGGAAACAGTCTTGTGACTATGACTTGTGAAAATGAATGATGCATGAATGCTAGCTGCTGACCCAGTCGCATTGCAACACATTTACGGTCAGAGCCAACTATCCGGGGAATCTGAGTGGTGTGTCAAGCTGCCGACGCACGGCCTGTGTGCGCTGCTTTACTAGGCACAGTACCATCTATCGTCATAGACTGACCATAGATCCATCAGCGGATCGGCTTTGGTGGCTGTCGCAGGCACCCCACGGCTCCCGATAAAGCTCACAGTCTACCTCAGCGAATGGGACCCTGTTCTTAGAGAACTGATCAGCATGGGTCTGTGGCAGCTCCTCTGGGATATAGGTGCTTTCTTTCCACTTTAAAAAAAAAAAAGATTTATTTATTTTCATGTATGTGAATATGCTGTCACTGTCTTCAGACACACCAGAAGAGGGAATTGAGTCCCCATTTCAGATGTTTGTGAGCCGCCATGTAGTTGCTGGGAATTGAACTCAGGACCTCTGGAAGATCAGTCAGTGCTCTTAAACCGCTGAGCCGTCTCTCCAGCCCCACAGGTGCTTTCTTTTGTGGTTGAATTTTTTTTTTCATCCCATGCTATTTCTAGTCCAATCAGTTGATTTTAGCCACATGGTCACGTGTGTCTTTTTTGTTGTTGTTAAACTTTGTGAGATTTTTTACAGTCTGGCAGTTGGATTACCTTTCGTTGAAAAGGTCACTCCCCAGTGTGACAACAGTCGAGGTACTTAGTGATCTCCCGTACTCCCTATCAGGCACGTGGTATTGTTGAGTATGCATATGTCAGAGTCACTACAGGACAACCTTCCATTCTGGGCCCTTCATTTTTAGTCCACACTCTTTAGTATTTGCTATTTACTCACTAATTGTGGCTACCCCCAGAAAAACAATGGCCACTTCCTAGCTGACAATAAGGACAACAGAGGTAGCGTAGTGACTTGTAGATTTACTCTGGGAGTCCAGAACTGCTGGGGAAATCCTGGGAACCAATGTTTCTCTCTTCAGATGGTAATCACAAATAACTCGCTCAAAAGAAGGTGCAAAGAATTTGAATTTTATTCTGGCCTGTCTGGCTCTTGTTGGATTGATATGGTCTCAGATTATAAATTAATGACCACTTGGTTGAGAACCCTGCTCCCTACATGTTCCAATAGGGGTCAATGAAGACCAAAATGAGGACACTGTGGGTCTCTGTAAGTATTAGAAATATGTAGGTAAAGCATTTCCAGTGCTATAAAAAAGCACATCTTGGGCCTCAGAACTCTCTGGAAAGGAAGCCTCTGATTTTTAGAGCTACGTTAGGCATTTTAATTTTGGTGAGGCTTTCTGTGCTGGTGCTCTGGAACTGGCTTGGTCTGCCCTATGCCATCAGCGCTGGCCACGAGTGATAGATAATCTCTCAGAGCCTTAAGAGCGAGGTCAAACTGTAAAGTTTCATGACAAAGACTTATCACCCAGAGATAAAGCATAGGTCTGAGTCCTGCCCTCTAAGTACAAGATAGCAGGGAAAGGACTAAATGTCTCTTTTTTTCTTTTTCTTCTAAGATTTATTTATTTAATTTATTTGAGTACACTGTAGCTGTCAAGACACACCAAGGAGGGCATCGGATCCCATTACAGATTGTTGTGAGCCACCATGTGGTCACTGGGATTTGAACTCAGGACCTCTGGAAGAACCATCATTGCTCTTAACCACAGAGCCATTTCTCCAGCCCCTAAATGCCCCTCTTAAGCAGAACATCTGTCAGCCCTTTTGACCATCTTCTCCACTAGCTTCCCTGGTCACCCTTTGCCTGCCATTCTGTAAGACAGAAGAATGCTATTTATTCTGTGGAACAAATAGAATGTTTTGAACTGTTTGCTCTTAGGCAGTCTTCTCATAAACTAGAACTAGACTGAATATTCAAACTGAGGAGTAGGTATCAACCATCTTGGAGATCCTGCCTACCTGTACTTCCAGACTGATGTGGGTTACAATTTTGGCCTCTAATAATTACAATCATTGTCTTCCCAGGGATACTACCTACATTACCAGTACCAGGTTACACAAAAGTCGGCAGTAACATCCCCCTCTGGAAAGCACAGGGACTTAAGCTCTTCATAAGAGCCTCAAGAGTTAACAGATCTCTTCTAAGTAGGAACACTATCTAAAGATGAGACTGCTTGGATCACTTCAAGGAGTCTCTCAGACTGGTTGGTATTGATGTGAATCTTGAACATGGTATTCCTACAATATTTACCAACCAATTGGAAGAGATGGAACAAAATTTTGGCCTTATTTTAACTGGAGTAATTGACAATGTCTCATTAGCCTGGGAGAGCATTCAAGTTGACCGTGGTTGTGACCAATAGGATTGTTCTAGATTTCCACCTAGCAGGCCATGTCAAAGGGTGTAAAATCTCTGATATATCAGTACCTGGACTAATACTTTGGGAAAAGTCAATACAGATACAATAATTAGGAAGCAGTTAAAGTAGTTTCTGATGATTTGTGGTACTTGTTCAGAGAGCCTGGACCTGGAGTTCTAGGGAATATGGTAGTTAATTCTGTAGGCTTCTCTTGTCCTGCTAGGAGTCTGTGGACAGGACAGTAGTAGCCTTATTAATGCAGAGTAAACAGTGTATTTGTTCCAGAGTCTGGAATTGAGTTTGATCAAGGACCAGAAGACTGTCATATTCATGGGAAATAATATATTATCAGTCAAGACTGCAGCAACAGTGTGTGGTGGATGTTTTAAATACAGTTTTTTTGGGGTCCCCCTGCTTACATGTTGCTGTGTTCAAAACTTTTTCTGGGGAGACACCACACACACACACACACACACACACACACACACACACACACACACACTACTTATACCAGATAGGAATCCCATGAAAGAACAAATAAGGTGGATTCCACCAAAGTACATTTTGGTGAACCAATGAGTTTTATTGGGGTTACTTGCAGGAGTAGGGGTGAAGGGTTACTTGCAGGAGTAGGGGTGAGGGGTTACAGGAGCAGGAATGACTCAAAGACAGTCAAATCACCAAAGCCCACCCTAGCAGGGTGACATCTCACAAAGTTGGGAACCTGAGCACACCATACAGACTGCAGGCAAGTCAACAGGTTAGAGAGGGTCCTTTTTTTGCAATTCTACTTGAGAATCTTCTTTGCAACTTTGTTGCTATTGATCATTCTGTGAGGGAAGGTAGGGACCTAGGGACATCCAGAAGCTCTTTGAATTGTTTACCTTCCTAATTAAAGCGTTTCTCTTCAGGATAGAATGTTTCAATCTCAGAAGAAATTGTTTCACAATACCTGTCCAAGTCTAGTCTACAGAATCCTTTGCTACACTGTTGCATGCAAAGGTAACCTGCTTATCTAGGTGGGCTAAACATCCTTAACATGAAAAAAGGCAAATAGGGAACTGAAAATGATAGAGGACTAGAGGTTAAATGATGTAACTGCAAGTCACAGAATGTGAGTATCCTCTAGAAACCAGAAAAGGCAAGGAATGGATTCTCCCGGAGTGCTCCTGAGGTAAAAAGCCTTTCGTTATAGACCTGATATCAGTCCTGGGGACCTCAGAAGCCTGATTCTACTAGATTTGCTTCATAAAACAGTTTGGAATTTTATTACTACAGAGTATGGTTTCCATAATTTATAGCAGCAGTCTTTATATAGAGGAGCCCAGGATAGATTTTAAATCCAGTTGTTTGGAATAAATTTATCATTTGCAAAAAAAAAAAAAAAAAACTTATTAGGCTTGCAGGTTTGAAAACCAGTAAGATGGGAGCCAGAGCCTACCTCCCAGAGCAGTTACACTGTGTTCCTAGCTTCCAGGAGAACCAGTCTTGCCACTTCTGTGAGATGGGCAGCCCTAGGAGGTTGTGTTCCCATAATCAGCAGCACTGTGTTTGGAGAAATTGCCACAGGAAGATACACTTGGGTTATTTTTAGGCCTGTTCCCAAATCCCAAGTAAATCCCAGTTAGATAAAAAACAAGAGTGTGAAATACAACTGAAATTAAGTGTAAGTTTATAATGGAATCTTGGCAACACTATAAACTTGGGGAGACACACGAAGATTTATCTGGAACATTGCACAGACTTGAAACTAAACTCTCAATAAAATGCCGGGTGTTTTGTTCTTTCTTTCCTCTCTCTTTTTTTTTTTTTTTTTTTGTTTGTTTGTTTGTTTGTTTTGAGGTAGGCCTAAATCTCTGTAGATGAGGATTACCTAGAACTTCTTTTTTAAAAAAAGATTTATTTTATATACCATTTATTTATTTACCATATATAAGTACACTGTAGCTATCTTCAGTGTGAACCAGCATGTGGTTGCTGAGAATTGAACTCAGGACCTCTGGAAGAGTAGTCAGTGCTCTTAACCACTAAGCCATCTCTCCAGCCCCCAGTTTTTAGACTGACCTGAAACTTCTAATTCTCCTGCCTCTAATAAAGCTCTTGGGCTTTGTTTTGTACAGATTGTAGAGTAGGGGGTTGCCCTAGTTAGGGTTACTCTACTGTTGTGATGAAATACCATGACCATAAGCAACCTGGGGAGCATATGGCTTATTTTGCCTACACTTCCACATCACTGTTCATCATCTAAGGAAGTCAGGACAGTGAATAAAGCAGGGCAGGACCCTGGAAACAGGAACTGATGCAAAGGAAATGAAGGGGTGCTGCTTACTGGTTTGCTCCTCATGGTTTGCTCAGCCTGTTTTCTTATAGAATCTAGGACTACCAGCCTAGGGATGGCACCACCCACAATGGGCTGGGCCCTCCCCCAACAACTACTAATTAAGAAAATGCCCACAGTCCAATCTTACAGAGGCATTTTCTCAATTGAGGCTCCCTCTTCTCTGGTAACTCTAGTCTGTCAAATTGGCATAAAATTATCCAGGATGGGGAACATGTTACCTTTATCATCTATTTGACATGTGTATGACATTGTATTTGCTATATCAATTCTTATACATAGGCTTAGAATAAACTTGCTAAGTGGTGCTCAATAAATTCTTGATTAATTCATGCTATCAAGGAATACTTCCAGCATCCCCCACTCCATCTCATCCATACACTCGCGCGCGCGCGCGCACACACACACACACACACACACACACACAGCCTGTCCTAGAACTCACACTTGTTCTATAGACCAGACTGCCCTTGAAATCAGAGATCTGCCTGTCTCTACCTCTGAAACGCAGGGACTGGAGTCTGAGCAGCTATCTAGTTAGAGCTGGCTCAGACTAGCTTGTGAGAGCTGAGTGTTCAAATTCCAGGTGATCTATGACCTAAGAGACCTCAAGCTGGTAGTTTAAATTGGACATTTGCAAGGAAATTGGCAAATGCTATCCACTGATCTTTGATTCAGTATTTGGGGATTGCATTCAACTAAATGTGGAACAACTGAAACATGTCCTTATAATTATCCCTAGAACCACCATTTAATACCCCATCCCCACAGCCAAAGACTGAAATAGACATCTAGGCCAAAGATCAGCAAATCTATCCTCGAAGAATATTTTTGGACCCACTGAACCCCTGTCTTTGGAGACAGCTGACAGATCCCTTATCTAGAAAATTCCTGCCCACATTGCCAAGGGTCCTTCATAATTTGATTCTGACAGGTTAACATCATGGTAGTTAATTAATGACAACCTCTCTTCTTGACTGTGATGGTTAATTTTGATTGTCAACCTGACTACATACACCTAAGGTTCATCTTTGGCTAGACCTTCCTGTGAGGTTTTTCTAGAGAAAAATGATGGGGGGGAATCATGAATGTAGGTACTACTAGCTAGTGGTCTGGGGTTCAGGGCTGAATAAAAAGGCAAAGAAGTGAAAGTTGAATGTAGGCATTTCCTTTTTCTGCTTCTTGGTTCACATTCCTTCCACCACAGCAGCACGCTGATCCCCCTGCCAAGCTTCCCATACTATGATGGGTTTTATTTCCTTAAACCCTGAGCCTAAATGACCCTCCTCCCTTAAGTTGATTCTTGTTTCTAAAATTCCTTGGGGGGGGGGGAGGCAACATAAGCAATGGCTACCCCTTCTCCTAAAATCTCAACAACAAACCAAGGCATGATTCCACCAAAGTTCACTTGAAGAGCCCAAGTTTATTGGACTTCCTTACAGAGTATAGGCAATGGGTTCCTTACAGGGATGTGGGTACTCTTGGCAGGTCTTTCTGCAGCAGGGATGGAGGCCTTTGCCACATAGATGAAGCTCCCCAACCCCTAGTCTTCTTTGGCCTATTTACTCTAGACTTTCCTTAGGACCACTTGCAACTAAGGCGGCATTGTAAACAGCAGGCAGTAGAAAAGGGCTGGATACTACGGTGAGGGTCTTGTGACCCTTCCTACCACTCCACGAAGAGGTGTGATAGTAAGGCCAGCTGGGAGGAGCCTTTCCCAAGAATGTGCAGCTGAACTACCCAAGGTGGCAGCTGCTTGCTTGGCTGGGAGAATTCTCACTCACAACACACCATATATTGGAGATTTTTAGGAATAAAATATAGACAATTACAAGGGCATTCCATACATACATCAGTAGAGGTTATCTACAGTTGCTTTTTTAGAGTATAAGAGATCGGGCTTCTAAAGGGCAACGGAATGAAGACTTATGGGGTGGGGTGGGAGGAATGTGATGTGAGAACAGAGGAAGGTGTGTGTGGGGGGGTCATCATTGGAGGGCAGCCTAGGGAAGTACACAGCATGTACAGCATGAAGGAAAACCAGACAACAGAGGAACTAATAAAACTGGAAAGAGGTCTTATATATGTAAATATATCAGAGAAAATTCCAAAATGCTTGTTTGCCCACTGGTGGGACTTTCTACCCCAAGAAGTAACAATTTTCTTACACCTAGACATAAAGCTTGTAACTTCTTCCTGTGATTGAACAATGCTGGCAGAAATGTCAGTGTTATCAAGTGACACTTGTATCGCCATTTATACCTTCAAAACTCTGACCCAGATTTCAAAGGGCTCTGCTAAGAAGTGTTTTTGCAACAGCAGTTAATCATAGAACAGGGTTCGATGGCCTAAGAGCAGAACTGTGGAATGTCTTTGCATATTTGGGTCACGGTACGCTGTCAAGAGTTCACATTTGTGCAATACTGGTTAATAAAAAGTGCCGGACTGTATTACACGTTATCTTTACAAGTAAAGGACGTGGGATTCACATGCGAAATAACTTATTTGTGCCTACATTATGCTGAAAATAGTTTTTCAACCATCATTCCCGATGCCACCTCAATCCTGTGCTGTACAGTAACTTAATTGGACAGAATACAAAAGGCGCACATAGCTAAGCTAACTCCTACCCGTTGGGTGGACA
This sequence comes from Micromys minutus, assembly GCF_963924665.1. Lineage (NCBI taxonomy): Eukaryota > Metazoa > Chordata > Mammalia > Rodentia > Muridae > Micromys > Micromys minutus. The sequence continues at coordinate 96,579,668 of NC_137969.1, forward strand.
GACCTAGGCATTCTGTTTCTGCCCCACGCATCTTGGAAGACAGACAATATGGGTTGCCCGATCTTCTGACCAAACCGGTTTGACTCCAGGGAGGGAAGCTCTGGCCTCACTCAAACAGTGAATGCTTGCGGTTGCACTGGTTGCTCGCTGGTGTCTGTTTCATATCCCTTTGAAGACCTTTTGCCATTGGCTTAGCTTCCAAGCCCTAAGCATAAGCCAAGGCAATCGCAGCTCCTTCCACCCAGGCAAACACTACGTTCATTAAAATAAAGTAACTCGCCGCTATTTTATAAGCCGGTGCCCTCGGGGACCAGGTCCGGAGGATACCGAGACCGGGAGCAATGGGCCAGTCGTTTCTAGCAATTTCGCTGGCCGTGACGTCATCTTAGTGCACCGTCATGGCGCCTTCCAGAAACCCCGTTTAAATTTCTTTCAGCGAAGAACGGGGGAATCGCGAAGTGAGTTAAATCCCCCCGCCGGGCCCAGCGCTCCTTCGACTCGGAGGAGCCCGCGCTTCGTCCGCCGGGTAAGCAAAAAACGAGCGCTGCCATGCATGAGTCGGCTCCTTCGCCAACGCGCTACCCAGCGTGCCTCGCGCAGCCGGCCACCAGCAGTCGGCGCCGCGGCCAGCGCGTTACCCAGCGTGCCCTGCGCCGCGCCGGCGACGAGCGTGGGGGAGGTGCGGGAGGAGGAAGCGGCGGCGACGCGGAGAGTCCCCGCGTCCACACGGCAGCCGATCGCCCACCGGGGCCTGCACCCGTAGCCCGTGTCTACGCACCCTCGGTGGCCCCCACAACCTGTCGCGCCTCGCGGACCCGGCCTCAGCCTCCAGTGTCGCGCTCGCCTGAGTCACCGCCATGGCCGAGAGCGCAGAGAGCGGCGGCCCGCCGGGCGCGCAGGACAGTGCGGCCGACAGCGGCCCCGCAGAGCCCAAGATCATGAAGGTCACGGTGAAGACGCCTAAAGAGAAGGAGGAGTTCGCTGTGCCCGAGAACAGCTCGGTCCAGCAGGTGAGGGCGTGGGCCGGGCGACCGCCGCGTCGCCAGCGGGCCGGGAAGGGCGGTGGAGGGGCGGCCTGGCTGGGAGGCGGCCCCGGGGAGCTCCGATCAGGCCCCGCCGGGTTCCGCTGCGTGAGTCGTGCGGGGCCGGGATGAGCGAGCCGCGCGGCCTGTGCTGGGCTGCGTCGCGGCCACCGAGCGCCGGGCCCCGAGCCCCCGCTTCTCACAAAGGAGCCGGGCGCTGCGGGGAGGCTGGGCGCGGGCGGCGCTCGGCCTTTGGCCAGGCTGGGTGGGGGGGGGGTCATTGTTTTACCTGCCCGCTAATTGGAGAGGTTTGGGGGTGAGAAGCACGTGGAGGGTTAGTTCTCAGTTTTGAACGCTGAACCTTTCCCCACCTTTCAGCCTTTTATATAAAAATTATGACGTGGAACTTGTTTTCAGTCACATTGTGATAGCTTACGCCTGAGAGGAGAAAAGTAAATGACTTTGATTCATAGGCGACTTGCTGCTTCAGTTACAATACATTCCGTCATCGCTGCCAGTCATTGGGTGGGTTTTTGTTTGATTTTTTTAGGGGAGACAGACACCTTGCTGGCTCTTAGCGGTTGCAACGGACCGCAAGAAAACACAGTTGGAAAGGGGAATTCTTATCAAATAATTCCCTTAGAGTCTATCCAGGAGAGCAAATCTTGCAGCTAATTAAGAGGCTTGGTAGGACCTATCAAATGTAGTTTCCAACACATTCTAGAGCACTTGAATCGTTGACAGTATCAAACATCGTAAACAGTTGTATGTGAGGAAGCGAGTAACACCCAACCATTGGAATGTACCTCTAAGTTCTCTCAAGGTTTATCTAGTTCCAAAGGTGAGATCGGGTTTTTTTTTTTTTTTTCTTTCTTTCTTTTTTTCTTTCCCCTGAAGTGGAGGGTGAGTGACACCATTGAGGGAAACTCTTGTTGACTGAATCATCTTTCCTGTTTGTTAACGCTGCTTTAAGAAGGGTTTACCTTCTTTATATTTTCCAGCAGGTGTGTACGTCATCCACAAACGACGTTTTCCTGCGTTTTCTGTGTTATGCATCTCTTCTTTCTAAATCTCTCTTAAGTTGTAAATATCAACGTTATCTTTATAAGGACGGCAGGCTGCATGCATGTTAGGGGCCTGAGAACAGCTTTTTTGAAAAGTGGTATTTCACATGGGTCTGAGGTGCAATCCTACGGACATGATTACCTTTGCGGGTTTCCGCAGACCCATCTTCACCTGTGTCGGCCATGCACGCCGTAGGTAAAGCTTTCGTCTTCTCTTTTCTCTTCGGTCACTCTTTTTGTCGCCCCGTGAGGATTTTTTTCCCCCATCAGAGAATAAGCAGAGTGGTCTCTCGTGTGGCCTTTTGGATAAGGCTTTTTTTCCCCCACTCAGCATATTTTTGAGATTCATCCTTGTGAATGTCTGTGCTCCGCCCACCTCAGAGATTTACATACTAGGCACAGGTTCCAGTCTACCACTGAACCATGTCCTCAGCACAGTACTTAACTGCTGAGTGGTTTTCCATACCATGAATATGCCATAATTACTGCCAGGGTCATCTCTTTTCTGCTGGTTGTAGTTCATGTGAACAGACCATATGCTTTTTATCTGTATTAGAATAGCTCTGTTTATGTTTTAATTTAGTTTTTTTTTTTAAGACAGGTTTTCACCCTGTAACTCCAGCTGTCACAGTGTGTAGACCAGGCTAGCTTCAAACCCATCTGCCACCCAAGTACTGGTATTAAAGGCATTCACCACCGTGCTCTGCCAGTTTTGCTTAGTTTGATAAGAAACCTGGAAAATGTACTATTTTGCAGTCCATTCAGCTATTAATGGGTGTGTGCTCTCCCTCTGTCTCCTTGCTAATATATGGTATGTTATGAGCAGGGTTTTGATGTTGTTGTTGTTTTTTGATTTTAATTGTATCCATCCAATGAATGTGCAGACATAATGAAGCTCTTGAGTCTTCCTGAGAGTCCCAGTTTAAATTTCCACCTTCCTGGCAGCTTCCACATTTTATTTCAAGACATTAGAAATAATGCTTTAGAAATAGAATATTTATATAGATGAGCATCTATAGGGTTTTTTGTTTGTGTTTTGTAGTAGTGACACTAGAATTTTAAATTCTATGGAAGCTTATTTTTACTGTTCTGCAACTAAAAAAAGACTTTAATGGATAAAAGTGAGGCTTTCCTGAAGTGCTGTATGCTAATGTTGGCTAGTGTTTAAAATCTTAGCTGTTGTTTTCTGTGGGAGCAGAAAATGTGATCAAAGTCGAAAGCAAACCCTGCACCAGACACTGGAAGCACATCCAGTTGCTGGGTGGGTCTGGAGAGTGCACTTTTCCAAGAGTGTGATGAAGCAGACCTCAGGCACTCCATTCATAAAGTCTGTTCTTGCACAAGAAAAGGTCTGCTGTTCTGTAAGTTAGACTTTCCTTATAGAACTTACTAGGTTTGGTATTTGCTACAAAGTTTGTCACTGAGTAATATTTGAAGGCAGTAAGATTTCCTTTTAAATGGTTAATAGCAACTGTGATTGGGGCTGAGGTCATAGTCCAGCGTTGTAGCATGTGGTTCAGGAGACCCTAGGTTGCATTCTCAGTGCGTCCTACATCCTCTCAATGGCTGATGTTGGCAAATATTTGATTCTGAAAATTCTTGGAGCGGGGAAGTAGGAAAAAGATAATATTGAAGGCTTGTGCTGTTAGGCAAATCACATTAAAAAATGTTATTTAAGCTAGCACACAGAGTAATGGGTTCATCATGTCAAGAAATCCTCTACTTGTATGTGGGGGTGGGGGAAAGAGCATGTGCACTCCAGAGCCTCACAAGTGTAGACATGTCAGGCGTCAGTCTTTGCCTACCGCCCTGTTCCATGATAGGGTCTCCTTGCTTCTTCAGTAGTCATGGCCAATTGTGCCCCCTCTTCTGGGGATTCTTTGTGGTAGCCCCTATGTGAGCACTTTGATTACAGGCCTGGCATTATTACATGGTCTGGGGCTTTGAATTTAGGTCCTCCTTACATTTGTATGGTAAGTGCTTTACCCACTGAGCCATCTATTTAAAATCTCAGTGTGTCTTCGTAGTGTAGGTTATTTATATTGTACTAAAATGGTGTTTATGTGAATATATTATTAACTAGGTGAAATTATCTTAAACCTTCTTGGTAATTTGTAAATTAAGTTGGTAAGCTTTATTTTTATTTAATTTTGGGAGAGGGTGTCTCTACATGGACCAGACTAGCCTGGAACTCAAGAGATCTGCCTGCTTCTGCCTCCTGAGTGCTAGGATTAAAGGTGTGCACCACCAAACCCAGCTTACTTCTTGATTTCTTTTTGTAATCAACAAGTAGAACTAAAAATTTTTATACAGTGTATCTAAAAGGGCAAATGTGTAGTGGCTTTATGTATGAGACCTTTTCTGCTTCCCACTATCAATGCTCGCTGGCAGCTTGGAGAATCCAGGATTCTATGTCAAGGGGCCAGGTAGGGCAGTATGTGTATGACTTAGTGTAGAGAGAGGAGGGAAGCTTATGTGTAACTTATGAATGTGGACCTCTCTTTGATGAGGGAGATTACAGTACTTCCAGGTCATCACAAACAGCATTGACACTAAGCCATGGAGGATGAGCACTATAGAACACCCATGCCCGTCTTGATGCTCAGCTGAATGTTAAGTCTGTAAAAGTGTAATTTCATGGAAATAAGGTATGTTGTAGCTATAAAGTATCAACCAAATTTTGGGGGGATTTTGCATTTTTTAGAAGCTTAATAGATTTTAGAGGTAGTAGATGTTAAGATAAATTTCTCATATATTGCATTACTGTGTGAATGTGGATTGACTTCTCTCTGTGCTGGAGATTGAACCCGGGGCCTCTTGTGCTGTGTGTGTGTCCTTGTGCTGTTCACAGTCTCTCCTTTTTCTCCAGTATGTCTACTTGAATGTTGGGATAATTTCTGTGGCTTCTGTTGTATTTTTCTGGATAGCATCTTACCCAGAAGGCTGGGTTCAAGCAGTAATACAGGATATAATAAGGAAGAACATGTCCCTGAGATTAGTGTTTTGAATGCTCTAAAGAATTGCCTAAGAACTGATTTAGTGATTGTAATTAACAGATATTGCTTAACTTTTCTTTAAGACTTAAGACTTCAGAGACCATTCATGACTTCTTTAAGCCATAAATGATAGTATTTTAAAGAGAACATTCCTAGGCTTATGTTACCATCACCCCCAAAAGAAACTATGTTTGTTCTTCATTGTCTTAGTTTTTGAAACAAGTTCTCCCTATAGATCACAGCCTGGCCTTCAGTTTTGCTGCCTCTGCTTCTGCCTTTGCCTTCCCAGAGTGGGATTGTGGTTTCGTCTTGTGTCCACCTTACAGTGTTTTCATAGATCATCCAAATTTTGGTCCAGAAGGACTTTCTAAAAAAACAAATGGAACATTTATTTATTGCTCATATATATGTGTTTGTGTGTTGCTATCAGAAGATAATCTTGGGTCCTAAGGAGTGAACTCATGGTGTCAGGAGTGACGCCAGATGCCTTTACCCACTGAACCATCTCACTTGCCCCAAGTATTTCCTATATTGAGCATAGTGATATGCCACTGTATGGATGAGTACCACCTTTTATTTCTTCCTCACCTACTGGACATGTAATCGTATTTTTGTTATGAATAATGTCTCAGTGAGCACTCATGATTCATGTGCTTTTTGTGGACATGTGGTTTCATTTTTCTTGGGTGTAGACTTAGAAGTAGCATTGCTGGGTCACATGGTGACTGTCTGATTCTGGGGAATTGCCAAAGTAGTCTCTAAACTGACTGTTCAACGCTATGTCATTGACACTTGCTTTTGACAACAGTCTTTGATTATAATTGTCCTAGTGACTGTTGAGAGTCACTAAGATACTGTTTAGTATTACCAGTAGATTTTTAGGATAGATATGTCAGAGTCATTCTGAGATAATGTGTTTTTGTTTTGAATGTCACAAATTATTTTTGGCAAAGATTTTGAGATTATTGGGATATTTGCAGCAGACAAGAAAAGTCAGCTGTAATCAATTAGATTAAAGTGATTTTGCAAATTGGGTTAGCTAGACGACGGCTCAGTCAGTAAAAGGGCTTGTCAGTCCTGACACCTGAATTTAGAGTTCCACCTGCTCGTGGTGGAAGAAGAGAACTGACTTTCAGAAGTTGTCCTTTGATCACTGGTGTATCTTGGCTCACATGTCTTCCTTCTACCCACAATAAAACAGTGCAGTACTTTTTAAAAAGCTTTTTTAAAATTTATGTGTCTGAGTGTTTAGCCTGCGTGTATGTCTGTGTACTGCATGTACCTGGTACCTACAGAGGCCCACAAGTGTGTTAGATCCCTTGAGACTGGAGTTACAGATGACTGTGAGCCACTATGTAGATGCTTAGGACCTATGTCCTCTGGAAAAACATTAGTGCTCATTTAGCCATTGCTCCAGCCCAAGTCTGAGGTAGTGACAGGGCTTGTTGGTCTCTTCCTGCTTCTCCATTGTTGATGGCATCGCTCTCCTTGATCTTTTTGGTTGGCCACACTGTAATTCCTTGACCTGTTACCATTTACCCTCTGCCTTAAGACTTTTGTACAGCTTGCTCTAGCCTGCTTCCTACTCTTTGTTGTCTTCTACAAATCCTTTAAATTGTAGAACAGAGGTCAGTTTCTCAGAAAAATATCCCCGTGCCCAGGCTAGACTGGGATTACCTGTTGTATTTTTATAGTTCAAAAATTACATAGTTATGATTATTTAATGCTTTTCTGCTAGGAAGAGGCTGTGATATTACTGTATTGTTCCTAGAACCTGGTGCATAGTATAGACTCCCTAAACAGTGTGTGTGTGAATGAATTTGGAAATTTTGCACAATGATGTGTATTTAATACTAAATACTCATTGTGGAACCTTTACTGAGTAAAGCATATACAAATGGATACAGTCCTGGAAACCTCATCTTAACCTTCTCTCCCTTAAATTTCCTAACTCATAACTCTTTATTTGAGGCAGGGACTCTATGTAGCCCTGGCTGTCCTGTAACTTTCTATGTAGACTAGGCTGGCCTCAAACTCAAAGAGATCCTCCTGTCTCTGCTTCCCAATGTCTGGGATTAAAAATATGCACCAACATACCCAGCCCAGCTCTAAAAATGTTTTAAGTCTGTGTGTGTGTTTGTATGTGTCTATATGCATATATGCTTTGCTGTAAAAATAAAAAGTGGTAACCTTTTATCCCCAGCTACTGCCAGCTCCCGTAGGGCCATGTCACTGTGGGACATCTTTATCTTAGCAGCTCCACGCCACCTCTATGCACTCACAGGCCCCAGCTTCTCTTGACACAGGCTCGGTCCACTCCATCCGCCCCAGCTGCTTCTGTCCTGAGTGGTGACATGCCCCAGCATGTTGTTTTCACTCACTTTCCTTTGGCATGTTGTTGCCAAGCCTTGCACACACACATCCCAACTCCAGGACGGGCTTTGTGTGTCCTGCCACTGCACCCTCAAAGAAATCAATTAAGTCGCCACATCAGAGAACACATCAAAATACTCTGATCCAATTGGTATAATATAATTTGCCCACCAAGATAAGTCAAATGATCCTGTACAATTTCATTCCTTATAAAATATTCCTAACAACGTTGTCCATATGGAGATGCGTCGAGAGAAACATCCACATATGCTTCCATGTTGCCTCCTCTTCAATATTCACTACTCCTCCTCCTTAGACTTTTCCTTGCCTACCTTTCTTTCTCATCCAATGATAAGCTTGACCTGCCTTGTTGTATAATGACATCATTGTGTGTGTGTGTGTGTGTGTGTGTGTGTTCATCTGGACAACTCAGGGAGTTGGTTCTTTGGCTGTGAAACCAAGGTCATCAGACTTGGGTAGCAAGTGCTTTTCACCAGCCCTCTCACTGCCCTTGGTTTTTAAGCTGGAGAGTGCCTCAGGTCATAGAAAACAATTTATTGTTAGCGTTTGTCTGGTGTGTGAGTGCATGTACACCAGGACACAGGTGTGGAAGTCAGAGAACATTCTGTGGGAATTGATCTCTCCTTCTACCACGTCAGGCCTATTGAGCAAACTCAGGCCTAGTTGCAAGCACTTGCTGAGCCATCTCGCTGACCCCTGACAAATTCTTAGATGTGTAGAGAAATTAGGTTTTTGCAGAGTCCATGTTAAACTAGTCAGTGATTGTCACCCAGTTGTCCAGGAAAAATAGCACTGATTTGGAGTGTTTACTTATTTGTGTGTAGTAAATATTCTTACAATAGTAGTTTCCATCAACCAGTATTAAACTGCTTCAAAGATTACTAGAAAATAAGAAGCTATTACTTACTTGGGTTTCTTAGACTGAGGTCAACTGTGGCCGGACAGTTCCTGTCTGCCTTTCAGAGTCATTGAGACTGGCCTCTAGAAACAAGGTGAACTTATGTAGCCCTTTACTGAAACTGCAACTCCTGCAGCTTGTTACAGTGTTTCCTAGTAGAATGGTGTGAGGGGCTGGAAAGCCAGCTAAGCCATTCAGAGGGCTGTGGGTTGCTCTTTAAAGGACTTGGATTATATCTCTAGCACCCATAGCCTTCCATAACTAGTCTCAAAGGATCCAACACCCTCTCTGGACTCTGGACATTATTCACATATGATAAAAATAAAAATTCCTTAAAAAAAAAAGGCATAAGGTGGGGCTGGAAAGATGGCTCAGTGTCCTGAGTTCAATTCCTAGCAACCACATGGTGACTCACAACCATCTGTAATGGAATCCGATGCCTTCTTCTGGTGTGTCTGAAGACAGCTAGACTGGACTCATATACATAAGATAATAACTTAAAAAAGCATAAGAAGAAATAAAGCTGAACTTTACTTTAAATGTGTTAAGGTAAAAGAAAAACTCTGTGTGTGTGTGTGTGTGTGTGTGTGTGTGTGTGTGTGTGTGTGTGTGTGTGTACACACCATGGAGCCACCAAATTTTTGGGCTAGGTCTTTCCACCTTAATTAGTCTAAAAGCTCCTCCTGTGTTGTGCAGAGAGGTTTGTCTCCTGATCTGCTGTTATCTTATCAGGTGACAGTATTGACCACCACGTGACTCTAAGAATGTAGGCACTGGTTGCAAATTCCTTATCAGGAATGGTTAAGATTGGAACTATTTCAGGCTTTACATTTTTTTTCCTTCAGAAGGGTATGTGTGTAAACACTCAGGCATGCATGCCAAGGCATATGTATGGAGGATAAGAGACACGTTTAGAGACTTAGTTCTCTCCTTATACTGTGGGTTTCAGGAATTGAGTTCTGGTCATCAGGCTTGGATTTACCTACTGAGCCCTGCACCAGCCCCAAGAATAGTCTTAATGCCTCAGTTAATTGGTGTTGCTTTACTCTCATTAGTTCAGTATCTGGATTGAAATCAAGTACACACACACACACCATGCATGCTATAGGGGTTCTCTATATAGCTCTGGTTATTCTGAAACTTGCTCTATAGAGCAGGCTGGCCTTGGAACTTAGAGAAGTCCACCTGGCTCTGCCTCCTGAGTTGTAATTAAAAATATTCTCCACCACCACTGAGCTAAGAAATTTTTCTCAAAGATGTAGTTTTATTATTTGCCTGTGTGTGAGTGTGGACATGGGATGGCAACCCCACATGTCTGATTCTCCTGCAGCCAGAGATGCTTGATGAGGATGCTGAGACCTGCACTCGGCTCCTGCAAGAGCAATACATACTCTTAACCACTGTGTGGTCTCTTCAGCCCCACATCTAAGTTCTGAGGGCTAACTCATGAGTCAGCCAAGGCAGCTTCCCTTTGAGGAGAATGCAAGCAAGCACTCTGATCAGCTGCACCCAACACTATTTTCTGTCAGTATGAAGACCAATGGACTCACATTTCAAACCTGAGGTGAGGTTGGAGTCTGTTGTCTGAGACAGTAATTGTTTACATCTCTTTACTTGTTTGAGAGAAGATTACTTCACATGTGTCTAGCAAGATTCTGCTTTTGTTTTGTTTTTGTTTTTGAATTTTTTTATAAACAGCAAATGAGGTGATATGGTATCAGAAAATTATATACCTGTGCAATAAAATGATGATTAACATAAAGAATTGTGTGTTTGTACAGGCACACCCATATGTGTGTACATGCATATAGAAGCTGAAGTTGAGTCCTTTGTTGCCCTCTGTCTCATATTTTTTGATATGAGGACTATTACTAAACCAGGAGCTCACAGTTTGTTTAGACTGTCTAGCCTTGAACTCTAGGTAGCCAGGGATGACCTTCTAGTCCTCCTGTTTGCTCTCCTGAGTACTGGGGTTGCAAGTAGTGTGCAGTAGTAAGATGCCAGTGTAGGGCCTATTGCATACAGAGAGTAAGTAGGCAAGCACGCCACTGAACCATGGTTTCCAACCCCACACTTCTCTTTAGAAAACAGATAGATATTGCCCTTCTCCCCTTCTTCAGTTTTATAAAAAAGAAAGTGGAGTTTATCTTCACTTGTAAATGATTTCCTTTGCTTTGAGAAGTCTCCAATCACAGGTGGCTATTGCTCACTTGTTCTTAAGTCCTGAAATGAACTAAATCAGTGTACCATTCAGGCACATTTTTGTTGTTTTCATTGTTTGGTTAATCCCATGAACATGTTCAGCCTGTTAGATAAACAGTGGAACTGTAAGGTCTTGGTAATCAAAGCCAGAATCTACCATGAAATGTGTTTATAAAACTGACTAGCTTATACTTCGGCCTGCAGTTTATGTGGCAGCCAGTTACTGCAACACTCTGCAAACCCAGAGTCATTCAGTGAGTCTATTGTAATTTATAGTCTCTGATGAGGACAAGAAAGAACACCTTTTCCTACTGCAGAGCATCCTTCATCTGGATTGTGCTTCTTGCTGATTTGTAGGAAATCTTTATGGGATCTGAGTTTGTGCTGTGTTTTTTTTTTTTTTTAATTTATGAGTACACTGTAACTGTCCTCAGACACACCAGAAGAGGCACCAGATCTCATTACAGATGGTTGTGAGCCACCTTGTGGTTGCTGGGAATTGAACTCAGGACCTCTGGAAGAGCAGTCAGTGCTCTTAACCGCTGAGCCATCTCTCCAGTCCCATGTTGTTGGTTTTTTAAAGATGTATTTATTGTTGTTATGTGTGTGTACACCAAGCACATGCTGACATAGATTGAAGCCAGGACAGGGTGCTGGGTCCTCTAGAATCAGAGTTAGAGATGGCTTTGAGCCACTGTATTGGATTTGAGGAACTAGACTCATCCTCTAACTCGGTGCTCTCTCCAGCCCCCTCTGCTGGTCATCTATGTAGCAGCTGTTTTGTCTCTGGCTTCTTCACTCTTTATGGTGTGTGTGTGTGTGTGTGTGTGTGTGTGTGTGTGTGTGTGTGTGAGTGTAGCGGTTAAATATTTTTTGTTCACTTAGGAAGTGGTGTCTTTCTTGTGTTTGATCAAAAGTAAGTTTCCAATTTTTGAAATGTGTCAATGACTTTTGACCCGGTGCTGGCCACTTGTTTTATTTTGAATTTTTAATAATAGTGTTTGTTTGTGCAGGCACATGTACACACAGATCAGACTTGCTATAGACCTCCATCTTACAGAGACACACCTGTCTCTACCTCCCAAGTGCTGAGCTCAAAGGGGGTGCATTGCCACATCTGCCTAAGGTGTCCATATTATTACCCCTCCTCTCCACACCCCTGCTGGGGATGCTGAGGATCTAACCCAGCGTTACCTGTGTTCTAGGCAAGCACTTGCCCAACTGACCAACAACAGCTTTAGCCCTAAGTTCCTCTCTCTTTGGCAGTGTGAAGAAGTTGGATTTTAAGTCCAGCCGTGTGGCCTGGGAACGTTGGCTTCTGTTTATTCTGCCTGTTGTGTACACTTTTTCTTCTTTTGCTTTCAGACCAAGTAGTGTGCCTCCTTTACTAGGTTGATTGGTATATACTATTTTTATGTCCTTTGGAGATTTCTCCATGGAGTTTATAAATTGTTCGAGTCAGGACGTACTTGCTACTTGCAGAATAATCATAGATATAGGTAGAGCTCATAACTCTGCATCATGCCATGGATTGTACACATTTCTCTTTGGTACCAATCAAATGACACAAGATATATAAGGGCTTTGTATAATTGGCTTTGACAAAGAATTGTACAGTTTTTCATTTTTATTTCTTCATCCGGGGTCATTTTCTTGACTCTAAACTGCCTGCCTGCTAGGGGTCACATCCTCTGTTTATGTAAGAAAAAGATCCTATGAGCTGCTCTGTTTGTCTTTACAGTTCAGTCTAATTCTGAGGGATTTTTACTCGATATAAAACTCTAGGTCACTAGTTCTCCCTTTGGAAAAAAAAGTTTATAATTAAGTACAAACAGGTGAGGCCTGGGAGATGGTGCTACTCAGTAGCAGAGAACTTGCCTGGCCTGCTGAAGGTCCTGGCCTTGGTCAGTGAGCTGGATTCACATAGTAGGTCCTTCTCAGTTTGTCAGCTTTTGCCTAGTAATATACATTTAAAGTTCCTCTATAGCCTTTTGTGTCCTCAGAGTACACTTTTCAGTGCAGGATATATAGCTGTGTGGATGCACCACAGGTTTTCTACTGAGAAATATCTTGACTCCTTCCAGGTTTTGGCAAGTGAATGAAACCTTTGCAGATCTACATGAAGGCTTTAAAGTGAATAGTTTGTAACTATAAAGGAGTGGTTGCTGAGTTTCATTCTGAGAGTGTGCTTATTTTCCTAAGAGAGAGCCAGGCCATCTTCTGCAGTGACCCTTCATTCTACAGCCTCATCCCAGTGACGGCTTTGCTGTTGCTTCATGTCCTCGCCAGCACATGGTGGTGTCGGTATTCTGAGCTTTGATTGTTTTAATACATGTCTGTTGTTTATTCCTTTGCTTACGTTTTACAGCTTTCTGGTGTGATGGGAGAGCATCTTTCATGCTAATTTCTTGTTTGTATATCTCTGGTGAAGTGCCTGCATTGGCCTGTTTTAAAATTGGATTGTTACTGTTTGTCAAGTTTATGATTACTTTCTTTGTGTACTTGGATAATAGCTGGTTATCAAATATGCCTTTTGCAAATTTTTTTTTTTTGCCTCATCTGTTCATCTTCTAATTTCTTGAAAGAGGTTTTTAAGTGGCACACGGTAGGGCTTTTATATGGATAAAGACTGACGGGATCAGGTCTCTAGCCCCTCTTTTTCTTTCTCCTTTCCTTTGTACTGGCTAAGGCTTTGAAGACCAGGTATCCCCAGGGCACAGCTTCTGTTACTGATTTTAGAGGGAACCAGCAACTGGCTCATAGTTAGGAATGTGCTTGACATATAATTTGTGGTCACACCACAGCCTTCCCATAAAGCTAAGAGGAGAATAGGATGAACACCAGCAGTCAGTCACCAGGGACGCTGTGACTATAGTGACATACAGACACTTGGACACCAGCAGTCACCAGGGACACTGTGACTATAGTGACACACAGAAACATACATAGAGAAATTGCTGGTGCAAAATACATACCTTACCTCAAAGGGAATGAGGTTATTCTTGAACCAGATGTTTCAGTATAAAATAAAGTATTTTTTTTGCCAGTTGCATTGGTGGAGATCATAGATAGGTGGATACAGCACAGAGAGGAAATTGCTGGTTTAGATGATTTCTTAGATATAATGGTTTCTTACTTTTTTGATTTGTTGGTTTGATTTTGGCTTTTCAAGACAGGATTTCTCTGTGTAATCCTGGAACTTCCTCTGTAGATTAGGCTGGCTTCAAACTCAGAGATCCACCTGCCAGTGCTTGACACCACTACCACCCGTTTTTTGGATCAGTGGAGGCTAGTTACCTCCTAATAAATTTTAAAGATTTGTGATTCAGTGATACTAGGTTAGACACAGAAGCAAGCAGTGAATGGCTTTCAAAGAGACTAAGACTTTAAGAATTTGTCTCTGGTCTGCAATAGTTTTAGTGTCCATAATCATCAAGTGTAGGTATGCTGTTTGTTTTTGTTGTTGTGGGTTTTTTGTTGTCTGGGAACTTCAGTGTGCAGTACCTTGAAAATACACTGTCAAGTGTTAGGATGTCAGTACCAAGGACCACACACTAGACGACTGAGTAGGTTAAATATATGGATGAATGATCCCAAATAGACAGGTTTATAGACATGAAGTAAGTTGGTGGCTTGGGAAATGGGGATGAATTAATGAGTGAATGGGAAGGCACAGCTTCCTCTCTGTGTGAATGTGGTGTTCTGAAATTGACTCTTATCCTGGCAGCCTATTTTTAAATATAATAAAGACTTTGGAATCATGCACTTTAAGTGTCCAAATTATATGGCATGTGAGCTATGTATATTTGGAGACATAGAGTCTAACTGTGTAGCCTTGGCTGTTTTGGAATTTTCTGTGTAGTCCAGGGTAACCTCAAATTCACAGAAAGCTGCATGCCTCTGCTTCACTTGTGGTGGGATTAAAGTTTGTGTCACCATGACTGGTGAGCGATAGATAACTCAGTAGAACTTAAAAACATCCTTTTATGTTGGGATTTGGAGGCAAAAGTAGGGTCATGCTTTAGATCTAGCATCTTACCTTCACGTCTTCAAACACTATAAAATGATAATATGACTATACTTGTTTATTAATATGTGTGTGTACCATGATACGCATGTGGAAGTCAAAGGCCAGTTCTCTCCTACCGTGAAGTTTCAGGTTGTTGGGCGTGGCAGCAAGTACATTTATGTACTGAGCCATCCTCAGTGGTTATAGTCGGTTATTGACTTCAGAATGTGAGGGAGATCAAGGTCTTTTTGAGGTTAAGATTGAAACAGTTGATCTAGATCCAACCTTCTCATTTTATGTATTAAACGTATTTTATTTATTCTAATAAACATATAATAAGTTTGGATTTATTTTGTTTATGATCTGTATCAGTTTGGCCTTGAAATCAGATCTCTGTTGGAAACGCAGTGCAGCAATTTGTTATTAACACCATTTAGGACCAAGTCTCAGTCCCTTTTCTCTGTGTTTGATAAAAGGGTCATCTGCATCACACAGTTCCTGCAGATCAAGGGAGCAGCAAGAGTGGCCACTTTACTGTTCTTGATGCTTGTATTTTGTGCTTTGTAATTTAAACCTTATAAAATATTTTCTTTATTCATTATATTACTTCTTATAACTATCAAAGGGAGGAAGTACCTAATAGATGGTTAAGTTGTGCTCTTTTTGTGTAGAATGCTATAGAATATAAATGGTGTTTTGTGAGGATTATTTATTTGTTTGTTTGTTTGTTTATTACATATAAGTGCACTATCGCTGTCTTCAGATATACGAGAAAAGGGCATCAGATCTCATTGCAGATGGTTGTGAGCCACCATGTGGTTGCTGGGAATTGAACTCAGGACCTCTGGAAGAGCAGTCACGGAGCCATCTCTCCAGCCCGTGAGGATTTTTTTTAAGTGACTTGGAAATCACCACCAACAAAAAGATTATGTATCGTATAGTTTAGATGAGAAAGTTCCAGAATATTTACTGTAGCATATATATATATACACATACATACATATATACATACATACATACATACATATACTTTTTCGGTCTTTTCAAAAGTTTGGTTGTGTGTTTGAGTTGAGAGGGTAGGTTGTAAAATCTAGGTTGTTGGGTGAGGTGCTCAAGCCTGTGATGCCATGACTGGGGAGGCTCCACTCAGAGTTTGAGGTCACCCTCTCTCTGCTACAGAGTGACATCCTGTCTTCTCAGAACCAAACCAACCAAACAGAGTGATATGTTTATATGCAGTGTTGAGACTTATCTTGAGAGTTTTGTTTATATATAAATGTACAGAATGCTACGAATTTTTATACATCACTGCTTTTCAACTTTTGATTATAACATGCAACTGTTTTCTCTGTACCTCTGACTTTCCCTGATCCTGTGAGGTTTTTTATTCAGATGCTGAGCTTTCCTTTCCAATGTGGTCTGAGGTCTGAGACCCTTGAGTAACAATAAGACACTGAAAAAGTCAGATTATTTTGGCACATTTTAGATTTGGGATTTTTTTTTTGTTAATGAATATTATTTATTTATATACAAAATTAAAGATAACATGTGTCTATTTTCATTTTTACACATGCAATGCTAAGAAAGATATTTACATAAATAAATGGTAATTGTGATATTTTTTCTTTTAACTTTATTTTAAAAAACAAAGATAAAAGAAAAAAATTTTAAACATTTTTGCATAAATGTATACAAATACAATTGTGTCAGTGCTTGGCTTTTTTTTTTTTTTTTTTAGGTTTGATACTCTGCATTAAGTTCTTACTATTTACAATGAGCAAAAAGTACATGTAAAACAGGGTGTAACCCGGAATTAGTCAACGTGTTCTTGGTGTGTAAGGATTGAACATGACTTTTTTTTTTTCTTGAGCTTCACACAGTCTGTGAGTTGATTCTGGGGCAGTCTGAGCCTCTGGGGTTAGCATCCCACTATCAGTGACTGCATATTATGTCTGTTCTTTTGTGACTGGGTTATCTCACTCAGGATGATATTCTTTAGATGCAGCCATTTTCTTAAGAATTTGGTTAAGTCATTGTTTCTGATGGCTGAGTAGTATTCCATTGTGTAAATGTACCACAATTTTTGTATCCATTCATCTACTGAAGGACATCTGGGTTCTTTCCAGCTTCTGGCTATTATAAATAGAGCCGCTATGAACATTGTGGTACATGTATCTTTGTTGTATATTAAAGTGTCTCTGGGGTATATGCCCAGAAGTGGAATAGCTGGATCTTCAGGTAGTACTATGTCCAATTTTCTGAGGAATCGCCATTTGGGATATTTTTAATTATAGTCACTTACTGATGTTATAGACAACTTAGCGGCTTCCAGAAGTATTTCAGATCTGGAACACCAAACCTTTCTCATTGGATTCATGTCTGGGTAACATGTTCTATTTAGCAGTTCTGGCATCTGTACTGAAACCCACTACTGTGAAGTAGTTAGTGTGTAGCATTGTGACAAAGCGATCCTCTTTAGGCTTCAGCGGTGGTGTTCTGATGTAGTCTGTGAATGTGGGTTCCCAGGCTACTGTGAGGGTTCTAATTTGAATGAAACCTGTATATTTTGAATATTTTAGTGGAAACTTAAGAAATGGTGATTGTTTTCAGCATTTGTCAGCATTGTCTTGTTCTTTCTGCATTTGTAGGCTGGTCCAGCAAGCAGTTCTTTAGGTTCCTGATTTCTTCCTAATTTTTCTTTTGGTTTTCAGTTTTGAAAAGCCTTTTTCAACTGACTTTGTGCTTTCTCTGTTTATAGTTTGAGTCTCTGGAAAAGATTTTTCTATTTACTATTTGCTTTTCAGTGGTACTGCTTGGTAATATACATTGAATGAGAGAAGTGATAAGGATAGTAAAAATGGCTGCCTGTATGTGGTTAGAATTCAAAAGAAAGGGGGCTAAAGATGAGATTTGGGAGATGGTTACAACAAGCTTAGCAAAGCCCCTTTGTGACTCCAACTGGATTGGTTCTGTTGGCATAAGAAGGAAACAAATACCATGTCTCCATCTTAGTGCATCAGCCACAGTTCTGACATCTGGAGTAAGAGTCTGGTGGCTGCACACGGAGGAGGAGATGCAGCATTTGTAGTTAGTGAGGCCTCTTGGAGGAGTGTCTGCAAACCAATCAGGATGGTAGTGTACAAACTTCTGTGCTATTAAAAACCCATATGTAATTTATTTTTTATCTTATTTAGTTCAAAGAAGAAATCTCTAAACGTTTCAAATCTCATATTGACCAACTTGTGTTGATATTTGCTGGAAAAATTTTAAAAGATCAAGATACTTTGAGTCAGCATGGGATTCATGATGGACTTACGGTTCACCTTGTCATCAAAACACAGAACAGGTATGTCTGTTTAAATCACCAGTTCAGGCTCTGAGGAGCTTTCCTTGTCCTTAGTATTTAGACAACTAAAGTACCTTTCTTATTTTCTCTTGGGTGTTTGGTGAAAAACAACATTGTGACACCATGCCTTACAAGTATCAGTGTATCTGTGAAGGGAATGTTTCTGTGAGGAGGGTTAGGATGCAGGTCCAGGGCAGGCCCTATTTAATACTTTAGAAAATTCAACTAGTTATTGTGTAACTATTTTGAGTGGTAACAACTTGGTTTTTAGCTGTTCTCTTTAGGAGAAGTTTTGGACATGGTTTTGGTAACAAGTTAGGAGAGTACAAATCATTATTAATGTGTGATAAAGTTTTGAAAGTTATGTTATCATTATTGTTCTGGATACCATCTACATTTTTGTTTCATCATTAGTAAAAGAGCTTCATCAGACTTAGCTGAATTTGGAATGTTCTTATGCCATTCCACTGTGCAAATAATGTAAGATGATGTAATGGAGCAGATGACTGAAGCCTCCTAAAACTTCCCACTTTATTTGTATTAGCTTTGTGGCTAGCCTTACCTTGTCCTGCATAACAAGGGTCAGCTTCAGTCTGTTACCATGTTGCCATACACACTAGGTTTCTTTTAAAGACAGGCTTCAGTCTAGTCCAGGCCAAGATGAATTTGCTCCTCTTGCCTTGGCCTCCTGAGTGCTGGGATTACAGGTGTGCCTCACTGTGAGTTGTCTCATGGTTCTCCCAACTCTTTCCTTGCTGCAGACTGCAGTTGAAAGCATTGTAGTGAAGCAGATCTTACAAGAGCTCACTGTAGCCTTTGCTCTAGGAGCAGCTTCTCAGTCAAGCAAACTCTGGCAGGCTTTTGTGCCGTGTCCCCCAAGAACTGATGAGGAAGTGTGTTCTTCCCTCCCTTGCTTCTGTGTACTTGCTAACCTCTTGCATGACAGTGATGTAGTACAGAGCACACATATGCATACATGGTGATTCATGCTGGGATGTCAAGCAAGTGTAAGGTTGACTATGATTTCTGAGATGTTGAAATGGAAAATAGACCTTTTGATCAGTAAATAAAGTGGTAAGGTCCATGATCAGATTGGTGTCAGATTAGTGAGACTTCTAATAAAGTCTGCTGTTCTGAGGAACTCTAAAGATGGCATCCTGTGGTTAGTGTCAGAGCCCCTGAACAAGCTGGCTGCATCCCTTGTCTTCAGTGAAGCAGACAACTAATGCTGAAGATGAGACAGGAAATCCAGTGAATGTCACACTGAGAAGAGACACTTAACTAAGTAATCCTGGTAAAGTGAGACTGTTGCACTATCCTTTCAACCCAATCACCAGTTTGTTGCATTTTCCTCTTCAACCCTAATAAACCCTTTCAATGAAAACACAACTCAGTAGTTAGGAAAACAAGCTGTGGTCTATTTTGGGCAGATTTACCACTATACTCTATTCCCCTCCTAAGAAATCCTTTTCACTTGCAGTGAACAGTCCTCTTGTTCCCATTCCCTCCTCTCCTTCTCCTCTGACTCCTTCTCTTCCGTTTCCTCTCCTTTTTCCCACCTCCTCTCCCAGTCTAATCATGTATTGCCTTTAACATAAATCTACATGAGACCCTACCTGTTGACCCATCCTTGTCTTGGCTTCAGTCTCTCCTGTAGGTGACTGATCTATCCAGTTGTCAAACACTATGGTGAATTCCCTTTCCAGCTGACAGGCTCTCCCTCTAGTTTGGCACCTGGCCTCCAGCCTTTCCTCCTTTCAGCATGGAGCTGCAGAGAAATTCTAGCTCCTTGGACTATTATGTCAGTAGCCTGGCAGCCAAAGGGGACACTAGAGTGGTCAGAACCAGCCCACTCAGCAACTCTCCCCTTTGTCACAGACAATGCCTTGACAGTTCATCAGCTTTTATGCCTACACATTGTGTCTGTCTGTCTGTCTGTCTGTCGCTGTGTATGGGTATGTGCACATGAGTGCCTTTGGAGGCGTCTGATTCTCCTGGAGCTGTAGTAGTTACAAGTAGCTGTGAGCCACCTGATGCGGGTGCTGGAATCTGAGCACTCTCTCCAGCCCCTTTACTTACTGTATTAAGTTTTTTACCTTTAACAGTTTCAAAGACAGAAGTTAAACTGCTTCTATCACTGTGGAACTAGAAAATAGTTTAATTCTTTGAGCTCTGAGGATGTTGGTGGCCATAATCATCTGTGAGGTGGTAACTAGTTGGCTCTTCTATATAATCACTATGACTGAAAGCAGTGAGACATTTCATGTGTATTGTATTCAGAGAAGAGAGACTGTGGTGATTTTTAAGTTTTACTATGTTTCTAATGTTGTTTGTGACGCTCAGTCATTTCAGGCAAAGTATTGTTGACATTATGTTTACAAGAGCTTATTCTTTGTTTTTCTGGCTACTGGAATGTTAATTGTTTTAAAACAGATCGTTCTGCATCTTACATTGTGATTTAATTATTTACACTAGGCCGCAGGATAATTCAGCTCAGCAAACAAACACCACTGGCAGCAATGTGACCAGTCCACCAGCTCCTGAAAGTGACCCCACATCTGGTTCTGCTGCTAACAGCTCCTTTGGCTTAGGTAAGTTGTGTTTGTTTGTGTGTGTACACGGAGTAAAATGTTCTCTTCCTCCAAAGGCAGTTTAATTAAAGTGACATAGTCACTCAACAGGACAGGTTTTTAAACTTTATGTGGTTTACTTCTGTAACCGTGTTTTGAAAGTAGTTTGGGATACAAGTATGTTTGTTTAGTTTATATTGATATTTTAGTAAGTGACAAGCCCCTCTTGATGATAAGGGTGATGGAGCCTATGTATTCATGGTAATTAGCACAGCATTGCATCTGAGGCTATCATTAGCTGATGTTGAACTCTAATGAACTCAGTAGTAATGGTTTTCATTTATACAGGACAGGCACCTGGTGACTATCTACTGGTCTGTTACTGTTTTCTCTTGTGTTTAGCTTGAAAAAATCTTGCACATGTAGCCTGAGCTACCCTTGAACTCTTCCTGCACTGGCTTCCCTGTTGTGGACATTGTAGATAAGCAGCATCACTCTGGATGACACTGTCCTAGGGGCTGGAGAGAGCAAGTTGGTTAAGAGAGGCTCAGTGTTTGCTCCTGCAGAGGACCTGATTCAGTTCCTAGCACCCATTCTATGGCTCACAGCCATCTATAACTCAAGTTCCAAGGGATCTGACACTGCCTTCTGATCCTGGGGGAACTGGGCATGCGTGTGGTTCCCATAACAGGCAGGCAGGAAAACACTCATAAACATAAAATAAAAAATAATTTAATCTAATGCTTTAAAAAAAAATCTTGAAAGTAAACCCATGAAAGAACTGCTTCCTGAGTATAATAGTGAAGCATCTCTTCTGTCAGCCCAAACCACTTCCTCTCCTCCTGCCTCCTCCCTCACCCTCCCCACATGGTTATTTATTTACTTGCAGTTGTTGAGAAAACATGTTGTGAAGGTAACAAAGGTAGGGCTGAACACGAGCTTAAATGTCATCACCAGCCCCTAAGGCAGCTAGTTTTTCTTAGGTCTCACTTTCACATATTAAGAGCCACACCCTTTGGCCTTTTCATAAGAACTTTCAGGTGACAATTATTATATGCCAGTATATAGTGCTCATGTTTTAGAACATGGTGTGGACTGCTATACAGCTGCTGCTGGGTGGCAAGGAGGGTGCAGCAGAGAGCTGCTTCCCTCATGGTGTAGCCTCTGTTTCCAAGCTTCTGCCTGCCACCCCAAAGGCAAATGAGAAGAGGCGGATTGAGTCTATAAATTGTGCTTTATTTCAGAGCTGGTAATCCGGGGAGGCCACATCTAATCTTCTGCCAGCAAATTCTATGGGGTTGGGGAGAACAGAAACAAGGTGATTGATTCTTTCAGAGCTCAGTTTGCCTCTGGTCAGATGGTCAGCAATTGAGACTGGGCAAATATCTCCCATGTTATCCCTTTCATGCATCCCCTATTCTGTGGGTGTCTAAGTTCAAACAGTTCTTGAAAGAAACACAAAATAATTAGTGTCTGCTGGTATCAGGGTTATATTAACAAGAGCTTCTGGTCTGCTGTGGTTGAGGTTAACTCTGAGCAAACCATTAGCAGTGTGTGTTGTTGGCTGTTACTAAGGTGTACATGCAGATTTCTTTTATCCATTATGGGAGTACAAGTATGTCTTCCTAATACACATATAGAAGTCCCTATCTGTAGCAGCAGGAAGTCCCTTCAAATGTACTGTGTCAGATAGCCCATTGAGCTATAAGTTCATTAGCACCATGATGACCTTCATCTGTGTCACCAGCTGAGATGAAGGCTTTGGGGCAACACTTCATATCTAAGCCACAGCATAGGAATTGAAGCGGAATAGTTGAATACTAAGGATAAGGTCATAAAAATGAGTAATAGGAATTGTTTTATTTTAAATGGTTTTTAAAATATAGTTAATGATTCTTCATATTTTAGCACAAACTTCTGATTTTCATTTTTGTTTTTTCTTTAAGGTGGACTTGGAGGACTTGCAGGTCTTAGTAGCTTGGGTTTAAATACTACCAACTTCTCTGAACTACAGAGCCAAATGCAACGGCAACTTTTGTCTAACCCTGAAATGATGGTCCAGATCATGGAAAACCCCTTTGTCCAGAGCATGCTGTCAAATCCTGACCTGATGCGGCAACTGATTATGGCCAATCCACAGATGCAGCAGTTGATACAGAGAAATCCAGAGATTAGTCATATGCTTAATAATCCAGATATAATGAGACAAGTATGTAGAAAAGTAGTTCTTTGCACTTCACTAAAAGTGTGTGTATGTGTAAATGTTATTTTCTGTGCTAGTGTATTTATTATATAGTTAAAGAAAGTTCCAACCATTATTTAAGTCAGAAAACAATATTATTTAGTTTGTTTGAACTCTGAATTTTTGCTATGCTTGAAATTTCTTTAAAGTCCTCCTTAGAAAATGGCCTTTCCATACCAGTCTCTCCTTGTGCTATGGGGAGAAGGAAAGGTGGGTCCTAGAGCACAGGGTGGGGAGGTGATGTCGGCGCCCTGCTCCTCACACATTTTACACAAAATAACAGTTTGGAGGAAGGGAGAATATATAATATTCCCAATATTCATCAGAATATATTGTATGAAAATATTTTCAATAAAAACATTTAGATTTGGTATGGTGGCACATAGCTTTAATCCCAGTACTGGGAGGCAGAGGGAGGAGGGTCTCTTACAAGTTTGATTAAAGTCAGCCTGGTCTACGTAGTGAGTTCTAGAACAGCAGGGACTATAGAGAAATCTTATCTGAAAATCTGTGGGGTTGGGGGTTATGGGTTTAAGAAACTTAAAAGTGTGTCTTTGGAGATGGCCAACTTAAACTATTTTGTGATAACCTGTGAAATATATGTTGTAATTCCACCAGGAATTTTAAGAAGTACTTTACTAATTTAAATACAGCAAAATTGCCCTTTTTGATTCTAGAATTGGATGACACCCCATCCTTCAAAATAGAATCAGTATTTCCATGAACTGAGCAAATGAGGTTAGGCTTTTAACAGATAGACAAGTGTGGGCAGTCAAGTTCCTGATGGAGCTGTGATGCTGACTCAGGGTGACTGGAATCCCGTGTCGTATTTTTTCAAAACAGCTGTTTTAAAAGTTCAGTGTGGCTGCCTGGCACTAGGCACAAGCGTCTCCATTCAGTTTCCTGGGGCCCAAGACAGGAGCTAGTCCACGTCAGTGGCTTCCCACAGACATTGGCTGAACTCAGAAGGAATTCCTTGAATATTTCAGTGCTTTTTTTTTAAACTGGAGATTTCTTTTTTAGACACTGGAACTTGCCAGAAACCCAGCGATGATGCAGGAAATGATGAGAAACCAAGACCGAGCCTTGAGCAACCTAGAAAGTATTCCTGGGGGCTACAATGCCTTACGGCGCATGTACACAGATATTCAGGAGCCTATGCTGAACGCCGCGCAAGAGCAGGTAATCACCTATTCCAAGGCTCAGGTCTGAGAATTGTTCTTGTCTAACATAAATAGTCTGTGACTGAGGGTACTGTTATATAGAGAATGGTTTCAGTGAAAAACAACTCCATAATTAATGTTTATCTTTTATTACAGTTTGGTGGTAATCCATTTGCTTCCTTAGTGAGCAGTTCATCCTCAGAAGGGACCCAGCCTTCTCGAACAGAAAATAGGGATCCATTGCCCAACCCGTGGGCTCCACAGACTTCCCAGAGCTCACCAGCCTCTGGAAGCAGTGGTAGCACCACTAACACCGTGAGCACCTCTGCTGGCACTGCCACCAGTACCCCCGCTGGACAGAGCACCTCAGGGCCAAGCCTGGTGCCTGGAGCAGGAGGTATGTGTGCCTCACATTGATGATAAGACTGGTGCTGATACTATTCTGTGTGCATCCTTTTATGAAGACTCTTTGTTTCAGGCTTTTAGGATTGAGTAGAATTAATATTTATTTAGCACATGTGTGTGTGTGCATGCCATGTGTGTACAGGAGCCTCCGGAAATCAGAAAAGGTGCCTTAGAAGTGAAGTGCTTGGCTGTGAGTCATCACGCTGGATCAGTAAGCTCTCTCTCAACTGCAAGAGGAATAACATATTTTAAGATGACAATGACATTAGCCTGGTTGCTATTTGAAGAATATATCTTAGGTGTTCTGGTCTGGAATGAAATGCCCCTCCCAGGTTTATATGTTAAAGCTTCAGCTGTTGTTAACTGTTAAGGGAGGTTTGAAAACTTGGGAGATGGGCAGGTCACCAGGGGCCGGTCCTTGCATGTATCTCCACCCTTGCTCCTTTGCCAAGATTTTCCTGCTGTTGTGGGCTGATGTCTCAGGAGTCATGAGCCATAATAAATTCCTCTTTTAAAAATCCCGGCACTTGAGAGGCAGAGTTAGAAGGATGTTGAAATATTAAAAAAAAAAAAATCCATGCTAACAGAAGGATATCTGTGAGTTCAAGGCCAGCCTGGTCTACAAAGTGGGTTCAAGACCAAAGCTACATACAGAAAGCCCAGTCTCAAAAAAGAAAAAGGAAAATTATATTTAGTATTTTGTCATAGTTACATAAAAGTGACTAGTATAATGGGGAGTCAAATTTAATGGAACGAACTTGATTCTAAAGTCATTTAAGTAACCCAGGACGCAGGAAATAATGGCCAAGTGACTGAAAAATAGGAAGATAAGCTGAATATCCACTTATTGATGAAGAAGTAATTTGTCCTCATTAATATCCTGATTATACTGCTATTGTTAGATACTTACAGGATATGCCGTGAAGAAATTCAGATTTAGATGTCTGAACACCTAAGTTGTTGCTGTACTAACTCAGACATATGCATCTCTTGCTTCATTGATTCTTTCTCTCAGCCAGTAAACAGTCTTTAGCTCTAGAAAATCATAGAGACAGATTACATGTTGTATAGCTCTTTTGTGTCTATCTGCACTGGTTTTGAAATTATTCTGTGTTACGTCTCTGATTTGCTGAAAAGTATTTCCTTCTAGGGGTATATGGCTTCATTACCATATATGTGGCTTTTTTTTTTTTTTTTAATCTAGTTTCTTTGTACTTTGTAGATATGTAGAGCCATAGGAATTAGGCATGAAGCTCAGATAACAAAATTGAGATTTTTTCAGATAAGATGAAAGCACTGTGTGTTGGATCTTAGCAGAGGCCAGAATGGACTTGGAAATTGTCTGCTGAGTCGGAATGGTGGTGCTGGTGACGTGCGTGAACAAAGGTTCCGGAGTTGGCATAGTCAGAGATAAGGGTATGTTGATATTTTTTCTGGAAGGATTGGTCTTGATGTCACCCTTAGGTAATTGCTGTTGGTAGAATTCTGGTTGTTGCTGAATATGATTTATTTTGCTTTTTGAGTTTTGCTCTGTGCTTTGTGAACCAAATCTTAGTACAGTTGGTATGTGTGGCCATTTTTTTAGGCCAGCCAATAATTTTGTGAATGCTGGAATCTGGGTATTGAGGTGTTCAGCTCTCTAGTTGATTTTCAGTTAACAGTTTTGCTTGTGACTCTTCTAGTTAGATGCTTCTTTCTGGGTTCATTCCTGTTGTTATGTGAAGATTTGTTTGTTTTTTCTGGAGGAAATTTTACATACATGATGGTTAGTTATCTTTGTACATTATCAGTAAGAATGTTTACTGAAGATTTTAAACCAGTTTTGTTTTCACAAGTCCTAGTAATAATAAGATAGTGTGTGTCAAAAGAAATTGTTTTCATTTCCTGAATTTTAGTTGGTCTTAATCTGTATCTATGGATTCTCAAAGATCAGTTCAAAGGCCCAGGCCATAGGCTGGAGCAGAGCTACCGCCAGGTGTGTTAACCAGCAGTCTTCTGCAGCCAGGTGTGTTAACCAGCAGTCTTCTGCAGCCAGGTGTGTTAACCAGCAGTCTTCTGCAGCCAGGTGTGTTAACCAGCAGTCTTCTGCAGCCAGGTGTGTTAACCAGCAGTCTTCTGCAGCCAAGCTGAGGACCATCATCCAGCAGCTAGGGAGACTGACCTGGGGAGACTGCCTGGATTTGGGGGTTTAAGACCATCGTAGGTAACAGTGACTAACTACCCCCCCCACGTGCTCCGCCACCCAAAAAGCCAAGTTTCTTTGTCAGACCTCATGAACTAAAATCTTACGTGGTCAGGTGTAAGATCTATTGGGGAGGGAAGTTAATTTATTATTTTTAGATTAGCATAAAAAGCATTGGGATTCACAAGGGCTTCTCTGTGTATGTGAATCATTGTGCTTTTCCTTTTTTTCCTATCGTACTATTCTTCCCCATGTTCTATTTTGCCAAACTGGTTTTTCCCTTCTCCGAGTTAATCCAGTTTCTGCCTTTTTATTGCATGTATTCAGCTCTTCCCACCTCCATTAAGATCTCTTCCTCCACTCTCTTGATCCCGTCTTTAGTGCCTTGGTTTAAACACTCTTAGATAGAATTAGACACACACACAACTTTACATCTAAATTCCACGTGTGAGAGAAAACAGGTCTGCCTCACTTTACTTAGTGTAGGGACTTCCCATTGCTTCCGTACATATCTTTACTAATATCATGATGGCAGTTTCCTTTATGCCCTTCTGCTTTCACTGCACATAGATGACACGTGTTCTTTATTGGCGTGTCTGAGGCATGTTCAGGCTGGCTCCAGAGCCTGGCTGCTGTGAATGTACAGCAGTGTTCCTTACCCAGGAGTACTGTAACTGGGTCACGAGACTGCTCTGTTTTCAGTTTCTTTAGGGTCCTCCACACTGCTTTTCTTAGTAGCTGTACAAATCTATGCTC
This sequence comes from Micromys minutus, assembly GCF_963924665.1. NCBI lineage: Eukaryota > Metazoa > Chordata > Mammalia > Rodentia > Muridae > Micromys > Micromys minutus. The sequence continues at coordinate 96,606,917 of NC_137969.1, forward strand.
CCTCATGCAGTGACTGTGCGATTCTTGCCCACATCCTCGCCAGTGTTTTTTCTCACACAGTCTAGCCGGGGTGAGCTGCAAACTCAAAGCAGTCTTCATTTGCATTTCTCTTAATACCTAAGGCTGCTCAACTTTTTCAAGTATTTGTGTGTTTTTGAGAATTGTCTACCCAGTTTATTATCGGATAGACTTACTGAGGGGTAATTTGAGGTTTGTTGTTTAGTTTTATATTTCTTTATGTAGTTTCGATATTAATACCATATGGTATGTAGTTGGCGAATACAACTCTCCTCCCCCGTGGTGTTTCCTTTGCTGAGCAGAAGTGTCTGGATCTCATACTGTCTCCTTGCCAGCAGCGTTCGTGATTGCTCCCTGCCCTGCTGGCGTCCTGCTAAGAAACCCATGCTTGAGCCTGAGTCTTAATATGGTTCCTCAGCAACTTAAAGGTCTCAGGTTAAACATTGAGGTCTTGTTTCGTTTTGAATTAATTTTTGTTCAGGTTGCAGACACCAAATTCTGCAGGATCATGTTTGGCCTTTGGGGATTGATGTAATCTTTTGGGTTTCTTGCCTCAGCATGCTCTGCCACCTGCAGCATACATAACCTCTCTCTTAGACCAGCTCCACTCTGTCTACAGCTTCCCCTGCTGGGAAGATCCTGTGATCTGAGGTGTCCTCACCAATTTAGGCTTCACCTTGACTCCTCACAGTGGTCTCTCAAAGCCTCCTTTAGGGACTAGCCTTGGCTGCTTGTTCTCATCTCTTCCACATCCCCCTCTCTCTCTAGCTCTTCCATATTTTATGCCTACAAACCAGTGCCATGTGGAGGGAAATTGCAAGTTCTCATGATAATGACATGTAGCCTGGTTTTCTTGGACATGGTTACAGTGACCTTCATGTGCTCCTGCTGCTGTTTTCAGGGAGGGTCAGTGATGAGCCTTCTGTTTTTCAGATACATTTGGATTTTGATTAGGTGAGTGGGGTCTTGCCCTCAGGGCCTACCTCCACTGGCCCAGCCCTAATGATTCTGATTTCCTTAATAATGGCAGTTGCTTCATTGTAACTGTAAATCCACTCCTTTTCTGGCCAAGGCTGAATGCTGTCCTGTCTTAAGATTTCAGTTCACTCAGTTCTTGAGGACAAGGCAGATCCTTTGCCATGAAGGGAAGACGGGCAGCCTTGTGTCCTTGTTCTCCTGAAATCTCATGAGCTAGACTCTCACTGTGTACATTCTTGGAGCATTCTCAACCTTGGAACCAAGATACCCACTAATCTTGTCTACTCGCAGCATCTAGGGCTTCGGCCTATGGCTCTGACCTCTGCTGTCTTCACCTTGCTGACAAGTACTTTCACTCTTTCTGCAAGTTTCTGATGCTTTCCCCTTTTACCGTTCTTTGCCGGATAATCTAGCATTTCTTATTTTAACACATGGTTCACTGGTTCATACAGAACCTGGTAGCCTGTAGTGTACCATTCTCTCTATAGTAAGTCTCAGTGGGCTTCAAGGTCTGTGTGTATGAAGCTTCTAGGGTTTGTAGTGTTGCTAGGATCGTTACCCCGCCCCCTTGACTTCCTGTCCTTGGTTTCCAGATAATGGATTCAGAAAGTGGTGTGGAAAATGAAACATCCTTAAGAGATGATAGTAAGTGGTGGCTAAAGGGACTGTTTTTTGTTGAATTGCATGTTTGTGGAGATGGTGTTTCTAAAGCCTCTAGGATATGTCTGCTGTTGGTGGGTATTCTCTTGTTCATGTTACTGGTAGGCTTACCTGAATTAACTTTTTTAAAACATGTTTCTTTTTTCTTCTTTTTTTAAAGATGTATTTTATGTATGTGAGCATGTACACAGTCACTGTCTTCAGACACACTAGAAGAGGGCATCAGATCCCATTACAGATGGTTGTGAGCCACCATGTGTTTGCTGAGATTTGAACTCAGGACCTCTGGAAGAGCAGTCAGAGCTCTTAACTACTAAGCCATCTCTCTAGTACCCTCAATTAACTTTTTGATTCAGTTTAATTTAATTAACTAAATAAAAATTATTTTTTATATGTGTATTTTTTTTTTATGCATGTACACCTGCGTGCCAGAAGAGGATATCAGATCATGTTATAGATGGTTGTGAGCTACCATGTGGTTGCCAGGAATTGAACTCTGGTAGAGCAGTGAGTGCTCTATAAATATGTAATAATTATGTAATAGTTATATATCCAGAAAGTTACTGCTATATGGTGATTGATGTCCTGTCTCCACCCAGAGCCAGAAGTACACCTCAGATTCTATTCCTTTGACTACATTGTGACAGAGCAGATTTAAAAGAGTTAAAGAAGGCCAGGCTTGGTGAGGCAGAGGGGGCAAAATGAGGGTGAGCTAATCTACAGTGACTTTCAGGACTAAACAGAAACTTTGGGGTGGGAAATCAAAGAAAAACAAATCTAGAAGAACAGGCTTGTTTTACACATAGAAGGAACAACTTCACCTTAATAGACCTCAAAAGAGCCTTGGTATTTCAGCATCTTTTCACAGGACATTTCTGGATTTTTCTTCTACAATTACTACATATCTAGAGACACAGAAGGTAAGGCCCAAGCTGGTTATAAGGTGACTATAAAGCCTGCTAATTTTTTACCAGTAGTGCATGACTGGATATGGGGGTTCCTTTTATTAGAAGAGACACTATAGTTACCTTTAAAATATATATTTAAAATTGATCTCTTGTGAGTATTCACACATGTGTGGCGTATGGCCACAGAGCCCATCAGACCATCTGGCCTTACAGGCTGCCCAACTTAGGTGCCGGGAATCAAACTGCTCCTTGAGGAGCCTACTCCAGTCCCAGTAGATGCCTTGTTCTTAACTTTGAGAGGACCAGTGCCTGTGCTTTCGACTTGGGTTGAGGCTCCAGCTTGCCCTAGTGACTTACCTCCTTCTGTGAAGCGCCATCGGTCTGATCATCCCAACACCTTTCAAAGGGCCATGTATCTTGCTCGGGTGGGCACTAGGGGTGCCTGCCTCCCCCATCAGGTGCCAGACTCAGCATATAAATGGGAAGAAGTTGAATAGTGGAAGAAACGTCCTTAATTACAAGGGGAGGACCTGCAGTAAATAAAGAATTCTTGTAGTTTGGCAGAGGAATATTATTATATAAAATGATATTCTGGGTGCAGAATTAGTAACAGTGTCATGAGGTTTCTGAAGACAAGGCAGGTCTCATAAAAACTGGAATAATGCCATCTTTAAATAAAGAAACTGCTCTGTGCTCCACTTCCTATTTGGTTCTTATCTTTGGAGGGAGATAAGTGTTCTCACTTTAATGGCTCAGAGCAGCAGCTTTAATCAGATTGGCCTCACTAGGAGGCTGTTGGGGTTTTTGTTTGGTTGGGTTTTTTTTGTTTGTTTTTATAATCACACATTGTCTGCAGTGACAACTTTGCAACTATTAAGTTGGGTTTTTAATGTAACATTGTGATGGTTTTCATACTTAATGTTGAGACGTCCATCAAAAGAAGCTAAGTAGCAGGAGACTTACTCTTCCAGCACAAGCATGTGCACATCAGGCAGAGCAGAGATGACATCCTTGACACTTGCACCTGTACATGTCAGCTCGGAAAGTGAGGGTATTAAAGCAGGAACTGGCAGATTTTCATGTAAACAATAGAGTTTAGGGCTTTACACACGAAAGGCAGAATTCAGAGTCACTGCAGCCCAGGCTGGTCTCAAACACTATATTCTCTGTGGCTTTGTAAATAGCCTTCCTAGCTGGTGGTGGCGCATGCCCTTAACCAGCCCTCGGGAGAACTCTGAGTCTGAAGTCAGTCTGTTTTAGAGTGGGTTCCATGGCAGCCAAGGCTACACAAAGACCTTGTCTCAAAGAAAGAGAAGATAGTTTTACCTGAGTGGTTTGTTCTGTGAAAAACCGATACTTTTTTTGTTTTTAAGATTTAATACATATGGAAGTTGTGCCTGCACACATATGTATAAACTGTGTAATTATTGAATGCCCTGGGATGGTTGTAATCCTTCATGGGAGTATCGGGGTGGGACCTGGGATGTCTACAGGAGCAACAAGTACTCTAACACTGAGTAGTCTCCAGCCCAGACGTTAAATTTGATTCCCTTATAATCTAGAACAGAACACTGTCAGCAATTTTTTTAAGTGTATTTGAGTACACTGTAGCTGTCTTCAGACACACCAGAAGGGGGCATCAGATCCCATTACAGATGCTTGTGAGCCACCATGTGGTTACTGAGAATTGAACTCATGACCTCTGGATGAGCAGTCAGTGCTCTTAACCGCTGAGCCATCTCTCCAGCCCTGTCTTTCAACTTTTAAGAACCAAGAATCCCCACTCAGAGTGGGATATACCTAGACCTTAAATCATTAATAACTCAAGAGCTAAGAAGATAGCCTTGTAACAATTTTTGGTATTTAAAAATCATTATGTTTAATCTATACACACCAAGAAAACTTTGACTGTTTCCGTGTTACGTTTTGTTTTATATGTACTTTATGCTTATGGTAACTAGTAAGATTTCAATGCATACTATCAAACCTTTTAAAAAAATCAAGTACTGACAAATATATTCATATAGTTTTATGCCAAAATGCTTTTTAAAATGTATCTTTTTTTAAATAAAGTTTTAAGAAAATAAAAGAACCAAGAATCAATACTATTGTTTTTTAGTTTAATATTGGTGCTATGCCCACTGTCTTTACTTCTAAGAAAAACATCTGTTCTCCCCATTTGTGTGTTCAATATAGATATAATTTACTGTGAATCGATTACTGCTGATGCATGACTCCTTTTATGGTTGACATGCCCCCTTGAAAACCAACTAGTTGCTACATAAGTGAAGAAATGTGGTTCCAAATGAGATACTTCACATTGATTTTGTAATTTTTCTGATTGTTGCTCTCCTATGGATGAGGAGTGTTGGTTTGGGCTTTGGTTTTGTTGTTGTTTTGATTTTGAATATCTGTTTTTAAAAAGAGCATTTTATATATGGGAATTTGCCGGCCTTGTGTGTCTGTACCATGTGCACGAAGTGCCTGAGAAGTCCCAAAAAGGAATTTTCATCTAGCACTGGAGTTAATAGGTGGTTGTGAGTTGTCATGTGGGTCCTGGGACTTGAACATGGGTCCTTTGAAATAGCAACCAACACCTGTGAAACATCTTCTTGGCCCTGCTTCATTTTTTTGAGACAGGGTCTCATTGTGGACCCTAGACCAGCTTAGAACTTAACAGCTTAGAACTTAGCCCTCTACCTGAGCCTTCTGAGTGCCGTCATGCCTGGCCGGGATGGAATGATAACTGTTCCATCACTGTGTGTGTCTGTGCTGTTGTATTCTTTGACATGTAACAGGGTTTTATCATGTTATTTGGTAAGGTAATTCACACTCTATTGTGCCTTAACCCCAGAGTGTTACAGTTTGCTTTTCTAATTTTACTTCTTACATGATTAATTTGCACTGTAAGTAAGAAAATCAAGATGCTTGAGCGACCTGTTTCTGGCAGCACTGCAAAGCCATGTGGAGGAAGCAGGTGGCTCCACGGGTGCCTGGCTCAGTGCTCCCGTGCCTTCCTAGTGTCAGTGTCCAGCAGTGGGGTCAGCAAAGCAATACTTACGTCACTGGGCACTGGATTTCAGTTTTCACATTTATTTACCTGTAGACATTTTTCTCTGAAATGTGTAAAAAAATGTAAAGACAATGTTCACTTTGTGGACTATATAAAAAGATTGTGAGGGCTGGAGACATGGCTTAGCAGTTAAGAGCACTGCTTGCTCTTCCAGAGGTCCTGAGTTCAATTCCCAGTAACCACATGGTGGCTCACAACCATCTGTAATGGGATCTGATGCCTTCTTGTGGTGTGTGTGAAGACAGCTACAGTGTACTTATATACATAAAATAAATCAATCTTTTAAAAATAGGATTGTGAAAGCCAGATTGGTTTTGTAGGCTGAAGCTTGCCAAATTGTTTTAAGGTATTTTTGAGCTTTAGAGCATGGAAAGCCAACTTGAAACTTGAGAATATAGGAACACCACAAACACAGGACTCACCACAAATTAGAAAAATGAGTGTAGATCGATACTCAAGTGTTTTAAGCCAGATAAAAGAACATTAGTTCAAAAACCAGAATGGAAATGAAGAATTAAATAGTTCAGTTAACATTATCCTGGCATTTCCCTCCTCAGCACTATGTCAGAACTGTTCTTTCTTTGAAGAAAGCATACTTGTTCTTTTTGGTGCCTCCAAAGTCCCAGTGTCGGAATTCTTGTGTCTTGGAGCTATTATTGAGTACAATAAAGGTTGATCGGAAAGCTGAGCTTAGTGACTAATAATAGTGGGTAGCAACTTTGTTCAGGTCTAAACCCTTATTAAGTGTGCAGGAGGGAACAAAGTAGGAAGGAATATCATTAAAACTTGGTTACTTGTGAAGGTCAACACTTACTGTGTGGGACTGCGCTTGGCTGTGGGAAACCAGGCTGTATAAAGTGAATGTATTGCTACAGGCCACATACCACTTCAACTGGTGCAGTATACACTGTCTTTAAATATTGTAAGTAACAATATACACTGTTTTAAAACATAAATGTATGTCTTAATCTGCTTTTTGTTTTTGTTTTTTTAATAAAATTTTAGCTAGTATGTTCAACACGCCAGGAATGCAAAGCTTGTTGCAACAAATAACTGAAAACCCACAGCTCATGCAGAACATGCTATCTGCCCCGTACATGAGAAGCATGATGCAGTCACTGAGCCAGAACCCTGACCTTGCTGCACAGGTGAGCTTGGAATTGTGCGTCAGAGTATTCTGAACTAAACAGTGCTGTGATTCTGTTCTTGGCACACTGTCTCGTGCTCTCTCGGAATACTAGAAATGCAGACAAACCATCTCCAGCTTTTGAGGCAGTTTCAGTTCAGATATACTTGAAACAACCTCATTTCTGCTATTTGTTGATGAGATGTGGTTTTAAAAACAAACCAGGCGTTTTTAGAGAATTCGCTCTGATCATGGCTGCTCCAGCGTGTGTTGCTTGGTGTCAGCTCTCCGGGTCATGGTGGAGCACCACCCTGTGCTGTGCCTGAACAGCTAGGGGTGTACAGTGGGCTGTGAGCACCCACCAAGGCACTGCTGCTGGGAATCAAGGCTGCCTTCCTTCACAGCACTCTCACGTTTAAAAGCTTTTCCTCTTTCATTCTGCTGAATGAAATGGTGTTTGTTTTCAAAATCCTGCAGCCACACTGACACAAGGACATAGCCCATGGCGATGAGGTAGGGTACTTAGACAACTCACATAACAACAGATAATTAAAGAACAGTGCTTCTGGATCATGTTAATCCAGAAGTGTGCATGTTGTGAGTTGTGGTTTTTGAAAGCTGGCTTTGTGAATTTATTAATTAAATGCTTGGTGTTAATGTGTCCTACGCATTTTTTTCACTTGGGTCCCTGAGATGTGGAGGTGTGTGAAGTGATCTGTGTTTTCAAGTATGTATTCAGTTAACACTGAATGTGTGCCGTATCCTTATGGTTCCTCTTAGTGAGCATGCTCTGTCTGTAGAGGACCTGGTGCTTCACACCTGCTGTCTGCTGGCTGTGAAGCAGGACACTGACAGTGCGAGGAATGAAATACTTTAAACTTAGGGTGCACTGGCATCAGGTGCTCACATCTAGTTTATTCTTTTGAAAATAAATATTTAAAATATTTTAAACATAAAAACTTTTTTGTGGAATGAAGGTTCAGGTAAGTTAGGAAAATATCAGTAAAAGAAATGAAAAGATGATTGTGTGTGTGTGTGTGTGTGCATGTGTTGTGTGTGTGTGTGTGCATGCATGTGTGTGGCAAGCTTTTTCTATACTAGTTGAGTGGTTTAAGATGAAAGTAAATGTGGTAACTGGTTAACAGCCTCGTAAAAAAGGAGCATTTGCCTTAAAAAGAGGTGTCCCTGACCTGGAACAGCTCTTGGTAATTTACTGCTTACTCCAAAGCACATTCTGTATACATAATACACCAACTATTTCCTGCTTTGATGATATTGAAATTAAATAATCCACTTTGAAGGGTGGGAATCTTTTTTTAAACAGGATTTACATGTAGTTGTTACTTAGTATAGTTGCCTAATTGAGGGCAAAGATCATTTCCTCCCCAGACTTTAGAGAGGTAAACAGGCCATAAGTAATCAATGGAAAGCAATATGCAATTTGTCTTTTTTGAACCTTATAGTTTCTGGTTTGCTTATTGTGTGTGATGGTCTTAACATCAGGCAGTCACATCGTGTTAATACTGGTCATACTTTGACGGTCAGGTGTCCCACGTTTCTACTGTGGTGCTAGTGAAGTGGATCCAGATGTTAATCTTGGTGTTCTCATTTATACCCTTGGGTCTTAGGTATTTAACACTTCCCCAGAGGACTGTTGGTGCTTTTTGGGCTGGTTTCATCTAGCAGCTCCATTTCTCTGGCAAGTTGACTGCTGTTTTGTGGTTACTCTGGACCTAACATCAACTTGTAGTAGAGGGCAGGTAGATATAGTGGTCCCAGACCTGGGTTCTGTGCTTGCTGTTTGTGTGTGTGCTGAGGGTCTAAGCAAGCCATGATTAAGCTGTTATATACTATATACTGACGTTCCGCTTACTCTGTAGTGTAGCAGAAAGCATATCTGTCACATATTGATGTTTCTTTTATTCTGTGTGTAACAGAAAGCATATCTTCCTAAGAGCCTGGCACTCCCAGGCTTTTTTTTTTCCTTTCAAAGGCAGAAATTCACCTTTGTTCAAGGAAAAGGAGACAAAACAATTGCTTTTATTTTTTAGGGCACTGCATGTCATCCATCACCCACCATTCTCGTTGAAAGAGAAGATGCCTGCCTGCCTGCCTTCCTTCTTGCCTTCTTTCCTTCCTTCCTTCCTTCCTCCTTTCTTTCCCCTCCCCTGAGCTTCTTGTGGATAGAACTTCCCTGCCCTTTTTTATTTCTGTTCTCCCTCCCTTTTTAAGTGCCAATTTGGGCACTTGGAGGAAGGTAGAATATTAAACCAGGTACATTACTTGTTTCAGATATTTCCAGTAAAAATTGTTTGAATACTTGCCCCATAGATGATGCTGAATAACCCCCTATTTGCTGGAAATCCTCAGCTTCAAGAACAAATGAGACAACAGCTCCCAACTTTCCTCCAACAAGTGAGTAAGAGAAGATGCTGCTGTCTTTGTAATGATCTGCTTGAAAGGTTTGATGGTGAACGTGTCCTTCCCCCTGGCTGATAGCACAGTGCACAAGAGCGAGTGACTCCATGACTCCACCCACTGTAGACACTGAGCCTGACCCTTTCTGGCCCCTGTCACTCCTATATGAGGAGAGAACTGTGTTGCTTTTGCTCATGAGGATTTAGATTTCTGGATGCTTTGTTACTATCATAGGCCATTTCCCTTCACTGTGCTAACCTTGAAGAGCTTCTTTATATACAGGGTGTGATGTGGACTAGTTCTGAGTGTTAGAAAAGTGGTGCCCTCAGGTCGGCTTCTCTTGTATGTCTCATTTTCTTCAAGTCAGCAGAATGCTTGTTCTCTGGGGGTGGACCTCATTTCCTCAAAATCAGTTCCTGAGGTTGGGACTGTCAGTATTGTCACCTTAGGAAGGTTTAAAAAAAAAACAAACAACAACAACAACAAACCACTCCCCAAGATTGTCACAATGCTATTTAGAAACACAAAAGTGGTATTGGTGTTTTTGATAGTTGTCAGGGTTCTTACCTGATTGAAATCCTTGTTAGGCAGCAAATCATTGCCCACAGTTAGTGAATGTCCTTGGTCTACAGCAGTGGTAGAAGCTCCCAGTCAGCAAGTCATTATCCACAGTTAGTGACTGTCCTTGATCTACAGCAGTGGTAGAAGCTCCTTCTTGTCTGTCAGGTGTGGGGATTTGAAAGCCAAGAAGCTAAAACTAGGGATGCTGCATTGATCTCAGGTTTGCAACAGTGGTTTCAGGCGGCGACTGGTAGCATTGTTAGATTAGCAGTAGACAAGGCTTGGTCACCAGGTTACCACCATCTAATGAACTGTGCATTTGGAATTGAGTAGAATTTTTTTCTTCTGTTGGAGAAAGGGGATGTGGCTTCTGGAATTGCTCCCTCTTGTCTTCACTCTGGAAACGGCTTTTATGGCAGGCTTGCAAGTGGGCCAAGAAATAATTTGTGTATGGAATTTTCTGACAAAGAGAAGGGTTTGTGATCATTTTGGGAAAAAATATGGTGTCTGGGCGTAAAATTTTAGCTTGTCTTCAAAAATGTTGCATAGTTAGAAATATGCACCTGCCTTGCTTTTAGTTCTTTGGTAACCACTGGGTTTCCTTCCTCCTCAGATGCAGAACCCAGACACTCTCTCAGCAATGTCGAACCCTAGAGCCATGCAGGCGCTGCTGCAGATCCAGCAGGGCTTGCAGACATTGGCCACAGAAGCTCCCGGCCTCATCCCAGGGTAGGCTCATTTCTCTAGACTTCTAGATTTAATATCATTCTGCCTTTTGGTTTAGTTATTGAGGTTTTTTTTTTTTTTTTTTTTTTTTTTTTTAGTCACTTTTCAAGTTACATCTGCTTGTTTTTAAGGGAAAAACCTAGCCAATATTATGTTAAAATGAAATCTGATGGGGTTGTCTGTGCTTTCCCTAGGTTTACTCCTCCTGGCTTGGCTGCAGGCAATTCTGGAGGCTCCTCGGGAACCAATGCATCGAGCACTGCACCCACCGAGGACACAAACCCCCAAGGGAGCACTGCTGAGCCAGGACACCAGCAGTTTATCCAGCAGATGCTACAGGCCCTTGTCGGGGTGAATCCTCAGGTGACGATGCTTTTTTTCTGTACAAACTTTGCTCTCATTTTCAAATTTTCAAGAAAGGCATAAAAAAAGCAGTAGCCATTTCCTATTCAGAGTAATGAAAAGTACTATTCAAGGATAATAAATCCAAAAACAACAGACATTACAGAAATTGTTAATTTTGTTAATATCACATAGCACAGAATTCTTTAATTTAATGGTATAGTATTTAGAAGTAGCCTTATAAAATATGAGTTTTGAAGTATTTTCTTCAAAGCCATTTGAAATAAGTTTTATAAGAGTTTATCAGGGAGAATCTAAGAATATGGTCAGTGTTTCAGAACAGCTCTTCCTGGGCCTGTTCACTACTCCAGCAGGTCTTGGATGTGGCAGACTCCTTAGTAATATTTTTGTGCCTGTGAACATTTATTGTCTTTACTAAGAATTCACCATTAAGGGACCTGGAGAGAAGGCTGGCTTCGATGCTAAGAGCACTGGCTGTGCTCCAGAGCACCCAGATGCTATACCACATGCATATGGGCTCGCCGCCATCTGTAAGTGCAGTCACAGTGGGCTCATCTATCGTCTGTGGGCAGCAGGCATACTATCCGGCTAGATGGCATTGTAATTGAAGTACACTTAGTATTAACATAAGAAGTATCTAATTCTAAACTGTCTGTGCACGAACTCTAGAAAAGGTTTCTGCTAGTTTGCAAGGCTCTGAAGTAATGGAATTTATTAAGCTTGTTTTACTCTTTGTTGGAGGAGAGAGGGGGCTTCAGGGAATCAAATCCAAAGCCCATGTGTGCTCACTGCAGCCTGTAAGACCTTTTTAAAGGCAGAATTATATGATCTATTTGTCATGGTTTAGGAATAAACTATTCTAAGATCAAGTGCGAATCAGCTTTTAAATAGGATGTGTATTTATAAATTATTTTAAATCAGTTTGCTGACTTGAAGTAACTATGCAATATAAATGTAAAGATAAATTATAGACTAATGCCTGGAAATTATTTTTTTAAATAGTTGCAGATGGTCTTGCGTATGTTAGATGAATAAGCCCATCCTACTTGATAAATAACAAAATATGGTGGTAGTATCTCAAGGCTCAAGTAGCAATTTAAAGAAAGCTCAGCAAACCAGCATACGTTGTATCGAATGCAGTTGGTAATTTAAAGGTGTCCTGAGCATTGACTGGCTCTCCTTAGATTGTGCTTCATTGTTCTTTCAGCAGCTACAGAGCCCAGAAGTCAGATTTCAGCAGCAACTGGAACAGCTCAGTGCAATGGGATTCTTGAACCGGGAAGCAAACTTACAAGCACTGATAGCGACAGGAGGCGACATCAACGCAGCCATTGAAAGGTTGCTGGGCTCCCAGCCGTCATAGCGGTGTTTCTCTATCCTGAAAAAATGTAATTTATTTTTGATAACGGCTCTTAAATCTTTAAAATAACCTGCTTTATTTCATTGGGATTCTGTGCTGTAGTAAAGAAAACCAATATCTGAAGGTGGAATGCAGTTAAGAAGTAAGATGTGCGGGTTTCTGTGTCTTTTTGGAACAGTGGGAATCAATGTTTCTGGTTAAGGCTGCTGCATGCATCAAACACTTGGCATTTATTGTAATTTTTTAAAAAATATCACCTTTTCTAATTGGGTGAACAAATTTTTGTCCTGCATCTGTCCAACTAACTTGCTTTTTAAACATATACCCTATGGTAGTAATTTATGTAGAATAAAGATATTAAAAAGCTGATTATTTGCGCTCCATGATTTCTGGTACAATATTGCTTATTGTGACTTTGGCATGTACTTTGCAAATAATGCTGTAAGATTTATACTACTGACAATTTTGTTTATTTGTATACAATACAAATTATTGCACATTTCTAGGCTATCTAAGCAAAATTTCTGTAACCAAAAAAGTACAATAAGGATTCCTAATTATGTAGAATCTTACAGCATCTTTGATAAACATCTCTCAGCAGAAGTGCCATTTAGTCAGTGTGGAAAATAAAGAAAACCTAATTCTGGTTATTTCTTTAGGGACATTTAATTGTACAGACAACATAATGTAACAATATCAACACTATATAATGGCTGTAAATTACCTTTATTTGTGCCGTCTGAGTGAGCACTGTAACATGCTCTGATGTGTTTGCTGGGGCTTCCTGCTCCCCATAGGTGTCTAAGCAGCATTGAGTTTTATTGAAATGTCGCTTTCATTGGAAGTGCTGATGTTTCAGTGTTAATTGCCATATAAACGTAGAGCTGTCTTTCGGGTTTATCAGCTTTCTCATTCTTAGGCAATACCTGGATTTTAAATGATTAGTGAGCCACTTGTTTCTCAAGGGTTTGGCTAGTTCTAAGAAGTAGTTGAATGTCGTGCTGTTCAGAGCCTCAGAAGGGGGTGGGGGAGGGGTGAGACAGAATCTATGCTGGATTGGGCCAGCCTAAACTAGGTAATACTGGCAACTAAGATTCTGTGAAGATTCTATGCATATGGTAGTGTCAGTCGTTTTAACAGTTTTGAGTAAGTTGGGCTATTCTGTAGCCTCTTCCTTCCCCAAAGACACCCTACTTGCCTCTCTCACACTGTTGGGGTGATACATTCCTTTGGGACCAACTAAAATACAACGTTAGGGTCGGTGGTACCTGTGACTGACTCTGGTTCAGTATTCTCTTAGGTCACTGTATTCTCCTGTATGGTTGCCCGAAATTATAATGTTAAATAATCTAAAATGTGTTCAGACAAGTAAAATCAAGGGAAATAGAAGGTGAATTCTGTAACTTCTGTAAGTTGCTTGATACTAAAAGATTGAGAGGCAGGATGGCCCAGACTGTACACTTTCTGACACTTTCTGCAGAAAGAAAACATGTACGAAGGTCGGGGCGACTGAGGAGGTAGGCACAGCGTGCACATGTCTGCTCTCTGCCTCACACCTCAGTCTGGTTGAAAGACTTTGTACTGGTGACTGGCGATATGCAGGTGGGGCAGTGTCAAAAGCAGTTTGATTTATTAATCACCAAATAACAATAAATCTTCAGCTTTTACACTTGGTTGTCTCGCCTCTTTTGTAGAAAAATGTCTTTGTTTTTTTTTTTTTTTGTTGTTGCTGTTGTTGTTGTTTTAATATGTCTTAATGTAAAACCTATTTGGTTTACTCCAAGATCCTGTGAAAAGTTAGAGACTTTTTTTGTCAGGGAGCTGGATAGCAGTGGAGCACGCCTCTAATCCCAGCACTCAGGAGGCAGGGGTGGGCAGAACTCTGAGTTTGAGGCCAGCCTGGTGGGCAGAACTCTGAGTTTGAGGCCAGCCTGGTGGGCAGAACAAGTTCCAGGACAGCTAGGGCTACACAGGAAAACAAAACAAAAAAAGCCCAATAACTTCTTTTTGGTCTGTGGGGTTGGTTTGTATAGCACAGTCTTACTCTATAGCTGCAGCTGCTTTGAAGTCCATGTGTGTCCCAGACTGGCCACTAGTCTGCACTGATCGTGAGTGTTAAGGTAGCAGACGTGAGCCATCCTCTCCTGCAGGTACAGAGTTGCTACAGTGAACTGTCTAGTAGATCAGTGGGGTCTACTAAGTGTACTTTTGGCTTGATGTCTTCAGCTCACAGGTTTATTTAGGAATGACCCCCATGTGTTGGCTTGTGGTTGGGATTCTTAGAAGGGCAAAGAAGGCATTGAACATGGGCAACACTGCATGCAAGCATCAGTTGTTCTTGCGCTGAATCCTTCACAGCACACAAAGAAAAGAATGGAAAAATTTAAACTCTAAACAAAAGTTACCAGATTGGGCTGAAGAGATGGCTCAGCGGTTAGAGCACCAACTGCTCTTCCAGAGGTCCTGAGTTCAATTCTCAGCAACCACATGGTGGCTCACAACCATCTGTAATGAGATCTGATGCCCTCTTCTGGTGTGTCTGAAGACAGCTACAGTGTACTTATATATAATAAATAAAGTTACCAGATTGAAATGGTCTTTCTAATTTCAAGCCAGGGGTGGTGTGTGCCTGTAACTAGGGGGAGATCCAAAGCTCGAGGCTAGTCTGGATAAACAGTGAGATCATATATGTCAGAAGAATTTCAGTTTTGGCTTAAACATGGTAATGAAAGAGATTATTAATTAAAGACAGCCTGTAGAAATAGACTGAAGTTGTTACAGGGTAATATGACAAGGCCATAGAGTACATTACAGAGAACAGAAACCTCTTCAGAGCATAGTTTATCTGTAGTCTGGACCATAATAGTGTGCCAGAAATATGCACTACTCTTTAATTTCAAACTTAAGTATGTACATGGAAATGTTTGTTGTAGCTAACAAAAATCTCATTATGTTGAAACCATCTTTGTCTTGGCTAGGGGTTTACTGCTGTGAACACACACACCAAGCAACTCTTATGAAAGACAACATTTAACTGGGGCTAGCTTACAGTTTCATTTTATTGTCATCAAGGTAGAACATGGCAGTGTGCAGGCAGACATGGGGCAGGAGGGTCTGAGAGTTCCACCTCTTGTTCTGAAGACTGCTAGGAAGAGGGTTTCTCACACTTTGTCCAACAAGACCACACCTCCTCATAGTGCCACTCCCTCGACCAAGCGTATTCAGACCACTATATTTCTGTTCCCTGGCCCCTATAGGCTTGTTCAAACACACGGTTGTGGTTGCCATACTTAGTCATAGCATAATAAAAAATACATTTAGTCTAACTTCCAAAGTCCCCATAGTCTATAGCAGTCTCAACAATGTTAAAAGTTCAAAGTCTCTTGAGATTCATCTAATCACTCAACAGTATCCAAAGCAAGACAGGAAACCAGCCAGGCAAACTAAAAACTCTACATCTCCACATCTGATGTCAAAGATCTCCAACTCCTTCTTCATCTTTGATGGCGGCAACAGTTTTTTTTCTCCTGGGCTGGTTCTACTCCCTGTTAGCAGCATTCCTCACCAGATAGCCCACTGGCATCTTTAATACCATGGGATCACCAAGGCAACGTCAGCTTCACATCTTCACAATGAATGTCTGGGATCCACACTTGATCTTCTGGGCTCCTCCAAAGGGCTTGCGTGACTTTTCAGCTTTGCCCTCTGTAGCACTCTAGATTCTGGTTGACTCCACTCTGTTGCTACTGCTGCTGCTGTTCTTAGTAATCATCTCATGGTACTGGCATCTCTGATACACTGCTGACTTCCACTGCAACTAGGCTTCACCAATAGCCTCTCATAGGCTCTCTTGATGATGCCAAGCCTCAAATTCTTTGCATGATCCCTTCAGTACTGGATTGTCAACTACAACTGAGGCTGCACCTTCACCAATGGCCTTCCACAGCACTCACAGTGCCAAGTCTGAGCTGCTCTTCATGACCCCTTCATACTTTCAAAGCCTGGGTGACTCTTACACATTACCAAGGACAGCTGCTGCAAGAAATACAATCTCTGGAACACAGCTTCTTTGTGCCCTCAGATTTTACCTCAGTGATGCTAGGTTCTTTTTTTTTTTTTTTTTTTTTAATGTATATGAGTACACTGTAGCTGTCTTCAGATAGACCAGAAGAGGGTGTCCCATTACAGATGGTTGTGGTTGCTGGGAATTGAACTCAGGACCTCTGGAAGAGCAGTCAGTGCTCTTAACCACTGAGCCATCTCTCCAGCCCCCAGTAGTCTCTTCTATTCTTGAATATAAAGCCAGATCTACGTGGCCAACACTGCCAAGTTCTCTTGCTTGCACGAGCTGAAACATGGTCCCCTTGTTCTATTACATCAGCAGCAGCTTTCTGTTTTCCACCTCCTCCATTGCCTAAGCTTAGTTGTCCTGGAATTTGCTCTGTAGACTGACTTTGAACTCGGAGATCTACATGCCTTTCTCCTAAATTCTGGACTTAAGCTTTTCTTCACTTAGAACTTGCTCTGTCCCAGGCTGGCCTTGGACTCGATTTGTCTCCTGACATTAAAAGTGTGTACCAACATTCCTGGGCCAAAGATTTTTATGGCTACTCTTCTCAAGATCCAGATAAGAAGCCTGTCTTCCAGCCTCAAAATTTGAAGCATAAGTGTACCCTCCATTTCTGGATTGTAGTTCATTCCAAATTAAAAACCCAAACTAGATCTTGTTCATCTGCAAACACAAGCAGTAAACTTAGCTGGGTGGGATCTTGCCCTGATAGAACCACTCCCTTAACCTCTCTCTGTTCTTGAAGACAGGATTCAGCTCCATTTCACTTTCTTCCCTTTAATACTCAAACCGTACATTGTATCTTTTTCCTTTTTAAGCTTGCTACACTTGTTCAAAGCATTCTTCATGAGAGTTAACCAGAGACCAAAGTGTCTGTCAGTATTTTTGGAGACTTGATCAGTGCAATTAATATGAATCTCTTTACCTTAGCCTCAAGTAGACTCTTCAGAAAAGGGGAAAAAATAACCAGCTGGATTTGTGAGCATAAATTCTTTGCAACCTATTTTTAATAAGTATTCAACCTCTCTGCCCAGAAGAAATAATGGAAGAGAAAAGTTATTAAGATGTGGGGAGATGAGCTGGAGAGACGGCTCAGTGGTTAAGAGCACTGACTGCTCTTCCAGAGGTCCTGAGTTCAATTCTCAGCAACCACATGGTGGCTCACAACCATCTGTAATGGGACCTGATGCCTTCTTCTGGTGTGTCTGAAGACAGCAACAGTGTACTCATATAAATAAAAATAAATAAATCTTAAAAATAAAGATGTGGGGAAATGTACCTGTTCACCAATGGTTCTTTGGAGGATAGCTCAATCTCCTTTGGCAGCAGTTCAATCCGTAGCAAATATGACTCACCAGCTGCAGGCCAGTCCTTTAGGCAGGCAGACACCCCACATGAACTAACAGCTATAGCCCAGTCCTGTCAACAAGCAGACATCAGGCAGTTGTAGTTCAATCCTCAAGAAACCACCAGGCTTACCAACCAGCCTGAGGAACCTCATGAGCAGTTTCTTGGGCAAGTTTCTCTCAGTGAGGTGTTACCACAAGTTGAGCTCAACAATGCTACCCCAGGCAATACATTAGGGAAGAATAGTGGAGCAAACCAACCTAACACTCATTGCTCATCTCCCACTGTCTGTGGGGTCATATTTATACGCCTTCATCAAGCATCCTGTCATGTGTTTGCTACATCCAAACATCTCACCTGTGTCTGCTTTAGCAAGACATCCTTTCGCCTGCGGGCCCCAGCAAACTGTTATCTGACATAACTTTCCAAAGAAACTAGAAGTTTCTACTTCATACATTCTTCACCAAAATATCACAAGAACAGTCTCTTTACCACATATTAAAATTCTCCTCTGAAACATCTAGAACCAGGCTTCCACACTTTAAATTGCCCTCAGCAACAGTCTTCCATATTCCTCCTAGGATGGCCCATTGAGCCCCACTCAAAGCATTCCACTACTTTCCAAATCCAAAGTCCCCAAATCCACATTCTTTCAAACAAAGCATGGTCAGGCCTATCACACCAATACCTCAGTCTTGGTACCACCTTATGTCTTTGTTTAGGCTTTTACTGCTGTGAACAGGCACCATGACCAAGGCAACTTTTATAAAGGACAGTGTTTAATTTGGGCTGGCTTACAGGTTCCGAGTTTCAGTCCATTATCATCAAGGTGGGAACATGGCAGTGCCTAGGCAGACATGGGGCCGAGGAGCTGAGAGTTCTGCCTCTTGTTCCTTAGGTAGCTAGGAGAAGACGCTTCAGGCAGCTGGGAGGAATGTCTTTCAAAGCCCACCCCCACAGTGACACACTTCGTCTAATAGTGCCACTCCCTGAACCAAGCATATCCAAACCACCACAACCTCTTGCCTGATATGTCTGGACCAAAAGTGATTAGTGAGTTTTGGGTTTTTAAGTAGTTACTAATGAGGTAGCTAATGGGCACACCCTGAGTCTAATACAAAATTCATTGACTTTTCACATACATCTTATACATTACAGCAGAAGGTAATTTTACACAGTATTATAAATAATGTTATGGTTAAAACAAAGTTGGAGTACACTGACTCATCAGAAAGTCAGAGGTATTGCTATCTCTGCTCCTTATGTGAACACTCTGGCTAGCTGATTTCACCCTAATTCCTGGCTGGATCCATTGCTGTCAGTGGACAGGCATGTCCTAACGCCTGTTCACACTGAAGTCCTGGGAATGTGACATGCTAACACAGTGTGGGAACCACAGCACAGCAGCCTCACTACAGTCCCCACAGCCACTCAGCAGCTCAGCTCTGCCTCTCGCTCAAGAATTACTGTGCCCCGTGATGTTATTTAGAAAACCAGAAGCAGCTGAGCAATTGGAATCGGAGCTTCTGGAGACATGGAAAATGTTGCTGGCCATCTTTTTCCAATTTTCTTCCAGGGCCACCTGCCTTGTGAACGACTATTTCTTGTCTCAGAAGGGTCTCTTTGATAGGCCAAAGTGACTTTTGGTAGAAATGCAGGCTCTATAACCTCAGTAAACCCAGCACACAGTTGAACCATGCTGTCTAGAGGCAGCCTAGAATTCCTTTTCCGAATCAGTCACCAGGCGCAAGTGTGGTAGGCATACATACATGTGGACCAACTTGCATATAAGATAGCAAAGTATAAGCTAACCAGATTAGGATGATAAGAATCCTCGAGATCTGACTGAAGGTCAGACCAGCGAGATTTATTGATACGTGGGTAAAGTCAAAAGCAAGGTGACAGAGCAGAGAAGTAGAGATTGGGGCAGTGACAGACGCTTGGTTTTGACACTCATACTCAACTGATTGTCAGCGGTGGTATTAAACTGCAAAGCAGGCGGGCTGGGAGGTGAAGTTTCAAGTAGAGAAGCTTGGTCCTGGGGGGAGGTAAACATGGCCTCTCTGTTGTTTGTTTCTGCTTTGTGTGCTCACCACGGACTGATGTTAACCTTGGATTTAGTAAAAGGTGGTTCCTTATGGTTACAATGAGGCATGGTGGGGCTAGATTGCTGTTATGGGGAACCGAGAGAACAGAATGTTGATCAGAAATGATTTGGGCAAGGCCTGGTGGACACACTTGGGATGACACCAGAGCCTTCGTGAAGGCCTCTCCCATGAGTGGGTCTTGCCGTTGGTGTACGCTCGTATCTGGAGGTGTGCATGGGCACCGTTCTTCTGACAGGATGCACGTTCCTTCAGCCTCTTGTAGTTCAGCTCACAGATTAGCTCCGATCTACTCTCATTTAATAATATGTAATTGGTTTTGTGGGTCTGGATGTGCTGAGGAAAGATAAATATGTCTCAGCCCCTCCCCTTGATGAAAGGAGAGGGGGCAAGAGGACAAGGGACCAATCAGAGAAGCATAGTTACTGAAGCTGCCAATTGAATTCCAAGGTGGCTTGTAGGGACAGTGAATGCCTCAAGGTGAATGGTTGATGCTCCTGAACATCAAGGAGACCTGGGTGGGCAACAGCCTACGTGAGCATGGAATCTTGGGCTTAACTTCCATCAGCCTTTTGAAGACTTTGATATTCCCACTCGACCATACACACACATGCAAAGCCCTGAATGTACAAACGCGGCCCTGCCTTGATGTGTAAGACAAGGGGTAATGCCTGAGTTGTCCTCTGACCACCATGCTGCCCCATGGGACACAGTTGCCCACATTCAGATGAACACGCATACACATACGAAATACTTGGCCATCTCCAAATGACTGATCGTGTGTTGAAATCCTGTCGGTTCCTTCCCAAATCCTCCTGAGATTTCCCCACAGTTGTTCAAGGGGTTTGTACTTCTGCAGTAAGCAATAAGCAGTCTGTCCCGTACAGATGTGTTCCTATATTATCTAACCGAAGAGCAGCTGTCCTGTTAGCTAAGGCGTGAAGTCTTCATTTCACTGCAGTCCACAGGCTCTACAAACCACCAGTACTGTTTTTAGAATGACCTCTGGGCATCGAAAATTGCTTCACACATACTGACAAACCGGTCACAGACTTTGAGAGAGACATTCCATTCACACAGGACTCAAGCTTAGTTGCCGGGAACCTTCTAGAAGGATGCAAAATCAGGAAAGACTGCCTTCATTTCCACCTGATTCTGAAGCTGAAGGAAATATGTCTGTGTTGATACTCAACACTACAAACAGGCTGACTGTCCAGTCATGTTCTAACTTGGTAAAATGCTGAGCATTCCTAATGCTCACCATACACTTTGTGTCTTGGTTACTTTGAATATAACAGGACAAGGAGGGGCTGGAGAGATGGCTCAGTGGTTAGAGCACTGACTGCCTTTCCAGAGGTCCTGAGTTCAATTCCCAGCAACCACATTGTGACTCATGACCATCTGTAATGGGATCTGATGCCTTCTTCTGATGTGTCTGAGGACATCCACAGTGTACTCATAGACATAAAATAAATCTTAAAAAAAAAAAAAAAACCCAACTGTACAGGGAGCGGGAGGTAAGATGTGAGAGTTAGAAACTCCTCTTTCTCTTTTCTATTCATCTCTTTCTTTCTCCAGCCGCATAAGACTGGACAGCCTTGTCTCATTCCCGGTTGTAGAGAAAATACCTTTTTGTTTTTCCCATTTATTATCCTGTCGGGCTCATGTTTATTATGTATGTCCTGCAGTATGGTGAGGTGTGTTCTGGTATTCTCGTTTTTTTTTTTTTTTCTGGGTCTTTTGTCTTGAAGTAGTGTTTAAATTTGTCAAGCCTTTCTTCACTTACAGAGGTGGTCATGCAATTTTCTCTGGTTGACAAGCCTGACTCTTATATTCTTGGAATGGGACTAACTTAATTTTGTGTGTGTGTTGGAGGGGTGTGTTTTTTGTTTTTTGTTGTTGTGTTTGTTGTTTATTTTTCTGAGACTGGAACATGCTAGGTAGCTCTCTACCTGACCCGGAACTCAGAAATTTACCTGCTTTTGCCTTAATGGCGCTAAGATGTAAGGCAAGCACCCACTACACCCGGCTTTTTTGTATATTAAAAAGTTAATTTTTATCTTTTATTATGCATCTGCCTGTATCTAGGTGCATCTATCTGTCCACGCAGGTGCCTGTCGGGCCAGGAGATGTCTGACCTCCTGGAGCTGCCATTCAGGAGGTTATTCTCCACCTGATGTGGGTACTGGGGACCCAGCTCTGACCCTCAGCAGGGGCAGTACAGGCTCTTAACCACTGAGCCATTGTTAAAAGCCATAGAATGTGATTTCTAAAATACATTGTTCAATTTGACTGATATTTTGTTGAGAATTTTTGTGTCTAGGTCATCAGTGAAATTAGTCCTGTATGTGTATATGTGTGTGTGTGTGTGTGTGTGTGTGTGTGTGTCCGTCTGTCTGACTTTTCTGGGTTTTCTACAGGGTTGGTAGCTTTCTTTCCCTTTCTCTGTAAGCACCACATGCTAACTGCTAACCAGCTGTGCTTTGGTAGTCATTTCCTCTTCTACTATAAAAAGTAGTTTGGGAAACGTTGATATTAATTTTTGTAAAGATTTATTTATTTTGTGTGTGTGTTTTCAGTACACTGTAGCTGTCTTCAAATACACCAGGAGAGGGCATCAGATCCCATTACAGATGGATGTGAGCCACCATGTGGTTGCTGGGAATTGAACTCAGGACCTCTGGGAGAGCAGCCAGTGCTCTTAACTTCTGAGCCATCTCCAGCCCGATATTAATTCTAGTATGGCAAGGGGCTGGAGAGAAGATTTGGCAGTTAAAACAACTGGCTGTTCATGAAGAGGACTCAAGTTTGGTTCCCTGTACCCACACGGTGGCTCACAACCACCTGTAACTACAGTTCCACCCTCTTCTGACCTCCAGCATGCATGTGGTACACAGACATGTATATATACAGGCAAACACATAGAACAGTCTCTAAAATTCAACACTACATCATTACTATCCAAAGATACACCAGTTTGACGATGACTCGTTGAGGAGATGGAGTATGGCTCATTATTTTCTTAGAAGTACAGAAAATTCTGTGTGTGCAGTAAAAACCCTAGTCCATAACATAATGGTCACAAATCTGGTCAGAGGCAGAATGCAAACATCTGTAACCCTGGCATGCCCCATGGGGAGAAGAGAAGCAGACAGAGCCCTCGGAAGATTGCAGATGTGCAATCTTCTACTCTAGTTGGTGGTCCAAACCTGAGAGAGTGGAGCCTAAAAGTGAGAAGAACCAAAGTCATGTGAATAAAGCCAACTTTATTCGGAGCATCGGACAATTTATATTCTGAAGGTTAGGCAAAGTCATATGTGCCACGTTCACTTGAGTCCAAGCTGTATAAAGTCACAGGCTGTCCCGTGCTTGGAAACTGTGAATAACAAAAGCAAACAGATTGAAGTCCGAAGTAAACCCATTCCCATACACTACATGTGGGCGGGGCATAGGAACAACCCATGAAATGGAGGAACAGGTTACAGTCTTGTTTTCTTACAAACTTTCAGAAATCTCACACAGCTCCACCCATTCACTGTTCTATCTGCTTACCAGAGTGGGCTTGCTGCTGTGTGGAGAGACTGCAGTGCTGTGCTGTGTGTGTGTATGTTTGCTCAGAAGCAAGCTCCCAAACACTACAACATAGCTGAGCTCCAGAAATACCCGGGATTCTTGACATGCTTGACCTTGTCCCTGGACTCCTGGCTCAGAGGGATTTCATTACCAAGGCCAGTGAGTAGAGACAAATGGGAACCTTTCTTTGGATTCCTTTTGTTTTTTGAAACAAAGTCTCTCTGCATAGCCTTTGCCCGCCTGGAATTTACAGTGTAGAGTAGGTCAGCCTTATACTCACAAGGATCTACCTGCTTCTGCCTCCTGGGGGTTGAGATAAACCGCCTGTGCTACCACACCCAGCTCAATCTCCCCAGAGTTTAACTGTCTGAAACCTGCCAACACCTTTCCAGTCAGTCCACCTTATAAGGGCATGATGGGTGGAGCCACAAAGAAAGCCAGTCATTGTAGAGTTCAGTCCACCTTATAAGGGCATGATGGGTGGAGCCACAAAGAAAGCCAGTCATTGTAGAGTTCAGTCCACCTTATAAGGGCATGATGGGTGGAGCCACAAAGAAAGCCAGTCATTGTAGAGTTCAGTCCACCTTATAAGGGCATGATGGGTGGAGCCACAAAGAAAGCCAGTCATTGTGGGGTTCAGTTTTGTCTCTTTGGAGGCTCAGCCAACTCTCTAAGACTTGTGACTTCTCTCGCTGTCTTGGCATGTCTGAGCTCAGGCAGGTCTTCGAACCCTAAGTCTAGCTACCTCTGCCAGTACCAACCTTGTTCTCCAGGGGCATCGGTGGTGTTGGGGTGAGGTGGGATGGAAGCTAACAGAACAAACATAGCTCACAGCGGAATCCTTTCATCAGTGGGGGTAGAAGTGTCTTTATTATACAGAATAGCGATGTGCCTTCCTACCCCCTACCCTGGAACTCAGAGAGCCACAGTCTCTGAACACCGCTGCACCGGCCCTTCTGAGTTGATTTATCAGGCTTTTTGTTTTTATCTATTTTTAGACTTCCCTCTTTGCTGAACTTGAATTTTCATCCAAATTTATGAACTGACTTCCTTTACTGAGACAAAATATTTTTTATGTGTGTGCTTCTGAATGTGTGATTTTGTACCATCTGTGTGCAGAAGTTTGCAAAGACCAGAAGAGGAATTGGATCTTCTGGAGCTGGAGGTCCGGGTGGTTATGAGCCACCATGTGGGTGCTGGGAACCAAATTTGGATCCTCAACGAGAGCACTTGGCACTCACTGTCACTGCTGAGCGTCCATCTCTCCTGCCTCCGTTCCCCTTTTGGTTTTTGAGTTTTTGTTTCTGTTTTTGTTTTTTTTGGTTGTCTTTTGTTTCTTTGTTTTTGGTTTTTTGTTTTGTTTTGTTTTTTGACACAGGAGTTTATTGTGTAGCTCTGACGGACCTGAAACTCATTCTGTACTTGAACTTAGAGATCCGCCTGCCTCTGCCTCTCAAGTGTTGGGATTAAAGGTGTGTGTCTCCACTGCCCAGCTCCCATTTTTTGTTTGTTAAAACTAGACTTTCCAGTTCTTTACATAGCAATTCAACCATTTTAGTATCATCGAGTCCAGCAACTGGAGTGCTAAGAACCAAGACAGAATAAAAATTAATTAAAGAACATAATAGTTAAATGTTATAAAATGATAAAATGTTGAGTGTACGTGCCTGTGTGCATGCGTGTGTACATGTGTGTAATGTGGCAGCTTCTTTTAGGACCTCTAACCTTGGAGCCTGCCAGCCTTCTGGGTGGGAGTCACTCCATCTGAGGCCTGCTGGTCACTAATGAGTTACTATTGAGTTACCAGGGTCAGTGTTGATTAATTTTAGCACTTCTGGGTCTCCATACATACCTGCTGCCAGGGTTTGTAGCCTGTAACAGACCCTGCTGGAGCCAGGGTTTGTAGCCTGTAACCTGTTCATTGTCATTGTCTCCAGAGCATCCCCTACACCCTCCTGTAGACCAGAGGCAGTAAGTGTCCTAACTAATGTGTCAGAGAATGGGGTCAGCAGGAGGTCTGCATGCAGGGAAAGAGAGGAGGAAACCTTACTTTCAGACCCACCAGGCAGCAGATGGCTCTTGGGAGAGGAGGAGCAATCAGAGAGACCTGTGCTCAGAGCTTTCTGTTTCCATGGCAATGTGCAAGCTGAGGTGACAAGGGCTCTTCATTCTTTAGCCTCTCTCCAGTGTGTTCCAACCTCTCTCGCTGCACCTACATCGGGCCCTCCCCCTTTCCATGCCTTTGTGGCTGTCTCCATAGCAACACGATGGCAGGGAATCCTCAAGATCCTTGATATTGATTGCTGCTTGTTTTTTGGTCCCTATGTTGGCTGGGTCTCAAACAGTAGACCCTCCTCAATATGGTGGCTAAACTGTACAGCACTCTTAAGATACTGGGCTTTGTCACATCTTTAAAGCCTGCCTGTCACACAGGTTGAGTCACTCCACACTAGATCTAAGGCCTGTAGGAAGTGCAGTTGCCAATGACTATGACAACCCCCAACCCAAAAGCTCAGGTTGGTACTGCAGGCCATTTCTGACTACGCCCTCAATAGTCTTTCTGTTCTGTTACCTCTGCCTGGTTCCCTATGTGCTCTCTCTCCTTGGACTACAGACTCCCCTTTGTTCCCCTGACTCTCAGCATCATTGAAAGCCGAGTGGCCCAAGACCTCTCAATAAAATGGCATTAAACTGACCACACCAACTCAGTGAGTCAACAGGGTTTCAAGGGAGGGAGTGAGGATTAAAGAAAGAAAAGACAATTAGACCACACTTTAATCTGACTGCAGCCAGTGCTGAGGCTGAAGAGGGTTTTTTTCCCACCTACCCCCATCTGCTTTTATACCATTCTAGATACATGCAAAGAATTGGTTCAGCCCTAGATCAAAGACCAAGTAGTCAAGGAACAAATAAGGCAACAACCAAAGTCCTGTGCTCACTGTGTTTAGGGGTTTATCAGGATGACCAAGATACAAGAAATACAATACATTCCTGCATTCATCTTGAGCCTACTTTGTTGGCCTAGCCCAATGTCAAATTCCTGCCAAATTCCTAGAAGGCGCACCAAGAGCTCACCACATGAAACAGTATCCTTTTCTGCCTTAGCAAGCCCAGCCTATCTAAGCCCAATTCACCCCACCCCTTTCTATGTTCCATTCTCCTCTGATCTTGCCCAGATAACAGCTACTCTCTGCAGATCCCATCCAGTCACCAGCCAGGATCATCATGGCAAAGTTTGCTTCACATCTGTGCCTGTGCCGGTGTGTCTTTGCTTGGTCAGAACCTCACCAGCCCTAGACTTCACCATAATAAAGTCTCTCCGATGTTTTCTTCTGGGGATGGTATACACAAACTACAAATCTAGATAGGGTTCTGGACCAGGCCGCTCTGCACAGGTGCGAGGCTCTGGGATCAGCTACCTGAACACCCTGGTCAAGATGGTTCAGTGCAAAAGCATCTGGTGGTGTTTGCGGTGCTGGAGTCAGACTTGGGGCCTTGCACACATTAGGCAAGTGCTCTCTACGTTGAGCTATGTCTGTTGCTCTGAGACATTGATTCTAAGGTGTGTTAGAGGTTGGAAAACACTGCCTTTCTCTTTCCATTTCTTGCTATGGTACATCTGGGCTGGGCTGGTCCAAGTCTAATCTAGGACCTGCTTTCAGTTCCATCTTGAGAAGGAAACAGCCTACCAGGGACTCTTATCTTTCAGCAGATCTGGACCCAAGTGTCAAGGTTCCTGCCATGTTCTTCCTCCCTCAGGAGGACTCTAGCCTGAGAAGACAAGGTGGCCTGTCTCTCCCCGGTCCTCTGAGTGGAGCCATCTAAGAACCACAGCTTTGTCTTGTAATCCACCCAACCCTCCGGCACACATGTCATAGGTGTGACTCAGCAAGCACACTTGCTTCGCTGGTTCATTCCTCTACCTCTCCCGGTGAAGAATTCCTATTTTTATTTATCCGTTGTTCTCTTGAGACAAGGTCTCACCATGTAGCTCTGGGCTTGCCTGGCACTCAGTGTGTAGACCAGGTTGGCCTTGAATTTACAGAGATTCAACTGTCACGGGAATGCTGGGATTAAAGGTAAGCATCACCACACTTTGCCCACGCAGGAAAGTCTTTTTTCCTCATCTGAGGATACAAGGTGGCCTGCCTCTCCCTTGACTGTGTTAAGTCTGAAGCCAGGCAGGACATGTCCCAAATAACTCTGCAAAGGAGAGCAAAGGCTTCATGTTTCCACGGGATGTACGGTCGCTTTTCTTCTTGCTCTGACCTAGCGCTTGGCAAGACGCAGCCTGAGGAGGAGTGAGCAGGCTTGTGACAAAGACTCAGAGTGGCGGAAGCCAGTGGCGACTGGTCACACTGCACCCACAGACAGGAAGCGTGGTGGAACGGTTTTTCATTTGGTGTAGGACCCAAGTCCATGGGACGGTGCTGCCCACATTGGGGTTCGTCTTCCCACTCCATTAATCTCATTAAAAACCAGGCATGGCAACACACACCTTTAGCCTTACTACTCTGTGAGTCTGAAGCCAGCTGGTCTATATAAGGAGTTCCAGGAAAGCGGGGACTACAGAGACACTGTCTCAAGAAACTGACACAAAGGTGATTTTAAAAAAGGAGAAAACCGGGCTGGAGAGATGGCTCAGCGGTTAAGAGCAATGACTGCTCTTTCAGAGGTCCTGAGTTCAAATCCCAGCAACCACATGGTGGCTCACAACCATCTGTAATGGGATCTGATGCCCTCTTCTGGTGTGTCTGAGGACAGAGACAGTGTACTCATAGACATAAATTCCCCATGGTGAATCTGAGTTGACGGGATGACGTCATACGCACTACTTAACCAAACAGCCCTTTGCTTCCATTAGCAAGGCAGCTAACTTGTAACCCTGTCAGGAAACAGGGCCAAGCTGAGACGTTCATCAACAGTTAAAGAAAATGTGTGTATACAGTGAAATCTTGTTTAGTTGTAAAAAACCCAGTTCTCTCCCAAGCAGGTCCTAAACTTATATACACATATAGGATGTGTGTGTGTGTGTGTGTGTGTTTAGTAAAAGGCCTAAAGAAAGGCTAGGTGCAGAAAAATGGCAATCTGGGGAGAAGGGAACTAGCCAGAGAGGAGCAGGAGATATGGGGGCAGTGAGCAAGGGGGGTGAATTAGAGTACAAAGACAGATGTATGAAAATGAAACCATTTATGGTGAGGCAAGCCTTTAATCTGGCACTGGAGAGGCAGAAGGAGGCAAATGTTTGAGTTTGAGGCCAACCTGTCTTAACAATCCACTAGGCTGGAGAGATGGCTCAGTGGTTAAGAGCACTGACTGCTGCATATGAAGACAGCTGCATATATATATATATTTATAACATATAAATAAATATATATATATATATATTTAAAACCCACTAATAATAATCACAATGAACAAATGACAAAAGACAAAGCCGATGATTTCATACGCTAGCCTAAAATATTTCAAAGCAGTTGCCACACAGCAGTGTGGCATGCAGTGGGTGGCCTGGTTCTGCCGGGGTTTCTATTGCTGAAACCAGTTTCCAGGATCACAAATTTCATTCAGTTGTACAGATACAGGCAGTATCTGTACATTGTTCTTTTGAAAGGCAGTAATTTGTAGCATTGAATACAGGATTTTCTCTGGCCATCTGGTTACACTGTACATAAATTTAAACTTCAGTGCTTAATTAAAAAAAGATTTATTTATTTATTTATTTATTTATTTACTTACTTACTTACTTATTTATGTCTGCGAGTACACTGTTGCCGTCTTCAGACACACCAGAAGAGGGC
The DNA here is from genome assembly GCF_963924665.1 of Micromys minutus. Classification (NCBI taxonomy): domain Eukaryota; kingdom Metazoa; phylum Chordata; class Mammalia; order Rodentia; family Muridae; genus Micromys; species Micromys minutus. Next base: position 96,636,003 of record NC_137969.1, read on the forward strand.
ATCGGATCCCATTACAGATGGCTGTGAGCCACCATGTGGTTGCTGGGAGTTGAACTCAGGACCTCTGGAAGAGCAGCCAGTGCTCGTAACTGCCAAGCCATCTCTCCAGCTCTAGTTTTTAATTTTTAACACCCCTCCCCACTGGTCCTGACACAGTTGCACACTGCCAAGCACACCACAAACCCCTTATACCGCCGAACAACCACCTCCACACGCGGTTTGTTCCCAATTTAAGAACGCAGAACACAGCCTGACGGTGGGGGCCAGCACCTTTAATCCCAGCCCTCGGTGGCAGAGGCAGGCAGATCACTTGAGTTCCAGACCAGCCTGGTCTACACAGAGAAACCCCGTCTCTAAAACGAAGAATTCGGGATGCACCACGGGTGAGGAGCTCGGAAGCAGAGTGCACTGGGAACCACAGGCGTGAAAAGAATACTTCATTTGAGGGCTTCCATGACCGCAGCAGCGATCTCCGGGAGACCTTTGTCCACACTGATCTGGATGAAGTTTTCGGGTGCTGATGGGGGTTCCAGAATACTGAACTGGGACTGCAGTAACTCGGGCGGCATAAAGTGTCCTTTTCTTTGGAGCAGGCGTCCATAAATGACGTCAAATGACCCGCAGAGGTAGACCACCAGGAGCTTCCGGCCAGCCAGCTTTTCCTCCTTTGCCGAGTCATCACCTTTCCGGGGCTGGTCACTTCCGCCCCAGATCAAGATGTCTCTGTACATTTTCTTCAGAGCTGAACAGGCCAGAACGACAGGCTGTCCCAAAGCCACGTCTCTGTTTTCAAAATATAAGAAAACACATAACCCCCGCTCCCCACGAAAGGATGAGGGCTGAAGAATGAATTGTCAGTTATAGTTAATAGCCCGTCTCTGCCAATGGAAAATGTTGGAAAAAAGAAAGAAAATGGAGATTAAGCAGTGGGCGCTAAGCAATCTTAAACAGAGGGTCTCTCATCCGTTAACTGAATAGTCTTGGGCTCAGTTCCTCACCTGTAAAATGGGCCCATCCAGAGCTGTCCCAAGGACAGAAGTTGGCTGGGTACCTGGTATGCCCAAGCGCTAAGTGTCTGTCTCCACCCCGTGGATGCGTCCAGTTGTGGTTTCAGAAGCGATTTTTAAATTACTGGATTATAGTCCGGGCAGGTATGACGTCATACCTTAATAAAATGTCGTGCAAGCTGCAAAGCCATGGGATCCTGTCCTGAAATTAGAACAGACTCAAAGTGGCTTTCCCAGGGCTGCCTATACACCACAGTCACAAACAGTCAGTTTCAAAAAGATCTTAGTGGTTATGAGAACTGGGCATGAACGGGCTGGGGTGGGGAGGTGGGCAGGCCATAGGCCTACAACCACAGAAACATTCTCTTGGTTCTGGTGTCGATGGCTCACTTCAGAACGCTATAAATTCCCTTACGGTACCGGGCCTCCCACTGGTGCAGACGTCCTCCCTGTCTTTTAAGATTTATGTATTTATTACATATGAGTGCACTGCTGCTGTCTTCAGACACACAGAACAGGGCATCAGATCTCATTACAGATGGCTGTGAGCCACCATGTGGTTGCTGGGATTTGAACTCAGGACCTCTGGAAAAGCAGCCAGTGCTTCTAACCACTGAGCCATCTCTGCCTTTAACGCTCACACACCTCTTTCAGTGGCTGATCTATTCTTTCAATGCGTCTGATCAGAACCTACAGCTAAACACTTGGTCTGCAGCTGAGTTCTACCCCAGCCTGAATTAATTAATGTCTTAACGCACCATTTGAATTTGTCTCCCCAAAATGACTCTGGTTTACCACATTCAAGCATGAAAAATTAGAACGATGTTACTTTTATTGTAAACCTTTTAATTTTAACTTCTCGGATATATATTTTATATAAAAATGTTTTTTTTTCCTTTTTACATTTTGTTTTATTTGATGTGAGTGTTTTGCCTGAGGTGCTCACTGAGGCCAGAAGAAGGTTGGGGATAGGTGCTGGGAACAGGACCCCAAAACTGTGCAGGAGCAGCTAGAGCTCTTAAGCACTGAGTCGTCTCTCCAGCCGCTCAGGTGCCTTGTCTAAATCATTAAGGCAGGAGTGAGCACAGCAGTGCCCAGGAAAGCACCATGCAGGAGGAGCTGAGGGCTCAGCATCTTGTTCCCTAGGCAACAGAAAACTGGCTTCCAGGTAGCTAGGATGAGGGTCTTAAAGACCACGCCCACAATAACACGCCTACTCCAACAAAGCCACACCCCTAATCGTGCCACGGCCTGGGCCAAGCATATTCAAACCATCACATCTAAAAAGCTCAGAGTTTTGGTAGATTTATCAAAACCTTCAGCTCAACAGGGAAAGTGCGGCCTCTGAGTAGGCTGCCCCAAGGAGTGGCCTAGGAGCTGAGATATTAAGATGTACGTGGGTCACTCATGAAGGAGAAAATACGTTCCAGAGAGTAGATGGACTGTGGACACAAAAGCCCTATGAGGAGGAACACGGTCAGGGGAGGGACCAAGGGTCTGAGTGGCTCGGATGGAGATGGAGGCGGGCGGGACCAAGGGTCTGAGTGGCTAGGATGAAGATGGAGGCGGGCGGGACCAAGGGTCTGAGTGGCTCGGATGGAGATGGAGGTGGGCGGGACCAAGGGTCTGAGTGGCTCGGATGAAGATGGAGGAATACCTGACATTTCTAAGAGACTCAACAACAACCTTGAGACCAGTTACTCGCCGGGAGAGTTTCAGATACGGTGGCATGGTGTGGTGGTTTGGGTTTGAGTGAGAATGACCCCCATAGGCTCGGATGTTTGAATCCTCGGTTTCCCGGTTGATGAAAGTTTTGGGGAAGGATTAAGAGGCGTGGCCTCGTGTGTCCCTGGGCACAGGAGTTGCAGTTTCGGAAGAATTGTGCGTTCCGAGTGAGCTCGCTGCCTCCTGCCTCAGATCGATAAGTAAAATCTCAGCTGTTTATGCTGCCATGCCAAGCTCCACCCTCGTGGACTCCAATCCTCTGAAACCAGAAGCCCAGCTAATGCTTTTTTCTGATACGATGCCTTGATTAGGCTTTATAGCACAACGGGAAGGTTAGACACGCGGCCACATTAGAGTATGTACCATCACTGTGCTCCTGGAGTGGAATTCACCAGAACTTGGTGGTGTGAGGGAGGTGAAAAGACCGGGGAGGTGCTAACTTCCTTATACAGGCACAAGGGAGCCTCTGCCCACTCAAGGACTGCAGATTAAAATCCTGAAAAATGCTGTGGCAGGCTGCATCCGGGGAGGGCAGAGGTGGTTCATTCCTGGGGCTGAATTCAGGTTCAGGAGTTAGTTCAGGTTCTAGGCTAAGGGACGTGGAGGCGTCTTACAGCGATATTGGACTCTCATAGCCAAGTTTACCTGGTCGTTCAGTGGCACCCCTTTCTCCATCTTTCTCCGATTCTCCTCGGAGTGGTAATCATCGGCATCATAGAATTTCCATCCCAGCTTTAGGATCAAAAGGAAAGAGATACGTAGCGTCAGCAAGATGGCCCTTGTGATAGTCCCTGGGAGCTTCCTGGCTGGCAGGTGTAGACGGCACTGGTCTGAGGCTGCCCCTCTCTCACTGATAACTCTGATGTATCACTACCAGGAAGAAACCTGGATCGCCATGTTGAGGGATCTGTACAGACATAAGCCAGAGGAAAGGGAGGAAGCCATGGAGGAGAACACAGTGGGTAAGGGGAGTTACCTTGGAGGCCAGCAGCGCACCCAGAGTGGATCTGTGGAGAGAACACAGGTGATGATATTTCTGCCCAACATCTGTATGTACCAGCTGTCCTGAGAGAGTGCCCGAGAGATGCACAGCTGGTGCTAAGATGCAGGCCCCTCCTAAAGCAAACATGCCCTTAGCCATGGAGTCTAGAGACAGCCTTCTGTGTCCTTAGGAATACCAACAAAGGGCTGGAGAGGTGGTTCATGGGTTAAGAGCACTGACTGTTCTTCCAGAGGTCCTGAGTTCAATTCCCAGCAACCACATGGTGGCTCACAACCACCTGTAACTCTTCTGGTGTGTCTGAAGACTGTGACTGTGTGCTCATGTGAACAAAATAAATAATTTTAAAAGAAAAGAAAAACAATTCCCACCCCCACATAACCCAGTGTAAGCCCCCCCCCCCCAACAACCAGTGTTTTGTAGTTTTGTGGTAGATGTAAAAAGTGGAGGCAGGAAAGTGGACAGTTGGTTCTAGGCTGGTTGGATAGCACATGGAGATGCTGACTGAAAATCCCAAAAATAGCTGGGTGTGCTGGCTGCACGCCTTTAATCACGGCAATAGGAAGCAAAAACAGGTGCATCTCTGAGTTTGAGGCCAACTTGGTCTACAATGTGAGTTCAGGACAGCCAGGATTCTGTTACACAGAGAAGCCCTGCCATGAAAAACCAAACCAAATAACCTAAAACAACGAGAGAGAGAGAAAATATTTTAGTCCCTACTATATAAATGTTTATATTTCGGGAGAGCACACTGCATGAAGAAACTGGCACTTTTTATCAAAGACTCAAGACAGAGGGTTGGGTTTTTGTTTTTTAATACTGTTAATTTTGTTTTGTGTTGGCCAGCTACTCCTTGGCATGGGGCCTGCCCTGAAGTGTGGTTGATATATCCAACGAGAGGGGTTTAATAAAAAGTTTAAATGCCAGCACACTGCGAAAAGTTCGGGGGCCGTGAACACCTCAGAGCCCTGTTAGCTGCCAGATCCACGCAAAGCTGGGGAGGTGGCTCAGCAGTTAGAGCACTGGCTGCTCTTGCAGGGTCTCCCAGAACCCTCAGGGCAGTTTGCAACCGGCTGTAGGAAACTCCCATTGCACGGACTCTGGTGCCCTCTTCTGGTCACCTTGTACACTGCACCCGTGGCACTCGGACAAACAGGCAGGCAGAACTCCGGAGACATAAGAGACACACCAGCAGGAGCAGAGATGGATCTCGTGTCATCAGCACACTCCTCCATCTCTCCAGCACACTCCCCCTTAGTGTTTCTCCCTGCAATATCTGTCACTCAACTGACTTCTTATTCAGTGCCTCCATCGAGTCCCCAGCCCCTGAACTCTGTTTCCAAATACCAGTTTCACTCCATCAGAAAACAAACACCGGTAATGCTCTCAGACTCGTCCTTCCGGTCTCTGCCTCAACGAGAATCTGAGCACTGACTATGAGGTTGCGGTTCTGGGTGGAAGAGAGAGGGCTTCTGGGCAGAGACTGTGAACACAAAGGACGGGGGTTTCCCAATTGGACAACACAGCGGGGTATTTGCCTCTGGGGTTGGTTTGTTCATTCTGTGGTGCTGGGGTTGAAACTCCGGCAAGACAATCAAACACTCCACCACCGAATTACAACTACGGTTCTAGGTCTATCAAACCAAACGCTTCTGAACTGCCCAGCGCTGGGCAGAGAAGAAACTGCACATCTCGCAGAGCGCTGGCAGCACCTTTCCTATGAGCATTCCAGCCTAAGCAGGAACACGATTAAGGCCGCTCTTCGCCTTCCAAGATCTGTTTGGAAGAATCCAGAAACGCACCTAGGAGGGAGGCCATTTGCCCAAGCAAAGCTTTGTAAAGACCCGGGGCGAGGTTTGCCCTCTTGGTTTGGGGTTCGCACCCTCCCACCTTTGTTCTGCAAGATGCCACCGGATTTGTAAGGCTGAAGGCTGAGAAGGGTCGCTAGTCACGGTCTACAGGGCCTCTGCGTTTTATCCGTGGAGACCCCGGGAAGCTGCCAGTGGGGCAGGACAGCCAATCCTCGGCAAGGGTTGGCAAAAGCCTGGCTCCCAGGGCTCAGGTCCCCCCACAGCCTCCCAGCTCCCGGCCGCCCGCCGCCCCCACGACCTACTTCCCGGAGCCGCTCACACCCATCACCAGCAGCACCCCGGGTGCCTCCATGTCCCCGCTGCCCGGTCCTCAGCGCCCGCTTCCGGGACAGGTTCCGCCCCGCCCTGACGCCACACGCCACGCCCCCGCTGCTCCTGCTCTGACCGCCGGGTGGTGCAGCCAGAGGCGCCTGCTGGCGTTGATCTAGTCCTGCAGCGAGGAAGCCACCGGGACGCAGGGGCAGTGGTAGAAAGACAATTTACTAATAAAGACAGCAAAGGACAGGAGTGGGCCGGGGATATCTCTCTCTACTCTTTTTCCTCTCTGTGTCTCTGTCTGTCTGTCTCTCTGTCCCTCCCCCCCACTCCTTTCCTCTCTCTCCTCAGCCCACAGACCCCACCAGGCTCTGGAAGCCAGTTCCTCTGACTCCCGGTCCACCTGTACAAACATCAGTGGCTGTCGTCTGCCGGACGTGGGGTTCTCCCTAAAACCAGCGGGGCGATCAATGCTCACACACACGAGGCTTCACTGACTCTCCCTGAAGAAGCCCGCGAGGCCGGCCCAGGAAGGACCCCCATCCAGGACAGGGACAGGTTGCTCTTTCCGGCAGGGGCTTGTGTCAGTGACATGAGAAATGGCACCTGCGGCTCTCGGGAATGTTGGCAGTGAAGACAGGTGTGACACGCGAGCTGGAAGTGGGCTGCAGTCCACGTGGACTTCCTCCTGAGAAACAGCAGCACAGTCTGGGCTTCTGAGCTCTCCCTTAGTCCACAGGCTTCACCCACAGCGACCACCATCCAGAGCCGCTCTAGGGACAATGTGAAGAAGCAGAAGGTACTGGAGAAGTGTGGATGTGTCACCCGAAGCAAAGCTTTGTCAGTCTGAAAGGTCACAGACTTCCGAACAAGTTTCTTTTCGTTCATTTAAAAACAAAAATTATTTAATGTATGTGAGTCCACTGCAGCAGTCTTCAGACGTACCAGAAGAGGATATTGGATCCCATTACAGATGGCTGTGAGCCACCATGTGGTTGCTGGGAATTGAACTCAGGACCTCTGGAAGAGCAGCCAGTGCTTTTATCCTCTGAGCCATCTCTCCAGCCCTTGTTCAGTTTTTAAAATGGTGTGTGTGTGTGTGTGTGTGTGTGTGTGTGTGTGTGTGTGTGTGTGTGTGTCTGCTGTCTGCATGCGTGTGTATGCACCACACGTGGGCTTGCTCAAGCCTCAGAATGCCAGAAAAGGGCATGGATCTCTAGGAGTTACCGAGGGTTACAAGCCACCCAGATCAATCCTCAGCGGGAGCAGCAAGTGCTCTTAACCCCTGAACCGTCTCTCCAGCCCCTTTAAAATGATTTTTATGTGGATGCGTAGTTTTACTTTTAATATATATATTTATTTCATGGTGTGATTCTTGGATCATATGGTACCTCTAGATTTGAGAAAATACCAAAATGTTTCCCACATTGGCTGTGCCATTTATGCCCACACCAATCAATGTGTGGGCTCTCTTGGTTCTCTGCTTCACCACCAGCATTTGTGGCTGTAGGTTTTCACCCGAACCATCCTGACCGGCTCGTCTTAAAACAAGAACTTTACTTATGTATGTGAGCATTTCGCCTGCATGTACGCATATACCACATACATGCTAGCCTTGCAGAAGCCATGGGGGTGGGGCGCTGGATCTTAGGAAACTGGAGTTATAGATGACTGTGAGCTGCCATGTGGGTGCTAGGATTCAACCCTGGGGCTTCTGCAGGAGCAGCCAGTGCTCTTAACTACTGAGACATTACATCCCCATCCTTCATTCCTGAGACTTCTAAGACAAGACATTCTCTTATTCTACCTCAATGGCTGCTCTTTCTTAACCCCTATGTGTCTATTTTCTCTTCCTCATCCTCTTCCACCTCCACTTCATCTTTCTCCTTCCTCCTCTACTTCCTCTTCCTCCTCCTCCACTTTCTCCTCCTCTTTCTCCTCCACTTCCTCTGCCTCCTCCTTTTCCTTCTCCACTTTCTCCACCTTCAATTCTTCTTCTTCCACTTTGTCCTCCTCTTCCTTCTCTTCCTCCTTTTGTTTTACTCAGTTTCTAAATATTGGAGTGACTTTGTCTTGAGACAGCTTCTCTATTACAGGGTCTTACTATGTGATGTTACTATGCATAAATTTCTTCCCTGCACAGATCTTTATCCCTGATCTCAGTATAGCCATCTGCTTACTTAACTCTTAGTTTGTCTGAGATTGGAGACTTAACGTCGACAAAACAGAGTCCATAAGAATGCCTGTCTCCTCCCTCGGCCTTCCAAATTTCAGCCAATGACCCTGTTTTCTGCATGGCCAGTCAGCTGAGCCTCCTGTGAGCTTCTCTTGACTCTGCTTCTGTCTTCAACCCTGATCATGACCATCAGAAGATTCCTTTTAGCCCTGCCCCTCACCCCGCTGCCTTTGGAGCCATCATTGCTTTTCATGCCTACCACAAGCTTGGTCCTCAGCATCATCTTCTCCCTGTGCCACTGAAGGAGACCATCAGATGGCCTCACTTCTGCACAGATGCACAGAGAAACCCTTCATTAAAAAAGTTAAATGTCTGTATTAATTATGTGGTTACTCATGCATGCAATTAATTATTTAATTATTAAAACATTAAATATTCATTTTATTTTTTAAAAATATTTGTTTATTATATATAACTACACTGTCTCTGTCTTCAGACACACCAGAAGAGGGCATCAGATCTCATTACAGATGGCTGTGAGCCACCATGTGGTTGCTGGGAATTGAACTCAGGACCACTGAGAGAGCAGTGAGTGGTCTTAACCACCGAGCCATCTCTCCAGCCCTAAATATTTATTGTAATTATGTGTATGTATGTGGGTTTGAGTGAGGCTCTGTACACAGGAGTGCAGATGCATGTATAGACCAGCAGAGAGCGCTGGAGTTCCTGAAGCTGCAGTTCCCCCAACTGCGGCTCCTGCTGTGCTTTGTGCTCTGAATTCTTTTCTTTGCCAGGAAAACAAAAAGAGGAGCCATTAGAGTGTGACAAAGGGAATTTCAATTGTGTCTCATTGTAGAAGTCATAGAAACTTTCAGTTTCATCCACCTACTCGTAAATAAATTTCTTTGTAGATGGTGACTAACAAAAATGGAAGAGGTTGGGGTGGGGGAGAAGGCTCTTCCAGAGGTGAGAGAAGGCTCTTCCAGAGGTCCTGAGCTCAATTCCCAGCAACCACATGGTGGCTCACATCCATCTGTAATGGGATCTGGTGCCCTCTTCTGGCCTGCAAGCGTGCGTGCAGGGAGGACACTGTATACATAATAAATAAATAAATATTTTTGTTTTTAAGTGGAAGAGGTTAGTATTAAGAAGTCTTGCTTCTCTTTTTCCTTCTTTCTCTCTCTCTTCCTCTCTTTGTCTCCATCGTCCTCAATAAACCTCTTCCAAGTGGAAAGGAGAAAAAGTCTTGATCAGATAAGTATTGCGTATGGCTGTTGTGAATTTAAAACCTGCCCCTTCCTTTCTCTTCCACCACTCTTTCTTGTCCTCTCTTCCCCTCCCCTTCCCTCCCTTCTCTTCCCTTCCCTCCTCTCCCCTTCCCTTCCTTCCCCTTCCTTCCCTTTTCCTCTTTTTCCTTTCCCTTTGTCCTTGCCTTGAAATCCAAAAGCCATTAGGTAGAACTTTGTAAAGGAGGCCTGTCATGGGTGAGAGGGAGAGGGTAGCCCAGCATGGGGGGTGGGAGAATCCCTGTGTGATAAGGTGCTCGGTAAAAGAGAAGACGGTAATGTCACAGTATTATTCTTCTTTGTGTCCATTATGATATTTAAAAGGCCACAAAACATTATTCAAGGGAGAGAGAGAAAGGCACCTGTGTGAAGGTCTCAAGCTCAGACAAGCATGACATTTAAAATTGCAAGGAGTTATTTGTGTGGGGGAAGCAGAGTTCATGGGGGGTGGTGGTAATCAAGGGAAAGGCACCTAGCACAGCAGTGCCCGGAAGTGACTTATTAGTCACATGATAATTCACTGCTGTGCCCCTCAAACTGAGTACGAAGGACACAGTATGGCCACAGATTTCTGTTTAACACCACACACGTGATGCTCTTGATCTCAGCAATCCACCCAAGCTTCCCTAAGATCTGTGTCTTTAGGGAGCACATCTCAGAAATTCAGGGGGAGAAAGACAGGCCTGTGTCATATGTATCTGCTTTCAAAATGAGGCATCTGCTCTAGAAACCTCTAAGAGTGATTTATTGGGCTGGAGAGATGGCTCAGTGACTAAGAGTACTGACTGCTCTTCCAGAGGTCCTGAGTTCAACTCCCAGCAACCACACGGTGGCTCACAACCATCTGTAATGGACAGTGCATTCATATAAAATAAAATAAGTAATTCTTTATGAAGATAAAAGAGTGATTTATTAGACAAGGGAAGGCTCTCTGAAGGATCAGGCACTGACTCCTCTGAGTAACCCAGGGATGCAGCTGGTCCTCCCTGTGGGGTAGCCTTGTAGTGCAGAGTGGAAGGTGTCCCTTTTGCCATGGAGTTTCTAGGGCTCAGAAGAAGGTACTGGAGTTTGAAAAGCTGAACAACCACTTCCCTGAAAGTGATCATGAGGTTCCTGACAACGTAACCTGCAGCAACCAGTCAGAACCTACGTGTGGGGAAGTCTTCCTAAGTATTCTGTGTCGAGGGGTACTCGTCAGAGACTGCTCAGACATGGCTTTGAGCCAATAGAAAGTCTTCTTCGTTAGCTGCTTGTGACTATGCTGGTGTTCGGGGTCCCAGGGGTCCCGGTGTAGTGCTGGGTGAGCTTTGAAGCACAAACAAAACCATAGCCTGTTGTCACACTCCAGTGAAGAAACAGTTAGCCAGAAGAGGGACTGCTGATGTCTGTAGATGTGTGTGGAGAGGTGTGAACTGTGGCCCTTGATGACTTAGGTCTTTGTTTTCATTTTGGCAGGTGATTTTGTCTGCATGCTGAGTGTCATGACCTGAATTGTACTTCTGTCCTGGAGTGGGCTGTGCTAAGGTCTGGTAGATAGTCTGCTACATAGTAGATTGTGTAAAGTCTTTGCCTATGGGATGGACACAGTCCCAGGACTGACTGAGGCTAGAGTTCCATTTACATCCAGAAAGGTGGATGTCACAGTCAGGGGGTTTCTATTCCTGTACAAAACATTATCACCAAGAAGCAAGTTGGGAGGAAGAGGTTTATTCAGCTTACACTTCCATATTGCTGTTCATCATCAAACGAAGTCAGGACTGGAACCCAAGCAGGAGCTGATGCAGAGGCCATGGAGGGATGTCACTTACTGGCTTGCTTCCCCTGGCTTGCTCAGCCTGCTTTCTTATAGAACCCAGGTCAATCAGCCCAGGGATGGCACCACCCACAATGGGCTGGGTTCTCTCCCCTTGATCACTAGTTGAGAAAATGCATTACAGCTGGATCTCATGGAGGCATTTCCTCAAGGGAGGCTCCTTTCTCTGTGATAACTCCAGCTTGTGTCAAGTTGACACAAAACCAGCCAGTACGGTGGCTTAAGGTGAGACATGAAATGGGAAAATAATGTACTGCTTTCTTCATTGAGGGCAGAGGGTGACTTGCCTCTCCTCCACCCACATGCTTCTAGCTCTGTGTCTGTCATGGGTGTCTTACACAGAAAAAGACATTTTCCAATAGAATCCAGGGTGTCTTTAATTCTATCTTCCCTGTGAGCAAACAAATGAGGGGGTGGTTGGCAGGTACCCAGAAACCAATGGAGACAAGCCAGACTGTGTCAGAGAGCTTGCTTTCCCTTTCTTCTCTCTAACCCAAAAGCTCGAAAGTGTTAGAATGGAAGAGACAAGCTTGTGTGATATTCAGGAAGTGAAAGGTCCTTTTCCCCATTGACCCTCCTCCCAGCTGAGCAGACACGGCCACAGCAGCAGTGTCACTCCATGGTCTAGCAGCTTCAGCTCCATGCAAAAGCTCATCCAAGTATCTCACTCTGACATAGCCTCTCTCTCTCTCTGAGCCAAGTTTATCTCTGGCTGTCCTGGAACCCACTACATAGACCAAGCTGGCTTTGAACATGCAAAGATATGCTTGCTTCTGCCTCCCTAATACATATATTAGAATATATATATTCTAAATCTTAATTTAAGCCCTGAGAGTTCCACTGTGACACAATGTATATGGGTTTTGGCTACACAAGGATCACGAGGACACACTCAGGCCTGGGATGTGGCTCATAGTAGAACATTTACCTGGCACACACAAGGATCTGGGCTCAGAGAACAGAAGAAAAAGGACAGGGCAGGTGGCCTTTTTCTAAGTGGGTCATTGAACAGTGCACTCAGGAGAGGAGGCAGGCAGAGCTCTGCAAATCTAGGCCAGCCTAGGCTATGTTGTAAGACCTCAGGCTTTTTGTTTGTTTTGTTTTAAAAATAATCTTTAAAATTTTTTTAAAAAATTTATGTGCATTGGTATTTTGCCTTCACGAATATGAGAGGGTGTCAGATCCCTTGGAGCTGGAGTTACAGAAGTGTGAGCTGCCATGTGAATGCTGGGACTTGAACCTGGGTCCTCTAGAAGAGCAGCTGACCATCTCTTCAACCTGTTTTTGATCTTTTAAAGAGAATACAGTAGAGAACCAGTTGGAGTGTGTGTGTGTGTATGTGTGTGTGTGTGTGTGTGTGATGTTGTTGTTGTTCCAAGTCAGGGTTTTTCTGTGTAGCCCTGGCTGTCCTGGAACTCATTCCATAGACCACACTGGTCTCGAACTCAGATGTCTGCCTACCTCTGCCTCCCTGAGTGCTGTGATTGAAGATGTGAGCCACCATGCCCAGCTCTGGATGTTCTTTTTAATTTCATGAACCATCAATGTGGTAGAAATTAGACATCACTGGTCATTAAATGTGTCTATCCATTGGCCACTTAGACAAAGTAATTAATTAAAAAATAATTTATTTGGGGGGGTTTTATAACCTAAGAATTTTCCCATTCTCCTTCCATTTAAAACTGTCTCATACCAGGGCTAGAAAGGCATTTTCCCAGTTAAGAGAACTTGTTGCTATTGTATGGGATCAGGGTTTGGCTCCCAGCAGCCCCATGGTGGCTCACAACCATCTATAGTAATTCCAGGTCCAGGGGCCCTGACAACCTCTGCAGTCAACGGGCATGCACTTAGTGTGTAGACACGCATCAGGCAAAATACTCATAGAAATAATGTTTTAGGGGGGAAGATACAGTATTGAGAGAAAAATAGATTCACACCTTCAAAAAAACAATGAATTATTTTTTAAATTAGAAAAAAGAAATCTTGGATCAAATAAGGGCCAATGATTGTATAAACAACAAATGATGGAGATTAGCAAATTATTAGAAATGAAACTGAATTTGGCATGATTCTAGCCAAAATGCAGGGAACACAGAGCAAGAGAGCAAATGGTTTACCTGCGTGTGAGAAGCCAGCTGACTGTGGACGGCCTGGTGTGCACGGCTCAGCCGAGGCCGGGTGTGCACCGCTCAGCCTAGGCTTCCAACGGAGCATTTCAGTTCTGATTTGAACTTGGAGGACCATAACTGGCTCTGCTCCTGCCACTTAGAATAAAGGGAAGTATAAAGTGACATGTGGCCTTAGTCACAGAGAATAACTAGACTTTTTTTTTTTTAAATAGAAAACCCGAATGTTGTGGTTTTGAAAATGAGGCCATGATGCCCCTGTGTTGGTGGAGGAGATGAGAGTATGAGAGACAGTGTAGCCCGAAGGCATCTCCAAGAGTCCAGGCTGAACGTGGCCAGTAGAATTAGCTGGGCAGTGAGGAGGGAGGAAGAGAGAGAGAGAGAGAGAGAGAGAGAGAGAGAGAGAGAGAGAGAGAGAGAGAAGGAAAAAGAAGAGAGAGAGGGGGAGAGGAACAGGAAGAGGAAGAGAGGGAGGATTTTTGTTTCTGTGTTTGTGTGTTTCTTCCCTAATATTAATGTGCTGCAGGTATGTTGATAAATATCATTTAAAAGTATTTAGATCCCCGCAAGGAAACCGACAGAATCAACTGACCTGGACCCATAGGGGTCCACAGAGACCGAACCGCCGGACAGGAGCCTGCAGGGGACTGACCTGGGCCCTCTGCACAGATGTGACAGTTATGTAGCTGGGTCTTCATGTGGGAAGAGGAAGCAGCGCTGTCTCTGACTCTGTTGCCTGCCTCTGATCCCTGTCCTCTGACTGGGCTGCCTTGTCTACAGTCGGAGAGGATGAACCTAATTCTAAGGCAACCTGACATGCGAAGGTGGGTTGACATCCATGGGAGCTGTCCAGGAGACAGTTATGGTCAGGCCCCGTAGATAGAAAGCCTTTCTGGGCCGTTCAGGATCTAAATTTATTTATTTATTTATTTATTTATTTATTTATTTATTTATTTATTTATTTATATTATATATAAGTATACTGTAGCTGTCTTTAGACACACCAGAAAAGGGCATCAGACTCCATTGCAGATGGTTGTGAGCCACCATGTGGTTGCTGGGAATTGAACTCAGGACCTCTGGAAGAGCAGTGAGTGCTCCTAACCACTGAGCCATCTCTCCAGTCCGTTCATTTATTTCTGTGGTGCCAGAAGACAGAACCTGCATATGATAGACGAGAGCTGTACCACTGAGCTACCCCGCCCCGCCCCACCCCAACTCAGTGTGTGTTTAGAAATGATGGAAATTTGATCAAATCCAGGCATTTCTGTTGTCTGTGTCAGGGGGGAAGATGGGCTTGGCAGTCATTCTCAATATTCCCCATCATCCTTTGCGTGGGTGTCTTTCTGACAGATGCCCCACCAAGATGAAAAAACCCGACTTCAAATTTGCTAGAGGAGATAAATATTCCAAATATTTTCAAGTTTTTGCTGGATTATGTGACTCTAGAAAAAATGAAAGCAGCCGGTGGTGACTGGGCACACCTTTAACCCTAGTATTCGGGAGGCAGAGGCAGGCAGAGTTCTGAGTTTGAGGCCAGCCTGGTATATAGAGTGAGTTCCAGGACAGCCTCGGCGGGGGTGGGGGTGGGGTAGGGTGAAAGAAAAGAAAGAAAAGGCAATTTTTAGGATAATAAAATATATAATTATAAATGAAAGCAATGACATTCAAAACCCCAAGTTAAAGAATTCATAGGTTTTAAGGGATATACACAATCTATAACTCTTTAATGAATTCTCAGGCATGGTCTGGAGAGGTTTCTCAGAGTTAAAAGCACCGGATGCTTTACCAGAGGTAAAGTACCCACCCACATGGTGGCTCACAACCTCCAGTTCCAACTCCAGTGCCAGGCAAAACACCCATGCACATAAAATGAATTAAATCAATTAAAAACCAGAATCTACAGGTGAGTTCCTCACTACCTTAGTCCACAGGCCTTGGAGAAATGCCTGTAAGCCGTGTGGGAAGGTGCCAGTGGACAAGACAAGATCCCCCGGTGTGGCCGGGAGCAGCTCTTCTGTGGATACATAGTAGTTGCCTAGCTCTCCCTAACAGTCTCACAGGCGTGGGCGCTTCAACAATACAACTCTATTTTCTCCCCAACTTGGAGACAGAAGTCTGAGATCCAGCTGTCAGCTAGGTCAGAATCTTCCTCGGTTTCTAGCTGCCTGTCCTTTCTAGATGCCTTCGCATAGACTCACCAGCGTGAGCATGCGCATTCCAGCGTCCTCGTCTTGCGTAGGCACTAGCGTTGCTGATGTAGACCGATCCTGATGGCGTCGCTACCTCTAAGACTCCAATAGCAGGGCGGGGGATGCTCAGGCCGGAAGTGCTTGCTGGGTAAGCACATGGACCTGCGTTTAGTGCTCAGAACCTGTGGGAAAGAGTCAGGCCAGGCGGAATGGCGTGGGCTTGTCATCCTAGTGCTTAGAAAGCAGAGACAAGTGGGTTCCTAGGGCTGGCTGGGCAGCCAGCCTAACCCACTTGGCAAGCTTCAGGTCAGTGAGAGACCCTGTCTCAAAAGACAACCCAGAAAGTCCCCTGGGATTGTCACTGTGTCACACACACACATACACACCACACACACACACACACACACACACACACACACACACACACACACACACACACCGTAAATAAGCAAATAAACAAGGGCCGGTGAGATGGCTCAGAGGTTAAGAACACTGCTCTTCTAGAGGTTTGAGTTTAATTCCCAGACCATCTATCTCTAAAGGGATCTGCTGCCCTCTTCTGGCATGCAGGTGTACATGCAGACAGAGCACTCATCAAGATGCGTAAACAAACAAACAAACGCAAAAGGAGAACGAGGAGGGGGAAGGTAAGCGATTGGAGTCAAAATGAAGCACCAGGATTTATTTCCAGGGAATTAAACGCCCCTTTCACTCCGTGGCTTAAACTTTTTTCGAGGACCTTGGTTGAATTAAACTTGAATTTTCTTGACTTTGTCAGTTCTAGAATCATCTCCGTCTGTTTCATAACCCACAATATTCTGTCAGCGTCTCCATCCTCCAGGGAAACTGGCAGCGGCGTAGAGTCTGGACCCCCTATCTCCCGCCTCCTTCCCACGCATGCAAAGTTCTACAGAACTCGGGAGGCAGCAGGAAGCGCCAGAGCCTGAAGACCCGGCTCTGCTCTGATCGTATTGCCCACAGCTTCGAAGCCATGGTGCATTGTCTTCTCCGTTCCTCAGGTTCCTCCTTGATTCTGTGCTGGACAACACCTGCTTGCAGAGGCTTTTTGGGGGACTCTGTAAAATCACATTCTGTGTGTGTCCCCAGAAGCAGTTGAGTCAAATGCTGGATCGTAGTAACCAGAGCGTTGTGGGGCTGGGGTTTAAAGGGCTCTGGGGTTTAAAAGTGCCCTGACAAGGTCCTCGACCTCTCGGGTGTGGGCTGGGCTGTGTTTTCTCCTTCCCTAGGCTCCATCTGAGGGGTTTCTCTTTGCTCTTGATTTATCTTGGCTGTTTGGTTTCAAACAGTTATTTTATTATCTGGGTCCTTCTTTTAAATCTATGCCCTCCTATGACTTTATTTTTTCTTTTTTCCCTTCTTTTTCTCCCTTCCTCACCCTCTTTTTTTTTCTGTTTCTTCCAGGTTTTTAATTATTTTTTAACATTTATTTGGGGATGGGAGTTTGCACACGCCACAATTTGGGGACAGTTTGTGCAGGCCAGTAACCTCCTTCCATAAGTGAGTTCAGGGATTGAACTATGGTTGTAAGGTTTGGAGGCAAGGACTTGTAGTAAGAATTTTGGTGTCTTTAAAAAATATAAATATGAGGGCTGGAAAGATGGCTCAGCAGTTAAGAGCACTGACTGCTTTTCCAGAGGCCACGAGTTCAAATCCCAAAATCCCAGCAACCACATGGTGGCTCACAACCATCTGTAATGAGATCTGATGCCACCCCCTCCCCTGTGTGTCCGAAGACAGCTACAGTGGACTCACACACATAAAATAAATCTTAACAAACAAACATGTTATGTGATTATGTTTTTGTTTTAATCTCAGGTGTGGGATATAGGGCTGCTTCTGAATGTCCACAGCAGCCGACTATGATTTGTCTCATGCTCTGTCAGGGGTGGGATTTTTGCCAGCTGCAGATAGTTTACATTTAGGTTTCTGGGGACTCTTGAGAGAGGTATAGACACAACAGAGTCCCTAGAAGTGGGAGCTGCTGCTCTCCTTGCTGATGCTGGACTGCTGGTTGGAGATTTCCTATGAAGACTGGACTTGTCCCCAAGGAACTTGATGCCCCTAATACCCCCCCCCACACACACACAGAGAAAGAGAGATGTATATATGTATATATACATATATATGTATGTGTATATACATGCAATGTGCATATATATGTATATATATATATATGTATATATATATATATATATATATATATATATATATATTGCATGTATGCATGCAAAAGCAATTAGTGAGAAAAGAGATCATTACTTTTAAGGAGCAAGGGGTACTTTCGACTGGGGGAGGAAAGGGATGGGGAAATGATGTAATTATATGATCTAAAAAATTAAAAGAAATAATCAAAATGTTTCCCTGCAGCTGCTTTTATTTCCTGTGTTACTGTGCATAATTTCTCTCTTTTGTTTGCTGACTTCTTCCAATGTCTGATAATCCCCAGCCGTGTGGTGATGTTAAGGAGGCACACCAAGACACAGACAGACAATCAGCAGCTCTGAAGGAGAAAGGAAACTGCCTCCTGCCCCCACCTGACCCCACATCAACCTCCCAAGGTCTCCCCTTCATGACTTCCCAGCTGTGTATAGTAGATCTCTTTTCTCTTGGCCCTGGCAGTTTTCTTTAGAAGAATCTTCCAAGTTCTGGGAGGTCTGAAATTGATCCTGGTGTCAGTAACCTGGTTTGCTAACAGGTCAGTGTTCCAGTGAGTTCAGCAGCTGATACTCTGGGAAAAGTTCTGTTTGTTTCCCCTGTTTACCATTATGACAACCCACATACACCCATACCAGATACACTAATCCAGCCTGTCTAGGGGACTTGAGTTTTAAAGATAAGTAATCTGCGAACCTCTGGGTCGGGATATGACCTCTCATATTGCTCCAGTACCATGCCTGCCTGCCTACTGCCATGTCCCTGGCTAAGATGACCATGGACCCCAGCCTCTGGAACCGTGAGCTCCAATACTTGTTTTCATATTATAAGTTGCCTTGGTCATGAAGTCTTTTCACAGCAACTGAAAAGGAACAAAGACAGGCAGCCAGACACAGTGGAGCCCAACCTTAATCCCAGCTCTAGGGAGGCAGAGGTGAGAGGATCTCTGAGTTCAAGGCCAGCCTGGTCTACAGAGTGAGTTCAAAAAGAAACCCTGTCTTGAAAAACTGAAAAACAAAGACAAAGAACTTTCTCTTGTGTGCACCCAGGAGTGTTAGCAATTCAAACAAAGCTTGTCAAGATGGAGCAGAGACGGTGAGCAGGAGACAGGGTACACCTGGCTGCTCTTCCTTTGCAGAACTCAGAAAGTCACCGTGTTGTGTCTCTGCCTACATTTGTTCATTTATTTGTTTATTTATTTGTTTGTTTATTTATTTATTGAGACAGGGTCTCCCCGTGTAGCCATGGCTGACCTGGAACTTGCTATGTAGACTAGGCTGGTCTTGAATTTACAGATGGCTTCCTGCCTCTCCCTTCTGAGTGTTGGAATTACAGGCCTGAGCCACAATACCTGAGAACCGAGGATAAGATTTTAATCTATCCAATACAGGCAACTGTTGGATGTTTGTGAGTGGGGTATTGTGGGAATTTGGGAATTCTGTGTGCTAAAATTGTCAAGTTTTTTGTAGCTTTCCTGCTTTGAATGTCATCTGTACCTCTACCTTGAGAGCTGATTGGTGCCCACCAGTTTGTAAAGTTGCCTGAAGTTTTGCAGAGCAAGCTAACTGCTTTGGGGACCTGGGATTTCTCTGGTTTGTTTTCAGTTACGGTCTGTTTATCAGGTCCTAAAAGTGTCCACACTTTTTTTTTCTGTCCTCTGCTCACAAGGGCTGTATTATTCTGCTCTTGGTTGTCAACTTGACTACATCTGGAATGAACTAAAAACCCAAGAGGCTGGGTACACCGGTGAGAGAGTTTTTCTTAATTAAGCATTTGAAATGGGAAGATGCACTTTTAATCTGCATCTTTTCCACAAGACACAAAACCAGTGCTCCTCAGAAAGCACTGCCAAGAAAATACAGCAGCAAAGTCACCATGTGGAGAAGCTACTTGATGGAAGTCGTGGGGTGAGAATGTGGGAAGAATTCATGGCCACAGTGGTTGTTGTGAAGTGGTCCTGAGCCTGGAAGATCTGTGGTGGATGGACCTGTTACTGTCGCTGTGACAGGATACAAAAGTCATGTAAGTTTAGTCCATGGTTTGAGGGGATACATTGTGACAAGAGGAGAGAGAGGCAGCTGGCAACAGTTCATCTGTAAGGAGTGAGGTGAAAACTGGTAAGCTACACTCCATCTCTCTTTTTTTATCCAATCCAAGATCCTGGCCCATGGGATGGTACTGCTGCCCTCAGATAGGGAGTTTGCTCTGTAGGCTTAGAGTTTAAAGAAACAAAACAAAACATACTTTTAACAAGGGTTCTCCAGTGCTTCAAGCCCACCATCCAAAGGTAGGGGAGGAAAGATGGCAGATAGGACAAGAAGGTGGGGACCTGTTTAGAAGTCATTCTTTGGGGATGAATCCAGTCTTATTGTTGGGAGGGTGTCAGCAGTTCAGTTCACACGCACCGGCAGTGGTAACCTGATCCACTCACAGACACCAATCTTGAATCAGCAACAGCAGCTCAATCTAGAAGAATCTGTGAGGCTCTGCCAATTGGCCGGAGTCCAGGGAAGCAGCAAGAAATTGATGGAGCGCCACCTGACGTACTTTGGTGCGCTCCTCTCTGTGAAGTCATGGCAAACGGTGATCAGCAAAGGAGGTAAGGCGAACCCATGCCTTTCTAGCATCGCCCACTGTCTGTTGGGTTATATTTAGGCACCTTTCAAACATCATGAGTTCTCTCAAGCACCTGTTCTAGCAAAACGTCACATGTCCCTCTTCCAGGCAACTTCCAGAACAACACCACCTGTCCGTTTTCACCAAAACACCCTCCCACGTGTCTGCTTCAGGGAAAAACATTTTCTCATAAGACAGTTCTCAAAACACATCACATGACACAACCAAGTCTCAACAAACAAACAAACAAACAAACAAAACTAAACAACCCAAACATTTCCACTTCACACCTCAGGTAACTTTTTTCTAGAAACACATTCACAGACATGCCCGGATAGTTTTACCTCGGTGACTCTAAATCCAGTCAAGTGCACAGTAAACATTAGCCTTCATAGCCCTTACGTCCCAGCACTGGGGAGGCAGAGGACAATGGTCTCCGTGAGTTCAAGGCCAGCTTGGCTTATGTAGAGAATTCTAGGATAGGCAGGGCTGTGTAGAGAGACCTAGGCTGAAAGATAAATAAGATCACATAAAATAAATAAGATTATATAAAAATAAATAAGATTAACCATCATTGCAAATGACCTCATGACATCTTTGGGCAAAGTTGACTGTTTATGGGGCATCATCTGGTTCTAGGGATACCATGCAACAACAGGGATCAGAGAAGCAGATGCTGAGGAGTGGGAACTTGCTTTGACTCTCCGGAAATGTAGGAGAGGGCTGGGGAGGACACTTTGCCTTCTGCTACTCACAAACAAGACACTGAGGTTGCTAGTCCATGTCTTGTTTTTTTTTTTTTTTTTTAAGATTTATTTATTTTATATAAGCACATTATCACTGTCTTCAGACACACCAGAAGGGGGCACCAGATCCCATTACAGAGGGTTGTGAGCCACCATGTGGTTGCTGGGATTTGAACTGGAAGAGCAGTCAGTGCTCTTAACCGCTGAGCCGTCTCTCTAGCCCCAGCTAGTCCGTGTTTTAATTTTTCCCCTTATCAAGTATGCAGATCCAACCTGGGGTCAGACAGTGTTTCCTCTGTTCAGGTGACATTTTGCAACTACAGTCATGAATCGCTAAGCCACAGGGACATGTAACTTTCTAAGAAGTGCTCCATTAGGTGATTTCAGTGTGCAAACATGACAGAATTACCTACACTAATTAACGCTCAGCAGCTCCAATGTCACTAGAGGGTAAATTCTTATGGGACTGCTGTTGTTTATGGTAAGGAATGGCAGAAACACTACAATTACCCTCAGATGCAGTTAGCTGGGCACATTAATGACATCAAGGTGATGGTATCTTCCTTGGACTCTTAAATATTTTAAAACTTTTGAGGTAGGAGGCAAAGGGACTCAGAAAGATGTGGACCATGATCTACTCCATTTCCAGTGAATTGTTTTTCTTTGACTTGACTGTTTACGTACAGGAAGGTAGGATGGTATAGAAGACAAAGCTTGGGCAGCCGACAGTGGTGGTAGCCTTGGTTTCTTCAAAGACCGGCATAGGATTTACCTGTTATGTGCTGCCATCCCCGAGAAAATGTCTATTCACTCCGCCCAAGGAACCAACAGCAGACCACAGGTAAGAACACTACCAAGGCCCAACTTGGTGAACCAGCAAGTTTTATTGGGGTTACCTCAAAGACAGCTTTGTCACCAAGATGCCCACCCAAGAGTGGGTGACAGCTCAGGGAAGCTGCGAACCCGGACATCACCATACAGCTGTGGAGACCATGTCTGCCAGGCAGTTCCCACTGGCATGCGAATCTTTCTCAGCAGCGCTTATTCCCCAGAGGTCCTCAGGGGAAGGAGGAGCCTGGTGAATCTGGTAAATTTCAAGGACTTCCTGAAGTTATTATCTTCTGAGTGTAAGGGGCTTCTGGATTGCTTCATGACAACATCATAAGGAGCTTCCCTCAAAGTTGGAAGGTCTAATCTCAGAGGAAATTGCTACCCAACTAAACCTTTTTGATCCTCGTAAAGGTTCAGCAAGGTGAGTGTCATATTTAGTCTAAGGCAGTGGGTGGGTCTCAGCCTTCCTAATGCTGCGACCCTTTAATGCAGTTCCTCATGCTGTGCTGACCCCCAATGTTAAAATTATTTTTTGTTGTTACTCCATAACTGTAATTTTGGTACTGTTAACGGATCATGATGCTTTCCAGTGGTCTTAGGTGACCCCCCCAAGTGGGTCGTGACTCACGTGTTGAGAACCTCTGGTCTAAGGCATTGAGTAAGGTTCCAGTGGACAGTTGCAAGACACAAGTAGAGAGCAGGGAACCATCTTGTATCTGTTAGGATCTCAATGGCCAGACAGTCTGGCCGGTATGACAGCTCCTTTATCTTCTGGGATTGTCTCCTTGCATTTAACGCTAGTTTTGATTACTAGAGTATGAAGCCCAGATTGGATACAGGATTGTTGCTGGAGAGTCATCTATGACACTGTTGACTAGGTGGCCGGAGGGTCCTTCTGCACTGCGCAGTATGGACATCATAAGTGGCTGAGGAGAAGCCTGTGCAGCATGAGGTAGGAGCCTCAGTGGGTGGTGCCTTCCAGGGTCAGGCTCCTTTCAGGCAGAAGATATTGGGACCCTTTAGGCCACTTACATGCTACAGTTCTGTGTGGGCTAAGGGTGTGGTGTCCCTCAGCCTTTGACAGCACCCAGTGTTACAGCTGTTGGCCTGGGTGTTCCACAGAGACTTGATACATGCGGTGGACCTCTTCTGGTGACCAGAGCCTGCACTTAGTACTCTGTGGCGATTGGTGGCCTTTTCTTCCTCATTCTCAACCTTCTCTGCCACTGCCCCCACCCCGCTGGCCACTCCTAACATTAAAGATGCTATTGCTCCAGCTGTAAGACAGCTGCTAGGTTGGCTTTCAAGACCTGCGTGTTGATTCCTGGAATGTCACTGCTGCCTGCTGCTCCCTTCATCCTGTCACCAGGCCAGCTGCACAACTAGAGGATGGTAAGAACAGATCACTAGGAGTGGCTCTTAGCTGACAGACCACGTGGGTCTCAGCATCCTCCTAACTCTACCCTTTCTAGACCACAATGGCAAGGAAGGCCCTTCTCTTGTAGGAGAAAATCATTTACTGAAGAATACAGAATCTGGTCTACTACCGTCTAAGGTGTGTGTGTGTGTGTGTGTGTTTGTACCTGAGAGCTAGGAGACAGGAAGGACCGTAAAATACCGTCTTCTAGTCCAGACACAGCTGACAGCGGCTGTGGATGCCTGCATGAGGTCTGCCCCAGAGTGGGCCCATCGAAGTGAGGTCCCTACTCTCGCTTTTGACCTATTTGCCACTGACACATTCAAGAAGAGGGAGCTGTTGCTTTTGTGTACCCACAGGTGGCCCCGCCAGGCTCCAGCGCATCGATCCAACCCAAAAGTCAAAAGATAGCCCTGGTTACAAACTAAATGGCCATAAAATAAGACCTTTATGGATCTGAGGAAGGCACTGATAAGGGAGAGCTGGGTTGACAGGGATGGGAGAGAAATGATAGGGAGGGAATCGTCATAAATTGTCAAAAAAGAAAATTAATTAAAAAAAAAAAAAAAGACTTGAGGCCGGAAAAATGACTCAGAAGTTAACAGCACCGGCTGCTCTGGTTTGATTCCCAGTGCCCACATGGTGGCTCTCAATCATCTGCAACTCCAGATGAATGCCAAATTAGCTCTGTCCCTTGAGCTTTCTGCTTGTTGTGCGGATATTTTAGTCATCCAGTGTTCAAACACGGAAACACTGTGATGCGTGATCCACCTGACCCTGCTGCTCTTATCAAATCCTGGCATGCAATTTTGGGGCAATAGTTAGTTTTAAAATTTACTTAAAATGTTTTACTTAAAGCTTCAATTAGACCGAAGCCCTGACAGGGAGCTGGGAACTGACCAGAACTCAGGTCCTCTAGAAGCAGCAGGTGCTGCTAACCACTGAACCATCTCTTCAACCATCTAGTTTACTTTAAAATGGAAGAAAACCCACATTTTCCTTATTGTATGTACTGACTGGTTTTGTGTGTCAGCTTGACAGAAGGCAGTCTTCAGAAAGGAGCTTCAGTTGAGGAAATGTCTTGAGATTCAGCAGGAGGACATTTTCTCAAGTAGTGATCAATGGGGAGGGCCTAGCTCATTTTGGGTGGCGGGTGCCATCCTTGGTGGTCCTGTGTTCTGTAAGAAAGCAGGCCTAGCAAGCCATGTGAAGCAAGCCTGTTTGAGTTCCTGTCCTGACTTCCTCTAATGATGGACTATGATCTGGAAATGCAAAACAAATAAACCCTTTGTTTCCAGCTTGCTCTTTGGTCTTGGTGTTTTCGCTGCAGCAACAGAAGCCGTAAGACACTGTAGAAATTGAGATCTTGTCTGTGAATACTAAGTACAGAACCCGACATATTTCTTTCTTATCTAGTTATATGGATAAAGTTGGCAAAACGGCTTTATGTCTGATTTCATGAAGCTGGCTGCAGAGCACAGGGATGCACACGAATGAGGGAGGTGGAAAGAAAAGGGGGTGCTGGGGACACAGCTCCGACTCTAGTGAAGCCCCCCTGGGTTTAATTCCCAAACCACAGGAGGGATGAAGGTGAGAACGCAATAAAAATATGAAACTTCATACAACATGCTTGTAACCTAGTGCTTGGGAGACTATGTTCCATGAGTTCGGGTCGGAAAAAGCCCATCTCAAAGGTAGCCGCATACGGATGGGGCAGATAAAACACTGGCTGGCTCGCACTAAACACGTAGTTTGCTGCAGAGTAACAGGGCGGAGCATCGCTAGCGGCTACCACGGGCCAGGCTCGGGCCTTGTCTAGGTCACCGGGCCTGAAGGGCTTTGGTGTTGTTACTTCTCACGGGCTCGCTTCGGCGAGCAGAGTGGCACGGGGCAAGAGTCACATTTGTGTAATCGACCCACCAGCCCACCGTAAACCGCCAATAACCGCCTTGGGGTTAGGCCTCGGGCCTCCATCTTTGTGCCGCCCGAGGGGGACTGACGCCAGGTGCTGGAGGCCCCAACAGTCAAGTTTTCAAAAAGCCCGCGCGGGGCCCCCGGGCAGATCCGTTGGGAACGGCCAGAATTCCCGCGAGGGCGCGCGAGGACGAGGCGTGCGGGCAACAGCAGCTCCGCAGAGGAGGCGCCGGGCCAGCACTCAAGAGGAGCGCGCCCGTCCCGCGGCAGCGGAAAACGGAAGTGGGATCCAGAGCCTGTCGCTGATTGGCTGGCCGAACACGTCCCTCAAGGGGCTGGCGCGAACGCCACTGCGGAGTTGGGCCTCGGGATCCGGCGAGGGGAGGGAGGGAAGGCTGCGGGAACAGCCGCGCGGCTGACAGGAAACGCTCCGCGGACGCGCGCGGAGGGCTTTGGCGGGCCGTCTCCGGGGTACTGCGGCACCGCGTCGAGTGCGAGCGCGGAGGCGGAAAGAGCAGCAGACGCCAGGGAGCCCGAGGCCTGGACGGGAAACCGCGGAGGGCGGGGAGGCCGCGGCCTAGAGCGGCGCTGCGGCGCGGTGGGCGGGACTAGAGCGAGCGCGCAGGCGATTGGCTGGCGGGCCGGCGTCGCTTGTGACGCACCGCGCGGGGAGGGTGCGCGCGCCTTCAGCGGCCTCTTTGTGTGGTGTCCTGATAGGGGAGCGGAGGTGGCGGCCGCGGCGGCCCTGGTAGGGTTCCAGCGTCCTCGGCTCGCCTTCGGGCCGGCAACGCGCCCCTTGCCTCCCCCTCCCGCCCCTTCCCCGCCGGCGGCGGCGGTGGCCGGGCCCGGGCTCTGACGAGGCCTCGGCGACCGCTAACGGTGACGGCGACGCCGCGGAGCGCGCAGGGCGGGGGCAGGGCCCGGGCGGCCGACATGGAGAACTCTCAGCTCTGTAAGCTGTTCATCGGCGGCCTCAACGTGCAGACGAGTGAGTCGGGGCTGCGCGGCCACTTCGAGGCCTTCGGGACGCTGACGGACTGCGTGGTGGTGGTGAACCCCCAGACCAAGCGCTCCCGATGCTTCGGCTTCGTGACCTACTCGAACGTGGAGGAGGCGGACGCCGCCATGGCCGCGTCGCCGCACGCGGTGGACGGCAACACGGTGGAGCTGAAGCGCGCCGTGTCGCGTGAGGATTCGGCGCGGCCCGGGGCGCACGCCAAGGTGAAGAAGCTGTTCGTGGGCGGCCTCAAGGGCGACGTGGCGGAGGGCGACCTGATCGAGCACTTCTCGCAGTTCGGCGCCGTGGAGAAGGCGGAGATCATTGCCGACAAGCAGTCGGGCAAGAAGCGCGGCTTCGGCTTCGTCTACTTCCAGAGCCACGACGCGGCCGACAAGGCGGCGGTGGTCAAGTTCCACCCGATCCAGGGCCACCGCGTGGAGGTGAAGAAGGCGGTGCCCAAGGAGGATATCCACGCGGGCGGCGGGGGTGCGCGGGCGGCCCGGGGCGGGCGCGGTGGCGGCCGGGGCCGCGGAGGCGGCGGCCGAGACCAGAACGGGCTGGCCAAGGGCGGCGGCGGCGGCTACAACAGCTACGGCGGCTACGGGGGCTACGGCGCCTACGGGGGCGGCGGCGGCGGCTCTTATGGCGGCAGCGACTACGGCAACGGCTTCGGCGGCTTCGGCAGCTACAGTCAGCACCAGTCCTCGTACGGGCCGATGAAGAGTGGCGGCGGCGGCGGCGGCAGCTGGGGCGGCCGCAGCAACAGTGGACCGTACAGAGGCGGCTATGGTGGCGGCTACGGCGGAGGCTCGTTCTAGAAGCCGGGTTCCGGATGCCCGCGGCGGGCGCGGCCATTCTCGCCCTCCGCGCCCGCCCCATGTGCCCTCGGGGGAGCCGCTCCCCCTGGGGGGCACGACCCCCCCCCTTGCCTGCCCGTCCCCCCCTGAAGGTGGACTCGGCCCCACACACACATTTTTGTGTTACAGTCATTGATGGACTCTATTTTTTTATTATTACTTGGACCTTGGTCGTTTTTATACTAGCAAAATGTCTTGTTCTAATTTGTGTTTTTTTTGGGGCGGGTGGGCGGGCGGGAGTGAACTTGCTGATTCTGTAGCAAAATCTGGGTGGGGGTTGGGCGGGAGGGTAGTTTACTTTGTTGTAAGGACTTGATACCTGGCTACAGCGTTTTCTATGAAACCTACTTGGATCCCATGCCTGAAATTTGGAAGCATATGTACAAAAATCATTTTTACGTTTTATTTTTAATAAATCATTGTGTTTGACCGTACATGTCTAACATTTTTTTTCTAGGATCCACTCCTTACCATTTTAAAGGATATTTTTGTTAGGTTTTGCTGTGTACTTTGAGAAGCTTAAAGGAGGTCTTGTGGGTTCTTTTCCCCCCCTTCCTGTTTGCCCAGTTAGTAATGTGTTGAATTTATCTTTTACAGACAAAACTTTTTGAAGTGGTGGATGTGGCTGTTTAATTTCTGTGCATCCATCTCTTTGTAATAAGCGGTTTGCTTATCATCTTGACATGGTTGGTTCTTCTTTCTATAAGAATTTACTTCAAAATATGTACTGTGTAGTTTTAAAAGAAATAGTTTGTGTTTAAAGCATGTGTTCTCATTCATATAAACTGTTTAAAACTTTTTTAGATGACCTAGTTTCATCTTTATTGGTTTGTCTGTAATGAATGGTTACAAATAAGGGTTCTATTTTACCCTAACACTAAATGAGTTTTTTAAAATGTATTTTCAGAGCAGGTTAAAAAAACGTTTCTTCCTAAGTCTGAACTTTGTCCTTAAGTCCAGCCGAGGTAGCGCCATCTGCTGGCAGAGCGGCAGTACAGCTGCGAGATAGTTGGTTTAAAACAACTTGTTCAGGACAATTGCATCAGATTTAGCAGTTGCCGTCAGAAGTCTGCAGACTCAAAGGTCCACATTCACTTGTAGCTGAGCCGGGCTTCCCAGGAGTGTAGGTAACAGCCCGATCAGTCACTCTGTCCCCGAGATTTGATGTGTAACCGGCTATGCATAGCTTGGGCAGTGGCCCCAAACTGCTCTTGACAGCTACCGAAGCAGCTGTGTGTGCCGGGGTTTTAGGTGCAAGTTGTAAAACAAATATCTGTATTCTGCTTGGTTAACGTGTATTTGTAGCCCTTCATGCAATAGAATCGAAGTTGTTGTTTATTAAAAAAAAAAAAACAAAAACTGATAATAGGAGAAAATTGCCTTCCTGGATAGAAACATAGAATAGCAACGTTTATGGATATCACAAATAAAGAATTCAATTCTTACATGATTGAGTGAGAGTATGTATAACCTGGTGGGTGGGTTCAGAGTACCAGTTAACTTGCTGGGTTTAATGGTATGGTAAAAATCTGACTCTGTTTGAAAACCCAAAGCTTTATGGTATGGAGCTTTTAAGGAAAGATTTTTCTTTTTACATATTAAAGTATTTTAATGTCGCAACTCCCCCTCCCCCATTTTAAGTTGTGTAAGATCTGATTCTTGCCAGAATCTTGTAATTACTAAGGCTCTTAAGGATAAGAGGACAAATGTTAGTCTAGTTTGCTCAGTCTAGTAAATGAGAGCTGATGCTTGCTTGGTTCAAGCATTTAAGACAGTAACTGTAGGGGTGTGTTTGTAAATAAAAGTAAGAATTGCGTGTAATTCACCATTTTTTACTTCCCTTAAATTCCTGCCCGGAACTACACTTGAAGATCTAATACAGGCTTTTTGGGGTCCCTCAAGGATACAGGAAAACTGAAACATGTTACCTCTGACTTTTCATTATTCTTGATGAAAAGACTGAGGTATTGTGGAAGATTGTCACATGTGAGGTGGTCAGTTTTTACTTCCATAATAGTGACTTGTAAAAAGGTAGTGGATGACTTCAAATTCCACTAGAACCCACGCACGGTTCCTGGTATATTTAACAGCTCGGTGTTGCAGCGTTCACCCCTAGCGATGAACGTAATTGAACAGTAAGAAAGGAACGTGGTGATACTTTTGTAAGCACTTCCTTTGGCATGTGGAGCTTTTTAAATGGGTGGACAACTGGGATGTCTCGCTTCACCTGTGAGCAGGAATTGGACTACTTCTAGCCTATTGACAGGAGGTGGTGATAGAGTTCACCGGTCCTTTGAGTATAGGTTTTCATGCCTGGATATTTCATTTTTTCAAGGATGTAAGTTCTAAGGTAATGGTTAGAAGATAGTGTGGAAGATTGTGTGTGAGCATGTGTCTTTCACACAGGACCTGTGGAGGCCAGAGGCTACTTTGCAAGTCTGCTCTCCTATCAGTTGGGTCTGGGGATCTGTAAGTGCCTTTACCAGTTGAGCCATTTTTGACAGACATGGGACGTCTTTAAGGATGGTAATAAAAATTTTTTAAAGTGTATTTTTGAAAAAAGGAAAATGTATGCGCGTGAGTGCCGGTTCCTGCAGAGCCCAGAAGAAGGTATTAAATCTCTTGGAGCTGGGTTATAGGTGACTGAGTTGCCAGATGTGAGGTCCTCTTCAAAAGCTGAGCCATCTCCAGACCCCAGAATTCCACATCTATAAAGTTTAAAAGTGACTTAGATTGATGAAGTGCTTGTACCCTAGCGAGGGTTCTCGTTTTAGATGGAGGTCGGCTGAGAATTTGGAATTTAGGATTCTTTGCCTCAAAACCCTGAGCAACAAGGGTGTTAATTTGTAGGCCTTGTTGCTTACACTCTTGGTTTGGATCACTTGCATTTTAGGTTGCTGTCTACGCGTCTGCTAATTGAAAGTGCACTTTGGAGTGTGGGTGGATTTGAGCATTGCCTGCCTAACATCCACACTTGAAAGTTTCTTCCAGTCCCGGGTGTCCATGTTAGGGAGAATCTCTCAGCCTCCTTTTGGCCTGGTTTGCTCCCCACCCCCTACTTTGATTTCCTGCTGTGTGTCCCTAGCTGGATTAGAATTTGTCACGTAGACCAGTCTGCCCTGAATTCCTGGGCATCCTTCTTCATACCTAGGGCTAGGATTACAGATAGGTGCTCTTTGGGCTTTTGGAAGGACCAGCCACTACTGGGCTAAGTGGGACTGTTTTCTCCTCAGGATCCATTGCAATTAAGGTCCTCTTTTTTTGGGGGGGTGGGGGTAGTGCTGGCTCTCACAGTCCTAGCAGGCCTCCAACTCCGATTTGCCTGCCTCTGCCTTCTGCATGCTAGATTGCTCTGCTGTCCTGAAGGTGTTACCAGTGAGTTCTGAGATCATAGCAGTAAACACTGTTTTGTTCTACTTAAAAGGGCACAGTATTCCAGTATGTTAATAGATGTTAGCAGCATTTGCCTCTGCTGGAACTGTAAATGATTTACCAAATATTTGTACCATGAAGCTTTCTCAAGAGGATGGAGAGTAACACATTGGGACGGGCTGGGTGATGTTTGCCCCGGGTCAGAGGGGCCAATTTCTAGATTAAGAGAACAGTTTGCTGTTGACCCTGGTAAGTCAACTTATTTCCTAGACCACGTAATTGTGTAGATCTTGTTTGACAGGATTTTCAAATCATTGTCGATAATTGTTTGCTAAGTCTCTGAGAGAAACCCTTAGATTCATTCTTAGGATACATCCTAAGATGAATAGAGGCCAGCTCTTTTCTTTTAAGACACCCATAGTTTAGCTTGGATGGTGAGAATTTAAACAGTCATGAGACTCAGCATTTGGGTTGGTCCTATAGACAGTGGTGACTCTGTTCCAGGGAGATGTGGCAGGCGTTTGCACTAGTTTTACCATTTGGATTAGGTAGACAAAGCCACAGAGGACATCCCCACTGCTTAGCTGAAATGCAAAGCATCATGGATTGGGTTCCTTATGTCACTGTCCCTTTTGAATATGAGGCCACGAAGTCCTCTTAAAAAAAAACAAAACAAAACAAAACAACAAAAAAACAAACCAGCCATTTAAATTTTATTGTTTTTGCCAAGACTATTAATAGCAAACCAGCTGTAGGGTGAGGGCTAATTTATTTGGTTTTGGAAATAGCAGTCACCTGAGACATTTAGTGAGCAGTGGCAGCAGGGGCCGGAGAGTCGGCTCAGCAGCTGAGAGCTTCGTTGCTGCTGAAGAGATTTTCAGTATTCATATGGCAAGCTCCTGACAGTCAATAATTCCGGCCCTATCATATCCAGCACCCTCTTCTGACCTCTGAAGGACACAGGCCCGCATGTGGGGCATGCTCACATGTGCAGGCAAATACTCATGGACACACAAGAAATTCATAGGTCTAAAAAAAATGGCAGTCATCATAGATTGAGGCCATTCCACAGTTAGATGTTCCCTGCGGAGGGAGGGGCTCCATGATTGACAGACTCTCCTGGGTCTCCTCATTATGAACTTCTTCAACAGTTTTTTTTTTTTTTTAAGATTTATTTATTTTTATTTATATGAGTACACTGAAGCTATCTTCAGACACACCAGAAGAGGCTGGGATTTGAACTCAGGATCTCTGGAAGAGCAGTCATTGTTCTTAACCACTGAACCATCTCTCTAGCCCAAAATGTGTAGCCCAGTCTGGCCTCGAACTCATGATCTTCCTGCCTCCACCTCCTTCAGCAAATCCTATTGGCATGCGCTACTACAGCTGGCCCTCTCTGATGGTTTTCTGATGAAAATGCAGGTCAGTTTTCTGTAATAGAAACAGTGTGTATGTTGGGGATTCCCTTTGTGAAATAGTCATGTGAGTTTTGGAGCAGCGAGATGGTTCAAAAACTGCTGAGCTTGGACTACTAACTTCAGTTTGGAGTCTAGTGCAATACGGGTGTTCTGAACATCCGAATTCACTTTCTCACTAAATACGGAAGATTTTAATTTGATGCTTTACTAGGGTAGTCGTAGTTGGTGGAAGAGGAGCACAGGAGATGAGAGCACCGGTAAGCAGTTCAGTGTCTGCCTGGAGTTCCTTCTTGGCTTCCTTTGATGATGGATGTAACCTGTAGGCCACATAAGCCCTTTCTTCCCCTAGTGGGCCATGGCAATTATCACAGCAATGGAGAAAACTCTTAACACCTCTGAGTAAATGAGTAGACAGCCATTTGAGGGTTTTTTGCTTTTGTTTTTGACACAAGGTCTCACTTTGCCTGGTTGGGTGCTGCCTGTGGAACCTGGGTGGCTTTGAACTCATGATAGGTCTTCCTCAGCCTCCTGAACACTGAGAGTACAGGTGCTGCCTAGCAATTCAAGGCTCTGGAATAGAGGAATGGCATGATCTGAATGTAAAAAGCCACCGTTTGGCTTTGTCAAGATATTTACTCTTTTGGTTTAACTGCTTCTAATGATAGTTTATGAGGAGAGCATTTGGGACTAGCTGAAGCGTAACAGACATAGCTGGATGGGTTTTGGCCAGAAAGAACCTTCATTTGGTTGCAGTAGGTAGACGTTGGGGCTGCTGTCCTTTTAGACGGCCTATTTGTGAGCCTGGCCTTTATCCAGGCACTTGAACTTAGGGAGCATCTCCAGCATTCTCTTGTGTTTACTGTGCCTAGGCTTTGTAGCAGTGTCATCATTGTTACCCCTGCTGTCCTTCTGGGAGCATATACTTAACAGTGAGTGTCACTCCAGGGCGCTTCAGCTCTGAGGTCAGCAAGTCCATCTAGTAAATGTTGGAACATAAGAATTGGCCTTGGGGATCTCTGGTACACAGGTGTGTGTGTGTGTGTGTGTGTGTGTGTGTGTGTGAGAGAGAGAGAGAGAGAGAGAGAGAGAGAGAGAGAGAGTATGTGTGTGTTTGTGTGTGTATGGCGTGTGAGAGTGTGTGAGTATATGTGTATATGTGGTATGTTTGTGTGTGGTGTATATGTGTGTGTGTGGTGTGTGTTCATGTGGTATGTGTGTGTAGTGTGACTGTTTCGTGTATATATGTGTGTGTGGTGTCAGTATGAGTGTGTGTGTGGTGTGTGAGAGACTATGTTTGTGTGGTGTGTGTGTGTATGTGGTTGTGTGTGGTGTGTGAGTGTTGTGGTGTGTGTATGAGTGTGTGTTTGTGTGTTGTTTGTTTGTGGTATATGTGTGTGGTGTAAATATATGTGGTGTGTATGTGTGTGTGTGTGTGTGGTGTGAGTATATGTGGTATCTGTGTGTGTATGCTGGGAAAAACTAAGATTGTGGTTGAGATGGTGGGGCAGGTCCAGGGGAGATCAGTCTCTCTCCACTCTCTCTGACCTTGGTCCAATGATGTACTCTTACAGCAGAGACTGAAAAGCTGCTGCCGGAGCAGCAAGAAGCAGCAAGCAAGGGCGGGACAACAAGAGAAACACTGAAGTGTACAATAAGAGAAACACTGAAGTGTTCAGATCCTTTGTTTCTGTGATGTCATTTGTAACAACTTAACCCAAGGAAAAAAACTCAAAGGAAAACAAACTTTGCTTAAAGGTGATCATTATATCCTACCAAACCTGGAAACCAGCTCAGTGCCGACCTCAGGGAAACACTAGCTAGATTCTGCTCTACTCTGAGGGGAAATTTCAACCCAGTGTACCCACCGACAAGGAAAGGTGTGAATAAAGTATCGCCAAGCTGTAAGAAATAAATGCTGGCAGGTGTCACAACATGAAAGTAAGGTTAGCTGAGGGAGCAAAGCTAGGTCAAAGAAATCATTTTACTGACTGCCCCTGGCACTTGGTATGGGATACCCTAGGAAAAAATGTAGCTAAATCTGGGAAGGATGAACCTGCGTAGCCTTCTGCTTAATCCCCAGAACAATAAAACAAGCAGATAAAAACCCCCAACAAGCTGGCTCTCAGGGGTGGTGGATGTATTCAGTGCCGGAGAATTGTACTTAAATATTTTTTTTTTTATGTATGTGAGTACACCGTCATGTCTGAGAGCATCAGATCCCATCACAGATGGTTGTGAGCCACCATGTGGTTGCTGGGATTTGAACTCAGGACCTCTGGAAGAGCAGCCAGTGCTCTAACCACTGAGCCATCTCTCCAGCCTGACCTGGCACTCTTTATTTAGACCAGGCTAGCCTAAAACTCACAGAGAGCCTACTACTCCTACCTCCCGAGTTAGTGGGATTAGAAGCGTGTCCCATCATGCCTGAATGAAGCATGTTTTGTTTTTTTTCCCTTTTCCCGCTTGATAAATGCCCTCTTTGAAAATGTCACAGACCCAGTATTCTGGAGGTGGAGGTGGTAGCATCATGAGCTAGAAAGTAGCCTGGGCTACATGTGGAGATCTGCTGTAAAGAAACAAAACTGGGGTCTGGAGAGATGGCTCGGCAGTAAAGAACACATACTTTTCTTGCAGAGGACCGGAGAGTTTCCAAGCACCCCACTGTGGCTCACAACTACCTATAACTCCAGCTCCAGAGCATCTGATGCCCTCTCCTGTGGTCAGAATATATCTCCACTCACATCCCCATATATACATACATCTGAGTAATTAAAATCTTTTTTAAAAAGACTAATAACTTTTTTGTTGTTGTTTGGTTTTGTTTGTTTGTTTTCTTCTACAGGATTTCTTTGTGTAACAGAACCCAGGGTGTCTTGGACTCACCTTGTAGACCAGGCTGGCCTTGAACTGGTAGAGACCCACCTACCTCTGCCTTCAGAGTGCTGGAATTAAAGGCCTGGGCTACCATTCCTGGCCTGTCTTTCTTTTTCTTTTTCCCTTTCACACACACTCTCTCTCCCCCTC
Organism: Micromys minutus; assembly: GCF_963924665.1. Taxonomy (NCBI): domain Eukaryota; kingdom Metazoa; phylum Chordata; class Mammalia; order Rodentia; family Muridae; genus Micromys; species Micromys minutus. Next base: position 96,670,824 of record NC_137969.1, read on the forward strand.
TCTATCTCTTTCTTTTTCCCTTCCTTTCTTCCTTCTTTATTTTCTTTCTTTCTTTCTTTCTTTCTTTCTTTCTTTCTTTCTTTCTTTCTTTCTTTCTTTCTTTCTTCCTTCCTTCCTTCCTTCCTTCCTTTCTTTTTTCTTTTTCTAAGATTTCATTTTTATGTGTATGGATATTTGTCTGCGCATCACTGTGTGAAGTGCCCTTGGTGGCCAGAAGAGGGCACTGGATCCTCCAGAACGGGAATTAAAGACGTTGAACTGGGAACTGGAACTCTGGTCCTTTCCCCTCCACAGTTTTAATAAGATCTACATTTTATTTTTATTTCCACCTTCCCCAAACTGCAAATTGTCTTCTGCCGATTTTTGACGGGCTGTCGGTTATTCTTGAGCCTCTCAGTTACTACCATTATATGTGGAATCCTTTCAGACAGCCTGCAAACTCTTGGGCTTTCTAGCTGTACCGAGTTTAATGAAATTTATGCCATAGCCACCTGCTGTAGTTAACCGCAGAGCTCAGTGAGTCTTGGCTGAATTAAAAGCATGCTCTCAGTGACCATAGAGATTTACCATTTCTTTAACCCCCTTCACCCGTTCACAGCAGGGATTGAATAACGGGCCTCACACATGCTATATAAACGCTCATCCACTGAACTACAATATGCCCAGGCTTACCTTACTTTGTTTACTTGCGACCGAGTTTTACTAAGTTATCCAGGTTGGCCTAGAACTCACTCGGTGGCTCAGGCCGACCTTGAACGTGTCCTCTGTATTTCACCTTTTTTATACAAAACAACTAGTTTTTCTTTGGGTCGAGGAAAGAACTGAAAGGCGAGCGGGGAGAGACGATAAATCGCCGCCGTTAAATTAAAGTTGAATTAAGGCTCGTTCTGGAGTTTGTGAACGGAGCCAGTTTTCTTTTTTGCTGAGACGGTTTCACTTTTGTTATGAGATATGCAGAATTACCAGCAGGGGGCACCAGTTGTGGGCTGCAGGGTTGAGAAAGAAAAGAAGTTCTTGGAAAACCCCCTAGAGGCTAAAAAGCCTCCTGTGCTGCCCTCAGTTTGGCTTTGCTTTGGCTCTTGGGGTCCGATGGTTTCCTCACTGGCAGGGCCTGGCTGGTGACCAGAGGACCTTCCTAGAGGAGGTGTTTGGAAGCTTTGGACGCCAGCTCTGTATGGTGTCTTTAGGGGGTTCCTAAACCGGAAGTGAGGTGAAAAGTGCATTGGGCCAGGCACCCGAGGGAGTGTTGCCATGCTCAGCTTGCTTGACACCCCCCCCCCCCGACTGGTCTCGAGAAAGTTCCTTTCTATCTGCATCTTGATAGGCTCATCTCTAAAGCAGAGGCGTGGTAGGAAGTGATGAGCTCCGAGGTTGTGTGAACCTAAGTTAAAAAAAAAACGAGAGCTTCGCTCTTTGCTGTCAGAACCTCGTCCTCTCGCGTCTCCATCTTTAAAAAGCAGAGGTTCTCAACCTTCCTAACGCCGCCACCCTCTCTCATACAGCTTCCTCATGTTATGATGACCTCCCCCCCGCCCCCGGCTGTGAAATGAAATCGTTACTACTTCACAACCGTCGTTTTACTAAGGTTGTGAATGATGCTTGGAAATATTTGACACGCAGGATGTCCGATAGGGGACCCGTAAAGGGCTCGTGACCCACATTGAGAACCACGGCTTCAGGGGCTATAAAGATAAACCAAGCACGGGGTGAAGCGGTGACCACCGAGAGCAAGGTCTGGCTCCGACTGTAGAAGGAAATGGAGCCTTCGTGATTACTCAGATGCTCACTGGAGGCAAAGGAGCTGTGGGCACCACACAGACACCACGGATAATGATGCTCGAGAAGTCTTCTGCTGGACCTGGATTCCTCTGTCCTCAGAGCAGACCGGGGAAGCAAGGCACCTGCCCCTTTGGATTAGGTACTGACCTGTCTGCCTTTTGACCATTTGGGGCCCTAGCTTCATTTCTCTGTTCCCGCCCACCTTCCCGGGCGCTTTTAAGTAGCTAAAATCCACTCAGCAAGCGGTCCAGAATCCGGTGGGAAGTTCTGGTGTAGAGATGAGGGTGGGCCGTACTTTAGCTCCGGGTCTTGTCTGGTCCTTGCTGACCAATTGGCAGTAGTGGCCACTGGGGATGTGTGGTGGCTCCACAAAATGCCCTCCCCCTCTGAATCTATTTCTTTGTTCCAGGTTCAATGGGTCAAGGCTGCTAATAGCCCTGAAGAAGATAAAGACCATTATGGGACTGGTTGCTACTGGTGGTTCTTCAGTGCCTGTCATAGGCTGGGCTCTCTGCCGAGTCTTCCATTTTTAAACACAAGACTCTTGGAGGTAGCGACTGATATTAACCTCTTTATATAGGAGGGAGATATGACATCATGTTTCTGGTAAGCACCCCTGCATGGTGCCCTGGTTAGGATTTTGAAGACTATGAGGTCTTCTCATCCAGCTGTGTATTCTAGTCACTCATGGGGTTCATTAAAATCCCTCATCCCGGGCTCTGGTGTCACAGGTGTTAGGTGGAGTCTTACCACCCAGTATTCTTTTTGTAATATATAAATTATATAGAATTTCCACTTACAGGTGTATAGTTTTTAAGAACACAACAGTTTCTTTTAAAAAGGCTTTATTTTTAATGATGTGTATATGTGTAGATAGGCATTTGCATATATGCATGGTTGAGTGAAAGTTCCTGGAGCTGGATTCACTGTGGTTGTGGCCATATGACATGGGAACTAGGAACCAAATTCAGGTCCTTGGCAAGAGCAATGCATGCGTTTAACCACAGAGTCATTTCTTCGGCACCACAAACCATCAAGATAAGGAACATTTTCCCTCTCTCTCTCTTTTGAGACAGTGTTTTTCTGTATAGCCCCAGCTGTTCTGGAACATACTTTGTAGACCAGGCTGGCCTCAAACTCACAGAGATCTACCTGCCTCTGTCTCCCAAGTGCCTTTGATCCTCTGATGCTTATACTTTTAACCAAATGGTTCAGAGATAAAGTGTGACTTGAGACACGGTGCTATGTTACGGTGCCTGCAGATAGAAGAAAGCAAAGCACTGGGCACGTGGAGGGAAAAACCAGAAAGGAAGGAAAAGGACAATTATGGGAAGGTACCATTGGCCCAAGTGTTTCCAGGTGAAGTACCAGTGCTGAGAACTTTGTAGATCAAACCCAGACTGAAAACGTTTTCCTTTCTAATCCTGGTTCCTGTCAGCCAACAGAGAGCTGGAGGATTCTGAACAACGTTGGCACAGATGACGGGGAAGATTTACTTTGGGATGGAGATTTGGGCTCTCCAGATGTGCTTGACTAACTGTGGAGGTCACCGGAGGCATCAGGAGGAACCTGGGTAGTGGTGTAGCGGGCTTGGATGTAAATTCAGGACAGGTCAAGATGGGGACCTTCTTCCAGGCAGGAACCACTTTGGTCCTTTTGATTCTCTCCAATAGAACCCCAGGCAGCCTTTCTAAATCTGAAGTACAGTCAGGAACACTAGCCTAATGGAACAGGTCAGACTGGCTCACAGAATGCCCGGATAACAGGTAGGAGACATAAGATGTAGCAGAGACCAGAAAAATACTCCACCAGCATAGAGAAGGGCCCTTGGCTCTGGTACCCTGTGTCCTGGTGGGTGGGTTTTCTGGCTAGGCAACTCCATCCCGCCTCATGTGTAACTGGTGGTGGGAAGATCGGCTGTGATGTGACACACCTGGGTGAGGCTGGTTCCTATGGCAAAGGTAGGCTGCACAGAAACGATCTGGAGCCTTACGTTGGCTCTAATCATTCATTTCAGTCCTTAGGGGTTTCTTTTTCAGATTTTCCCTCTCCCCTTTTCCTGTACACTGAAGACGTGAATGAGGGCACGAGAGAAGGGAAGTCAGTTTTATATCTCTCCTGTGACTCACCCAGTCGCCTGCCTATCCTAGTGACCTGCCTGCACTCTGGCACGGATCCTGGGATTCCACTTCCTTATTTGTGATGCTTAGCCTCTTGTGGTCCCTGTGATTGATGTCCAGAGGAAATATCTGGAACAGAACCACGGGGCTGATTAGAGGAGGAAGGGAAGTGGTGGGAGAAAGACAGGAGGGGTTTGATTGCAAACGAGACGAGACAAAGCGCTGCTGGATGTGAGTGGTACCCGGGTGCTCTTCTCCAGCTGGGGGAGAATGACTCTGGGTCGTGGTCTGGCTAAGAGGACACTGGTGTGTCTGGCGAGATAAACCTTGAGACTCACACCTTAGCTGGTTTGAAGTCAGAATGTTATGTCCAGTCCAAGTTATTAGCACCCATAGCTTCTATATCTGCATTCCTCCCTGTGCCTAACGACTTGAACTCTGCGCAGCACTGAAGAAACTTAGCAGGCCCCAACTGTACAAGTAACGTGGAGCGAGCATCTTTCATATTGCCACTTGCATCCTTTATGCCCTCCTAAAGTTTTCCCCGGACATGAGCGCTCAGGAAAGTGTCACCATGAAGCAGATGATTAGGGTACATCCAGAAGGAGAGCGGGACCTTTTCAGCCTTTGCAGACTCACAGTTATTAGAGCTGAAAGAAACTCTAGGGAGTGTCTCATGAATGAAGGACTGAACATGAGGCCACACGCTACCCAGCTGAAGGCCACGCAGCCAGTCTGCTCTGTATTTCCAAAGATGCCCCTCCAAAGATGCTGGGTGTATTGTCTGGTGAGGAGCCCTAGAGCAGGGATGGGCACCCACTCTGGCTTTTTCTGTACTATTAGGGGAGCTTCTGAGCCACTAATTGAGCCATTTATTTCTAAGCCCTGGTTAGCTCTAGAAGACACAAACTTAGCTTCCGGCTTTCCACAAGACTGTCATTTAGCCTAAGAAACAAGGCATGCAAAAAACAAACTCCTCAGGACGTCCAGTTGGGGGGGGAATAGACAAGGGCAATATACCCTTTGAAGTTTATGTTGGAGGCCACCGGTTGTCACTGGTCTGATTTGGGGACGGTTTTAGAAGACTTGTAACTTATTGCCCTTCCATAAAGACTCAAGGGTCAGGGTTAGAGGTGCCATTCCAGGTAGGGCTAACTTCTAAAGGTTACAGGGCACAGGAGCTTTGGGTGGAGATGGGGGACTCAGATGTAGACACGTGAGTTGGAGCCCCAGCTTTTGTAAAATTCAGTATGGCAGACCTTAGAAAGCGGTTCTGTTGCTGTGGCCTTTCAGTGTTCTTGTCGTGATCACTTCAATGGTCTTTGGCATTTTGTTTCTTTTACAAGCCTACCCCCTGCATCTGGCCCCGGCTCCCATGTCGAATTCTTCTTATTCATTTCAGTTCTGTGACGCCCACCCACCCCAACCCACTTGTCTTAATGCCACAGCTAGGAACCACTGTGCACTCAGGGAGGGGGAAGCAGGCAGCACTGATCTTACTCACAAGTGAATTTCCCCAGGTGGGTAAACTCCATTGCAGGCCACAGAGGGGCCTCCTCATTCCAGCGATCTGGCCAGGCCCACAGACTCATAGCCTAGGAGGCGGAGAGAAGGAGGGGTCAGCTCCTCTCCGTTAGCGAGGATCCCTCTGATCCCTTGTAGTGCAGCCAGGGAGGCAGGAGACGGGGTGGGCTAGTCGCTAGGGCTACGGATGCCTGAGCAGATGTGGAAGCAGCTGCAAAGGTGGCACAGCCCTTGGGTCGCCGCCGCCGAAGCTGTGGCTGTTCCTAGGAGACAGAGGAGAAGCCAGCCTGCGGGGGAGGGGAAGCGAGTGGGTTGCTGCTTTTAGCAGCTGAAAGGGCTGCAGGGAGCTCTGGGTAAGACATTTTCTAGCACCGTCGCCTCTGCGGTAGAAGCCTGCCGCGAGTAAGTCAAAGGAAGGAGGACTGGGAGGGAGGAGGTCTCAGTTGCAGCCATGCTGAATCACGGTTGCTGAGCAGGGTCCCTCCCGGGGCTGCTGGGAGAACCCAGAGAGCAGCGCCAGTTCCCGGGTGCATGCACAGTTTGGTGGCTACTAATCCTGCCGGGCCTCCCACAATGGAGGGCGAAAGGTACGTATGTGTAAGTGTGTTGAGCGCAGTATGCATGTGTAAGCAAACACGAGCTTAAGGTGTAACCACCGGCGTTTGTTTGCATCAGCTAGGTAGGCTTTCAGATCCTGGCAACCCAAAACTGAGTGAGAACAGGAAAGTCTCTTTGGAAACCTACCTCTTCCAAGGGCTCAAAGAGGCAGAGACCCGGCTCCTGCCAAGGGAAGTCTGGGTTTGTTGGGCAGTGGGGCACACAGAAAGAAGCAACTTCCTGGCTTGTGTAGGGAATAGTCCCGTCTTGAACCAGAATTGCCCTTTTCAGGCCGGTTCAGGGAGGCGTTCCCGTTCCCCACGGTGTCTGTCTTTGGTAGAGGGGGGTTTTGATAGCATTGCTGGTCTGGTCTGAAGGTGGTTGAATCTTCAAGAACTGTGCCCAAGTGGCTGGCTTCCCTAACACGCGAGTGTGTTATGTGTATGTTCACTAGCGTGGGTAAAAGAGAAACCCTGCCAGATGGCATTTGCTCACAACCGGTTTGGTCTGTAATCAAAAAGTTTGAGAGATGCTGCAGGGTCCGTGTCTCACGGGCAGTCTTGTTTCTTCTCTCATGAATTAGGAACCAACTGAAGGCATTTCAGTGGAGCAGGAATAAGCCGGTCAGGGTTTGTCTCCCGGCCAGCAGCACAGACAGTTTTCATTTATCTGAGGAGCTGATCTTCCCCATTGTGAAGGTGCTCCGTGCAGGGCCAAGTTTGGCCGGCTACGGAGCAGAAGTCTCCGTTCCACCACCTCCTCATCCGTGGGTTGGCGCTGAGGACGGGTTTTGCTGTTTTCCCGGAGGAGAGAGGATGACAGGGAGAGGCCAGAAGGCTTTCCCTCTAAGTTGCCAGTTGCTGGTTACATGGGAACAGGCTCCAGTAAACTGGTGGTTGTTGTAGTGGGGGAGTACTTTGACAAGTGTGGACAGCTTGTCCCAAGTCGGGCCCCTATGAGAACAGGTGTGGTTCATTTCACTCTCGCGTCTGAAAAAGCCTTAGCGATCAGTCACAGGAAGAGTGTAGGATAGTGGTTCTCCACCTTCCGAACGCTGAGGCTGTTTAATACAGTTCCTCACGTTGTGGTGACCCTCCTCCCCAACCGTCGAATTATTTTCATTACATTCATAACAATGATTTTGCTACTGTTGGGAATCTGTGTTTTCACCTCCAAAGGGCGATGACCCACTGTGCTAGGACTTTTTAGATCACACTCTTTGCAGTCTCTCTCTGGGCTCTCTTCAAAACAGGAGCCCCCCGAACAACGGGGCATCCAGAGGCCTTGGGGGCAGAGGTGGACAGGGTCCTTGCCCTCTATTAATGGCTCCATAGCGGGCAGTGGGAAGGGTTGAGAGAAGGAAGTGTGAGGTTTTGGACCATGTCTGCCTGCATGACCCACAACATATCTGAGCTGAGTGGCTGGTACGAGGCTGCTGCCATCTGAGCTTTTGGGGACAGTGTCCCATCCACAGTTCAGCATTCCTATACTGACGAGCTCTTCCCCTGGTCTGTGAGGGGAGCTGATGTCTGTGGCTTCTGAGTTACCCATTTGCTTCTCATCTAGTAGAGTTGAGAATTTCCAACTTCACCAGGGCCTCCTGGGTCATTACTTTTTTTGTCCCTGTTCTAGGGACAGCTTTCAAACCAAATAAGTCACATTCGATTTGTCTCCCATCTCCCACCCATTCCTCATTCCAATGTACAACCCACCCCCCAAGAGTTATGCCGCTGTCCCAATCGCCAAAAATCCTCTGTCTCTGTTCTGAGTTCTTTTTGCTCATCTCTTTCCATTTTTTTAAAAAGTCCTCATTGATGTTCTTACATAAAAACTTCCCTTTTGGAGGACTGGGTGGAGACTCTGAGGTAGGGTCTCTCTATGTAGCCCTGGCTGTCCTGGGACCTGTTATGTAGACCAGGGTGGCTTGGAACTCACAGAGATCTGTTTACCTCTGCCTCCAGAGTGCTGGGATCGAAGGCCTGTGCCACCTCACCCAGCTAGACCTTTTGTTTGTATTTTAGCCCTGAGTGAGTGGTCCAGCAGGTCTTTGTGTGTTTCTGTTTTGTATGACTTACAGGTCCTTATCCTCACACCTGGAGATATGTCCTCATATATGGATGGTGGCTTATACTGTTTGGTATTCCTCACTCACTACTGTTTGGCTCCGAAAACAGCAGGTGCTGGGTAGTAATTTTCTAGTTAACTAATAACTTGAGCAAGCTTTATGAATTCTTTGAGAATTCATTACAGTGTATTTTGATCACATTCATTTCTTCTTCCTCAGCCTCTCCCAGATCCATTCCCACCTTCTTAACCTATCCAGCAGCTTCTCTCTCTCTCCTTCCCTCTTACCCCTCTCTCTCTCCCTCCCTTCCTCCCTCTCCGTCTCCCCTTTTTTCTTTCTCTCCTTCTCTCCCTCTTTCCTTCTCTCTCTTTCTCTCCCTCTCTCTCCCTCCTTCCCTCCCTCTTTCTCTCTCTCTCTCCCTCTCCCTCCCTCGCTCCCTCCCTCTTTCTCACTCTCTCTCTCCTCTCCTGTCTTTCTCAACCGTCTTGAGTCCAGTTTGTGTTACCCAATTACTATAGGTGTGAGGCCTGCCCTGGAGTGTGGTCAGTATACCAGCCATCAAACCATTTATACTGACGACAGCTATCAGATGCTAGCATCTCCCCCGCTATGGGTGGACTTTGTGGTTCTCCTGACTCCCCTGTTTGCGATTTTGTCTGGCTTGGGCTTGCATAGGTCTCAGGTATGCTGTCACAACTGCTGTGAGTTCATGTGTGCAGCTGCCCTCTTATCTGGGAAAACAGTTTCCTTGAAGCCCCCCACCAGCCCTCTCTTCCCCCCTCTCCCCTCCCCAAAGATGCCAAGCTCTGGGAGGAGAGGTTATGACACAGATACCCCATCCTCTCTTATTCTCTGCATCTCAACTGTAGCTGGCGACTTTTGTGAGCAACTCTAACTAAAGAGGTGAGAGATGTAAACCTTTAACATCCTTGGCTCCCTGGACATCCTTGGCTACCGAGGTGGTTATCTCAGTCTCCCTTAGAATGCTTCGAGACGAAGGAAGAGATGGACATAGCTTTGGTTTGTAAGTTTCCTGGAAGACAACCAGGGCTGGAAGCTGAGTGATTGGCCCGGGTCACGAGTCCAACCTCCAGGGACTAGAGGAGTTTCTGCATCTTGCGCTTGTTCCACATTTAACCCGCTGACACGCGATTGGGGCTACTTTTAAGCATTAAGGCATTTCAGCCAAGAGGTTTCTATGAATTATTTTCTTTCTTTGCTACAAGGGTACAAAAGTAACTTTTACCTTGGAATATTAATCGAAAGCATGAGGTTCGCAGGAACAGACTTAGTAAAATGCTTTATAAGCTGTATGACCTTGCGTGTATAGTGTCTTCACTGAACACTTTTTTTTATATGTAAAGGGAGCAGTAACTTTATTCTTTGTGGGTTTGGTGCAAAGGTGAACTGAGGCAGTGTGTATGCTGTACCCAGTATTTCTTTTTCTGTCCTGGATGGTGGCTGATGCTATTCCTGGACCCCCTACTCCCGTGCTGTACCCTGAGGGGCTAACAAAGCCTTTCGGATTTTTCCACATCAGTTGTCCAAAGCGGGTTATGTGGGTGTGTTCACACCAGGACAGTGTAGGGGAAGTGTACATATCTCTGCGGACAAAGCTTCGTGCCTCTTGTATTTATTATTATTATTAATTATTATTATTACTGCTGCTGTTGCTTTTAAAAACTCACAGGACTTCACATCTCTTATATTTATTATTGTTGTTGTTGTTGTTGCTTTGTTTTTCCAGACAGGATTTTTTTTTTCTTCTCTGTGTAACAGTCCTGGCTGTCCTGGAACTTACTGTGTACACCAGGCTGGCCTCAAACTCAGAGCTCTACCTGCTCCTGAGTGCTGGGATTAAAGGTGTGCACCACCATGTCTGGCTATTATTGCTATTATTATTATTTAGATTTAGTTATTATGTATAGTGGTCTGCTTGCATGTATGCCTGCAGGCCAGAAGGGGACACCAGGTCCCATTACAGGTGGTTCTGAGCCACCATGTGGTTGCTGGGAATTAAACTCAGGACCTCTGGAAGAATAGTCAGTGCTCTTAACCTCCGAGCCTCTCTCCAGCCCTTAGTATTATTTTTCTAAGGTTTCTAAAAGATGGATTTTTACCTTCCTTTATAGATGCCATGCGGCACATAGTTGGGCGTGGGCTGGATGCCCTTTGCTCAGGCTAAGACCCTCACAAGAGCTGTAGAACCGAGCTTCCTCTGACCTTCCCAAGCGCTCCAGCTCTCTGCTGGTCTTCTACATTTAGATCAGAAGATCTCCAGTCTTCCGATGCTAAATCTTCCTCCATGGGGGAGTCGCTAAGGCTTCAGGAGTGAAGAAAAGTGATTTTGGGGCTCCAGCTCTTCATGACTCATTTCCTCCCCTTCTCTCTGTCATCCTCTCCCCCCCCCCCCAACCCATTGAGCACTGGAAATGACAGTTGCCCTTCTATTGGTATTTTATTTTAGACTTGAAAACCAACCTTGGGGATGGATTAAGATACATTTCCCACTTGCAAGGTAAATCCAATTCATAGCATCACAAAGTAAAATGGTTGCTGGAGGGGTAGAAAAAAAAGGGAGTAGGGACTGGCTCAGGTGTAGGTTTTCAAATTGGGAAGATACATTGTAGCGACTGATAGTGGTTAGGCAGCAATTCAAATGAACGTCATGATAAACATTGTACATTTTGTGGAGTAAGCTACATACACAGACAGTCCAGGCAAAGATACATGGTCACACACACACACACACACACCCTCTACCTTTAGGTCCTGAAAGGCAGTAGCTGCAGAGAAAAGCATCTTTTGAAAGAGTTGTCATCAAAAGGAGCAGCTGGCTGTTTGTTGTTTGATGTTTTTTTTGTTTTTGTTTTTTTTTTTTAAATCTTAGGTTGCATGGCTTTCATCTGGGAAAGGGTAGGAGACTCCCGCCTGCGAAGGCTTTCAGGGATAACTCTGTGTGGCTGCCAATGAGCTGTCCTCAAAGGATGGGTATTCTCAGCTGGCTCCCACGGCTGGGGGCCTGCGTCTATGCTAAGGAGCTGCTTCAGCACAGTGAAGGTGCTTGTGTGAGTTTGCCCTTGATCTGGGAACAGCAGCTACACAAACACTGAAGAGGAAGCCGGACTTGCTTCCCTAAATGCTGATTTTTGCACCAAGGGGTAAAATGTTGGTGAGACCCAGCATAAGGGCACGTGTCCACCAACATAACACTGCTTTCTATTCCAACCCTGCTGGCTGTTACTTAGCCCTCTCCTGGGCCCTGAAAGCCATGAGTAGGCTCTCGTGAAGAAAGTTTTGGGTCCCCTTACCTCCTGAAAGAGAAGCTCACCATTACAGTGGTAATAATGAAAATCAATTTTCCATTTTGGATTTTTTTTTAAAAATAAGATCCTGAACTTTTTGCTTTCAACATGTAAAGGGAACACAGTCAGCAAAAGGAGCTTTTCCACTTCACACCCAGATTTGGCTTCTTAGGGTTTCTTTGTTAAGTTTTAGGCTGTTAAGGCCAGTTCAGGCAAGAAGACTTTCCTGTGTGTGTGTTCCAAATCACCTGCTTTATTTGATCACATCCCTGCTATGGAAATGACCTATTTTTTTTTTTTTAAGTTTCTAGACGATCCCTAAAAGTAGGTTAAACTGAACAGACCAGTGAGAAACCATGTGAAAAGTACTTTGAGAATGCTTTTGTTCTAAGGTTTTTACGTTGTTGTCCTTATGTAGGTTCAGTGAATCTTAGGATGCAATGTGTAACCTTCTAAGATTTGGGAAGATCTTAGGGAAGTGGGAACTTTTGGCTCTTTTGGAAAGTCAGTTATGTCCGATGATGTTTTTGCTGAAGCAGACACGCAAAGGGACGCACGATGTTCAGAAGGAATAGAAATGTGACCCCCCAGTGGACAATGCTGGACGGCATTGGTGCGCCTTTGCCATTCCTTACCGGTCATAGAAAGAAACGCATCAAACGTGGTCAGTGCGCGGGACGCTTCTTGCTGCATCCGCTGGCTCAGACCGATGGGCAGAGAGGCGTCCCTGATACAGGTTCACGCAGAGTTCTGCTAAGACAGACTCACGTGGTGTTTTGCTGAGGCAAGACCCAAGGGAGGACACGTGATGTTTGGAGGGAGTATAAATAGGACCCAACGGACAGTGACATTGCTTGCTTAGCTGGCTTTGCAACGGCTTCGTTCGTGGGCCTTGCATCTTCGCCGGTCTTCACTTTGGTGAGAGCAGCAAGGCTGTCCGCTGCCGCCGATTCGTGTTTACCATCCTGACGACTGAGGATTAAAATGGCCCCAAGAAACTACTTCTAAACAACGCACAACAGAGCCTCGTGGCTTCTTCTGGACAGACCTACTGACCTACAGTTACTGATTCGTAAATGGTGCTTACACGAAGCTTGAGCCGCCGTTGATGATTCGTGTAAACTGCATTGATAATATCCCAACAACACAGATGACATTTGTCCCAAAGAACTATTTCTAAACAGGTCCACTTCCCCCATACCCTAATAACCTTTCTTTTCCACTGCCTCTGGTAGGTGGGGGGCTAGAAAGGAGGTTAAAACATTAAAAATCTCCTACCAAAACTAAGTTAAAAAAAAAATCTAAGCCTATGCCTAGGTTAACTTGCCCTTTAAAATTAAGATTTATTTAATTTATTGTGTGTGTATGGATATTTGCTTGCATGTATGCTGTGTATCAAATGTATCCCTGTTGCCCTTGGAGGTCAGGAGAGAGTATCAAGTCCCCAGGAACTGGCATTATAGAGGTTGGGAGCCACCATGTAGGCTCTGGGAACGGAACCTGGGTTCTCTATAAGGGCAACCAGTACTCCTAACCACTGAGCCATCTCTCCAGCTCTCTGCTTTCCCTTTAGCTTTTGCATGTACACCATGGCCTGTGTCACAGTGGCACACACAGAGAGTCCAACCCTCTCACTGAAGCCCTACTGGAAGCCTTTTGGAAGAGGCACAGGAGTGCGCCCGTCTCTTCTTGTCCAATTTTGTGTGAACTTAAGCGTTTTTATATCTTTATATAGCTTGTTTGTTCCATCCTGGTTTCAAGGGAACTCATGAACCAGGCCTTCAGGAAGGTGATTCAGTGACACCCTCTCTTGACGTTGGTCACGTGGGAGGGTTCAGTAGGCACTGCAGCAACTACCAACAGCTTTCGTGAATCATCGTTGGCTCCTGTGAAGGGCTGCTAAGTTCAGAAAAATTAATACTATGTAGGACTTTTTTTTTTTTCTGGACAGTTTCAGCTCAGAGTGTTGGGAGAGAGTAGTTTCAGCTTCACACCATGGTTCTGAGGATGAGATTACATAACGGGTGTAAAATGCTTTCGTGTAGTCAACGTGCCATAAATATTGCTGGTTAGCTGTCCCCTGGGAATCGTAACTTTCCCATGTGCCTGTATGGATTGTTTTACAGCATTATCCTGATGCTGGGACCTGGGTGATCCTGCTGAAAGAGCGCATAGCTCCTGTGTGAATGATGTTATTAGTGGCAGAATTTCTTTTCTTCTCTTTTTTTAGAAAAGATTTATTTGTTTGTTTTGTTTACTGCTGCTGTCTTCAGACACACCAGAAGAGGGCGTCAGATCCCATTACAGATGGTTGTGAGCCACTATGTGGTTGCTGGGATTTGAGCTCAGGACCTCTGGAAGAGCAGCCAGTGCTCTTAACAGCTGAGTACTTTCGCCAGCCCCAGGCTGGCAGAGTTTCTGAAAGCCTGGATTCTGGTGACTGGACATATTCAAGCGCCAAGTTTCCAGTGGGCAAGAGGGAGACATCTAAAGTTGGTGGTTTCTGTCCTGAACTTTATGATTGGGAGACGTCCTGGATTTGTAGTTCGTCAAAGGTCTCCTGGGTTCAGAAGTCAGATCTTTTAACTTTATTTTTATGAAGCCCGAATGTGCTTTGCCTGTCTGTTTCTCTGCACACAAGTGTGTTTGGTGCCCTCGAAGACTAGAAGATCTCTTGGTGTTAGATCTCTTGGTTGTGAGCTGCCATGTGGGTCTGGGAATTGAATCTTGGTCCTTGTCAGTGCTTGTAAGTGCTGAGCCATCTCTCCATTTTGAAAAATTGGATCTTGTTAGTGTCCCCTACTTAGAGAAGCAGAATGTTGCCGATGACCTCACAGGGACCTAATGTACAATGGGCAGCTCATCTGCCATGAGCCTGTAGTGAAACCAGCAGGGTATTACTGACATCGGCTACTCTTTTCATCCTCTCTAAAGAGGACCCTGCAGGAGGTACGGGGGACATCTTGGTCCAAAGACTAATAGGTTGCAGGTTTTGCAGGTTTTGACCATTGCTTAACCAAAGAACATCCTCTGATGATTAAATCATATATACTTTTTCCTATATAGTGTGAAATGAGAGGGGCCTATAGGTAATTTCTAGTTTTTGGACTTTTCTTTCCAAAGGACGTTGACTTTGCTGAGAGAATACAGTGACTGTGGTACAGTCTCACGGGAGAGGCTCTGCCTTCCTGTCTTGGTCTCACGTCGAGCTTGAATATAATGTTCTTAGCATCACGTACGAGGCCTGGTGTTGAGCTGATTGCTTCTGGGTTTTGTGTTGTGAAGACTCGTGGAGGGGAGTCGCTCATCTCTAAGAGGTGGCTGTCTTGCTCGGGTTCCTTATCCCCTGTGAGTTCCTCCACACTAGCCTGGGTGTCCTTGCTCTCTAGGACCCTAAACTCCTGCTGGCTGCATGGTTGGAGACCCTCTCTTCACGGGCCTCCTGCCTTTCCTTTTGACTCATTGCCTAGACTTTTCCCACCCGGGAGCCTGAGGACTCTCAGGTAAGCAGTGATCTGTCCCTTTCCTCTTTCCTCTTTCCTGGGTGCCAACCCATTCTCCCCCACAATCCTCCTGGTTTTCCTTCCGGTTGTGGCTCCTCCCTCCCTGGGGAGGGGAGAGCAGTAAATAGGAGAGAGAGCCATGCTTAGCTTTAGAGAGGGGAAAGTGAGGAACAGATGTGGCTTTAGTCCACATATCTTCGTTTACTCCAGGCTTGCTACTGAGCGCCTGTCTCGTGCTAGACGTTAAGACAATGGAGCCGAGGCGCCATCTTGGGTCTCAGGGAGTTGAACTTCACAAAGCTGCTCAGGAAGTTTGTGACCCGGTTATTCAGCTTGGCTATTATGACAGTGAGATGACATAAATAAATTGTATTAAAACGTCCAGTGCGTCCAGCTCTCACGTTTGCTCTCATCTAGGCCTTTGAGTCCCTCTGTTGTGTCTCACAGGAAATGACCGGCGCGATGCTGGAAACCTCATGGATGATTTATACTGTGGGAAATAATAAACTATGATAAATGAGAGTACCTTCCCCTCGTCCAGCTGTGACACTGACCAGCACGCACTGTGTGGGGAAGACAGACAGACAGGAAGAGAAGACAGCCCGGTCAAGCTGCCTGGTAGGGAAAGCTAGTCACATGATCATGGCGACTGACCCAGACTCGGGAGAGACAGGCTGGCGATAGATGCGTATGTACTTTAGGCCGACAAACTTCACCAAGCCAAAGAGCACCAGGCATTTAGGCCGAAGCCAGTACATTAGTTATACAGACAAGACTGCTCAGACATGGGTTTAAGCCGATAGAAAGTCTTTACTAGTCAGCTTATGACTCTACTGGGTTTTCAGGATCCCAGGGTGGCCCTGAGCCTTTCTCGGGGTGAGCTTTCGGCACAAAA
Organism: Micromys minutus; assembly: GCF_963924665.1. Lineage (NCBI taxonomy): Eukaryota > Metazoa > Chordata > Mammalia > Rodentia > Muridae > Micromys > Micromys minutus. Next base: position 96,686,612 of record NC_137969.1, read on the forward strand.
ATCCATGTCCCGTGTTGCCAGACTTCAGTTAACAAGGACACTTAGCCTCAAGTGTAACTACAGAAGCCAAAAAGCCAGGTTAGTATATTTAGAGACGTGTGCAGAACTGTGGACTTTGATGGCTTGGGCTTTTGTTTTGGCAGCCCGTGCTGTGTCATTATGAGTTTTATGGCCTGAATGGTTCTTCCACCACGGAGTCAGTCCTGCGAAGCACTGGGGCCCTGTTACAACAGAGTCCTTGGTCCTTACCTGCCAATACATTCTATCTGGTGTTGGGGTGCGGGGGGGGGGGGATGAATAGATAAGTAATAAAAAATAAGAAACGATCACACACAGCCGTGTTCTCTGTACCAGTGGGATCACACGATAGGAATTAGGAATTTAGGAACTTTAGGAAGAGAGCAGCTGAGGCTGGCGTCGCAAGGGCTACCCAGCGGAGGCAGAGCGGAAGTGGCCCGCCGTGCAGGTTGAGCTACCGGAAAGGGAGGAGAATTCCGTCCGCAATGGGCGGTCCCCACGCAGCACCGAATGGTACTCAGTCAATATGTGAGTCAGCCAGGTCAGGATGGTGATTAAAGTTCAGTTCAGGTTGGCGTGTGTGCTGTGCCTGGATACCAGGCAGGAGTTGTGACTGTAGGCAGAGGATATGTGAGATTATTTTGCCGCAGCAGTCTTTGAAAGACAATCTTTGTTTGGCACAACGCTTCTTTGTGTAACCACCCTGGCTGTCTGGCATTCGCTTTGTTGACCAAAGACATCGCCTGCCTCTGCCTCCCAAGTGCTGGGATTAAAGGCACGTGCCACCACACCCAGCTCTTAAAAGATACTCTTATGTGGTCAGTAAACACATAGAGCAAATGGCCACCGTAAAGACTTCCTGTGGGCCATGTGGCTATGGTTGACATGACCCCACTCACCTTTCAGAAGAGCAGGCAAGGTAGGCAGAAAATGCTGGAGAAGAAACATCCACAGCAGAGACAGGTGGAGGCTGGTGCACTAGTCCAAAACACGGGAGAAGACACACAGAAAGCTCAAGGGGGAGTGGCAGACAGCCAGGCCTGTCCATTTCTGAGGCTTGGCTGTCTTATCCTGACTTCTTGAATGAAGTCAGCGGATACCTGGGAGAAACACGTACAGCGAGCCAATTGTCACACTTTCTCTCTCTGAGCCCTCAATAGGTGCTTAGCCTGTGTTTTTAAAAGATAAATATTTTTAAATTTATGTGCATATGTGTGTGCATTCGTGTGCATGTTTATGCGTTCTGCTGGTTATGGAGACCAGAAGAGGACATGCAATTCCCTGGAGTTGGAGTGTTGGGAGGTTGTGAGCTACCAGATGTGGGTGCTGGGAACAGAACTCTAGTCCTCTGCTAAGCAGCAAGTGTTCTTCACCGCTGAGTCATCTCTCCAGCTCCAGTCCTTGGCCTTTTCACCACGAGGGCTAAAGGAAGTGCTCACTGTGTGCATATCGGCTCACACAAGTGAGTTGACTAGCAATAGAATAGTGTGTGAAACTAATTGCTGGGTCAGGTCCTTAGTCATTTGATCACGCACATTCATTTGATGTGCTCTAACTCGGTTGAAGCTTATACAGTAAATGGCTTAGATGACCATTTCTTCTGAGTTCATGATCGGTTACCTAATTTACTCTTCAGTGTGGTCTGATTCAGTGTCATGAATCTCTGGACACTGGGGTACCGAGCTTCAGGTCTGCGGGGAAGGGGACAGATAAACTGACTTTGGAGGGAAAAGGCTGAGTCTCTCTAGACTGGGTCTGAGTGGGCTGGAAAGCATGGCCATAGTCTCTGGACTTGGACGAGAGAGTCACAGTACGACTCAGCACGGTCTTACATTTCTGAGGTGAGATGGGAGGGTCCGCCAACCTAAATGGATAAGTGCACATATACATAAGTGCCCAGATACATATGTCCTTAAGCCAGATGGTGTAGTGCTGTTGGGTGATGAACTATATCTGAGGAGAAAGGTCTAGGGAAGGAAATGACAGGGTCTAGTAACTCTGGCTCTGGGCAAGTATCCTAGGTTAAGGTACTAATGTGTATATATGCGTATGTACAATCATGGCCACATGTATGTGTGCACTTGTGTACATGTATGTGTGCTCTTATGTACATATATGTGTACCCTTATGTACATATGTATGTACACTTGTGCACATATATATGTGTACACTTAAGTACATATGTATGTGTGCACATATATGTGTGTTGTGCACTTAAGTATATATATGTGTATACACTGACGTACATGAATGCACAGTGCTGCTGAGAGTATAAGCTGCTCTGCAGAAAGTTTGGGGACATTGGGAACCCACTTTACTCTTGACGGTGGAATCTTGGATCAGATTCTGAACATCTGGAAGTCTCTGGGTATTCTTTCTTTAATGTCCTGCTCCCTGAACAATGGTGAGGTCACCAAAAAGTCTGTGTCTTTGAGAAACCAGATCGGCTGTGTCTTCATTGGGTTATTGTATGTGGAAGGAGAAGGAGCCTGATTCCTGCTAGTGTCCAGGTTGACCCTGCATGGGGGGGGGGTTGGGGTATGCTGGGGACACCATCAAGTCACTGTTCTTTCAGGGAGGCCCTGTATGAATCATATGTTTTTATTCTCTATAGGCAGACCACCCTTTGTTGAGAGTGTTGCATGGACAGGCACATATATAATTACTGGATCATTTGGAAGTGAAAGAGCACACGGGCGAGTCTCTGTGGAGAACGTGTCCATTCCTCCAGGACAGTCTGGTGTACAGCTTTCACATGCTGTGAAGTGGAGCTAACGGCTGTCTGAATTCTTACGAGTTCCCCGTCTAGGACCTTCAGTAGGGCCTTAGTTATTTCCATATTAGCTCTCCTTATCCTGGCTTTAAGTATCTTCAGACTGTGACTACAACATTTATAATGAATATTTGTACGCTATTTTATAGCTTTGATATTTACTATAGGAAAACAGATAAGGTTCTGTATTAATATAATCCACATTGAAATATTAAAGGAAAAACGGCCTATTGTTTTAATATATATATATATATATATGTATATATATGATTATATGGTAAAGTGCAGGACTAAATAAAAAATAGAAAAGAATTCTTCCCTCCCCTCCATTCCCCTCCCCTGTCTACTCCTTTCCCCAACCCACCACTATCTTTTCCTCGTTCCTTTCAATTTTGAGATGGGATGTTCTTATGTAGCCCAGGCTGACCTTGAATTCACAATCCTCTAGCTTTGGCCACGTGACGCGATTATGAAGATGTGCCACCACATCCAACTTGGATGTTTTCTTAACTCTCTAACATGCATCTAACAAAAGCCTACCCCCAGCTCATGTAAAGGGACATATTTGAGTATCTTTGGAAGAGGCCTGTGACGGGAATGTTTCTGACTGGGCTACATCGTGAGCCCCAAGCCAGCCTGGCATTGTTTTCTCCTTGTAGCCAGTACGAAAGTTTTCTCAGTAAAGAGATGTGCAAAGATGAGTAGAATTATGTGATTCAAACTGGTTAAAGGGAAAAGACAGACAGACAAACAAAGAGAAACCTCATGGGGGCTGACGAGATGGCTCAGGAATTAAAAGTACTGGCTGCTCTTCTAGTGGTCCTGGCTGGATTTTGATTCTCAGAACCTGTAGGCAGTTCTCAACCATTCGTAACTCCAGTTCCGGAGGATGAGATGCCCTCCTTTGGCCTCCACAAGTACTAGGTGTGCACTTATGGTACATGCACATACATGCAAATAAAATACCTGTAAGAGTAAAATTATTAAAAAAAAATAGAAGCTAGACTTGGTGGCACAGGCCTATCAGCCAGACACTCAGGGAGTTGAGGTAGGAGAGTCATACATACAAAGTCAACTTGAGACACACATACACACGGAGAACATGTGTGTGTGTGTGTGTGTGTGTGTGTGCCAGAGTGTCAAAAAAGAAATGTGCTGTGCACTAGAAGGTCATGTGGAAATGCTGCAGTATTTCTTCCATTGCTGAGCCTTGGCTGAGAACAGGCTTACAGAGATGCCCCCCTGTAGGTGCTGAACCCCATCAGCTCAGGGAAGGTGCATGACTGGGCTTACCAATACATGATCTCTCTTTCCCTCCCTCTTCCCTTTGACAGCGTCAAGCCAAGCCCTCAGCCCACAGTGCAGGCCGAGGATGATGAGAAGAGCCGGAGGACCATCACCGTCAACCCTGCCCATATGGGGAAGGCCTTCAAGGTCATGAATGAACTGCGAAGGTACTTTCCTACCCTTCCTGTGCCCTTTCAGATGGAGGAGACACCCACACACTGAATTCTGACTCTGCTCTCTCTCCACCTTCCCTCCTTTCAGAGACTGAACCCCCCACCTCAGTATTTCTTTAATACCTACATATCAGTGATTCATCCCAAGGGGTATATTCAGTTATGGTTGGAGCACATGGTGGGTATCGGAATGATTGAGCAGCGACACACAGTTGCAGAGTAGAGACTGTAGCCGGCATATATTTATTTGGCTTCCCCTCCTTCATTCCTGGGACCGAGTTTGGCTCAGGAAGGGAGAAAGGCTCACAACTGGGAGAATATGGCTCTCCTGAAACCTACGCTAACACTGTAAAGAAATTCCTGAGGTGAAAGGGCATCCGATCCCCAAGCCGAGCAAGGGATGGGTGAGCTCTTTGGCAGGCTGGTGTGCAGGTTCGGCAAGTGTGCCCTCCATGGGTTCTGGTGCTGGCAGTGTTTTCCTATACAAAGCCAAAGAGCAGCATTTCCCAGCTTCTGGCCAAACCCTGCAGGAGTGGGTGGCAGCCATAAAGTCAGGGATGGGAAAGGCTGTCGGAAACAGCCTTACAGCCAGGGTGTTAGAAGGAGGGGTGAGCTGGGCACACGGCAGGTTGTAGGTGTGTGAGGTTATTATTCTTTAAAGACGGAGTGGAAGCAAGGATGACAATAAACTTTGGAGGCGTGGGTGACAGTCGAGCCAAGTCAGAGTTAAATACACAAAGGGTAGTGGGGTCAGGAAGGTGGCCTTCGAGCCAGAGAAAATGGCCCCTAGCTGAGGGAAGTTTTGCTGAGATGGAGGACTGAACATATTTAAACAGACATCCTCCGAACTGTGTTTACCATTGTTCTTATGCATCGATACATGTACATATGCCACATGTGTCACAGCATGCATATGTATGTATATACACCCTTTGTGTTACAGCATGCATCTATGCGCATGTGTGTGTGTGTGTGTGTGTGTGTGTGCGCGCATGTGTCGCAGTGCACTCCTGGGAGTCAGAGGACAGCTCCTTGTCAGTTCTCTCCTTTCACCCTCATGTGGGTTCTGGGGACTGAGCTCAGGTTGTCAGGCATGGCAAGTTCCTTTACCCATCGAGTCAGCTCGCCAGTCCTGAAGTTCTCCTCTGTTATTTTCTCATTTCTGCATGAATGGTCCAGAATTTACCACTCACACACTTACACACACTCACACACACAAACACATGCATACACGTACATACTCACATACACACAAACATACTCAGACACATGCACACACACATACACTCACATACACACACTCACACATACACACATACAACATATGCACTCACACACACATATACACATACACACATTCACGCACACATATGTATATACATACACAATATGACATATACACTCACATACATACATATACATTTATATTCATGCACATTTACACACACACACACACACACACACACACACATATATATATACATACATTCGAACACACACACAAAATTAAATTAAGCAGCACACGACACTGTTGAATTTGTGTTAGGCTGCCTGCTGGATTCTCTGGGAGTCTGGAACTTGGCACTGGAGAGGGACGGAGGCCATGTGCATGGACTCAGATCTGCCACCGAAGAATCTCCTAGAGAGTCCTAGACTCTGTGGGAAGCTCCACATTTACCGCCTTAGGGTACAGATTACGTCGGTCATCTGATTGAAGAGTGGGTTTTCTCACCGGGCCAGAGTTTGCTTGTCCGGCCAGCTGCAGACCTCAGAACAGACGCATAGGATTCTCTTGCCTCGGCTTGGGCTACCCTTCACTTTATAGAAGTCATCCGAATCCCTGTTGGTTACTGACTCTCATTTCTTTCTTCAAGAGTGTTTGTTTGGCTTGGGTCTAGCTACCCAATAGTCATACTGTTCCTTCTTTAGGACTCAGCACTGCCAGCGTCCACAGAACACTAGGTCCTTCTAGACACCGGGAAAACGGATGCTCACACTGAAACTCAGCTGTGCTTGAGAACGCGTGCAGGCATATTAAATATGCCACTAAGGCAGACCAAAGACTTTCCACACATGCTTGACTTACGCTCGTTCATGTATAGTGCTTGGAGAAGCCCTGGTCTAAGTGCCACAGGCCTTTGCTGAGATTCAAATGAATGCTATTACCCTTTGTCTTTCTGCTTTGTTCAGATGAATCCCACTGCTTATATCTGACTAGGGCATGGTAAGGTAAGAGAATCAAAGCCTTGCCTCTCAGGGAAGCTTGTATTCTTGTGGTATTGAGAGGCAACATCAAGTCCCAAGACAGTTGAAGGCTGTCTTTTAAAAAGCAGAGTAGCACAGGTTAGGTGGGCAGAAGGGAGGGCCCTTGTTACTGTGTTTGTTATTGATCTAGGTGACTTTAACGGGATTTACTGGAGAGCAGGTAGGCAAGCTTTGCTACTCCGGGGGTCTGGACTGGCTCCTCACAGTGTCTCCATGTTTCCCACCCTCACTTTGGAGCTATTTTAGTCTCAGCACACAGGCTCTTTGCAACTTATGAATCACACAACTCTTGAGTTTCCCAGTCCTTTTACTTCTATGGTAGGGAATGAGCTGTTGGCATGGCAACCACTCAGCCCTGCCCCTCCTTCGCATTGTGCTGCTTTTGGGTGGCAGACCTCTAGGGGCTGTGGCTCCTGACCTAGAGACCACCAGGCAGTGCAGACAAGTCCCTTCTGGAGCTTCAAAGAGAAGGGAGCAAGAAGGACAGAGAAACTGGCCAGTGCTTACAATTCCCTCCTCTCCCCTCCCTCCCTCCTCCTCTTTCTTCTTTTCTCTCCCTCTCTCCCTCCCTCCCACTACCCCCTCTCTCCTGAAGCTTGCTTATGCTTGAGAATCATGCATTATTTTACTGAGCGCCACCGACCCCCTGTTGGTTTTCACTGCCAACTGCACTGCTACAAGCAATTTTATGCCACTCTTTAAAAAAAATTAGTATCATTTGTGATGCATGTGGTGTGTGTGTGTGTGTGTGTGTGTGTATGTGTGTGTGTGGGGGGGAGCAGACAGACAGACAGACCTGGGTACCCTTGCCACAGTGTGTTTGTGGAGAGCAGAGGACAGCTTTGTGGAGTTGAACCCAGGTTGCCAGTCCTGCTTAGCCAGCGCGTTTGCCTACCGATCCTGACTGATCCAGCTTCTTGTCAGTTGTTGGGTGCTATGAACTCAGGACTCCTAAAGAGCCATCTGAGCAGGTTGTCTCTGCTCTCCTTTTAGCAGCAGCTTTACGAGGTGCTCTGCAGGTCATCTGATCAAATTGTGACACTTAAGGCCCCAACAGTCACTGGACCACTGTCTGTCTTAATAGTTTCATCTTTCCCAAAAGAAAGTCTGCATACTTGGGACTCTCCGGTTTCCTCTGCAACCCTGCCCTTTATCCCCTTTCTGCTTTATCTTCAACCACTGGCCTGCCTCTTGTCTCTTTACATGTGGTTATTTTAGAATCAGACATTGGGTGCCCTTTGTGTCTGCTTCCCTGCTTCCTTTCAACCAGTGTTTTCTTCCTTCCTTCCTTCCTTCCTTCCTTCCTTCCTTCCTTCCTTCCTTCCTAACTCCTTCCCTCCCCCACCTCTTTCGTGTTTGGTTGTGTGTGTGTGAATGCACATGTGTAAGGTGCATATGCATATGCATGTGTGTGTATTTAGAGCCAAAAGATGACATCAGTGTCATTCCTTGGGTGTCCTTCCTTGTTTTGGGACAGGGTCTCTCAGTGACTTGAAGTCATCTAGTAGGCTAGGTCAGATGACCTGTGGGTCCCAGTGGTTCACCTACCATTTTTTTTAAATGTGGGTTTTGTATATTGAGAACTTGCTTTTAAGGTAAACACCCAGTGAGCTAAGACACCATCCAGTTCCTTTGTTTGAGGCTTTGACTCTTTTTTTAAAAAATTTAATTTGATATGAGTGTTCTGCTGCATATACATTCACAGGCCAGAAGAGGGCATTAGATCCCATTACAGATGGTTGTGAGCCACCATGTGGTTGCTGGGAATTGAACTCAGGACCTCTGGAAGAACAACCACTGCTCTTATCTGCTGAGCCATCTCTTCAGCCCCGAAAGTTTTGACTCTTGTAGTCAGGCTAGATTTGAATTCCGGATCCCTCCCGGGCCCCACCTCTATCTCTTTAAGTGGTGGGATTACAGGTGTGTGTGTGTGTGTGTGTGTGTGTGTGTGTGACCACACTGCCTTATGTCATGGTTTGTAGTTCTTCTACATGCCACCATTTTATCCTTTTAATTGAAGAGCTGCATTTCATCCTGGGCAGGTAACAGATTGGGCTTCTGTCTATAGTGAGCACTACTTGCCTTTAATTCTCAGCTATATGTCTCTGTGTTACATGTGTCTTCATTTCCTGGGTGTGGATTTAGGGTCGGAAGGATACTGGGTGGGGGACATAGGGGCAGGGGGACATAGGGGCAGGTGGACATAGGAGCAGGGGGGACGTAGAAGCAGGGGGTCGTAGGGGTGGGGAATGTAGGTGTGGGGACATAGGGAGGATGTAGGGGTGGGAGGCATAGGGTGAGGGCATGTGGGGGTGGGGGCATGGGGTGGGAGGGTGTAGGGAGGACATAATGGTGGGATCTCTCTTTTCCAATTTCTCTAGTTCCTCACTAATATTTGTTATTGAATGTGATTTTGTTCATAAGTATCGTAGTGGGCATGAGGTGACATCTGATGATTTTGAATCTCTCTGACAGCTGTGAGCATTCTCTCCTGTGATTATTATTTGTTTTGCTGTCTTATTTAGAAAGATGTGTTTTGAAATCCCTTGTCCCCATTTTAAAATTATGTTATTTTTGTGTTGGTTATTCGGGTGTGAGTTAAAGTTGGTTTTATATTCTAGATGGATGCCCATTTTTGTATAAATGTTTTACCAAAAAAAAAATCACTCTAAGGACTGGAAATCCATATTTCCCAATGGTGTCCTTTGAACTGCAAATGTTTTAAACATGGACGTCTAATTTAGTGGCTTTTTCTATTGTGATCTATACTTTTGGTGTGATAGCTAGGCAGCCATTGCTTTATCCAAAGCCACAATTTCTTCTACTAGGCTGACATGTCTGAGTCTTGTACTGAGGTGTTTGCTTTACTTTGGAGTGATTTTGTGTAAGGTATGAGGGCATGCTTTTAGCTGGGTGTCTTGTCCCTGTTTGTTGCAAAGACTGTTAATCACACAGGTGGCTGGTCATGGAACACTTATAAAAAGTTACGGGGCAGGGGAGATGGCTCACAGGGCAAAGTGCTTGCCAGGCAAAAGGAACTAAGTTCAGGTTCCCCAGTCCTTAGGACTAAGGCAGACACATAGCAGTTGAAGGTGATAAGGGTGAAGGTGGAATGGGAGAGACTGGCAGACAGACCCCTGGAGTAAGGCAGCCTAGTCAGGAGGTAGTGAGTTATAGCTTCAGTAAGTGGCCTTGTCTCAAAGATGAGCAAGTTGGCTCAGTTGGTTGCCGAACTTGATGACCTGGGTTTGATCTCTAGGACTGGTACGGGAGTAAGGAAAGAAGCGGTTCCAGCCGGTTGTTCTTTGACCTTCACACAAACACCTGCTTGCCAGGTTATGTTCCCCTCAGCAAAATGAATACATGTAATGCAATTCAAAAGAAGACAGCTGTCATCTAACCTCACGCCTCCACGTGCATGTGCATACATGCATATGTACACCTCTACACACATGTACATACACACAAACACTCACCCTCTCATAAGTTAACTGACCATAAATATCATAAAATACATTTAAAAAGAACAAAGCCTGCTTTTAATGGGCTTCTAATTCTTTTCTGTTGATCTGCATAGCCGTCTTAGTGTTCCTACTGGTATGATTAAAATACATGGACAAAAGCAATTTCAAGGATAAAATGTCTACTTGAGTTCACACTTTGAGGTTATAGTCTATCAGTATTGGAGAGATCACAGTCAAGTGTTAAGGGAGCAATGAATGCTATGTTCAGCTCACTTCTCCCTCTTTATGTAGTTCAGAAGCCCAACCTAAGGAATGATGCCACCCATAGTGGGCAGGATTTTTCCATCTCAATTAACCTAGACAAGATAATTCTCCTCACATATGCCTACAGCCATCTCCTAGGTAGTCTTAGGTCTCATCAAATTGACAATTTTGATACCATCACCACATCTATTTTGATGTTAGTCTCTCTCTCTCTCTCTCTCTCTCTCTCTCTCTCTCTCTCTCTCTCTCTCTCTCTGGTCTGAAAGGCTTGTTCTTGTTCTTTTTGATATTTAAAAAATAGTCTGTTTTAGACAAGAGTCTCACTGTGGCCTTATATAAAGATGCAGGGTCTTCTATGTGGCAGGTATGGAGTCTCTGGTCCAGGGTACAAGATTACGTATGCTGGTTCCTTTTATAAGTTCACAGTGAAGTAGGGGTGACTGCTGCGTAAAAAGATAGAAGGTTCTGGTGTGTGTGTGTGTGTGTGTGTGTGTGTGTGTGTGTGCATGTGTGTGTGTGTATTTAGAGGCTCATGTATCAGCACATGTGTGTACATACATGTGGAGGAGACCAAGAGGTTAGTGTTGAGCATATTCCTTAATCACCACTCTCTGTCTCATTTTAAAATGGAATATCTTTAATGTTTTGATAATGTCATACATGCAAACAATGTTTCTTGATCCCATGTACACCCAAACTCCCCTCCCAACTCCCAGGTTCCCTGACATGCCCCCATCTCCCCCTTTCCGTCCTCCTCCTTTTCCAGCTGATAACCACTTCTTGTCGGAGTGCTGACATTTTGCTGACTCAGCCCCGTGCGGCCAACCGTAGCCACAGAGTGCCACGCCTGCGTCCAGAAGACAGGATTCCACAGCATGCTTCCTGTCCTCTAGCTCTTAGATCCTTTCTACCCATTTTCCACAATGTTCCCTGAGCCTTGGGGCTGGGCACTGATGCAGATGTGCCTTCTAGGGCTCAGCATTCAGTAGACACTTATTCTCAGCGTGACCAACTGTGCATTGAGTCCTTCCCATTGTAGTGAAAAGGTTCTCTGGTCAAGGTTGATGGCAGCCCTGAACAGGATGATAAGAAAGCTTATTTGGAAGGCTGTGGGGATGCAGGCCGTTCAGCGAGCCAACAATAGTAGGTTCCTTCCTAAAGCTTATGGCCTCCCAAGCCATGGGCTTTTGACCAGATTTACAGCACCACTCCTGAATTCACTCTCGAGTTACAGGCCTCACATCCACTTGGTTATCCACATACATACTATGCCAGTCCTGCATCCACGGATACGTCTATGTTTTGCAAGTTGGCATTGCAATCTGCATCGATGTTTTATTTTTAGAGACAAGGTCTCTCACTGAACTCAGAGCCTGTATATTTGACTAGACCGGCCAGCCAGCAAGCCTAGGGGTATTTTTGTCTCTACCTTGCTAGTGCTGGGATTAGAGGCAAGCATCACGGTGCCTGGTTTTTAAAAGTGGCTTCTTGGGGGTTGAACTCAGGTTCTCTCATGCTTTAACAGCAAGCACTTTACCAATTGAGCCATATACTCAGCCCATAAGATTATGTGTGTGTTTGTGTATGTGTGTGCGTATGTGAGCATGTGTGTATGTATATGCATGCATGTGTGTGTGCATACAAGTATATGAGGCTTTATTCAGAGGTCAGAGGAGGGTCACATGTTTTTCTTAATCCATGACACTACCAATCTCCAACACAGTATTCTCTTGGGACAGGGCCTCTTACTGACTTTGGAGCTAGACAGGTAGCCAGCAAGCCCCAGGGATCTTACTTTCTTCACTCCCCTCACACGCTCTGGAGCTGTAGGCAAGCTCACAGTCACACCTGACTTGCTAAATGCAGGAGCAGTGACTCTGAACTGAAATCCTCGCCGGCACAGCAAGCGTCTTTACCCGTGTAAAGCTGTGTACCTGGCCCCAGCAGTGGTTTGCTTTTCTTCTGAGCAGTACTCGAGACTGAACTTATGACTTTATGCTAGGCAGTCATACTACCAGAGAGCTAGAGCCCCAGCAAGAATTCTCGGCGGTCTCTGACAGTTGGAGCTTCACAAGATTGTTGGGAGCACTGTGTGTAAGGGTGTCCTTGGGAGGAGGTGTTCAATCTGGGAGGAAACACCCGAGTCTCACTTGTTTCTGATTAGTCTCAAATATGCAGTGGAGCCCCTAGGGTCTTGCTGGTGGAATCTCATGGCCCTTGGCACTGAGTCAGTCCCTGAACCACTCTTGTCCTTATTTGCCGCTGCAGAACTTGGTGATCAGGGTTCTGAAGATAAACGAAGCAACCCTGGGCTAAATAGACACAGAGTAGTGGGGCTGTCCTTGCCTCCAAGACAGGCCTCTGTATGATCCGGTGTGTGATCCGGTGGGACAGGGGTGGGGGGTGGCGTGGGTGTCCATGCCATTACTCTTTCTGTCACCTCACTGGTGTCTTACAGTAAGCGGCTGCTGTGTGACGTGATGATCGTGGCAGAAGATGTGGAGGTAGAAGCCCACCGCGTGGTCCTGGCAGCCTGCAGTCCTTACTTCTGTGCAATGTTCACAGGTATGGTGAGGTTGCGCAGCTGCTACCCGAAGCGCTGGGAGGATACCGAGGGTGGCTGAGAGGTTGGGGAGCAGGGATTGAGGGGGCAGCAGGGAGGAGAGGCAGAACTATCAGCCTGTTCCGAGGATCGATTGTCTGTGCTCGTGTGCTTTGTGCTGTGGAGAACTAGAGGGAACGGAAGCCTCAGCCGGGCCAGCTGGACCCCACAGGGAACAAAGAGACAGCATCCAAGTGTTCATTAGTCTCAAGCCCCGCATCACAGTCACTCGGGATGCTTGTTAACGGTGCGGACTTCTGTACCATCCACTGGGCCTGCTGAGGGCTGAGGCAGAGAAAAGAGGAGAGACCTGATTACTGGGACAGATCCAGGACTGGGATTGTCCTCTGGTCACTTCCCCCAGGCAGGAGCCAGGCCCCGCTCCCCCCAACCCTCCTGTTCCCTGCCCCCTCACCACCGCCCACCAGCACCCATAAAGGTTTAGACACGTGGAGGATGGCAGAAAGATAACCAGTGTCTGCAGCACCTTTGCCAGGTTTTCAGGGAAGAGGTCGCCTTGCCTAAGGGGTCTCACAGGCATTAGGTCCGGGCTGAATCCCTAAACCCCGTCCGCTGAGCTTTCTATTGTCAGCATGTCTCTGTACCACGTCTCCTAATGACTGCCACGGGAGGATGCCATCTGGGATTGAGAGTCACCAAGCCTGTGTTTGCTCAGAGTGTGGTATCCATCCCCTGGAGTTCTGGCCTGTCCCCTCGTGTCTACAACACTTGTGGGCTAGCTCTCATGCTACGCATGCGCTCCCCTTAGACAAGCCCCCTTCCTACCATCATAGATCCAAACAAAGGCACTTTCTGTGCTATGTCGGATCTGTTTCAAAAACAAAAACAAGACAAAACTATAGCTGTCTGCTTTTTAATCTGTGTCCTCATTCCTTGTGAAAATGTTACTCTTGTTACCATGTATGGTAGTTTGAATATGTTTGGCCTAGGGAGTGGCACCATGAGGAGATATGGCCTTGTTGGAGCAGGCATGGCCTTATTGGAGTAGGCGTGGCCTTATGGAGTAGATGTGTCACTGTGGGTGTTGGCTCTAATATCCTAATCCTGTCTGCCTGGAAGTCAGTCTTACACTAGCAGCCTTCCGATGAAGGTGTAGAACTCTCCGCTCTGCCTGCACCATGCCTGGCTGGTCGCCTTGATAATGGACTGAACCTCTGAACCTGTAAGCCAGCCCCAGTTAAATGTTGTCCTTGTAAGAGTTGCTTTGCTCATGGTGTCTGTAACTAAGACACCATGTCTTAAATGCTCAAAGTGAGATGCATGTATTTTGTTAACATGGGGATGAAATGTTTCCTACAAGGCTGTGAGCTTTGGGAGCCTAAGAGGTATTTTGGGAGTCTTGTCTGTGGTGAGTGCATTATGCCCATAAGAGAGAATGAATGTGTAAAGTTGGAGGAGGAGCTTGCAAAGAGCTGTGAGTGTAAACATTTTTTTTTTTTTTTTTAAACTCAGTAGACGCTAACTTCTCCCTACTGTAGCGCACAGCTGGGCAGGAGTGACCTTGTTGGAAGGACCTTGATTTTGGGTTGTAAGGATCCCCTGGCTCATCACATGAAGCAGTGGCCTCAGCTTGGAGCTGCATCTATACACTGGGCATCCTCATCTCGTTTGAGCCAGGACAGACTTTCTACCATGTAGCCTGGCAAACCTGCCAAGCTCTCCAGCGCCTCTTCAGGGTGCTCTCAAACTCATATACTTGAATAGCCATGCTTTCATAAACACATATTTAAAATGTTTTTCCCTCCCATTTCTGTTCTGCCTAGATCCCTTCTCCTTCATTATGACTTAAGTGTCAGCACCTTGGGGGAGTCTTGCATGACGGTCCCTCCAAACTTCCTTGACCCCAGTTGTCACCCGTTCCCAGCATGCCTTCCCCTTCCCCTTAGTATTACTACGCATTTGAACGCTCCCTTAATCTCTGCTTTCCCTTGTCAGTCATTGCTGTACCTGCTTACCCAACACCTGCCGTGAACAGGTGCTTGGTAAACTTCAATGGCACTCAGTGGTGCATCCTGAACACGGGTCCACATCCGTGACGTCACGTCAGTACCTTCATAAGATCCCCTCCGTACCGGACATTCGTCCCCTCACTTGCTGGAACACAGTTACACTTTCCGTTACAGCAAATGTTTTCATGGGAATCTTTGCCTCTTAATCGTTATTTACATTTCTAATCATTTTCTTAGAACAGGTTCCTGTGACAGGAGGTACTCGGCTGAAGGCCATCCACGTTGAAATAAGTCTACTTTTAGATCTTTCTACTTTAGGTGTGTGAGTGTTTTGCCTGCATGTATGTATGTGCACCTTGTACATGCCTGGTGTCCACAGAGATCATGAGAGGGCTTGGCATCCCCTGAGACCGGAGTTATGCTTGTGAGCCACCAAGTGGGGGCTGGGAACCGAATCTGAGTTGGAACCTGGATCCTCTGCAAGAGCAGCAAATGCCTTGACTGCTGAGCCAGCTCTTCAGTCCAAGCCATATACATTTTGATGACATAAATGTTATATATATATATATATATATATATATATATATATATATATATATATATTTATATAAGAGTATGCAGTTGGAAAGGGTATGCTATTGAACTGCTGAAGTGCAGATAATTCTTTACTTTTTGTTTGTTCACATTTTCTGATCCTCTTCTCTCTCTCTCTCTCTCTCTCTCTCTCTCTCTCTCTCTCTCTCCTCTCTCTCTCTCTCTGTCTGTCTCTCTCCTCTCTCTCTCTTTTGAAATGTCATTTAGACCCTCAGTTGGCCCAGCTTGTATGCCTACTAGCGTCGCATAAGACTTGTGTGTTAGAGACCCCTTGGCTCTGTTGAAACCTGGTAGAAGTTAAAGGAAAAATCTTAAATAACATTGTAAAATGCTCCAACTTATCAGATTCGGCTTAAATGGCGTCAACTCAACGCAAAATGGCCCAGGTGGCCCCTGTCTGTTTTTCTCGAGTGTTCAAGGCCAGAAGGAAGGGACATACATGTGGCTTTCTTCTGACTGAGGCCTGGGACGAAGTCTTTCAGTCAGGTTTAAATATGACTGCCTTTTCGTTCCATAGTCGTTCGGAACGTGAATTCATGCCCCAGACCATGCCAGCCCCACAGTAGCACGGGAGACATCCATCCTGCCTGACAAAAGCTCTGTGTCCCATCAGGCGGGGACAGGCAGCTTAACTGCTTCTGCTGTGTTTAGCAGAGATGGAGTAGGGGTCAGCAGGCTGTGTATTGCCCATCCTTTAGTTGTGAATGTGGAAGGCACAAGACTTTCTCACTCTGGCACCTCGCATGGCCACATCAGCAGACACACTGGCAGCCCGGCCAACTCCCCCCCCTCTTTAAAAAGAGTTATTATTTTAAAAAATTACATATCTATATGCTGGTTTGCTCATGTGTCCAGAGAGACCAGAGGTGTGGATTGCCTGGAGTTTGAGTTATAGACAATTGTCAGCTGCCCATTTTGGAGCTGGGAATTGAAATTGAATTCTTTGCAAGAACAATGTGATTTTTAACTGCTGAACCACCTTTCTATCAGGATATCTTGTTCTTCTTTTATTATGCCCTTTACCATGGGTTCTGCATCCTGCTATGCTTTTATTCAGAGGTCTTGACATGCATGTCCTCTAGATACATTAGAAAACAAGCCTCACTACATGGTATTAAGAAAATTGAGGTCTAAGGGGGTATGTGAGCTCAGGGCCTTAGTCCTATTGTAATGGCTAAAATAAAACACATTTGGGCTGCCAACCCAAACCTGGTTCCATTTTCTTGATCCTAGTGTGTTCTAGTCATTGACGGTGGTAGTGGTGATGGTGGTGGTAGTGGTGATGGTAATTGGTGGTGGTCATGATGATGGTGATGATGATGGCAGTGGTGATGATAATGGAGATAGTTGTGATGATGGTAATGATGCCAGTTGTGGTGGTGCTGATGATGATGGTGGTGATGATGCTAATGATGGTGGTGGTGGTAGTCATGATGATGATGATGGCAGTGGTGATGATGGTAATAATAGTGGTGATGGTGATAGCTGCAGTTACAGTAATAGCAGGTGCCATTCTAAGAGTGGAGGGAAACTGTTAAGTATCTTTATGGCTACAGAGGAATTTCTTAATGTTACTACTTAAGCAGGTTGAGGAGGGGTGAGGTTTCAGGGGGTCTGGATGCTGGGGTGATCTTCCTCACTGTGGCCTAACCTTCATGCTCTCATTGGCTCCTTTTTTATTACCCAGTCTAGGAATAAAGGCGGGACAGGAAATAGCCTTATTTCCCGGGAGATGGAAGTTAAGCTTTGGAAGTAAAATTGCTCAGGCCACTGTCTGCAGAGGACTTCAGGGAGAAGATAGAATATTTCTTTTTGTTGTGTGTGATGTTAACAACTGCAGCGGGCTTTAAGAGCTCAGCTCTAGCCCAGTGACTTGGCAAGGCACATCTTAGAACTTGGCTGAGGATTAAAAACACCAGCTTAACACTTGTGAGGGATTACTAAATAAGGAGTAAGTGTTTTTCTGTTTTCTTTCTGCCTAGTGCACAGAATTCAAGACAGGAGGAAGAAAGAATTCTATAACACAAGGACTCTTGAACATAGCCTTTTCTTCCTTGCAAAGACATGCTCTTCGGACCTACTGCCAATATCAAGCCTTTGATTGCTTAATAATAGGATAAGACAAGCCAGTGATTTTTCTAGACTCTTGAATCTTGTATGATAATTAAGGATTTTTCTCTTTCTTGCTTGGTTGAGTTTCTAGACACCTGTTCCTGTTTGTCAGACTTTCTTTTTAAAAAATCTCATTTGTACATTTGGTGTGCCTGTAGAATCTAGGATGTGGACTCTTACACCTGATAAGAGTGTGGAATTAATTGTTCTTTGGGGTTTTCTATGGTTCTGAGAGAGAACTGAGTTCAAGGTTCAAATGTAGAGTCTGAAAACTTCAAAATCAAATCCTTTAGTCCAGGACACCAGAATCTCTCCCTTGCTCTCTACAGGGTTCCCCCCCCCCCTGGTTAACCTGCTTCTAGGTCTATTCTCCCTGCCCAAAGCACTTAACATGGTGCAGCTACAGTGATTTTCCTAAGAAGCATATGATGCATCATCAACTACTGAAACTCTGCTGGGGATTCCTACTGCCTTTACAGGAAGTCTGAACTCTTTAATGTTGTCTGTTAGCATGTAGGCAGTCCAGATTCTGCATCCTGCATGCGTGTGTGCACACACTCACACACATGTATGCATGCCATAGAATATGTGGGGGGGGGTCAGAGGACAGTTTTGGGGGTTGGTTCTCTCCTTGTGTCATGGGTTCCAGGTAGAGCCAGGTCAAGCTTTTATGGTCAGTGTTTTTTGTGCTGATTTACTTCACTGATTCTAGACTGAACTTCTCTACAGGTCATTTTCTCCCTCACTTCTATTTCCTCTTCTGGGACACTTTCCCTTTCTTTCAGGTCTTCTGACAAGCCTAAAGACAGGAGTCTGATTCCCTGGAAGAAGGAAACTAATATTGTCTTCAAGCCTTTATGAGTCTGCACAGTTATGACCCTTCCGGATCAGTGGCTTTTTGTTTTTGTTTTTTACTTCATTCGCTTTTGTTTTCTCAAGACAGGGTTTCTCTGTGCAGCCCAGGGTGTCTTGACCTCACTCTGCAGACCAGGCTTTTAAATATAAATCAACCCAATGGGAGCCGTGGACTCCATGACCAGGACAGCAAGTGCGTGCTCTTGTGTGTTCAGCATCAGGGTGCAGGGACTCCTGGGTGACAGTCTTTCCGAGCAGAGTCCCCTTTCTAGCATTTAATACCCTTTGCAGTTGTGAGTTTGATGGTGTCTGCCTCCATCCCACATAACTCCAACCACTGGATTTAGCTCAGTGAGGGAAGACAGACAGCTTGTTCGCTTAGGTCCTAGATCTATCATGTAGGGTGTATTTGGTATGTGCTAGCTGAATGATCAAATGTCTGCTCCTCATTGGACATGCATGTTAATATATGACAAGCAGAGATACAGCCAAAGATGTGTAAAACGAGTTTCTCTAGAGTGTCTGGGAGAGGACCCCAGGGAAAATGCTAGCAGAGGTGGCCCCTGGGGCTCTCTCCTTGCGTTGAGCTCAGAGATGGGAAGACATGCAGAGTCTGACTTTCTATTTTCTAGAACTATTTTGTCAAACTATTAGAGGTTAATGAAGACTCAAAAAGGACCAAGACCTTAGCTTGATGTGGTGGCACCTGGGAGGCTGAGGCAGGGTTACAAATTTGAGGACAGGCTGGGCTACATAATGAGGCCCTGACTTTCAAAGAAAATGAAACAAAAGTAAGAATGATCAAGCCCCTGGATGGCTTCTCTCCATCAAGAATAACTGCAGCTCATGGCAACATGATCTGCCAAGAGAAGACTTATTTCCTTGGCATTTGTTTAAAGCCAGTCCCTCTGTTATGTGCTGAGGCTGCTGGGAACAAGACCTCAGCCTCTTGGTTCTCACTATCTAGCTATTGAATGGCGACTTGCCCTTAGACTGTTGATTCATGTTGGCCAGAGTCAGGGTCAAAATATGAAGGGATTTGTTAGATATGAATCTAGAGTTTATTATTAGACATGAGTTTAGTGTAGGTCTAGACTTGACCCAACTTCAAGTCTCTCATCTATGTATTAGCAACTCTTGAAATGCCAATTGAATACTTTGTCAGATGGTAGTAATGCCACTCAGCTCTGGGAACCGTGACAAGGGTTAAATGGCGTTCTGTGGGTATCATTTAGCAGAGGGCCTAGTCCAGGGCAAGAACTATTATTACTGCCATTTTCAGGGCCAATTTAAACTAAAACCTTAATTCGGAATTGTCATTTCTGCTGTCTCATGGGGGTTGATAAAATTAGGGTTGACAGGATGGCTCAGCAGGTGATGAAAGGCATTTGCTGCCAAGCATGAAGACAAGGGTTTGATACCTGGGACCCACTGGTAAAAAGAGGGAAGCTAATGTTGTCCCCAAACCTTTACGTGTCTCCTGTGACAGACACACACCAACACCCATTCATGTAACACACACACAAGTAAACACAGAAAATTTTAGAAAATTGTAAGATTGTTTTCTATAGTTATATGACTACAGTTACATCTCTTAGTTCACTACAAGGAAAACTCTCTTTCTAAACATTTATTTTGTATGTTTGCATGTACATGTGTGTGTGTGTGTGTGTGCGCGCACGCGTGCATGATAGCATTTGTGTGGAGGTCAGAGGATACCTGTAGGGGACATCGGGCTCCAGTGGACAGTCTATGGGTCAGGAACCTGCGCTAACCAGCCTTACAAACCCTCCACAGAGTGCTCAGTCATTCACCGCTGTCTCAAGCCCCAACATCATCTTTCTCCTGTTATTTTTCTTGTTACTGAAACATCATAGTTATCTAAAGAAGGAAGAAAAAGCCCCTAGAATAGGGTTTCTTAAGCTTTCTCTACTCATGACCAGGGGCCATATACAAATATAAAATCAGACATTAATTGATAATGCCATAGAGGAATCTATTTTAAAGCAATTCTTTTGTTTGCATTTTTTTATTTTTTGGGAGAGGAAGGCCTGGCCTAGACATCACCATCTAGCCAAGGGTGATTCCCCTGCTTCCACCTCCCTGGAGGCGCTGGAATTAAGGGAATGCATCATTATATCCGGTCTGAGCATGCTGGGATTGAACCCAGGGCTTCGTGCATGCTAGGTAAGCATGCTTCCAGATGCACTGCATGCTCATGCCTGGGAAGAAGTTATGGGGTGTACATATACTTTCACCCCTTCTTAAAGAGCTCAATGTATTTTTGCGCTAATGAGAGGAATGGGTGCACTTAAGGAGTTACGCTTTGCCTGAGAATCGGATACTGCCGGGCACAGAACACCTTCAGTGTTCTTCAGAGTCGGTTATTCATGAATGCCACTGCACATACATGTGTGGTGGCACTGCACACACATAGCGACACTGTACATACATTATAGGTAGTGCCACTGCATATACATAGGTAGTGCCACTGCACATAGTTAATGTCACTGTACATGCATGTGGAGTGCCATTCCACATACATAGGTCGTGCCACTGCACACACATGCATAGTGGACTGCACATGCACACATAATTCCAAGTGGCAAAAGTGTGTTTAGACCCTTCTCAAAGTTGCCGTCCTAATCACAAGTCAGAATCTGTAGAGTGTCTTAAAAACTGAAATTCATGTCAGAAACACAACAACAATTTTTAAAAGACATGCGCTTTTTAGTCAGCGTACAGAGTGCTCTGGCATTACAAACGCAATAGTGACTGATTCCTGTCCCCCGCCCGACCCTCTGCCTCCTTTTACATGTCCTTTTCCCTAGTCTCCATCTCTGTTCCCCATCCCTACTCTCATGGTAGCCATTTTCTGTTGTATGCTCCATGGCCCCAACACACACACACACACACACACACACACACACACTCGAGAGCATGCAAACATTAAAAACTAGGAAGCTAAGCTCCACACACAATATTCGTCTTTCTGAATCTGAATTTATCTTTCTTAATATGTTTTTTTGTAGACTTCATCGTGCTGTATATTAGAATAAGAGTCCATTGTGTATGTGGAGAGTGTCTTTATTTCCCACTTGGCTGCTGGCCGACGTCTAGCGCACTCCGCTCCTTGCCGTTGTGAAGGCGCATCAGCAAACATGGGTGTGTTCATTGCTTTCAGGACAGGTGTAGCTGGCTTACCAAGTTCTCTTTTACATTTTTTGGGAAACAGATTACAAAAATGGCCTCTCCAGATTACACTTCCACCAGTTGTAAACACACTTCTCTCTCCACATGCTCTCAAAAGTATTTGTTGTCACTGGTTTTCTTGGTGATAGCCATTATGACTGGGCTGTAATGGGTAGTTAATGGTATTGGACAGTTTAAAAAAAAAAACACTGGCCACTTTTGCTCCAATTTTGAGAAATATTTAATTAGCTTACTTTCTGACTCATAGTGTGTGTATATTTTATTCTGTAGTTTGTGTGTATGTATATTTATGTGTTTGTGTGTGTGTATTGTGTGAATATGTGTGTGTGTTATTTGTCTCTGTGTGTGTGTGTATTGTTTGAATTTGTGTGTAGGTGTGTAAGCATACACGTGTGAAAGTCAGAGAAAAACCCTTGGGTGTTAGTTCCTCCCTTTCTTACACATACATAGGTACCCCTTCTTACTATGTTTGACACAGAATCCCTTCACCACTTAGCAGCCCTGGCTGGCTGGCTGCCTTCTTGAGACTCTGCCTCTCCCTCCTGCGGACCCACAGGGACTACAGACAGCTTTGATGTGGGTTCTGCAGATCCAGACTCAGACCATCTGCCTCGTGTGGCAAATGCTTCTACTCACTGACCTTCAGTCGTTTGTCTTATGTATTCTAAATGGTAGCCCGTGTCTGCAGCATAGCCAGCAAACAGTTTCTCCCGTTCTGTATTTCTGAAACCAAATATTCCAACAGAGCACGGTACAGGGGTATGCTGAAGAATAGCAGTAGGGAAATTCTTAAAATTCTTAAAATGTTTTCTGTATTTAAATGATTCTGCTTCTCTAGGTGCAGAACAACTTATATGTGCTGTTAAAAAACGAAGCAGTCCATAAAACATCCCCTTCTTGAGACCAAGCCGATGTGTTTCAGGCAGTTTCTTGGCACTGCATCGTGCACATGGTATCCAGAGTAGTCTCATGCTGAATACCCATGCACTGGTGAGCCCTGTCAGAGAGACTGCGGACTCTGAGCACCACACGGGATGCTGACCCACAGTCTAGAGAAGCCTGCTTACCTGTTACAGGCCATGGAAACCTGAGAGAATTAGATAAATCTATTATTGTCCCCCAAAATAGAACCCCTCTGACCTCTGCGCCCATACATGTGTGAACACACACACACACACACACACACACACAGATCTTTCATACAGTCTTAATGGTTTCTGATTGTTTATCTGAAGTTCTAAAACCTTGACTTGACTTCCACACACAGATTCCACAGGGGAAAAGGCTGTCGGGGCGGGCCTGACTCATGCCTCTGGGTTCTTACAGCGGCTGTTCTTTCAGACTTCTATTTCTGAGGCCTATGTTCTTTAACTTATTCTTTGTAATACAATCAGCAATTGGACTCTTATTATCGAACTTCTAAATAGCCATTTGGAAGAAAAAAACCCTTAAACTTCTGATTTCTTTGCTGTCACTTGTTTGTATGACTTGGCGTAAGCTCTGGAGGATTGGGACTCCATCTTAGGGGGGCAGGAGGAGTCTACCATCTTTTCCTCTTGCTTTCTCACCATGGCCCCCTGCCTCAGGGAGAAGTGAGTTCTAGTCATTGACCTTCACAGTACCCAGAGAGGGGAGAGATGTGGGGACTCCTTGTCTGAGGAGCAGACCAACAGGCAGGACCTGATGAACTCAGCACCACCCACTTTCCCTGAGTCATGTCATCTGGAGCTGGGGCAGGGTGGCTACTGTGGACTGATGGTGTGATTGTGTAGCTTGAAGCTGGGCCTCGGGAGCCCATGTATCGCACCACGCCATGTTATTTTGGGTGTCAGGAGCCCCGTGTTGTACTGTACTGAATCTTCTAGGTGCTGGCATGAGACTGAGAGAGAAGAGCTGTCAGGCTGTGTGCAGGCTCATACCAGGCTCACACCAGGCTCACACCAGGGCATCCTACTGCCTACCCTAACCCTCCAAATGACAATTCCAGTTGACATGTCACTGTGGATTGGGAAAATCTCACAGGACCCCATCTCTAGATGAAAAGCTACAGGCAAATGATTACATAGATAGATAGATAGATAGATAGATAGATAGATAGAGAACAGACAGATGGACAGATGAACAGACGGACAGTCTTTTCTAGAGAGCAACCTCCCCACACCCATAGTTTATACCATCCTGAATGGTCAGCCCTAAACACATAGACGTATGAGCAACACTACCTGGACCCAGCAGGGTGTATTTATCTAGACATACGCGTGTGCAAGAGAAGGCCATGACTTCTAGAGGGAGTTGTGGGGCCTGAGAGAGGTTGTGGTGGGAGCGGGAAGGGCGGAAATGACATAGATGCAGCGCTTATGGATGAAGTCCTAAGGACATCCCACCTGTTCTTGTCCTCCTGGTTAGGACCTCAGTGCCATCGTCCTTGCCAGGAAGCTCCCTTGTGTGATGCGTGCTCTTCCACATGCCATGGCCACGTGTGTACCTCTCTAGCTTCCTTCCATGTCCGGGTCCCAGCCACAGATATGGTATCCTCTTGGATCTTTTCTTCTTTACACTTGGCCCACACCTGGTCCCTCCTCCCCTGCTTTGCTGCCTCTCGAATGAATGAACTTCTTCTCTTCATTCATAAAGTATGCGCTCTCCTGGAAGGCCTCCTACAGCTCCCAGGTGTGGTCTGTGTCCCTCCTCTGTGTTTCTGGGACTGTGTTTCATGGTATTTAAAATCAGACTTTTTTTCAACTCACTGTGTCAGTTAGATGTGTGGCCACAGGACAGGAATGAGCTCCCTTCCTGGGGCTTTTTTTGTTAGTTTGTTTATTTTCTTTATGTAAAATGAGGCTAATTTTTGCAAACATCACACATTTCTGTGAAATTTGCAAGAGGCAAGAATGTAAAGTGTTTGTGCTTAGCAATTAACAAGTACTACCTTTTCTCATTGTCGTGATAACTTGTGCATATGTAGATTCCTGTACAAGACCCGCCCCCCTTCAGAGTTGGTTAAGAAGTTGCTCACCACACTAGGCCCCAGATACAGTTGTCCGTAAGCGTAAGCGAGGCTCCAAGCCTGGTCTACAGAAACAGGTGGCAGAGCACAGAAGGCCCACAGCTGGTGTCTGAGTGAGAAGAGATGCAAGGTCGTTATGCTCTTGAGGTCCCCGTGCCCGACTCTCTCCAGTGGTTTCCAGGGGCACAGGCAAGCACCTTGTGTTTCCCAGACAACGAGGCAGGAGGCGACTTGGCTACAGGTGCCAAATTCCTGTCCTTTTCTGTTTTGCTGTGGAACTGCAGGTGACATGTCTGAGAGCAAAGCCAAGAAGATTGAAATCAAGGATGTGGACGGACAGACTCTCAGCAAGCTCATCGACTACATCTACACTGCAGAGATCGAGGTGACAGAAGAGAACGTGCAGGTAATCTCACCAGTGGCCCACATGCCACATACTCAGGACCCGCCAGCTCAGCGTCCTGCCCTTTAACCCTCAAAGCTCCGCAGGGTCACTAACAATGAAGCGAATGATGTCACTTTACCTGGGCACATGCCTGGCAGTGTAAGAGCCCAAGAATGTACCCTTGTCTGTTCAACACATGCCCTGCATAAGCTGTGCTTTCCACCCTCAGGTTACGTAATACCTTTACATGAGCCCAAACCCGGAGTGAGGAGTTTTATAAAAAGATAGCAAAGACCAGAGATATGTTTGGAGGACAGGAAGGAGATGCCTCAGCATGGGCCCCACAGCGACACCTCTTTGTCCTGAGGGACCAGCCACACGATGGTATAGTACAGAGTTTATTCAGGGCATGGGGAGGGGAGTTGAGAGGGTAGTAGAGACAAAGAGAGAGAATGGGGGGAGGGGAGGGGACGGAAAGAGAAGAGAAGAGAAGAGGGAAGGGAAGAAGGGAAGGGAAGGTAGAGGACAGCCATGAGCACCATGGAGAGAGAGAGGAGAGGCAAATGTGGAGAGAGGGTAAGGAGGAGAGGGGGCAAGAGAGTAAGGGGGTGGGGGAAGGGGTAAACAATACCTTTCATAGTGAGTCAGGCATACCTGGCTGTTGCCAGGTAACTGTGGGGCGGAGCCTAGTTGAAAAGCTGACAGGGAGCGAGAAGTTTTTTTTTTTTTTTTTTTTTTTTTTTTAGCTCACATTGTACTTAGCTTGTGAAGGAGGAACAGGAGCTTGGAGCTAAGGCCCCTTCAGTGATCAAGATATACCCATTTCCTACCGAAACACCACACTGCCAGGTTGGAGCTTTTCCGAGAGGTTGGCTCCATGATTGCTTGCTTTTTTTCAGCTTAGCACCAGTGTTCCTCTAACCTGCCACACCCTTTGCTGGCGCTGTGGACAGAACAGCACTGGTTCCCTGGTGCCTGCAGTGTAGGAACGAGAATAGAGCTCCATTAAAGAAAGACACGAGTCACATCCGTGCACAATCCCGCAGTGAGAAAGAGACACTGGATGGAGGAAGGTTTTTTTTGGGGGGTCTTTTTTTAAGAGTTAAGCTTCAAGCTGAGGTGGGCAGAGGTTGCTAACGTGGGGTCAGGGGCAGGCAGGCAGATGGTGTGAGGCACACTGCAGAGCCTGCGGCGTCAGGAAGGTTTCCTGGTTTTGTACAGTTACTATAGCACACTTTGGGAGAATCTACCATTTGTAGAGATACAGGTCTCTGTGGCCTGGCTGGCCCAGAATGCCCTGTGTAGACCAGGCTGGCCTCAGATTCACGGAGATTCTCCTGCCTTTGCTTCCTGATTGCTGAGACTAAAGGTGTGCACCACCCATGCCTGGCTCAAACTATATACATGCTAACATGTGTAATTTGGATAATTAGATAATTAGAAAGGGCTCTGTTTTGTTCCTTACTTCCTGACAGGGACAAGACAATAAGATAAATAAACCCAGTAATAAATAATAATTTATTATTAAGGTATTAATTAAGAAATTAAGGCATTGATTAATAAATAAAGGTAATAGGTATCCATCAGTAAAAAGGTCACCTTTACAACTCTGTTCTAACCCCGTGCTGATCCCTCTGGCTTTCAAAATGTACTGTTTCAAAGCTGTGACAGCAGACACCAGAGCTCTGTAAAACGTGACTTTGTCATTACCTTTAAAAAAACCGACTTTGTCCAAGAGAGGGGGGAAGAGCAGGGAAGGACAGGGTTAGTGCAGTTTAGAGAGCGAGTTGAGAAATTAGTGGGGAGACAGCCCTGGCCTCATGCAGCATGGCCTCTGGTTCACAGCGCCCTGGGACAGCCAGAGAAGCCCTTCACCTTCGGGAGCCTTTCTGCCTCCCTGACAGCCCACTGCCGAGTTCATCTCCAGCACACAGCGGAGGTCATTAGAGTACCCACCATTCTGTAGGCATTCGTGAGCTACCCAGGCTCACACCCTGGCTCCCGTTCAGGGATTTCATTTCAGGCCGTGGTCGAGGCAACGGCATTTCCTGTGATAGGGCTGGGGTGAGGAGCGGACCTGCTGATGTGGCCTTGGAGCAGGGCTTTGTACACAGTACACATAAAGTATTACCAAAACTGGGTCATCCTCTCACGCAGACGTAGAAGGCGTTGGATGCTGACGGGGACTGAGGACAGGCGTCCAGGTGACCAGGTGGCAAGTAGGAGTCATGGCAAAGGGAGTGGGGCTAACCCCATCTGATCTAGAAGTGGCTGGGAATTCTCCTAGGCAGGAGTACTCTCAGGATGCTTGGCACGGAGGGAGGCCTGGACCAGGCACCAGCTGTTCTTCTGAGGAAAGGGACTTTTGGGAAAAGGCAATCTAGAAGGCACAGGGACACGAGCTGTCCTCCTGTGCGTGAACTGTGTAGCTCGCCCATCTCGGTCTCATTGGGACAGTCACACAGCACTTCTCTCCTGGAGCTCCTACCCCGTACCAGTAGGCCGACAGCAGCCACAGGGAAGTAGCCGTGACATGACTGGTTGCTTCCCCAAGGAACAGCTGATCTGTAGGTAGAGACAGATGGTGGCCCCGGTGGAGACATCCAGGAGGAACTTGTCACTACTGCCTGCCAGCCAGGAAAAACGGAGCAGACCACACTCAGGAAATGTTTGGGCCACACTTTGGAGGAAGTGGGAAGGGTCTGGCTTGCCTCTTCTTTGTGCCTGTCCCCCTAACCCAGGCTGTGAGTCCCCCGGGGGGGGGACCACTGTTGGAGACTGGACCTTGGTGGAATGACCCTGAGACTTAAACTTCACCCCTTCCCAGGTGCACGAATGTCCCTAACCCTCAGGGGACTGGCTCTTGCACGGCGGAGGCAGCCACCGTTTGTCTGAGATTTACTAATGCCATTAGAACCCAGGCCATGCAGTCTGTCTGCCACATCCTCATTACCACGTGGGAGGGAGACTAACACTGTCCCTGTTCATAGCTGATGTTCAAATAGGCCTAGTCACCCGGGTCACACAAGCGGAGAGGGGACCTGAACCCTGCTCCCTCGGATGAGCCCGAGTGGCTGTACTGAACTCATAAGTGAATGATCTGCGCCTTGGTTTCTGCCCCCCAGTGGTCAATCATAATCAAGACTCACAGTGCTAATGACTGTGCCCTCTCTGAGGAGTGCCCTGCTCACTCCTATAAATGCGTCACCCACTTGGTTCTCACCAGCCTGCTGGCCCCAACCACGACCCGTGCCCACTGGACTATCGACTGAGACTGAGGCACACTGAGCTGAGGTCATCGTCTTTGGCCACATGGCCAGCAAGTGGGAACACCAGCATTGAAAGTGACACTTGGATGGCCCCACCGCACCTTGCTTGAACTCTTCTGTCCTTCCTCCCCCTCAGATGGCTCTAATAAGCACTCCTGCTCAGCAAGCCCTTGCCGAGAGCAACCAGGAGGGGCTCCGGACACCCTTTGCCTGGCACTCCGGCTCGCCCTCAGTTATGCCTGGCCCTGCCCCCTTCTACCCCCTGGATGGAGTTCCAGGACTAGGTGTTTTCTGAGGCAGGGCATTTCCTCTTGTTTTTGCAAAAGGAAGCAAAGCCTGTGACGGGATATCCTCTGCTGCGTTTTCATGTTATCAGAGGGAGAAAACAAACAAGACAGGCCCAGCACAGGAGAAATGGAGGGCTGACTGTTTGTAAGCCAGGGGACCTGTAAACTCCTTGTTGTGGGTCAGACCAGGCTTGGTGCTGAAAGGCAAGCTGGATATTTTTGACCCGGGGTAATTTTCCTTGCTGATGGGTAGCTCCTGCTAGCTCCTCAGCGGGTGGCCAGAGGCCCATCCTATGGTCCCACCCTCACAGCCCACTTCAAAGCTGAAAGTGGAGCTGGGCTCAGGAAGTAGAGAAGAGGAAATGCCCTCAAGTCCAGATGATGTGGAAGATGGAACTAACCTGTTGCCTTCCCGTGGGGGAGGGTGGGTTTGTGCATGTGGCCTTATCTGATAGACCCTTAGTCTATCCCCACAGGGCAGGAAAGGCGACTTATCTCGTGGTCTCCCTATCTTTTCCTTGAGTATTATGACCTCCTCCAGTCTTCTTCCTGTCTCAAGTGAAGCTAGGGAGGGCAGAAAAGGGCGTGAAATCCAGGAGTGTAGGAGCCATTAGACCACAGCCGGGTTCACTGTGGGAAGCTAGTGGGGGGGGCACTCTCAGGTAGGAGGGGCCAAGCAAGGAGAAGGTGGGAGTGGAAACTCATTAGTTTTTGTCTGCTAAATGGGTTTTCTGAACAGTAGGGAACTTGAGAGCTGTGTGGGTAGTTTGCCCACACAAGTATTAGGTTAGAATGTAACCCAAGGCACGTGCTCAGGAAATGATTTGTTATCAGACTTCTGGAGCTGGCTGTCAGGAGCTTGAGATCTTAAGCACTAAACTGTGCTGTTTTCCCAGAGGGATGGAGGGGAGTGCGTGTCTCCAGCATAGTCTTGCTGGGGCTTGGAGGAGAATACAGTCTGGGGATAGGCAGGAATCTCAGCCACCCAGAGAGGTGCTGCAAGAGATAACCTCCCACCCCATACTAGCATACATACATAAGTGTTCTAAGTCACCTAGAACTGAGGGGGGTCCCCCGGAACTTGTCCTAAAACTAGAGAGGTCAGACAATGTTGGAAGATCGGCCAGAGGCTCTGTGGGGTCAAGTGGTACAGAGTCTTCCATTTCGTGAATGTACCCTGCAGGAGTGGCTAATGGATCTCCACCTGGAGGGCAGGCAGGGACTAATCTGGTTTTGGGATCTGTACAGCCAGGCTGAGCAGCCCACAGGTTAATTGAGTTTCCAAGTTTATGGCGGCAGAGTTCCAGGGACCAGATTTGGGTTCTAATTGGGTTCTCCTACATTTTACAGCTCTGAGACAAAGGCGATTTTTATCTCTTTCTTCTTCAGAAATGAGCCAGTGGGCCAGAAAACACCAAGGACATTGTGTTAACTTAAATCAGTCTTGATAGGGACCCAACAAGAGGGAGGCAGGGTAGAGGGCGGGAGTTGTGGAGCAGCCTCTCCAGGGAGATGTAGAAGCTGGTAGGCGGTCAGAGCTCTCCCTGCAGAGGGTAGACACCTGGTTCAGTCTGACACAAAGTGAAGTTCTTGGGGCAGAAGTGGATGCCTTTTGGCAAGGAGAATGTCCAGGGCACACTGTCCTTCCACAGCACTTGAAGGTCTGGGATGTCCTTCAGTGCTGTAAGACTGGGACGGTTGGTTGCCCCTTGTGGAAGGACAAGGCTTAGAAATGATCAGTAGGGCACAGCTTTGGGTCTAAGCACACAGAATTGAGGGAAGTCTATACGGAGGTTCAGAGATGTTTTGGGAGAAGATCAGCATCCAGCATTTAATTAAAAAAAAAAAAAAGACACACGTTATGCCCCGATAAAGAGAACACATGCAGAACACATGCCTGCAGCCATGTCTTCCTGGCGAACCATTGTAGGTGGGAACAGCTGGAGTTGGCCTGGCTCAGCCTCTCTCCCAGAGAACCGGAGGGAACAGCTGGGAGGAAGGACAGAGGAACAGGGAATTGCTCGGAGGAACTGCCGGGTGGGTGTTTCCGCCCAAGTTTCTCTTTCGGTAAATTATCCCGGCTGCCTGCCTCTTCCACAGAGTGAGAGGGCAGCAGAGTCCAGCGGGGCAGGCACTTGTCTTGTTTTTATGGTCTAGAGGGCAGGCTTGGGCAGCCGTGGGAAGCTTGTCGAGGGTTGGTAGCGAGCACACAGCAGGCTTGCTCAAGCCAGTTTCCCCTGGTTCTTAGGAAAAACACATGCGCACACACCCAAGCAAGAGCTATTTTGTTTTCCATGATGCGGAGTTAAGTGTCCTGTGACTTTTCAAAGGAAAACTTAGCTCTCCCTTTCTAGGACGCACTCGGAGGACTCCTTTTGGTTTTTAACCTGTTGGGAAGGAAGGCCGCTCAAGTGCGCAGTGGCTGGGGTGATTCTCTTCTTTTGGTTGGATGACAAGTGCTATAAGAGCAAGACAAGGTTTATTTTGCTTACTACTGAATCTTAGAGCCTGGACCAGCATCCACACATAGACACCCAGCAGTTAGGTAGAGAGCGGGCTAGTGAGCAACTCAGCAAGTGTGTTCTAAGTGAGGGTGGCATGCTGTAGTCTTCAGGGAAGTGGGTCCCAAAGTCGGCTGGCTAGAGAAGTAAGTGAGGGGACCTTAAATATCTTCTGTGTGACACTGTTTCTGGGAGATGTAAAACAAACATTTATTTGCGCCAGATAGGGAACTGATGACTGACCAAAGAACAGATGCCCCCAAAGTTTAACTTGGTAAAAACCAATACTTTTTATTGGGGTCACTGACAGGAGCAGAAATGACTCAAAGACATCTGTATCACCAAAGCCCACCCCATCATGGGTGACAGCTCAAGAAAGCTGGAAACCTGGAGCTCACCGCACAATCTACAGGCAGCCCAATAGGTTGGAGGGAGTACTAGTTGTTCTGAGCATCTTCCAGGAAGCTCAGCTGGTTTCTGCTTCCTCCAGTCAGATCAGCTTGCCTGAGTGTCTCTCTGCAGTCCTCACTGCTTATAGAGACAGAGGAAGGGAGGGCCTAGTGGATCTGATCAGTTTCGGGGACTTCCTGAAGCTGTTGCTGTTGTTTTTCTTTTCTTAGCTTAAGAGCTTCCCCAAAGGATGGAATGTTTCACCTCTCCTGAGAACACCCTCTTGTTCTCCCTGTCTACAGACACCCCTTGTCTTCACAAGCTTTCCTCCAAGATAACTATCAGGATGTATAGTTCTCTGGGTGACGCCAGTATGAGGTCAAGAATTTAAAGCTTCTGTGTGTGCTGTACATTGCTATCCTTGTGCTATAGGTGTGCACACACTGTGTCTCACTGGGTGTAGTTTCTGGCCCAGCAGATACAAGGTCACTCGAGTTCTTAGACATGAGTGGGCTTTTAGGTCTGCCTAGGTCTGCTTAACCTAACCCTGCAGTTTACTAGTGTCCTGGGATGGAGGCGACCCAGGAAAGCTTAACAGGTTGGAATGATACTTAGACTCCTCTTGTGGGTGGGGCTTCAGGGGCAAAGCAAGCTGGGAAGTTTGGATTCAGCAAGAAGGCAGTGGAGAGCCATGAGAAAATTTTGAGTTTAAAGTCACAGGAACATGAAGGCCAGTGATTTTGGGGATGAGCTATTGCTGTGGGACTGAGTGTCTCAGAGGGTCTGTCTCTCTCTTTCTCTCAGGTACTACTTCCAGCAGCCAGCTTGCTGCAGCTCATGGACGTGCGGCAGAACTGCTGTGATTTTCTACAGTCTCAGTTGCACCCCACCAACTGCTTGGGGATCCGAGCCTTCGCAGACGTGCATACCTGCACGGACCTCCTGCAGCAGGCCAACGCCTATGCAGGTAAGGCAGGGTGGCCCTCATCTCCGTGACCTCATGGATTTAGTCACCTGGCCCGTAGGGGATGTCTCAGAGATTGTGAGACGCGGTTTCAGCTACAAAGCGGCCTGGTCTGGGAGACAAAAGACAGACAATCAGTAGCCGACAAGTCTAGCCCGTTGCCGAGTGGAACATGGTTCATTCGTACCCGGTTGGTGTAGTCAGCGCAGAAAGAGCTGAGGAGTGTGGGAAGGTGTGCTAGTGTGCTTGTGAGAGTTTGTGAGCTTGTAAACGTGGGCATGTATGAGTGTGTGAGTGAACTTGTGTACATACAGGTGTGTGTGTGTATGTGTGTGTGTATGTGTGTGTGTATGTTGTGAGAATTTGCATGTGTACGTGCATGCATTAGTGTGTGTGTGTATGCATATGTGTGTAGCATAAACTAAGCTTGAAATGGATCTTCTTTTTATTTAGGACAACTTTTCATTGGTCAAATTGCTCTATGTAGATGATACTGGAAATTGAACACGGTTCAGGCTCACAGTGATTAACAAGTGCCCTCTTACATGCTCTCTTGCTTTCTAGATTCACTGACATATTAAGTCTGAAAGGAATTAAAGTGCAAGATAGGCATGGTGGCACATACCTGCAACTCAGCGCTACAGAGGCAGGAGGATCACCACAAGTTCAAGGCCAGTCTGGGTTACATGATAAAACACCACACTGAAACCCAAACCAAAGCAAAGAAATTAACCAACCAACCCCCACCGAGGGTGAGAGTGGAGTCAGGCTCAAGCCGGAGTGATGGGGCTCATCGGTTGAGAGCACACACTGCTCTAAGAGGACCAGAGCTGGTTTCCCGGCAGCCATGTTGGGGCTTCCCAATTGCTCCGTCCAAGAGATCTGACCTCTTTGCCCACCTGCACTCACGTGCACAGACCCTCACAGAGATGCACAATTAGAAAGTTATATATAATCTAAACAAGAGGCAACTCCACAGATTGGCTTCCTGCATTTACCTCAGAAAACTGTGAACACTGTTAATTTTAATTTTATTTGTTTTAGCTATCAATGTTGACTTCTCCAGGAGGATAAGATCGGGCCTCTGCAGACTTCCCTCACACACAGTGGCTTACCCACGATTCATCCTCACAACGGGGCCAATTCGTGTGTTACCATTAGGTGTTTTAGTCAGGAAAAATATTCACAAACACCAGAAAGGCAGCAAACAACTGTCACACACATGTGTGTGACCACACTAGACACAGCTGGAGGAGCCCCAGTCTAGCAGCGTGTTTTCTGAGCAACACTGTATCTTGGAGAATTTATCCCGGTGTTTGACTGGAGTCTTGGGAGGGAGAGGAAGTGCAGGTAACTATGGCGTCCAGGACCCTCCCCCTCAGCATTCGTTGGAGCAAATGGAAGGATCCCGAGTTGTCTAGGAAACGGGCCGAGCCATCTTGACTACTAGGTTGGTGCACAGCTGCCCCACTGACTTCCAGGGGAAGCTGTCTCTCATCCCATGCTCAGATGAGCAGCTCCAAGCCTGCTCCCCTCTTCTGCTCCCTGTGTAGCCAGGACCTAGGAAGTGAGCTGAGGAGCCGCTGTCTGCGCTGTGCTGCTTTAGTCCCTGTGTCCACGAGATGAGCATGCGCGCTGTTGCTTTTGGTTCTTTAGTCAGTGCCTGGTGAGGGCTGTAATCCGCCATGGGAAGGCACATGTGACCAACCCTCACGGACTGTCAGCCTTCCATGACCAGTGGTCACAGACTGTGGGAAGGCACACATGACCAATGGTCACAAATGACGCTTTGGTCTCCAGGCAGACACACACGTGACCAATGGCAAAGATGTGCTTGAAGCTGACCATTGTGAAGGACTTCTGTGGTAGCCCTGGCTCTCTGTCTGTGGCTGGCTGTGAGCCTGAACTCCGCTGCTTGTCTCTCTTAATGAGGGTCCCACTCGGAAGAGGCCCCCTTTCCTGAAGGATGTTACTCAGGTTTGACTTAGCAGTAGCTGAGCCAGGATGAGTATCTGCATATGTGGTCCCGCGGTGAGCATTTGCCAGTGTGGTGAGGATTCGATGCTGAGGTGCTTGGACTTCTGTTCTCTTCTTTCTCATCTCCTCTGCCAGCCATCTCTGCTAACCCACCCAGCATGTACATCCATACAAACACTGTTTTCTTCACCCCCCGACCGCCCCCCCCACCCCGTCTCATGGTCAGCCAGATCTGTGAGAGGATGGAGACGATGGTCCTGATGTTGTCAGAGTGATTGGCTTCTGGCAGCAGCTCCCGCACATGTGCCTGTGGGTAGCTTAGTGAGTTTCCATGACTAGTATTTATTAGAGCTTTACCTTTGGTTACCCTTTTATGCTAAGCACTTCGAAAGCGCCCTTCTCAAATGTATGCAACAGCTGAGGAAACCAGGACCCCAAGAGGTAAGACAGGTCTGAGGAGAGGCAACTAATAAGGGCAGGGATGGCATTCCAGCCCAGCGCCAGCGTTTGTGGCCATCACCTTCCACAGCATCCAGTTTGCACATAAAGTCAACGAGGAGCTAGAATGGGCCTATACTACCGAAACGGGACACTTGATCACCAGTGTCACGGTGTCATCAAATCCCAGCATCGGGCAGTGTAGACAGATGGACAGGCACCGGATGCTGGTACAGACTTACGGTCATCTAGGGGTTGGGGGAGCACAGTGTGGAAGTCTTCTCTTGGTTGCATCGTACCGAGCTTGTCCCCTCTGCATGGGCGGCCATGTCTACATTCCCTGGCTCAGTTAGCACGCTTGACAGATATGGAACCTCCTCTCTCTGTGGTGCTGGCCTGTTGACCTTCCCACAGCCCACCTTCTGTGCAGGCTCAGCTCTGTAGAGCAGGGTGTTTAAGGCACAGGGATGATGCAGAAGCTTGAACAGCAGGGAACAGAGCATAGGGAACAAAGGGAGACCACTGTGTCTGGAGGGGGAGGCTAGAGCCATCTCCTGGTGTCTGCCCTCTTTGACTGACGTGGGCCTGCTTCATTCCATGATCATTTATCCCTGGCCTCACGTGTGACCTAGTGCTCTGCTTCTGGACCCCAATCTTTTACGTCACTTTATTGGTTCCACTGTCACATGCAAGAAGCGGTGCCGGGCTGCCATGCTTCACCAAGCATTTTGAATCAACATTGCGAGCCTTCGAATCAAACCCAGAAGTCAGGACTGGCCACACGTGGGGCGGACAGACTGTGTTTCAGAAGCCTTACTAGCTTTAGGGTACCGGGAATGCCGAGGGGCAGGAGGAGATGTTCTCTAGTAGCAGAAACCCCTGAGAACGGGCTCTGGATCCCCCTTGACAGGGGGATCCCTGCTGCACTGAGGGGCCTCAGAGCTGAGTCCAGGCTGTAGTCACCAGAACTCATGGCTTCTGACTGCTGGTGTTCAAACCACATGTGCTCTGGGGAAGGGGACCAGTTCAAGGGTCCTGATTTTGAGTTTCTTTTATTTGGAAACACGGGCAGGTGGATCTGTGGTCTCTCTTCTCCCTTTCCCTGTCTCTAGCCATCTGCGCTCTGCCTTCACTCACCTGCCACCTCTAGCTTGTCCCCGAACACTTAACTTTCCCAACGACAGCTCTTTTCCCCAACATATTGTCACTATTGGAACCTCAATACAGAGCCCATCCCTGATCATTGCAGGAAAAGCAGACCAGCGGAATGACCATGAGGAGCAGAACAGACCCACCGAGTGAAGCACCACAGCATCTTTGTCCACCCTGGAGCCTTCAGTATCTCCTTAATTGAAAACGTGGATAGATGGCTCAATGGTTAAGGGCACTGGCTGCCCTTCTAGGTGACCCAGCACCCACATGGTGGGTCACAGCCATCTGTAACTCCAGTTCCAGGGGATCCGACATCCTCTTCTTTCTGACTTCTGAGGGCACTAGAACTTAGGCGGTGCACAGCTATACATGTGGCAAACACCCATGCACATAAAATAAAGGAAAAAAAAATGCTCCCCAGGTTTCAAAAGGCCTTCTTGTTAGAACCTGGGCAGTCTTCCACATCTACAGCTACCTTCCCACACCATCACACTAAACTTTATAAAATACAGACTATTGTACGAGGCAAGTCTTGTCTGTCAGAAGTGAAGGCATACACGCCTGTCAGTCTCCTGTCAAGGGACCAGGGGGACAGTATTGTGTATTCCTATAGAACTTATGTATGTGCTTGAGCGGACACAGAGGCTCTTTGTTACCCACCCTTCTTACGTCACTTTATCTTCGTATTTTACGTGTTTGGATGTATGTCTGTGTGCAGTGTGTGTGCACCTGGATCTCCTGGAACTGGAGTTACAAGCGGTCGTGAGCCCACGTGTGGGTGCTGGGGAGTGATGTGACCCGGGTCCTCTGGAGCAACAGCCAGTCCTCTTGACCCATGAGCCATTGTACCAGCCCCTACGCGTCATGCTTTTATTTGACCTAGTGCAAGATCTTAGAATCATGTCCAGACTCTTGAATAAGGCTGTCCATTTGTGTGTGTGTGTGTGTGTGTGTGTGTGTGTGTGTGTGTGTGAGAGAGAGAGAGAGAGAGAGAGAGAGAGAGAGAGAGAGAGAAATATATAGAGTCAAGATGCTATACTAATACTCTGTAAATGGACAGTAATGCTTCCAGTTTTACAGAGAACATTTCAGTGAGCATTGAATCTTTTTACATGTATTTCATATTGGGTGGGGGCTCCTGCTTTTCATGGTACATGCAGAAGTAAGAGGACAACTTACAGGAGTCAGTTTTCCCCTTCTAGCATGTGGGTTCTGGGACTGAACTCAGGTTGCAGGCCTCAGCCACAGCACCCTTCCTGCTGGCCCTCGGTAAAGCAAGCATTCTTATGCATACTGCTTTGGACCATAGCTGGTAGAGCAGAATCTTAGTAGGGTTAACTGGACCAAAGAAAACACATATTTAAGCCAATGTGGCTGGAGATCCAGTATGTCCGTAAATGCTTGCCTTGGTCTTTGAGGCTCTGAGTTTGATTCCCAGTCGTACGTATGCAGACAGATATTGTCAAACCTTTCTCTTTGAAAAGGTCTCCAGCCTTCCAGGTGAGAGGAAAACAGGCTGGGGACAGCACCTCTCTGCCCAACGGTCTGCTTGGTTTCCTGTTTGGAAAGACCCTGGCTCTTGCAGCTGCAGCAGCTCTTCCTGCTTCCTATGGGTCCAGCTTGACTCGCAG
The DNA here is from genome assembly GCF_963924665.1 of Micromys minutus. NCBI lineage: Eukaryota > Metazoa > Chordata > Mammalia > Rodentia > Muridae > Micromys > Micromys minutus. Next base: position 96,724,203 of record NC_137969.1, read on the forward strand.
GGTGATGTGTGAGATGTTTGCTCTGCTGCTGTCATGGTGTGTGTGTGTGTGTGTGTATGTGTGTGTGTCTGTGCGCGCGCGCTGGGGGAGAGTGGGCTCTTCAGAAGCTGGCTGCTCAGATCTCTGCCCTCAGTAGAGAGTATCTCAGCCCTTTTGGGTAGTTGGAGGCTGGAAAGGGGACTCCCAAGTGTGCACAGCCTATTTCTTATCCCTTGTAGTTGTTGCTCCGTTTAATCTTTAACCTCAGAGACTTGGTTGTTTGGTAGTTAGCGGGCCATGTGCCCCGGCCATCAGTGGAGCTGCTTAGGGGATTTTAATGGAGCCTCATTAAAGCCACGGCAGTTAAAATTCTTTGGGCATGCTGTTTACATCAACCCGCCGAAACACTCTAGCCACAAGATGGAAAAGCCATTTAATTTTGTGTGTTCATAAAGAGAAATGCCCCCTCCCACCTTTTGATTGATTAGGTCATTTGTTGGGACGAAGTAATTAAACCAGGAGCAGGAAAGTTTTAGGAAGCATTTAAACCCAGCGAGGCCCCTCTCATGACTGGGCTGCATCAAGAGAGGATGAAGCTGATGGTGGGCGTTTTCAGTATTTTGTCATGACCCAGGCACGGTACCCAGTAGCACTGATTAGGGAGCACATGGCTGTGTGTGTGCATGTGTGCCTGCGTGTGTATGTGCGTGAACATGTGTGTACATGTGTGCATGTATGCCTGTGTGTGCATGTGTGTACATGTGTGCCTGTGTGTGTGTATGTACTTGAGAGAGTAGGGGGAACATATGTACATTTTGAGACAAGAAACACAGGCCAAATGGAGACTGTTTTCTACCTTCTGTGGGGCATGTGGAGGAGCTATCTGGAGTCTAGGGGTTAACGGCCCTGACCCTCCTGGGAAGACATCTAGTTGGGCTCTGTTACTTCCCTGTGGAAGCCCAGCTTTCTCCTTGGAGCAGAGAAACACATGAGGCTGAAAAGAAAATCAAATCCTGGTTCAGGAGGGCTAACCTCTGCTTATCAAAAACCGGAAGTAAGGAAAGGGGGACGGGGAGCACCTAGAGGGGAACACTTAGGGGGAGCATCTAGGCAGCTCTAAGATTTTCTTTCCCTGTCAAGTGCTTTGTCCCCATGTGTTTCTTAGTCCCCATATCTTGGAAGGACCTCAGGTAAAGAGATTGGGATATGGAAATTACGTTATTTCCCTGTTTTGTGGGGATGGATGTTGGGAACATAGGTGAATAGACTTTGTCTAGCCTGGTAACAAGGAGAGATCTTAATTCAGAGGCAGTCTTAGTGTCCCCCGCCCACCATGATGAGACATGACAGCCTGGGCACCTTTTAGAAACTTGACTTATGGTTCCAGAAATTTAAAAGTCCATGATGGGGGGTGGGGGAGGGGCAGAGGCAGCAGGTGGCTTGCAGGTGGCTGCAGGGTCACCTTGAGAGTTCATCTCTTGATTCTCAGACAAAAAAGCAGGAAGAACATTCTGGAAATAATGGTGCATGGCTTTGGCACCACAGTGTCCACCCCCAGTGACAGACTTCATCCAGCAGGGTCACACCTAAACCCACTGGCGTTTAACACCACCAACTGGGGACCTAATTCAGATGCTCAGGGGTATGGGGGGGACATCTCATCCAACGCACTGCATGTGTCTACATTCTAAGGTTGCTGTTTTCCCTTTAAAAAGAAAGTTCTTCATATTTATAGCCTTTGTCTCTGTTTCTCTGTGTGCGCCCCTCCCCAACCTGTCTCTATCACATCCAAGAGGGAAAGTTTAGGGTTTTTGGGTATTTATATTTAGCTTTGCCCGGATGGCCTTCTCAGCACAGTTTTTTAAATTTATCCTTTTAAACTGGCATTAATGTTTTGCCTGCATGTATGTGTACTGTGGACATGCATTGCCCAGAGGCCAGAAGAGGGCAATAGTTCCCAGGAACTGGCATGACAGTGGGTGCTGGGAACTGAACCCAGGCCCTCTGAAGAGCAACCAGCGTTCCTAGCTTCTAAGTCATCTCTCCACCCCTAGGACTTTCCTCCATCTTAAAGACTAGGGTACCCCCAGAACATTTGTCATTGTAATCAGACAGTCTTTGGTTTTAAACTCTGGCTTTATGCTTACTGTTGTGTGAACGTGAGCAGGAGAAATATACTTTATATTGAAACACACACACACACATACACACACACACACTCAGTTCAGTGTTAACCATAATTAGAAAACGCCTCCCTCAACCTTCTCCAGGCCTTTGTCATTGAGAAGACCTAACTGTGTCCCCAGAGGAAGCCTTTCTACGTTGAGATAAGAGTCTGAGTTGCTTGATAAGGGACATTTGTTAGTCCCGTGCGTGAGACAGAGCCCCGGACCTCACAAGACTCTGTTCAATGTTCTGTGAGCAGTATCTGAATTTTCCCAGGACGCTGATGTTTTTATATTGAGGTTCCTCTCTAGAGGAGACATTTAGTACAGAGTCCTCTGTTGGCAACACTCAATGGGAGAAGGGGGCTGGAGAGATGGCTCAGCTCATACCTCTCTGTGTTACTTATAAATGCTCATCCAGAGGGACAGAAATACACAAATGGTTCCATTAGCTAGCACTCAGGATTCTAACTGGGTTTGGTATTGATAGTAAAGGTGGTTAATCAGAACTGGAGGCAGGACCCTGGAATCTGTTGTTCCTCTTTTACTTATTGTTACTACTTTTGGGGAAATCAGAAACAGATTAACACAGAAGGTTGTAACTTACTGTCAGAGGGTTTTCTTCACTGGGCGGAGCCATGGTTGCAGGATATTGTCTTTCTGTCTCTGTATGAGTACCTCTCCTCCAAAACCAGGTTCTCCCGGACATCTTCCATGGATGATGGGAGACCACACGTGCAGTGTGTAGCATATAACCGTGGATGAATGGGCCTGGGGACTCTTGAGGCTGCTATGTGAATTTTCCCAGGACTCCTCCGTTTTTATACTTGAGCTCATATTGTAGAGGAGACACTTAGGCCAAATCTTTAGCCCTCTGTTAGCAACACTTCAGAAACAACAGGAGAAGAGGGATGGATGGATGGCTCCAGGAAAATAACAGTCACGACCATGGGCTTAGGGCCGGGATTGCTGGTGCTAGCAGCCTGTTCATAGGCATCAGCTTGGTTCTCTTGATTTCCAAAGAAACACCACATTTGGTGCTCACTGCTCTGTAGTGCTTGGATGTTCTCGATAAACACTAGTTCTAGATATGTTTATTTTAATGCTCACAGGACGTTATGAGACAGTCTGTCAAAACTGAAGCCCCATGAGACCCGGATAATCGAATGACTAGAAAGTTTGTTGGATGCAATGGAATTAAATTTGATGTCAGAGACTTGGCAGGACCCCGTAGTCCCAGAGGGTGCCTCAAAGCTGTGGACAGGTGTCTCTATCGGAACACTGCTCACAGCCGACCGCTGTGAAGAGGGAAGAGGCCGATGGGTTTCATGCCTCATGAGCCTCGTGAGAAATCCAGAGTGGACTAACGCATGTCAGCGTTTTTAAAAGCCTTTAAATAGTTTCTCATTTAGCTTATTTATTGTGATTGTCATTTGGGGCCAGAAAAAAATGCTTAGAGCAAGTCATTTGTTTGTTTGTTTGTTTTTTTTTAAATTTTGTTTTAGAAACTCAAGGAAATTTAAAAATCTACCGAGTGCAAGAACTATCTGTGTATTTGCCTTTGTTGCCTGTCGTCCAGGATTTGGTGATGGGACCTGTCTGGAAAGTACATGTCCTGCGTTTCTAGGGCTGACAGTCTCCTCTGTTCTGATACAAGCTCTGGGTGGCACAGCCTTTTTGGTTTGCCACTTCTGTGGCTTTTTAAAATATGCCTTGCTTCCTTGAACAGGTGGGATCTCAGGATGTGAGGATGACCAAGACTTTCCCTTTCAGCCTGGACAAAGTGATTGAAATGTGTCCCTCCCCACCCTCGTGACCTACTGAATAGTGCACATTATTATTTTTGAGCCTTAAAACAAGACCTAGTTCGAGCATGTGGATAACATTTTATCAATGAGGTGACAGAAGTCTGGAAAAAGTGTCTGTGAGATGAACCCAAGCCTTCTCTTAGTCAAGGCTTCATTGCCGAAACGTGCTGATGCATTATGGGGACTGCTGTGGCTGTGTATGCCTGCCCTTGGGAGCCTGAGGCAGGAGGATGAGAGTTTGAGACCAACCTGGATACACCGTAGGTAGCTTCATCAGAACAACATCAGAAAACTACTGGCAGCAACATGAGGTTTACCTAATAAAGTGAATATCCCCCCCCAAAAAATAAACATAAAATACACCAAAGCAAGACAGACAAAAACCAGGCAGCTATAGGAGATGATTCTTGGGGAAATACCCCTGCAGGCAGAGTGGGTGCTTTTTAGAGAACGTCTAGGCAAAGGGTTAATGTGGACCCAGTTCTCTGGGGACAGCTTTCTTTCTTGGAAGCCGAGTTAGAAGCCACATGATTTGTTTATCCTGTTCTTTTTTAAATGTGTGTGTGTGTGTGTGTGTGTGTGTGTGTGTGTGTGTGTATGTGTGTGTGTTTGTCCATATATGTCTGTGAGCCACATGCATGCAGAAGAGGGCATCAGATCGCTTGAAACTGGAGTTAGAGCTGTTTGTGAGCTGCTATGTGGGTGTTCTGGGAGCAAACACTGAGGCACCGCTGCACACCCATCGGTCCCGTTGCTTCTTAGGTGCTGTTAACAGAAAGGGAACCTGGGATGGAGGCTAGGGCTTACGTCGCCTCAGACCGAATAGAGAAACACAATACTCCCTACTTGTAACCTCTTCTGCTTTCCACCCCTTCTCCTTTCTGCCGTCCCTTCCCATCCCTTCCCTCTCCACTCCAAACTCGCTTTCATTTCTTTCCTCTCCATTATTTAAGCCCTCAAGAGGCAAGGCATCATATAGGCTCCGCAGTTCTTAGAAGAAGGTCGCTTTCAATTTTGGCACAAGACGTGCTGCTGTTACCGTGGGTACGGATCCCTTTCCCCGGAATTCCTCTAGCTTCCTTCGTTTGCTACCAGGAGCCAGAGTTTCGTTCATTGCTTTGTTTGCACAAGTCCATCTCTTGACAACCCAGCTTCATCTCAGGCACACGCATCTTCAGTTCTAAGAGGGGATGTGTGCTTTACCAGCCTCCTGAGACGTGTGGCTTCTAGCTGTTATATGCACATGTGTTTGTCTCTTCAAGTCCATGTCCCAGCCCCCTCAGGCTCAGGGGTGGTGACAAGCTCTTCTATTCCCCATTGCTCTCCACTCCTCTCGTCCTCCCTGCACTCCCCTATCCCTGGGTCCCTGGACACCAGTGTTGGATGGGAGGCGAAGCTCTCACTCCCCTCAGTGCCCTTCCCACCAGACGCCACACTGTGGGTGGCCTTGGAAAAGGGAGTTTCAGTGGGCAGCTCTTTCAGGGTTAAGGAGCAATCCACCGTAGCAGGAAGGGACCTAGGATGAAATCACACGCCACTCCACAGGGCAAGAGTGGGCAGGAGGCTGTCTTCTGCCCTCCTTACCTCTGGGGTTTCGGGTTTGCTTGCCAACATGAAGACACGCAGTAGTGTGACACTTCCCAGGTGCTTTGCCTCATTTGCCACAAAGAGTTTTTTTCTTTTTAACATGGCACAGATGTCTGTGTCTCTGCCTCCTGCTTTCTCTACATTTTCTGTTTTCTGTTTGCTGTGTGTTGGTCAACCAAAGCTAGACATGGAAAGGCCAGAGGCTGGCTGTGTTGGTCTGTAAGACTCTCCTGGGACCTAAAAGCCAAAGGCTCAGACAGGCAAAGGCTGAAAGGCTGACTCCTCATTCTTCATGATAGTCGAGAGTCTGACTTGCAGGTTTGTCTCATTCGGGAGAGGTGATCCTTGACTACAGTCATGTGTAAGGCTGACTAGATTGCCTCTCATCCGGGATGGAGATGGGGAGAAAAAATGTTTACAACTCCATTATCTAAGAATAAAATATTAACATGTGGGTAATCCAGACAAAGGTAGAAATTTGTACAGAAAGTCATGACATCAGAAAAATTTCAATCTAAAAGTAAAAACAAGTTCTGTAAGAAATGGCTTAGAAGGGCTGGTGTGCCGAGAGCTTGAGGGTTAGAGTTAACTCTCTCTCTCTCTCTCTCTTTTATTTTTTTTAAAGATTTATTTATTTTATTTATGAGTACACTGTAGCTGTCCCCAGACACACCAGAAGAGGGCATCAGTCCCATTACAGGTGGTTGTGATCCACCATGTGGTTGCTGGGAATTGAACTCAGAACTTTTAGAAGAGCAGCCAGTGCTCTTAAGCACTGAGCCATCTCTCTGGCCCTGGAGTTAACTCTTAAGAGTGTCATTAAGAGAGCACACTCTTCTTGCAGAGGACCTGGGGTGGGCTGCCAGCACCCACTTGGCTGCTCATGACTGTCTGCAAATCCAGTTCCAAGGATCTTCTTCTGACCTTTATGGCCTCCTGCATGTATGTAGTGCACATGGATACACTCAGCCAGGCGTGTGTGTATGCACAAACACACACAGATACACACACAAATGCACACAGATACAAACACACATACAGACATATATACACAAACATACACAATTTCTATAAGTAATGATTTGAATAGGTTCTTTTTCAATTTTTTGAGAAGGTGGTGGATGTGGAAATTATTTAATAAGTTCTAATTTTTTTGGCACCATCTAGTTTTACTAGACCTGGTATTTTAGTAGCCTCCTAGGGCTGGAGGACTCTGCCATCTGAGAGATCAGCCAGCTAGGGCAGGGCAACTTCAGTGGGAAATGAGGAGGGCATCTCCAGAGTCATTAAAGAGGCCACCAGGCAAGGGCACACCGGGACAGACGAGGGGTTGGTGACAGAGTCAACGTGGGGCAGCAGGAGGGTCTTGTGAGCGACTGGGGCTGCCTACACTGAGAAATACCATCTGGGTGAGTTTGTATGGGGAAAGCCAGCAAAAACACTTTTAGGTCTGCCCCATCGTGAAACCCACAGAAACGATAATGCTAGCCCAGGAGAGGACACAAGTCATGAATGCTGAAGCCAGGCCACACCTAGGTCCTTCTTTCACAGGGGGTGGCAGCTCAGTGAACCCTACACTATGGACGATGGCCCAGGAAGATATCAGGGCTGGTATTGTCTCTCAGGCTTCCCTTCTTTGGACCTCACGCCTATGGCTTTTGTCTTGCTTTATCTGTCCCCAGGTTTCCCTCCTTCTAACAACTTAAACAGGTTAAAAGTGCATCCCCTCCCCCTCCCAGCCAGGATGTCTGTCTTTCTCTCCTATGTCCTCCAGCTCCTCCTTGGACCTCCACCTTTGTCCTCAGCCTCGGCCCGTGAAGGTTACCTGTGCTCACTCGTGGAGGTCTAACCTTGTTGTCTCAACTTCTTGTCTTGGAGCAGAGCAGCACTTCCCAGAGGTGATGCTGGGGGAGGAGTTTCTGAGCTTAAGTCTGGACCAGGTGTGCAGTTTGATATCCAGCGACAAGCTGACTGTCTCCTCAGAAGAGAAGGTACTGTGTGGTCCCCTGGGAAAACACAACCCTTTCTTAAACAAGCAAGAAAACAAAACAAACGAACCTTTCAAACTGAGAAGGTGGGAGGCCTGTTATCCTCTGAATCCTATAAAGGGATGGCGGGATGACAAAGCTGCTTCTAATGGCTGAGCCTTCAGACTGCCACGCCCTGTGTTAAGTCCTTGTGTAGTCCCAGACACAGGCCTTACTGCTTCCCACGTGTTACAGATGAGAAGCTGGTGCCAGGTTCTTCCTGTGACAGGGAGAGTTTCTTTGCTCCATGATCTGGAGTCTAGGGCAGTAAAACTTACATGAGCCGTAGGTGTTATCCAGCAGGACCCACACTTCACCTCTAGCTTATGCAAGTTAGTTGTATGACCTTGGGGAGGGTGCTTTTGACTTTCTCTGACCTCATCAACCCTGCCTGCCCATGTGGGCTGTGGCTTCCACCTAGCCCCACCAGGAGGCCAAGGGGTGGAATGGAATTGTGTGCTGTATGAAATGTCTGGTAGAGTTCTTGGTAGGGAGTCAGCATTAGCCAATGTCATCATCACCCTCCCTGTGTGTGGGATCAGTTGCTCCTCCCTGCATCCAGGACCACATCCCCCTGCCTGTCATGCTCTGAGATGGCTTTATTTTCTACAATGCAGTGCTGCGAAAACACACCTTGGGTGTTTTCTTCATCCCTAGAGAGTCTCAGTTTTTTTTCCCCCTCCCCAAATACTTTCTATCCACTCAGCATTGAAGTGTCAGGTCCTTTCCTGAAGAAATGTTATGGAAAAATCCATCACGAAAGACTTCATAGGCAGACGGCTCGTGTGTCCAGAGGATAGAGTGGTGCAAGTCACTGTTCTCCTGGGAAAGTTTGCTTGAGGGAAAAGCAGTTGGGGTTAGAACTGTGGGTCTTGGGCCCCCAGAACATCTGTCAGCATCCCTTATTTTAAAACATTTTTATTGCTTCTCTGCGAATTTCACATCATGCATCCCAATCCTGCTCTTCTCCCTGTCCCGGCCCGTCACATCTGCCCTTACAACCTCCCCCACAAAAGAAAACCAACTCAAAACAAACCCATCTTGCCGTGGAAGCTGTGGTGTGTCAGAGTGTATCCCACAGCACGCCCTTTTGCCCACACACCTTTGCTTGCAAGTGTTCATTGCAATGAGTCATTGGTCTGGTCTGAGGCCTCTGGCTTCTGCTCCTCTATTAATATCGGAACCTCAGTGGGACTCCTCTCAGAGATCCTGTTGTTGCCTTGTGTCATGGAGACCCTGCAGTTTGGATCTGTAGGACACCCTCCCTTCGTGGACTCCAGCAATTTATAGATGGGGTAGATGTTGGAGTGGGCCAGCTCAAAGTGTAGTTTATTTTCTTAATTAGTGCTTGGTGAAGGAAACTGTGAGCAGGGCCATCCCTGGGCTGATAGTATTGGGTTCTGTAATAAAGCAGGCTGAGCAAGCCATGAGGAGCAAGCCAGTGAGCAGCACCCTCCGTGGCCTCTGTGCTAGCTCCTGTCTCCAGGTTCCTGCCCTGCTTGAGTTCCTGTCCTGACATCCCTCAGTGGACTGTGACCTAGGATATGTTAGCCTTTATTTACTTAAACTCATTCCTTCCCAGATGTTTTTGGGTGCACATCTTTTAGGAACCCATGCCAGAGCACCCTGCACAGAAAGCACCAAAAAAAAATCTGTGTTTTCTCTGGCAGAATGTGGGGGTGGGGGGACATCATCACCTCTTGAACACCACAGGGGGTTGGCATACAGGCAAACCTGGCCCCAGTCTCTGCTCGCTCTCTCTGTGACCCCGAGAACTCACCCTAAATATAAAATAAGAATCCCAAGAACACCTCCTTCTGGGAGTTGGCATGGGGAATAGAAGGGACAGAGATAAACCTAGCACTCAATGCCAGTTGTCAGCGTGGCTCTCATCTCAAAGGGAAGAAAGTCAGTTTGTTCTGGAGCCACACGTGAGCCACCATAGTCCAGGAACACAGATCCAGGTCACCCAGAGCTTTGTTCTAACAGGGATACACATGCACACACACAGACACATGCACAGACAGACACACAGACAGACACACAGATAGACACAGACAGACACACACACAGACATACACATAGACAGACACACACACATGGACACACACACACACACACACACACACACACACACAGAGAGAGAGAGAGAGAGAGAGAGAGAGAGAGAGAGAGAGAGAGAGAACAAAGAAAGTCATAAATCGGCACACTTTTTCAAATGCATTGGTGGGAAAATCAGGTAGGCTACAGCAAAGCAGGACAATGTGTGCTGTAGGCCTCAGATCTTGGCTGGCACTGTTTAGTGTGTATGGGTGTTTTGCCTGCCTGTGTGTCTATGCACCATGCACAGGCAATGTTCATAGAGGCCAGACAAGGGCAGTGGGACCACGGGAACTGCAGTTAGAGATGGTGGCTAGCCACCCTGTGGGTGCTACAGATAGAACCAGGGTCCTCTGGAAGAGTAGCCAGTACTTTCAACTGCTGAGTCATCTCTCCAGCTTCCATGAATGGCTTGAGACGTCAAGATAGCCCAGGATAATTTGGCTCTGCATCTGTTACATTTCAGTCTTTCCTTTCACACCAGTCCTAGTCAGTGAGCTTGGAGATGTTCAGTGGTTCAGTTCATGGCTAACGCCACAGTAACCACAGTCCTGCATTCTGAGGTACCATTGCTAATGACAATGCAGCCAGTCTCTTCAGGTGGTTGGCAGATATTCTTGTGGGCCAAGGTGTCTGAGTGGTTAAGGTGATGGTCTGCCCGAGTATGCTCTTAAATAAACTGCATCTCTCCCAAGGCAGAGAAACGCAAACTTCTGTGGGGCGGCTTTCATGACTTTGTGCACTTAGGGAATGCATGCTCTTTTAAAGTAGGGCTCAGAGTGCATAGATGTATGTTCACACTGACAGAATTCTGCATGCATCATTCCTTGAAAGTGTGAGAACCTTCAGAATTAGGGGACACCTTCCCAAAAGTGACTCGTGGCGATTGATGTTGACCGTCTACTTGAGTAGATTAAGAAACTCCGAGGGTGTTGGTGGGCTACACTCTAGGGCATGCCTGTGAGCGCTTTTCCTGAGGGTACTAACTGAGGGAAGACACACCCTGACTATGGATGGTACTGTCCACGAGGGCTGGGTCCCAGGCTGAATAAAAAGAGGGGCGGAAGAGTTTACCTGGGTGCCTGAATTCATCGCTTTCTGCTTCCTGGTCCATGGAGTCGTGAGCCAGAAGGCTGCATCCTCAAATTGTGGCCTGAAAGAATGTTTCTCCCTTAAGAGGCTTCTTGTCAGATATTTTGTTGCACAACTGAAGAAAACAGCTAAGGTAAATGACTGATAAGAAAGTTTGCCCTTGTGGTAGTAGAGCTGGGCTGTGGGTACAGCAGCTCTCAGTGTCGAAGAGACCAGTGTAATTTAGGACATGCCTCCCACACCTTACCACTGGGACAGAAGGAAAACTCCCTTAAGTTTTAAGGGACACTGTATCCACCGGAAGCTCTAGAGTATAATAAAGAAAATGTGTTTGAAAAAGAATTGTCAGAAAGAGAATGCCTGAGCGAAGACAACCTGATTGATCCATCAAGTAGGGCTACCTGAAGAGGCATCTCCCTGGTCTAGCAACAAAGTCACATGGATGATAGCTGTTGTCCGAGGGCCTGTTGTCCAGGGTCAGGCGACATCCTGAGCAGGCAGCAGACTTCACCATCATTCACACAGTGCGGATCTTGGAGGCTGATCCAGGATGTTAAAGTAAGAAATGTTCCAGAAAGCTACCAAGTCTAGGCTACCTGTAGCAGGATCAGATCCCCCGCATGGAGTTCCTGAGCAGACTGTGTACAAAGCTGAGAAGGCCAAGCCCCAGTTTCAGTGAGGCTCCCAGGATGGGAGATGCCAGGAAAGTAGGGCACTCATGGGGAGAAACTGCGGATACCCAGTGGAGCTGACCCCGGAGAGAGGTGGTGATTGTAGCAGGCTACAGTGTTGCAAGGCAGAGTCTACTCATGTCTGAGCCCTGATATCCAGGGGAACTGATGCATTTGTCTTTACCTTCCTGAGCCTTGTGTTTCTTTTGGTCCCAACATCCTCTTCCTCCTCTTCCTCCTCTTCCTCCTTTCCCTCCTTCCTCCTTTTTCTTTCCGTCCCCCTCCTCCAACTCCTCCTCCTCTCTCTCCCTCTCTCCTCTCCCCCCAACCCCCAAGCTCCTCTTGAGACAGGGTTTTTCTGTATAGCCCTGGCTGTCCTGGAACTCGTTTTGTAGACTAGGCTGGCCTCAGACTCACAGAGATTCCCCTGGCTCTTTACTAGCCCCAGTTTACTTTACCATCCCCAGTTCTCCCTTGGGATGGGATTGTTTACTTTGTGACTTTATATATCATATGCTATGAGACTTTAGGGACCAGGATGGAAAGCCGTGGCTTAAAGTAATATGCTTGGGTGTCGGGTTGACGGGGTAGACTGGTGATGGTAAATTTAGGTTGTTGACATAAGAAATACATGGTCCTCGGGCTTTAGAGAGGTAAGCATTTGGGCGTGTCTGGGAGGGTTTTCCTCAGGGAGGACTAACCATGTGGGGAAAGACACATTCTGAATGCTCATCCTACTGGGCATCATCCTACTGGGCTTCAGGCTGAATAAAAAGGGAAGAGGGAAACCCCTGAGCACCAGCATTCATTTCTCTCTGCTTCCCTGTCTACAGAGATGAGCAAGGAGCTTCATGTTCCTGCCACAGCAGCTCCAAGCTGTCCCTACTGCTCTGCCTTCTCTGCCATGAGAGACAAGACTCTCAAACCATGAGCCGGGTCAGTCACTCCCCCGCTAAGCCAATTTCTTATCAGGGAGCTGATCGCAGCGTCCTGGAAAGTTACTAACACAAACATCTATGCCTTCACTAGATTTAGTACTTTAACAGTGAGGCTGAGCAAAAGTGGGGTTTGGGGGCCGGATAGACGGCTTAGCAGTTAAAAGCACTGGCTGTTTCCTCTGATGACCAGGGTTCCTGCCCTACCCTCCCCTCTGCCTCTCTCCTCCCCTCTCCCTCCCTCTTTCCCTCCCCTTCCCCCTTCCCCTTTCTTTCCCCTCCCCTTTTCTTTTCTTTAGACAAGGTCTCACTGTGTGGTCCTTGCTGACCTGAAGCAAGCCTGTCTGGCCTCAGACATCTACACATATGTCTGCATACCACATGCATGCAGTGCCCATGGAAGCCAGAAGAGGGCACTGGATTACCCCCCCCCCCCCCCCCCGGGAAAATTGGAGTTGCAGATGGTGGTGAGCTGCCATGTGGGTGCTTAGAAACCAGCTCAGGTCTTCCATAAGAGAAGCACGCGTTCTTAACCACTGAGCCATCTCTCTAGCGCCCCCCCACCATAGTTTTCTTTTTCTTAGTACTTTAAATATTGCTAGCAGCTCAGAAACTCCTGACAAGTGTTCACCATCTGAATGTTAGTTCTTTGTGCTTTGAAAACCGTGCCCCAGATTTTAAGATTTCTACTCCCTGGATGTGCTAAGTGACTACTGACACACACAACAGCTTTACCCCTTTGTTCCATAGGTTTTGGTTTTTGTTTTCCTTTTAATTTTAAATGCATTTGAAGTAATCTTAGGGATCTTAAGTTGAAACCCAACTGCATTTAGTCCTATCAGCTGTAAACCTTTCAGTTTCTGTAAAGCCACATTTAACAGTTACACTAGCTGTACTTCAGGCTTCCTTTTGGTGCCTGTAGCTTGTAGCTTTCTTGCATGTGTACTGTGAGGTGCAGCCAGGTTTCAGACATCAGAGCTTCGAAAGGTTAACCTGCCCTTCGCGAAGTCAAGGATACACGGCGCTTTACTGCGAATGGCCGGGTGCTCAGCAGCCGCTGTGTCCAGACAGCGTGCTTCTTTCCAGCCAGAAAAATGCTAAAATAAGCAACTTATCTCCTGCCAGAATGTATCCACTACGTGCTCAGAGGTGCCGCCTGTCTTCTAGACTGATATGAGGCTCAGGGGAGAGCATGGAAAATATTTGCTGGGTAGAGCCCTTCCCAGGCTCAGCAATTTCATCTGTACAAGCGGATAGCAGCATGGGATTTACCCTGTAGGGCTATCCTAGGAGGGAACAAAATGTGCATGAATTTGCCTAGAACACAGGAAATACTGCTGATGGGAAGGCTCCATCCGTCCGGCGGTTAGGCATCTCTTTAGCTACTGGGAGCATTAGTGGCCAACTCAGGCCCCCACTGGAGATGCTCTTCTCTCAGCATCTGCACTGCTGTGGACCACTGTTGTGACCTAGAGTTCCTACTCCGAGGCCTGCCAAGGGTACCACAGCCATCTTTGACACCACGAGGATGCTCGGCTGAACACTCATAGGAATGAGGGACACAGGCTAAGGGTGGCCCTGGCCTCAACCAACTGGATTGATTTTGATACTTCTTTAGAGAAAAGAACAGGCATGTAGAGGTGTGTGTGTGTGTGTGTGTGTGTGTGTGTGTAGAGGACAGGGGGAGCATAGACTGCTATTTCGTTTCCCTTCCTTTTCTTCATTTGGTTTTTGTTTTAAAAATTGCTGCTAGTTGGGCCTAGAGAGATAGGTTAGTGAACCAAGTGCTCTTTCTGGTCCAGGATGCATTTAGATCTCAAAACCCCTGTGTCAGAACTGGCAGAGCAACAAGTGTCCATAACAGGAAGTGCTGGGCAGAGGGGAGGCAGGAGCTTCTTGGGGGAACCTCCTGGCTGAGCATTCTAGCTGAAGCTGAGAGTTCCTGGTTCAGTGAAAGGTCTATCTTGTCTCTAGTAAAGGTGGAGAGTCCTAGAAGAAATTTAGTATCACTCTTTCTCCTGTATAGGTACATGCACAGGTGAACACACACACACACTCTTACACACACATACAATCTTACACACACTCCTACACACACACACTCCTACACACACACACACACACACACTCCTACACACATTCATACTCCTACATACACACACACACACACACACTCCTGCACACACATACTCACTCCTACACACACACTCCTACACACACACATACTCCTACATACACACACACAAACACACACACACAATCTTACACACACTCCTACACACACACACTCCTACACACATACATACTCCTACACACACACACACACTCCTACACACACATACTCACTCCTACACACACACTTCTACACACACACACACACACAAATACTCCTACATACACACACACACACACACAAACACAAACATACACACACACTCCTGTTGCTTGAGAGCAGGACAAACACACAAGACAGAATAATGAGGTACCACTAGTTCTTTGGGTAGATTCTCCACATCTCTCCACATCATGACTGAGCCAATACAAGGATCCTCCTGGGTTCTTCTTTCTTTTCTTCCCGTTTCTTGTTTTAAGATTTATTTATTTATCTTATGTATATAACCACACTGTCCCTGACACACCAGAAGAGGGCATCAGATCCAGCTACAGATGGCTGTGAGCCACCATGTGGTTGTTGCTGTGACCTCCGGAAGAGCAGCCAGAGCTCTTAACCGCCAAGCCATCTCTCCATCCCTTCCTGGGTTCTCTTACATGGGGCAGTGTGTCAAATCAAATCGAAGCCTGTAAGCAACTGGTTTGTTGCACTGGCTACAGGTACCCTTGCAAGCACAAAGGCAGGATAGCAAACTCCCGGGTGCATGAAGGAAGAAGAGAGATTTGCCAACATCTCCTGAGTACAGTCTGTCAGGGCATTGCTGCATAGCAGTTGTTGGGTGTCTCCGAGTCTTGACTTTGTACAGCTCAATTATTCCATGCCATCTTATGAAACATAAATAAATATGTTGGCTGGATCTATGTCAGCTTGGCACAAGCTAGAGTCATTTGGGAAGAGGGACACTATTGAGAAAACGCCCCCATCAGATTGGCCTGCGGGGAAGAATGTGGTGTATTATCTTGATTGATGATTGATTTGGGAGGACCCAGCTCACTGTGGGTGGTGCCACCACCCCTTGCCAGCTTGTCCTGGGTGCTATAAGAAATCGGGCTACACAAGGCGTGGGGAGCAAGTCAGGATCCCACAGGGTCCCTCCAAGAGAGAGTCCCTTCACTGGATGACCACCAGCTGTAAGCTGCAGGAAACCCTTCCCTTCCCTGTTGCTCTTGGTTATGGTTATTCAACAGTGGAAATCCTCCACAAGACAAGGAGGCTTTTCATAGACAGCCCGGAATCCACACTGGTTGGGTGATTGCTTGCAGTTTAGATGTGGGTCAGAAGAAATGGGCTAAGTGTCTTAAAACTTACATTTTCATGAGAACTCAGGTTGGATTTTTCTCTGTTTTATAGCAGGTGCTGTACTATGTTCCAAGGGTCTAACTGTGATATTTTATTTCCTGGGGAAAACTGGAATGATGTCTCTGAGGGATGTTTTGTTGGTGCTACTGTGAGGGATGCAGACTCTATTGAGAGATGCAGGCTCCACTGAGGGATGCAGGCTCTGTTGAGGGATGCAGGCTCTGCTGAGGGATGCAGGCTCTGTTGAGGGATGCAGGCTCTGCTGAGGGACGCAGGCTCTGCTGAGGGATGTAGGCTCCACTGAGGGATGCAGGCTCTGCTGAGGGATGCAGGCTCCGCTGAGGGATGCAGGCTCTGCTGAGGGATGTAGGCTCTGGTGAGGGATGCAGGCTCTGCTGAGGGATGCAGGCTCCACTGAGGGATGCAGGCTCTGCTGAGGGATGTAGGCTGTAGAACCTTGGCTGGCAGGCTGGGCTTGACTTCCATAAAGACATTGTTTTTGACTACCAAGCAGACAAACCTTACTGTTTAGGGTGATCTGTTGGAAGCACTGTGTATTCTGAGGTCTGTGACCAGCTTCTTAGCCCGAGACAGCAAACTCGTCTCCCTTAGCATTAGTTCTGTTGTTTGCATGTCCTTTTTATATTTAATGATTGCTTTTATTATGATATTTTCATACATGTTCATAACAGATTTTAATTAACATTCACTTCTCTGTCACCCTCTCTGGTCCCCCTCACATACCCCACTGACCCCCTTCCTCTTCTCAACTGGTAATCCTACTGTGTGTGTGTGTGTGAGAGAGAGAGAGAGAGAGAGAAAGAGAGAGAGAGAGAGAGAGAGAGAGAGAGAGAGAGAGAGATACCTAGTGGATTTCATTAGGGTTGTTTACAAGTGAATGGGAGAGGATTTCTTACAGTACAGGCTCCTTAGCAATGGCTGACCCACTGAAGGAAATGCCCTGTCAACCACTGACTGTCTGCAAACCCTCAAGGAGGGATGAGTTCTCATGAGCCCCTCCCCCAAGACAGGCTGCCAATGGGCTCAGCCATGTGCAGATCTCTTATGCGTAATCACAGCGGCTATGAGTTTAAGAGAAGGGCAGCCACGTCATACCTGGAAGTCAGTGTTTCCCACTCCTCCCTCCCCCACCTTGCTCTGGCTCTTATGTCCTTCTTCAGTATTCATTAGGCCTGGAAGGGAGTGAATCCAACAACCAATTTATGGCCAAATATTCAGCAGTCATTTATCGGCACCGCCTTTATCGGCAGAAAGGAGCCTCGACAACCAAAGGTAGCAGGGACATTAATCTATGGGGATGAGCACAGTCACGTGGGAGGTCACATGATGGACAGACAGACACATGCCCATTTATCAAATAACAGCAATGGCTTCCCTACTAAGGCCTGTGACTTTCAAAACCATGGGCTCTGACCTGCTTTATGGTGCCAGATGTGACTCCTCCCCCGATTGGAGAGTGGGCCTTGGTTCCAGGCAGTGAGTGGTTGGTGATCCTTATAGCAGACTTACCACAGTTGACTCAGAGGGCATTTCTTGCCTGGTCAGTGCTGTTGCCCATGGGATCCACAGACAAGCAAGACTTGGTGACAGACATTCTGACACTATCAGGGTTAGCCATCAGGGAGGGACTTTCCAGCCAGTTCCAACTAGATTTGCCTGTGTCCTGCAGCTGGGATGTGTGTTGTCTTCAACCGCAGGGTATTGCCATTTAGCTCTGGTAGGCAACCAACAGCAGTGGCAAATGTCTGTATTGTTTTGGGGACCCCAAGAAGCCATCCCACCAGACTCGTAGGGAGGCAGACCTTACCTGACGCTGGGTTTTGATTTACTAATCGATGGCTTCTGGAAGTGTTACTCTCCCCATTACCCTTTGGGGAGTACAGTTAAGCTCTTACAATTGAGCAGGGTGTCACAGTGCTGGGTCTTCCACAGCTACTCCTGTTCTGAAGGCCAAGTGTACGAACTTGCTTTCGATGTGAAGTTTGTAGTGTGGCAAGTCGAGAAATGCAGAAGCAAATAACACGTGTGCAAGCCCACAGTTTACAAAGTAAACGGAGCGGTCCAACTAGCATGCAGATGGAGAAACCGACTCCAGAATCCTCCCTTAGTCTGCTTCCTCTAGCTCAAAGGGCGGCTGACATTTGACTTCCTATTCCATAGATAGGTTCCTATGAGTATTTTAACTTAAAGAGTTGCCTGTATGTTTGTGTCTGATGTTCCTTAGCCAGAACACAGTTCACTTCAAGGGTTTTTTTTTTTTTTTTTTTTTTTTTTTTTTTTCCCTCTTTGAGATAAGAGCTTGTGTATTTCAAGTCTGCTTTAACCTTGCTATGTAGCAGAGGGACAGCCTTGGATTCTCCACCTCACAGTTGCTAAGATTACAGATACATCATGGGCAGCCTATGCCTCGCTGGGGATGGAACCTAGCTCCACCATTCATCCCCATCCCCCACTGCTGCTTCATTTTCTTAAAGCTTGAAGCTGGTAACCAGGGTTCAGTGTGGCAGGTGAATGCTTAAGTAACCGTGAGTAGAGACTGAAGTGCTTGTCTCTGTCTCCCCTTGCTGTAGCACTCCGTCGGGGGATACAGAGATGAGCCGCCCTAGCCATTACTGTCCAAGAGTTCAGTGTGGCAACCAGCTAGACTGCAAGCCTGTGTCCAGAACATCTGGATCTAGGGGGAGCTCCTTATAGCTCATGAAAAAAACACCCAGGAGTATTTTATCCCAGATCGTTGGGCAGGGAGGGCATTGCAGAGTCTATGGGCGGAAGGATTTGCAGACACTTCTCATTCTTGGGGCAGCCTGTTGTACACTTGAGGAGGAAAGTGACCGACTTGAGAATCAGGGATCTGTGGTGGGTTGAGGTCTCCCCCCCCCACTTTGGCATTAAAAGTAAAAGGAGTTTTCAGGGCAGATACATTAGGGCAGTGGTTCGTAACCTTTCACATGCTGCAACCCTTTAATGCAGTTCCTCATGCTGTGGTGATTCGAAACCATAATGGTAACTTTGCTGTCATTACAATTTGTGTCTTAGTCAGGGTTTGTATTCCTGTGTAAAACACCATGACCAAGAAGCAAGCTGGGGAGGAAAGGGTTTATTCAGCTTACACTTCCACACTGCTGTTTATCACCAAAGGAAGTCAGGACTGGAACTCAAGCAGGTCAGGAAGCAGGAGCTGATGCAGAGGCCATGGAGGGATGTTACTTACTGGCTTGCTTCCCCTGGCTTGCTCAGCCTGCTTTCTTATAGAACTCATGACTACCAGCCCAGGGATGGCACCACTCACAATGGGCTGGGCCCTCCCCCCCCATTGATCACTTGTTGAGAAAATGCCTTACAGCTGGATCTCATGGAGGCATTTTCTTAAAGGAGGCTCCTTTTTCTGAGATAACTCCAGCTTGTGTCAAGTTGACACACAAAGCCAGCCAGTTCAGTTTGTGATGTAAATATCTGATATACGGGATATCTGATCTGTGACCCCTGAGGGGGTCGAGACCCACTCATTGAGAACCACTGTGCTTGGGCAAGGCTGGGAAGCAGAGCTTGGTTCTGCAGGTTCCTGGGAGCTTAGTCACCAAACTGCATCTCTGATGGAGATTTGGCAGTGGGGTGCTGCGGTTCTCAAGCCCATATGACCCTGAGCCTTGGTTGTGGGCTGTATCCTACATTTGGTGTGCTTCCTTAAGGTTGGAAAAAAAAAGGCTGTGGTTGGCCTCAATGTATCTGGACAAGAAATGGGCCACACAAAAAAGCCAATTACAGAATTATTCTTAATGTAATTCTTAATATAATCTAAATTATCTGTGCTTCAATGAAGATAGCAAATAATCTGCTACTCCAAAAGGCTAGAAATGAAATATGACAGAATTTAAACCAGCAGATATAAATGTAGTGTATCTCAGTAATTAAAGCAAAAATCAAATACAGAGAAAACCAAAGTGGGAGGAAGAGCCTTAGCCAGGTCTATCTGAAACCCAACCAGAGGTGGCCCTTTATTTTTAGAGCATTTTAAATTTATTGTAAAAAAAAAAAGATGAATGCTAGAGCAAATTCAATGACAAGAAGAGGACTTTTAATTAAAAGTACAAAATAAACAGGCTTTCAGAAAACATTAGGAACCTATTTCAAATCATTTTATAATGTTTAAATGGCATGGTAATGTTAGGACAAACTTACCCAGTCTACATGAAAATTAATCTTGAGAATACTGGTAGGGCAAAATGACTTTTTAAAGGGCTACACAATGACATTGTGTCAGAATAGTGTGAAGAAAAGAAAGGAAGACACTTGAGGGAGCAGCGTGGCCTAGATGACCTCCCACACCAACTGAGCAACATGTATGTCTGTGTTTCTTATCTGTGGATTCAAGGGAATCTGGGTGGGAGCTGGTAGCATGGCCCATTCCTGGAGCTACACACAGCACACACCCACACTGACTACCAACAGAGGAGACTAGAGTTCACTATCTAGTAGACGTGAACTTTTCGGTTTTTTTTCAAAGATTTATTTATTTCATTTATATGAGTTCACTATAGTTGTCTTCAAACACACCAGAAGAGGGCATCAGATCCCATTACAGATAGTTGTGAGCCACCATGTGGTTGCTGGGAATTGAACTCAGTACCTCTGGAAGAGCAGTCAGTGCTCTAACCACTGAGCCATCTCTCCAGCCCAGACACAAACTTTTCAAAGGCATGAAAAACAAATCCCCACACTGTTTGCTTATGCTCTCTACCTTGTGGCAGGTTGCCAGGTAGCTCTGTAGGATGCCCAGGGATTCTGCTACATTCTCTGCCATGCTTCAGGTCAACTCCCTTAAGAAAAAAAAATCACCTATTGCTTTAAAAAGTCTTTAAAGATGGTTTATTAAGAGTGAACAAATTAGTTTCCACCAGGGATGAGCTCCTTAATAGGTTATCCAAAAGCAAGTGGTCATCCCTGAAATCATAGACATACAAGTAAATAGATGTAGTAGATTGTGTGTGTGTGTGTGTATTACATAACACATATGTGTTAATGTATATATACATATATATATGCACATATATATTAACAAAAAGGGGATAGAAATTTGAGAGGGAGGAGGGGGATATGGAAAGGGTTGGAGGGAGAAATGAGAAGAGGAAAAATGATGTAAATATATTCTAATTAAAATGTAAGAAAAGAAACAAAACATGACCATTCTTGCACTCAAAGCTCTCAATTTAGAAGCATGGCAGCAGACACAGCAAATGCGCTCGGCCCTCCCCTTCCCACGGGATGATGTCCTGGGACCGGGACCGTGTGGAGCACTACAGGCTTGCGGACTTGGCTCCCAGCTCTGCAGCTGGTTCAGGGGTTCAGCCACTCAGGACCGAGATGCATTAGTGCACAGCACTCGGACTTGGGGTTTGGGGGTTGGAGTGAGTTTGCATCTGCAGTTTCCACTCCCTGGTAAAGTGCTGGCATCTGCGAACCTGTCACTCTCTCCAAGGCCATTTGTTCGTCTCTAAAATGAATCCTTTCACCTCCTTTGGAAGGTTTGCATGCATAAATGAGGTTATGCAGCAAAATGTTACCGATCAAAATCCTCCAATCCCGATTAGCAAATCAGATCTATGGACAGGAACCTCATTTTTTCCCTCTGATATTGTTCAATTGGCTTCTCTTCCAGTGTCTGTTGTGAGGATCACTTCACCAAGTTACAATCTTGCCTATGGATCTTGAATCCCCCTTCTTGGTCTTCAAGATACATTTGGAAAGCTAACATCAGTTTCCACTCCCCAGACCCCCCTTTACTTAAGGTACTCAGGTCCAGCCTGGCTTGGCTGCCTGTGGAACTAGGGTGGGGTGGGGTGGGGAGTTAGCCAGTGTTTTCTGGCCAGGGCTTTTGCTTACACTTAAGGATTGTTTGCCTCAACGCATCTGCACATAGAGCATCCAAGAAACTGGTTCAGCAGCTTTAAGTCAGTGAGGGAATGACCCTGTTTCTTTGAGAGCAAACAAGTGTAAGCAGCCAAGCGAACCCATGGAAACATTGTAACATTGTAAGTCTCACCGGGTCCCTAGGCTGAAGCCCTGGGATCTCTGCTTAGGTTTTACAGAGTACGGAGTTGGTAATTTTTCCTGTAATAGGCAGATATTGAGTATTTCGGGCATTGTGCTGTAGGATTCTCGTCTCTGCTGCTGGGCAAGGAGTACTCTGGAGACTCTGATTGGCCGTGGCACCTTCCAGTGAGTTTTTATTTATAAAACAGGCTAAGGCTGGATTTGGCCTGTGTGCTATACTTTGCCAAGCCAGGTTAGTAGACACTTGAGAGGTGTTGAGACTAATGGGGAACAGAAGCACCGCAGCTGGGTTTGAGGTTTGGAAGGGCACCCTGAGACCCGAAAACTTGACTCCCAGCACTCTGGAGGCAGAGGTAGAAGGATCTCTGTAGTTCAAGGCTAGCTTGGTCTATGCAGGACAGAGCCAGGTCTACACAGAGAGACCCTTTCTAAAAAAGCAAAACCAAAGCAAAACAAACAAGCAAATAAATAAATTTGACTTGTTACAGGTACCAAATTTTATAACCTTGATCCCTTGTCTAAGGTTGTATCTCTCAGAGAGTGTGCCACCTGCTCTGTAAGGAATGCCATCTGAAAGATTTATTTATTTAATGTGTATGAGCACAGTAGTGTCTTCAGACACACCAGAAGAGGACATCTGATCCCATTAGAGATGGTTGTGAGTCACCATGTGGATGCTGGGATTTGAACTCAGGACCTGTGGAAGAACAGCCAGTGCTCTTGACCACTGAGCCATCTGTCCAGCCCCAAGAATAGAATTCTTGTTCCTAGACAACCTTTGATGTTCACATCCGCTGACAAGTCTCATTGATCCAGTCATCATGGTGCTGCTTGGAAAAACAGCTTTCTCCATTCTGGCATTGTCTTAGATTTACTAGCAGGCCAGCGGTTTCTTACGAAGAAGGAGCCTTTTCTGTACTTCCCGAGGTGACCGTGGGCTCCAGGATCTAATTTTATTTACTACACTGGGATCCATTACTGTATTTTGAAAAGCAAGACTGTTTGACTTAGAGGTAGAGTTTGCAAAAACAGTGAAATACATTAAGCTTACAACTTTTAATCTTAAAGAGGGTATTAGATCCCCTGGAACTAGAGTTAAGGACGGTTGTGAACCGCCCTGTGGGTCCTTTGCAAGAACAAGTGCTTTTAACTTCTGAGCCATCTCTGTGGCCCAGACTTTATTCTCTTTAACAGCAAAGGCCATTTTTTCCTTGGACTCCTACCACGGTAGCGCTACAGCTGACACCTTGGACACATGTCATTGCCCACTCATGAGAGTGTTTTGGCAAGCTTCCTTGACAGAAGGTTTTTTTTTTTTAAACGAAAGACTTTTCACATTTCCATTTCTCTCCTGAAGGTATATTTACCCATTTTGGTTGGCTCCGCCCTGTTAGGTCTGGACTTTGCCAGTCTGTATGCACAGTCAGGTGGAATTTGAATCTGGACTGAATTCTCTGGAAAGGAAACCACAGCCTCTCCTTTTGGGTCCGGGTTCCCCAGCTTTTTCAATTTCTTTGCCCCTTGGCATTCGGTGTCCAGGGCAACCCTGTCGCCCTCCTACATTACCTGGGGCATAAATGACGGAGGGAGCCGTGCCCCAGGGCTCCCGGTCCTTTTGAACACTTTTCATACCTAGTATACAGCCAGCACTCCGTGTTTCCACCCTTAAATGACTGTCGGAACATACTTAGTTTGAGCCGTGATGCCTGCACATCTTGGACAGCAGGCTTATCATTCTACATGTGTTCTCTAACAGGCCACCTGGTGCCCGACCACCTGGTGCCCGAGGCTTTCCTACTTTTGTCTCATCCCGAATATCAAGTCTCAGATTAGATGCCCGCATGGCTGGCCGGCAGCTTCTCTTTTTTCCCCGGTTTCTGAGTTGAAGTCATTGTTTGCAAGTGTTCTTTTTTTTTTTTTTTTCCTCCTCCTTAGGTGTTCGAAGCTGTGATTTCATGGATCAATTATGAGAAGGAGACTCGGTTGGATCACATGGCAAAGCTGATGGAGCATGTTCGGCTCCCTCTCTTACCGAGGGATTACCTGGTCCAGGTCAGTGTTGGCGAGGACACCCAGCTGGGGAGCACAGAGGGAGCTGTACGGTGAGGCTGAGGTGTTTCGAGAGTCTCTGTGGGGATGGAGGGCATGGACTCCTTGGACCGGGAGTGAAGGACAAACAGGGAATGTGAAAGCACAGATCAGAGCAGGAGATGTGAGCTTTCAGTCTGTCCAACACCACCGAGTCACCTCACTGTCTCCCGGTGCCCCTGACGTCTTGGATGCTGCAGCAGTTCTACCACAAGCTGTTGGAAGGATCCAGGAATTCTAAGCATCTGGGGCAGGCACAGAGCCCAACAGAACAGACCCTCAGATTGGGTTGGTTTTCCCTGGGAAGAGTCATTTCCATAATATTCCCGTGTCCCCTCTCTGCTGTGATCTCAGGCAACCAGGAGTCCAGGTCAGGAGTGTGAAAAACAACTCTTCATAGGTGCATCCAGTGTGTGTTCTATTCTCTTCCAGAGAAGAAAGAAGAATTAAAAATTCTGGGTGCACTTGGGTTTTCACATTTAATCCTTATGACGATGGCCCTTTGAGGCAATAATTGTGGGTCTCTCGATATCGCCCATCTTTTTCTTTTCAATTTGGGACCTTGAGGCTTGGAGATTGGGGTTGTTCTGTAGCCCCTAATCTGTGTGAGGGGGTCCAGGTCGAGGTCCACACTCACATGGCCCCGAAGCACACACTCCCGTACCGTCTGTCTTTTTTACACACGGGACAGTTCATTTTGTGCAGTACATGGTGTCAGGTGTCCTCACAAACCTTCAGATGTGTGACTTTAACGGAATGCCCGGGCAAGTTGGCCGGCCCTTGGCTGTTCCCGAGGAGCGTTCAGATGCCAGGGTGAGAGGAGGCTCAGCAGCACCACCTGACCCTAGAACCTCAGTCTCTCTCTGGTCAAAGTAACACCAGCCCCAATAAGGCAGTGTGGGAACAAGAAGAGAGAATCCATGAAGAACGGCCTGTGATAGTGTCCAAGGGGTACTAGGTGCTGTTTTACTCTCTGGGGCTACAGGTGACATTTATTCCATGAGTACTTGTAAAGTCCTATGTATATGTCCCTGTTCACTGGCCCCAGGGGGTCAGTGAGATGCTCTCTCTCTCTTTCTCTGTGTCTCCTCGTGAGACCCCTTCATGGGTGCTTAGGCTTGTGCTGGAAGCTCCCTCAGTACTGCCACCTGGTGGCCACATGTCACCTTCCCTGACCTGCCTGAGTTACCAACATTATAGTCAACTCCACTCTGTCCCATGGAAATAAATGGCCTCCAGCAGGGACTGTCTCACAGTGAGGGTGGGCACCCAAGGAACTGGGTTCCAAAGAAAGATCAGGCCACTTCCGAGACCCTAACGACTGAAACTTACCAAAGACAAGGGCTTATTCTGGTTATCACAGGAAATTCAGGTTTGGTAATGGGAAGATGTTGAGAGGCAATGGCCAGAGAAAGGTTATATGAACCCTCCTTTAAAACAGGCTTCTATTAGGCCTCATGAGGTGAACTCTTCTAGGAAGGGATGCTTTGTTAACGTTTATTTGACCTTGAAACTTAAAGTAGTTTAACCCGATGGTGGTGTAGGAGCCGGAGGAGGAACTCTGGTTGGCTCCTCCCTCCACACTAGCAGCCTTCAGACTTGAGAGTTGCTAAGTTACCCAGCTCTTAACGGGCATTGCAAAACAGCATCTAAATGCATACCGCGGCATTCTGTCATATAACACACAGCGTTAACTTTATAACGTTGATCATTCTTGTTACAGTTTTTTCTCTGCCCCCCCCCCCCGTGTCTGTGTACTGTGTGCGTTTGGTGGGAGGCCAGAAGAGGGAAAGGGATGAGTGCGTGTTGGGAAGGCCCCAACCTGGGGAGAGCCTAGGGAATTGTAGTCCCACTCTGCGGGAGGCTCACCTGTGCACTATTACCCCCAGACAGTCGAGGAGGAAGCTTTGATCAAGAACAATAACACCTGTAAGGACTTCCTCATCGAAGCCATGAAGTACCACCTTCTGCCCCTTGACCAGAGGCTCTTGATCAAGAACCCCAGGACCAAGCCCCGGACCCCAGTCAGCCTGCCCAAGGTAAGGCCTAGCCTAGCCTGTAGCATGGCTCAGGACTGGTCAGGGAAAGTGGCTTCCACTCTAGCCTGTTTGTTCTGGCTTCCGGTTGCATTTATGACCCAGGAGGTGGTGTCTGTTGGCTCCCCTTGAATTTTTTAGCGCTGCTGTGTGCCAGGGCCTTGTTTGGCTTAGAGTCTCAGGGTAGCCACAGCGGTGCCAGGGAGCTTCCATAGGTGGTACCTGCCCCCTCCTCTTCCCATTCTGTTTCATGCCACACTGCTGTTCCAAGAGGGGCAGAGGTATGGGCATGCTGGATTGTAGGAGTCAGGATATCCCCAGTCTGGGAAGGATGTGAAGGATGCTGGGACTGATGGAGCCGACGTCAGGCCTCAGGTATCTGACAGACTGTGGAGAGGGAAGTAAAGGAAGATGCTAGGAGACCCCACAGTTCAGCGTAGTCAGCAGGTGCTGGTGCTTTGTCTCCCTCTGGCCTTCATGTCCCTCACTGGTGGTCCCTAGAGTCCTCAGGCTCTGCAGTAACCCCCCCATATTAACATGGATGTGGGCAGGGTGAGTGAGTGAGGGTGGGGCTGGGGAAGGGTCTCAGTTAACCCATCAGGGAAGGGAGGCAGGAATGAGCCCATTGACGACCCAGCAGGGTGTTACCTTGAAAGTGCTTAGGGTGCAGTTAGCTCTGGGCCACCGATGTTTCAGGGAGGGCAAAGCAGCTTGGTCTTTACGAAGTTCTTGTCACATGTCAAACACCTAGCTGAGGGGATGGTGCTGTCTTAGTTAAGGTTGCTAGGCTGAAACGCCATGGCCAGCTACAACATGGGGGGAGGAGCCTGGAGCAGGAGCTGATGCAGAGGCCAGGGAGGGATGCTGCTTAATGGCTTTCTTTTCAGGGAGGAGCTCAGCAGGCTTTCCTATAGAACCAAGGACCACCAGTCCAGGGATGGCCCCACGCAGGCTGAACTGAGTCCTCCCCCACCAATCACTCATTAAGGAAATGCTCTACAAGCTTGTGTGCAGCCCCATCTTATGGGGGCATCTTCTCCATTGAGGTTCCCGCCTCTCACATGATGCCAGATGTGGCAGGTTGGCATAAACTACTTAAAATCCACAGCCCCAAACACTGGTGCTTACGAGCCTGAGTTCTACAAGGGAAACCGAGGCTCACGGTTCAGAGACTTGCCCAAGTGGCAGCACAGCCATGCCCGCACCAGTGGGAACCTGTTGGAACCTGTCTCTGAATCCCACCTAATCCTGGGCAAACCAGAGCGTGCACTTGATGGCTGTTCTTGCCAGCACATCCACTTAGGGGAAGGTGTAAGAGCAGGCGGAGAGACTGGTTCTCTCTGGCCTTTTGCCTCAATGTGTTTTGTTTTGCTGAATCTTAATGCAGATGAAACTTAAAAAAAACGAAACCTTATTACTTTTCTCTCTGTCTCTGTCTCTCTTTCTCTCTCTCTCTCTCTCTCTCTCTCTCTCTCTCTCTCTCTCTGTGTGTGTGTGTGTGTGTGTGTATGCGAACCACTGTGGGAGTCTGTTCTCTTCTTCCATGATGTGGTACCCCGGGACTGAACTCCAGTTGTTAAAACTTGGTGGGCAACTTCCTTTATGCACTGAGCCATGTTGCTGACCCATTCTTTTCTTTTTTTTTTTTTTTTAAGATTTATTTATTTTATGTATGTGAGTACACTGTAGATGTTTTCAGACACACCAGAAGAGGGCATCAGATCTCATTACAGATGGTTGTGAGCCACCATGTGGTTCCTGAGATTTGAACTCAGGACCTCTGGAAGAGCAATCTTAACCCCTAAGCCATCTCTCCAGCCTGATTGCTGGTCCATTTCTGCCCTTCATTTTAAAGTGAAGAAGTTTATATCTCTCTAATTGTAGAAATATATTTAAAATAAAAAACACTGCAATTTAGAAATAAAATAACAGTCACCGGGAGCCCTTCCAGTGTCTACTGCTGCCTCGGTGAGTTTCCTTTTCAGCAGTGTCTCTGCACATTTATTCTGGAATAACTGAAGACATGCCTTTTCCTGTGTGTGGGATCTTCTGTGAAGACTGAACCATGTCTCTCTGCCCCCACTAAACCCAATGCTACAAATGGTGGGTACAGACCAAGTCAGCACTGACACTGTGAGGGGTCCATGGCGCTTTGCCGGATGTCTTTACCACGGGTGTTTCACGGATCCTCAGTTGATAATTCCTGGAATAATTTCATTTTTGTAGTGCGAGTGTATCTGTGTCAAGTACTTTGTTAAATGTCATGTCTTCATTTGTGTCTCTTTAGTCTCCAGTGATCTTGATCTTGGTTTCATGTTGTTATTTGTATTTCTTTAGGGTGAGATGCTCTGTTTCTGCCCTTTGTCTCTGCGTGTTTTACCAGCAGTTTTAAAGGGCCTTTTCTGTGTGTGCACGGTTTTTCAATCTGCAGTTTTCCTTCTCAGCTGTTGATGAAATTGCCACCCAGCTCCTGCTTATCTTTTGGTCTTCTCAGTATCTTTGGAAGAGCAGAGTTGATAAAAATCAGTCACTTCAGGGCTGGAGAGATGGCTCAGTGGTTAGAGCACTGGCTGTTCTTCCAGAGGTCCTGAGTTCAATTCTCAGCAACCACATGGTGGCTCACAACCATCTGTAATGGGATCTGATGCCCTCTTCTGGTGTGTCTGAAGATGGCAACAGTATACTCACATACATGAAATAAATAAATCTTAACAACAACAACAACAACAACAACACCCAGTCACTTCAATTGACAAGAAAAATTGTATATGCTTGTCATATATACTATGACTTAAAATATTCTCAAGTATGTATACATTATGGAAAGGCAAAAACAGTGCAATCCAGCATGTGGTTTAACCACATCTACTTTTTTTTTTTTTTTTTTCATTGCCAGAACATTTACATTTTACTCTTAATGATTTCCAACAGTGTGACATTTTATCAACTGTGGTCAACATGATGTGGAGCAGAGCTCTTGAATTAGCCTTTCTGCCTGTAACGCAAACTGTGTATCTTTTAATGAATGACTCCCTATGCGCCTTCCCTTCCTCACCACCTGCTGTAACTACTGTTTACCTAGTTTAGAGTCTGCACGCTGGCGAGAGCGGTCTTCCTGTGCCTGCGTTATTTTCCCTGTGCCCTCTCCCTTCAACTGTGTTACAAATGACAAGATTTCCTTCCCTTTTCAGGATGAATAAAACCCCACCACATTGTGTGGCGGCTTCTCCGTCTGCCACCATAGACACAGGCTGAGGCTGTAGCTCAGCCATCATGGACAAGGCTGTAGTCTCCCTCAGTGTGATGGTGTGTTCTCACATACTGATTTCATGGACTTGGGATATGTACATGGCAGTAGGATCGCTGGATCATATGTCAGAAAGAACTATTTCTAACTTTCTGAGGAGCTTCCATATTGTCCTCCCAAGTACCTGTGCTTGGGAGAGCAGATGCCTGAGCCTGACGGCTCCAATTTTTTTTTTTCTGTTGTGATTTATTTGGAGTTTAAATCAAACAAACAAACAAACAAACAAACAAACAAACAAAACAAAACAAAACAAAAAAACCCCGGTTCATTTAACTTATACTTTTTTTCCCTGTAAGTTTGTAGCCTTAAAGTCTATGGATCATTTTTCAGAAGATTTTCAAAATATGTTATATGAAGTAAGGGTCATATAACTGTTTGATTTATTCTGTATACGCACGCCTGTTTATAGCATACCACACGTGGGAAGGATCCTCCTGTCTTCAGTCCTTGCCTGGCTGTAAGTCATTTACTGTGCATACCCTGGTCTGTCCCTGGCTTCTGCCCTGCGCCTTGGCCCACCTGTCCGCCTCATGCAAGCGTTTTGTTGCCTTGCTCATTGGCTTCAAGTCCAGGGTATTCCCGACACCTCAGTTCTGTTCTTGGGCGTGGTTTTGCTAACTCTAGAGTCTGCTCATTTTATTTCCACAAGAAAAGCCGCAGGTGTCACCGGGGTCGGACTCCATCTCTAGGACAATGGAGGCGGGGAGGCGGGATCTGACCGTCTGCCACAGTCGGCTCCTGTTTATTCCGCGCAGTGACTTCTCTCAGCAATATTTTATCTTGTCCATGTATGACTTTTGACTGCCTGTTGTTAGATTTATTGATTTTTTTAAAAAATAATTTTGAGATGATCACCAACGTTTTTTTCTCTGTGGGCAGCACCAGGAGTTGCTCCTAGGGCCTCACCCAGTCTCACTACCATTGACTTACAGGAAAATTGATGCTGACCGTTCATACCAGGACGGTTTCTTCCTAAATTCTGACCTTTACTGGTTTATTGCTCATGTGTGGAACTGTGATTGTGGGGAGGGATACTTGGTGAAGGGAAGGTTGGTCTGGGAAGAACAGGGGTGGTGGTTTCAGGAGCATTCGTGCACCCCCAGCTTGAGGCTTTGACAACTATTAGGGTTCTCTTCTGCAGTGTACACCCCCACCCTAAGCTATATGCCACACTGCAGCAGGCATTATCTGCTGGTGTCCTTGGCACAAAGCCTATGTCCTGGCCCGGCGGAGGGGGTCCGATAGCAGCGTTCTTGTGAATGACCAGTGCTGGCTGACTGCCCACCTCTGTTTCCTGCTGTCTTTAGCACCCATGAGTGTGTTTTTCCATGGGTGTGGTAAGGACATGTGCCCTGCTTTATAAAATGTTCAGTTCAGCCCGTCAAACTACCCAACACTGGTAAACCTAGCCACCATTCCCGGGAGACCACAAGACACTTGGATTAAATAGACAAAGCTTCCCCCACCTGCTCTTGGCTGCACGTGGCTGTACGCCGTCACCTAGGAATTCTGTGCCCTTCCACAGTTGCGCAGCACCGGAGCAGGCTGTAGACACTCAAAGACTTCAATAGACTGCAAGCGAAGGAAGGGGAATCGGACATACAGAACATGCTGAGCTAGTGACCAAGATGAGTGCTTAGGTAAAAGCAGGCTGTCTGAGGAGCTCACCTCTGGGCACCAGGTCCCACCCCCTGATGGTAACTCAGGGTGATCTTGCTTCTTCTCCTTCGGTTACTGTCCTTGCCACCAGATGCATCCACAATAATACAGAATATTGCGCACAGAGAAGTTGCTAGGCAGCCTCTCAGCATTTTATGCTGAACATTAAACCCGTGCTTTCTTCATGGGTCAGGAGGCTCTGCTGGTGGAGTACCTTGGGATGCAGTCAATTTCAGGGACCCACCTAGGGCTTTCCAGTTAGTCTATGGCTGGACAAGAGATGATAGTCCCTACAGTGACAATGGTCCTGGATCTCAGTTACCTAGCAGTTGGCTAAGCTCCCTACAGTCACTCCCCCAGAGAGCTTTCAGAGTCGCAGTCGCCCTGTTTTGAAGACAGGGAATTGATTCTTAGGATGCTGCTCACCTGCCACGGCTTGTGTATCATCTGTGTCCACACTCCGAGTTGCCCTAACCTCGCTGGCCCAGCACAACACATAGGAGTGCCCTGAAGTTTCTGAGGGCAGGCGTCCCAGGGTGGCTTAGCTGGATTGTGCTAGCCCTGGTTTCCTATAAAGCCAAGCTGGTGGTTAGGGTGACAGCCACCTGAAGGCCTGTCTTGGGAAAACCTCACTCATGTGGCTGCTGGCAGACTTAAGTTTTTCCTCTGTGGGTTTTCGAGTGAGGTAGCTTGCTTCTCCAGTGAGGGACATATGAGAGCGAGGGGGCATACTCAAGGCAGACTTCCGTCCCATCCCCTTTGCTATTTCCTTTGATAGACGCAATCACCAAGGTAGCACGTGCAGAAAGGGCGGGGAACTAATTCCATGTCTGAGTAGGAGGATCAGATGTCTGGCCTGGCTTTGAAGTACAGCCAGAGGGTGGTTAGGCTGAGATTTAAACTGAAGGTGGGGAGCCCAAGAGTTGAGCTGTTCTGTAGCATGGCCCCCAAATGCCCCAGCAGCCTTTTATCTCAGTCCTTTGTGGGGAGATCCCAGAGTCCTGACTTCTAGGACTTCTGTCTGAGATGGCAAGAGGATTTGCCGATGGCCACGTAAGGAAGCAGAGGTCCGTGGGTTAATGGAGGAACCAAGGGGGATTCCAAAGGCAGACTGGTTTGGGCTGTCACAATTTCAGTCCAGACAGGCTTTTGGATGCACCGAACTTGGAGAAATGGAGGAAGGGAGAGAGATTAGCACCATCTCAACATTTCTCAGCAGTGACCGTCTGTTAGCAGAGTCCT
This sequence comes from Micromys minutus, assembly GCF_963924665.1. Taxonomy (NCBI): domain Eukaryota; kingdom Metazoa; phylum Chordata; class Mammalia; order Rodentia; family Muridae; genus Micromys; species Micromys minutus. Next base: position 96,756,443 of record NC_137969.1, read on the forward strand.
ATCCCTGACACAATCGGGCAGACTTCCTTGAAATAGCTCCGGAGGGCCACGGGAATGTGTTCCAGAGCTGGGGACAGGCAGATCATCCTGACACACGCCAGCAGGAACAGCTAATACCATCTTGGCTCCCACACCTTTGGCACCCAGCACTCTCCCTGAAGCTGGGTTGCTATGGACAACCAGAGGCTGTCTCTTAGTCTCAGAGCCTGCCTACATGGCTCAGTTCTACAGATGGTAGCAAGGAAAAAAAAAAAAAAAAAGAATCAGGTTCCAGGAGGAGCAAACGAGACCTTCGGAAATGTGTGGAGCATGATGCTTTCTTGTGCTTCCCGCTCAGTGGGCGCCTCAATCCACCCCTTCAAACATGATACAGAAAGCCATCTAGGATGGGCATAGCAGCCTGCTCCCAAATAGGACTGTCCTGCTTTTAGATAAAACTGTTGGAGGCTAAGTAGACAGGATGACCTCACACCTGACCCAAGCCCCTTGATTGGCGCTGCCTCTCTTGTGTCTCATTTCCACCAAATGCTCTGGGACCCTGACAACCCTCACCATGGCCCCTGGACTTCTTACTCCTCACTCTCATCCAAGGCTCACATATGTTTTCTCTTCTACATTCTCAATAGTCTATTTTAGCAAACCATTCCAGCATCAGTAATGACACACAGTCCCTACCTAATGATACCGCTTGCAGTTTGCCAAGCCTTTTAGCGAGTGCATCGCACCGTGCCAGCCTACAGACACTGTATGAGAAAGGCCCTGGTTTTCAGACAAGGCAGGTGCTGAAAGTGAGGCCCAGGGAGGTTGGAAGTCTTGCCTGTGCTCAGCAGCTGACTAGTAATGCCTGTGCTCAGCAGCTGGCAAGTAATGCCTGTGCTCAACAGCTGGCTAGTAATGCCTGTGCTCAGCAGCTGACTAGTAATGCCTGTGCTCAGCAGCTGACTAGTAATGCCTGTGCTCAGCAGCTGACTAGTAATGTTTGTGCTCAACAGTGGGCTAGTAATGCCTGTGCTCAACAGCTGCCTAGCAATGGGCTCATGGCTGAGTCAAGATGTGTCTGACTCCAGTACTCATTGTCCCAACCCTTATTTTCTCTTTGGGCTTTTCCCTTATGCTTTCTGGTTGTTAGATGCGTGCCCTGCCCACTACTCCCAATTGTTTCTGATTCTTGCTGTCAGCTCCTGCCAGGGGGCACCGTTGCTTAGGAGCCTTCGTGGACCCAGTCTTCTACTCTACTGGACACACTTCCTTCGGATGAGTTTTTTTTGGTGTTAGCCCTGCGGCCCCACGCACCAGGGTAAGAGAGACTCGCTTCCTGCCCTGGCCCGAGGGACCGACTGGCTGGGCCTCCCTTCTGCCCAGCTCACCTGTCACAGAAGAGAGTTTGGACACACCCTACTCTTGCCCCATGAAGAAAGTGTGCACAGCCCCGGCCGTCCCTCTGACGTGAGTGGATGTCCCCAGTGGCCAGGGTTAGAGTCTTGGTCCACACGTGTTTACCATCTGCTCCGGTGTGTTTGTTCTCACAGTGCTCTCCCAGAAGCAGAGTGTGGGTGCGGAAGAGTGTCGAATGTGTGCGTTAAAACTTACTCTGCTGGCAGTTCCCACTCTAAGAACCGGGCAGCAGCCTCACCCAAACAAACGTCCGTTTGCCCTTCCATCCTGGCAGCATTCTCCTTGGGAGGTGTTCATGATCATTCCGGGATCAGACTCTCAAGTACACTGTGGTTGTTACGAGGGTTGCATGACAGTCAGCTAGCTTTATTGTTCTCAGAACCGGCCTCTCTGTTCCTCCTGATCCCTGCATACCTATCCTTACCCAGGGTCACAACAGGGGGCGCTTCATTATTGCTGGCCATAATGGGATGGCATGTATAGTACCACCAGGCTGAGGCAGGAGGATCCCTTGAGTCTGAGAGTTTGGGGCTAACCCAAATGGCAGTGAGACACTTAATCCAAGTTTCACAGAGGCTTGTGGACACATTGGGAGCCTCTAGAGCAGTGGTCCTCAGCCTTCCCTCTGTGAACCTTTAGCACAGTTCCTCTTGTTGTGGTGACCCCCCTCCACCATAAAACTATTTTTGTTGCTACTTTATAACTGTAATTTTGCTACTGTTCTGAATTGTAGAGTAAAATTCCGTGTTTTCCAGTGGTCTCAGGTGACCCCTGTGAAAGGGTCCTTTGACCACCAAAGGGGTCGCCACCCATAGGTTGAGAACTGCTGCTATAACACAAGCCTAGAGGAGGGAGCTGGACCGATTCTCTGAAGTTTGCCAAGGAGCTAAGTTCATTAACGTCCCCGACCCCTCACTCCGTGGGTATGTCCATGGATGCCATTTCAGCAGGGTGTGCTGGGAGGAAATGTACAATCTGGCTTTTCTCTGAGAATGATTCTGCTGACTCAGACCAAGGGCTCTGAGCTGAGGCTTCCAGGAAAGGCACATGAAGACTCAGCCTTGGGAGCACTGCAGGAGGCCAGGCCTGTGGTCTGGGAGGACTGCAGTGAGGCCAGGTCTGCGGTCTGGGAGCACTGCAGCGAGGCCAGGCCTGCGGTCTGGGAGCACTGCAGCGAGGCCAGGCCTGCGGTCTGGGAGCACTGCAGCGAGGCCAGGCCTGCGGTCTGGGAGGACTGCAGCGAGGCCAGGCCTGCGGTCTGGGAGCACTGCAGCGAGGCCAGGCCTGCGGTCTGGGAGCACTGCAGCGAGGCCAGGCCTGCGGTCTGGGAGCACTGCAGCGAGGCCAGGCCTGCGGTCTGGGAGCACTGCAGCGAGGCCAGGCCTGCGGTCTGGGAGCACTGCAGCGAGGCCAGGCCTGCGGTCTGGGAGGACTGCAGCGAGGCCAGGCCTGCGGTCTGGGAGCACTGCAGCGAGGCCAGGCCTGCGGTCTGGGAGCACTGCAGCGAGGCCAGGCCTGCGGTCTGGGAGCACTGCAGCGAGGCCAGGCCTGCGGTCTGGGAGCACTGCAGCGAGGCCAGGCCTGCGGTCTGGGAGCACTGCAGCGAGGCCAGGCCTGCGGTCTGGGAGCACTGCAGCGAGGCCAGGCCTGTGGTCTGGGAGCACTGCAGCGAGGCCAGGCCTGTGGTCTGGGAGCACTGCGGCGAGGCCAGGCCTGTATGCCTTGGTTTGCTTTGGGAAAGATTAGAGGTCAGAAGAGAGACTCTGACCCTGAAGACGTTGTGACCTACATTTGGATCGCAGACACTGTGGGCCAATTCTAAAGAGCCAGTGACATGGGCAGTGAGTGGGGGAGTCTGGTGTCTTGGTTGATCTTCTGTAGTGGTTTCCAGTTTGGGCTTTTTTCCTGAGATTCGTGTTCCTGCCAGTGCACACGGTATAGACGACCCTCCTCTCTGAGATATGTGTAGCGAGGAAGTAGAAATCAGTGTGATGATTCAGCACAGCAGAAATTGTTAATGGCATACCATGAAGAAATCCCCACAGGCCAGGGAACAAAAATATACTTCTCATCTGATTCAGACGCACAGCCCTGGCATCTCCTGGGGGTGTGGTAGGACCCAATTCTCAGTCAAGCTCTGGACCTGCTGAATTGAGGGAAACCTGAGGAGAAATGCTAGGAAGGGGTAACAATGGGGGCAGTTTGAATTTGCCCAAGTTTATCCAAATATGCAGACTCTTGTTACCTTTGGCACCTTGGTTCTTATTTATTAATAGCATATAGGATAGTTCTGAGGGCACAGATGCCACAAGTAAGTATGACGGTTCATTGACATAGCCAGAAAAAATGGCTTTGCTCTGATTTGGCCACACCCAGCGGCAAGAAAGACACATGAACTGCTATCCAAAACATACATTTAAGTGTGTTTAACCAGGACAAAAAATTTCATAAAGTAACACCCAGACTGTATTCTCTGTGCTGTTCAATTTGATGTGTTCTGGTCACAAGCCACCAATGACTCCCTAATGAAGCACAGCCTACAGTGTGCAGTGTTGACACGGACCCCAGTTTCTGTCTAGAACAGGAAGAGGAGCCACGGCAGCCTCACGTCTGTGTCAGTGGGCTTGGGTCCTGTCTGCTGTGCCTCCCTTTGCTCACTGACCTCTGGCTGTTTACATGTGCTTTCTGGACTTTACATTTCTCATCTGTCAGTCACAGTGACAAGCAAGTGACAACCCAAGTCACATGTCTGGCTGTGTCAGCCACAGTCTTACTTGTAGGAGAGAAACACACAGACAGACAGACAGACAGACACATGCACACATATACACAGACACACACTCATACACAGACACACACACATAGACACACATACATACATAGACATACACACATACACACACACTCTCTCTCTTTATGTACCATTTTTCAGAGCACTGTTAGTTAAGTAACTCTAATAGCTACCAAAACCATCACAGTGTTTAAAAATTATTTTCTTTACCATAGGTGATAGGTACTCTCTGCAGCCCAGATACTTAGAAAGACTTATGTGCCATAATATTATCCTAAAAATGTACCTAAAAATCTGTGATTTCCACCCCAAATATGTTTGCCTTAGTATAAAAATTGTGCCCCCCCCATATGGGTACTGAGCTTATAGAAGTTGTTTTTATTACAGTATCTGGAGTGGGGGTGTTTGGAAGGTGTGTGCCTATACTTGTGCTGAACTTGGCCTGAAGGCTTTTCTTGAATATGTAACACTACCCCCCTTAAGTGACTAGGGCTTTGTCTTAGTTTGTTTTACTCCTATAAACAGACACCATGAACAAAGGCAACTCTTATAAGGACAACATTTAATTGGGGCTGGCTTACAGGTTCAGTCCATTATCATCAAGGCAGGAACATGGCAGCATCCAGGCAGGCATGGTGCAGGAGGAACTGAGAGTTCTACATCTTCATCTGAAGGCTGCTAGGAGAAGCCGGGCTTCCAGGCAGCTAGAATGAGGGTCTTAAGCCCACAGCCACATGGCCACACCCACTCCAACATGGCCACACCCACATGGCCACACCCACTTCTACAAGGCCACACCTTCTAGTCTTGCCCCTCCTTGGACTGAGCATATACCCACTATTCCAGGCTTCCTCTTCTTGTCTATAACTCTGCAAGCTGGCAGGCAGCATGTGGAAGGACCACGGATCGGATTGGCCATCCATTCCCTTGCGTGTTAGTTACTGTGCACTTGTTTCTCCTGAGGTCATGATTGTGGTTGGTGGCCAGGCACCCAAGGCGATCCGCAGCGTGGAGTGCTATGATTTCGAGGAGGGCCGCTGGGACCAGATAGCTGAGCTTCCCTCCAGAAGATGCAGAGCAGGTATGAGCCCTGGCCAGCCCCGACTCATCTGGGTTCCCAACAGCCCTGCTCCATGATGGCCTTACTGGCTGTGAAGTCTTGCTCTTTATTTCTGCAGACCCCGCCCCCTTCTTGTCTGCACCATGGGGCTGCTTGTTTTGAGTTCAGTTCTTAGGTACTTATGAGTTTAAGCCAATTCTAGAATTTGCTCAAGCCAGGTGAGGTTAGAGAGACAAATGGGGGGAACTGAGTCCAGTAGTCACTCTCAGGTATCTCGAGCTGGCAGTGGCCTCACCAGGAGGCCGTCCTATGCCCACCTTGTCACCCGTCAGGTTGGGCAGTCATCCCTGTCCCCAACGCTGATGCCTTGTGTTCCTGTGTCTCAGGAGTGGTGTTCATGGCAGGCCATGTGTATGCCGTGGGCGGGTTTAACGGCTCTCTGCGGGTGCGGACAGTGGATGTGTACGACGGTGCGAAGGACCAGTGGACGTCCATTGCGAGCATGCAGGAGCGCCGGAGCACGCTGGGCGCGGCCGTGCTCAATGACCTTCTCTACGCGGTTGGAGGCTTTGACGGCAGTACCGGTAGGTTCAGGGCATGTTGCCCTACTCTCTTCTCTGGGCTACCTTGCTTTGCCCAGTCAGTTCGTAGTGCCTTGTAGCAACGACCCAGGAATGAACCCAGCAGATTTAGGGAGGTCTCCTTCGCTGACATGAAACGCTGATGTAATCGTCACACAGAAAAGTCATCCCGTGTCTCTCAGTTGGGCAGGTTACAGCCTGTGTGGACCTGTGGTGATTTTTTTCATCATGGTGCACTGTGGCCGCCTGAAACTGCTCTCCTCATTAGCTAGGAAGCAAGAAGAAGAAGAGAGACCGAGATCTTAAGTCACCTCCAGGGCTAAGGATCCACTCCCAAAGGTCAGGCCAA